>NC_136370.1:16214848-17438598 GCF_037039965.1 Doryrhamphus excisus | reverse complement strand
CAACATGAGTCTGCTGATGCAGCACAAGCTGGTCTGGTCTTTGTTGGGCTCGAGCGCTACCCTGCAGAAGGCCTGTCTGAAACCCACTGCACAACACACACACACATACACACACACAGGATCAGAAGATATACAACTGGGACCTTTAACACTTAGATTACAGTTTATACAGCAATGACCAAGAACCTGAATAACCGATGATCTTTTGGAACCAGGAGCCAAGGCGCAGGGCGAATGTTTGATGAGCCATGACGGCCGAGTGCAGAACCTCGACACGCAGAGGCTGCAGGGAAATGTGCTCAGAGTTGTACTGCAAGACATAAGCATAATAACATTTAAGGTCGCTGGGCTGATTTATGCTAATTTAACAAAGAGTGAGAGGTTAGGTTGTCATTTCTGGTACTTAGTATGACACAAAACTATTATACACGACTTCCACAAAACTTCATATGAGAGGGCAAAGTTACACTTTGATCGTTCGCTAGTTTGCCATTTTGTTTGTTTTTAAAAAAATACATAATCAATTTACACAAAACTGTCATGGAGACAGAACCAGCAAGTGAAAGAATAGGAGTATTTTTGCTGTTTTTTAGTTTTATGTAAGTCTTCAATGCCCTGAGAATACAATGACCTGCATTAATGAGAATAGTCGCATGCATACAAATGAATACTAATAATATTTTGCTGTAGAACTATGTACATATGTGTAATACTTTGTTTTTTATATTCAAATCAAATCAACTTTATTTGTAGAGCACTTTTCCTGCAAAGACATGCAACACAAAGTGCTTTACAGAATTAAAAACAATTACCACAATTAAAAGGAAAAACAATTACAAAGAAAGCTAAAGACTAAAAGCATAAAATAGGACTAAAAAGATAAAAACATAAGAAAAGTTTAAAAATATTAGTTAAAAGCCTTTAATCTTTTTTTTTATTCAGTATAGTTAATCCAGACTCCATTCACTGTGCAATATCTGATCAACCTCCATATGCAATATTAAGGCTCTAAGTGCAATATATTAAGTTCTAAGTGAAGTATTTCTATAATGCATCATATTAACTCACTATCAAGATCTCATAGTGTATAAACTGGTCATATATTTCATATCATTTCATATTATCTGCAAACTGTATTTGTATATAACTCTGGGTAAAATTGTTGATTTGTTAATACTTGGGTTGTTTATATTGGTTAGTTAGCTAATTAGTATTGCACAGCTAGTATCTTCGTATGTGACCCGGATTTACCTTGATGTGGTCTTTGGCTTGCTGACAGGAGTCCAGACTTCCTCTCTTGACTGCTCGCCGACCCTGCACCGTATAGATAAGACATGCTTAGATTATACAGTACGTGATAATTTGACGGTGATATCGATGCGGCATCAAAAATTAGCAATACAGTAGTCGCTTGCTACATCGTACCTCCAACATCGCTCTCTCACGCTATCACAGCTTTTCAAAAAAAAAAAAAAGCATTACTTTCACACTGCATGTAATCAGCCATGGCATGTCCGAATGGGAAAAAAACTTCTCCTCCCACTCCATGTGGAAGTGGTAGATTTTTTTTGGCTTTTTACTTAGTCTTTCCCCACTCCATTCGAAATACTCTCTTAATATTAGAATAAAACATAAATTGGGAGCTAACCAGTTAGCTCGCTAGCATGCTATCCCTAAAGTTGTGGCCCTCTCGTCTGTCTCTGCACTGATCCTTTCAAAATTTAAAAATACAAAATAAAAATTATAAAAATGATATCAGAAAGGCAGCGACCGGTCCAGGGTGCACCCCACCTATCGCCCAAAGACAGCTGGGATAGGCTCCAGCACCCCCGCGACCCTCGTGAGGAAAAGTGGCAGAAAACGAATCAATGAATAATTATCAGAAAGGCAGGAAGTGAACAAATGTAACAGTTACTGTTTGTAAAAGTACCAGATGGAGGGGTAGGATTTAATAAGCTTTGCTTCTTCCTACTCCTTTTGGACATGTGGAACTGTGAACTGATTATGTGATGCATTCAATTGTAATCTGATGCATGTTCAAATGAAATAAAACCATTAAAAAAAATTTAAAAATAAAAAAACAAAAAAAAATTCATTAAATTAAAAAAATAAAATAACATTTTTTTTATTACCTTAGAAAGGCAGGAAGTGAACAAATGTAACACTTACTGATTGTAATAGTACCAGATGGAGGGGTAGGATTTAATAAGCTTTGCTTCTTCCTACTCCTTTTGGACATGTGGAACTGTGAACTGATTATGTGATGCATTCAATTGTAATCTGATGCATGTTCAAATGAAATAAAACCATTAAAAAAAAAATGTTAAATAAGAAAAAATTTAAACAAAAAAGCGGTAGAAAATGAATGAATCAAAATATTTTTTAATTAAATAAAAAAAAAAACTTAAATTACATTAGGAAAGCAGGAAGTGAACAAATGTAACAGTTACTGATTGTAAAAGTACCAGATGGAGGGGTAGGATTTAATAAGCTTTGCTTCTTCCTACTCCTTTTGGACATGTGGGACTGTGAACTGATTATGTGATGCATTCAATTGTAATCTGATGCATGTTCAAATGAAATAAAACCATTACCATTAGCAATTTGGTGTAAACAAAGAAAAATAGGAGTGTAGCGTCTCTAACTAAAAATCGTACATAGAAAGTCATGAACAAGTTTTCTTTGCTACAACTACTATTAATATTAAACCCTGCTTTGCAGAAATTCACCGCAGTGGGGGGGTGGAACCAATTAAACGTGATAAACGAGGGATGACTGTAGCGCAATAAGAAGCCGAGTTATACCTCCTTGTCAATAAGCGCTGTGTGAGTCTGCGCCTCCGCCTGGTCACAGTTAACCGACCGCTGCAGGGTGTAGATCACATGGTCGTACGAATGGTGCTCGTCGTTGTACAGCACACAGAAGTACATGTTGTCTCTTTCCCTGCACGCGTGCACAAATGTTCGGTCAAAGTCGCCGCTTTGCGTACTCGAGTTTACGTGAAATTCCGAAAAGACATACTCAGGTTGGAGTTGATGTGAAAGCTGACGGTCTTCTGCCCAGTCGAGGAAGTCTGTGAAGTAATTCAGCAATACCCGGAAGAGCATCTCAACACGATTGTACAATTCCGGCTCCAACGTGCACTCATCCTGCGGAGATAAGATTCAAACATAAGAACTAAGATATAAGATGTTGACATGTATTGTATTACTTTATAAGGGAATATTTGCTTTGGTGAGAGTTTGTTTTGTTTTGAGTCGGACACTAACCAAGGCATCAATGTATTATTATTTAACTAGCTTATAATAACATCTACTGAAACCCATTTCCTGTGTCATTAGCAATGAGTCTGTGCTTTCATCTGGTTGAAATATGTTTATTAAAAAGAAAAAAAATCTAGTCCCACAAGAGCAAACATTCCCCTTGCCGGTCACGTATTTCATACAAATGTCTAACATTTAACACACAAGTCAAACAAACATGCGACTCGTCTGTACATTTGTACCGCTAGCTACGTCACACTACTGTGTGAGACTCTGCTGGATTCTGCCACACTATGCACACACACACACACACACACACACACACACACACGACACAAAGATGAGTGGATTTTCCATGCTGCGTGTGGAGACACCATGTTGTTTCATGACAGTGGGCAACAAGACAAATTGATGCTATCCACATCTCCTGTTCAAAGAAACCAGGCACAATGCTAACAGGGTTACAAGATCTAAAGCAGGGGTCTCAAACATGCGGCCCGCGGGCAAGTTTGATATGGATGCTGTATGGTATCATGTACCCAGAAAAAATTATTACGTTTGATTAATGTTCATGTTAAAAGGTTAAATAACTGTTAATAGTTATCCTCCCTATCCGTGTGGAAGTGGTAAGTTTTTTGGCTAAAGGAAATAACTTGAAAGCTACCGTTTAGGTCGCTAGCTCTCTAGTTTGCGAGTTAGCATGTGTCTCAAGACCCTGCAGTTGCGCAATATGTTGTAAATAAAAAGAGTATAAATGTGACTATAGTCGTGTTTTGTCATGTCTACAGGGCTCTAATAATGCTTTGTTCATTTTAATCTGAAAAAAATAATTTGTCTACCCACCAACTATATGTGGTTTCTTAATTTTTAATTATTTGCCGTTTTATTATTATTATTAAATTTATTTATTACTGATTGATTTTTTTTATTCTTGATTTGTTTATTTATTTTTCATCTTATTTTGTGTAGAAAAATAAAAAGTAAGATATTTGAGAACAGTGGAATGTTTTATCAGAGCTTTTCTTGTAGAAAATCGAAACCAAAGCAAAGTTTATTAATTTTCTGTTTTTAATAAATGCGTTTTTTTTGGGGGGGGGGGGGGTTGGAAAACCTGATGCAGCCCAGTCTCACCCAGACCCTAGCTCCAGTGGCCCCCAAGTAAATTGAGTTTGAGACCCCTGCTATACATGCTGGGTCAAATTAACAAGTATACCTGATTTTTTTCTGTTTACAGAAAAAAAAAAAAAATTAAGAAAAAATGATTAAAATTTTACAATTGGAACCAAAGTGAAGTTTTTAAAAAAAAAATTGTTTTTAATAAATGCATTTTTTTTTTTTGGAAAACCTGATGCGGCCCAGTCTCACCCAGACCCTAGCTCCAGTGCCCCCCCCCCCCCCAAGTAAATTGAGTTTGAGACCCCTGATCTAAACAAAAAGGCAGGAGCCAGATATCATGACTCATGCACTGTTTGGGATTTTATTTGTAAACACAAGACGCAGCCAAGAGAGAAGCACTCTCATCCCAAGATGGGAAAATACACATTCCGGGGGTTCACTGACACTGAATGGGACAAAGTTGGTCTCTCCTCCACGTGCCTCTTTCCGCTCTGTTACGTAACTCACCGTTACCATGGCGGCAGCTGCCTCGGGGTCGTGTGTGGAGCAACACGGTCCAATTTTCCAGGCTTCCACGTCTCCACAGTCGCAGAAGCCCCCGCCCGATGATGCGTGCATCTTGGGAAAAACAAATACATAATTATGTTAGTATGTAATAAAGACATGGAAATATATACGTTTATTTTAAGTCCTCATGTGATTAACTTGAGCTTGATTAAAGCGTTCACATACAAGGATGCTTTAATATGTGATTTTATGATTTTATGGTCAATGATACCAACACAACAAAAAAGACATAATATTCCAATATTATCATGGGGCTGCATGGCGGACGAGTGGTTAGCGCACAGACTTCACAGCTAAGAGACCAGGGTTCAATTCCACCCTCGGCCATCTCTGTGTGAAGTTTGCATGTTTTCTCCGGGTACTCCGGTTTCCTCCCACATTCCAAAAACATGCTAGGTTAATTAGCGACTCCAAATTGTCCATAGGTATGAATGTGAGTGTGAATGGTTGTTTGTCTATATGTGCCCTGTGATTGGCTGGCCACCAGTCCAGGGTGTACCCCGCCTCTCGCCCAAAGACAGCTGGGATAGACTCCAGCACCCCTTGCGACCCTCGTGAGGATAAGCGGTAGAAAATGAATTAATAATATTATCATTTGTACCAATACTGTAATAAGTAAGAATATGAAAATAGATAATTCACTTCTCTACACAGTTCATTCATATACATACATATTCACGGACAATCTGAACTCTACATCTGCACCCACCTTGTAACGATGACTTTTGTGGACACTCTCCTGGAAACAGTCCATGCACAGCACGCATGTGGGATCTATTGCACAATCCCTGCAATGTGTTGAAAAGCATGCGGTCACTGATAAACACCTGTGTTGACAATACATTGTATTTAACTTGAACAGCTGCAGTATTCTCAGCTGTAACCTTTCTGACGTGACGAATTATGAGAGTAAAGTTCACCTCAATCACAACAGAAGCCTAATTAGCTATTCACTCCTATAATACTTACACCTGTAATGGAACTTGTGTTATAATGGAATTAATTACACCTAGCAGTTGTTTAGTTGTTATTTAACATTATGTATAACACGCGGCCCGCGGGCCAAATGTGGCCCGCAGGACACTAGTTTGAGGCCCCCGCCTTGATATGAAAGTTTAATGTTAGTGCGGCCCCGCGCAAGTTTGATATGGATGCTGTATGGTATCATGTACCCAGAAAAAATTATTACGTTTGATTAATGTTCATGTTAAAGGTTAAATAACTGTTAATAGTTATCCTCCCTATCCATGTGGAAGTGGTAAGTTTTTGGCTATTTAAGTTTAAAGGAAATAACTTGAAGGCTACCGTTTAGGTCGCTAGCTCTCTAGTTTGCGAGTTAGCATGTGTCTCAAGACCCTGCAGTTGCGCAATATGTTGTAAATAAAAAGTATAAATGTGACTATAGTCGTGTTTTGTCATGTCTACAGGGCTCTAATAATGCTTTGTTAATTTTAATCTGAAAAAAATAATTTGTCTACCCACCAACTATATGTGGTTTCTTAAGTTTTTATTATTTGCTGTTTTATTATTATTATTATATTTATTTAATTATTACTGATTGATTGATTTTCTTTATTCTTGATTTATTTTAAATTTATTTAACTTATTTATTTTTAAAGTTTTTTTAGTTTTTAATAAATGCGTCTTTGTTTTTTTTGGGGTTTTTTTTGGAAAACCTGATGCGGCCCAGTCTCACCCAGACCCAAGCTCCAGTGGCCCTCAAGTAAATTGAGTTTGAGACCGCTAGATGGTATTTTAGGCAAATGGTGGTCACACCAGAAAATGACCCCTCCGGATCACCACCAATACAGTGGCCTTTTACTGTGGCCAACCGAAAGCACATCTGTGGAATAATCATGCTGTCTTATCAATATCTTGATTTGCCGAGCCTGTGAGGTGGACAGATTATGAATCATGAAGGATTAATGCTTTAGACAGATTTTTAAACAATATTTGAGATAAATATGCCTTTTGTGGACAGTGAAAATGTTTTAGATTTTTTGAGATCATGGAAAATGTGAGCAAAAACAAAAGTCTTATATTTTAATTAAGTGTATGAAGGTGTACAGTTTAAAGTGCTGATTTGTTGTTGCAGGTGACCACCATGTACTGATGTTTGATACAATTTTTAGACCATGTTGACGCCTGAAATAATAATACAAAAAAAATGCAATCAGTTCGAAATAAATCAGACGCTACATTCTAGTGACTAACAAAACAATATGAACTTGAAGACATTTTTTTTTTATGTATACAATGACAGACATTTTCAGACCTGCAAGAGTAGACGGTCTCTCCCTCTTTGAAGACACGTCCACACAGCTGGGAAGACGTGCTGCGCTGTTTGAGCTTCTCCACACCTTCATCTGGATCTTCACCAAACAGGAAGTACTCCAGAGGATGGAGGAGGAGCTTCTGTGTGTGCTCCTCTTCCTGCTGAGGGCTGAGCTCATCTTTAAGACAGAAGATCCGAGGAACCTGCTTCCTCAGGTAACTGTACAGGGCCGACTTCAGGTCTGCAGATGCCTGCCATTCCTGAACAAGGGGTGTGGAAGATATATTATACAATATGTATTAGGCACATATACACATATATTGGGTTTATTATTGATGTAGCCCTGCAAAAAAGCTTAGCTTTAGGAGAATTAATACTTTACCCTTCTATTCATCACTAAGTTAACACAGGTTGTCACAATTAATCTTAATAATATGGGTTAATTTCCCCAAAATAGAACCTGCTTGCACAATGAGTCATGGTAGATGCAATACTACAATTTTACTTTCGAAATAAGTCGAGCTGTTCAGATTAACAAATCCAAGTAACGTTGACTACCCAAAACGCCCAAAACGCACCAACTCTGGAGTAATATTTGAAGCACTACAGAGACATTTGAGGTATAAGTACACAAGCTAAAGGCAACTGCTAGCTACAGCAATAGGACATGGTTTCACGGAATGATAAACGTACACTCAGAGGCGTAACGTACACATTTTAGCCAAACTATTCACCCCCAAATCAGCGTGCACAATGTCAGTTGTAAGAGATTGTTTTTAAAAAAAAAACATACCTTTATGAGCTCCAGCTCGTCAAAAGGTTTCCCAGCCTCCGCCATATTCCATTTGCCGTAAAGGAGGGAGTGTCGTTAAGCTAGAGTTCCCTTGTAATAGAACACCTTTGTTTGTAATTCCTTTCATTGAAGGTGTTGTATGAAAATAAATATTGTTTTTATTGAATAAATGCTAACGTACAGCATTTGAGTTTTTAATTCTTATTTATGATGGAAACAAACCTGACGCGTTTTGTAAACAAAACACATTCACGAGCTCAACATGACAGCGCCCCCTAACGGCAGCGTTATTGTTCGCCCATCGAGACCAGTTAATACACCATTTTATGGTTTTTTTTTTATTGTGCTAAATGCTGATTTTAATTGGTGCTTATGCAATGATTATTTGATATAAGTATCCGGATTGTATGCTGAAGCATCTTTTTTTTTCAATGTCACTGTCTGAGCCCAGCCTCTAGAGGGTGCTACTGGGATAGTTTGGCTAATGGTGAACACGGTTATGACGAGCGAGGTCAGAGTTGAATGTTTGACAGAGAGAGACCCCAATATGGATGCCATATTCCACGAGAAAGTAAGTTAAATGTACATATTACAACTTTTAACACCGCATAACCACCTGCGTGTGTTTTTAAAAGTCCTAGCCTTTGTCCGTGTTATGTAAATGAAGTGTCGATGTTTTAGATGTTTTTGCTGGCAGTATTGTTTCCCTGTTAGCTATATCGCTACAGTCAAGTTACCATTCAGTCATTTAAAAAAAAACTTTATTTGTAGTAATGTATCAAGAAGTGTAAACAAGGCGCTAAATCTGCTCAATGTTGTTGTTTTTTTTAATAGTTGTAGACTCACGATAGCGAGTTATGACAAATTAGTAACGCAGATGTATTTTCCATGTAAGCTAACATTATCTACTTTAGAGGAAAGTGCTAAACTGTCATTGTTTTGGAAAAATATTGGGGAAAAAAATGGTGCTGTCATTGCAATAACGATTCTTCGATGTGTAGCAAGAGGGCTCTCTCTGCGCCCAGCATTGCCTCAACAACCTGCTGCAGGGCGAGTACTTCAGCCCTGTGGATCTTTCCTCTATTGCCCATCAGTTGGACGAAGAGGAGAGGATGAGAATGGCTGAGGGAGGAATGGGCAGCGAGGAGTATAGGACTTTTTTACAAGTGAGAGGATACTAGTACATTTATTTCCTTTTTTACAATGTAAAAACATGCTTCATAAAGTTGCTATGTGATTACGTTTGTAGCAACCTTCTGGAAACATGGATGACAGTGGGTTCTTTTCCATACAAGTGAGGTCCACATTTGCTATATTTGTCATGTTTTTGGAGTGAAATATTGAATTATGTTTTGCGTGATGTCGTTATAGGTTATTAGCAATGCTCTGAGAGTTTGGGGATTGGAGCTAATCCTCTTCAACAGTCGGGAATACCAGAGCCTGATGATAAATCCAATGTAAATTTCCTTTATTAAGATTATTTGGCATCATAATCTGCATTACTAACATGTGGGATTGTGTTTTTTTTCTGTTGATGTTTCAGAAATGAAAAGGCCTTTATATGCAATTACAAGGAGCATTGGTTTACTATTCGCAAACTTGGACAACAGGTACAGTTTACATGGTTTACAAAATAATAATAATGTAGCTTAATTTAGTATATATTTTTCATTGCAGTGGTTTAACTTGAATTCACTTTTGACTGGACCAGAGTTGATATCAGACACATACTTAGCCCTTTTCCTCGCACAGTTACAGCAAGAAGGTAATGCCACTACACATTGATTCTTGATCTTGTAGACCAACTAATAAAGTTCCGTATGCATGTGCAGGTTATTCCATATTCGTGATCCGCGGAAACCTACCAGACTGTGAAGCAGAGCAGATTCTTGGAATCATGAGAGTGCAGCAACAACAGCGGCCGAGGCTTATCGGAGAGGACGAGGCTCAGACAAGTGCAGGGTACTAACATGCTATACGATGATGAAGATCCATAATCGGTTTTGTTTGAAATTGTTTTTTTTTTCCCTAATGTGGCAACTGTAGTCGGTCAGCAACACTGGGCCAGACGGAGATGGTCTGTGGCGTGGAGAGCAACGTCGTGGAGGAAGACGAGGAGCTGAAGAGAGCTCTGGCGCTCAGCAGACAGGACATAGATGTAGAAGATGAGGAAGCTGATCTACGCAGGGCCATTCAGCTTAGCATGCAAGGTAACAAAGAATGTTACTGTTCGAAATCTTAAGACCAAGGTGAAAAATTGCAAGAAATTTACATTTTGCAGTGCAAAATGAACAATTGATTGATTTTTTATAATTTTAAATATTAGGAGCTGTGTTGGGCAGCACGTCGTCAGATTCTGAAGGCGGACATTTGAAGTTGGACAGTGAGGCTGCAGGCGGACCGAGAGTCCAAAATGAGGTGCTCACCGTAGAGGAGCTGAGGAAGAGGAGGCAGGCTTACTTCAATCAGTGAGTTTAACCTTTTTAAAGGGATAGTTCCAATTTTTTGACATGAAGTTGTATGACATCCCCATCAGCAGTGTAGGCCATCAACAGTGACTTACCCCCCCCCCACTTAGTCCTGTGAGCCCAGTTCTGGTCGGATTTCCGTGAAGAGGAACGTAATTCTGGTTAGTTGCTGGGGCCACTTAAGTAAAGAGTTTGGCTTTTCAAAACAATATGCGTTCAAAAGAGTCTGACTCAACAGTCTGACTCGTGGTGTCATCTTTCAAAGGACACTAAAATCATCACACAGTAACTTAACACTCAAAAGGTAGCTAAGAGAGTTTGGCTTTTCAAAACAATATGCGTTCAAAAGAGTCTGACTCGTGGCGTCGTCTTACAAAGAACACTAAAATCATCACACAGTAACTTAACACTCAAAAGGTAGCTAAGAGAGTTTGGCTTTTCAAAACGATATGCGTTCAAAAGAGTCAGACTCAATAGTCTGACTCGTGGTGTCATCTTACAAAGAACACTAAAATCATCACACAGTAACTTAACACTCAAAAGGTAGCTAAGGGAGTTTGGCTTTTCAAAACAATATGCGTTCAAAAGAGTCTTGTCTCAACAGTCTGACTCGCGGCGTCGTCTTACAAAGAACACTAAAATCATCACACAGTAACTTAACACTCAAAAGGTAGCTAAGAGAGTTTGGCTTTTCAAAACAATATGCGTTCAAAAGAGTCAGACTCAATAGTCTGACTCGTGGTGTCATCTTACAAAGAACACTAAAATCATCACACAGTAACTTAACACTCAAAAGGTAGCTAAGGGAGTTTGGCTTTTCAAAACGATATGCGTTCAAAAGAGTCTGACTCAACAGTGTGTCAGTGTGTGTGTCTTTGGACGAGAGGCGGGGTACACCCTGGACTGGTGGCCAGCCAACCACAGGGCACATATAGACAAACAACCATTCACACTCACATTCATACCTATGGACAATTTGGAGTCGCTAATTAACCTAGCATGTTTTTGGAATGTGGGAGGAAACCGGCAAAAACCCGCGCATGCACGGGGAGAACATGCAAACTCCACACAAAGATGGCCAAGGGTGGAATCGAACTCGGGTTTCCTATCTGTGTGGCCTGCGCACTAACCACTCGCTCACTGTGCAATTCATTCATTCATTTTCTACCGCTTATCCTCACTAGGGTCACAGGGGGGTGCTGGAGAATATCCCAGCTGTCTTCGGGCGAGAGGCGGGGTACACCCTTGGACTGGTGGCCAGCCAATCACAGGGCACATATAGACAAACAACCATTCACACTCACATTCATACCTATGGACAATTTGGAGTCGCTAATTAACCTAGCATGTTTTTGGAATGTGGGAGGAAACCGGAGTACCCGGAGAAAACCCACGCATGCACGGGAGAACATGCAAACTCCACACAGAGATGGCCGAGGGTGGAATTGAACCCCGGTTTCCTAGCTGTGAGGTCTGTGCGCTAACCACTCGTCCGCCGTGCCGCCACAAATTCATTCATTCATTCATTTTCTACCGCTTTTTCCTCACGAGGGTCACGGGGGTGCTGGGGTCCTATCCCAGCTGTCTTGGGGCGAGAGGCAGGGTACACCCTGGACTGGTGGCCAGCCAATCACAGGGCACATATAGACAAACAACCATTCACACTCACATTCATACCTATGGACAATTTGGAGTCGCTAATTAACCTAGCATGTTTTTGCAATGTGGGGGGAAACCTGCAAACTCCGCACAGAGATGGCCGAGGGTGGAATTGAACCCTGGTTTCCTAGCTGTGAGGTCTGCGCGCTAACCACTCGACCACCGTGCCGCCACAAATCATTTATAATAATCCAAAATAATATAGAATGTAGAAAGAAAATGTTGTCTTTGCACGCAAAAACAGTACAAAACTGAACCTTAGTCCACGTACCGATCCATGTACCGATACGGACCATACCATGGGTTACATGTCCCATTACACACTCATGTCAGTGATGGAAAATCTCCAAATTTGAAAAGTGCTTGACTTGAAAATGTTTATAAACCCTCATTTTGAATATATTGTTTTTAGGCAAGAGCACCAACTTCAATCAAACATTCCTCAACACACCAACTCTGCATCAATAGGTAAAAATCCTGATTGTATGAAACAATATGGATCAATAGGTTAAAGTTGTTATTGTCGTTCTTTGCTGCAGAGAACCCTCGCACTCAATTGGACCAACAGCAAAAACCCAGCCTGTGACTTGTGGGGAAAAAAAGCTCAGCGTACGTTGTTATGACGTTGTTATGACGTTGTTATGACGCCATGCTAGGGGTGGCTTCGCTCCTTCCTCTAACCTTTTTGGCTCTTTTTGCGACCACGTGGACATTCAGGAGGCTTTTCCGTGTTTGGTTCGCGAATGGATGTTAGAGAACGACAACAGAGAATAAAGCAGCAGTCGCCTTTCGTGTTATTTACACCGTGGCTGCAAAGAAGCTGAACTCATGATGCAGTGAAACAAGTTTGCCTTTTTTTTTTTTTTTTTTTTAAATACCATGGCGCCTTCTATTTCTACGGTATACTGTCTTGTTTTCTAATTTTTTTTCCCAAAGAAAGGAACCATTCCCTACAAATGTTTGTTTTGCGAGAGATGAATGCATGGATCTTGTCCACAGTTCTAAATGTGATTCTACTTCTGTATTATTTTGACGCGAGACAACGCTAATGTAGGTTTATTTTCAATTTCTCGCTAAATATGTTCACATTTACATTAACAAGGAACAAGGTTTTCAGTCTGCATGTGATAAATTAATTCATTATTCCAGCAGGACGTCTTACATTCTCTCCTCATCAGTGTGTGTGTGTATGTGTGTGTGTGTGGGTGTGATAGCATGAAATGTATTAATAACAGCACATATACTGACTTTTGTTTTGACAACTGCCCTTTAAAAAGTCTCCACTCAGTAACGTGTACTACTTTTAGTAATCATGGGATTCAGTCAAAATTGAAACATTGAATAATAACGTGATATCAGACAGCATTGAAATATTTCTATTAACCAGTATTCAGTTCACATTTGTTTTTTTCGATTCGTTGTCATGGTTTTTTTGCCTGATTTGAAATGGACATATGATTTTTTTTTTTTTTTTTACCGGTTTCACTCACTACATTCTTACTCTAAGTACTAACATGTTTTTCTTCCATAATGTTCCTTTAAAAGATGTATTGTTTCAGGATTAAAGCAAAGTTCAACAGTTCTTGACTTTGGTCTTTTCATTTTGAACATTGAGATAGCATCAAAGCACCACCCGGGTTATGAATGAGGAAGTTTTACTTTTACTGGTAATGTAAATTAGGTACATAATCCAGATAGATAGATTGCACAATAGCACTAAAGTGTAATTGCCAACGAAATGTCGTTGTCTGGCTCCCATATAATACCAGAGACAAAAGAAGATTAATAATAATGTGGGCTGCACGGCGGTCGAGTGGTTAGCGCTCAGACCTCACAGCATGGAGACCAGCGTTCAATTCCACCTTCGGCCATCTCTGTGTGGAGTTTGCATGTTCTCCCCGTGCTTGTGTGGGTTTTCTCCGGGTACTCCGGTTTCCTCCCACATTCCAAAAACATGCTAGGTTAATTAGCGACTCCAAATTGTCCATAGGTATGAATGTGAGTGTGAATGGTTGTTTGTCTATATGTGCCCTGTGATTGGCTGGCCACCAGTCCAGGGTGAAGACAGCTGGGATAGGCTCCCGCGACCATCGTGAGAATAAGTGGTAAAAAATGAATGTTTTCCTAGAGGGGCTGCATGGTGGACAAAGTGGTTGGCGCACAGGCCTCACAGCTAAAAGACCCAAGTTCAATTCCACCCTCGGCCATCTCTGTGTGGAGTTTGCATGTTCTTCTTGTCATTCCCCGTTTCCTCCAACATTCCAAAAACATGCTAGGTTAATTAGCGACTCCAAATTGTCCATAGGTATGAATGTGAGTGTGAATGGTTGTTTGTCTATATGTGCCCTGTGATTGGCTGGCCACCAGTCCAGGGTGTACCCCGCCTCTCGCCCAAAGACAGCTGGGATAGGCTCCAGCACCCCCCGCAACCCTCGTGAGGATAAGTGGTAGAAAATGAATGAATAATAATGGATGAAACAGGCTGCACGGTGTTCGATTGGTTAGCGCACAGGCCTCACAGCTAGAAGACCTGAGTTCAACACCCTCAGCCATCTCTGTGTGGAGTTTGCATGTTCTTCCCGTGCATGCGTGGGTTTTCTCCGGTTTCCTCCCACATTCCAAAAACATGCTAGGTTAATTAGCGACTCCAAATTGTCCATAGGTATGAATGTGAGTGTGAATGGTTGTTTGTCTATATGTGCCCTGTGATTGGCTGGCGACCAGTCCAGGGTGTATCCCCACCTCTCACCAAAAAGACAGCTGGGATAGGCTCCAGCACCCCAACTTCAACACCCATACCTGATAGAAATCCTCCACTTGAGCACCTATACAATGTGGTCCAAATGCCTTGTTATTCCATAAAGTATGTTTGTATTATTTTCACCAGCACAAACACACACTGAGGTCCTATGACCCTCTTTAAAAAAAACGGGGGCAGAGTGGGACCATTGCTCCTGGTTAATGTGTAACACACAAAACACACTTGCACTTTGTTTCCCCAAATAAGAAGAATTGGACACAATGTTGCCCAAGATGGACGGTACGTATGAGAGCCATTGAAGTCTGGTATTATTGTCTTAAATTCAGTTGGATGTTTTGGAATTGTTGAAATGTATAATTAATAAAATGTGTTTTTGTGATTCAGGTGGTGCACCCAAACCTTCCCGGTCTCGAATAACGGTGGCCTACAAAATGAAGCTGGGATTTAGCTTTGTGTTAATGTGCATCCTCGTTCCCGGGCAGCCACTTCCCCACGCAAACATCCACAACCTCTCCTTCAAAAATATGGATTTCGGTATGAACCTTTACCGGAAAATATCCAGTTACCACGACGAGAATATCATTTTCTCCCCTCTGAGCGTTTCCACCAGTTTCGCCGCCCTTTCCATGGCTTCCTATGGCGTCACGTATGACGAGATTCTGAAAGGACTCAGCCTGGAGAAGCTGCTTCAAGCTGATCAGCCTGATCTGATCCCTAAGTTGTTCCAGATGCTCTACGGGAACATCACTCAGAACGGAACGATGATAGTGGATCAAGGCATGTCTCTTTTTGTCCGCCGGAATTTCAGCATCGAGAAAACTTTCGAGGAGCAGATGAAGTTGTATTTTAACTCGGATGTGAAAAGAGTAGACTTTGAAGACACGCAGAGAAGCATGCGTCTCATCAATGACTACGTTAAAAACAAGACCGGGGGCAAAGTGACGGAAATGATCTCCAGCCTTGATCCACTGACCCAACTCATGATGATCAACACATTTTATTTCCAAGGTAGGTTCATTCACCCTTAAAGAGAAGACTGCGTTCACACTTCGGTATGCTAGTCCGGAACAAAGATTAGTCCAGTTCACTTAGTGTTTACACTGTTACTTTTGTCTGGGACCATAGGAAACTCGGCATAGAAGACTTGATTGGACATATTACATTCATTCATTCATGAGGGTCGCAGGGGTGCTGGAGCCTATCCCAGCTGTCTTCACCCTGGACTGGTGGCCAGCCAATCACAGGGCACATATAAACAAACAACCATTCACACTCACATTCATACCTATGGACAATTTGTAGTCGCTAATTAACCTAGCATGTTTTTGGAATGTGAGAGGAAACGGGGAATGACGGGGAGAACATGCAAACTCCACACAGAGATGGCCGAGGGTGGAATTGAACTTGAGTCTTTTAGCTGTGAGGCCTGTGCGCCAACCACTTCCTACCATGCAGCCCCTCTAGGAAAACATTCATTCATTTTCTACCACTTATCCTCACGAGGGTCGCAGGGTTGCTGGAGCCTATCCCAGCTGTCTTCACCCTGGACTGGTGGCCAGCCAATCACAGGGCACATATAGACAAACAACCATTCACACTCACATTCATACCTATGGACAATTTGGAGTCGCTAATTAACCTAGCATGTTTTTGGAATGTGGGAGGAAACCGGAGTACCCGGAGAAAACCCACGCATGCACGGGAAAAACATGCAAACTCCACACAGAGATGGATGAGGGTGTTGAATTTGGGTCTTCTAGCTGTGAGGCCTGTGCGCTAACCAATCGACTACCGTGCAGCCTGTTTCATCCATTATTATTCATTCATTTTCTACCACTTATCCTCACGAGGGTCGCAGGGGGTTGCTAGAGCCTATCCCAGCTGTTTTCGGGGCGAGAGGCGGGGTACACCCTGGACTGGTGGCCAGCCAATCACAGGGCACATATAGACAAACAACCATTCACACTCACATTCATACCTATGGACAATTTGGAGTCGCTAATTAACCTAGCATGTTTTTGGAATGTGGGAGGAAACCGGAGTACCCGGAGAAAACCCACGCATGCACGGGGAGAACATGGAAGCTCCACACAGAGATGTCCGAGGGTGGATGTAATGACATCATGTCATGTCACTAAATGTCATGTTCTCCAGTGATGTTTCCACTGCCTGTCTCCATGATCCAGGCGGATGGGAAATGCCATTCAATGCCAACCAGACACACAAGGCACCCTTTTACATCGATAACTACAATATCCCACAAGTGCCGATGATGTACAAAGAGGATAAATTTGAAACGATGGAAGATGCTCATCTCGGTGCCAAAGTGCTGAAACTCCCCTACCTGGAAGGCGTTTCCATGCTCATCCTGCTGCCAAACAAAGGAGTGGACTATAGTTCCATTGAAGATGAAATCACGGCGAAGATGTTCCTTGGTTGGATTAAAAAACTGCGTAAAATGTGAGTTGAATTTTGGCGTAAAAAAAAAAAAAAAAAACAGTCAAGCAGTTCAACTCTTTTGTGTTCACAGGAAAGTGGAAATCAAAATCCCTAAATTCAAGATGGAGGAATCGTACTCTTTGAACAACATTCTCCCAGAGTTAGGTTTCAACAGTATCTTCACTCACACTGCTAATTTGACCGGTTTGAGCAAGGACGACGGCCTCCAGGTTTCAGAGGTTGGTTTCCAAAAAAAAAAAAAAAAAAAAAATGCGTATTACAAGTCGGATATTAATTTCACATTTGAAATTGGAACTGCAGGTACTACACAAGGCTGTCATTGAGGTGGACGAGACAGGGACAACCGCAGCGGCCGCCACAACAATCGGAATTATACCATATTCCCTACCCAGGACCTTCATTGTCAACCGTCCCTTTTTCTTCTTCATATACCATGAAGACACAAAAGCCCTGCTGTTCATGGGCAGGGTGATTAACCCCACTAAAAACTAGCTTTCGTGACTCAAATTAAATCTCAGATTACTATTCTCCTGTTGGTTTACTCTTTGAAAGCCACGCCTCTTTGTGATCTTTAATAAAACTCCACATATTGTGCTTTATTTATTGAATTATTTGTACAAACTCGCTCAACATCAAGAAACACGTTGCCAACTAGTAGACTGGCTAGAATATAATGGTAATAGTAATGGTTTAATTTCATTTGAACATGCATCAGATTACAATTGAATGCATCACATAATCAGTTCACAGTTCCACATGTCCAAAAGGAGTAGGAAGAAGCAAAGCTTATTAAATCCTACCCCTCCATCTGGTACTTTTACAATCAGTAACTGTTACATTTGTTCACTTCCTGCTTTCCTAATATAATTTTATTTTATTTAGTTGTATTTTTTTACAAAATTTATTATTTTTATTTATTATTTTTTTATGGTTTTATTTCATTTGAAAATGCATCAGATTACAATTGAATGCATCACATAATCAGTTCACAGTTCCACATGTCCAAAAGGAGTAGGAAGAAGCAGAGCTTATTAAATCCTACCCCTCCATCTGGTACTTTTACAATCAGTAACTGTTACATTTGTACACTTCCTGCTTTCCTAATATAATTTAATTTTATTTAATTGTATTTTTTTAATTAAAAATTGTTTTTAATTTTGTTTTAATTATTTTTTAATTTTTTATGGTTTAATTTAATTTGAACATGCATCAGATTACAATTGAATGCATCACATAATCAGTTCACAGTTCCACATGTCCAAAAGGAGTAGGAAGAAGCAAAGCTTATTAAATCCTACCCCTCCATCTGGTACTTTTACAATCAGTAACTGTTACATTTGTTCACTTCCTGCTTTAATAATATAATTTTATTTTATTGTATTTTTTAATAAAAAAAAATTTAAATTTTTTTTAATGGTTTTATTTCATTTGAACATGCATCAGATTACAATTGAATGCATCCCATAATCAGTTCACAGTTCCACATGTCCAAAAGGAGTAGGAAGAAGCAAAGCTTATTAAATCCTACCCCTCCATCTGGTACTTTTACAATCACTAACTGTTACATTTGTTCACTTCCTGCCTTTCTGATATTCATTCATTGATTCATTTTCTACCGCTTTTCCACACGAGGGTCGCGGGGGTGCTGGAGCCTACCCCAGCTGTCTTTGGGCGAGAGGCGGGGTACACCCTAGACTGGTCGCCGCCTTTCTGATATAATTTTTATTTTATTTTATTTTATTATTTTTTTTGACACATACCAAAGGCTGATGCAGGTTCCAGGATCACTGCAGAGACAGACAAGAGGGCCACAACTTTAGGGATAGCATGCTAGCGAGCTAACTGGTTAGCCCCCAATTTATGTATTTATTCTAATATTAAGAGAGTATTTCGAATGGAGTGGGGAAAGACAAAGTAAAAAGACCAAAACAAATCTACCACTTCCACATGGAGTGGGAGGAGAAGTTTTTTTCCACTCCGACATGCCATGGCTGATTACATGCAGTGTGAAGGTAATGCTTTTTTTTTTTTTTAAAGCTGTGCTAGCACACAAATCCCAAGAGCACATCTTTTGTCCTTTTTCATTTATGTAATTTCATTATATAAGCAAATTAAATTTGGACAAAACTAAAAGGCTGTGCTTCAGCAGTGTTTTTGTAGTTTTTTTAAAGGAATACTAAAATTCTATACTACTATATTACTTTTAATTTAATTTGTTTTTATGAAATGTACAACTTTTTTCCGTCTTTCTGAAATTTACATTTATTTAATGCAATGTAAAGTGTTTCACTGTTTGCAATATCGTTGTGCACAAAGAACCAGAAGGAAACCATCCTTCCATTTTCTGGAGTTAAGAAAATCATATTTTAAAAAAACGGACACTGGCCCTTTAAGAAAGTCTACTGTCACAGTTACACAACCGATAAAGTTTTTTTCAATCCATGGTCGCAACAATAATGGCGGCCCCCTCGTGTCATGTGTGATTGTCGTCGAACCCGAAAGATAATTTAATTCACCTCTCAACTGGACGCATTTGAGAAAGGTAGTTTTGCTAACTATATAAAATTAATATATCAAGATTGAGACGCGCCAATTTGCGTCAGTGAACATTGCTACGATACGTTTGTTGCTAGCTAAACGGGGAATACATTGCTTGGTTAGCTAATGAGACTGACCACTCTCTGATTTGTTATCATCAAATTCTTAAGAAATGAAGACTAAGAACACGAATAAGAAGCGAATCCACGCCACCCCGGTTAAGCCACTCAAACGGAGCATTGAAGTTAGAGGAGAGTGGAAGGCGGTCGATTTAGATCCCGGGATCTTTTCCGAGGAGGGCCTGGATGGGCTGGTTTGTTTTGAGGAGCTAAAAAGTTATCGTTTAGTGGATACTGACAAAACTGCAGCACAAGTAAAGGAGGGGAAGCAAAAAGCAAAGAAGAGAAAGTCTAGTCGAGATAGTAGCGTGGAGAAGGGAGATGTTGACAGCAAACAGTCCGAAAAGCCACTTGAACCAGCAAAAAAGAAGAAGAGGAAGAATAAGAATATTGATATCAATGAATCAAGCCAGGACGAGACCATTACGGTGGAGGTGACGCAGATTGAAGCAAATAAAAAAGAGGACACTTCCACTAGCCCATCTGTGATTACTGCCACAGAAGATGAACGAAAATTGAAAAAAAAATCAAAAAGAAATAAGAAAAAGAAGCAGAATTCCGCCGAAGAAGAAACCAAAGCCAGCAAATCAAGCCAAAATGAAACAATAAAGCCCAAAAAGCAGTTAAAAAACTGGACAAATGCTGCACTTTCCGGTTCTCGTGTCAAAAACACGGATATTAGCGCATGGAAAGACCTCTTTGTGCCCCCTGTTGTTCTGAAGGCCCTCAGCGACCTTGGATTCACTTCACCGACCCCTATTCAAACCTTGGTGCTGCCACCAGCCATCAGAGATCGCATGGATATATTAGGAGCAGCTGAGACGGGTAAGGGAGATTTATTTTGGCGTATTGTTGCCGAATATGTCAGATTTGACACTCATAACTTATGCTGTTATTTCAGGAAGTGGCAAAACATTAGCATTTGGCATTCCCATGATCCATAACATCCTGGAGTGGAAGAGCAACTCAAAAAAGGACCGCAACATGGATTCAGATAGTCCAGAGTCCCCTGAAGACAATGAAGTGAGTTCTGAGGAGGAAGGAAGTGTCACCGTGGAGGATGAAGGTGTTGAGGAAGACGCCATTGATGAGGATGATTATGATGATGATGAGAATCTGAGGCTGGGATGCGTCAAGGTGATTGAAGATGTGGCTATGAAGTTTGACAACAACTCTGCTGAAGCCGGCGAGAAGGACGGTGCTGGTGCTCAAGGCCGACCTCTGCTTGGACTGGTCCTCACCCCCACGAGGGAGCTGGCGGTCCAAGTCAAACACCACATTGATGCGGTGGCCAAATTCACCGGTGAGTCCTCCGTGCATATGCACGGTTTGCATTGGGTCGGGTAACAATGGACAAACATGTCTGAATGTTCTAAACTCCTACTTCAATGCTCCACAGAGCATGTCTTAATAGTTTTTAATTGTCTTAGGGCAAGGGTCTTAAACTCAATTTACTTGGGGGGGCCACTGGAGCTTGGGTCTGGGGGAGACTGGGCCACATCAGGTTTTCAAAAAAAAAAACGCATTTATTAAAAACCAAAAAATGTAGAAAACTTCACTTTGGTTCCAATTTTCTGCAATAAAAGCTCTGATAAAAAATTCTACTGTTCTCAAATATCTTACTTTTTATTTTTCTACACAAAATAAGATGAAAAATGAATAAACAAATCAAGAATAAAGAAAATCAATCAGTAATAAATAAATATAATAATAATAATAAAACACCAAATAATAAAAAGTTAAGAAACCACATATAGTTGGTGAGTAGACAAATTATTTTTTTCAGATTAAAATGAACAAAGCATTATTAGAGCCCTGTAGACATGACAAAACACGACTATAGTCACATTTATACTCTTTTTATTTACAACATATTGCGCAACTGCAGGGTCTTGAGACACATGCTAACTCGCAAACTAGAGAGCTAGCGACCTAAACGGTAGCCTCCAAGTTATTTCCTTTCAACTTAAATAGCCAAAAAACTTGCCACTTCCACACGGATAGGGAGGATAACTATTAACAGTTATTTAACCTTTAACATGAACATTAATCAAACGTAATAATTTTTTCTGGGTACATGATACCATACAGCATCCATATCAAACTTGCGCGGGCCGCACTAACATTAAACTTTCGTATCGAGACGGGGACCTCAAACTAGTGTCCTGCGGGCCACATTTGGCCCGCGGGCCGTGTGTTTGAGACCCCTGCTTTTTTTAGTTTTACACATGCTTATTTTAGTTTTTATTAATGTTAATTGTTAATTTTATATTTCTTATCCCATATATCCAGTGTTTCCTCAGTGGGGGCTCTCTGCGCTGGGGGCTGTCCTCGGTTGGGGGCTGGGGGTGTGTCCGCTTATGGGGCTTACGAGTGTGTGTGTGTGTGTGTGTATATGTGTCTTGTTGTTGTCTTTCTCTTTTTAAACATGTAAAGCACTTTGTGCTACATTCTATGTATGAAAAGTGTTTTACAAATAAAGTTTGATTGATACAAATGTTGTTTTTGCACAGACATCAAGACCGCCATTGTGGTGGGCGGGATGGCACAACAGAAGCAGAGGCGGATGTTAAATCACAGGCCAGAAATCATCATCGCCACTCCAGGACGCCTGTGGGACTTGATCAGGGAGAAGCATCCACATCTTCTCAACCTCAGACCACTTAGGTGAGTCATCCAATATGGTTTTGGAGAATCTTTTGTACGTTATTCCTGGTGGTAATCGTGTGTGTGTGGCGGTGTCTTCCAGGAGCCTGGTGATTGACGAAGCGGACCGCATGGTGGAACGAGGCCACTTTGCCGAACTGGAGTCTCTCCTCGAGATTCTTAACACAACTCACTTCAATCCCAAGAGGCAAAACTTCGTGTTCTCCGCCACGCTCACCATGGCTCACAGCCTTCCCACACGCGTGCTGCAGAAGAAAAAGCACACGCAGCCCAACGACAAGGTGACCCTCCTCATGGAGAGAGTGGGGATCAAGTCCAAGCCCAAAGTGATCGACCTCACCAGGAAACAGGCCACCGTGGAGACCTTGACCGAGACCCAGATTCACTGCCAGCGAGAGGAGAAGGACTTCCTGCTCTACTATTTCCTGTTGCAGTATCCCGGCCGCACCATGGTGTTTGCCAACAGCATCGACTGCATCAAGCGGCTTAACACGCTGCTGGTCATCCTGGACTGCACGCCACTGCCGCTGCATGCCAACATGCACCAGAAGCAGCGCCTGAAGAACCTGGAGAGGTTTGCTGAGATGGAGAGGTAAGTTTGTCTTCTCTCTTACAACTTACAACTAAAAACGTTCAATTCCACCCTCGGCCATTTCTGTGTGGAGTTTGCATGTTCTCCTCGTGCATGCTTGGGTTTCCTCCGGTTTCCTCCCACATTGCAAAAACATGCTAGGTTAATTAGCGACTCCAAATTGTCCACTGTGAATGGCTGTCCTTGGACGAGAGGCGGGGTACACCCTGGACTGGTGGCCGGCCAATCACAGGGCACATATAGACAAACAACCATTCACACTCACATTCATACCTATGGACAATTTGGAGTCGCTAATTAACCTAGCATGTTTTTGGAATGTGGGAGGAAACCGGAGTACCTGGAAAAAACATGCAAACTCCACACAGAGACAACCGAGGGTGGAATTGAACTCGGGTCTCCTAGCTGTGAGGCCTCCACTCCTCCGCCGTGCAGCCCACCTTTTATCCAGATCCTCATCAAAATGTAATAGATTCTTCCACAGTCCATGTGCCATCCATCTACAACATGGGGTGGGCAAACTATGACCCAGGGGCCTGGAATTGAACTCTGGTCTCCTAGCTGTGAGGCCTGGGTGCTAACCACTCGTCCGCCATGCAGCCGGAATGCTGAATTATTCTAAAATAACCTTGACTGGGGATCGAACCATCAGGTTGTTGACACCCTCATGAGGGTCACGAGGGTGCTGGAGCCTATCCCAGCTGTCTTTGTGCGAGAGGCGGGGTACACCCTGGACTGGTGGCCAGCCAATCACAGGGCACATATAGACAAACAACCATTCACACTCACATTCATACCTATGGACAATTTGGAGTCGCTAATTAACCTAGCATGTTTTTGGAACGTGGGAGGAAACCGGAGTACCCGGAGAAAACCCACGCATGCACGGGGAGAACATGGAAACTCCACACAAGAGATAACCGAGGGTGGAATTGAATCCTGGTCTCCTAGCTGTGAGGTCTGCGCGCTAACCACTCGTCCGCCGTGCGGACCTGCTGATAGTTTCCTAAAATGACCTCTGCCAGGTCTTGGTCTTGGTCTTGGTGCTAGTTTTCATTGTGCCTTGACTTTATGCGAATGGTTCTCAATTCAAGTTGTTGCGTTTTATCCAACAGTTGTGCTTTGCTGACAACTGATGTGGCAGCAAGAGGGCTGGACATCCCCGACGTGCAACATGTTATTCACTATCAGGTGAGCCTTCTTCCCGGTTCTCCCTTCGCAGAGGATCTTTGTCGGCAAATAGTTAACTTGGTCCAGATTGTGTACATCTTGGAGGCTTGTAATGGCCACAGAAGTCCATCAGCACAGGTAGTAGGGGTCCATAAGTGCGTCACTATATTAGACTCAGCTGTAAGAAACAAATACTGTCATAATCTACGTACAGGGGAACAGGTACAGGAGTTACATACATACTATATATACGTGCGTCATCATTGTTATCATGCATTCGCGTATTTAAGGAAGCTCATCCAGCGTGCCGGGGTGGTTTTTGGAGAAAGAGGAAAAATTAGTGACGTCACACGCCGAAGGTGGATGCTGGCGTTTGAGCCACGAGGACCAACTTTGTCAAGCGGATTTCCTTTTTGCTCTCGGCTTGAGCCGTTGGGACCGTGGGCAAGGTTCCGAACCCAGGGGATTGGACTGACAAGTGGATGCGCGTCAGTGAGTGGAACTGCGGCTTTCACCTCTGTTTTGAGGACAAGCATCATGTCAAACTTTTGGGATTAATTTGGTGTTTCATGGTTGTCTTTGTTGGCGGGTGGGAGTTAGTTAGTTAATTAGTTAGTTAGTTAGTTAGTTAGGTAGGTTTGGAGGGGATGAGGATGCAGGGTTTGTTTTGGGAGTGATTAAACCACCGTGGTGGTAGCAACCAAGCATTTTCGGCAGTGTTTCCTTTTTTTTCTTACAGCTGATACCCCCCCTCACCCCCCCCCTCCCCGCGACCTTCTTGTTTTGCGTTGTAGCCTCGTTACCTCTATAGGAGGGCGCGATCGTTACTGGCTTAGTTATTATTTTTCATACCTGAACGTCGCTACTGTACCCGGTTCCACCTCCCAGGTTCCCCGCACATCCGAGACGTACGTCCATCGCAGCGGCAGAACAGCGAGAGCCACCAAGGAGGGTCTCAGTCTACTCCTCATCGGTCCGGACGACATGGTCAACTTTAAAAAAATCTCCAAGACCCTTAGAAAAGACGAGGAGCTTCCTGTGTTTCCCATCGACAGACACAGCATGGAGGCCATCAAGGCCAGTTTCACTTCATGATCAGTATTTGCTATTTAGATGTTTTTTTTTTTTTTTTTTAAATGTTTACTTGTGAATCTTTCAACAGGAGCGTGTAAACCTGGCTAGAAAAATCGAAAAGATCGAGTTCTTCAACAGCAGGCAAAAGCACCACAACTCCTGGTTCACGCAAGCAGCAGAGGCCATGGACATCGCCCTTGATGAAGACCTCTTACTCGGTGAGATCCTTAACACGTTGAAATTTAAGAAGCACTCGAACGCAGCCAACCCGGACTTTTATGTGTCCAGGTCATGGGAGGGACGAGGACGACGAAAGGGGGCAACAGAAGATGGTGAAAAGCATGAAAAAACACCTGAAGCATCTCATCTCCAAGCCCGTGTTCAAGGGCGCCACAAAGACCAAGTACCCCACTCAGATGGGACGCCTCTGTTTGGCTAACATGTCCCTCGCGGGAGACCAAAGCGCCATCACGAGTGTTTCGGCTGTGAAGAAGAATAAGAAGAATACTCCATCACAGCGTAAAAAAGAGAAGCTGTGAACATTTTTATGGAAATATGAAATCAAATGGAATCAAGTTATAATATCAGGTTTAATTAAAATATTTTAACTACAACTTGTGATTATTTTTACAGTGAATGCAGAGATGCTAAACTGAGTTGAGAGGCCAAAGACAACTCCGCTCTTAAAAGGTGATGGTTTGCTTTTTCATCAGCAGTTTATTTATCATTTATTTATTAATCATCATTTGCAAATATTATGTCAATAGTATACATGGACCCAAATATTCCAATTGCATTTGGTTTATTTGCTCAAACAGAAAGAATTGAACAGGGATGGAATATTCCTTTAACCCAGGGGTCTCAAACTCAATTTACTTGGGGGTCCACTGGAGCTAGGGTCTGGGCGAGGCTGGGCCGCATCAGGTTTTCCAAAAAAAACAAACAAAAAAACGCATTTATTAAAAACAGAAAAATTAATAAACTTTGCTTTGGTTCCGATTTTCTACAAGAAAAGCTCTGATAAAATTCCACTGTTCTCAAATATCTTAATTTTTATTTTTCTACACAAAATAAGATGAAAAATAAACAAAGAAAATCAATCAGTAATAAATAAATATAATAATAATAATAATAAAACGGCAAATAATAAAAACTTAAGAAACCACATATAGTTGGTGGGTAGACAAATTATTTTTTTCACATTAAAATGAACAAAGCATTATTAGAGCCCTGTAGACATGACAAAACACGACTATAGTCACATTTATACTCTTTTTATTTACAACATATTGCGCAACTGCAGGGTCTTGAGACACATGCTAACTCGCAAACTAGAGAGCTAGCGACCTAAACGGTAGCCTTCAAGTTATTTCCTTTAAACTTAAATAGCCAAAAACTTACCACTTCCACACGGATAGGGAGGATAACTATTAACAGTTATTTAACCTTTAACATGAACATTAATCAAATGTAATAATTTTTTCTGGGTACATGATACCATACAGCATCCATATCAAACTTGCGCGGGCCGCACTAACATTAAACTTTCATATCAAGGCGGGGGCCTCAAACTAGTGTCCTGCGGACCACAGTTGGTGTTTTTCTTCTGTTGTTTATTGGCGGTTGGCAAGCAGCTTTCGTGTGCATTAGCGCCATCTGTGGAACAGAATCTAAACGCTTCTATACTTTATTCATAAGTGCAGTTTTATTAAAAAAGAAAATATATATCTATATAAAACATGTCCTGAGTTTAATTATAAAATATTAGCAAGATTGAATTTGATCTTTTCCTGTTTAAATTGATCCCGGGTGCGTTCTTTCAGCGCATGCTCAGATATGACGTAACACGCAGATCCAGACGTTCTTCACTTTTAAAAATGGAGGCCAGCAATCGGCACTGGACTAAGCAAAGTTGGTTTTTGATTCAAACTAAATTTCAAGACTGGACAGACCAAAAACTGTCAATACGGAGTTATTCCAACAAGTGAAAGAATAACTCGGGGAAGCCGGTATCACGTGATGTTGATGTTTACGTTTTACTGGGCATGCCCTATTGACTATTCTGGTTGATTTTCACACGGCGCATGTAGACAAGAGATTGGAATATTCCTTTCTATGGATACCATTGTTTCCCGAAAGGTGATTCGGAAAGAGAAAAAGTGGTGATGTAAAAACGTGGCTACTGTGGAGTGTCTGTGGTGTAAAGACTAGCATAGCAATGTAATATTGGTCCGTGTGGCAACACCTACCTTGTTCCTCCCATAGACTTATTGATGCACGTGTGAGGTCGTGGTGACATTTTGGAACATTTTTGGTTAGTGGTGTGCCATAAATTTTTCCAATGTAAAAAACGTGCCGTGGCTCAAAAAAGGTTGAAAAACACTGCCTTAATGTTCTTAATGATATTCATGACAGCATTGCTTCCAGTCTTGCCACCAAATGAGTCAATGTTATTTAAACAGATTTATTCCATATATTCACACAATGTGTTAAAACTGTTTAATCCCCTTTATGTTTGTTTGAGTGCTGTCAGGGTGGGGGTCGTGGGTACAGAATGCTAAAGTGCGACGTGTGATGGAGGAGGTGTACGGAGGCCTCGGCACCGTCGGGGATGATGTGGTGCACCAACTGCTCGTCGTCGCCCTCCATTGAGACCACGTGGATGCAAATTCCCAGCGCTTGAGTCAGAGCCAGGATGTCCACATGGTCGCACTCCATCCCCATGGCTTCCACATCCTGCAACCGAAACACAACAACATCTAAGTTGTTGACGTTGTTTGTCCACTAGAGGGGGGACAGCGACGTTCTACTGACTTGATGACAGTACGCCTGCAGGCTGGGCGCTTCCACGAAGTTGCAGAAGTCCGCGGCGTGGTTCTGCAGGTACGCGGAGGTGAGTAGACGCAGGTACTGCACCAAGCTGTCGGAAGTCATGTGATCGTTGAAGAGCCTGAACAGCATCTCTTCCCGATCGCCGCCACTTTCGCAGTGCTCGATGACGTTGACGACCTTTTATAAAGATACCACTTTAAGTACCATGCATGCTTTATACTCAACTGCAGAGAGTAGCAGGCATTTTTTATGTGGTCAATACATACATAGATCTTAATAGTAATGGTGCCGGAACCATATTTGGGATCAATTAAGGGAAAAAAATATATTTACTGTGTTTAAGTGGAGCTGGAAGGCACTCTGGTCAAATCCTGCAGAAGATAGATGGGCGCTACTCTTAATGATGCTCTCCTTAAATCTGGAAAGAAGGCATCATGTCAGCCATTTCTTTGTACATACAAAACTGTTTACATTTAAACTTGAAACTTTATTATTCATTCCAAATTATTTGTACAAATTACTGTTTACGCTGTACATTGTTCATATTTGATGTCATCTATCTAGCTAGTATCTAGTATCTATCTAGTATCTATCTAGTATCTAGTACCTATCTAGTATCTATCTAGTATCTAGTATCTATCTAGTATCTAGTACCTATCTCTCTAGTATCTATCTAGTATCTATTTAGTATCTATATAGTATCTATCTATCTAGTATCTATCTAGCATCTATCTAGCTATCTAGTATCTATCTAGTATCTATCTAGCATCTATCTAGCTATCTAGTATCTATCTATCTATCTAGTATCTAGTATCTATCTATCTAGTATATCTCTAGTATATATCTAGTATGTATCTATCTAGTATCTATATCTAGTATCTACCTAGTATCTATCTAGTATCTATCTATCTAGTATCTATCTAGCTATCTAGTATCTATCTAGCTATCTAGTATCTATATATCATCTATCTAGCTATCTAGTATCTATCTAGTATCTATCTCTCTAGTATCTACCTATCTATCTATCTATCTCTAGTATCTATCTACCTAGCATCTATCTATCTAGCTATCTAGTATCTATCTATGTAGTATCTATCTAGTATCTATCTCTCTAGTATCTATCTAGTATGTATCTATATCTAGTATCTATCTAGTATCTATCTTGTATCTATATATCTAGTATCTATCTATCTACCATCTAGCTATCTAGTATCTATCGAGCTATCTAGTATCTAGCTATCTAGTATCTATCTATCTAGTATCTATCTAGTATCTATCTATCTAGTATCTATCTAGTATCTATCTAGTATCTATCTAGTATCTATCTATCTAGTATCTATCTAGTATCTATCTAGTGTCTATCTAGTATCTATCCCTCTAGTATCTATCTAGTATGTATCTATCTAGTATCTATATATCTAGTATCTATCTATCTACCATCTAGCTATCTAGTATCTATCGAGCTATCTAGTATCTATCTAGCTATCTAGTATCTATTTATCTAGTATCTATCTAGTATCGATCTATCTAGTATCTATCTAGTATCTATCTATCTAGTATCTATCTAGTAGCTATCAATCTATCTAGTATCTATCTAGTATCTATCTATCTAGTATCTATCTAGTATCTATCCCTCTAGTATCTATCTAGTATGTATCTATCTAGTATCTATATATCTAGCATCTAGCTATCTAGTATCTATCGAGCTATCTAGTATCTATTTATCTAGTATCTATCTAGTATCTATCGAGCTATCTAGTATCTATTTATCTAGTATCTATCTAGTATCTATCTAGTAGCTATCAATCTATCTAGTATCTATCACTCTAGTATCTATCTAGTATTTATCTATCTAGTATCTAGCTAGTATTTATCTATCTAGTATCTATCAATCTATCTAGTATCTATCTATCTATCTAGTATCTATCTAGTAGCTATCTAGTAGCTATCTAGTATCTATCTATCTAGTATCTATCTAGTATCTATCAATCTATCTAGTATATGTGAATCTATCTAGTATCTGTCAATCTAGTACCTATCTAGTACCTATCTAGTATCTATCTATCTAGTATCTATCTAGTATCTATCAATCTATCTAGTATATGTGAATCTATCTAGTATCTGTCAATCTAGTACCTATCTAGTACCTATCTAGTATCTATCTATCTAGTATCTATCTATCCTGCAGAAGATAGATGCGCACTACTCTTAACGATGCTCTTAAAATCTGAAAATAAGGCATCATGTCAGCCACGAAGCATGGATAACAAAGTGAGTAATCAGTGACCTTTGTAGAGCCTTGGCGTTGTGTAGGATGGATTCCATAAAGGCGAAACAAAAGGCTCTGTAGAAACAGTTTCCATCGCCTCGCACTTTTCTCACGGAGGAGAACAAACCGCTCAGTTCCTGGCGAAGGACAACAATGTTAGCATTGGTGGTGTTTTGCTGCTACATTGTCAAACTACTACTCACTCGATGTTTGTTGGTATATTTCTGTTGCCGCAGCAGCACTGACACATCTTCTCTTTGACACACGAAACTGCCGGCCTCCATTTTTTTTTTTTTTTTTTGCGAACACGCGATTCTATTAGGTGCGGACTCGAACAACGACCTCGTCATGCGAATTGGCTTCACGACATACCGTCATGTTTCAATGATAAAGTATATCAAACTCGTATTTAAATGTATAGCTTTCGTTTTAAAGCGTTCCTATAGTTTTGGTTGGGAAATTACGTGACCCGGAAGTGTGATAGCATCCCTACGTACGTATCTCTTAAAGAGACAATGCACTTTTTTGTTACGATACATAGCACTTTGTTGACGAAATGACGTTTGAATGTCCTAATAAAGACCAAACAAGTTGGTCTTTAAAGAGGGGATAAAAGTCCAACTATACAATAAAAGGTAGCAAACGTGTCTATATGAAAAATAAAATTAACGAATGAACGACTATATAAGCACTTGACAGTAACATGTAGTCATTTCTTAAAGAGACAGTGCAGTGTTTATTACAACGTCTCAAAATATACCGTGTAAAGTGAAATTAATCTTACAGTAAAATACATAAAACGTGTCAAAATATGTAAAATGCAATGAAACAAGGGAATTTATGAATACTTTATTCACCTCCAAGAAAAATTCACATTCCCAGCAGCTCTGCACAAATGTCATAATGAACAGCATATATCAGGGGTCTCAAACTCAATTTACTTAGGGGGCACTGGAGCTCGGGGCTGGGTGAGACTGGGCCGCATCAGGTTTTCCCCAAAAAAGCAAAAAACGCATTTATTAAAAACAAAAAATTAGGGTTAGGGCTATGTTAGGCCTATGTATCTATCTATCTAGTAGCTATCTGTCTAGCTATCTAGTATCTATCTATGTATCTATCTATCTAGTATCTATCTAGTATCTATATATCTATCTAGTATCCATCTATCTAGCTATCTAGTATCTATATCTCGTATCTATCTAGTATCTATCTATCTAGTATCTATCTAGTATCTATCTATCTAGTATCTATCTAGTATCTATCTATCTAGTATCTGTCTAGTATCTATCTGTCTAGCTATCTATCTAGTATCTATCTAGTATCTATCTATCTAGTATCTATCTTTCTATCTAGTATCTATCTAGTATCTATCTATCTAGTATCTATCTTTCTATGTATCTATCTATCTATCTAGTATCTATCTATTTATGTATCTCTATCTATCTAGTATCTATCTAGTATCTACATATCTATCTAGTATCCAGCTATCTAGTATCTATATATCTATCTAGTATCTATCTATCTAGTATCTAGTATCTATCTAGTATCTAGTATCTATCTAGTATCTAGTATCTATCTAGTATCTAGTATCTATCTAGTATCTATCTAGTATCTATCTAGTATCTAGTATCTAGTATCTATCTCGTATCTATCTATCTCGTATCTATCTATCTCGTATCTATCTATCTCGTATCTATCTATCTAGTATTTATCTATCTAGTATATCTAGTATCTATATATCTATCCATCTAGTATCTATATATCTATCCATCTAGTATCTATATATCTATCCATCTAGTATCTATCTATGTAGTATCTATCTATCTATCTAGTATCTATATATCTATCTAGTATCTATCTATCTAGTATCTAGTATCTATCTAGTATCTATCTAGTATCTATCTAGTATCTAGTATCTAGTATCTATCTAGTATCTATCTAGTATCTATCTATCTCGTATCTATCTATCTCGTATCTATCTATCTCGTATCTATCTATCTAGTATTTATCTATCTAGTATATCTAGTATCTATATATCTATCTAGTATCTATATATCTATCTAGTATCTATATATCTATCCATCTAGTATCTATATATCTATCCATCTAGTATCTATCTATGTAGTATCTATCTATCTATCTAGTATCTATATATCTATCTAGTATCTATATATCTATCTAGTATCTATCTAGTATCCATCTATCTAGCTATCTATCTAGTATATAGTATCTATCTAGTATATAGTATCTATCTAGTATCTATATATCTATCGAGTATCTATCTATCTAGTATCTATATATCTATCCATCTAGTATCTATATATCTATCCATCTAGTATCTATATATCTATCCATCTAGTATCTATATATCTATCTATGTAGTATCTATCTATCCATCTAGTATCTATCTATCTATCTATCTATCACATTTGGGCCACATGAGTTAGTTAGTTCACAGTAAGTTTTATTTTCATATGAATACAAGATTGATGGTAAACATTTTGACAGCAGTTAATAGCTTAGAATTAGCTTAGAATAGCTAATAGCTTAGAAGACTCCACTCATGACAACTTTGGATGCTTTTCAACTCGAATCCTCGCTCCTCCCGCTGACTTTACTTGGACTTTTGATTTGGTTTTTACTACCAAAGCTGTTCATGGATGCCCTCACTCTCTTGTCCGTCAAAGCGGTTTTACTCGTCGCTTGGGAACCACACTCCATCAGTCTCCTGGCTCTCTTCTCCGTGTCCGTCTTGTCCGCAAAGTAGTCCTGAGAGAACCATTTGTTTAGTTTGACTCAAGTTTATTGTTAGAAAAGGATTGTCTGTACCTTCACCATGTCCATCATTGTTGATACGTTCATGTTCTCCAGAGGTCCATACGCTGGTAAATAACACTCCTGTGCGAGGTTGTTGATGGCCATGATGAGGCTTCCGGCTTCTTCAGCCTGAGAGACAAAAACGTGAGAAAAAGCCGACCTTAAAAGTTTGTGCTTCGCCATTTCTTTTTACATACAAAACTATTTAAATTTCAACTTTAAATGATTATTTATTCAAAATTATTTAAATTATTTGTACAAATTACTGTTTACGCTGTACATTGTTCATATTTGTTTCATCTATTTATTCTACACATTATTATTATTTATTATTATTATTATTATTTATTATTACAGTCAAGGACTTTGTTTCATATCACTGCTGTGATATGCACCTCTCTCTCTCTCTCTACACCTCTCTCTCTCTCTCTACACCTCTCTCTCTCTCTCTACACCTCTCTCTCTCTCTCTACACCTCTCTCTCTCTCTCTACACCTCTCTCTCTCTCTCTACACCTCTCTCTCTCTCTACACCTCTCTCTCTCTCTACACCTGTCTCTCTCTCTCTACACCTCTCTCTCTCTCTCTACACCTCTCTCTCTCTCTACACCTCTCTCTCTCTCTCTACACCTCTCTCTCTCTCTACACCTCTCTCTCTCTCTCTACACCTCTCTCTCTCTCTCTACACCTCTCTCTCTCTCTCTACACCTCTCTCTCTCTCTCTCTCTCTCTCTCTCTCTCTCTCTCTCTCTCTCTCTCTACACATCTCTCTCTCTCTCTCTCTCTCTCTCTCTCTCTCTCTACACATCTCTCTCTCTCTCTCTCTCTCTCTACACATCTCTCTCTCTCTCTCTCTCTCTACACCTCTCTCTCTCTCTCTCTCTCTACACCTCTCTCTCTCTCTCTCTCTCTACACCTCTCTCTCTCTCTCTCTCTCTCTACACCTCTCTCTCTCTCTACACCTCTCTCTCTCTCTCTCTCTCTACACCTCTCTTTCTCTCTCTACACCTCTCTCTCTCTCTCTCTCTCTACACCTCTCTTTCTCTCTCTACACCTCTCTCTCTCTCTCTACACCTCTCTCTCTCTCTCTCTCTACACCTCTCTCTCTCTCTCTCTACACCTCTCTCTCTCTCTCTCTCTACACCTCTCTCTCTCTCTCTCTCTCTACATCTCTCTCTCTCTCTCTCTCTACACCTCTCTCTCTCTCTCTCTCTCTCTACACCTCTCTCTCTCTCTCTCTCTACACCTCTCTCTCTCTCTCTCTCTCTCTACACCTCTCTCCCTCTCTCTCTCTCTCTACACCTCTTTTTCTCTCTCTCTACACCTCTCTTTTTCTCTCTCTCTCGCTCTCTCTCTACACCTCTCTCGCTCTCTCTCTACACCTCTCTCTCTCTCTCTACACCTCGCTCGCTCTCTCTCTCTACACCGCTCTCTCTCTCTACACCCCTCTCTCTCTCTCTCTCTCTACACCTTTCTCTCTCTACACCTCTACCTCTCTCTACACCTCTCTCGCTCTCTCTCTCTACACCTCTCTCGCTCGCTCTACACTACTCTGGCTCTCTCTCTCTACACCTCTCTCTCTCTCTATCCACACCTCTCTCTCTCTCTCCCTCTACACCTCTCTCTCTCTCTACATCTCTCTCTCTCTACACCTTTCTCTCTCTACACCTCTCTCTCTCTACACCTCTCTCTCTCTCTCTACCCCTCTACCTCTCTCTACCTCTGTCTCTCTCTCTACCCCTCTACCTCTCTCTACCTCTGTCTCTCTCTCTACCCCTCTGCCTCTCTCTCTCTCTACACCTCTACCTCTCTCTCTGTACCTCTATCTCTATGTAATGACAAAAAAAGAGTCATGTTCCAAGGGTATAAAATCCTCTCCACCACCAGAGTGACGGTGTCAAACTACTGTTCCCTAGTTAATACTCATTATTGAGCCAAGGTAGATATTTTACATGAGAAAAGTGGCTCCCACCAAGGGCCAGCAGCAGTAATCCATACGGCCATAAAAATATCCATTTCTCCGAGTCGTAACAACATAATCCACATTGCTTGCCTGTTGGAATTCCAGTAAGCCACTAAGAATCTAATATATTGAATCTCTATAACGTAACTAATAACTTAGTAGCAACATAAAGTGAACAATATGTATTTCATGTGCACCCCAAAAGGCACCGAGTGCGAAGAAAGTTATCTCTATCAGCACCTTCCTTCTGGACTGTCCTTGCTCCATCACAAGTTTGTCTTCTTCCTGTTTGCTCTTCTCTCTGAGGCTCTCCAACTCCCTCTGAAGTTCATAAAGTTCCTTACTGGCCTTCTGAAGAAAAAAAAAAAAAAGGGAAACTCATATGATGCGGACAAGTGAGTACGTGTTTAAATCTCTTACCAATTTCTGCATGCTGTGTCCTCGCTTCATGGCGTGTAGTTGTCGCCTGCTCCACTCCACCTCCTCCTCCATGCGGCCCAGACGCTGCAGCAGCTGCTGGTGGGTGAAGGAGAGGGTCTCATGGCGCTGGATGACGGGCGTGACCGCGCAGTCGGAGTCCTTCTCGGGATGATCTAAGGTTGAATAATGTGGTTTGGTTTTGGGGGTGGGAGAAGTCATCGCAGTCAGAAGAACAAAAGTCAACGTACTGTTTGGGAGATAATCCAATGTTTTCAGCAAGTAGTCCTCGTAGATTTTGTATTTTGTTATCCTCTCCTTTAAGATCCGCCTCCTGTGAAATGATATGAGCGGATGTTCAGGTGAAAATGGGCTTCTCGATGCTAAAGTTCTCACCTAGCTTGAAGTCGTTGCAGCTGCTTTACGAGCTCCTCCATCTCCTTCTGCTTCAGCAAATTCTGCTCCCGCACCGCCTTGTACTCCTGCAAGGATCGACTTCGCTTTGCTTCACTTTCATTCACAAATTCGCCAAATTTCATCGCTTTTTCTTTAGTCTGTGGTGAAAAAAAAATGCAGATCAGACGGCAACGCAGGATTTATAAATGCTTTCACAGATGCCGTATTGACCTCCTGGTGTTTGAGTTCCAGTTCAGTTCTCCTCTTAGCCAGAATCTCCACGTTTGTTTTGAATTCTTCTCTTTTGCGAGCAAGAAGGTCGTTCACTTCTTCCAGCTCGGTTTGTTTCTTCAGAACCAGAGTCTTTTGTAACGTGTTCACTCCAGCGTTAAGGATTCTGCTCGGATCCTGAAAGCCAACCGTGAAAAACACCAGGAATGAGCATATAGTCATCTTTGTGGAATAATTGTCTAATCATGAGCAGAGGCACTATCCTGGAAAGCGTTATTCTTCGTTTAACACGAGAATACAACATTTTAACATTTATAGGTCAAAAAAACGGAAAAAACATAGTAAGTTCTTTTTAAACAGACAAAAACGCATTTAATGTTATAAGTGATGCTCTAAACTTCCATTCATCGATCAGTTTCCAGTACCACGTGTCCTCTAGTGGTGTGTCGGTCATGAACGAACTGGTCAAAAGAACTAGTTTTATGAACGGATTGAACGAGGTCACCGCCCCTAAAAAACCCGTTCAGTCAGTTCAGCTTCAAATGCTTTTTTTTGATTGGCTGGGGAGTCAGTTAAAAGTTCCTTTTGCAGGGCGGGACTAACTGCGTGCTTGCTTATCTTATCCTATCGTCGCGCCTCGTTCTGTGGGTGGGTGGGGTTAGCTGACTGAAACACGGAGACCGATTCAAAAAAAAAAAACTAGTTCTTTTGACCCGTTCGTTCATGACCGACACACTATTAGTCCATCACGGTGTTGAGTCGGAACGAACGTGAACATGAACGAACGGACTGATTCGACACGGCTAACCGGGTCTATGCGCAGGCTAACAACCAATTGACCGACATTACCGAAATGAACGAATCTTTTTACTGAGTGAACGGTTTTGCCCACCACTAATGTCCTCACGAGGGTCGTATCCCAGTCTTGGAGGGAGTCCCCAGTACTTCCGTGTTACCGTGAACAGAAAAATAAAGTTATGTCAAAAGGTTAGCCTTACCTCCGTTACAATTGGGATGTAATTAACATTCTCCTCTCTCGACCTGAGAAGATAGCGTTAAGATAATTTAAAAATAAGAATAGTTTTATTACAAAATCAAATACCTACCTGGAGTCATCAGGCTGCGTTATAAAAATATTTCGAATCTTTCTCTCCACTTTTAGCTTCAGACGTTCATGGTCGACCAAGAAAGGCAGCGAGGAGGTCATCATGTCGAGATAGTTTATCCACCTCGAGTCCTACGTGGAAACAAGTCTATTCGGATTAATCCGGATGTCTTTTTTTCTCGGACTTGTGTCTCGGTTGCCTGGAAACCACAAGCCAAACGACTGGGAATGAGCTGGGATCGTTTCAATGTTGTCACGGCAACTTCCGTAAGAGGCGGGTCTTGTCAACTACCCGTATGGAAGTGCTCCGCAAGTACCCGGATGTTGCTTTAAAAACACAACTCGACTGGTTGTCAGCCAATTACAGGGCACACATGCAAATATTACATTCATAAATTGTTTGAACGAAATAAAGAAATAAGAAAGAAAGAAAATAAATATAATATAATATTGGCTTTTACTTAAATATTTTTAAATAATTTTTAATTAAATAATAAAATAATAAAAATTATTTATTCCTCCAGTGTCCAATAGCGTGAGAACATGCAAACTCCACACAGAGACAACCGAGAGTGGGATTGAACTCGGAACTCTCCTAGCAGTGAGGTCTGCGCGCTAACCACTCGGCCACCGTGCAGCCTGTAATGCAAACATTATTACAAACTATAATGTTTTTTTTTTGGAGTGAATGCTCTTATTTTGCAAAGTGGGAAAATAGCAAAGAAGGGGCAAAGCTATGTCAACAAGTTAGCTTAAACGATTATATTGGTCTTCGTATACATTCGCTAACAGCTGGTCTGGTCCACTTCCTCCAGCTGTAGACACGCTAGAACCGCACGCAGCCACTTCCCACTTTAGTTACAGGAAGTACATATTTTGCAGACATTATTGTGAAACACAAATGTATACTTCAGGCGCTGATTCATCACAGGAACCTTTTTTTTTCATCCAAGCCGCTGCAGCAGTACAAGTGTCACTTTTTGGAGGTAAGTTCTGTCTATCTGGTTCGTTTGTTTTAAATGTAACGGGGTGTTTAACACGTAACAGCGCGCTACTACAACACAATGCAATGCAGTTAACTTTCACAATAAGAGCATAAACATCACATCAGCTTTCCCTGTGGAGCTGCAGAATCAAGCGGGAGCAAAACACGGTTCAACATGCCCTTAAAAGGTATCTGTTCTCATCGCCTGAGTTGCTGCTACATTTGCAGCTCTTTCACATTAAGCCTGTCCGCATTTACAGACAGAGAATGGGGGAGACCCCCCCCCCCCACTAAAACAGGCCTCTTGATTCAGTATTGTTTTATTGACCGTACACATCCGTGTTTTTTTTTTACACTGATCTTGTGTTGTGAATCATCAGCCGGGTCTGTGAGCACGCCGTCGCATCGGATGTCTGAGTGGACTACAAACTTCTGGGATGATCGCAGTCAGCAGATACGAGTCTCTTTATAAGAGACTGGATGTTCGTCCTCTTCCAATATCGGGGAGCAAGCTAAACCAGCTCAGGTGAGAACGCAACGCTATTCGACATCGGTTCACATTCTTGACTGAGATTTGGGCTGGAGACGTTTCATAGAAGCTCATGTCACCATCACCACCATGTCAACATCCACCATTTGCATTAGTGATGTCATCATGAAGGAAGGGATGAGGATTCCCGTCACAAACTGTGCGGCTTTGGTCAATTCCATGCCCAAGAGGATTAAGGCAGTGCTAGCTAGATAATACTACAGTAAATATTCAGACTTTGGATGTGTTGACTGTGACGTGTACTCACTTGTGTTTCTAGTTATTTAGACAAGAATGGCTTTGTGATGATATGTAAGTTCGATATGTAGTAAACCTATATATCGAACCAAGCTGTACACAGACTATTTTTATTTTATTTTATTTTATTTTATTTTATTTTATTTTATTTTATTTTATTTTATTTTATTTTATTTTATTTTATTTTATTTTATTTTATTTTATTTTATTTTATTTTATAGTTTTAATTGTCGACTCCAAATTGTCCATAGGTATGAATGTGAGTGTGAATGGTTGTTTGTCTATATGTGCCCTGTGATTGGCTGGCCACCAGTCCAGGGTGTACCCCACCTCTTGCCCCAAGACAGCTGGGATAGGCTCCAGCACCCCCCGCGACCCTTGTGAAGAAAAAGTGGTAGAAAATGAATGAATGAAATAAAATATTCATTCATTTTCTACCGCTTTTTCACCAGCCAATCACAGGGCACATATAGACAAACAACCATTCACACTCACATTCATACCTATGGACAATTTGGAGTCACTAATTAACCTAGCATGTTTTTGGAATGTGGGAAGAAACCGGAGTACCCGGAGAAAACCCACGCATGCACGGGGAGAACATGCAAACTCCACACAGAGATGGCCAAGGGTGGAAGTGAACCCTGGTCTCCTAGCTGTGAGGTCTGCACGCTAACCACAAACATATAGACAAACAACCATTCACACCACACTCATATACTTAAGGACAATTTGGTAAAATATTCCTCCAATTGCCGTTTGACGCCCCTGCACAATTTGATGCTCTAATTTCTAATTTTATTTTATTTTATTTTATTTTATTTTATTTTATTTTATTTTATTTTATTTTATTTTATTTTATTTTATTTTATTTTATTTTATTTTATTTTATTTTATTTTATTTTATTTTAATAATAATAATTATTATTATTATTATAGTTTTAATTGACGACTATGGACAAATTGTCCATAGGTATGAATGTGAGTGTGAATGGTTGTTTGTCTATATGTGCCCTGTGATTGGCTGACCACCAGTCCACTCTTGTGAATGAATGAATGAATGGCCTATCAACAAAAAAGAAAATGGGACCATTTTGTGCAAACAGTCATCATTCATGGTCACGTAATCGGAGAATACAAATGCTATAATAATAATAATAATGATAATAATAATAGCAGATAACAGGTACAAAAATATTTCCATAACCCCAAATTGATATTTTTCTGTGTGGAAGCCAACACAATGCAAAAATGATGACTCGTCAAGGCAATAAGAATTTGAACCATCAACCTTGAACCAATGAGATGACATTTTGTTTGGCTGTACTTCCTGGTTATCATGTCATCTTGGTGTAATAATAATAATGAAGAAGAATAAAATCCCCAGCGAGGAGTGTGTGTGTATACTCGGTACAGTATCATAATAGAGTATTTTCCTATCTAATCAGGCCGTTTAAATGGCAAACAAAGCATGCAAACAAGGAAGGCAAATGACTCTTCCATTCGGGCAACGTTATCTGAGCGTGTGAGCGTGTGTGCTGACATATAAGGATGAAGCCTGAAGTCCCAAAATAATCTCAGCCGCCACAGCTGAGACCCCCACGCCGCGTGTCTGCCTCGCTCTTCTGGCTCCGTGTGTGTGTGTGTGTGTGTGTGTGTGTGTTTCATGTGTTCCACCTCCACGTCGTCCTAGTTAATGATGACCAAATTCAGCTATTCGGAATATTTATCCCAGTTTCGTCACGCCGGAAGAAAGCATAATAACAATGATGATGCAACATCCACACTGACAGGAGACAGCCGGAGACTGAATCACGTGACACCCGAGGAGGATCAGTGAGTCGATCTTTATGTTATGAAATGTGTTCACGCGACATGTTGGATGTCAATCAAAATGGATATTTAAGTGTCTAAATTAGTATATACATTAAAAAAAAATGCAGTGCTTCTTCCAAGATAAGATCGTTATCTCTGACAAACCAGGTTATATTAAGTGTCTTTGTTAGCTTCACGGACATTTGATGGTTACTTCCGGTTTAGAATGATTATACAGTGACCGCGTTATTGTGGTATTATTGTGACTTCATTCATTCATTCATTTTGACGATGTACATATTGATGTCCCTAAATTATATGCATATGACAGTTTTCAATTAATCAATTAATTTGATTATAAACCAACAAAATTAATACATTGATAATGAAATAATGTAAAAAGAAAATATAAATATATTTTTAAATATTTCTGACAATATATTTATATTTATGTAAACCAACAAAATTAATAAATTGATAATGAAATAATGTAAAAAGAAAATAAAAAATATTTTAAAAATATTTCCGACAGTAATATATTTATATTTATATAAACCAACAAAATTAATAAATTAATAATGAAATAATGTAAAAGGAAAATATAAATATATTTTAAAATATTTCTGACAATATATTTATATTTATACAAACCAACAAAATTAATAAATTGATGAAATAATGTAAAAAGAAAATATAAATATATTTATAAATATTTCTGACAATAATATATTTATATTTATATAAACCAACTAAATTAATAAATTGATAATTAAATGATGTACAAAGAAAATAAAAAATAATATATTTTTAAATATTTCTGGCAATAATATATTTATATAAACCAACAAAATTAATAAATTAATAATGAAATAATGTAAAAAGAAAATAAAAATATATTTTAAAATATTTCTGACAAGAATATATTTAAATTTATATAAACCAACAAATGTAAAAAGAAAACATGAATATATTTTTAAATATTTCTGACAATAATATATTTATTTTTATATAAACCAACAAAATTAATAAATTAATAATGAAATAATGTAAGTAAAATATAAATGTTTTAATATTTCTGACTATAATATATTTATATTTATACAAACCAACAAAATCAATAAATTGATAATGAGATAATGTAAAAAGAAAATAAAAATATATTTTAAAATATTTCTGACAATAATATATTTATACAAACCAACAAAATCAATAAATTGATAATGAGATAATGTAAAAAGAAAATAAAATATATTTTAAAATATTTCTGACAATAATATATTTATATTATATTTATATATAACACAATGCAATGCAATATAAAATAAAAAAGAAGCAGCTTTAAACATCCCCATAAGATGAAGGATCATTTCAACAGGGGAGTGTACTCAATGTTCTTTTGTTCTGTTTCTTTCATGTAAATCATTTAAGTTGGTTCTTTTCCACCCTTTTCAGGGATGTCGACCCAGTGGTACTCGTCATCCGAGGAGGTGATGTGGAGGCTGTTAATGAGCTCGTTGCATCTTCTCCTCAGAGGCTGATGAGGGAGAACACAGACGGCTGGATCCCCCTGCATCATGCTGCCTTCAGTGGGCAGCTTGAGTGCCTGAGGACCTTACTTAAAGGTATATTCACACGTGAAGCACATTTCAGCTAATACTATAGTACTTTTACTTCATAAACCGGTTTGTGTCATGTTTCCTGGTGTAGCGCATCCAGGTTCTGCAGACAAGCGTACTTTGCAGGAACAGACGGCTTTGCTGCTCGCGGTATCTGGCGAACATTTATCATGTGTGAAGTGTCTTCTGGAGTCTGGAGCTGATCCTGACATCAGCAGCAAGAATAAAGAAACCCCTTTGTACACAGGTAGGGTGGATCAATGACTTGTTGGACATAATGTTATGGATACCTGCATAATATAACGCAGACATGTCCAAATGAGCTAGCTAACAATGAACGTCATTGGGAAATTCTCATGTTGACACAAAAAAACTTCCATTCACAATCCTTGTGTGATACAAGAAGACATATTTCTTTCCCCTTTCTGTGCATTCTAGCAAAAGAAAATAAGTTAATATGAGCTAGCTAACAATGGATGTCATTGTGAAATTCCTATTTTGACACAAAAAACTTCCATTCACAATCCTTGTGTGATACATGAAGACATAATTCTTTGCCCTTTCTGTGCATTCTAGCACGAGAAAATAATATGAGCTAGCTAACAATGGACATCATGGTGAAATTCCTATTTTGACACAAAAAAACTTCCATTCACAATCCTTGTGTGTTACATGAAGACATATTTCTAGCACGAGAAAATAAGTTAATATGAGCTAGCTAACAATGGACGTCATTGGGAAATTCCTATTTTGACACAAAAAAACTTCCATTCATAATCCTTGTGTGATACAAGAAGACATATTTCTTTCCCTTTTCTGTGCATTCTAGCACGAGAAAATAATATGAGCTAGCTAACAATGGACGTCATTGTGAAATTCCTATTTTGACACAAAAAACTTCCATTCATAATCCTTGTGTGATACAAGAAGACATATTTCTTTCCCCTTTCTGTGCATTCTAGCAAAAAAGAAAGTTAATATGAGCTAGCTAACAATGGACGTCATTGGGAAATTCCTATTTTGACACAAAAAACTTCCATTCACAATCCTTGTGTGATACATGAAGACATATTTCTAGCATGAGAAAATAAGTTAATATGAGCTAGCTAACAATGGACGTCATTGGGAAATTAACATTTTGACACAAAAACCTTCCATTCACAATGGAAGACATATTTCTTTCCCCTTTCTGTGCATTCTAACACGAGAAAATAAGTTAATATGAGCTAGCTAACAATTGTGAAATTAACATTTTGACACAAAAAACTTCTAAAAAAAAGGCATTTACATAACTGACAAAGCTACAGTGATATTATTATTGTAGCCGCTAACATGAAAAACAATTTTTATATGGTGGACTAACACGACGCTTTGCTAACCGTCATTCACAGTGCCCATAATAATGTGTTACTGTGTGTGTGTAGCCTGCAGGTTGGACAACGTGGACATGGTGACCCTCCTTCTCTCCTTCGGGGCTACAGTAAACCAGCGCTGTGCTCAGGGTTGGACAGCCCTCCACGAGGCCGTGTCCACGAGCAACATCGCAATGTGTGACATCCTCATCGAAGCCGGCGCCACGGTCAACCCTTGTAACTCTTACAGCATCACGCCACTCATCGTAGCAGCTCAGCTAGGATGCTCAGAGGCGGTCAATTACCTCATTGGAAAAGGTAAACAATTGGCGGGTATGCGTGGTATGTTTGTTCTTGGCGTGACTGTATAGTATGTACACTTTTTTGTTCAGGCGCAGATGTAAACATGCAGACATGCGACGGCGTCACAGCACTGCATGAGGCTAGCAAAAATGGCCACAAGGACATCGTGGAAGTGTTGTTGTCCAAAAATGCAGACGCGAATAAGCACGCCGACTCGGGATTGCTGGCTCTGCATGTAGCAGCTCAACATGGACACAAAGAGTAGGTTCATTTCTTTGTTGTATAGGTGGGACTGTGGCTGAAAATAATAAGATATATATTATATATTATCATATGAAAAAGTTAGCAGGGACACAACAGTACCCCCCTCTTGCTATGTGTTTTTAATGTGTGATTGTAATTGGGAATATACTTTACGACTCAATTGAAATGTTAGCTATACACCAGCGGCAGGAACGGGAATCTCTGTTTCTGTTCACACAGGAATATTTTTAAATATTTCTGACAATAATATATGGATATTTATATAAACCAACAAAATTAATAAATTAATGAAATAATGTAAAAAGAAAATATAAATATATTTTTAAATATTTCTGACAATAATATATTTATATAAACCAACAAATTAATACGATGATAATTAAATAATATAAAAAATAATAAAAATATATTTTTAAATATTTCTGACAATAATATATTTATATAAACCAACAAAATTAATATGATGATAATGAAATAATATAAAAAATAATACAAATATATTTTTAAATATTTCTGACAATAATAGATTTATATTTATACAAACCAACAAAATGAATAAATTGATAATGAAATAATGTAAAAATATATATATTTTTTCATATTTCTGACAATAATATATTTATATTATACAAACCATCAAAATGAATAAATTGATAATGAAATCATGTAAAATAAAATAAAATATATTTTTAAATATTTCTGACAATAATAGATTCATATTTATATGAACCAACAAAATTAATACATTGATATTGAAATAATGTAAAAATAAAATAAAATATTTGTTAAAATATTTCTGACAATATATTTATATTTATACAAACCATCAAAATCAATAAATTGATAATGAAATAATGTCAAAATACAATAAATATATTTTAAAATATTTCTGACAATAATATATTTATATTTATACAACCAACAAAATTAATAAATTGATAATGAAATCATGTAAAAATAAAATAAAATATATTTTAAAATATTTCTGACAATAATAGATTCACATTTATATGAACCAACAAAATTAATACATTGATATTGAAATAATGTAAAAATAAAATAAAATATTTTTTTTAATATTTCAGAAAATAATATATTTATATTTATACAAACCATCAAAATCAATAAATTGATAATGAAATAATGTCAAAAGACAATAAATATATTTTAAAATATTTCCGACAATAATATATTTATATTCATACAAACCAAAAAAATTAATAAATTGATAATGAAATCATGTAAAAATAAAATAAAATATATTTTTAAATATTTCTGACAATAATAAATTTATATTTATACAAAGCAACAAAATTCAAATTCAAAATATTTGCCCATCCCTGTTTTAGAGTCTAATCTTTATTTTGGTATGTTCCATATTCATATAGAACACAATATGTTGTGTACCTTAAAAGGTCAGTCAATATTATCTAAATGTGCTGGGATTGAATGAGTTTAGAAGGAATCAAACCAGCGGACGGCAACAGTCAACACCGCCAATTGACCCAACACTGTTCCTTTGTTTTCAGCATCGTGTCTCTGCTTGTCCCCGTGACGAGCCGCACCCGGATTCGCCACAGTTGGATCAGTCCTCTGCACCTGGCAGCGGAACACAACCAACCCCGAGCAGCAGCTGCGCTCCTCAAGGCGGGCGCGGATGTCAACGCCACGCTGGGCCCCTCTCGCGCCACGCTCTACCCTGACGGACGCGCGACAGCGCTCTACTTTGCGGTCGCTAACAGCTCCGCGGAAACCGCAGAGCTGCTCTTAAACGCAGGCGCCAGACTGGACTTGGACCCTATCAGTCCTCTGCTGCAAGCCGTGCATGACGGCAGCATGGAGACCGTGACACTTTTGCTACAGAGAGGCGCTGACGTCAACGTCAGGATGCCATCTTGGGCGACAACGTTCCCTGCGGTTGTTGCGCTATGCATGGATAATCTGCCTCTACTCAAGTGCCTTCTGGATAACGGTTGTGATGCCGTGTCCTGCTTCACGTGCACATACGGTCCGGGTTCTCATCCGGAACAATCTCATATAAGAACTATCGGTAGTTCTCTTCACTTACGCTGCACCGAAGCACCACATCAAACCACCACACAGGTGCCACAAAGAAGCAACACAATTTGGAACATAACCCTTCAGTGTATGAAACTTCTCATTTTTTCTGTCTCGTTCCTCTTTTTTTTTTTTTTAGTTTTGTGAATGGATTGCGACATCGCTTATGAGAAAATTCGCCGGACCGATCGTAGACTTGCTGCTGGAGTATGTCGCTCATGTTGGATTGTGCAGCAAACTCACGCAACTGCTGGACAGCCACCACGAATGGAGAGATGTAAAGAGGAAGTCAGGTAAGACGAACAATACGCCTACTTCTCCTACAGTTGGTACGTTCCGATTCATTCATAACAACACGTTCATTGTTGTGGAACTGCACTACATCATACTGATCAGATATTGATATTGGTTATATCACCTTGTACTTCGGTACGAGGTGCATTATTATATAAAAAAACAACAACCTTAAACTGGATTATGGAAAGCAGGAAGTGAACAAATGTAACAGTTACTGATTGTAAAAGTACCAGATGGAGGGGTAGGATTTAATAAGCTTTGCTTCTTCCTACTCCTTTTGGACATGTGGAACTGTGAACTGATTATGTGATGCATTCAATTGTAATCTGATGCATGTTCAAATGAAATAAAACCATTAAAAAAAATAAAAAATAATAAGAAAATATTTTAAAAATTAAAAAAATATATATTTAAAAAATACAATTAAATAAAATTAAATTATATTAGGAAAACAGGAAGTGAACAAATGTAACAGTTACTGCTTGTATAAGTACCAGATGGAGGGGTAGGATTTAAAAAGCTTTGCTTCTTCCTACTCCTTTTGGACATGTGGAACTGTGAACTGATTATGTGATGCATTCAATTGTAATCTGATGCATGTTCAAATGGAAAAAAAAACATAAAAATTTTTTTTTAATAAAAATTTAAAACAAAAAAAGCGGTAGAAAATGAATGAATGAATGAAAATATTAAAAAAAAAAAACAAAAACAAAAAAACTTAAATTATATTCAGAAAGCAGGAAGTGAACAAATGTAACAGTTACTGATTGTAAAAGTACCAGATGGAGGGGTAGGATTTAATAAGCTTTGCTTCTTCCTACTCCTTTTGGACATGTGGAACTGTGAACTGATTATGTGATGCATTCAATTGTAATCTGATGCATGTTCAAATGGAAAAAAAACATTAAAAAACATTTTTTTAAATAAAAATTTAAAACAAAAAAAGCGGTAGAAAATGAATGAATGAATGAAAATATTTTTTAAATTAAATTAAAAAAATAAAATAATTTTTTTTTAAAATTATATTCAGAAAGCAGGAAGTGAACAAATGTAACAGTTACTGATTGTAAAAGTACCAGATGGAGGGGTAGGATTTAATAAGCTTTGCTTCTTCCTACTCCTGATACTGAAATTGACCAATATCACATTTGTATGCTGATATCGGGCCGATTAATGTTGATACCAATAATTAATCGGACATCCCTACTAATAATACATTATTGCCTATTTGGGGTTTGACATTTCCTCCTTCACATATTTGCTGATTATTTTTTTTTGTGCTATTAATTGTTAATTGGGCGGCACGGCGGTCGAGTGGTTAGTGCGCAGGCCTCACAGCTAGGAGACCTGAGTTCAATTCCACTCTCATCCATCTCTGTGTGGAGTTTGAATGTTCTAAGTGGTGCTAAGTGGTGCAGTGACCTTCATGATCCAGCAGATGGAGCTGTTACTTAAGTGTACTTAAGCGTGAAATATGAGGAATTATTAACCTTGGTGGAGGTCTGCTCTGTACAGAATGTAATTATCTTTCCAAGGGTTTCATACGTGATACAGGTTTTGTGTTAATAAAGTGGTTGCTGGGTAAATTTCTTTCCACTTTGTTCATATTTCTGCATGTTTTTTTTTTTTATGTCTCTCCTTAGTGTCACCTCGTTCACTGCGGCACCTTTGCAGATTAAGTATTCGCAGCCAAGTGGGCCCACGTAGACTGAGATCCCTCACAAGCTTACCTCTACCGGGAAGACTGATAAGATACCTCACCGGGATGGACGAATGAAGTACATTTTATATTTGTCCGTGTCCTTTTTTTAACCATGTCTAATATATCTGTAAAGCATTATATCTATTTATAAACTCTTATGATGTGACTTTCTCTTTTGTTTTTTTTTTTCAACTTTCATTTCACAGGAAAAACCTCGATAAAAATTAACTTAAGCCCACGGGACTTCTTGTGGGAATCGTTTATTTAAGAAATGAAAGCATCTGTATCAAACATTACTGCGACAAAGAAGAGCCTAAAAGTAGAAACCTGTCAACTTACTGTGCGGCATCAGAGAAACAAGAACATGAAGAAGTGCATTTTAGTCCTCTAGAGGTGAGCCAAAAATAGTATTCCATTAAGTGCTTGAGGAAGTGTCTCATTATTGATTGCTGAGATGACAAGAATTAGTCGTATTTGTGTTTAAATGAAGCCAAAGACGCTGAAGATCGGTGACGGGATAGCGGGCTTGGTGGGTATAGGTTTGACGACAACGTGCGTATGAATCTTCTGCTCCGGTCTCTCAGGTTCCGCTTTACACCACAGTCCTATAGCGGGATGCGGCACCATGATGTGACCCTGGATGACCTGCTGCTGGTGGTGGTGGTGGTGGTGGTGGTGATGGTGGACTTGGAAAGGGCAGCAAGCGCACACGCTGAAACCGCGATGAGAGATACGCTCCAGTTTCAGAGCCTCTTTGGAGATCTTTGCGTCCTCATCGTGACCTTTTCTGTGATCTCTGGTCTCTGTGGATGCTGGGTGATTCATTCTCAGTCCGGACTGGGAGTGATCCCGCTTGGTTATTTTGGGTTCTTCCCAGAAAGAGGCCGGAAGTTGGCGTTTCCTCATTGGGACCTGTTCCACAGAACCGCACACATTTTCTGCACTCGCACCCGCGTCCTTTTCTGGAACTTGTAAACCGGAAGCAACCGTGGGTTTGGCGCATTGCGCAGATCGGAGCGGGTGACATCTCGGCACACGGGAGTATTTCTGAGAGAAGCGCTTGAGCTGTTTCTGTAGGTACTTCCTGTGGTCCACCGAGCGTCTGCACGGGGCCGACTTATCCAAGGCCGCCTTGATGTCGCTCGATGCGAGGTTCACAAAATTGAGCAACGTTCTCACCTCGTTGTCTGCATTTGCCATTTTTATCCGATGCTTCTGTTTCCGCGATGAATCGTCAATCCATGTTAAAAATCGTAGTCCATCATCAAAACCTGCAGGTAGGGAAAGTGAAATTATTATTTATTTGACTTGCAGCTTGACAAAAATTAAGAAAAAAAGTGGACTTCTGTTATGGCAAATGAATTGATTTTTAGGCTTTGGTGACAGTAACCGAAATCTAGAAATCTGAGTAGAAAACGCTCCAGAAAATCAGGTTTTCAGGGAGTAAAGGGGGGGCCCAGATGTACTATACCAGGGGTCTCAAACACGCGGCCAAATGTGGCCCGCAGGACACTAGTTTGAGGCCCCCCGCCTTGATATGAAAGTTTAAAGTTTGATATGGATGCTGTATGGTATCATGTACCCGGAAAAAATTATTACGTTTGATTAATGTTCATGTTAAAGGTTAAATAACTGTTAATAGTTATCCTCCCTATCCGTGTGGAAGTGGTAAGTTTTGGGCTTTTTAAGTTTAAAGGAAATAACTTGAAGGCTACCGTTTAGGTCGTTAGCTCTCTAGTTTGCGAGTTAGCATGTGTCTCAAGACCCTGCAGTTGCGCAATATGTTGTAAATAAAAAGAGTATAAATGTGACTATAGTCGTGTTTTGTCATGTCTACAGGGCTCTAATAATGCTTTGTTCATTTTAATCTGAAAAAAATAATTTGTCTACCCACCAACTATATGTGGTTTCTTAAGTTTTTATTATTTGCCGTTTTATTATTATTATTATATTTATTTATTACTGATTGATTGATTTTCTTTATTCTTGATTTGTTTATTTTTCATCTTATTTTGTGTAGAAAAATAAAAAGTAAGATATTGGAGAACAGTGAAATGTTTTATCAGAGCTTTTCTTTCTATTAATTTTTCTGTTTTTAATAAATGCGTTTTTTTTGTTTGTTTTTTTTTGGAAAACCTGATGCGGCCCAGCCTCGCCCAGACCCTAGCTCCAGTGGCCCCCAGGTAAATTGAGTTTGAGACCCCTGTACTATACTATCACATGAGGCTCACTGCGTCACCATTGGGGAAACCCTCTAATATTATATTAACATAACTATATAATTCCTGCAAAAACGCTACAGAAAATCAGGTTTTCGGGGAGTAAAGGGGGGGGGGGGTCCAGATGTACTATACTATCACATGAGGCTCACTGTGTCACCCTCTACCCTCTAAACCCTCTAATATTATATTAACATAACTATATAATTCCCGAAAAATGAATCCTAATGATTGATTATGTATATATTAGCTATATGACAAAATGCGACTCACCAGTGATGTTGGGGTGCTCCTCTGTAGCGGTGTCCAGCCTGCATTTGGGGGGTACTTGAGCAAGCTGAATGAATATAAACTCCTTGTAGTTGTGGTGCTTCCCTTGAACCAATCAGCGACCTCAGGCCCCTCACAATGGACCCCAATCAGCCTGCGAGCGCCCTGCTATCGAATTCTTCCCCATTGCAAATTGTTGTCATGGAGATGTGAAGAGGAAAAAAACGGCATTTACTTGATGCCTTTTTTTTTTTATCATTCAGAGTATTTGTTATAGATTTGTAAAAAAAAAAAAAAAACACAGTGCGGACTACCAGGTATGGGTATTACACTAAATATGTATGCTTTTAAATAAAGTTACGCTTACTTCTCAGAGAGTGATGTCAGCTATAGCAAGATGAGAAGAAGGGATAAGAGGAGGGGGGGGGTGTGATCTAAAGAGTGCATAACCATGGAAAGGGGGCTTGAACGCTGAAGAATCTTGTCTTTCTGTTTGCCCCCTCAATCGAGCCGCACAAAGGCTGAATTACTCATTCAAACCCGGCGGGACAAAGGCAAAAGGAGCCTGGATAGCACTCCTGCATTTGTAGTCAAACATTTAGAGACTTAAATCGAGTCGTCATGAAGGAGAAAGAGTAAGGGACAAAGCCCATAGAATTGCCATCAGCAAACATTTTCCTGTGTCATATTATGGAGTCTCCATGGCTCCCTCTGGCCGGCGGACAATAGCACAAGTTTGCACACTCGAATACTGTCACCCTGCCAACGGCAACAACAAGGCCCAACACAGGACAAGAGGAGAAAAGCATTGGACTCTGCGGGGAAGGTGGCAATAGAGGAGGAAAGGGCTACTTGTGAAATGCTAATTGGGCTTCATCCCCTCATTGAAGTGTGGGGGTGGGGGGGGGGGGGTAGGGGGCTGAGGAGGGAAGGTTTGTGTGTATGCGTGGAGCACCTCAGGATTGTATTGTTCTTCTAGTGGACACTCAATTGTGCGTCATGGGATAAATGTCTTTCGACGCACCTCTTGAGCGATCGGTGAATCAATCGGGGGAGTTTGGTGAGAACACCCCCAAAATGTGGTAGGCTGACTTTGGGGTGTGGACACCTTTGTATTTTAAGTCAAAGATCCTCTATATGACAGGGACTCCTGCTATGTTTAAGGATATACTGCTGAAGGTATTTGCCATATGCCAATCACAGGGCACATATAGACAAACAACCATTCACACTCACATTCATACCTATGGACAATTTGGAGTCGCTAATTAACCTAGCATGTTTTTGGAATGTGGGAGGAAACCGGAGTACCCGGAGTAAACCCACGCATGCACGGGGAGAACATGCAAACTACACACAGAGATGGCCTAGGGTGGAATTGAACCCTGGTCTCCTAGCTGTGAGATCTGAAGGTTTGAGGCTAACCATTCGACTGCTGTGCAGCCCGGCTAACTACCATTCATTCATTCATTCATACATTTTCTACCGCTTTTTCCTCACAGGGGTGCTGGAGCCTATCCCAGCTGTCTTCGGGTGAGAGGCGGGCCAGCCAATCACAGGGCACATATAGACAAACAACCATTCACACTCATATTCATACCTATGGATAATTTGGAGTCGCCGATTAACCTAGCATGTTTTTTTTGGAATGTGGGAGGAAACCGGAGTACCCGGACGGGGAGAACATGCAAACTCCACACAGAGATGGCCGAGGGTGGAATTGTACCCTGGTCTCCTAGCTGTGAGGTCTGAAGGTCTGAGGCTAACCACTCGACCGCCGTGCAGCCCGGCTAACTAACGTTAATTCATTCATTTTCTACTGCTTTTTCCTCACGAGGGTCGCGGGGAGTGCTGGAGCCTATTCCAGCTGTCTTCGGGCAAGAGGCGGGGTACACCCTGGACTGGTCACCAGCCAATCACAGGGCACATATAGACAAACAACCATTCACACTCACATTCATACCTATGGATAATTTGGAGTTGCTAATTAACCTAGCATGTTTTTGGAATGTGGGAGGAAACCGGAGTACCCGGACGGGGAGAACATGCAAACTCCACACAGAGATGGCCGAGGGTGGAATTGTACCCTGGTCTCCTAGCTGTGAGGTCTGAAGGTCTGAGGCTAACCACTCGACCGCCGTGCAGCCCGGCTAACTAACATTCATTCATTCATTTTCTACTGCTTTTTCCTCACGAGGGTCGTGGGGGTTGCTGGAGCCTATTCCAGCTGTCTTCGGGCAAGAGGCGGGGTACACCCTGGACTGGTCACCAGCCAATCACAGGGCACATATAGACAAACAACCATTCACACTCACATTCATACCTATGGATAATTTGGAGTTGCTAATTAACCTAGCATGTTTTTTTTGGAATGTGGGAGGAAACCGGAGTACCCGGAGAAAGAAAACCCACGCATTCACGGGGAGAACATGCAAACTCCACACAGAGATTGAACTGAATTGAACCCTGGTCTCCTAGCTGTGAGGTCTGTGCGCTAACCATGACTGCTGGGATAGGCTCCAGCACCCCCCGCAAGGAAAAAGATTCCCTGCACTGCAAAAACTATGGTCACAGATTCTCGTGCTTGTGTTTTTAAGCCAAGAATCTGCCAAGTTTTAAAGTGATATCATACATGGATATCATACATGGATATCATACATGATGACCCAGCAACTCCCAAAAGGAGAAGCCAATACTTGACTTGACACCATGATTGATTGCTCCTCTCTGCAAGTGTTTGGTACGATGTGGAGTCAGTCCTCCAGGTCTATACATGTCCTCTGACTGGTCTATTTCTTTTTAGGCCACACAACCTTCTTTATGTGAGTTGAGGCAATGGGACGCCATTGTCCTCCTCTCGCTTCTTCTTCTCCTCTTCTTCAGCTTCTGTGTTCAGCTGAAAGGCTCCGATGAACAATAGGACCCCCCCCCTCCCTTGTCATTCCCTCTCTCTCTCTCCACGGGCCCGTCACCGGACTCTTAAGCTTTTGAAGTGACAAGAATGAGAGGAGAGGAAGTGGAATGGCGTCTATAAATCTAAGCGGATATGCGCGAGGACAGGTGGTTTTGAGTTTAACTACTAGATCTCGTTGAAAAAGCGATGGATATATTTCTTCAATGAACCACAGCTTCCTACTGTTGGTAGCACTCATGTAGTCGCAGACTTTTTAGAGTTTTGGTGTAATTGTACGTGAAAATGTACTGCTTTAAAAATATATATTGCGGTAAAGGTCAGATGCTGTTTAGGATGAAGACAATCTCTGCTTATCTTCCGGCATCCATTGATGTGAGCCGCTTTTCTTAGTCACCGCATCTTCTTTGCCTAAAAATACACTTTATTGATTCCCCTGGGAGCAAATCATGTGTTTTGCAGCACAAGAAGTAGCCCAGATAGCGGTAAAAACAGAGAAAAAGGGAAATTGGTAAAACATTACATGATATGAGCTTCTTTGGGGACATTAAGGCCAGAGATTGATAAGGGGAACAGCTTTATCTTTTGGGAAAATTCCATCAAATTAGACAAATTAGACATAGGATGACTGGGAAATGCGAATCACCTTCAACAGTTATATAAAACATGAGTGTATATTTTCGGTTTAAAACATTTTTGTACTTTTCTGTATTTCACTTAAGTTTTGAGGCTGCACGGGGGATGAGTGGTTAGCTTGCAGACCTCACAGCTTGGAAACTGGAGTTCAATCCCACCCTCGGCCATCTCTGCGTGGGTTTTCTCCGGGTACTCCGGTTTCCTCCCACATTCCAAAAAAAAAAAACATGCTAGGTTAATTAGCGACTCCAAATTGTCCATAGGTATGAATGTGAGTGTGAATGGTTGTTTGTCTATATGTGCCCTGTGATTGGCTGGCCCGAAGACAGCTGGGATAGGCTCCAGTCCCCCCCGCGACCCTCATGTGGAAAAGCGGTAGAAAATGAATGAATGAATGAATGTTAGTTAGCCGGGCTGCACGGTGGTCGGGTGGTTAGCCTCGGACATTCAGACCTCATAGCTAGGAGACCAGGGTTCAATTCCACCCTCGGCCATCTCTGTGTGGAGTTGGCATGTTCTCCCCGTGCATGCGTAGGTTTTCTCCGGGTACTCCGGTTTCCTCCCACATTCCAAAAACATGCTAGGTTAATTAGCGACTCCAAATTGTCCATAGGTATGAATGTGAGTGTGAATGGTTGTTTGCCTATATGTGCCCTGTGATTGGCTGGCGACCAGTCCAGGGTGTTAGTCCACCTCTTGCCCAAAGACGGCTGGGATAGGCTCCAACACCCCCGCGACCCTCGTGAGGAAAAAAGCGGTAGAAAATGAATGAATTAATGAATGTTAGTTAGCCGGGCTGCACGGTGGTCGGGTGGTTAGCCTCAGACATTCAGACCTCATAGCTAGGAGACCAGGGTTCAATTCCACCCTCGGCCATCTCTGTGTGGAGTTTGCATGTTCTCCCCGTGCATGCGTGGGTTTTTTTCCCGGGTACTCCGGTTTCCTCCCACATTCCAAAAACATGCTAGGTTAATTAGCGACTCCAAATTGTCCATAGGTATGAATGTGAGTGTGAATGGTTGTTTGTCTATATGTGCCCTGTGATTGGCTGGCCACTAGTCCAGAGTGTACCCCGCCTGTCACTCGAAGACAGCTGGGATAGGCTCCAGCACCCCCGTGACCCTCGTGAGGATGAGCGGTAGAAAATAAATGAATGAATGAACTGTAAGGTAGGCACCAAACCCAATTCTGCAGGATTTAGGAGTCATGTGCCCTTTGTGACACTAGATGGCACTCTTCTTCCACTCTCACCTCTAAGACTTACCCCTTATTTTGCTCTTTAACACTGACATTTATTGATTGGCTGAGATTCAAATGATCTTTTTGGCATAGGTGCGTGCAAGGTGATGGGAGGTCAAACCTGCAACAGTGCATACCAAAGCAATTTAATAAGGCGGGTTTCCTCATGTGACTTTTAAAAAGGCCAGTGATGTATATGCTGAGGCTGCTTGTTAGATTAGAGGGGAGGAAGGAACAGGAAGGATGGAGTGCTTTTCTTCTTGTCAGATAATCGATATTAGGACAGACTGAAGGAGAGGATGGACGAGTGGAACCGCTGGGTCGACGGTTTGCACATATCCAATTCTGTACTTCAGAAAGTCTGGTGTGTACGGTTTAATATGTAAACGTATCAGACTTGCATCTTTATTGCTTAACAAAGCAAGTCGCAGAGCCGGCCTCCTTTTATTGACGCCACAAGCAATAGCCGCAAATGAACCCGTGCAATCTGTTCACTGTTTTCTTAACGTTTACTGCACTTCCCCATTGAGAGGAGCCTGCACCTTGCAATTATCTACTTGCTTTATTAAAAGTGACATAAGTAGGGAATAATCCAACCTCAATTTCTTTAAAGCTGGCTCCTTTTTTTTGGGCAGGTCAGGTTCAGAACCTCAAGATATTTTAAGATTAAGAAGGAATAGATGGAGAAAATGCAGCAAAAAGAACATCTTTACTGTTCAAACACAGTGGCGGGGGTAGGGGGGTATGCTGGAGCCTATCCCAGCTGAGGCGAGGTACACCCTGGACTAGTTGGGCACGCAGGGCCCATATATAGACAAACAACCATTCACACTCACATTCATACCTATGGACAATTTGGAGTCGCTAATTAACCTAGCATGTTTTTGGAATGTGGGAGGAAACCGGAATACCCGGAGTAAACCCACGCATGCACGGGGAGAACATGCAAACTCCACACAGAGATGGCAGAGGGTGGAATTGAACCCTGGTCTCCTAGCTGTAAGGTAAGAAGGTCTGAGGCTAACCACTCGACCACCGTGCAGCCCATCTAACTAACATTCATTCATTTTCTACCGCATTTTCCTCACAAGGGTTGAGGGGTATGCTGGAGCCTATCCCAGCTGTCTTTGGGCGAGAGGCGGGGTACACCCTGGACTGGTCGCCAGCCAATCACAGAGCACATATAGACAAACAACCATTCACACTCACATTCATACCTATGGACAATTTGGAGTCGCTAATTAACCTAGCATGTTTTTTTTGGAATGTGGGAGGAAACCGGAATACCCGGAGAAAACCCACGCATGCACGGGGAGAACATGCAAACTCCACACAGAGATGGTCGAGGGTGGAATTGAACTCGGGTCGTCTAGCTGTGAGGTCTGCGCGCTAACCACAAACATATAGACAAACAACCATACACACCACACTCATATACTTATGGACAATATGGTCAAATATTCCTCCAATTGCCGCTTGACACCCCTGCACAATTTGATGCTCTAATGTTCCATTGAAGGAAACGGCACCCCAGATCATGATGGCACTTTTGATCAGCTGACTATATTTTGCAGCCTAAAATTGCTTAATCAAACATTTTTTTTGTCTCACTCCTATTTCTTCATTTTGGACATGTTGAATTGTGCAAGTGTAAACACACAATGTACTTTAAGGGAAAAAAAAGCCCACAAAACTCCTTTGGGAAGAACGACAACACAGTTTAGAGAGCTGTAAGCTCACTCTTGTTCTTCTGTATGAATGTTAAAAGTACATTCTTTTATACTTTTTCCACTTTTATGACCTATAAATGTTGTATTCTCCTGTTAAATGATGCCAAAGGTTTGCACATTTGGAAGCGATCCCTGAAAGACGTTTGGGAACGCTCGGATTCAGAGAGTTTTTTCTTACAATGGCTCTCTGTGACATCACAGTGAGCTTTGTGAGAAGTCACAAGCTGGATGGAGCAAGTCACTTACTTATATGGGCGTGCCTGGGTTCAAGCTGTTAGCTGTACAAGCTGAGTGGGACCAATCACAGTAGAGTGGGCGTGCCTGGAAATCCAAGGAAATACAACTGGAATAGTTGCAGATTCTGGAAGATCTAGAAAGCTTTCTATGCGGGTTATCCTGCTCTATATGAGTCCAAAACTTAATACAAAGGGATGGAAATTAAATAAAATTAAATTAAATTCAATATACTGTGCAATACAGCAGCTCTAGTGTTCTAGTGACAGCGCTACAATAGCTCCAGCACCAAGGTTTGATTCTCACTGCCAGTTAACTGTGAATGTCACGTACACTACATGGCTGTGGGCTGTGGGATCATTTCATAACTGCGCCTTGGGAAGACCACCGGCCTGATTATGCAATAAGCCCCGATGAATCCAAGGATGGAAAAAGTATTGGGAGACCTCATATTGACAGGAAGAAGAACAAAGAAGAGAAGTGCCTCACTTCAGTGTACCGTGCAGCGAAATGAAGTTCCCAGCTCTGTTAGATGCCCTCAAATAAACCGTCTTCTGTGAGGATACTGGTGTTCCAGGAGCTAAAAAAGTTGAAAAAAATGTATTATTGTATTAGTTTAGTTAGTAGGGGTGTCACAATATATTGCAAGATTTCTTGTTCAGAAAAAAACTATGCAGTGAGCACGATAATAAATTAATTAATTAATCACACAATAAATGAAAATGAACTCAATATAGGCCATGTGCTTGTGTGGCAGGAAGTGACTTCACTCAGTGTATTGGCTTCAGCACTTTGTAGTATTTGTTCCATAGAACAATGGCATGAAAGGAGTGAGTTTCATACAATTAATTTGTCTCAATGGGTGGAGGCGGGGCCGGTAGCATATACACACACACACACAGTAGAGGAGTGTAGAAGTGAGGAGCAATGCAAGTTAACATTCATTTACTATGGCTTATACTCACGAGGGGGTGCTGGAGCCTATCCCAGCTGTCTTCGGGCGAGAGGCGGGGTACACCCTGGACCGGTCGCCAGCCAATCACAGGGCACATGTAGACAAACAACCATTCACACTCACATTCATACCTATGGACAATTTGGAGTCGCCAATTGCAAGGTAACATAGTGGAAATAAAATTAGTAGATATGTTTGTATGTTTTTCATATTTTTTTTCATTGTACTTTTCTTAAAAGTAATGTTAAAATCTCAGAAGGATTAAGGAAAACTGCATTTTTAGGGGGGGATTTTGCCATCATAAAGTTTTTCTTTTCTGTGCTTTTCAAAGATAAAAACTGTTCAAAAGCGACACCTCGTTAGAGCACGTAATGGGATACACATATACTGCCTATTAAAACATGATTTATGGTTTAATATACATGCTGTGACCATGTAGTGACAGGTACATGTAATACTACAATCTTTTTTGTTTATCAGCCATTCTCAACAGCTAGCTTCCATGCTATACACGGTGATTTCACATAACAACGCTTTCTAAAGTCAGAAATAAAAACAATAAACATAAAAACACAGCATCCCGAATATGTTTTCTTACCTTTTGGTGGTGTCTGAGGCGTTGTGAGCTCGACGCCGTTATGCTAGGGCGAGTCTGTGGTGAAGCTAGTTGCTAGTAGCTAGCTAGCTAGCAGGTGTGTTCTGGCTAAGTGTCAATACGTCAGTGATGTAACAATATAATAATACTAACAATTACGCTTTTTTGATACTTTTTCAGACAATTTTTTTCTGTTTTTATATCTTTAAAAAACATAGAAACGTGTTCATGTCTCGCATGAAAATGAAAATCCCTAAAAAGTGCACTTTCCCTTTAAATAAGTTCTACTCGTACAAGTTGAACCGTGATGTTCTTGAATGCAGCTTCTTGGTCAGAAACAAATAACCCATACCATATAAATCAGTTCCACACCAAATGTAATTATTAAATTATTAAATTATAAGCACAGAATTGTCCAAAATGTCAGAGTTAGTCACCTAACGCGACCTAATCCTCATGTCCAAAGACTTTTGTCCACATGCTTCGACCCATGGAACAGCATATCCTCCGCCATAAGCAGCTATGTTTGTAAGTTTTTCATATTTTTTTCATTGTACTTTTCTTAAAAGTAATGTTAAAATCTCAGAAGGATTAGGGAAAACTGCATTTTAGGGGGAATTTTGCCATCATTATTTTTTTCTTTTCTGTGCTTTTCAAAGATAAAAACAGTTCAAAAGTGACACCTGGCTAGTAGCACGTAATGGGATACACATATACTGGTTTCTCAACAGCTAGCTTCCATGCTATACACGTTGATTTCATATAACAACGTTTTCCAATGTCAGAAATAAAAAACAATAAACATAAAAACACAGCATCTCGAATATGTTTTCTTACCTTTTGGTGGTGTCTGAGGCGTTGTGAGCTCGACGCCGTTATGCTAGGGCGAGTCTGTGGTGAAGCTAGCTGCTAGTCGGCTAGTAGCTAGCTAGCTAGCTAGCTAGCAGGTGTGTAATGTAACTATATAATAATATTAACAATGACGCTTTTTGGATACTTTTTCAGACAACTTTTTTCCGTTTTTATATCTTTAAAAAACGTGTTCATATCTCACATGAAAATGAAAATCCCCCAAAAGTGCACTTTCCCTTTAAATAAGTTCTACTCGTACAAGTTGAACCGTGACAAATATAAACGTGATGTTCTTGAACGCAGCTTCTTCGTCAGAAACAAACAACCCAAACCATATCAATCAGTTCCACGCCAAATGTAATTATTAAATTATTAAATTAGAAGCTCAAAATGTCCGAGTTAGTCACCTAACGCGACCTAAACCTCCACGTTTACTTCGTGTCCAAAGACTTTTGTCCACATGCTTTTCGAACCCATGCAACAGCATTATCCTCCGCCTTCTGTCCGAAAATAAGCTGCGGGGGCTTTTGAAAAATAAATCTCTTATAAATATCTTATAAGTGTCTTTCAGCTGAATGCCAGGTTACATCAGTGCTGTTTATCCCAGCATGCTTTGGGACATTGGAGTGTTGTAAGCAGCATCAGCATCAGGCAGTTCTCTCTCTCTCTCTCTCTCTCTACTTGACTTTAATTGGCTTTCGTCATCCTTATGGACTGGAAAAAAAACAAACAAGATAACAAGCTGCCTTTTGATTGGTTGGTGACTTTTGGTGGAGGGCATCTCACACCAGGATTGAGATGATGTCTTTTAGAGGAGGACGAAGATCTGCCCTGTACGCGCTAGATAAGTTCTAGGAGGAATCCTGCAGCATCTCCCTCTCTTTTTCCTCTCCCTCTCTCCCTCGCTCTATCCGCTCTCTTCAACTTCCATGGCTTGAGTGGCCCATTTGCAGTCCTGCAAAGGCAGCCGAAGAGGGATCATGTAAGGCATCAAAAAAAAAAAAACACGATCCGAAAAGAAAGAAGAAAAAAAAAAGAGAGAGAGCAACTTTAGAGATGTGGCTTTATTTTGGGAATCCCACCGGCTCGCCTTGTCGTCCTATGCGATCGACAACGATAGAAGAAGGAATGCTTATCGTGGCGTAAACTATTCCATCCGCCCGCCGAATTGTGGAATTGGAGCCCCCAGCGGTGGAGGAAGCTTGTGTCCCCCCGGAAAGCCTTTTGACGCCTGTATGAATGCTACATCCATTTGTTGGATCACCGAGAAGAGCGCGAATGGGAATGCTGCTCCAAGATCTGATGCCATTCACTTTAAGTTGGTGGCCTTTTCTCTTCGCTCATTGCCTTCTCTCGCTCTTTTTACTCTCATGCCAGGTAAGATTAAGCTTACTTTTGGTTCTTTATTTACTCAGGGCAACTACAGCGGAAGCACTTTAAAAAAATGCACATCACGTTTAATGTAATAGTAATAGTAATAGTATCATAATAACCACCAGCTTTATTATTGTGGCTTCTAATGCAATGCAAGCATATTTTGACAAAACATTAGGAACACCTCCAAGTGTGATTCACCACCACAAAACACAATAATAAGCATGTACATATCAAAAACTTTGACAGTTTTGACATTTATTTATGTATTATATATTTTTTTCTTCTTTATTTCCAACATGAAAAACACCCAAAGCACAACAAACCTACAAAAATCAATACAAATAAAAAATACTTATGTATATATAAACATACACATGTTCGAAAGGGAGTGTGAAGAAGTAAAGACTTATATAGTCCCACCCCCCTAACCGCCTAGATTCCAACCTCACCCCAAGAAAAAAATATTATTCCTTGTCTACACAGAATAAAACCCCCACATCCAACCACCCTCACCCAGCTTGAGGCACCCAACTCCGTGCCAAGAGCAACCAGTCATCTTATCGTATATAATCCAGTACAAAACCACTCCAACTAAACAGTCACCACATCAGTCATCACAAGCTAACATGGATATAAAAACACCAACGTTATGATATTGTTTCAGTGAGATTGAAAAATAAAAGTATGTGAGAGGAAAAAAAGAAAAATATTCTTCAAAATACCTCAAAATAAATAATCACACTTGAGTCTTACTACTTCCTAATTGTCACTGCTATCCCAACTACAGTGTTTATCATATTAATATGATCATATCAATATTTCCAAAACTGTGTAAAGCCTCACTACACTTAAACATATCACCTTCTTAATATTTATCCAGAATGGCCCAAATGGAGCCAATATAGCAAATCAGGGTAGCCAAAATATTAGGTACACCGGTACAGTACAATCAGTAGGGTTGTACCATAATAATAAACTGTCAAAACACAGCATTTTTGTTAAAAAAAAATCATCAGCTCCAGTATTGAGTCTCTAGCTAAAATAATATGAACTGATTCAGTACACACCCTAATCCTGTTATATTATATTAGTATGATCATATCAATATTTCCAAAACTGTGTACAGCCTTGTCTCTACTATAGCAAATCAGGGTTGCCAAAATATTAGGTACACCAGTACAGTACAATCAGTAGGGTTGTACCATAATAATAAAGTGTCAAAACACAGCATTTTTATTTAGTTCTAAAATCAACAACTCCTCTTTTGAGTCTCTTTGGTTAGCTAAAATAATACGAACTGAATATGAACCCAATCCTGTTATATCATATTAGTATGATAATATCATTATTTCCAAAACTGTGTACAGCCTCACTACACTTAAACATATCACATCCCTAATCACCTTAAATCAGTGTTGCCAAATATTAGGTACACGAGTACAGTACAATCAGTAGGGTTGTACCATAATAATAAACTGTCAAAACACTATTTAGTTCTAAAATCAACAACTCCAGTATTGAGTCTCTTTGGGTAGCTAAAATAATAGGAACTGATTCCAATCCCTTTATATTATATGAGTATGATCATATCATTTTTTTTTCCAAAAGTAAGCATTATTATATTTGTCAACGCTTTCTCTGTATGATTCAATACAGTTAAACGCCACTGCAAGCACTAAAATAAATACATTGTTAAAAAAAGACATTAATATGCATATTGTTAAATACATACATTCACAGTACAAAAGCTGCACTGGCATTGGTTGTTGTTATACAGTGTAGGCTGCACGTTAGCGTTAGCATGGTGCTTGTGGCACACATTCATGTACATAAATAGAGACAAACTAGACACGCACTGGTTGTTTTCCCAACACGATTGGGTTATCCCAGCAGGATCCACGCAGCAGGCATATGCTAGCGCTGAGTAGCGTAACCTGTGCCCCCCCCACGCTGCTGCCTACAGATGAGCTGTTGCTCACGCACACGCAGCGTTATAGCAGGGTTCACGTGTAATGTGATCCGCTTGAGTTTGCGAGTCCACCCACTCGCACACTCCTCCGGCACGGCGGGCCCTGCTGCCCACTCTTGTCGGTTGGTGGGCGGGTGGCTTCTTACAGGGGATATGCAGCTGGAGATGTGCTGCAGTCGCAACGCCGGTGGAGAAGTGATGTGCTGTGCACGAGGACAGCCTCTAAAGTCGTTTTTTTTATGTGCTTCCTCATTCCACAAAAAAAAAGGGAGAACTCCAGAGGTCATGCTCGCAGACCGCGGCAGAGAAAGTTAGCCAACAGTGCCAGCTGGCGTGCCACTGTAGAAGATACCCTCCCCTGCCCCCGCCGCCTCCTCCGCCACCTCCCCCGCGGCTACTGGGCGCCACAGGTAAGAACCCCAGCAAAACTACGTCACTCCCAGAATTCCATGTGATTCGTGCAAAATGTGCCATTCGTACTCGTGAGTTTTACACGCGATCAGAGGCGGCAGGATGTTGACAGCAGAGTTAATTTATGCGGGGGGGGGGGGGGGGGGGGGCTGACCTTGGGGAGTACCCAGCTGCCTGTGAGATCCAAGCCTGCTGGGCCGCCAAGCTCATTGCTAGGGTTTCCCCCGGAGGACCCCCCCCCCCCCCTCTCTGATTAAAACACAGATGACTTCATTAAATTAGCTATAATTGCAACATAAGACGCTAATGAAGCAGCACACTTTTTTGTTTTGAAGTTTGGCGCCGGCGGTGATAAGTTGCAGCCTCCCTGAAGTCCACATACAGGCCGACATATTTCACCTGAAAGTGGATATGATTTGTACGTCTCGAGACCCTTTAATGAACACCGCGATGAGATACGGACGACAGGCGTTGCTGATGATGCAGCCATTTGTGAGCTATTACCGTGACTCTTAAGAATCACTCACCCTCGGCCTTTTTATATACGAGGAGGGACGAGTACTTCATCATCAGCAGGCAGCGTTGGAAAGGTTTTCATCAATCTGCTACAATGATTTTTTTATTTTTTTATTTTTTTTAGTGGACCACTTTTTTTTTTTTTTTCCTCTGACACAACAGTGGGCTCCCATTGAATGAGGAGTCATGGACCCCCCCCGCCCCCTTGTGACTGTTGTCAAGGTCACTGCACAAACGCTGCCAGGAGCATCTGACTCAAGTGATGCTATGAATGCTCAATTTAGGAAACAACATTAGAAAACAAACTGTGCTAAATCAACCCAATTTAATAGCATGTTATAGCATGTTGTACATGCTTAACGGTGATGTCGCATGTTTACACTTTGCACAACTGAACATCCGAAAAGGAGCAGGAAGAAGCAAAGCTTATTTAATCTAGTGTTGTGACGTTCACAAATGAACTGGTGCTTTTGGAGCGGCTCATTAACATAAACAATGAGAACCAAGGAACCAAGTCGCAGTTGGGAACCGTTCACCCCCCCACTCCCCCTCCCGGTTATATGGGGAGGAGCGCACCCCAGGGGCGCGGCGCTTATTAGATATGCAAATAGCATCACGTGACTCACGCACGGCGACTCAACTTGTGATTTATTAACTCTTATTATGTCGACTACATTGGGTAATATGAGGGCTAAAGGTGACTATAGGGGTGTTAGTTCATGTCTGGAGGGCTCTAATACTGTAAAAACATGTATTTAGAAAGTGCCGGAAAAATCAGTTGATATCGGTATCAGATTTTTTTTCCCAGATCATTCATTCATTCATTCATTCATTTTCTACCGCTTTTTCTTCACGAGGGTCGCAGGGGGGTGCTGGAGCCTATCCCAGCTGTCTCCAGGCGAGAGGCAGGGTACACCCTGGACTGATTGGCCAGCCAATCACAGGGCACATATAGACAAACAACCATTCACACTCACATACCTACGACTCCAAATTGTCCATAGGTATGAATGTGAGTGTGAATGGTTGTTTGTCTATATGTGCCCTGTGATTGGCTGGCCCGCCTCTCGCCCGAAGACAGCTGGGATAGGCTCCAGCATGCCCATGACCCTCGTGAGGATAAGCGGTATAGAAAACAGATAGATGGATTACCTTTTACAGACAGGGGAGGCATGAAGGGGGAGGCGGAATGAATTAAGTCCTGTAGCGTTTACTGTGTGAACAGAACTGCAGGAGTCTGTTAGAGTCTATTGTCCAATTGGAGCGGGTGGGTGGGGTTGTACATGATGGAGAGCAGTTTTTCCAGTGTGCTCCTGTCTCCAACGCCTCCAACTGAGTGCCGAGGCGTTGCTCATAAGTTTGGTGTCTTGGATAAAGAATATGTACTAAAAAAATATATATATGTATAGCTTATTCAGTAATAAAAGAAGAAACAAATAAAGCGGATCGGTTGAATCTGTGGTTGAATTTTTCGAATTGGCTGTGACAGTCCCAATTTCCCTTCAGTGCGCTTGTGCAAAATTGATGAACAGCCGGCTCAAATCATCTCATGAAGAGTGTTGTTGCGTGTGTAGGACATGTTCTCTGAACCGGCTGACTAAAAACCTGTCAAGGGACTCCAAATTTAAAGTTGAGGTTGCACTCAAACTTCATTCATTCATTCATGAATTCATTCATTCATTCATTCATTTTCTACCGCTTTTTCCTCACAAGGGTCGCGGGGGTGCTGGAGCCTATCCCAGCTGTCTTTGAGCGAGAGGCGGGGTACACCCTGGACTGGTGGCCAGCCAATCACAGGGCACATATAGACAAACAACCATTCACACTCACATTCATAACTATGGACAATTTGGAGTCGCTAATTAACCTAGCATGTTTTTGGAATGTGGGAGGAAACTGGAGTACCCGGAGAAAACCCACACATGCACGAGGAGAACATGCAAACTCCACACAGAGATGGCCGAGGGTGGAATTGAACTTGGGTATCTTAGCTGTGAGTCCTGCGTGCTAACCACATTTTTAAAATATTTTTTTCATTCATTCATTCATGTTCTACCGCTTTTTCCTCACGAGCGTCGCGGGGGATGCTGGAGCCTATCCCAGCTGTCTTTGGGGCGAGAGGCGGGGTACACCCTGGACTGGTGGCCAGCCAATCACAGGGCACATATAGACAAACAACCATTCACACTCACATTCATACCAATGGACAATTTGGAGTCGCTAATTAACCTAGCATGAAATCAACCCAATTTAATAGCAACACACAGAGATGGCTGAGGGTGTTGAACTCGGGTCTTCTAGCTGTGAGGCTTGTGCGCTAACCACTTGACCACCGTGCAGCCTGTTTCATCCCTTATTATTCATTCATTTTCTACCGCTTATCCTCACGAGGGTTGCGGGGCGTGCTGGAGCCTATCCTAGCCTAACCTAGCATGTTTTTGGAATGTGGGAGGAAACCGGAGTACCCGGAGAAAACCCACGCATGCACGGGGAGAACATGCAAACCGAGGGTGGGATTGAACTCGGGTCTAGCAATATTGAATTTGATCTTTTCCTGTTTAAATTTATCCCGGGTGCGTTCTTTCAGTGCATGCTCAGATCTTCAGTTGTAAAAATGGAGGCGAGCAATCGGTACTGGACTGCTGGGGAAAGTTTTTGATCCAAACTAAATTTCAAGACTGGACGAATGAAAAACTGGCAATATGGAGTTATTCCAACAAGTGAAAGAAAAACGGTATCACGTGATGTTGATGTTTACGTTTTACTGCGCATGCCCTATTGACTATTCTGGTTGATTATAGCGACATGTAGACAAGAGATTGGAATATTCCTTTCCATGTATACCATTGTTTTCGGAAAGGTCATTCGAAAATAGTAAATACTCCTCATGTAAACGTGACTATTGTGGCTTATTTTCCAGCCGTAATAAAAAAAAACAAAGACACAAAACACTCAGAAGTATGCAGGCGCTTAAGCAAATAGCACATAATAAAGGAGATAAACGCAGTTATTGGTCGTTCTGTGTTTGTTTCAAAAGCATCACTAGTCGAAGTGGTCATAATTTTTTTTTCTGCAAGTGACTTGACAGTGTCAGCTGACTCATTCCCCCCTGCCCTACCTGTCTAAGAGTCCCTGTCAATCATGGCACATGTCAAGAATGAGGTCTTCCGGGTCTGAACCACCGTCATTTTGCGCCTTCTCAGACTGACGTGTTTATTGTGTTTGTGAATATAAATGGACAAAAGTGATGCTACAAACGTGATGTGCCTTCTTTGACATGAATAGAATTGGGCATCGAGTCTTGAGCATGGATGGGAATCAGTACTAATAATCAAATTCTCCCGGGATTGTTCACATTTTTTTAATTTCTATTCCGAAGTGGCAGTAGCATTTGGAGTCAGTCAACTGGCATTCGGAATCAGCTCGGCCGTTCCAAAAGAGTACAAGTTTGTGAGTTGTTATCTTGTCAGAAAGTTACTTTAAGACGCCTTACACCTCGGACGCAACGCTATCAAAATGTCGGACTATGCTTGATGAATTACCTTGAGACAAAAGACGCAGAGAGCGACAATTCAACGGAGGGATACTGACAAAGTGGGCTGCATGGTGGTCGAGTGGTTAGCGCGCAGACCTCACTGCTAGTATATAAAGACCAAATAAATCAAATGTAAGTGGAATATTTGGGTCCATATATACGTGGCTATTGATACCAAAGAACTTTCATCAAGAATGTGATAAACATGATTGAATTCATGAACAGTCCAGTTGCAATCGATTCAATTGATTCTTGTCGGGTGACTGAAGCAGCTGACAGGTACCGGGGAGGCCGTAGTCCGGTACCTTTTCAAATGGCATCCAAGAGGCTTTAGCAAACCATTAGACACCTCAGAAAGGGGAAGCGTTGCCCTGGTCCGTTACCCGGAAGTAGACTGTAAGAACACGAACGCGGATATGCATATGGCAGTGGTAACTGAGGTAGTAAAAACACTCCTCAGTGGTAAAGCTCTGGAGGTGGATGAGTTTCACCCTGAATTTCTAATGGCTCTGGATGTTGAGGGACTGTAGCAGTAGTCGTGGTAGTAGTAGTAGTAGTAGTAGTAGACTGTAGTGCAGTGATTTTCAACCACTGTGCCGCGGCACATTAATGTACTTTGAGAAACCGTCAGGTGTGCCGTGAGGAACGAAAGCTGCTTACCAACCGCCAATAAACAACAGAAGAAGAAAAACACCACGAAGAAGAACGCAGTCTGACAATTTTTGGTTTGAGCGGGTACAAGATACCTGAATTGGATTGGGGAAAGGAATATTCCATCCCTGTTCAATTCTTCCGTTTGAGCAAATATACCAAATGCAATTGGAATATTTGGGTCCATATATGCATGGCTATTGACATAATATTTGCAAATGATGATTAATAAATGTTAATGATAAAACGTGATATTGGATAATTCCTTACGGCACACCTGACACCTAATGTACCGCGGTACAGTGGTTGAAAATGACCTGGGAATGCCTTGGTGTCTTCCCGATGGAACTGGTGTCTAGAGATGGGGTAGTCTGGACTTCCGTCCCAAGGGTTCTGCCCCTGCGACGGAGATAATCGGAAGAAAATGAAAATGGACCCACGCCTCCTTTGATGTTTTAGTATGCGGCCCTTGCTGGAAATCCTGCCTTAAAGCCTCGACAAGAATAGACTGTGTTGTGATTAAATATGACAAGCATACCCATTTAGTAGATTTTAACTCCTTTATGAGACTGTTTACAAAAAGGTGGAGACACCATGAATGATTCATTAACAGAGTCGAACTTTAATTCCTATAACTGCATAATTACCAGCCTATTCTTTCATCTCAGGCGCAAAGTTTTGCTCCAGAGTGTAGTCTTTAGAAGGCAATGAATATGTATGTGTGGAAAATGGGGAAGGAATCTGGGACAATGACTGGCTGGGACCGTATCTATCCTTTCCCTCCACCCCCCAAAAAAATCTTCCCCTTCAAAGGAATTGGTTCTTACCTCAAACTGGAAACAACCCCACGGCGGTAGTAGAAGTAGAAGAAGGTGTTTAGATTTTGAGTATGTAATAAGCACAAGTCCAAGTTACATATACAATATTAGTAAACCAAAAATAGTAACCATATCTAACTTATTCATTTTCTACCGCTTTTCCTCACAAGGGTGCTGGAGCCTATCCCAGCTGTCTTTGGGCAAGAGGCGGGGTACACCCTGGACTGGTGGCCAGCCAACCACAGGGCACATATAGACAAACAACCATTCACACTCACATTCATACCTATGGACAATTTGGAGTCGCTAATTAACCTAGCATGTTTTTGGAATGTGGGAGGAAACCGGAGTATCCGGAAAAAAAACCTATGCATGCACGGGGAGAACATGCAAACTCCACACAAAGATGGCCGAGGGTGGAATTGAACCCTGGTCTGCTAGCTGTGCCACCCCTATATCTAACTGTATGGTATTATTTATTTATAAAGCAAACAATTCGGATTGTAGAATGATACAAAGATAGATATAGATGATTGATGCACTACACCAGGGGTGTCAAACACGCGGCCCGTGGGCCAAATGTGGCCTGCAGGACACTAGTTTGAGGCCCCCGCCTTGATATGAAAGTTTAATGTTAGTGCGGCCCGTGCAAGTTTGATATGGATGCTGTATGGTATCATGTACCCAGAAAAAATTATTACGTTTGATTAATGTTCATGTTAAAGGTTAAATAACTGTTAATAGTTATCCTCCCTATCCGTGTGGAAGTGGTAAGTTTTTGTCTATTTAATTTTAAAGGAAATAACTTGAAGGCTACCGTTTAGGTCGCTAGCTCTCTAGTTTGCGAGTTAGCATGTGTCTCAAGACCCTGCAGTTGTGCAATATGTTGTAAATAAAAAGAGTATAAATGTGACTATAGTCGTGTTTTGTCATGTCTACAGGGCTCTAATAATGCTTTGTTCATTTTAATCTGAAAAAAATTATTTGTCTATAATTATTATGATTATATTTATTTATTACTGATTGATTGATTTTCTTTATTCTTGATTTGTTTATTTATTTTTCATCTTATTTTGTGTAGAAAAATAAAAAGTAAGATATTTGAGAACAGTGGAATGTTTTATCAGAGCTTTTATTGTAGAAAATTGGAACCAAAGTGAAGTTTTTAAAATTTGTTTTTTTTTTGGAAAACCTGATGCGGCCCAGTCTCACCCAGACCCGAGCTCCAGTGGCCCCCAAGTAAATTGAGTTTGCGACCCCTGCACTACACACTTGAAGTTGCTGATTCACACAATGTTTATCCAACAGAGTGGGTCTTCCTGCATTTAGGTCTAATGTGGAAATGGACCAGTAATTGTTGTGGTGTGAGAGTGCCTCCGTAAGAGAACTTAAATGATTTACGGTTGTGTCGATACTGATATTATTGAATGTTCAAGTGACTTCTAGGTTTTTCATGATAATGTTTTGATGGAATCTTACTGTTCTTCTCCCCCCAGTGGCAGAACCCATGGTGCCCTTAGTGAGACCCTGGTGGACGGACATGGACTTTATAGTGCTGGGAACAGTAGGCTGTGCCTCAGCCGTTTTCCTACTCTCAGCTATCATCATCTGCTACAAGGCCATCAAGAGGTTGGTTGTTACTTTGTCTTTACTAAATATGCAGCCATGTTTGTTTGTTGGGGAGCAAGTGAGAAAATGTGTATTTCTTTCATTGTCTGACTGTATTTCTGAGCGTAAAAGTCAATTATGACAATAAAGGGATGATGGATAGCCCAAAAATATATTTGATTCAGATTCATCTTGACCTTATCAAGTCAACATAAAGGACAAGACTAACTCAAAAACATGACAAATTGAGGTTCACTATACCCTTCCCCTTGGATCTCCGCATAGTTGCGGTTGCTAAGCAACGCCTTGTCAACACCGACCGTTGTTAGCCTGTTAGCTGGCTCACATTCATACCTATGGACAGTTTAGAGTCGTTAATTAACCTAGCTTGTTTTTGGAATGTGGGAGGAAACCGGAGTACCCGGAAAAACCCACGCATGCACAGGGAGAACATGCAAACTCCACACAGAGACAGTCAAGGGTGGAATTGAACTCGGATCTCCTAGCTGTGAGGCCTACGGGCTAACCACTCGAACACCGTGCAACCGGAGGTGGGCCATGGGTAGATTAAACTAAAACAGACCATTTTGGACATCCAAAGAAATACTGCTTGGAATAGGTGCAGATTCTGGAAGATCTATAAAGCTTTCTGTGCTGGTTATTGTGTGAAGCTGCCACAACTCAATACAGTACCCGGAGAAAATCCACACAGCTGGAGCCTATCCCAGCTGTCTTCAGGCGAGAGGCGGGGTACACTCTGGACTGGTGGCCAGCCAATCACAGGGCACATATAGACAAACAACCATTCACACTCACATTCATACCTATGGACAATTTGGAGTCGCTAATTAACCTAGCATGTTTTTAGTACGTGGGAGGAAACCAGAGTACCCGGAGAAAACCCACGCATGCACGGGGAGAACATGCAAACTCCACACAGAGATGGCCGAGGGTGGAATTGAACTCGGGTGTCCTAGCTGTGAGGCCTGTGTGCTAACCACTAGTTCGCCTTGCAGCCTTGATATTTATTATTCATTCATTCATTCATTTTCTACCGCTTTTCCTCCTGAGGGTCACATGGGGGGGTGCTGGAGGCTATCCCAGCTATTTTCAGGGCGAGAGGCGGGGTACACCCTGGACTGGTGGCCAGCCAATCACAGGGCACATATAGACAAACAACCATTCACACTCACATTCATACCTATGGACAATTTGGAGTCGCTAATTAACCTAGCATGTTTTTGGAATGTGCTAAATTAGAATTTGACATCTTTTTCTCTTTCCTGTCATGTGCCATTAATACAGACTGTCTTGACCCCAAAGGGTCACACCGGGGTCAGATGTTAAATCACCGAATCGGGTGTAAATGTCACAACAGACTACAGTAGCGATACTGTTGATTTTTCATTTGCATAAGCGAAACTCGCAACGGCGGCCGAATACGGGAAAAGCAAAAGGAATCCCACGAGGCTGCTGGTGCGATGGCAAACGCCCCCCCCCTCCCCTATTTGCCGTATTAGAGGAAAGCCTGCGTGAGGTTTTGGCCTGCAGCGAAAGCCAGACCCATTTTTCCTGTGTGACATTCAGGCAGCAGAGTGTCACACATGCACTCTGAATTACACGTTAATGTCGGCAGACATTTAATGAAGACACACACACAAGTAGAGCATCCATCCGTAAACAGCTTGACATATTTACACACCCGTGTGAGAATAACTGCACATGTGTGTGCAAAATCACGCCTATGTTTTATTTGTGCGTGATGAAACCAGCTTGTTATATATTATATTTATTGAACTATATTAAGCCTCCCTCAGCAGAACTCTATCCCTCCTTCCTACAAACAACAAATAGGCAAAGTCAGGCAGCGGAAGTAATGGGTTGTTGGCTCAGGAATTCATTACGGCAATTCTCCAGCCCCCCCCCCCCACCCCCGTGCATATCCAAGGGGCACTTTTTTTTTTTTTTTTTTTTTAATGCAGCCGCGGCAGGAAAGTGTTGTTGCATTACAGGCTCCATCCCCAAACCAGAGTCATTATTTATGAATTAATTTGCGCAGTCATTCAGTTGCAGGCCACATCTTTTATACATGCGAGCGGGTCGTGTCCTGAAGCTCCGTGGGCACCAGACGGCATGATGCAGACTTCGGTGGCGTTCTGCTTTAAAAAAAAAAAAAACGAGTCCAGTCAGACTTCATTAGACATTCGTCATCGACAAGCAATCCAAGAATAAATGGGCTTCCTTAGCATTTGTCACGCCTGCTATAATCGTTTAGTACTTTACAGAGAGGGGCGGATAACATGTTGTACTGCGAAGACAGCTGAGACAGTCTAAGCCAGGGGTCTCAAACAGGCGGCCCGCCGGCCAAATGTGGCCCACAGGACACTAGTTTGAGGCCCCCGCCTTGATATGAAAGTTTAATGTTTTTGGAATGTGGGAGGAAACCGGAGTACCCGGAGAAAACCCACGCATGCACGGGTAGAACATGCAAACTCCACACAGAGATGGCCGAGGGTGGAATTGAACCCTGGTCTCCTAGCTGTGAGCTAACCACTCGACCGCCGTGCCGCCCTTATATCTAACTGTATGGTATTATTTATTTACAAAGCAAGCAATTCAGATTGTAGAACGATACAAAGATAGATATAGATGATTGCTGCACTACACCAGGGGTCTCAAACACCTCGTGTTTGATACCCCGCCTTGATATGAAAGTTTAATGTTAGTGCTATCCCGCGCAAGTTTGATATGGATGCTGTATGGTATCATGTACCCAGAAAAAATTATTACGTTTGATTAATGTTCATGTTAAAGGTTAAATAACTGTTAATAGTTATCCTCCCTATCCGTGTGGAAGTGGTAAGTTTTTGGCTATTTAAGTTTAAAGGGAATAACTTGAAGGCTACCGTTTAGGTCGCTAGCTCTCTAGTTTGTGAGTTAGCATGTGTCTCAAGACCCTGCAGTTGCGCAATATGTTGTAAATAAAAAGAGTATAAATGTGACTATAGTCGTGTTTTGTCGTGTCTACAGGGCTCTAATAATGCTTTGTTAGAAGACAGCTGGGATAGGCTCCAGCGGTAGAAAATGAATGAATGAATTAATTTCTCAATTTATGAACTTTTTTCATGAAGCGTTACGATTTCGCACTTTGCCCGGTGGTCCCTGAACGCACCATAGTTGAAATTTTTATTTATTTTTTTCTTTGTGACAGTTTTTTTTCAGTTTGTTCGTGTAAGGAAATATTTAGTTCCAGTTGATTGATGCCTCTGAGTGCTTATTCCTCCAGCAAATATTGTAACATTGCAACATACACCTCAGCCTGATTAATATTTCATATTGCATTTTATTCCTGACACTCTGCTCAGAAAGTGAGCAAATGTAGCCTATTCCCTCGGCTGCAAACCTGTCTCTTATCAAGAATGTCGTCATTCTCGGAGAAGCCGTTCCCATTGTTGTGCTGCCAGAATTATTTATTCTTGCTGTCAGGTCCACCGGATTCTCAATAAATGGTGACGCCATCTTGAAATGAGCTACACATTGAAACAGTGGCCTTTTATGGATGATTTGAAACTCTGGACAGGCAAGCTTGGCTTTAGATTCAATAGACCTCGCTAACCCACAAATCACGTTTTGTAGTCCCGATCCGATGTTGATATCAGGATCGGGGTTCACCCTGGACTGGTGGCCAGCCAATCACAGGGCACATAAAGTCAAACAACCATTCACACTCACATTCATACCTATGGACAATTTGGAGTCGCTAATTAACCTAGCATGTTTTTGGAATGTGGGAGGAAACCGGAGTACCCGGAGAACTTGACCACCGTGCAGCCAAAATATGTAACATTCATTCATTTTCTACCACTTTTCCTCACAAGGGTTACGGGGGTTGCTGGAGCCTATCCCAGCTGTCTTCAGGGCGAGAGGCGGGGTATACCCTGGACTGGTGGCGAGCCAGCCAATCACAGGGCACATATAGACAAACAACCATTCACACTCACATTCATACCTATGGACAATTTGGAGTCGCTAATTAACCTAGCATGTTTTTGGAATGTGGGAGGAAACCGGAGTACCCGGAGAAAACCCATGCATGCACGGGCAGAACATGCAAACTCCAGACAGAGATGGCCGAGGGTGGAATTGAACTCGGGTCTCCTAGTCGTAGGACCTGTGCGCTAACCACTTGACCACCGTGCAGCCAAAATATGTAACATTCATTCATTTTCTACCGCTTTTCCTCACGAGGGTTACGGGGGTTGCTGGAGCCTATCCCAGCTGTCTTCGGGGCGAGAGGCGGGGTACACCCTGGACTGGTGGCCAGCCAATCACAGGGCACATATAGACAAACAACCATTCACACTCACATTCATACCTATGGACAATTTGGAGTCGCTAATTAACCTAGCATGTTTTTGGAATGTGGGAGGAAACCGGAGTACCCGGAGAAAACCCACGCATGCATGGGCAGAACATGCAAACTCCACACAGAGATGGCCGAGGGTGGAATTGAACTCGGGTCTCCTAGTCGTAGGACCTGTGCGCTAACCACTTGACCGCCGTGCAACCAAAATATGTAACCGGAGTACCCGGAGAAAACCCATGCATGCAAACTCCACACAGAGATGGCCGAGGGTGGAATTGAACCCCGGTCTCCTAGCTGTGACGTTTGAGTTTCAAATATTTTCATATAAAAATCATAAAAAAAATGTCAAGGAAACTGGCCCCGGTCCAAACCAATAAAAAATAAGAGTTTGTCAGTGAAAAAATAAACACATCCAGTTTCTCCAGAGTCAATCCAGTCCCTTATTGCTCCAGGCGTTTCCGAAGAAAACATCTGGCTGAGGGCCAGAGTGCTTTAGACAGTCGACGAGCTGGCTGTGTCGGCTCCAGCCCTTCTGGCCTTTTTCTTATTTTTTATCATGTTTGCCACTCATCTGTCACCAGCAAAGGGCCTGGCGAAAAAGAAAAAAAAAAAAACAAAAAAAAAAAACTTCCCTACTATTCTATTGAGAGCGCGAAGCCACAGCAGGGGGGCTGGTGTGTTGCTAGCAGAAAGTAAAGGATCAGACACATTCTGCCTTTGAGTGTTGCTGTGGCATCCTAAGCAAAAAGACATGAAGCTACACCCCCCCGCCCCCCGCACTCCCCCCCCCCTGCGGTTGGCTGTCTGCCAACCCAAAAAGCCAAAATAAACAAAGCTGAAACTGACATGCTAATGGAGCGAGATGCTTTTCCTAATCACTTAACGCTGTGGGAGTCTTGCCTAAAAGTGGATAATACGCCGCAGCTGCTCCCGTCCGATCGAAAGAAACTTGTTAAACGTTATGTGTTCGATGCCTTCAACTACATCATTTGTTAAACTACATCATCCGTGACTATCATTTTTTTTCCAGATGGCGAAGGTAATCGTAAACAGCACATGTCACATGTCCTAATTTTTCACGATGATCCCGTTGCCCAAACTTCAAACAGGGCTGTGATTGCACAGCTTTGATATAAAATATTCATCTAACCTGTGAAGTGTTGTGTTGCCACCTGCCACGTGTCAACAGCTTGGCATCCATTATTGAAACCCTGAGTAGAAGACCAAAAAAAAACATTCTGGCCTCGTCAGTGGGAGTGGACGTTACACTGTGGGGAAATAAAGGAACGTTACAAACATGAATATGGACCTGAGACTTTGTTTTCAAAGTAGGAGAATCCCCAAACAGCATGATGGTCCCCTTGAGAAAAGTGTTGGTATATCCCAGCTCCCAAAGCTGCAGTCACATGCACCAATCAGCTCAGAGCTGGACTAGTTTATCTCTCAGGCTTTTCCAGGGGGGTCCCACTGGGGCACAGTGGGAATCATTTGTCCCCAAGGAAGTCATCATGACTCACACTTTGTTTACAACAAAGCCTTGAATGTCCCCTTGGCGACTGAGTGGTTAGCGCGCAGGCACACAGCTAGGAGACCCGAGTTCGATTCCACCCTTTGGCATCTCTGTGTGGAGTTTGCATGTTCTCTCCGTGTATGTGTGGGTTTTTTCCGGATATTTCGGTTTCCTCCCACATTCCAAAAACATGCTAGGTTAATTAGCGACTCCAAATTGTCCATAGGTATGAATGTGAGTGTGAATGGTTGTTTGTCTATATGTGCCCTGTGATTGGCTGGCCACCAGTCCAGGGTGTACCCTGCCTCTCGCCCGAAGACAGCTGGGATAGGCTCCAGCACCCCCGCGACCCTCGTGAGGAAAAGCGGTAGAAAATGAATGAATGTATTAAAGTTTTAAGTCGAGCTGCACGGTGGTCGAGTGGTTAGCGCACAGGCCACACAGCTAGGAGTCCCAAGATTGATTCCACACTCGGGCATCTCTGTGTGGAGTTTGCATGTTGTCCCCGTGTATGCGTGGGTTTTATCCGAGTATTCCGGTTTTCTCCCACATTCCAAAAACATGCTAGGTTAATTAGCGACTCCAAATTGTCCATAGGTATGAATGTGAGTGTGACTGGTTGTTTGTCTATATGTGCCCTGTGATTGGCTGGCCACCGGTCCAGGGTGTACCCCGCCTCTCGCCCGAAGACAGCTGGGATAGGCTCCATCATACCCGAAACCTTAGTGAGGATAAGCGATAGAAAATGAATGAATGAATAATAAGGGATGAAACAGGTTGTACGGCAGATGAGTGGTTAGTGCACAGGCTTCACAGCTAGAAGACCTGAGTTCAATTCCACCCTCATTCATCTCTGTGTGGAGTTTGCATGTTCTCCCAGTGCATGCGTGGGTTTTTTCCGGGTACTCCGGTTTCTTCCCACATTCCAAAAAAATGCTAGGTTAATTAGCGACTCCAAATTGTCCATAGGTATGAATGTGAGTGTGAATGGTTGTTTGTCTATATGTGCCCTGTGATTGGCTGGCCACCAGTCCAGGGTGAAGACAGCTGGGATAGGCTCCAGCAACCCACACGACCCTCGTGAGGATAAGCAGTAGAAAATGAATGAATGTTTTCCTAGAGGGGCTGCATGGTGACCAAGTGGTTACCGCACAGGCCTCACAGCTAAAAGACCCTAGTTCAATTCCACCCTCGGCCATCTCTGTGTGGAGTTTGCATGTTCTCCCTGTCATTCCCCGTTTCCTCCCACATGCCAAAAACATGCTAGGTTAATTAGCGACTCCAAATTGTCCATAGGTATGAATGTGAGTGTGAATGGTTGTTTGTCTATATGTGCCCTGTGATTGGCTGGCCACCAGTCATTGCAGAATTGGATTGTTCCTCGTCACAATTTTGCAACTAAACAGTATTTATATGTAATATTCCCATCATGACATATTTGAGGTTTTGCGGAAAGATGAAATTCTCGAACTTAAAAAAAATATATATATAGCAGAATATATAGCTGAGCAGGAATCCTGAGGAGTTATGTCATGCACGAGAGGCTCCAACGAGGAGGACGCCATGACAGCCCAGACAGCACCGAGTGACATAATGGTTTAACAGGTGTGACAAAATCACATTCACATTTGAGGACGGGGGCAACTTAAAACGAGGCCTGACGAATTGGGTTGACAGCGGGAGAGCGTTCAAACAGAGTGAGCGCGTGCAGAGGAGAAGTCCTGGCACACAAGAGAGCGACTATTAGTAGAATATAGTAGATTATCTCTCTCGATTTTATTTTATTTTTTGGTTTAGTAGCGTGTATTGTTACTATTTTTTTACATATATATTGTCTAAATGAAGAGACATTTTGATGGCTAAAAAAATGGCTAAATGAACTAAATTACAAATACAAAGCATTCGGATGATGCATTCAAATACATGATATTATAGAGTAATGTTAAAAACTGTATTTAGAAGGTCGTAAATAGTTTTTTGTATGCTCTAAATACAAAAAAATTTCAATTATAAATGACAAATCCTACTTGGTGGAAATTCACATATCTCAGTCGGATCTGGAACCAGTAAATTGCAATAAACGAGAAAGTACCGAACTGTAGTTTAGCATGAATTCATCAAAGCTGCCCGAGCGACGAATTACAACATTATTAAATGATCATGTAGTCATTTCCAATCATCAATTATGTAAATATTTTCATTTTTATATAGACAAACAAAAGTGAAAAAACTACATATAGTTATATTTTATACTGTATGTTATACTTAGCTTCATGTAAGCTAGCAGGCTACTTCCTGCTTCCTGGAGGATGACCAAACACCATGCGAACATAACATTTTGGATTCTTTTGTAGATAGGAATTGGTTCAACTTTGACCCAAAATGTGAAAAAAAAATCTTAACAAAGGAGGAAAAACTACAGAGACTAATATTTATGTCTGCCTGTGTTAGTTAGCATGGTACTTACAGCCTTGTGTTAGTTAGCATGGTACTTCCTGGTTTGTGGACCATTTTATGATGCTTGGGTGGTGCCACTGTGACTCTGACTGTGAAAAGAAACCAAAGAGAAAGCATAACAGTTCATATTTGTGCTTGTTTTTGTTTTGTTACACTTAGCCTTATGATAGCTAATAGGCTACGTCTTGTATTTATGGTAGAAGATGTTACTCCATAGCGTTTTTGTATTCTTGGGTGGTTCCAATGTGACTAAGACTGTGAAAAGAAAACATGAATTAATCAAACAAAGAAGAAAAAAAACTACAGTGTCTGTGTATGTTATTATTAGCCTCGTGTTAGCTAGCAGGCTACTTCCTGGTTTGTGGACTTAAAAAGATGGGACCACTGTACCATTTTGTGATGCTTGGGTGGTTCCACTGTGACTAAGACTGTGAAAAGAAAATATGAATTAATCAAACAAAGAAGAAAGAAAATAACTACAGTGTCTGTTTATGTTATTATTAGCCTCATGTTAGCTAGCAGGCTACTTCCTGGTTTGTGTACTTTAAACAATGGGACCACTGTACCATTTTATGATGCTGGGGTGGTTCCACTGTGACTAAGACTGTGAAAAGAAAACATGAATTAATCAAACAAAGAAGAAAAAAAAGTACAGTGTCTGTTTGTTATTATTAGCCTCATGTTCGCTAGCAAGCTACTTCCTGGTTTGTGGACTTAAAACAATAGGACCACTGTACCATTTTATGATGCTTAGGTGGTTCCACTGTGAAAAGAAAACATGAATTAATCAAACAAAGAAGAAAAAAAAACTACAGTGTCTGTGTATGTTATTATTAGCCTCATGTCAGCTAGCAGGCTACTTCCTGGTTCATGGAGGGTGATGTAGCATAACAGGACCAGACCATTTTTAGATTGTCTGTTGGGCACGGATACTTCCATTGTGAAAGATCAACATAAATGAACGTGAAACAACAAAAAGGACAATCGAATTAGTGTTTGTTCATGTCATACTCGGTCCTCATGTTCGTTAGCATGCTAGCTACGTCCTGGTAAGTCTGAGTCGGAGGGACCCGTCGTGGCTTTGAAAGAAGAGGAGACAAGATGTCGCTCAAGGCTCCTGTGTGTTGGAGAGTCCACTGTACGCATCTGAGTGGGACAATGACTGTACTAACTGTATTCACATGTGTCTCTAAGTTACATAAAGGGGTCGCCGCACAAGGCACAGTACACTGGACAAATATAATAAGCACAAAAGGCACAAGGGAGTGCATGAAAGGGCTTTTATTGAATGATACTACTCTTCCAGGCCAATAGCGGCAAGGAGAAACATCTCTATTTTTTTTTTCAATTTTTTTTTAGACCGACAGACGGTAAGAGACTTTCACGTAAAGGATGGATGTTATTCCCAGCTTGTTTTGACAAGCCACACAGACATAGTCATTACTAAGCAGAGAGAGAAGATTGCATCTAGCAGTCCCAGAAGGTAATTGCCTTATCGGCTAGGTTGCAATGCATCTTTCCCTTCCTGCAAATGTGACCTTTGAACATTGGTCTTATTAGAAAGGATCGAGGAGACCGGGAAATCAAATCAGCGTCCAGGATAACTCATCTCCAAAGTCGTTTTATAATGGCATGGCCTTTAGCTGACGGGGGGACGCACCGTGGAATGTGAAGCCATGAGTTGGTTTCATGGCTTCGGATATGAATTGTTTGATTTGTGTGGCATTCAAATTGTGGTTCGTAACAGCATAACATCGGTCCAGAATTGGACATTTTTCCAGAATTTTTAAGAATTTGTGACTTGCAAATGGAAGGTGTTTATTTTAATTTTTAATTTTTAATTTTTAATTTTTAATTTTTAATTTTTAATTTTTAATTTTTAATTTTTTATTTTTTATTTTTAATTTTTTATTTTTTATTTTTTATTTTTTATTTTTTATTTTTTATTTTTTATTTTTTATTTTTTATTTTTTATTTTTTATTTTTTATTTTAGTTTCTTCTTGATGCTTGTGGTGTACAAAAATAAAAATAAAAATAAAAATAAAAATAAAAATAAAAATAAAAATAAAAATAAAAATAAAAATAAAAATAAAAATAAAAATAAAAATAAAAATAAAAATAAAAATAAAAATAAAAATAAAAATAAAAATAAAAATAAAAATAAAAATAAAAATAAAAATAAAAATAGTTTCTTCTTGATGCTTGTGGTGTACAAAAAACAAAATAAAAATAAAAATTTTCAAATATTTATTCATTCATTCATTCATTTTCTACTGCTTATCCTCACGACGGTCGCGGGGGGGGGGGGGGTGATTGGGGCTGGAGCCTATCCCAGCTGTCTTCCGGCGAGAGAGGCAGGGTAACCCTGGACTGGTGGCCAGCCAATCACAGGGCACATATAAGCAAACAACCATTCACACTCACATTCATACCTATGGACAATTTGGAGTCATACCCATGCTAATGGTGTGATTAATTCATTTAAAAACAGAGATGGTCGAGGGTGGAATCGAACTCGGGTCTCCTAGCCGTGAGGCCTGCGCACTAACCACTCTGCATGTGTGTGTGTTTTTTTTGCTAGGAAACCACTGCGTAAAGAACAGAACGGGACAAGTCGCGGGGAATACGCCATGAGCATCCGCACCAAGAAGACCATGGGAACAAACAACACTGTGGTATAAACTTTTAAAGACTCCAGCTCGGAGCAGGAAGTGACAGCGGTCATCATTTTTCACCCCTCTTTCCTTCCGTCAACGAGCAAACCTCTTCTCACCCACAATGCAACACAGGCTGCTCAAAGCGCTGAAGACAAGATGGAAGCAAACGCCACAAAGGCGAAGAAGCGTCCCAGCAGGGTGAACAAGTGTTGCTGACAGGCTGCGACCGGAGGCCACGCCATCCAGACCTCATGCTCTCATCACAGCAGAGCACCCCCCCCCCCCCCACCCCCCCAACATTCCCATTTTACCACACACAATAAACAACGTGCATGCACTTTTTTACAGAGAATGCAACTTCTTTTTTTTTTTTTTTTTAATATCTTCCATTTTTGTTACTGCATTTTGGAGACTTGCAGGGGCATGACATGACTGTCACTCCTGGCTCTGAGGTGTGCATTCATATGACTATGCAATTTAAAAAAATCGATATTTTCCACAAAACGAAAAAGACAAAAAGAGGTGACGACTTCAAACAAGTTTTCATTGTGTCGCAGTCATTCATCTATTTATTTTCTCTATTTATTTTTATACTTCAAAAAGGATCGTGTACAGTCCTCAAGTTTGATTTGTTGATGTTTTTTTTTCCCAAGTGAATTATTTATAAGCGACATAATTACTTTGCTGTGCGTCTAGTCGAGACACTGATGCAGAAAATGTGCTTGCTCAGCAAAAAGTTTTGGCATCAAGTTGTCTCTCTCTCTGTGTGTGTGTGTGTGTGTGTGTTTGATATGATTTTATGTTTTTGTTAAATGTCAGGGTCTCTGTGGCGTGCTGAGGTGAATGTGAGTTATTTCCGTACTGCAGCACACGCTCAAAAGTCATCTGAGTCCAAGTTCTCCCTTACAAGCACAGTGGAAGCTCTAAAAGTTGAACGCTTTGTTGTTGATAAAAATTTATGACGGCGATAGTTTGACCCTGGAACTGATTAATTCACTTTAGATTATTTCCTAGGGGGAAACTCTGTGCTATCATAAATCTGTATTAACTGTATAGGCCAGGGACGGACATTTTCAGCTTGTTTTTTTTATTAATTTAATTTGCAAAAACAAAGGAGGCTCTGTGGTCCATGCCAAAACAACATCAGCAGTGATTTGAATAAAGACGTTTAAAATAACTAACGTTACTAATGCCGTTACTTTTTCCAGTAACGGGTAATCTAACTAATTACTTTTACTGTCAGCATAACGCCGTTACTGTTTTTCGACACCCCGTTACTGCACGTTACTGAAGCCGCCTCAAAATATATCACCGACTTCATAACTGAGAGTCTTGCAGAGTGACAAGGGAGGAAGTGCGAAAACCACATAAGCAATGAGGATTGGCTCAGATTTTACTAAAATTGCGTCTTCAGCCAATCAGAGAACTTGAGTGGGCGGGTGTTTAGAGCACATAAGCAATGAGGATTGGCTAAGGTTTAGTAAAAGTGCGTCTTCGGCCAATCACAGAACTTAAGTGGGCGGGTGTTTAGAGCTCATAAGTAATGACGATTAGCTAAAGTTTAGTAAAATTGCGTCTTCAGCCAATCAGAGACTTGGGTGGGCGGGTGTTTCGAGCAAGTCCAAAAGTGCGGTCTAGCATAGCGAGAGATGAGTGAGGAGGACACTAGTGACAAGACAACGTTTGCCAAATGGAAGTACGGACACTACTTTAACCTCGTTGACGTCAAAGGTAAAATGTACATTATGTCTCCGAAAAAAATGTTTTCCACGTCTTGTGTGAGCAGCTAAAATCCACAGAAACACTTGTAGACTGCGATAAATACAAACCTCTTTAATGGTACCGTCTTTGCTGTGGGGTGGGGGGTCAATAGTTTCTTTTTTTGGTAGCTGGTTACTTTTATAGTGGAGTAACTCAGTTATTTTTTTAGAAGTAACTAGTAACTATAACTATTTTTACTAACTTACTTTCTTAAAGTAACGTGCCCAACACTGAGCATTAGCTAACTAAAACTGTGCCACATGCCGCGTTGAAAGACATCCGGAAACGGCAAAACTCTTTTAACACCGCACATAACAGCCAGAAAATTCCAAGTTTGAAGACTTCATTCAACTTAAGAGGTTCCACTGAAGGTTTGCTCGATCACCATAGAAACTGGAGGAGGTGGGGGGGTGACCTTGTGAGTGAGGAGAGACTGGACACTTGGACCATTGTCAGAGATCAGGTTGCACTTGTGTGTGTGTGTGTGTGTGTGTGTGTGTGTGTGTGTCACAAGTATCCTCCACATTTCTGGAGGAACAAAACTGAGCTGGACTTGAGCATCACTTGACTCTGCTCTCCTTTTTCCCACATCAAATCTGTACGTGTGCAGAGTGAGTATAAATATCAGCTAACCTGTTTGAATTTGTCAGAAGAAAACAAATGCTTCCATCTTAAAAAAAAAAAAAAAACGCACAGGTAGAAGCTGCTAATGTACCAACAAAGCCCTATAAAGTGTATACGGACTGATGGATGCATGAATGTAAATATCGCTATATAAAATATCTGCCTTCTGGACTGTTAATTCATGCACAAGAACATCATGTTTATAGTCAAATGAAAACTGACCATTAAGAGTTTGTGTTGTCATGTTGATGGAACAAGCCATTAATGTATATATGGCAATGAGTACTACCGACACACAATTTTATGCATTACACCACATGTGTTTTTGTAAATAAACGTGTACATAACAAGGACCGCTACAGTTGATTGTGTCGCTGCATGTTTGGAGGTGTTAATAAGGAAGGTGATATATTTAGCTCGTGCCCATCCTGTCTGCTCTGTATGGTGCAGGTCTGGAGCCGGGCCCCTCCCTTGGGGAGTGGAGTGGAGTGGAGTGGAGGGCAAAGTCTGTCTCGCATGCTGCATCTTTAATGAGCCACCATCAGCAGACCTTTTTCCGGCGAGCAACCTCAGAGGTGACAAATTAATGATAAGGATAACGAAAAACTCTTTTCACATTTAAAGGTCCCGTATTCTAGTCGTTGACACACGTTTAAATCAGTATCAGGGGTCCCGCTACAGTGTTATTAGAGTCTGTTGTCCAAGATCTAGTCCCTCGCTGATTCCTAGTTCAAAATTTGCGGCTTTTCAAAATTACCGTACATGAAATAATGAACCATGCCGGCCTATCATAAGTCAAATATATATCTAAATTGAGCATTTTCAAGCATAAAAATGGCTAAATGCAGTAAAATAGAAATATATGGCATTCAGAAGATGCATTCAAAGACGCTGTGAATTATATGTAGTTTTGTATACTGGTCAGGAGGTGTCACTAATGTTGCTGGCACACCCAACACCAGAATTGACCACCAGAATAACAGGCTTCCCTGCTGAAAAAAAACCCAACATAGACCAGCTACCATATGGCATCAACTACCTTATGCTGGTCTGTAGACCAGCTACAAGAATGACCAGCGTATGTTGTGTTTTCGTGTGGGTATGTACGAAAACCAACGTAGACCAGCTACCAGCATGAAAACACAACGTATGCTGGTCATGCTGGTAGCTGGTCTCCAGACCAGCATAGACCAGCGCAAAAACACAATGTATGTTGGTTATGTTGGTTATGTTACGTTGGTTATGCGACCAGAGTGACCAGCATACGTTTTGTTTTTGTGCGGGTATGTATGAAAACCAGCGTAGACCAGCTACCAGCACGAAAACACAACATTTGCTGGTCATGCTGGTACCTGGTCTATGCTGGCCTGGAGACTAGCTACCGGAATGACCAGCATGTGTTTTTGTGCTTGTATGCACAAAAACTAGCATAGACCAGCTACCAGCATGAAAACAAAATGTATGCTGGTAAAGCTGGTCTCCAGACCAGCATAGACCAGCTACCAGAATGACCAGCATATGTTTTGTTTTTGTGCGGGTATGTATGAAAACCAACGTAGACCAGCTACCAGCACGAAAACACAACATTTGGTGGTCATGCTGGTCTATGCTGGTCTCGAGACCAGCTATAAGAATGACCAGCATACATTGTGTTTTTGTGCGGATATGCACAAAAACTAGCATAGACCAGCTACCAGCATGAAAACAAAACTAATGCTGGTCATGCTGGTCTGGAGAGCAGCCACCAGAATGACCAGCATATGTTTTGTTTTGTGCGGGTATGTACTAAAAACCAACGTAGACCAGCTACCAGCATGTCTATGCTGGTCTGGAGACCAGCTACAAGAATGACCAGCATACATTGTGTTTTTGTGCGGATATGCATAAAAACTAGCATAGACCAGCTACCAGCATACATTGTGTTTTCGTACTGGTAGCTGGTCTATGCTGGTCTGGAGACCAGCTACCAGAATGACCAGCGTACATTTTGTTTTTGTGCGGGTATGTACGAAAACCAACGTAGACCAGCTACCAGCATGAAAACAAAACGTATGCTAGTCATGCTGGTAGCTGGTCTATGCTGGTTACCAGAATGACCAGCATGCATTGTGTTTTTGTGCGGGTATGTATGAAAACCAGCGTAGACCAGCTACCACCACGAAAACACAACATATGCTGGTCATGCTGGTCTATGCTGGTCTGGAGACCAGCTACAAGAATGACCAGCAAATGTTGTGTTTTTGTGTGGGTATGTACAAAAACCAGTGTAGACCAGCTACCAGCACGAAAACACAACATTTGCTGGTAGCTGGTCTATGCTGGTCTGGAGACCAGCTACCAGAATGACCAGCGTACATTTTGTTTTTGTGCGGGTATGTACGAAAACCAACGTAGACCAGCTACCACCACGAAAACACAACATATGCTGGTCATGCTGGTCTATTCTGGTCTACTTTTCCTAAATGTATGTTTTCATGCTGGTAGCTGGTCTATGCTGGTCTGGAGATCATACAATTTAGGAATAATACATTTAAAGGAAAGGCTGTTTTTTTTTGTCTTACTTTATTACTACATTGTGCCGCCAAAACTTTTGAAAGCTAATTTTTTGCACCTGCGTTGTGACCCCTTGGGTGTACTTTATGAATTCTAATATGAAGTGCCAGTGACTACATTATGGCCGTGTCCGTGCTCACGGACACTATGAGCAATTTAATCATTCATACTTTGTCCGGCCTGTCCATTTTTCCAAGATTTCTGACCTTCACAATCTTTGAGGAGGACCCTCTCCACCTGAGAGGCCTTTTCGTTAATTACCATTGCCCCCCCCCCCCTGTATGTCCTCCAGGAGGCGGGCAGGCAGGTCAGAACCCAGAACCGCATACCTGTGGGACACTGATTACATAAGCCGCTGCTAATGAGAGCTGCTTCTTTTGGGGGGGAAAAAAGGGCAAAAACCATCACAAGAGTGGCAGCGGATGACAGATGCAACCCCCGCCGCAAGGGCACTTGATTACACACCTGTGCACACACACACACACACACACACGTAAACATAGCATGTAGCCTGCATCGCTTTTGTCCGTCCTCCCACAGCAGGGGAGCTCTGATGAGCCAAGACTGGAGGTTGATGACAAGGTGGTGGTGGTGGTGGGGGGGCACTGCGAGGCTGATTCAGCCAGCCTCATGGGTCACCCGGGTGGAGTGCGTGAGTGCGCATGTGTGTGTGTGTGTGTGTGTTCATTAGTCACGTTGTGTGACTCATTTGGCTCACACCTCTCATCACGGGTCTACTTATGCATGCAAAAAAAAAACAAAAAAAAAACTATTGCTCCCTCCCTCTTTTAATGTGTAATATTTAAATTTGATTAATGTTAAAGCTTGATAAATGAATTTTGAAAAGAAAAATGAACATGTACGTCTGTTCTTCTCAGACGCTAATGCAGTTAAACCTCCCAACAATGCTTCATGGTCCCAAACCACATTAAGCCAAAGGTAATCGTGTTTGCTCGGAGGCCACCGAGGTGGGAGCACAACCAAAATAGTCTTGTTCAACTCCCAAGGTCTGGCTCCGTCTTATCCGGTTAGGAACTCAACACCGGCTGCTGATGGATCCGAGTCGTGACAGAGAGGCGGCGTGACGGATGCTCTGACAAGGATCAGAGATGGGAGCAGGGTAAACGCACGCTATGTCATCCTCCCTGAGAGGGGGGGGGGACAAGGCGGGGTTGATTTACTCGCTCTTCCATTTGCGTTTATGGTAAAGTGGACATTTTGAATAAGGGCGGTGAATGTCACATTTGAATAATAAATAGCACGGTGTATTAAAAATAACTAAACTTTTATTGTCCGGTTGGAGCCTGTTTAAAAAGTCATACAATGAGTAGATGCTTTTAGACCACAACACAATTAAAGCAGTACTTTAAAATAGTATAGATCTACTGTACATATTATACTAAAGGTGAGTCCTTTTTGGGAAAGGAGGTCACATGGGGTAAAACTGCGATGCGGCCTCAGATGACTGGATCTCCACCTGAGCCATTTTGAACTGAGTACACTGCAACCATTTGCGAAGCGCGAACGGCGGCGCTCCGGGTGTTTGACCTTGCAGACACTGGTGGTTCACACGGTTCTGGATGGCCTGGAGACGCAGCTGTAGCCCGGCCGACAGGTGCTGATGGAGGATGGAAGGGGACGATTAATAGTTATTCCACTTTATCGCTCACTTTAGCAATAGCGGAGAGATTTAATGGTTTACCTTAAGATTGGATTGAATCATGGGTAGCCACATTGGAATAAGCTACGGGAAGGAACAAAGAGGTGGAAATTAATTGTGCTCTTATACTTCTTTTTTTAAATATTATCCACAGTAATCCCTTGCATTTAGTTTTTCAAAAACATATTAATGATTAATAAACCCCCGCTATTTTGTGGGTGAATACGGTCATATTGTACATTATATCAAAAATATGCACATTTAAGCAGATTTTATGTCTCTTTGACATGGTGATTAATCAGATTAATTAATCTAAAACATGTGATTAATCAGATTAATTTTTAAACTTTTATGTTTATTTATTTTGTTTGTTTTTCTTTTGTTCCTAAATTAAGCAACTGTAAGCATAAAAATGGCTACATGGACTAGGGCATATTGTACATTATATAAACAATGTGCACATTTAAGCAGATTTTATGTCTCTCTGACATGGTGATTAATCATGATTAATTAATCTAAAACATGATTAAGCGGATTAAATTTTTTAAGTTTATTCATTTATTTTGTTTGTTTTTTGTTTTGTTCCTAAATTAAGCAACTGTAAGCATAAAAATGGCTACATGGACTAGGTCATATTGTACATTATATAAAAAATATGCACATTTAAGCAGATTTTATGTCTCTGCGTCATGGTGATTAATCATGATTAATTAATCTTAAAACGTGATTAATCAGATTAAATTTTTTAGAGTTTATTTATTTTGTTTGTTTTTTGTTTTGTTCCTAAATTTAGCAACTGTAAGCATAAAAATGGCTACATGGACTAGGTCATATTGTACATTACATAGAAAATATGCACATTTAAGCAGATTTTATGTCTCTGTGACATGGTGATTAATCATGATTAATTTAAAACGTGATTAATCGGATTAATAAAAAAATTATTTGTTTATTTATTTAGTTTGTTTTTTGTTTTGTTCCTAAATTAAGCAACTGTAAGCATAAAAATGGCTACATGGACTAGGCCATATTGTACATTATATAAAAAATATGCACATTTAAGAAGATTTTATGTCTCTGTGACATGTGATTAATCATGATTAATTAATCTAAAACACATGATTAATCGGATTACTTAAAAAAAAATATTTGTGTATTTATTTATTTTGTTTGTTTTTTGTTTTGTTCCTAAATTAAGCAACTGTAAGCATAAAAAATGGCGACATGGACTAAAATGCAAATATAAGGCATTCGGGGACGCATTCAATGGCATTGTGACATGTTGTATTCTACACTGGTCACAAGGTGTTAGTAATGTTACATGGATGAGACAATAGTCACTACAGAAAGTACTGTGCAGAAAACAAGTAAAAAGAAACAACAAGGAACTCTATCAGCTTATTATTTGTCCTGTTTTTGGTTTTATTTAAGGATTTAGTTAGGATCTTGTTTGGGGTAACAGTTACATGACAGGATGTCGGCCCTGTGTAGGGTTTGTTTAGGCCAGCACATCAGGACTATTTTTTTTTTTAGCATGGGAGGAGGTTTACATTTCATTTTTTTTTTTACTTTATGTATCAATAACCTTGCTTTTCCCGCCTCCTGTGCACTCCTTAAATATGTCCCCCATACTAAAATAACCAGTAAATAATGCGTCATAATTGATGTACTGTTTATACTAGAGCGCCAACCTTGACAAAGATGGTTGAGTTGCACTCCTGCAGGGCTTCCATCAGACTAATAACATGAAGGCAAACCATCTCCACCATCTGAAATAAGCACAGCATTGAAAAAAAAAAGTATTTGTTAGTGTTTTGTAACACCTTAAAACGCCATTTTAAGACCACATCGATGGATAAAGAGGAGGGGAACGCACTCACCACCTTATTGTGCGCCATGAGCTGGAGGATGCTAGGCGTCACACGACTCCAGAACTCCAGGCCTGTAAGAATGGCACCGGAAGAGAACTCGGTCTGGTTTTGGTTCTGCAAAGACGGCGCGGCAGCTGCCTGCTCACAGTAGATGGTCCACAACTGGGCAAACATGAAGGCGTGGAATAGAGAGCACATGTGCAGCACCGACGTCTGAGTAAGAAACACACAGAAAAAGGACCAATAAGATCCACCGGAACTAAACATTCACGGGAATGGATGCGATGATTCCTGGCCAGACCTTGGATTGCTCGGGGAAGCCAATAAGAATCACAATAAGATGATCGGCGATGTGGGAGCCGGCATCGAGAGGGATGGGCATACAGGAAGTGGAACCCTGATGCAGGGCGCAGTGAGTGAGGGAACCCAGAAGAAGCCAAGAGAGTTGACGCACGTGCGAAACACACTCTATGAATTCCTTCGGTCTGCAGAGAAAAACATGACATTAAACGCAACATCTTCAATACTTCCCGCCCCCCTTAATAAATACCATAGATCTGGGTCTCATTTGGTTTTTGAGTCTCACCCTTGTTGCATGGTGGACGGAGGATGGTAGAGCCAAGGAAGATAGCGAACCACAGCTTTGTTGTCTCGGTGATTGCCTTTGCTGATCTCCATGGCGGCCACTTGCGCCAAGCCCACTTTAAGGTTCCCCCCAAAAGTATCCTCGTGTAGAGGCTGGCAGCAAGCCTTCATATGGCTCTGAGTAAAAAAAACATTTCAAGAGGCCACAATAATGGGATGGGATGACCGGAAAACCAGGATACTCGGCTGTAAACGTGATGCCGAATCATTTCAATAAATTTAAAATATGCCTCTTTTGTACAAATAGAAAAAAATATTATCCACAGTAATTTATTTTTTTCAAAAACATATTAATGATTCATAAACCCCCGCTATTTTGTGGTTGAATACGGTCATATTGTACATTATATAAAAAATATGCACATTTAAGATGATTTTATGTCTTTGTGACATGGTGATTAATCATGATTAATTAATCAAAAAAAACCATGATTAATCTGATTAATTTTTAAAAAAAAGAATCATTTGACAGACCCAATTCTTTTGCCTAAATTAAGCAATAGTAAGCATAAAAATAGAAAATGTAAAAATAAAAACAGAAGTTGAAAAAAAACAACAAGGAACTCTAGCAATGCTAACGTGACAATGCTAACATCTATATTATGCCTTAAAGGTTTTAATTCATTCATTCATTTTCGACCGCTTATCCTCAGAAGGGTCACGGGGGTGCTGGAGCCTATCCCAGCTGTCTTCGGTGCGAGAGGCGAGGTACACCCTGGACTGGTGGCCAGCCAATCACAGGGCACATACGATAGACAAACAACCATTCACACTCACATTCATACCTATGGACAATTTGGAGTCGCTAATTAACCTAGCATGTTTTTGGAATGTGGGAGGAAACCGGAGTACCCGGAGAAAACCCACACAAAACTCCGCACAGAGATGGCCGAGGATGGGATTGAACTTGGGTCTCCTAGCTGTGAGGCCTGGGTGCTAACCACTCTACCACCGTGCAGCCGGAATGCTGAAATATTGCAGAATAACCTTGACTGGGGATCGACCCATCAGGTTGGTAGACACCCACATCCTCATGAAGGTCGCCGGGGTGTTGGAGCCTATCCCAGCTGTCTTCGGTGCGAGAGGCGGGGTACACCCTGGACTGGTGGCCAGCCAATCACAGGGCACATATAGACAAACAACCATTCACACTCACATTCATACCTATGGACAATTTGGAGCCGCTAATTAACCTAGCATGTTTTTGGAATGTGGGAGGAAACCGGAGTACCCGGGGAAAACCCTCACAAAACTCCACACAGAGATGTCCGAGGATGGGATTGAACTCGGGTTTCCTAGCTGTGAGCTAACCACTCGACCGCCATGCAGCCCCCTTTTATAGGTTTTATTTTTCTCTTATTATGTCTACTCTATTGGGTACCATGAGTGTAAAGATGACTGTAGGGGTGTTATTTCATGTCTAGAGGGCTCTAATAATGTTAAAACTGTATTTAGATGATTGTAAACAGTTTTTGTATGCTCTAATTACGAAAAATGCTTATAATTATTGGGTTTGAAACCAATTTATTACTGTACCAAACGTTTGGTACTCAACACGGTTTTATATGCTAAAAATAATATATCTTTGGTAAGTTTCAACCAAAACAAGTATCTTTAGTTAGTAGTCCTTGATGCTGAAGAAGACCCACCTTGAGCTTGGTCAGGGTGTGCATGTCTGCAATGAAGTCCAGGAGCTCACTGATGTATTGTCTCATACATTCCATTGCTGCCGTTGTGCACTGTTGGAAAAAAAACACGTTTTATTTTTAGGTGCTGTCTTTACTCCAGCTGTTTTTTTTTTTTTTTTTAATATAAATAAGGTTCTTAGCTAAATCTTACCCCCGGCAACGTTGAGATCATGTGCTTTTGGATGATGGTGGATTCTGCCAGCCTTGTGCCAATATCTGCACAAATAAACTAAAATAGCACAGCGCATGAGTGGCGACCGAAATTGGCATTTTCAAAAAAAATTTCACTTTTTTTTTTTTTTACCTGCACCAGAAGTAACAAGTTAGTGTCAGGGAGCGGGGATTTGAACTTGAGAGCCTGAAGAAGCTCCAGCACCACAATGCGCGACATGTAGAACTTATCTCGTTCCTGGATGCGAGGAGAGATAAGACAACGACGGAGTAAATGTACCGATGCAGCAAGACTGCCTTTTTCTATTATCGCTCGCCCTTACTCATGCAGCGAGGAGAGCATCAACTCACGAGGCTGAATAGAAGGAGGGGGGCGGGAGGGGGGGGGGGCAGGCTGAAAGAGAGGGATGGGAGGGAGCTAGAGAATAGATAGACAATAGTGAAGCTGAGGAGTAGATTTAGGCCAGTCCAGATCTCTCCTCCCCGAGTCCCAGGCAGCTCAGATGAGGCTGTCAGGCTGCCTTCTCCCCTTCCCCCCCTGAGGACAGGCTGCTCTCTTTGTTCATCCCGTTCACACAAAAAGCCCAGCTGCCTGTTTACAAACCACACTGTCATCTTCTGGCTTTCGCTTTTGCCTCCCTTTTTCTGTGTGCTCTCATGTTTGCTTATGCCGGCCACATGCTCCCGAGGAATGCAAAAGCTATTCCTGTTTTCCTGATGAGAAATCATTTGGAAAACTAAAAAGAATATGACCTATAACAGGAAGTGAACTGGAAAATTCAAAATAAGGTACCTGAAAGGTAATACTTTGTAGACTACATCCAGTCTCTTAAAGGAAAACTACACTTTTTTTTGCCCATTAATCCTCTTATATGAATTTGAAAGATATAAAAACAGATAAAAAGAGACAACTACAAATGCACATAATAGGATACCTTCTGAAAAAAATTATAAAAAAAACGCCCACAATGCTCTACTTTATATAATTTGACCTGCATATTATCCAAGCTACAGTGACATTGTTATTATTATTATTGTTATTAATATTATTAAGCTGAAGAACTACAATATCGGTGTGGTGATACCTCACTGTCAGGGGATGAAAAATACAAAAACAAATAAATCTGTTTAGCAGGGGTCTCAAACACGCGGCCCGCGGGCCAAATGTGGCCCGCAGGACACTAGTTTGAGGCCCCCGCCTTGATATGAAAGTTTAATGTTAGTGCGGCCCGCGCAAGTTTGATATGGATGCTGTATGGTATCATGTACCCAGAAAAAATTATTACGTCTGATTAATGTTCATGTTAAAGGTTAAATAACTGTTAATAGTTATCCTCCCTATCCGTGTGGAAGTGGTAAGTTTTTGGCTATTTAAGTTTCAAGGAAATAACTTGAAGGCTACCGTTTAGGTCGCTAGCTTTCTAGTTTGCGAGTTAGCATGTGTCTCAAGACCCTGCAGGTGTTTGCATGCTATCTCTGCGCACCTGAAAGGTAATATTTTGTAGACGACATCCAGTCTCTTAAAGGCAAACTACACTTTTTTTGCCCATCAATCCTCTTATATGAATTCGAAAGATATACAAACAGATAAAAAGAGACAACTAAGAATGCACATAATAGGATGCCTTCTGGAAAAAACTTTTTAAAAAATGCCAACAATGCTCTACTTTATATAATGTGACCTGCATATTATCCAAGCTACAGTGACATTGTTATTAATATTATTATTGTTATTAAAGGTTTCAAGGTTTTAACATAAGAAAATTATTTCATTATTTTTTTCCTTATTTTTATATTCATTCATTCATTTTCTACCGCTCTTCCTAACGAGGGTCATGGGAGGTGCTGGAGCCTATCCCAGCTGTCTTTGGGCGAGAGGCGGGATACACCCTGGACTGGTGGCCAGCCAATCACAGGGCACATATAGACAAACAACCATTCACACTCACATTCATACCTATGGACAATTTGGAGTCGCTAATTAACGTAGCATTTTCTTAGGAATGTGGGAGGAAATCGGAGAACCCGGAGAAAACCCACGCATGCACGGGGAGAACATGCAAACTCCACACAGAGATGGCCGAGGGTGGAATTGAACCCTTGTCGCCTAGCTGTGAGGTCTGCGCGCTAACCATTCGACCCTATTTTTATATTATTTTTATACATTTTATATTATATTATTTTTATACATTTTATATTATTTTTATACATTTTATATTATTTTTATACATTTTATATTATTTTTATACATTTTATATTATATTATTTTATGCATATCAATTTTTTTTTATTTTAACAGGAATGGCCGCTTCATGTGTGGCTTGTGTTCAGCTCCACCCAAAACTCCAACTATAAATTCCATTTTAATGGCTAGCAGTTGCAATGGCGTCGACTGAAAAAAAAAATGTCGACTTTAAATCCCGAATCCTTCTTCGGAAATGACCAAATCAAAGAAACTGCACAGGACAGATTTCCGTGAGTAATTGTCCACGGCGGCGGCTCCAGGTTTTGAAAAAAACGAATATTGTCGAGCAAAGGAATTGAAGCGGGTGTAGAAAAATCAATACTGCAGGAGACATAAAGCATGCGTCGTTGACAGCGGGTGGGGTGGGGTGGGGGGGATTGAGCATCCATGGGGGCCAAATGGCGCAGACGAGACAGCACCTCAGAAACACACCACAGACCAGAGGCCCTGCTGCACACCAACCAATCATGTTCATCGATACTGGCTGATTGCCTATTTAATCATGCGGGACACACGGCTACATTTCTAGCTGAAGTAGTTGCGGCACCAAAAAGAATAATGACCTAAAAATGCCTGCAAAACAACGCAACTCAACATTTTTATCACAGCTAATTTGTTTAAAAGGTTTAACTCTTTAGACGAAGAGCCAACATAATAAATCAATCCAAGATAAATGAGCCTATCCTGTTTCAGAACCGCGGCAGAAACACAAACACAAATGGCAGCGGTTATTTTGCTGCGCCCTCAGGCTGGAATGTACTCAGTGATGCTAATAACGGAGATTGTGCAGAGCTAATCAACAAGAAGATCATTCTATCAAGCAAATGGGGTCCACTTCCTGGAGAGGTCAGCGTAAAAAAATCTCAACTTTAACCTTGATTGAGGACCTTTGGTATCATGTACCCAGAAAAAATTATAAATTATTATTATAGCGACCTAAATGGTAGCCTTCAAGTTATTTCCTTAAAACTTAAATAGCCCAAAACTTACCACTTCCACACAGATAGGGAGGATAACTATTAACAGGCAGGGGGCCTCAAACAAGTGTCCTGTGGGCCAGATTTGGCCCGCGGGCCGCATGTTTGAGACCCCCGCTGTATGGTATCATGTACCCAGAAAAAATTATTACGTTTGATTAATGTTCATGTTAAAGGTTAAATAACTGTTAATAGTTACACTCCCTATCCGTGTGGAAGTGGTAAGTTTTTGGCTATTTAAGTTTAAAGGAAATAACTTGAAGAATATTTTTTATTATAGTTTTTTTTTTAAATCCTGTCCAGCCATTGGTGCAGATAATGTTGCTCTAGATCTGGGTGAGACTGGGCCGCATCAGGTTTTCCAAAAAAAAACAAAACGCATTTATTAAAAACAAAAAAATTAAAAAAACTTCACTTTGGTTCCAATTTTCTACAAGAAAAAAGTTATTTCCTTTAAACTTAAATAGCCAAAAACTTACCACTTCCACACGGATAGGGAGTATAACTATTAACAGTTATTTAACCTTTAACATGAACATTAATCAAACGTAATAATTTTTTCTGGGTACATGATACCATACAGCATCCATATCAAACTTGCGCGGGCCGCACTAACATTAAACTTTCATATCTAGGCGGGGGCCTCAAACTAGTGTCCTGCGGGCCACATTTGGCCCGCGGGCCGCGTGTTTGAGACCCCCACTGTATGGTATCATGTACCCAGAAAAAATTATTACATTTGATTAATGTTCATGTTAAAGGTTAAATAACTGTTAATAGTTATCCTCCCTATCCGTGTGGAAGTGGTAAGTTTTTGGCTTTTTAAATAAATTAATTAATTAATTATTATTATTAATTATTATTAATGATTAATTATTAATTTAGTTTTTATAAAATATATATTTTTGGAAAACCTGATGCGACCCAGCCTCCCCCAGACCCTAGCTCCAGTGGCCCCCAGGTAAATTGAGTTTGAGACCCCTGCCTTAAGGCAATATTTGTGGGTACATTTTTGATGTAAACTGAAAAATAGCAACCACTGCATACGTAAAATAATGTTCCGCTGTACCGTAAACGTTCGAATACCTTGTTGAAAGCTTTGTAACACAGTCCACACAGCTCCACTAAGTAGGAGAGGCTGAAGATTCCATACTGGATGACAAAGCTCAGCAGCTTGGAGAACGGCTCCAGGAGGCTCTGTAGGACACATGAGGTTAGATGTTAAAGGCCAGGATTTGTATAAATTAGCTTCCACTAAAATCTTCTCTGGGCTTTACTTACCCGAGTTGCATTTGTGGTTGGAATTTTCAGTAGGCAAATGATAATCCTCAGACTGGAATCCATGGGGCACTGAGGGACAGACAGATTGCAAAAAAAGCTTTAACCAAAAGACTTTTTCTAAGTACAAAAGTTTTTGCATACTACTTCACAAAGTACGATTACAGTTTTTCTCGATTGTTTACACACAATTTGTGATATCTGAGACACAATAACCACAACATATAACCAATGCTCCATGAACCAAGTCTACTAAACCAGTGATTTTCAACCACTGTGCCGCGGGCACACTAGTGTACCTTGAGAAACAGTCAGGTGTGCCGTGAGGAATTATCCAATATCACTTTTTTATAATTAACATTTATTAATCATTTGCAAATATTATGTCAATAGCCATTATGTCAATAGTATACATGGACCCAAATATTCCAATTGCATTTGGTTTATTTGCTCGAACAGGGATGGAATATTCCTTACATTGTTTTTCAGTGGAAAAAAAAAATTCTGTGTAATTTTGTGTTCTGAGTCCAAAAAAAACAAAACACAATTCTAAAATATTTTTCAAGAAGTGTCACACTGAACACAAAAAGTCATGATGAATATGATGTAATCACAGTGTTTTACACTGAGCACATCATATAAATGTTTGTTCATATAGTGGTTTGTGTGCGTCATTTGGAGACCAAAACACCATTTTGAGAAGAATGAAGACACATGCTAACTCGCAAACTAGAGAGCTAGCGACCTAAACGGTAGCCTCCAAGTTATTTCTTTTCAACTTAAAAAGCTAAAAACTTACCACTTCCACACGGATAGGGAGGATAGCTATTAACAGTTATTTAACCTTTACACTCAGTATGCAGATTTTGGAGACCAAAACACCATTTTGAGAAGAATGAAGATGTAAGATGTTTTTGGATGTAAAGTTTCATTTTGCAGGAGAATTGAGGGGTTTTTCAGAAATGTGTGAGTGATTTTTTTGGATTTGTGTGTAGAGTTCTGAGAATATGAGGCATTCCTTTCACAAAATGTGTTTAAGCAATCGAGAAAAACTGTATTATTTCTGAAGCTGTATACATTTAGATGCAGACCACTGTATGTGGAACTTTGTGTTGGCTGTGATGAACACTTTGTACATAGTTTTTCTGTGAAAAATTAAAAAAAAAATCTGTGTAATTTTGTGTTCTGAGTCAAAAAAATACAAAAAAACCCAAAAAACAAAGTGTCACACTGAACACAAAAAGACCCGAGTCATGATGAATATGATGTAATCACAGTGTTTTACACTGAGCACATCATATAAATGTTTGTTCATATAGTGGCTTGTGTGCGTCATTTGGAGACCAAAACACCATTTTGAGAAGAATGAAGACACATGCTGACTCACAAACTAGAGAGCTAGCGACCTAAACGGTAGTCTTCAAGTTATTTCCTTTAAACTTAAAAAGCTAAAAACTTACCACTTCCACACGGATAGGGAGGATAACTATTAACAGTTATTTAACCTTTAACATGAACATTAATCAAACGTAATAATTTTTTCTGGGTACATGATACCATACAGCATCCATATCAAACTTGCGCGGGCCGCACTAACATTAAACTTTCATATCAAGGCGGGGGCCTCAAACTAGTGTCCTGTGGGCCAGATTTGGCCCGCGGGCCGCGTGTTTGTGACCCCTGCTGTATGGTATCATGTACCCAGAACAAAATTATTACGTTTGATTAATGTTCATGTTAAAGGTTAAATAACTGTTAATAGTTATCCTCCCTATCTGTGTGGAAGTGGTAAGTTTTTGGCTTTTTAAGTTTAAAGGAAATAACTTGGAGGCTACCGTTTAGGTCGCTAGCTCTCTAGTTTGCGAGTTAGCATGTGTCTCAAGACCCTGCAGTTGCGCAATATGTTGTAAATTTAAAAAAAGTATAAATGTGACTATAGTCGTGTTTTGTCATGTCTACAGGGCTCTGATAATGCTTTATTAATTTTGTAGTCGATCGAATGCAGGGGTCTCAAACACACGGCCCGCGGGCCAAATGTAGCCCGCAGGACACTAGTTTGAGGCCCCCGCCTTGATATGAAAGTTTAATGTTAGTGCGGCCCCGCGCAAGTTTGATATGGATGCTGTATGGTATCATGTACCCAGAACAAAATTAATACGTTTGATTAATGTTCATGTTAAAGGTTAAATAACTGTTAATAGTTATCCTCCCTATCTGTGTGGAAGTGGTAAGTTTTTGGCTTTTTAAGTTTAAAGGAAATAACTTGAAGGCTACCGTTTAGGTCGCTAGCTCTCTAGTTTGTGAGTTCTGAGAATATGAGGCATCCTTTCAGAAAAAATGTGTTTAAACAATCGAGAAAAAACTGTAATAACACCGGATCGAATTCATGTTCATGAATAAAAATGATTAGAGACGCTTAATTTGACCTCCAAGGTCAAAAAGCGTCAAATCGGAGTCAAATCAATTACAAATGTCAAGATTCAGTGCTATTGAACCTGACAAGGGCACAGCTCGATGCTTTCTCCCGGAGCCGTAATCACATCAAAGCATATCAGGCGAAAGTCTTAAGCGAGCGTCGGCGTCAATAGCTACCTTCAGAGGAAGCACAGACGGCAGTTTAGCGAGAAAGGTCTGGAACTGGTTGCAGATGGTGGCCCACAGGTTGCTCGGAGAATCCATGGGGAGAGCCTCCATGAAGGTGGCGATGTTGTCCAGGCAGTGCAGCATGGTGCCGCCGGCCGGGAGACTCTTTTTGTTGTTCAAGCCCTGGAGCGGGGAGTGTACATGAAGCGTAGCTGGGGTTATATAACGGCCGTTCTATAAGCGAGGCGATATTTCCATTTAAGTGATCACTCAGTACTGATCAATCACGATGTTCATAATAATAATAATAACAAGGCCGGCGGATTTAGGACACCGAAGTACAGATTATTGCTTGCGTGGGCATTCGCCTCGCTGCTCATTTCTGGAGTCCAACAATAACAATCAACTGGTGAGGTTGTATTGGGTAATAAGGCAGGTTCTCTTGGATGCCCGCAGGATTTGTTTTGTTTTTTTAAATGGGATTTTCAACCACTAGTGTACCTTGAGAAACCGTCAGGTGTGCCGTGAGGAATTATCCAATATCACTTTTTATAATTAACATTTATTAATCATCATTTGCAAATATGATGTCAATAGCCATGATGTCAATAGTATACATGGACCCAAATATTCCAATTGCATTTGGTATATTTGCTCAAACGGAAAGAATTGAACAGGGATGGAATATTCCTTTAACCAATCCGATTGAGGTATCTTGTACCCGCTCAAACGGAAAAGTTGTCAGACTGCGTTCTTCTTCTTCGTGGGGTTTTTCTTCTTCTGTTGTTTATTGGCGGTTGGCAAGCAGCTTTCATGTGCATTAGCGCCATCTGTGCAGTTTTATTCATTCATTCATTCATTTTCTACCGCTTTTTCCTCACAAGGGTCGCGGGGGTGCTGGAGCCTATCCCAGCTATCTTCAGGCGAGAGGTGGGGTACACCCTGGACTGGTGGCCGGCCAATAACAGGGCACATATAGACAAACAACCATTCACACTCACATTCATACCTATGGACAATTTGGAGTCGCTAATTAACCTAGCATGTTTTTGGAATGTGGGAGGAAACCGGAGTACCCGGAGAAAACCCACGCATGCACAGGGGAGAACATGCAAACTCCACACAGAGATGGCCGAGGGTGGAATTGAACCCTGGTCTCCAAGCTGTGAGGTCTGCGCGCTAACCACTCATCCGCCGTGCCGCCCTAAGTCCAGTTTTATTAAAAAAGAAAATATATATCTATATAAAACATGTCCCGAGTTTAATTATAAAATATTAGCAAGATTGAATTTGATCTTTTCCTGTTTAAATTGATCCCGGGTGCGTTCTTTCAGCGCATGCTCAGATATGACGTAACACGCAGATCCAGACGTTCTTCACTTTTAAAAATGGAGGCCAGCAATCGGCACTGGACTAAGCAAAGTTGGTTTTTGATTCAAACTAAATTTCAAGACTGGACAGACGAAAAACTGTCAATACGGAGTTATTCCAACAAGTGAAAGAAAAACTCGGGGAAGCCGGTATCACGTGATGTTGATGTTTACGTTTTACTGGGCATGCCCTATTGACTATTCTGGTTGATTTTCACGAACGCATGTAGACAAGAGATTGGAATATTCCTTTCTATGGATACCATTGTTTCCCGAAAGGTGATTCGGAAAGAGAAAAAGTGGTGATGTAAAAACGTGGCTACTGTGGAGTGTCTGTGGTGTAAAGACTAGCATAGCAATGTAATATTGGTCCGTGTGGCAACACCTACCTTGTTCCTCCCATAGACTTATTGATGCACGTGTGAGGCCGTGGTGACATTTTGGTTTTGTGGTGTGCCACAAGATTTTTTCCAATGTAAAAAAAAAAAAGGTTGAAAAACAGTCTTAGCTGGAAACCACTGCATCAGTACGCTTTGACAAGAGCTCCCCCTGCTGGTTAGAAGATAAATAAAAACTCACCTCAAGCAGCATGTTGAGTGCAGCAACAGAACTCAACTCATTGAAATCTATCAGCGACGAGGCAAGCGTCCGTAAGAAACTTCCATCTGCGTAATACAAAAACGGGGGATAGTTTTCGATTTTTATGCACTCAGATTTTAATATTGACGACTACCGGCGGACCTTTAATGTTGCTTTGGAAAAGCTGTGGCAAGATGCCATTAGGCGCCAGCTGGTGGAACATGCAGCGGAGGAATTGCTTAGCCACACCTGCAACATTCCCTGGAATCAACATACTGCAAAACATCATAAGGAGACAAACGCATTAATTAATCAAGTCATCATCTTATAATAAAAAGTGTATAACTTTACGCCGTAGTGTACCTTTCTGCTTGTCCGGAAAAATTAGCACTGGAAGCCAACCTGAGAGAAGAAATGGATTAGGAACCAGGACTGAATCATGCATGAGTTGTGGGGGTTAGTTATGAAACTGCATTGAAGTGCTGTGTGGATGTAGGTTGCAGGGAGAAGGCGGGGGGGGGGGGCTCGATGTACCTGCCCACAGATTGCATGATGTCTAGAAGCATAGGAGCAGCCAAATCAGGGCTGAGGTGGATGAACATGGATAGGACCACCACAGCGAGGCCAAGGGTCTCTTCATCGTATTCCTCCAGGACGGCCGTACAGTCTCGACACCTGGAGGGCGACATAAACATAAACCGGCTATTAGATTAGCATGACTGGTGCTATTATTGAATATTTAGGCCCATGTTTTCCTCAGTGCCATGCCATAAATTCAACTGATTCCAGTTTGCTTCACCTGTCGGACATCAACGTTGGCTGCTCATCAATGAACTCCTCAGGCGCCGGGACAAACATGCTGACTGTGCTGGGTGCAGAGAGCAGACTGGTCTTTGTTGGTCCTACAGTACAGAGAAAGACCTGTTACAGGAAAAGGTTTTTTCCCACCGGTCTGAGTTGAAAGTACATACTAATCTTCTCAGAAAGATGTCACAATACATCACTTGGATATCACTTCCTGTCTTGAGCACATAAACACATATTGTCTAGTCCAGGGGTCGGCAACCTTTACTATGAAAAATAGCCAAAACAAAGTATGTTTAAAACAACATTGGATGGAATTTGGGGGTATTAAAGTAGTTCAGATAACAAAACACAAGTTGGAGAATTCTTGCTAGTATTGGTAATGGTAATGGTAATGGTTTAATTCCATTTGAACATGCATCAGATTACAATTGAATGCATCACATAATCAGTTCACAGTTTCACATGTCCAAAAGGAGTAGGAAGAAGCAAAGCTTATTAAATCCTACCCCTCCATCTGGTACTTTTACAATCAGTAACTGTTACATTTGTTCACTTCCTGCCTTTCTAATATAATTTAAGTTTTTTTTAATTTTTTATTTTATTTTTTTATTTAAAAAAAAATTGCCAACAATTTAAAAAAAAATGTTTAAATTTTTTTTAAATTATTTACATTTTTTAAATGGTTTCATTTCATTTGAACATGCATCAGATTACAATTGAATGCATCACATAATCAGTTCACAGTTCCACATGTCCAAAAGGAGTAGGAAGAAGCAAAGCTTATTAAATCCTACCCCTCCATCTGGTACTTTTACAATCAGTAACTGTTACATTTGTTCACTTCCTGCTTTCCTAATATAATTTACGTTTTTTTTAACTTTATTTTTTTAATTTAATGAACATTTTTTTGTTTTTAATTAAAAAAACACATTTTTAATGGTTTTATTTCATTTGAACATGCATCAGATTACAATTGAATGCATCACATAATCAGTTCACAGTTTCACATGTCCAAAAGGAGTAGGAAGAAGCAAAGCTTATTAAATCCTACCCCTCCATCTGGTACTTTTACAATCAGTAACTGTTACATTTGTTCACTTCCTGCCTTTCTAATATAATTTAAGTTTTTTTTATTTTTTATTTTATTTTTTTATTTTAAAAAAATTGCCAACAATTTAAAAAAAATGTTTAAATTTTTTTTTAATTATTTACATTTTTTAAATGGTTTCATTTCATTTGAACATGCATCAGATTACAATTGAATGCATCACATAATCAGTTCACAGTTCCACATGTCCAAAAGGAGTAGGAAGAAGCAAAGCTTATTAAATCCTACCCCTCCATCTGGTACTTTTACAATCAGTAACTGTTACATTTGTTCACTTCCTGCCTTTCTAATATAATTTAAGTTTTTTTTTTTTTTATTTTATTTTTTTATTTTAAAAAAATTGCCAACAATTTAAAAAAAATGTTTAAATTTTTTTTTAATTATTTACATTTTTTAAATGGTTTCATTTCATTTGAACATGCATCAGATTACAATTGAATGCATCACATAATCAGTTCACAGTTCCACATGTCCAAAAGGAGTAGGAAGAAGCAAACTCAGTCAGAACTCAGTCAGAATGCATTCATGGTCTCACACAAAGTTGGATTTTTTAAAACTCATTACAAAGACATGCATTTTCCCCGCTCGGGTGTTCATAAATATTGAAGTAATTAGCGCGCACACCTCACAGCTAGGAGACCAGGGTTCGATTCCACCCTCGGCCATCTCTGTGTGGAGTTTGCATGTTCTCCCCGTGCATGCGTGGGTTTTCTCCGGGTACTCCGGTTTCCTCCCACATTCCAAAAACATGCTAGGTTAATTAGCGACTCCAAATTGTCCATAGGTATGAATGTGAGTGTGAATGGTTGTTTGTCTATATGTGCCATGTGATTGACTGGCCACCAGTCTCGCCCGAAGACAGCTGGGATAGGCTCCAGCACCCCCATGACCCTTGTGAGAATAAGCGTTAGAAAATGAACAAATGAATGAATGAATGTAATTAGGGGCTGCACGGGTGGTGAGCACACAGGTCTCACAGCTAGGAAACCCGAGTTCAATTCCTCCATCGCCCATCTGTGTGTGGAGTCTGCATGTTCGGGTACTCCGGTTTCCTCCCACATTCCAAAAACATGCTAGGTTAATTAGCGACTCCAAATTGTCCATAGGTATGAATGTGAGTGTGAATGGTTGTTTGTCTATATGTGCCCTGTGATTGGCTGGCCACCAGTCCAGGGTGTATCTGACACCTGGGATAGGCTCCAGCACCCCTCCGCGACCCTCGTGAGGAAAAGCGGTAGAAAATGAATGAATGCAAAGGGAGCCACAACAAAGAGGCTGAATAGCCACATGCGACTCTGGAGCCGCAGGTTGCTGACCCCTGGTCTAGTCAAAGGACATACCTCCTGTCTTGTGAGGGGAGGACCATACAAAAAATGTAGTAGAACTAACGCCCAATGTGATGGGTAGTAGAAGTTATAATAGAAAAATGGGGTTAGGATTAGGAATTCCAATTGAACTTTTCAACTCATTTCAAGAGAAAATTCCATGATTGGTGCTGTCGCAACGACCGACCGACCGACCGACCGACTGACCTGTGTCCCAGGTGCTGATGTTGTGCGGTGCGCTGGATTGATGCTCCAGCTGCCTCTTCATCAGCTGGCTCATGGTCAACGCTCCCAGAGAGCCTCGCTTCACTTGACGGTACTGAACTGCGAGGGTCACACGAGGACAAAAATGATTCCCGTTAAAGCAGCCCACGTATCATCTCAGGGAGCCATCGGAAAAACCGATAAAGTTACTCCGTTTTTGTTTCCCAAATTATGTTTCAGCTTACTACCAGAAACTGAAGAACGGTGGCTTGTTTCAGGCATCGCCGCTTCGAGCGTCGGAGCCGAGGAAGATTCCCGCGGCTTTTCCAAAGTAGACAAAGCTTTGTTATCTGGAAGGTGAATCATCGGTCAACATAAACATTCATATATCTTCTGGATCTTCTGGAATGCTGGAGCCTAATCCTTGCTGACTACATCAAACTATACAGAATATGCTGTTTCTTTAATCGGAACGTCGTTTTTTGGGGGGATTTCAACAGGAACGCTAGCATAGTCGTGGTTTCTCTGCGACTCACCGGGATCTGCGACCTGCTCCGTGCCGAGTTTATCAAACGTGTTGAACGAGATGTCCAAGTATTCCCTCTGGATGGCGCTCACAGCTATCTTCCTTTGCTTCCGTTGGCGAGGAACAATCTGGATCTTGAACTCCGCCTCGTCGTTGTCATCGCCGTCGTGAGCTTTGGGATCGCTGTCTGCTTCGTCGCCCATGTCGTCATCCTCCTCATCGTCACCATCCTCTTCATCATCATTGGTTTTCTCTGGTGAGGATAGAGGTTCAAAGCTGTCTTCCGGAATGTCCAAAAAAATGGTCCTGCTAGAAGGACTTGAAGCTTTCATCTCCTCGGACATCCCAAAAGTGTCGTCCAGTGACGTGTCAGGGACATGTGGGGTCTTCCTTAGTAGGTCTCTTTTCTGCTTCAGAGTCATGATGGGGCTCTCGTGGGAGATGTTTTCCAGTCGCTCGGGCAACTCAAAGGAGCTGGATGGTGTTAGCTTCTTCTCCAAAAGCAATTCCTCTGAGTCTTGTTCTCCGGTCAGAAGGTCTGGAATTTTTTTGTCGCTGGAGCAGTCCTCCACGCTGACCTGCACTACCGGAGACAACCGCAATGTGTTGCTACTCGCAGGGGATGCAAGAACCTTCGGACTCCCGTTGAACTTTGTACCGATTAAGGTGTTGAGGTCAAAGTCTTCATCGCTCTCGACGATGCGAAGCGGAGGTAAGGATTCAAACACTAAAGAGTCTGTGTCAGACATGGAGAGAAGCGAGTGTTTTTCCGGAATGGAGGTGCAGTCAGAGGAGAGGTCGATAAGGTCCGTGTCCTCCTTCCCCGCAGCTGACCCCCCAACAGAACCCTGATCCAGCCGGTCCTCAAAGGTCTCCATGCAGCTGAGACGGACTTCTGGTATGACGGGTTTAGACGTGTCAGAATGTGCGCCTCGGGAACCACGTCGAGTTACGGAATCGCTTCCCTCCACTCGAACCGAAGAACCATCGGAGGATCCTTTAGCGTGCCGTCTGCTGTGCGCCGCGGCGGATGGGGGCAGCACCACAGGGGGTGCCTGCAAGTCGCAGCGGTCAATGCAGGATTTGCGTCGATGTTCGTCCAAATTGAAGAGTATGGAATCGGTGTTGGAGATGTCAAGAGATTTCTGCTTGTTCATGGCCTGAAGACGCTTCTTCCTGGTGCTCTCCTCTCTCACACAGTGCAGGATGCTGTCCTGAAGGGCGCTGGCTTCCCGGTACTCGGACAGCTCGATTTCACCTGCAGCAGAAAAACATACGAAAATAAGACAAATCGGACAAATCGGATGAAGCTAATTTCTTCTCAGCTCTTACTTTTCTTTGCATTCAGCTCCACGGGCTGGTACTTCACCGACTTGCTGCCGCCGATTCTCTTCAGGCGGGCGAAGAAGGTCTGCGACTCCTTGTTAGCGGCGCCCGTGGGTGTGTCGTGAACATCGGACTCATCAAATACGCTGTCCTCCTCTAAAATACAGGGAAGAAACCGAGAAGTCAAATTGTTGCCATTTTATCCGGAGTTGGAAGAGAACGCAAAACGTGACATTTGTGACATCCACTTTGGGTTGTATTCAAAATACGTAATAAGTCATGTGATACCCCCCCCCCTCCCCCACATATGCAGAGTATGCAGTGTGCTTAGGGGCCCACAATCCATGTTGGGGCACAAACAATATATTGTTTAATATGTCATTAAACAATATGTTTAGACCAGGGGTCTCAAACACGCGGCACACAATATGAATATGACCTATAACAGGAAGTGAACTGGAAAATTCAAAATAAGGTGTTTGCATATCTCTGCGCACCTGAAAGGTAGACGACATTTCACTTTGTAGACGACATCCAGTCTCTTAAAGGAATACTACACTTTTTGGGGCACACTTTTTGCCCATCAATCCTCTTATATGAATTTTGAAAGATATAAAAACAGGTAAAAAGAGACAACTAAGAATGCACATAATGGGATGCCTTCTGAAAAAAACTAAAAAAAAAAAAAAAACGCCAACAATGCTCATTTACATAATGTGACCTGCATATTATCCAAGATACAGTGACATTGTTATTATTATTATTGTTATTAATATTATTAAGCTGAAGAACTACGATATCGGTGTGGTGATACCTCACTGTCAGGGGATGAAAAATACAAAAACAAATAAATCTGATTAGTATCTAGAGCAGGGGTCTCAAACACGCGGCCCGCGGGCCAAATGTGGCCCGCAGGACACTAGTTTGAGGCCCCCGCCTTGATATGAAAGTTGCCCGCGCAAGTTTGATATGGATGCTGTATGGTATCATGTACCCAGAAAAAAATTATTACGTTTGATTAATGTTCATGTTAAAGGTTAAATAACTGTTAATAGTTATCCTCCATATCCGTGTGGAAGTGGTAAGTTTTTTGGCTATTTAAGTTTAAAGGAAATAACTTGAAGGCTACCGTTTAGGTCGCTAGCTCTCTAGTTTGCGAGTTAGCATGTGTCTCAAGACCCTGCAGTTGCGCAATATGTTGTAAATAAAAAGAGTATAAATGTGACTATAGTCGTGTTTTGTCATGTCTACAGGGCTCTAATAATGCTTTGTTCATTTTAATCTGAAAAAAATCATTTGTCTACCCACCAACTATATGTGGTTTCTTAAGTTTTTATTATTTGACGTTTCATTATTATTATTATATTTATTTATTTATTACTGATTGATTGAATTTTTTTTATTTTTGATTTGTTTATTTACTTACTTCGGTATGAGGTGCATTATTTAAAAAAAAACTTAAACTATATTATGGAAAGCAGGAAGTGAACAAATGTAACAGTTACTGATTGTAAAAGTACCAGATGGAGGGGTAGGATTTAATAAGCTTTGCTTCTTCCTACTCCTTTTGGACATGTGGAACTGTGAACTGATTATGTGATGCATTCAATTGTAATCTGATGCATGTTCAAATGAAATAAAACCATTACCATTACTGTAAATAATTGTGCATGTGGATTGGAGCTTTGTCTCTGTTAGCTATTAATATTCCCTATGTAGCTCTTCTCTCATTGATTTCACCAATGACAAATGTTTGAGCCTGAAGCAGGACGACACGCTCTTAATCTTATGATATCATGAAAAATTCATACGACTCCATTTAATTTTTAGGACATTCCGCCAAAGGTTCCGATTGATGTCTGCGCTCGAGCTGAGCAATTTCACCTTTTTCCTTTTCACTGTAGCGGCTCATGTTGGAGTTGTCGCTGTAGAGGGGGCCGGCTGTGGCGTGTGGACGGCAGCTGTGATACTGGGCATTCAGGGTGTTAATGGTAATGTGGATCAGGTGGAGGACAACTTTACTTCCGTCCATTTCTCTGTAAGGGTACTGAAGCACACAAAGAGGACATTTCAGTTGGTGCAGGAGGACAATTTCATTTTCTATCGCTTATCCTCACGAGGGTGGCGGGGGGTGCTGGAGCCTATCCCAGCTGTCTCGGGGCGAGAGGCGGGGTACACCCTGGACTGGTGGCCAGCCAATCACAGGGCACATATAGACAAACAACCATTCACACTCACATTCATACCTATGGACAATTTGGAGTTGCTAATTAACCTAGCATGTTTTTGGAATGTGGGAGGAAACCGGAGTACCCGGAGAAAACCCACGCATGCACGGGGAGAACATGCAAACTCCACACAGAGATGGCCAATGGTGGAATTGAACTCGGGTTTCCTAGCTGTGAGGCCTGCTTGCTCACCACCCATGCAGCCCCTTATTACATTCATTCATTCATTGATTTTCTACCGCTTATCCTCACAAGGGTCGCGGGGTTGCTGGAGCCTATCCCAGCTGTCTTCGGGCGAGACTGGTAGCCAGCCAATCACAGGGCACATATAGACAAACAACCATTCACACTCACATTCATACCTATGGACAATTTGGAGTCGCGAATTAACCTAGCATGTTTTTGGAATGTGAGAGGAAACCGGAATATCCGGAAAAAACCAACGGGGAGAACATGCAAACTCCACACAGACATGGCCGAGGGTGGAATTGAACTCGGGTTTCTAGCTGTGTGGCCTGCGTGCTCACCACCCGAGCAGCCCCTAATTACATTCATTCATTTTCTACCACTTATCCTCACGAGGGTCGCAGGGGTTGCTGGAGCCTATCCCAGCTGTCTTCGGGTGAGAGGCGGGGTACACCCTGGACTGGTGGCCAGCCAATCACAGGGCACATATAGACAAACAACCATTCACACTCACATTCATACCTATGGACAATTTGGAGTCGCCAATTAACCTAGCAGTACCTGAACGGGGAGAAAATGCTAACTCCACACAGAGATGGCCGAGGGTGGAATTGAACTCGGGTTTCCTAGCTGTGAGGCCTGCATGCTAACCACTTTCGTACCGTGCAGTCCCTAATTACATGTTCTGCATTAAAATCCAGCCTGTTATGAATGGTTATTGTAAATATGCTGGTAATCGGGGTACAATGTGCTCGGTATAATAACATAATATGAGAAGCTAATATGCTAATACTACCTTATAGAGGATGACCAACAGGGCTTTGAGCCACATCTGCCTGATGTGAGGCCTCAGCGCCCAAAGAGAGCATCGAGGTGGCTGCTGGAAATAGTGTCTCAGCTGAGGACACGTGCAGTACTTCAAGACTTGGACCACCAGGGGAAGGAGCTGCTTCCCTAAACCGATGTTATAGTCCATGACCTGAGAAAAATGGCACCGTATTATACCGTACGATAAAGCCGATAAAAAGTGATGTTTTATGTAAGACGTCAGAGTACCTGCGCGATGCCAGCGATGAAAGCGTTAAAGCACGTGGAGGTGCGCATCTTTTGCGGCGCAATCATAAAGCAGCCCTCCTGCTGGTCGTAACCCAGCAGCACATAAAGGTGACGCTTTACGGTGTTGAAGGCTTTGGCGCTGCCGATATCGGCCTCGGCGCTGCTCTTGTCTTTGGCCATGAATTTCATAAGCACCATGATGAGCTGGTGCACAGTTTGGTGGTCTATGCCGGCGTCCTCGGGGAGAAGGTCTCGGATGATGGTGTCATCTTCGGGGGATGGTGTCTGGCCAGCGAGAGAGCCTGAAGCATCGGGGCGCAATATTAGGCATGATGACACCAGGGATTTAGGACGGGTATAATGTATATGCATAATGTTATGGAACAAAACAAATAATTTTAATAATAATAATTAATTTACCTGGTAGGACTTTCTCTATCATATCTCCAAGCGATGGGGCGGAGTGTTCCTGCCTGGTAAGCCTTAAAGCTACATATCAAATTTAAGTTAAGATACAAGCTAAATACATTACCGCTCAAAAATTTGGGATCACTCGGACATTTTTTTTGGCATTCCTGCCATGAAGTCCAGCATCCCGGATTCGCCGCTTCACTGTTGATACTGACACTGGTGTTTTCACGGGTACTATTTCATGACGACCTGTGAGGCGTCTTTGTCTTAAAACTACACACTCTCAGATATGCGCATCGTTTTTGTGTCCTTGTTAGACCCGGTTTGTGCTGCTCTCTGAAGGGAGTAGTTAACAGCATGGTAAGAGGTTAGATTTTTAGATGGCTTTTCTAATAATCTATTAGCCTCATAAAATGATGAATTTGGATTAGCAACCATACCGGGAGATTGATGCAGAGGACTGACAGTTGTTGATAGTAGGACTCTAACCCATAAAAATGTACATCCGTCTTTGAAAATCATTTGATTCATTTTAATTGTTTCATTCATTCATTCATTTTCTACCGCTTTTCCTTATGAGGGTCGTGGGGGGTACACCCTGGACTGGTGGCCAGCCAATCACAGGGCACATATAGGCAAACAACCATTCACACTCACATTCATACCTATGGACAATTTTGAGTCGGGAATTAACCTAGCATGTTTTTGGAATGTGTGAGGAAACCGGAGTACCCGGAGAAAACCCACACAAAACTCCACACAGAAGATGGCTGAGGGTGGAATTGAACGCGGGTCTCCTAGCTGTGAGGTCTGCGCGCTAACCACTCGTCCACCGTGCCGCCATTTTAATTGTTTGTGAAATGCATGAAAATTTGTTTTTCTTTGGAAAACAAAGAAATTTCCAAGTGATCCCAAACTTTCGAGCGGTAGTGTATATCACTATATTGACGGTTACTATGGTAACCATTATGTCATTGTATGTTCATATCACCTCGTACTTCGGTATGTGACAAAAAAATAAAACTATATCAGAAAGGCAGGAAGTGAACAAATGTAACAGTTACTGATTGTAAAAGTACCAGATGGAGGGGTAGGATTTAATAAGCTTTGCTTCTTCCTACTCCTTTTGGACATGTGGAACTGTGAACTGATTATGTGATGCATTCAATTGTAATCTGATGCATGTTCAAATGAAATTAAACCATAAAAAAAATTTAAATAATTGAAAAAAAATTAAAAACAATTTTTTTAAATAAAAAAAAATTAAAAAAACTTAAATTATATTAGGAAAGCAGGAAGTGAACAAATGTAACAGTTACTGATTGTAAAAGTAGCTGATGGAGGGGTAGGATTTAATAAGCTTTGCTTCTTCCTACTCCTTTTGGACATGTGGAACTGTGAACTGATTATGTGATGCATTCAATTGTAATCTGATGCATGTTCAAATGAAATTAAACCATTACCATTACCATTACCATTACCATTACCAATACTAGCAAGAATTCTCCAACAGCTACCACAGGCCACACACAAACATGGATTGCCATAAACATGGATGTTAGTCCAATCGCATTTACAAATACAAAATGTCACCAGAAAGTAATTGCATAGTTCTAGATTAGCTTTTAGGTCAATTCATAATGAATAATAATAATAATAATAATGCCACAATATACATATGAGTGTACTGTACTGAGCGACTCGATCCAAACTACTCACATAGACGGTTGCTCAGCGACTCAGGGAGCGAGAAGGCCCGCTTGGATTCTGGCGGCCCACCCTTCACACTGTCACGTAGCGACCTCACGCTCTTCTGCCGGTTCCTGGCAAAGCGCGCCCGTCGTATTTTCCACATTGCCGCATCACTCAGGTTCGCCACGTTGGTTCGCACTGCTGTGATGGCTGTCATATGAAAAATTAGGACTTTTTCTGATGCTAAAGTGGAAGATAATGAGGTTTGCGGAAATACTGCAGAAATGGCTACAGAATCTGGAAGATCTAGAAAGCCTGTTATTGTGTGTAGCTGCTCTATAGGAGTCCGCAACTCAATACAAATCGCCACAAATGAACACAATAGGTCCCCTTTAATTGTGACGCTCCTGTGTGCGAGTGGTGTGTGTGTGTGTGTGTGTGTGTGTTAAAGATACATACTAGTCGGGAAAGGGAATTCCTTGTTGCAGTCCAAGTGCAGCTGAGCCTCCAGTGATAATGTTTCAAAGCGATTAACGAAAAACTCCCAACTGAGAGCCGGCACGTCTTTCTTCAGGAAGTGAAGAAGCAGGAGTTTGCTGAGGATGACAGGACGATCCCTCACAACCGTATCGAACTGGAAATCCAGGCAGAGGCACAAACCCTGGGTAGGACCCAAAAAAAATGAAATGATGCATTGCACTGCATGTTTTAAACGGCTATGAGAGATGTTCACCTGCAGGGCTGGCCTCTTGATGGTGTCCAGCAGCAGTCTAGCTCGCGTTGCCACAGCCGGGTTGACGTCCTCCACCGAAGCCAGGAAACAGCAGAAAGCGTGCGCCAGGGAGTACTTCAGCAGGTGGTTTTTAGTCACCGCACCAATGTCCAAGAAGCGACACAACACTGCCACTTTCTCCACTGTGGGATTTAATCACATTGTAATTAAATAAACATAAACATAACACAAAAATAACACAGACAGTTGCAAATGTTATTACAATTATACTGTTAAAAGGTCACTTTTGAAGTGTATGAATGTATTTTAATGAACCTTTGCTTCAAACTAAAGCAGCACGGTGACAAGTGGTTAGCATGTAGGCCTCACAGCTAGGAGACCCGCGTTCAATTCCACCCTCAGCCATCTCTGTGTGGAGTTTTGTGTGGGTTTACTCCGGGTACTCCAGTTTCCTCCCACATTCCAAAAACATGCTAGGTTAATTAGCGACTCCAAATTGTCCATAGGTATGAATGTGAGTGTGAATGGTTGTTTGCCTATATGTGCCCTGTGATTGGCTGGCCACCAGTCCAGGGTGTACCCCGGCCTCTCGCCCTGAAGACAGCTGGGATAGGCTCCAGCACCCCCGCGACCCTCGTGAGGAAAAAGCGATAGAAAATGGGCCTCACAGCTAGGAGACCCGCGTTCAATTCCACCCTCGGCCATCACTGTGTGGAGTTTTGTGTGTGTTTTCTCCGGGTACTCCGGTTTTCTCCCACATTCCAAAAACATGCTAGGTTAATTCCCGACTCCAAATTGTCCATAGGTATGAATGTGAGTGTGAATGGTCGTTTGTCTATATGTGCCCTGTGATTGGCTGGCCACCAGTCCAGGATGTACCCCGCCTCTCGCCCAAAGACAGCTGGGATAGGCTCCAGCAAAAAGCGGTAGAAAATTGATGAATGAATGAATGAAGTCATACTTCCATGGTGACTGAGTGGTTAGCATGTAGGCCTCACAGCTAGGAGACCCTCGTTCAATTCCACCCTCGGCCATCTCTGTGTGGAGTTTTGTGTGGGTTTTCTCCGGGTACTCCGGTTTCCTCCCACATTCCAAAAACATGCTAGGTTAATTAGCGACTCCAAATTGTCCATAGGTATGAATGTGAGTGTGAATGGTTGTTTGTCTATATGTGCCCTGTGATTGGCTGGCCACCAGTCCAGGGTGTACCCCGGCCTCTCGCCCAAAGACAGCTGGGATAGGCTCCAGCACCCCCTGCTACCCTCGTGAGGATAAAGCGGTAGAAAATGAATGAATGAATGCTTCAAACTATGCAAGTTTATATTGACTTTGCTGTTGCAGTACATAAGAATGACCATTGGGTGTCAGTGTAGGAGCTTAAATATTTGTGTGGCCTGTAGGTCACAATTCTGAGTAAAAACAAAACAAAACATGACCAATACTAAGCATTTTTTTTTGTAAATAAGTAGGTTACTTTGTGATGTGGAAACCATGATAATAATTATAACTTTATATATTAAACACACTAGCCTGATTTGTTTATACGGTTACAAGGACAAGGTTTGTTTTGGTCTGTCCATCAGAGAATATGTCCTTGACTCTCCCAAGGTCATCTGACAGCCAATTGTATGGTGGTTAAATAAAAAAAAGTCATAATCATATCAATCTGTCTATTCTTATTTGCTCTGTGTTCGGGTTGCACTGTAACCATGACAACAAGGGAGGAGATGTAGGCAGTGTTGTAGGATGTATGTTATATAAGGGGGAGGGGGGGCTTTTTCTAATGGTTTTGAGACTGAACTTAGAGCCATGATGACTACAGAGTATGTGAATGGATTTACCGGCCACAACATTAGGTACAATTGCAATGAGACTCAAGATGTGTTTGTTTTTTTTTTTTAAATCACCTGCTTCAAATCGTATTTTCCAGTCTTTGCTGTTAAAGTTGGTGTTGATAAGGTTCCAGAAGATGTCTGCTCCATGGGACAGAGAGAGGGCGTGGAGGAGCTGGGGCACAGCTAGAGAAGCCAGCTGACAAAACTCTGACTTCAACATGGACCAAAGACTGAAACAGAAAACAGTCAACTCGTCCCTTTGGTCGTAGATTTGCAAGTGTGGTGCAAAAAAAAAGCGTCACACACCTCGGGATGAGCATCTTCTCCTGGATGTAAGCCAGAAACTGAGGGTAGTCCTTGCGTGCCAGGTACAAACACTCCCCGTGCAGACACAAGATCCTCAAGCAGTTCAACATGTTGAACAAGATGTCAGGCTCTTCAAATTTAGACATTTCCTGGATTTAAAAAAAAAAGCAACAAAAGTGAACCACGGAAGCCTTCAAATGATTTCATGTTCTCTTTTTACCTGCAGGATGGTGTATATCAGTTTCAAAGACACGGGAAGCTGCTGGTAGGAGAATCTCTTGTCTGAGTTATTCTTCATAGCTGGCGGGAACAAGAAGTTCAAAATTTGAGATATTTTGATCATTTGTAGTCCAGATAAAAATGAAAATAGTAGTAGTACATTTTTTTAAAATAAAAAAATACAATTAAATATAATTAAATTATATTAGGAAAGCAGGAAGTGAACAAATGTAACAGTTACTGATTGTAAAAGTACCAGATGGAGGGGTAGGATTTATTAAGCTTTGCTTCTTCCTACTCCTTTTGGACATGTGGAACTGTGAACTGATTATGGGATGCATTCAATTGTAATCTGATGCATGTTCAAATGAAATTAAACCATTAAAAAAAAAAATTATTAACATTTTTTTTTAAATTAAAAAAATACAATTATTCATTCATTCATTAATTTTCCTCACGAGGGTCGCGGGGGTGCTGGAGCCTATCCCAGCTGTCTATGGGCGAGAGGCAGGGTACACCCTGGACTGGTGGCCAGCCAATCACAGGGCACATATAGACAAACAACCATTCACACTCAAATTCATACCTATGGACAATTTGGAGTCGCTAATTAACCTAGCATGTTTTTGGAATGTGGGAGGAAACCGGGAGTACCCGGAGAAAACCCACGCATGCACGGGGAGAACACACAGAGATGGATGAGGGTGGAATTGAACTCGGGTTTCCTAGCCGTGCTGCCCATATAAAAACATGATAAATAAAAAATAAAAAAACCTGTCCACTTTATTTGTATGTGGAGTAAAAAATAGTAGAAATTATTTAATGCCATTTTATTTATTTTTTACTATTTAAAACAGAGACATCTGTGAATATGGGGGAGTTGTGAATGCTGTATCTTGAAAGATGCCCCCCCCCATAGAAGCTATGAGGATTTTTCTTCATCAGGGGTCTCAAACACGCGGCCCGCGGGCCAAATGTGGCCCGCAGGACACTAGTTTGAGGCCCCCGCCTTGATATGAAAGTTTAATGTTAGTGCGGCCCGCGCAAGTTTGATATGGATGCTGTATGGTATCATGTACCCAGAAAAAATTATTACGTTTGATTAATGTTCATGTTAAAGGTTAAATAACTGTTAATAGTTATCCTCCCTATCCGTGTGGAAGTGGTAAGTTTTTGGCTATTTAAGTTTAAAGGAAATAACTTGAAGGCTACCGTTTAGGTCGCTAGCTCTCTAGTTTGCGAGTTAGCATGTGTCTCAAGACCCTGCAGTTGCGCAATATGTTGTAAATAAAAAGAGTATAAATGTGACTATAGTCGTGTTTTGTCATGTCTACAGGGCTCTAATAATGCTTTGTTCATTTTAATCTGAAAAAAATAATTTGTCTACCCACCAACTATATGTGGTTTCTTAAGTTTTTATTATTTGCCGTTTTATTATTATTATTATTATATTTATTTATTACTGATTGATTGATTTTCTTTATTCTTGATTTGTTTATTTATTTTTCATCTTATTTTGTGTAGAAAAATAAAAATTAAGATATTTGAGAACAGTGGAATGTTTTATCAGATTTTCAGAAGTTTATTTTTTTATTTTTTTGTTTTTAATAAATGCGTTTTTTTTGGAAAACCTGATGCGGCCCAGTCTCACACAGACCCTCGCTCCAGTGACCCCCAAGTAAATTGAGTTTGAGACCCCAGCTCTTCATGATCTCATTGATCTCATCTTATTGAAGCTGTTAAATGTAAAAATTGACGCATCCTGAACAAGTTGCGCATTTTTTTTTTGACTTTGTTTGACTGCTATCCTCTATTTTTTTAAAACAAGCAGCCAAATAAGCCATACAAAAGTCTTCTGAAGGGACAACGGCATAATTGTGCTGTTGCTCACCTGTCAGCACTCATGCATTAAAATATTCCATCAATAAACAAAACACAATGCACAATCCACGCATACACCTGTCAGCACTTCAGGGCCACGGAGACTTCAGCTATTGTTTATTTAGCCGCACGTGATGTTATTTTTTGTGAATAGTTTGTACCTCCGTGCCACAAAAAAAAAACATGCTGTATGGAACTGACACTTACGTGCATCATCAGGAGAATGGTTGCTGGGGTTGTCAGTGTGTGCTATACTCGGGTTGTCTTCTTCCTCGCTTCCGTTCTCCGCCCCCAGGGAAAAATCTGTCTGAGGCACTAGCAAGGTTTCCTCTAAACTATCTGTCGGTTCCTGCAGAGAAAATCAAGTAAAATATCCCTGTCACATGTTTGTAATACTAGCGACAATGAGCATCGGGATATAGTTATGCTATTTCAAGCTTTTCCTGGCCCGGATCCCAGGATTCATTAACATTCCGTGGTATAAAAATGCATCATGCTGCGTCTCTCACCACCAGGCGAATCTCCTCCCGAGGGGTCAGTCTCTCCAAGAGCTCGCAGCCCAGCTGGTAACACAGGATGCTGGATTGGCAGAGGCTGCACTCCAGGGCCTTTTCATCCTTCCGGCAGGTGTGTGAGCCCCCCCAGGGGGCCTGGAAGACATTGTTGATGATCCCTACGATATCTTTCCCGAGGCTGGTGTCCAGGCCGAGCATGACGCCATCATCCTGCAGCTCCATCTTGGACAACGGGTAAGAAGTTTTGTTTGTTGCTTTTGTGAAAAAAAGCTATACCTCGGATATATCGGACTCGGATATATCGGAAATTCGCTCACAACGGACAGATAAAAAAAGAACCGATTTTTCTGTAATGCATTTCCAATAAAAATTCATTGCATATATCGGATTTTTTTATAACGGATTTCACCTATTTCGGACAAAATCTCCACTCCCGTTCCAATTTCCCTCGCATATATCGGATGGCCGCATCGTGTCTTTCTCCTGGCTCCAGATTTAGGACAAATATAAAAGTGAGTGACATATATTACGCATATACCGGATATAAATCCGATATATGCGTAAAACGGACATTTTCCGGTATACGCATATAACGGATTTCGCTTATATCGGACAAAACCAGTGGGAACAATTGAATGCGATATATCCGAGGTTTACTGTATATGGCGCCCTCATTACACGTAATGAGGTTACCTGTTTTAGGATGAGGTCGAACATGAGGATGAAGCAGCCGAGGTTCATGTCGTCATCCTCGCAGTCTAAATCTAAGGCACAGTGGCCGGTGGCGTGGCCCAGGTTTTTAAACGGACTGCAGCGTAGCGGACTGCGAAACGGGCTCCTGAACGGGCTAGGGAAGGGGCTGAGGGTGTTGTGTTGCCCACGACGCCCTGGATCTGACACCACACTCACCTGCATAGACAGAAGCATGCAGTCAAATATTGTACATGTCTTAGTGGTCTGATATTGGTCGACGCCGACGGGCAGTTGAATTATATGTCATCTTTTCTTAATGTTGACGATACAGCTGGGGCATAGCGCCAAATTCTGTGCCCTGACGGGCGCCTCTTTTGTAGGGGACGTGACACTGCGTCACCCGGAGCAAAAGTCTACAAAAGACTCGCTTTGCAAGAGGCAAAGCTTATCATTCGCAAGTCCTAGCAAGCTTTTTAATGAATTCATTCATTTTCTACCGCTTATCCTCACAAGGGTTGTGGGGGTGCTGGAGCCTATCCCAGCTGCTTTGGAGTGAGAGGCAGGGTACACCCTGTGGTCGCCAGCCAATCACAGGGCACATATAGACAAACAACCATTCACACTCACATTCATACCTATGAACAATTTGGAGTCGCTAATTAACCTAGCATGTTTTTGGAATGTGGGAGGAAACCGGAGTACCCGGAGAAAACCCACGCATGCACGGGGAGAACATGCAAACTCCACACAGAGATGGCCGAGGGTGGAATTGAACTCGGGTCTCTTAGCTGTGAGGCCTGCGTGCTAACCACTAGACCTATTATTCATTCATTCATTGTCTACCGCTTATCCTCATGAGGGTCGCGGGGGTGCTGGAGCCTATCCCAGCTGCTTTGGATTGAGAGGCAGGGTACACCCTGGACTGGTCGCCAGCCAATCACAGGGCACATATAGACAAACAACCATTCACACTCACATTCATACCTATGGACAATTTGGAGTCGCTAATTAACCTAGCATGTTTTTGGAATGTGGGAGGAAACCGGAGTACCCGGAGAAAACCCACGCATGCACGGGGAGAACATGCAAACTCCACACAGAGATGGCCGAGGGTGGGATCGAACTCCGGTCTCCTAGCTGTGTGGCCTGCGTACTAACCACTCGCCCGCTGTGCAGCCTATTGAACTATCACTGAAAAATATATTTTATCTTAACATGTATATGTTATGGGCGGCACGGTGGTTGAGTGGTGAGCGCCCAGACCTCACAGCTAGGAGACCAGGGTTCGATTCCACCCTCGGCCATCTCTGTGTGGAGTTTGCATGTTCTCCCCGTGCATGCGTGGGTTTTCTCCGGGTACTCCGGTTTCCTCCCACATTCCAAAAACATGCTAGGTTAATTAGCGACTCCAAATTGTCCATAGGTATGAATGTGAGTGTGAATGGTTGTTTGTCTATATGTGCCCTGTGATTGGCTGGCCACCAGTCCAGGGTGTACCCCGCCTCTTGCCCTAAGACAGCTGGGATAGGCTCCAGCACCCCCCGCTACCCTTGTGAGGAAAAAGCAGTAGAAAATGAATGAATGAATGTATATGTTATCATTTATATATCTTAACATTTATACATTTTACAAATGTTTGGGTCCCTGCTACCCCATTCCAATTCCCCAACACATTAACGCTACTGCTATACAGTGTATATATACAGAGCTCCCTGAAATAACTACCATGATGCAACAAGCTGGACATGAAAGTGCTAATCCTCGACCCTGACATGTCCATTTACAAAACATTATTAAAGGGAGTGTTACATACGGTGCATCCCAGTTGAGTTAAATTAAGCCTGTTAAAGGATCTATATTTAGACATTGGCAGTTACCATGGCAACTCCCAGCACATCACGATGAACCGAAAATCAAATCCAACAACAGTTCAAATGTGACAAGGTGTTACAAAATCAAACTGTGCATTTAATAAGCTTCCAAGATCACCCTAGAGCACGAGTCTCAAAGACGCGGCCCGCGGGCCAAATGTGGCCCGCAGGACACTAGTTTGAGGCCCCCGCCTTGATGTGAAAGTTTAATGTTAGTGCGGCCCCGCGCAAGTTTGATATGGATGCTGTATGGTATCATGTACCCAGAAAAAATTATTACGTTTGATTAATGTTCATGTTAAAGGTTAAATAACTGTTAATAGTTATCCTCCCTATCCGTGTGGAAGTGGTAAGTTTTTGGCTATTTAAGTTTAAAGGAAATAACTTGAAGGCTACCGTTTAGGTCGCTAGCTCTCTAGTTTGCGAGTTAGCATGTGTCTCAAGACCCTGCAGTTGCGCAATATGTTGTAAATAAAAAGAGTATAAATGTGACTATAGTCGTGTTTTGTCATGTCTACAGGGCTCTAATAATGCTTTGTTCATTTTAATCTGAAAAAAATAATTTGTCTACCCACCAACTATATGTGGTTTCTTAAGTTTTTATTATTTGCCATTTTATTATTATTATATTTATTTATTTATTACTGATTGATTAATTTTCTTTATCCTTGATTTGTTTATTTATTTTTCATTTTATTTTGTGTAGAAAAATAAAAAGTAAGATATTTGAGAACAGTGGAATGTTTTATCAGAGCTTTTCTTGTACAAAATCGAAACCAAAGCAAAGTTTATTAATTTTTTTGTTTTTAATAAATGCGTTTTTTGTTGTGTTTTTTTGGAAAACTTGATGCGGCCCAGTCTCACCCAGACCCTAGCTCCAGTGGCCCCCAAGTAAATTGAGTTTGAGACCCCTGCCCTAGAGCATATTTGAAATATATATGACAAAGTAACATGAATATGTCTTCCTCACCCGACGAGCTCCAGTGTTGCCAGTCAGATCGGAGGCACGTGCTTTCCTCTGATTGGCTAGCTCCTTCAAAGAGTTCACACCATCTGAGAACATCCCAATGAGCAGCTGGAGTGGCACAACGATATCCAGCTCTGATAGCACCTAGGACCATACCATACATATCATAACATTATAACATTATGTATAATACATGCCATCACCCAAATTATCATATACTGTAGGTGTGTCAAATGTTAATAAAAATGTCTATCTTTGGGACACATTTTAAACACTCCTGGTCAATGACGTGCAGTCAGGGGGAGGCAGGTGAGGTGAGATAATGGGGGGTAAAAAAATATGACATAAAATATCAATATTGAACTGTATTTAAAGTTCATATTGCTGAATTTGCACATTTCCTGCTTAAATACTGGACAGAAACGTAGGATGAGCAAGCCCAGCCTACCGTCTGAGTTCTTCCATAAAAGGCCTATTTTATGGGGGCTTCATATTTCTTAACTCCCCCTAAATAATTTGATATTTTTTATAGATTTTTATATATTTTTTGTGGAATTTTTTAAATTATTTTTTTTTTATCTCTGACAAATTTAATATAGTAGGGCAAAAGCAGGCTAATACTAGCCTACTAGTAGTAGTAATAATCAGAAGAATAGTAATAATAATAGGCTAATTAATAATCTAATAATGATTATTATGTTATTGATGACTGTCCACTGGACAGAATGGTTGCAGAGATTGAACAGCGGTTTTGCAGTGTAGTTTGTGTGTACTTGTGTACATTTAATAGTGGACTAAAACAATTGAGTATCTCTACTAAATCTGTACAAAAGTGGGAAAGTTATATCCCGGTTCTTGTTCTTTATGTGTTTTTTGGATATTTTGGATATATTTTGGATATTTTTGAATGTCTACTATAATAATGTCTACTATTATAATGTCTACTATAATAATGATTATTATCATTATGTCTACTATAATAATGTCTACTATAATAATGATCATTATATAAACAAATTATTCTTTATTTGTTTTTTGGATATTTTGGATATATTTTGGATATTTTTGAACGTCTACTATAATAATGTCTACTATTATAATGTCTACTATAATAATGATTATTATCATTATGTCTACTATAATAATGATCATTATATAAACAAATTATTCTTTATTTGTTTTTTGGATATTTTGGATATATTTTGGATATATTTTGGATATTTTTGAATGTCTACTATAATAATGTCTACTATTATAATGTCTACTATAATAATGATTATTATCATTATGTCTACTATAATAATGTCTACTATAATAATGATCATTATATAAACAAATTATTCTTTTTTTGTTTTTTGAATATTTTGGATATATTTTGGATATATTTTGGATATTTTTGAATGTCTACTATAATAATGTCTACTATTATAATGTCTACTATAATAATGATTATTATCATTATGTCTACTATAATAATGTCTACTATAATAATGATCATTATATAAACAATTTATTCTTTATTTGTTTTTTGGATATTTTGGATATATTTTGGATATATTTTGGATATATTTTGGATATATTTTGGATATTTTTGAATGTCTACTATAATAATGTCTACTATTATAATGTCTACTATAATAATGATCATTATATAAACAAATTATTCTTTTTTTGTTTTTTGGATATTTTGGATATATTTTGGATATATTTTGGATATTTTTGAATGTCTACTATAATAATGTCTACTATTATAATGTCTACTATAATAATGATTATTATGTAATTGATCACTGTCCAATGGACAGCAGTGTAGATTGTGTGTACTTGTGTACATTTAATAGTGGGCTAAAACAATTGAGTATCTCTACTAAATCTGTACAAAAGTGGGAAAATTATATCCCGGTTTTTGTTCCTTATTTGTTTTTTTGAATTTTTGGATATTTTTGAATGTCTACTACATTCATTCATATCCTTTGCATCTTCAGGGGGCTAAGCCGCCCCCCGTCCTCAGAACCTAGTAACGCCCCTGGTTGCAGAAACAGTTATTATACACCAGTACTTTTCACTATTGTTGATTATCGGGCAATAAAAAATTGGGAAATGGAGTAAAATATTACTGTTCGGATTCGGATGAATTAATGATTCGGATACACCGTAATATATGATATATGATATTATGATATAAACACAGAAGCGTGTCATACCGAGCTCTACCTCTTTGTGTGATCTCAATGTGACCTATTTACCAAAGCTAAATGAATGAAAATCTCTCCGACGCAGTTCTGTCGGAAAACTTGAAAATGATCCACGGCAGCAAGCTCTGAGTGCATATGGGATGAAAGCCAAAATGTCTCCTCTCTGTGTCAGTCTCATTCTGTGACCCAGATCCATATTCAGCAGGCTCCTGCCCAGACTTGACACGCTATGACAACCTGTTCAATTCACACGCACTGTGGACAGAACCACAGGATGGTCAAAGGGAAGGAAGTGTGTGTGTGTGTCGTGTGTGTGTGTGTGTGTGTATGCTTACATGCAACCACAGTAGAGCCTGTTCTTGCACCGAAGCCGGGTAGCCGGAGAATCTGCAACTGATGAAGCCAAACATTTCTTCCATGGAGAAGGGAAGCGGACAAAGCTCGATGTCGAACATCTTGCTGCGTGAACAAGCCAGAGGAGAATTTATGCTAATTATGTAATATTTCCATCAACCATCAAACACTTGATTGCATGAAGTAGCATTGAATTTGAAAGGGGAATTAATGAATGAATGTTAGAAAGGGGCTGCGCGATGGACGAGTGGTTAGCGCGCAGACCTCACAGCTAGGAGACTCGAGTTCAATTCCACTCTCGGCCATTTCTGTGCGTTCTCCCTGTGCATGCGTGGGGTTTCTCCATATGTGAGTGTGAATGGTTGTTTGTCTATATGTGCCCTGTGATTGGCTGGCCACCGGTCCAGGACCCGCCCGAACACAGCTGGGATAGGCTCCAGCACCCTCTGTGACCCTCGTGAGGATAAGTGATAGAAATTGAGTGAATGAATGTTAGAAAGGGAAAATGAAGGAGCAATTGCCATATTTTTTCTATGACAAAGCCTGAGTTTGGCTGCATGGTGACCAAGTGGTTAGCGCGCAGGCCACACAGCTAGGAGACCTGAATTTGAGTTTGCATGTTCTCCCTGTGCATGCGTGGGTTTTCTCCGGGTACTCCGGTTTCCTCCCACATTCCAAAAACATGCTAGGTTAATTAGCGACTCCAATGGATGAGCATAGATTAGACCACAGATTACACCAGGTGTCTCAAACTCAATTTTCACTCAATTCAGGTTTTCAAACCCCCCCCAAAAAAACTAATTTATTAAAAAAAATTAAAAAAACTTTGCTTTGGTTCCAATTTTCTACAAGAAAAGCTCTGATAAAACATAGATAAAAGCCTTCAAGTTATTTCCTTTAAACTTAAATAGCCAAAAACTTACCACTTCCACACGGATAGGGAGGATAACTATTAACAGTTATTTAACCTTTAACATGAACATTAATCAAACGTAATATTTTTTTCTGGGTACATGATACCATACAGCATCCATATCAAACTTGCGTGGGCCACATTTGGCCCGCGGGCCGCGTGTTTGAGACCCCTGGATTAGACCATAGATTAGACCTCAAAACACATATAGAGTTAGCAGTTGCAAGATGTCTCACATTCTGACCATATTGTGTTTCTTGGCAAGTTTATTTATGGACTGCCCCACTTTGACTAAACTAGGACAATATTGTCATGGATTCAAAGGATGACAGCCTTCTAAAAATATGTACTTGGGTACTTGAATGATGCTTGGATGTGTACCTGAGGACTTCCCGGAACTCCTTGAGTTGGTGGTCGGGCACCTCAGTGCGGATGGCTTCCAGCCACTCGGGCATGAAGCACTCCCACAGTGGTTGGCTGATGACGTTGTAAGGGATCAGACACAGAATACGGTTCAGACCCTCCTTCAGCTGGGTCACGGTGCTACAGGATTTGTCCCAATAGCCTCCAACCTGAAGAAATATGTGCAAAGACTTCATTAGTGCCAAACAGTCTTCTTGTCCAGTATCACTGGACTGCTACTCAAAAGTATCATATTTGTACAGGTATGCAATACATTTTTTAATATATTGGAATTAATATATTTTTAGACCTTTCTGTCATTAGAAAATTGTTAAATTATTAGGGCTGTCAAAAATAACCCATTAACAGCGATAACACATTTATTTAATTAATTATGTTACATTTTCGGCGACACGGTGATCAAGTGGTTAGCGCGCAGACCTCACAGCAAGGAGACCAAGGTTCGATTCCACCCTCTGTGTGGAGTTTGCATGTTCTCCCCGTGCATTGCGTGGGTTTTTTCCGGGTACTCCGGTTTTCCTCCCACATTCCAAAAACATGCTAGGTTAATTAGGTATGAATGTGAGTGTGAATGGTTGTTTGTCTATATGTGCCCTGTGATTGGCTGGCCAGCAGTCCAGGGTGTACCCCGCCTCTCGCCTGAAGACAGCTGGGATAGGCTCCAGCACCCCCCACCCCCCCCCCCCGCGACCCTTGTGAGGAGAAGCGGTAGAAAATGAATGAGGTTGGGCCGAGGGTGGAATTGAACCCTTGTCTCTTAGCTGTGAGGTCTGCGCGCTTACCACTTGACCGCCGTGCCGCCCATTTGGAGCTCTTAATACATACAAATATATGCAATCCCATCATTTATAATATGTGAATGAATGGTGATTAATTATGATTAATTAATTTTGAAATCACGATTAATCTGATTAAACCTTTGAATCATTTGACAGCCTTATAAATAATACAAACTCAGCATTCTACTACATCTATTGGGCCCGAATAATTGTTTCCCATTCATTCATTCATTTTCTACCGCTTTTCCTCACGGTGTTGCTGGAGCCTATTCCAGCTGTCTATGGGCGAGAGGCGGGACTGGTTGCCAGCCAATCACAGGGCACATATAGACAAACAACCATTCACACTCACATTCATACCTATGGACAATTTGGAGTCGCCAATTAACCTAGCATGTTTTTGGAATGTGGGAGGAAACCGGAGTACCCGGAGAAAACCCACGCATGCACGGGGAGAACATGCAAACGCCACACAGAGATGGCCGAGATTGGAATTGAACCCTTGTCTCTTAGCTGTGAGGTCTGCGCGCTTACCACTTGACCGCCGTGCCGCTCATTTGGAGCTCTTAATACATACAAATATATGCAATCCCGTCATTTATAATATGTGAATGAATGGTGATTAATTATGATTAATTAATTTTGAAATCACGATTAATCTGATTAAACCTTTGAATCGTTTGACAGCCTTATAAATAATACAAACTGAGCATTCTACTACATCTATTGGGCCCAAATAATTGTTTCCCGTTTGTGTTATAATATGAACACACATAGTTTTAAATAATTACATAACTTAATGGAGATATTTTTTTTTGCGTGACTTTACCCTGGCAAACTCCACAGGTTTGGGCAGGAGACACATGACCATGACGTCAAAGCGCACTTCGCACACTGTCTTCAACCACTTGGTGACAAACTGCGGCTTCAGCTTCTCCACCAGACTCCCGACTTCATCATCCATCATGTAGGCCGTGGAGTGAAACCACTGGAAGACCATGCTGACCAGCCGGGCCAGACTCTCGGTGGGCGTGTTCTCATTGGGGGTACACAGACTCACCTAAGTCAAGTTCAGAGAAGCGAGAGAACGGTAAGCCATATAGCACCTGATAAGGCGGTCATGTGACATATGTGCATATCCTTATCTCATGTTATTGACAGACACGGCAGCAGGGCTTCAGTACACACCAGAAACCAGATGCCAAACTGACTGAGGAGACGCTGGTCGTGCTGGTCGTCCTCCTTGTTATCAAACTCGATGTTGTCCAGAGAGTGATGGGAGGAGGACAAGCCCATCTGACGACGTCTGTTCAGCTCAAACTCGCGTTGCTCAGCATGGATTTCGGCCTCCTTGAGCAGGCTGGAGAGAAGCGGGGTAATAAAAGATATACTCCCTGAACACATTACACACACCATTAGGGACATTGGGTAAACAATCTAATGAGATCCAATTTAGCATGTGTTTGCTATTGTGGTCGGAGATTGCAGTGGTGTAAAAAAAAAAAAAAAAAAAAAAAAAGCAAAGAACCGAATCATACTGGAGCTGTTTGAAATATTTTGTCATTTACATATAATACTAATAATAATAATAATCTGACCAAAATACATATTATAATAAAAAATGTGGCTTTACAACACTATAACACTGTAATCTACAACTAAAATAATTTAATTGAATATACAATTAAATACTATTCAGGTATATCTGATACTGCTTAAAATAAAACCTAATTAGGGTGAAAGAAAATAAATTTCTGGGGATCACAATAATTGAAAATATGAGCTGGAAACCTCATATTATAAACATAAAGTGGCCAGAAATATTTCAATATTCAACAAAGCAATCTTCACTGGCTAAATGTACTGCAAAAAAGGTCAGTAAGGATAATTCATAATGCCGCCTACAGAGAACATACTAACTCCTTATTTCTAAAATCACAAATACTTCAACTTGCTGATAAAAAAAATAAAATTAAAAAAAAAAACTAAAAAAAAAACAAGTTTGTTAGTGAATGCCTAACAAACTTGAAACATTTATAAATTGACAGTTACTATGGTACCCATTATGTCATTGTAATTAAATAAAAAAAAAATTTTAACTAAAAAAAAAAACTAACCCCCCCAGCGAATGCCTAACAAACTTGAATCATTTATCATTTGCTATGGTACCCATTATGTCATTGTATAGTCACATCACCTCGTACTTCGGTACGTGACAAAAAATAAAAAAAATAAAAAACTTGAACTATATTAGGAAAGCAGGAAGTGTACAAATGTAACAGTTACTGATTGTAAAAGTACCAGATGGACGGGTTGGATTTAATAAGCTTTGCTTCTTCCTACTCCTTTTGGACATGTGGAACTGTGAACTGATTATGTGATGCATTCAATTGTAATCTGATGCATGTTCAAATGAAATAAAACCATTAAAAAAAATAAAAAACAAAAAAAATGTCATTAAATTAAAAACATAAAATAAAAAAAAATTAAATTATATTAGGAAAGCAGGAAGTGAACAAATGTAATAGTTACTGATTGTAAAAGTACCAGATGGAGGGGTAGGATTTAATAAGCTTTACTTCTTCCTACTCCTTTTGGACATGTGGAACTGTGAACTGATTATGTGATGCATTCAATTGTAATCTGATGCATGTTCAAATGAAATAAAACCATTAAAAAAATAAAATAAAATAAAAAACAAAAAAAATTCATTAAATTAAAAACATAAAACAAAAAAAACTTAAATTATATTAGGAAAGCAGGAAGTGAACAAATGTAACAGTTACTGATTGTAAAAGTACCAGATGGAGGGGTAGGATTTAATAAGCTTTGCTTCTTCCTACTCCTTTTGGACATGTGGAACTGTGAACTGATTATGTGATGCATTCAATTGTAATCTGATGCATGTTCAAATGAAATAAAACCATTAAAAAAAATGAAAAAAAAAAAATTCATTAAATTAAAAACATAAAATAAAAAAAACTTTAATTATATTAGGAAAGCAGGAAGTGAACAAATGTAACAGTTATTGATTGTAAAAGTACCAGATGGAGGGGTAGGATTTAATAAGCTTTGCTTCTTCCTACTCCTTTTGGACATGTGGAACTGTGAACTGCTTATGTGATGCATGTTGACATGAAATCAAACCATTCCCATGACCAATTAACACTATGCCATGAGATGTGAATGCACCTTATAACGGCTTCCACGGTGCAAACGAGCTCCTCTGCCCCGCACTCCCGGGTGTTGATCGGAGGAGGAGAAGTCTGGTACAGATGGGTCTCCGCCGCAGCCCCCACCTCGCTGCTGTGGTGGTTGACATGGCAACGCTTGCAGTAGCGGACAGGCCGGTTACCATGGCGCCCGCAGCAACCGGCCGAGAAGCAGGTGACCACAGCCCTTCTGACGTGAGAGCTACAGTTCTGAGACGACACAGGGGGCCAAGTGAGCGGAGGAAGGACTCAGTCGCTGCACATTTCTGTTGCCTGTCAATCATGTTACATTCAAAGACCTCACGACGAGATTCTTCCAAAGTCTCATAGATCATAATTCTTTTTTTCATATGCGGCTTGTTGACAAACATCCATCTCTCCACATGTGCTGGATTTAAAAAATAGATCTTTTTGAGTCCCCTGCAGTGTCTCAGGTTTCTAAAAATAAAAAGCATGGCACGGGGTTGGGGGGGGCGGGGGGGGGGGGGGGGGAGCATCCTAATCTGATCAGGCTCTAATCTTGTGCCATTAGAGAGATGCAGTTTTCCCGATCAAATTAACATATTTGTTCTCGGACGCTGACGTCTTTGCTTCAATCATCCATCTTTCAGAAAGCTGCTCCAATCCAAGCATGATGCTACATTTCTAAATGTTCACTGTATTTTTTTTTAAAGCGGACGGTGCGTTCAGGGTGGCCGGCGTGACACGCGATGACTTCACAGCGGAAGGAAAGATGCCTCAATTAATAATGAAAGCTCCGGTGTAAATCCTGGTGGGAGTTGAAAGGACTTTCAGGGATGAGTGGTGCAAAACCTGCTGGAAATGTGGGAGAGGATGTGGAATAAATCTGCAGGACAAATCCGGATGGGGGTTTTTGCCCGTTTCCCCTGACAACGCAAAGACGTTGCTTGGATTGATGAGAATCTGCAGATCAATTGCAATCAAATTCCAGGTATCACATTACTGCATCAGACCCTCAGGGATGACTCCATGATAAAATGGAAATGTGAATAATTATAAATAATTTTGGACTTTTTGTCCTTTCAATGCTCCCTTATTATGCAAAATTGCTTTTTTAAATAATTCTATAACATGAATGTGTCACCTCTAAATATCTATTTTTATTCTTTCTCTTTTTTCTTTCACTTTTGAGAGAAGAGGAGCTCAAATGGTGACCTTGAAGGACAAACCTCCCTCCTCATGGACTGCCTCGGACCCCACACCAGCGCACACCACTTCAAAGCACAGGCTTTGCTACACATCTTAAAATAAATCCTATCAGTCAAGTCAGTTACAGACATGACCAACTCGCAGAAAGTCCAACCCATCTCTTGACACCACCAAATACTGCACATTTTGGAGTGGCCTTTTATTGTGGCCACCTCAGTAAATACTCACTAACACTATTTGGCCTTTGGTGATGCATTTTGTATGCATAGATTGTTTAGTTCAGCTCATGAAAAATGGGAACCAAACCAAAAGTGCTACATTGAAGACACATTCATTAGCATTAAAGCTAAAAACAAAATGGCGTGTTCCCAGTAGGGCTTAGCAAAAACTAATGCAAATTGACCTTTAAACAATATTTGACCCGAGTAATTTGAGAGTAACGGGTAATTTGAATGCTTACCTTCTTTTGACAAATGGCTGATATTTCAGCTGCAAGGCAAATTAAGAAAACGATTATATATCATCATGAATAAGAACAATTAGGGATGTCCGATATTGGCTTTTTTGACGAAAACCGATTATGCAACGCTCATTTTCCGATACCGGAAAGGAATGAACTCATATGTGTTGTATACATTCATTCATTTGGGCGAGAGGCGGGTTTCACCCTGGACTGGTGGCCAGCCAATCACAGGGCACATATAGACAAACAACCATTCACACTCACATTCATACCTATGGACAATTTGGAGTCGCTAATTAACCTAGCATGTTTTTGGAATGTGGGAGGAAACCGGAGTACCCGGAGAAAACCCACGCATGCACGGGGAGAACATGCAAACTCCACACAGATTTGGCCGAGGATGGAATTGAACTTGGGTATTCTAGCTGCGAGGCCTGCGTTCTAACCACATTTTTAAATTATTTTTTTTCATTCATTCATTCATTTTGTACCGATTTTCCCTCATGAGCGTCGCGGGTGTGCTGGAGCCTATCCCAGCTGTCTTTGGTTGAGAGGCGGGGGTACACCCTGGACTGGTGGCCAGCCAATCACAGGGCACATATAGACAAACAACCATTCACACTCACATTCATACCTATGGACAATTTGGAGTCGCTAATTAATCTAGCATGTTTTTGGAATGTGGGAGGAAACCGGAATACCCGGAGAAAACCCACGCATGCACGGGGAGAACATGCAAACTCCACACAGATTTGGCCGAGGATGGAATTGAACTTGGGTATACTAGCTGTGAGACCTGCGTGATAACCACATTTTTTAAATATTTTTTTTCATGATCGGGGAAAAAAAATCTGATACCGATATCGCATTTTTATGCAGATATCGGGACGATAATTATCGGACATCCCTAAGGACATATAATACATTCTACGCATTTTATATGATAGCCTTTTCCATATACACCAAGGTTCTTTATGTAGGAGTGACAGTTTCTTGTTCATTTTAATGCCTTGCACAACTAAAGGTAGCGTTGTTCGGATGAATATAATGATGACAACAAAAATACATTCGCTCATACAAGTAGAAAAAAAATATACCTTTAGTTTTACCAGGTATTAAAATGAACAAATATATATGTGAAACCCTGTTTTGTTTGTGAATACTCACCTTGAGGCAAGAGCACATCAACAAGCCATTCGCCGTGGTCTCTAAAAAAAAAAAAAAAAAAGAGATGTGTAAACAACGCTTTACATCCTGGCAACACTCATCACCCACGCACTCAAATAAGATGAATGACATCGGATGGCGAGGGAATTATGTAAGTGATTTTTTTTCCCTTTCGTTAAATACAGGAATAATGAAAGACGTGTTAGGAATGTGATTAATGAAGCAGAGGTCAGGATTTGCGTTGCGTACCCGGCTATACGCTGGCTGCACTCCTCGCATATGTAAAGAGGAGGTGGCTTGTCTCCCAGGGCAACAGAAAGAGTGGGGTCTATACACATCTGCGAGAAGAAAATATGTTATTAATTTGCATCAAAATGCGACAACAGTATCATTTTCACACTGGACCAGGAAGTAAATCCAGGTTTTAATTGTCTTCTATAACAGTGTTTTTCAACCTTTTTTGAGCCATGGCATGTTTTTTTACATTGGAAAAATCTTGTGGCACACCACAAAACCAAAAATGTTCCAAAATGTCACCACGACCTCACACGTGCATCAATAAGTCTATCGGAGGAACAAGGTAGGTGTTGCCACACGGACCAATATTACATTGCTATGCTAGTCTTTACACCACAGACACTCCACAGTAGCCACGTTTTTACATCACCACTTTTTCTCTTTCCGAATCACCTTTCGGGAAACAATGGTATCCATAGAAAGGAATATTCCAATCTCTTGTCTACATGCGCCGTGTGAAAATCAACCAGAATAGTCAATAGGGCATGCCCAGTAAAACGTAAACATCAACATCACGTGATACCGACTTCCCCCGAGTTATTCTTTCACTTGTTGGAATAACTCCGTATTGCCAGTTTTTCGTCTCATCCAGTCTTGAAATTTAGTTTGAATCAAAAACCAACTTTGGTTAGTCCAGTGCCGATTGCTGGCCTCCATTTTTAAAAGTGAAGAACGTCTGGATCTGCGTGTTACGTCATATCTGAGCATGCGCTGAAAGAACGCACCCGGGATCAATTTAAACAGGAAAAGATCAAATTCAATCTTGCTAATATTTTATAATTAAACTCAGGACATGTTTTATATAGATATATATATTTTTTTAATAAAACTGGACTTATGAATAAAGTATAGAAGGGTTTAGATTCTGTTCCACAGATGGCGCTAATGCACACGAAAGCTGCTTGCCAACCGCCAATAAACAACAGAAGAAGAAAAAACCATGAAGAAGAACGCACCCTGACAACTTTCCGTTTGAGCGGGTACAAGATACCTCAATCGGATTGGTTAAAGGAATATTCCATCCCTGTTCAATTCTTTCCGTTTGAGCAAATAAACCAAATGCAATTGGAATATTTGGGTCCATGTATACTATTGACATAATGACTATTGACATAATATTTGCAAATGATGATTAATAAATGTTAATTATAAGAAGTGATATTGGATAATTTCTCACGGCACACCTGACGGTTTTCTCAAGGTACACTAGTGTGCCGCCGCACAGTGCTTGAAAATCACTGTTCTATAACATTAAAAGCAGTCTCTAAACGTATTGATGTGAATGACTACTTACATATGCTGCACTCTGCTCCCTTGCAACCTGTGCTTGGCATAGTGCAGCATGAATTACTGTTCCCCGTATCGCCATCCCTGAGGGCTGCGTGGGGTCACTACTTCCAACTAAGCACAACCAACACCACCACCGTCAACAGCCTCTAGTAATTGAAATCCTTCCCCCAGTCCGTACTCCTACATCATGGCTGCATGGAGGCAGGCCGTGCAAATAAAAGCGAGCTGGTGTTTGTTTGTGTGTGCGAACTAGTAGAGATGTTGATATCATTACAGCTGCCTGGATGTGCACTGATTTATTTAGCGTGGGGCTCACAAAAGCAAACACGGTTGATGTGTGAAGCTGGAACAATCTGCAGCATGCAACATGCAGTCCCTGTGAAGTTCATGCTTGTAAACAACAAAACAAAGCTAGGCTAAAACCATTAAAAAACACACACACTCCTAATAGAAATAGAAATAGAAATAGAAATAGAAATAGAAATAGAAATAGAAATAGAAATAGAAATAGAAATACAGGACATCTTGACTTAGGTCACCTTGACAGCCGGTTTATTGATGGCATTGTGGCACTCAATATGTTGACAGTGAATGGGGTTCCAGGCTGTTAGGAATAAATTTTCCGCAGGGTGGGGGTTGAAAAATGGAGAGCTTTGGTTAGTTCAAGGACACGTACAGAAGATAGATTGACTGAACTGATGAAAGAATATCTCACCAGTGTACTGCAGCCCTCTGTATTCGCTGATGGCTCCTGGTGGCTTCAGGTTGGGCCAGTAATGAAAAAGCATCTGCACCGCCGGAGGCTTGACTTGGGACGGTCCGTAGGATATGACGTACAGAAGGTCCTACACACAGCAAACATGGCAACGCTACACTTGCACGACCTAATAATAACAAACTAGCATGGTTACAGTATGTGAGCAACAGTGCTAGCATTCCACATTTTAGCTGCGTCATGCTACATTTGCAGAATGACTACTTTTAAAGCTACTGTTAGCTTAGCTACATGCTTTCTTTTTATTTTTGACATGTAAACATTTAAGGCCTTTTTTTTGTTTTTCAAAATTGTCCTCTGAAGTTATTCGTGTTTAAAGGTACATGCGGTTTTAGCTAGGCTACATCAGGGCATTGTTCGACGTTGACGTCATTAAAACCCAAAATTTCAAAAACAACATAATTAAAAAGTCAATAAATGAGGATCCTACTCAACTAATTCAACTGTATTTTTCTAAAAAGCGGTGTTATTTTGATAAAATCCACACGGTGCTAATGCTTCTGTGCTAACTTTGAGGCTAGCATTAGGGCTCATTTAGCATAGCAGCTGTTTTCTAGTTTCTTAGTTGTTTTTTGGCGGGGTTTCTCACTGTGACGCTAATGTTAGCGATACTCTAGCTACTTAATTAGCACAGCTACATGGTAGTAGTTTCAGTAATGCATTTGTCGTTAAACTCTTTTAAGACAAAAACGAATGTTGTACTTTTTTTGAATTCTAAATGAGGATCCTACTCAACTAATTTAACTGTATTTTTCTAAAAAGTGGTGTTATTTTTTATAAAATCCACATGTTGCTAAAGCTACAGTATTAGCTTCTGTGCTAACTTTGATGCTAGCATTAGGGCTCATTTAGCATAGCAGTTGTTTTCTAGTTTTTTAGTTGTTTTTTGGTGGGGTTTCTCGCTGTGACGCTAATGACACTCCAGCAATTGACAGTGATATAATTTCAAAAAAATCCACATGGTGCTAAAGCTACGCTATTAGCTTCTGTGCTTTGATTAGGATTAGCATTAGGGCTCATTTAGCATAGCAGTTGTTTTCTAGTTTTTTAGTTTCTCACTGTGATGCCAATGTTAGCGATACTGTAGCTACTTAATTAGCGCAGCTACATGGTAGTGTTTCCATGAATGCATTTGTCGTTTAAACTCTTTTAAGACAAAAATGAATGTTATATTGTTTTATAATTCTAAATAATACCTGCCACACTTCCTGTTTATGCTTCATCAGACACTCCAGCAATTGATAGTGATACAATTTCAAAAACAACATAATTAAAAAGTCAATAAATGAGGATTCTACTCAACTAACTCAACTGTATTTTTCTAAAAAGCGGTGTTATTTTGATCAAATCCACACGTTGCTAAAGCTACGATATTAGCTTTTGTGCTAACTTTGATGCTAGCATTAGGACTCATTTAGCATAGCAGTTGTTTTCTAGTTTTTTAGTTCTTTTTTGGGCGGTTTCTCACTGTGACGCTAAAAAGTCAATAAATGAGGATCCTACTCAACTAATTCAACTGTATTTTTCTAAAAAGCGGTGTTATTTTGATAAAATCCACACGGTGCTAAAGCTCCGGTATTAGCTTCTGTGCTAACTTTGATTAGGATTAGCATTAGGGCTCATTTAGCATAGCAGTTGTTTTCTAGTTTTTTTGTTGTTTTTTGGGCGGTTTCTCACTGTGACGCTAAAAAGTCAATAAATGAGGATCCTACTCAACTAATTCAACTGTATTTTTCTAAAAAGCGGTGTTATTTTGATAAAATCCACATGGTGCTAAAGCTCCAGTATTAGCTTCTGTGCTAACTTTGATTAGGATTAGCATTAGGGCTCATTTAGCATAGCAGTTGTTTTCTAGTTTTTTTGTTGTTTTTTGGGCGGTTTCTCATTGTGACGCTAAAAAGTCAATAAATGAGGATCCTACTCAACTAATTCAACTGTATTTTTCTAAAAAGCGGTGTTATTTTGATAAAATCCACACGGTGCTAAAGCTCCGGTATTAGCTTCTGTGCTAACTTTGATTAGGATTAGGGCTCATTTAGCATAGCAGTTGTTTTCTAGTTTTTTTGTTGTTTTTTGGGCGGTTTCTCATTGTGACGCTAAAAAGTCAATAAATGAGGATCCTACTCAACTAATTCAACTGTATTTTTCTAAAAAGCGGTGTTATTTTGATAAAATCCACACGGTGCTAAAGCGCCGGTATTAGCTTCTGTGCTAACTTTGATTAGGATTAGCATTAGGGCTCATTTAGCATAGCAGTTGTTTTCTAGTTTTTTTTGTTGTTTTTTGGGCGGTTTCTCATTATGACGCTAAAAAGTCAATAAATGAGGATCCTACTCAACTAATTCAACTGTATTTTTCTAAAAAACGGTGTTATTTTGATAAAATCCACACGGTGCTAAAGCTCCGGTATTAGCTTCTGTGCTAACTTTGATTAGGATTAGGGCTCATTTAGCATAGCAGTTGTTTTCTAGTTTTTTTTGTTGTTTTTTGGGCGGTTTCTCATTGTGACGCTAAAAAGTCAATAAATGAGGATCCTACTCAACTAATTCAACTGTATTTTTCTAAAAAGCGGTGTTATTTTGATAAAATCCACATGGTGCTAAAGCTCCGGTATTAGCTTCTGTGCTAACTTTGACTAGGATTAGCATTAGGGCTCATTTAGCATAGCAGTTGTTTTCTAGTTTTTTTTGTTGTTTTTTGGGCGGTTTCTCATTGTGACGCTAAAAAGTCAATAAATGAGGATCCTACTCAACTAATTCAACTGTATTTTTCTAAAAAGCGGTGTTATTTTGATAAAATCCACACGGTGCTAAAGCTCCGGTATTAGCTTCAGTGCTAACTTTGATTAGGATTAGCATTAGGGCTCATTTAGCGTAGCAGTTGTTTTCTAGTTTTTTAGTTGTCCCTGTGACGCTAATGTTAGCGATACTGTAGCTACTTAATTAGCACAGCTACATGGTAGTGTTTTCATGAATGCATTTGTCGTTAAACTCTTTTAAGAAAAACGAATATTATACTGTTTTATAATTCTAAATAATACCTTCCACACTTCCTGTTTATGCTTCATCAGACACTCCAGCAATTGACAGTGATACACTAGAAAAAGAAAAAGCACCAATGAGTGAGGGGGTTAAATGCAGTACATTGACAAAAGTATTGGGACACATCTATGAATTGATTAGTAAACCTTAGCTCCGCCTTTTTAAAATCTTTGTCCAAGAGTCCCAATAATAACAATTTTGCAATAACATATTAAGGGCATTAAATGTGTACGTTTACCTGGATTTGATGTGTACTGCATTGCAATCATGAGCATAGACGAAGCAGACAGATTAACATAGGCCGGGACGCCCCCCTCCCTGCGAGTGGACCCCACTGCAGTTGAAACAGATGAAGACTTCATAGACAAGTCATTTTTGTTCAGGTACGTAGGTTTTATCTAAAGTTTGTCATCTACTTTACTCATTTTTTTTTATCTCATTCAGGTTCTACTGCTTTTCCTGTCCGCGATCAATGCCAGATGATGACTTTGGGTTGGATTCGGACTGGTGGCCAGTCAATCACAGGGTTCACAGGTACTGCATGACAACACTCAATACAATCATAGAGGGAGAGCATCGCTGGGTTGACTTCATATATCGCGCTTTTTACAATTTCATACAATCTGACTTATATTGTTCTATTATTGATGTCAACTTGCTGCTTAAGGCTTTTTGTACTGAGCAGCCCTGCATACAAACTTTTTCCATTCAGGACCGCCTATAGAAAAATATAAGAGAGTCATTTTGATATTCTTCACATTTTCATTCATTAAACACTCTAATATCGATCCAAGGTATTAAATAAAAATACAGGAAAAACGTTGTTGTTTATATGACTAATGGCGCATTTGTTATTGTTTACGGTTTAATTATTGCTATTGCTATTACAGCTAGGAGACCAGGGTTCAATTCCACCCTCGGCCATCTCTGTGTGGAGTTTGCATGTTCTCCCCGTGCATGTGTGGGTTTTCTCCAGGTACTCCGGTTTCCTCCCACATTCCAAAAAAAAACATGCTAGGTTAATTAGCGACTCCAAATTGTCCACTCTCCGGAGTACCTGGAGAAAACCCACACACACACACTGGGATGCATAGCGGAGAATCGAACCCGAACTCCTGACTGTATGGGCGACTATATGCTAACCACCAAAAAAAAAAAAAACGGTCTTGCGCCATTTGGGTACCAACCTTATTCATTCATTCATTCATTTTCTACCGCTGTTCCTCACGAGGGTCGCGGGGGTGCTGGAGCCTATCCCAGCTGTCTCCAGGCAAGAGGCGGGGTACACCCTGGACTGGTGGCCAGCCAATCACAGGGCACATATAGACAAACAACCATTCACACTCACATTCATACCTATGGACAATTTGGAGTCGCTAATTAACCTAGCATGTTTTTGGAATGTGGGAGGAAACCGGAGTACCCGGAGAAAACCCACACAAAACTCCACACAGGGATGGTCAAGAGTGGAATTGAACTCAGGTCTCCTAGCTGTGAGGCCTGCGCGCTAACCACTCAAACACCATGCAGCCCAAAACAGATTTTTTTTAAAAAACATTCATTCATTTTCTACCGCTTTTCCTCACAAGGGTTGCGGGGGTTGCTGGAGCTTATCCCAGCTGTCTTCAGGTGAGAGGCGGGGTACACCCTGGACTGGTGGCCAGCCAATCACAGGGCACATATAGACAAACAACCATTCACACTCACATTCATACCTATGGACAATTTGGAATCGCTAATTAACCTAGCATGTTTTTGGAATGTGGGAGGAAAAACTGGAGTCCCCGGAGAAAACCAGATGCAAACTGTACACAGAGATGGCCGAGGGTGGAATTGAACTTGGGTCTCCTAGCTGTGTGGCCTATACACTGACCACTCGAGCACCGTGCAGCCAGGCTTTGTCATAGAAAAAAAATATGAACATTCATTCATTAATTAATTTTGAGAGAGATGGCCGAGGGTGGAATTGAACCCTGGTCTTCTAGCTGTGAGGTCTGCGCGCTAACCACTCATCCACCGTGCCGCCCGGTACTAACCTTATACTGAACATTTTGTTAAGTACTTTCGGCTTTCGGAGTCGGTATCATTAAAGGTTTGGGTTTCATTTTTAAACCGGATGCCCTTCTTAGGTCAACCCCGGCTTGTCCCCTTACACTTACAGTGGACATATGAACGAGGTACCTTAAACGGGTGATACTTACATATGGCCATAGGCAGGAAAGATGTGCTCAGGTACTCAATGATGTCTTTGTGGAGGAAGGGGGGAAATGTGGCTAAAGTGGAGATCATAGTATAGGGCAAAGTGCTGAGAATGTCGTCACTGAGAAATGGCAGAAGGCAAGTTGTTGTGTAAAATATGGACTGGCCCAGATCTGGTGAGAAAGGGGAGAGAGAGAGGCAAAAAAAAACAAAAAAAAAAAAAAAAAAAGAGACAAGAGAGATACACAGACAACTCATTCAATCAGCTGTCCGTACAGTACTCACATACTGTAAAGCAGCCGCAAAGCTAAAAAAAAAATACATTAGTTATCAGTACAGCAATGAAAAAAAAAAACAAGCTTTTTTGAAAAACTTCTAAAGTTAAAGTTTGCATTCTAGTCAACATGATGAGATTTCATGCTTTCCGGTTATCTTTAACAAGTGGTCAAATATTCATGAGAAATAAGACAAAAAAAAAACAGTGGTAATCATTCCCTGGTGTGGTAACAAATTCAAACTTTGCCTTACAGTATGCGTATGTTTTTTCCAATTTATCATAACTATATTCTCCCACTGCACATAACAAACATGCGGTCGGATATGATGCAGAGAAGAGGCTGGCGTATCCAATGGCTTATGAACGATAAGGTTGACAGGATCCAGCGTGCTTCCCAATCACCCCATGCATCCCACAAGATCCTCAGCGGGACTTCTCTCCATCCCGTTACAAAAAAAGGCCAAAAAAGCAGGAAGTGGCTTCATGCAGGCCAAACGGGCTCGTGGAGGGGAGGAGGAGGAGGAGGAGGAGGAGGAGGATGATGATGACAAACAGTGTTGCACTGGGGCCTTGACTCACCATGCTGACCGTGCTGCAGCAGGGGCACCAGGTCAAGCAGGGTCACGAGGGTCACATAGAGGCCCTGATAGTCCAGAGAGGGGTACTCTGAGAGCTGAGCGTCCCGACTCTGCTGCCCCTGCCCCCCGCGGTCTGACGGGGCATCGCGCAGAACGCTGTAAAGGAGGGAGCGAGTAACTGTAGGGTTGATGGAACTGACTTGTGGTCTTAGAGATGGGGTGAGTGGGAATGGCACAGGAAAAAGACACATGGTCATGGGCACGGCCAAATTGGAAGCTTCCTGGTTCTCCTTCCTGCCTGTGCGGGACAGAATGCTGCTCCGGGGGGTGGGTGGGGGAGGGGGGGGTAGGGGAAGGGAAGTGGGGAACAAGGGAAAAAAAGAGACAACAAAGACACAAAAAAACAGCACATTACATTGAAATGGCACTACAGAGACAGCGTAAATAGAAAAAAACAAACCCAGATAAACCCCACATAGGATGCAGTGTCTCACTATTTTAACTCTATGTCCCCTACTTGGTGCGTTCAAAGTCACTTTAATTCAATTAGTCCGGATTTGTACAAAAAAAAAAAAAAAAAAAAAAAAGTAACAAACATGAGCACAAACTGCGATGATCACTGCATCTCATGCGTATCTGGTGACAAGGAGCAAAAATATAAAAAAAATGGCATGTTTTCAGTGGCAACCCCATACTTCTCCAAAAATTACAAAGAGGGAACACAGCAAAAGTGTCTGCCCCTCAATGGCTGCCATTTTTTTTTTCCCAAATCAGCGACATCGCCGACTGCCATGCAAAGAACGCCAATATATGCAGGAGTGGAATTTGTGCAAAGGTAAAAAAAAAAAAAAAAAAAGTGAAATTTCCTTGTCTTTAGTAGAGGGGAGGGGTTGTCAAGGATGAGAGTGACACCAAATCGTTTTTTTTTTTCGGATAAAATACAGAGGTGACACTTTTGAAACATGCTTCAGCCAGTAATAAACATGTGTGTGAGGTTCGAGATCAAGCGCTCCGATGGGTCACAGCACATGTTTATTGCACCAGAGAAATAATGTCCTTATGCATACAATATGATACTTGCGTCAGTATCATCGGGAGAAATAATGAAATCCAACAGGCATATGGATTCAGGTTTTTTTTTTAAATAAATGTTGCTAATCTACGGTAAAGGAGAAACTAGAATGACAAAGGAATAGGTTGTATCGAAAGGGGGGGAGGGGGGATGACTGGTAACGTTATGTTTGTGAGCTAATGCGGGATGGACAATTGTGTTTGTTGTCCCCATGGGGAAGGTGGTGGACATATTGCGTTTTAAGGGAAAAAAAAAAAAAAAAAAGGAAAAGCTAGTCGGGTTGAGTGTGGGGGGGGGGTGGGGGGAGGGAGAGAGGGCCAGAGAGCTTTGCTCTTTTACTGCAACAAATTATTCAATGACTGGAGATGGTCTAACGGGCAAATAAATGGGCCTATATACATTTAAAAAAAAAAAAGGCTGATGCATCTTTTTGGTAAAAGGTCACTTTCTCGGTAAGTCAGATTCGGGGGAGGGAGGGGGGGTTCAAATATAATTTTTTTTTCACATGAAATGTTTGGGTTTAGCAGCAAAATGCAACATTTGTAAGACTTAGCCCCTTAGAGTTGTACTGTATACATACGGTGGATACAGAAAGTCAACGCAAAATATCACTTTGGTGTCGTTTGTGAAAGATGAGACCACTTCAAATCATTTCCAAACTTTTCAGTGACGTACACACATACTGAATATATATATATATATACATATATATATATATACATATATATATATATATAAGGCTGTCAATTCATGAACATATTTCATCGCAATTAATCAGTCTTGTCCATGGTTAATTCATAATTCATCAACATCAGGATGTGGAATCAAACTTAGGAAAGCAGGAAGTGAACAAATGTAACAAGTTACTGATTGTAAAAGTACCAGATGGAGGGGTAGGATTTAATAAGATTTGCTTCTTCCTACTCCTTTCGGACATGTGGAACTGTGAACTGATTATGTGATGCGTTCAATTGTAATCTGATGCATTTTCAAATGAAATAAAACCATTAAAAAAAAAAAATCATTAAATTCAAAAAATAAAATAAACTTAAATTATTTTTGAAAGGCAGGAAGTGAACAAATGTAACAGTTACTGATTGCAAAAGTACCAGATGGAGGGGTAGGATTTAATAAGCTTTGCTTCTTCCTACTCCTTTTGGACATGTGGAACTGTGAACTGATTATGGGATGCATTCAATTGTAATCTGATGCATGTTCAAATGAAATTAAACCATTAAAAAAAATAATAATAAAAAAATAATAATTTTTAAATAAAAAAAAATAATAAAAAAAAACTTAAATTATATTAGAAAGCAGGAAGTGAACAAAAGTAACAGTTACTGATTGTAAAAGTACCAGATGGAGGGGTAGGATTTAATAAGCTTTGCTTCTTCCTACTCCTTTTGGACATGTGGAACTGTGAACTGATTATGTGATGCATTCAATTGCAATCTGATGCATGTTCAAATGAAATAAAACTATTAAAAAAATATGTAAATAATAAAAATTAAAAACAAAAAAGCGGTAGAAAATGAATGAAAATATTTGTTTAATTAAATAAAAAAATACATTTAAAAAAACTTAAATTATATTAGGAAAGCAGGAAGTGAACAAATGTAACAGTTACTGATTGTAAAAGTACCAGATGGAGGGGTAGGATTTAATAAGCTTTTCTTCTTCCTACTCCTTTTGGACATGTGGAACTGTGAACTGATTATGTGATGCATTCAATTGTAATCTGATGCATGTTCAAATGAAATAAAACTATTAAAAAAAATATGTAAATAATAAAAATTAAAAACAAAAAAAGCGGTAGAAAATGAATGAAAATATTAGTTTAATTAAATAAAAAAAAAATAAAAAAAAACTTAAATTATATTAGGAAAGCAGGAAGTGAACAAATGTAACAGTTACTGATTGTAAAAGTACCAGATGGAGGGGTAGGATTTAATAAGCTTTGCTTCTTCCTACTCCTTTTGGACATGTGGAACTGTGAACTGGACAATGGACAATTTGGAGTCGCTAATTAACCTAGCATGTTTTTGGAATAATGTGGGAGGAAACCGGAGTACCCGGAAAAAAACCCACACATGCACGGGGAGAACATGCAAACTCCACACAGAGATGTCCGAGGGTGGAATTGAACTTGAGTCTCCTAGCTGTGAGGTCTGCAGCCACATTCCAAAAAACATGCTAGGTTAATTAGCGACTCCAAATTGTCCATAGGTATGAATGTGAGTGTGAATGGTTGTTTGTCTATATGTGCCGTGTGATTGGCTGGCGACCAGTCCAGGTTGTGTACCCCACCTCTTTCCCCAAGACAGCTGGGATAGGCTCCAGCACCCCCTCACATTCATACTTATGGACAATTTAGAATCTCCAATGAATTCAATATACCTAAGGAAAATACGCATAAACACAGATCGAACATGCAACGTCCATACAAAAATGTTTAGAAATAATTAATTGTGGTCTCCCCAACCCCTCCCCATCATAATAATAATAATAATATTAATAATTGAAAAGCAGTGCATTGACTTTCTACATCCACTGTAAGTCTCTGTTACATAATCAAGACAATACACAGATTGCATTGTACCTCTGACTTTTTCACTGCCCATTTCTCATCTAAAATACATCATTGATTTGAACCGTGAACGACACGCAGACGCACTCGCACGCATACACTGGACTTGTGCACGCAGAGACACACACACACACACACACACACACGAAAAAGGTACAAACATATACACATAAAACACATGTAGAAATGCACTGATACACACACGTGACATTCACTGTCCAGACCTAAGCTGTCATTTCTAAGCATAATCACATATTTTGCTAATATATTGGTCAGATTAGTATTTTTTTAAAAATAGAAATATTGTTTAATATGCTTCTGAGGAAAGTAGAATATGAATATGCAACAACCAACATTGTATTGTCATGGTTGCAGAATCTTTGTGGTCACTCATATTATAAATAAAATAATAATCTAAAATAATCCCAAATTAATAATAAAGTATGAGCCTACAATAATCCCTCTATTTTTCTAAAATAAGCAAAGATAATTTCTCCATAAAATTCAGAAATATGCTATCATTCCATAAGGAATGACAGCTCTGATGTGGAGAGGGAAAAAATAACATGTTCTTCCTCAGCCTTCACCGCACCCGTGGGAGAGCAGGCTGACCCCCCCCCCCCCCTGCAACCATGGAGCCGCCCTTCGTCGGCCCCTCGGGGAGGAGCACATCGGGCCACACTACAAAAGCGTTCAACCAGCAGCTGACCACTGAATCAATATACCGGCAGCTCTTATTCTAACTACTTCTTTTCCACCTAAATTCACATTAAAGTTAACGGTGTCATTTTTAACCCCTAAAAATATATATATATATATATCTGACCATATAGGAGACTAAAAGATATCAAACATTTTAAAAATATGTTACCTGTTGTCTCCAGAACAGTGTACTTACCTGAGCAGGGTTTGGGAAAAGTATTTCAGTGTGTTTGCAATGTCAGTTCCACTGGGTACTGGGTAAATATTGTGTTGTACGCGGTTGTGATACTCTTGCAAGTATCGTATCTTAGAAGCAACTAGGGACAAAATAAAGAGCAGAATAACAAGCCGGTTAACAATCGAGAGATATTATCACATTTTTAAATGTTATATGAACAATGGTTTGAAATGGGTTTGAGCACAAGATCGAGAACCTTGTTTTTTTAATGCACAAGATTAGTCCATAGGTATGTATGTGAGTGTGAATGGTTGTTTGTCTATATGTGCCCTGTGATTGGCTGGACACCAGTCCAGGGTGTACCCCGCCTCTCGCCTGAAGACAGCTGGGATAGGCTCCAGCACCCCCCCGCGACCCTCGTGAGGATAAGCGGTAGAAAATGAATGAATAATAAGGGCCGGCACGGTGGGTGAGTGGTTAGCGCGCAGACCTCACAGCTAGGAGACCAGGGTTCAATTCCACCCTCGGCCATCTTTTTGTGGAGTTTGCATGTTCTCCGGGTACTCCGGTTTCCTCCCACATTCCAAAAACATGCTAGGTTAATTAGCAACTCCAAATTGTCCATACGTATGAATGTGAGTGTGAATGGTTGTTTGTCTATATGTGCCCTGTGATTGGCTGGCCACCAGTCCAGGGTGTACCCCGCCTCTCGCCCGAAGACAGCTGGGATAGGCTCCAGCACCCCCCGCGACCCTCGTGAGGATAAGTGGTAGAAAATGAATGAAAAAAAATTTTTTTTAATGTGGTTAGAACGCAGGCCTCGCAGCTAGGAGACCCAAGTTCAATTCCACCCTCATCCATCTCTGTGTGGAGTTTGCATGTTCTCCCCGTGCATGCGTGGGTTTTCTCCGGGTACTCCGGTTTCCTCCCACATTCCAAAAACATGCTAGGTTAATTAGCGACTCCAAATTGTCCATAGGTATGAATGTGAGTGTGAATGGTTGTTTGTCTATATGTGCCCTGTGATTGGCTGGCCACCAGTCCAGGGGGTACCCCGCCTCTCGCCTGAAAACAGCTGGGATAGGCTCCAGCACCCCTCGCAACCCTCGTGAGGATAAGCGGTAGAAAATGAATGAATGAATGAGTTCTCCTCCTGTTTTGTGTGGAAGTGGTAACTTTTTGGCTTCTTATTTTGTCTTTCCCCACCCTCGGCCATCTCTGTGTGGAGTTTGCATGTTCTCCCCGTGCATGCGTGGGTTTTCTCCGGGTACTCCGGTTTCCTCCCACATTCCAAAAACATGCTAGGTTAATTAGCGACTCCAAATTGTCCATAGGTATGAATGTGAGTGTGAATGGTTGTTTGTCTATATGTGCCCTGTGATTGGCTGGCCACCAGTCCAGGGTGTACCCCGCCTCTCGCCCAAAGACAGCTGGGATAGGCTCCATTATACTCGAAACCCTAGTGAGGATAAGCGATAGAAAATGAATGAATAATAAGGGATGAAACAGGCTGTACGGCGGATGAGTGGTTAGTGCGCAGGCCTCACACCTAGAAGACCTGAGTTCAATTCCACCCTAATCCATCTCTGCGTGGGTTTTCTCCGGGTACTCCGGTTTCCTCCCACATTCCAAAAACATGCTAGGTTAATTAGCGACTCCAAATTGTCCATAGGTATGAATGTGAGTGTGAATGGTTGTTTGTCTATATGTGCCCTGTGATTGGCTGGCCACCAGTCCAGGGTGTACCTCGCCTTTCGCCCGAAGACAGCTGGGATAGGCTCCAGCACCCCTCGCGACCCTCGTGAGGAAAAGCGGTAGAAAATGAATGAATGATAATAATAACAAGAGAAAGTGATCAGATAGTTGAATACAAATGTAAATAATGGAAAGTTATATTTTGATTGATGTAAGAAATACACTGTAATGTTTCATATATTTGCCCTAATTCAAAAAAAAAAAAAAAAGAGGCTGTGTTTTCATCTTCATGTGACCTTTCTCGCTCTTTCTACGAGGTTACAGGAAGCCGGAGGGAAGGCGCTAGCCCGACGCTTCCAGCAGTAAACAAAATGGAGCACTAGTTGCCTATTCAGTCTTTCAATTGTTTTTCAATGTACTATGCTTTAGATTCATATACTTCATTATACACTAAATAGGACTTTAATTAGGATTTCATTCCACTACTGCATGGCGTTAAATATTTGAGTGATTTAGTGAGTATGGTCACCGTACTGTGACTAAAATAAGAAATCCAGCTGTATTTATGCTTAATATTGAGGTACAATATTACCACATTATCATTGTGGTAACGCTGAGCATCAAGTATTCATATACTAATATTGTGTTGTGTTGTTATGCTGTATTTATACACTCATACATACATTTTTTTATCCTCACTAAGGTCACTGGGGATGCTGGAGCCTATCCCAGCTGACTTAAAGCGAGAGGTGGAGTATATCCTTGGACTGGTGGCCAGCCAATCACAGGGCACATATAGACAAACAACCATTCACACTCACATTCATATCTATATGGATAATTTAGAAACCCACGTACTCAAACTCCACACATAGATTCCCAAGCAGGGATTCGAACCCAGGTCTCCTCTAGTGAATAGTAAGCCATTATAGGGTTCTACTCCATTTATACTTGAATGAAGTAAGTATTCACAACAACACCTTTCTGGTTTAACTGTTTTTGGCGTCATTTTCAATACTTTTTTAACATAACACTGGATAGTATGTGGCTGCACAGTGGTTAAGTGGTTAGGACCGCTAGGAGACCCAAGTTCAATCGGCCATCTCTGTGTGGAGTTTGCATGTTCTCACCGTGCATGCATGGGTTTTCTCCGGGTACTCCCACATTCCAAAATCGCTTATCCTCACGAAAGTCGCAGGGGGTATGCTGGAGCCTATCCCAGCTGTCTTCGGGCGAGAGGCGGGGTACACCTTGGATTGGTGGCCAGCCAATCACAGGGCACATATAGACAAACAACCATTCACACTCACATTCATACCTATGGACAATTTAGAAACCCATGTACTCGAACTCCACACATAGATTCCCAAGCAGGGATTCAAACCCAGGTCTCCACTAGTAAATAGTAAGTCATTATAGGGTTCCACTCGCTAATTGACCTAGCATGTTTTTGGAATGTGGGAGGAAACCGGAGTACCCGGAGAAAACCCACGCATGCACGGGGAGAACATACAAACTCCACACAGAGATGGCCGAGGGTGGAATTGAACCCGGGTCTCCTAGCTGTGAGGTCTCAGCCGCCGTGCAGCCACATTCCAAAAACATGCTAGGTTAATTAGCGACTCCAAATTGTCCATAGGTATGAATGTGAGTGTGAATGGTTGTTTGTCTATATGTGCCCTGTGATTGGCTGGCCACCAGTCCAGGTTGTACCCCGCTTCTCGCCCTGAAGACAGCTGGGATAGGCTCCAGCCCCCCCCCCCCATGTGACCCTTGTGAGGATAAGCGGTAGAAAATGAATGAATGAATGAATTAATGTTTTCCTAGAGGGGCTGCATAGTGAACGAGTGGTTAGCACACAGGCCTCACAGCTAAAAGACCCAAGTTCAATTCCACCCTCCCACATTCCAAAAACATGCTAGGTTAATTAGCGACTCCAAATTGTCCATAGGTATGAATGTGAGTGTGAATGGTTGTTTGTCTATATGTGCCCTGTGATTGGCTGGCCACCAGTCCAGGGTGTACCTCGCCTTTCGCCCGAAGACAGCTGGGATAGGCTCCAGCACCCCTTGCGACCCTCGTGAGGAAAAGCGGTAGAAAATGAATGAATGATAATAATAACAAGAGAAAGTGATCAGATAGTTGAATACAAATGTAAATAATGGAAAGTTATATTTTGATTGATGTAAGAAATACACTGTAATGTTTCATATATTTGCCCTAATTCAAAAAAAAAAAAGAGAGGCTGTGTTTTCATCTTCATGTGACCTTTCTCGCTCTTTCTACGAGGTTACAGGAAGCCGGAGGGAAGGCGCTAGCCCGACGCTTCCAGCAGTAAACAAAATGGAGCACTACTTGCCTATTCAGTCTTTCAATTGTTTTTCAATGTACTATGCTTTAGATTCATATACTTCATTATACACTAAATAGGACTTTAATTAGGATTTCATTCCACTACTGCATGGCGTTAAATATTTGAGTGATTTAGTGAGTATGGTCACCGTACTATGACTAAAATAAGAAATCCAGCTGTATTTATGCTTAATATTGAGGTACAATATTACCACATTATCATTGTGGTAACGCTGAGCTTCAAGTATTCATATACTAATATTGTGTTGTGTTATTATGCTGTATTTATACACTCATACATACATTTTTTTATCCTCACTAAGGTCACTGGGGATGCTGGAGCCTATCCCAGCTGACTTAAAGCGAGAGGTGGAGTATATCCTTGGACTGGTGGCCAGCCAATCACAGGGCACATATAGACAAACAACCATTCACACTCACATTCATATCTATATGGATAATTTAGAAACCCACGTACGCAAACTCCACACATAGATTCCCAAGCAGGGATTCGAACCCAGGTCTCCTCTAGTGAATAGTAAGTCATTATAGGGTTCTACTCCATTTATACTTGAATGAAGTAGGTATTCACAACAACACCTTTCTGGTTTAACTGTTTTTGGCGTCATTTTCAATACTTTTTTAACATAACACTGGATAGTATGTGGCTGCACAGTGGATAAGTGGTTAGGACCGCTAGGAGACCCAAGTTCAATCGGCTATCTCTGTGTGGAGTTTGCATGTTCTCACCGTGCATGCATGGGTTTTCTCCGGGTACTCCCACATTCCAAAATCGCTTATCCTCACGAAAGTCGCAGGGGGTATGCTGGAGCCTATCCCAGCTGTCTTCGGGCGAGAGGCGGGGTACACCCTGGACTGGTGGCCAGCCAATCACAGGGCACATATAGACAAACAACCATTCACACTCACATTCATACCTATGGACAATTTAGAAACCCATGTACTCGAACTCATTCAAACCCAGGTCTCCACTAGTAAATAGTAAGTCATTATAGGGTTCCACTCGCTAATTGACCTAGCATGTTTTTGGAATGTGGGAGGAAACCGGAGTACCCGGAGAAAACCCACGCATGCACGGGGAGAACATGCAAACTCCACACAGAGATGGCCGAGGGTGGAATTGAACCCGGGTCTCCAAAAACATGCTAGGTTAATTAGCGACTCCAAATTGTCCATAGGTATGAATGTGAGTGTGAATGGTTGTTTGTCTATATGTGCCCTGTGATTGGCTGGCCACCAGTCCAGGTTGTACCCCGCTTCTCGCCCTGAAGACAGCTGGGATAGGCTCCAGCCCCCCCCATGTGACCCTCGTGAGGATAAGCGGTAGAAAATGAATGAATGAATGAATTAATGTTTTCCTAGAGGGGCTGCATAGTGAACGAGTGGTTAGCACACAGGCCTCACAGCTAAAAGACCCAAGTTCAATTCCACCCTCGGTCATCTCTGTGTGGAGTTTAAATGTTCTCCTCATCATTCCCCGTTTCCTCCCACATTCCAAAAACATGCTAGGTTAATTAGCGACTCCAAATTGTCCATAGGTATGAATGTGAGTGTGAATGGTTGTTTGTCTATATGTGCCCTGTGATTGGCTGGCCACCAGTCCAGGTTGTACCCCGCCTCTCGCCCAAAGACAACTGGGATAGGCTCCAGCACCGCCTCAAAATGAATGAATGAATATATAGTATGTCTGTACCTAATGCCTGATTATTAATTTATTATCCTTTTCGGACTCACAAGTGAGCTGGAGTCTATCCCAGATGACTTTCAAGCTTGGGGTTGAACATCAGGGCACATATAGACAAACAAACATTAACCTATGGGAAATTTACAGTATCCAATTCCATGCTAAGTATCAATAATAGTATATAAACACACTATGAACACATGACATCACTGACCACTAATCAGAATCATCAGCACAACTTTTAACCACTTAACATCAAGTGGTCTAGTGGTTAGCGCGCAGACCTCACAGCTAGGAGACCAGGGTTCAATTCCACCCTCGGGCATATCTGTGTGGAGTTTGCATGTTCTCCCCCGTGCATGCGTGGGTTTTCAAATTCCCCCCCAAAAAACATGCTAGGTTAATTAGCGACTCCAAATTGTCCATAGGTATGAATGTGAGTGTGAATGGTTGTTTGTCTATATGTGCCCTGTGATTGGCTGGCCACCAGTCCAGAATGTACCCCGGCCTCTCGCCCTGAAGACAGCTGGGATAGGCTCCAGCGACCCTCGTGAGGAAAAGCGGTAGAAAATGAATGAATGAATGTTAATTAAATAAATGTATATGAATATATGATATTATGCATAAATACAGTAGTTTCCCACGTGTTCAAATGCAAAAAAAAAATAATAAAAAGGCTTCAGGATATTCCGGCATATTAATGACCAATCTTAATGCCACCATATTGCTGAAGGGAAGAATCCACCGGGTCGACCTTGACAAGCATGCAGCATTTTCGGATTTGCGTGTGTGTTAAATTTATATTTAGCAATCAATAATTTAAAAAAAAACATGAAAATAATCGACGGGGTTATTGTAAGACGCAAAGAAATGCGCAGGAGGCGTAAGGAAGGAAGGAAGGAAAAGGAAAAGGAAACACACACACCGAGTCCTCCAGCCTTTCTCTGCAGTGTAAGGACGTGTTGCAAGGTGCCTTGGCAACCGAGATCCTCTCATCATCACCAAGGACAGCTCCCCCCTCCCTCATTCGCTCTATTGCTTTCAGTCCCCCCCCCCCCCCTCCGAAGAAAATGATAAATAATTTTAAAAAAATAATAAGCAAATACTTACATTGCTCTGCCTTGGTGGACATTGCGGAGACACTTGTGGAGACATAAAAGCCACACTGTCAAATTGTTTTGGCAATTTTTTACCCCCCCTTCCTCGTTATGTGTGTGTGTGTGTGTGTGTGTGTCCCTCCGTGGTGGAAAAGTGAACACTCTCTCTCTCCTCCTCTCTCTCTCTCTCTCTCTCTCTCTCTTGGCTTGATTGTACCATTGCACACCGTGGATTTGTGCACTATTTTTGGTCGCTTTTCCCGCCTGCTTTTAGCCATATTAAAAAAAAAAAAAAAAAACAACACCGCTCTCGTAAAATTATAATTTCGATTATAATAATGTGATTCCTTTTTGCGTGGGAGTGAAAAAAGAAGAGAGAAAAGCGTGTTGTGCGGCTCCCGCAAACACACCTTTTTTTTCCCAAATGGACTCATCCTGCGTTGACACGTTGTCATTCAAATCCAACATCAAACCCTTTTTAAAAACATGGTTGGAATGATTTAATAGAGTTGGAATACTGTGAGGTTTTGGACTCAATTATTTTTATTCCTTCCATGTGTAGGTGTAGTAGTACTGTATGTACATTGCCGGGTACTGTAGTACTTGTATGTACATTGCCAAACGTTCAACAGATGGTTGTTGTATAAGCTTAATAAATACTTTGGTTGGATGTATGTAGCCTGCAGTGGCGTCATTAGGCCTATTTTATTAATAGTATATTCATTATATATTATATATATATATAATTTAAATTAATTGATTGAATTAATTTTTTTTACATTTTTATTGATATTATTTATTTATTTATTACAAAAAACTCTATTTTTTTATTATTTTATTTTGTACAAAAAAAAACAGACAAAATCAGGCTAATAAGCAAGTCAATAAGCAGGCTAATACTAGCCTACTACTACTACTACTACTACTACTACTACTACTACTACTACTAGTAGTAGTAGTAGTAGTAGTAATAATCAGAAGAATAATAATGATGATAGTAATAATAATAGGCTAATTAATAATATAATAATGATTATTATATTTTATTAATAGTATATTAATTATATTATATATCTATTAATAATATATTATATATTATTTTATATGTTAATATATTTAATTAAAATTAATTGATTGAATTAATTGATTTTTTTTTACATTTTTTTTATATTATTTATTTATTTATTTTTTACCCAAAAAAATCTTACAAATTTCATATAATAGGGCAAAATCAGGCTAATAAGCAAGTCAATAAGCAGGCTAATACTAGCCTACTACTACTACTACTACTAGCAGTAATAGTAGGAGTAGTAGTAATAATCAGAAGAATAATAATGATGATAGTAATAATAATAGGCTAATTAATAATATAATAATGATTATTATATTTTATTAATAGCATATTAATTATATATTATATTATATGTATATACTATTTATATATTATATTAATATATTTAATTAAAATAATTGATGGAATTAATAGATTTTTTTAAAAAAATTATTGATATTATTTATTTATTTTTTACAAAAAATAAATCTTACAAATTTCATATAATAGGGCAAAATCAGGCTAATAAGCAAGTTACTAGCCTACTACTACTACTACTAGTAGTAGTAGTAGTAGTAATAATCAGAAGAGAAATAATCATGATAGTAATAATAATAGGCTAATTAATAATATAATAATGATTATTATATAATTGATCACTGTGTACTTGTGTATATTTAATGGTGGACTAAAACAATTGAGTATCTCTACTAAATTTGTCCAAAAGTGGGAAAGTTATATTCCGGTTCTTGTTCCTTATTTGGTTTTTGGATTTTTGTGAATGTCTACTACATTCATTCATATCCATATTCATTCCAAACCTTTTCAATGAAAGATGATTGTCTACACGTCAATCACATCTTGACTGTTTTATTTCAATTCCATTGCGGTGGTTTAAAAAGGCAACATGACAAAATACATTGTCATTGTTAAAATGCTTGTAGACCACCTGACCCAAAAGGGGGTCAGCAGTCAGCGTTGTGCAGGTGGTCTTTGGCGGTAGTCTGGAATATGGTGTAAGATCCATCCGGCTGGGGCCAAGAGCGTCACAGCAAACACACACATGGCGAAGACAGATTGCTATGGAAAAAAAGGCAATATTAATTCTTCATTTATAGGAAATTTAAGGAGCTGGTTTCCTTATGGGCGTGGCTGTAGGCGTGATATGCCCTCCCCCAAGCCCTGGTTTTGTAAACATGAACGTGAAATATCCGCCAGGTGCATAAACGTTGCATAGGCTGTTCGTCCACGGAGATGGAATCAACCACAGTGCTCACTGAAGTAGTTTTTGGAGTGACCAATCACAGCGGAGTGGCCGTGCCTGGAGTGGAATCAATTAAAACAGACCGTTTTAGCGGGAAGCTCAAATCCAAGGAAATACAACAGGAATAGGTGCAGATTCTGGAAGATGGAGAAAGTTTTCCGAGTGATCGATCATTCATTAATTTTTCTACCAAGTGTCGCGGGGGTGCTGGAGCCTATCCTAGCTGTCTTTGTGCGAGAGGCGGGGTACACCCTGGACTGGTGGCCAGCCAATCACAGGGCACATATAGACAAACAACCATTCACACTCACATTCATACCTATGGACAATTTGGAGTCGCTAATTAACCTAGCATGTTTTTTTTGGAAAGTGGGAGGAAACCGGAGTACCTGGAGAAAACCCACGCATGCACGGGGAGAACATGCAAACTCCACACAGAGATGGATGAGGGTGGAATTCAACTCATGTCTCCTAGCTGTGAGGCCTGTGCACTAACCACTCATCCGCCGTACAACCTGTTTCATCCCTTATTATTCATTCATTCATTTTCTTCCGCTTTTCCTCACGAGGGTCACGGGGGTGCTGGAGCCTATCCCAGCTGTCTTTTGGGCAAGAGGCAGAGTACACCCTGGACTGGTGGCCAGCCAATCACAGGGCACATATAGACAAACAACCATTCACACTCACATTCATACCTATGGACAATTTGGAGTCGCTAATTAACCTAGCATGTTTTTTTTGGAAAGTGGGAGGAAACCGGAGTACCCGGAGAAAACCCACACAAAACTCCACACAGAGATGGCCGAGAGTGGAATTGAACTCGGGTCTCCTAGCTGTGAGGTCTGCGCACTAACCACTCATCCACCGTGCCGCTGTGATCGATCATTATTATCATTAATTCATGGCGATAATAATAATTGAACAGTAATTTGAAAAACAAACATTTGAACAGTCCCTCTTATTGTAAATGTTGATCCAAAATTAAAGGAGCATGTCAAAATCGAGATAGCAGGAGGTTTTGGATTTTTGCCATTGGCTAGTGGGCCCGGAATGGAACCCTTGAGCAAAAAGCGGGAATGTACTGTATCGCTGACACGGGCTAGACTAGTGCAGGTCCCTGAGGACAAATTAGCGCATTTATTGCGGCGTAAACAAGTGGCCGTTATGTTTCACTTCCATCATAGGATCCCTTCGCCTCAAACTGACTTATGGATAATAAATGAATAAAACATACCCCCACTTACACTCTGTGAGATAGCAGGGGAGCGCATTTCGCTCGACTTCCTTCCACCAGGGACCATAAAGTGCACTGACTGACTTTAGTTTGTGTTGTGTTTGTTTGCCTCCGAGTTCAAGGTCCCCTGTTATGAAAATTAATTATGTTATAAAAATCTTTTTGACTGCAAAAAAACTGAGAAAAATCAAGCATGTTCCTCATTTGGTTGCTCTGCTGGTTCTCATGACGTCAAGGAAAACTATTTTTTCCTCATGGGCAGGCTTCACTACACATCTTAAAATTAAGCCTGAAGCTCTGACAACTATCTTTTATATTTTTTATTTTTTTTTTAGGTTCATCCATTTGTTTTCCATCAGCAAATAGGCTAACCTAGCATGATATTGCTATTAAAATGTGACCGGAATGTTGTTAGCACTATAGCTGACATATATATGGTAGCTATGGTCAGTGGCGTTTTTAGCCCCCCCTAAATAATTTTATATTTTTTATTGATTTAAAAATATTTTTTTGATTTTTTTACAAAAAATTATTTGATATTTTTTTATTGATTTTATTTTATTTTTTACTAAAAAAATGAACAAATTTTATATAATAGGGCAAAAGCAGTCTAATAAGCAAACAAATAAGCAGGCTAATACTAGCCTACTACTAGTAATAATCAGAAGAAGAATAATGATGATAGTAATAATAATGACTGGAATGTTGTTAGCACTATAGCTGACATATCTATGGTAGCTATGGTCAGTGGCGTTTTTAGGGGGGCATTTTATATTTTATATTTTTTATTGATTTTTTAAAAAAATTATTGATTTGTTTTTTTTTACAAAAAATTATTTGATATTTTTTATTGATTTTATTTTATTTTTACAAAAAAAATCTAACAAATTTTATATAATAGGGCAAAAGCAGTCTAATAAGCAAGCCGATAAGCAGGTACTGCTTATAAATACGTCAAATATGGAAGCTATTATGTTAGACAAGTACAGAGATAAAGTTTATATGTAAACAGCGACAGCTCATTAGCATTAAAGATACAGGCGACACTAAAAGCACGTATAGCACATAAGGCCACAACGTTATGAGACTTGCATAGAATCTACTCCAACAACAACAAAGATTCCTACCACGGTCCCGATCTTGTCTTTAGGTGGTTTACTCTGAATGATAGGCCTGTAATCTTGCTGGAACGCTTTCATCAGCGTGGAGCTGCTCAGTGAACGTGCTTTTAGGATGGAGAACATCCTTCTGCAAAGCTCAGGTCACTCTCCTCTACTGGGACAAAGTGTTGCTCTTGACATTCCTTCTCACTTCCCGTGAGACACTTGTATGTAATTCCCAAAAGTCTCTTCCTGGGAGGAGCCAGTTCCACAGCCATGTGTAAATAAATATTCTGGGTAATTTCTCATCAAGACAAGAAGAGGAGGCAGGATGTAACATGTTGAGAATAAATAAACAATAAGGTTGAAAAATCTTTATTTACAAAAAAATTAAGCAGCAAATATCTACATGGATGTAACAACTTATAATTATTGCAGTCAAGCTTTTGTTATGGTAATAATTCACATTTATTTTGGATTTTCTCTAACCGTGCATACAGTCTAAAATATATACTTATATTCACTTAAATCTTTTAATACGTTGTGATTGTTTTGGATTTGTTTGATGGCTCTCATTGGAGGAACCAATACAGAGAAAAATACCAATTGTTGAAGTATTTTGGATATTAAACGTTAATGCATTGGAAGGCTAAATAATGTGTGTTTTTGTCGCACCCTGCCGGATGTCAGACGAACTACAGTCTATAAAGTCTATACAGTCTACAGTCAATAAATGACTTGACAACGAAAATGTGTTTTGTAAGAATAAAATATATTGCTAATTTGTGTCCACAAATCCAAATCAAATCCACAAATATTCTAAAATTGAATATATCAAACTGTATTCTAAAACTGTATACATCAAACTGCATTCAATTATATTATTAGTATTAGTGTTGTGATTTTTTTTCCATTGACAAGATACATTTACTCTCACACTAACAATTAATCTGAATTATATATATATATATATATATATATTTGGTATTATTACAAAGTAAAATATGTGCACTTAAACCGTAAAACTACCATTGTTATCGAGTTATATGCGCTAGAGGGCGCGCGTTGCTTTATATTTGAGCAACCTGGCTGCGTGCTGACTGCCTACTGACTACGTTCATGCATGCGTCAAGGTGGACAAAATATAGGAAGTCGAGTGAGTTACAAGATAAAATAAAACGAAACCATGTTGAGTAACCGTCTATTCCCCGTTTTTTTAAAACATATTTTCTTCAATCTCTAATTTTATTTTTAAGCTGAATCATTAATAGACGCGTTTTCGCGTCTACCAGACAATAGCTACAGACGTGATTTTATTTTGAAACACAAACCAGGAAGCTGTACTTGATGTTATGGTCTTGCTTGAAAAAGGGCAACGATTGGGCCATAACAACCACCCAAGAAGGCGTTGAGCTACTCCGGAGAAAATGCCATGTTAAAAAAAAATGAGAAAACCAACCAGGATGACTTATTAGTCGCGGTTAATAACCAGCGCTTGACCAAAAAAAAGTCGTTGCAAGTGGAAGACCGGAGATGAAATGCAGACGCTGACGTCGAGTCGTGCGTAACGAGCAGAGTTGGAAAAAGAAGGTGTTGAGCTGCAATTTTTTTTTCTCCCCCCCCCCCTCAGCCAGGGACAACTTGTGTCGGAGTGCTGCTTTTAGTAAGAGGCGATAAAGATAAAGATATATATCACCCACGACGACGACCATCCACGCAGTAAAAAGGTAAACATGTATATACTATTTATCTTGTAACGGTTACACGGCGCCGTGCTTTGCGGTACATTTGAGTGAAGTACAAGGTACTAGCTTACCTTTAGCCTCCTCATCGACAAAATGCTACTAATTACACAGCCGCAGTAAATGGGATTCCCTTTCGTTTTGTACGTTTTCTTATTATATTTATACATTTTACCAAGCTGGTTATGAATGTTTTTTGCCACCAAAGCACTTTTTTTAAGCGAGAATTCCGCTGAGAAGCCATATATCCCCCTCTTTTACTCCTCCTCCTCACGGTAGCCAAGCTTTGACGTTAAGCTAACAAAGCCACAGCTAACCAACCATTCATTTTAGCTGACTTAAATGTATTTTTTTGTTTATTTTATTTTTTTGTGCTCAATTCCTTACTACGATATGCGTTGCTACTTTGCGGTTCAGTATACGCGTTGCTATGTTAACAGGATAACAATATAGCTTGTCGGAATATTATATTTCAACCTGCTGATAACAGTTTATTGCTTTATGATGGTATATTTCACAGCTGAAGAAACTTCACTATGTTTGTGGAATTATTTTTGTGTTAGTTTTGTTGCTGTTATGTGTATAAAATCTGTGCACACATAGTGATAATACCCAATATTCAGTATGCTGTCAAGCTGTTATTGAGTGAGGGTGCGCCCAAAATGACATGTCGGCGTCAAGGTTCTCTGTATGGCCAGGTGAGGCGTTTGTGTCAGCGGTTTTCGAGCCTCGTAATGATGTGTAATTATTGGAATTATATGTTCAGAAGTCCGTGACTAGTGTTTGCTTGCAAGTATTTACTTGCATTTAAAAGCAGTGCTTCTCTCAGGGGAACTGTCAGGCTTTCATTTCAATGCAGACCTACCAACATGTACACATTTGTAGTACTCAACATGCAATTTGACTTTTGAATATGATTGTATGCTCTCCATTTTGTTGCATTTTTAGTCTGTACATTCATTCATTCATTTTGTACCGCTTTTGTACCGCTTATCCTCATGAGGGTGCTGGAGCCTATCCCAGCTGTCTTCAGGTGAGAGGCAGGGTACACCCTGGACTGGTCGCCAGCCAATCACAGGGTACATATAGACAAACAACCATTCACACTCTCATTCATACCTATGGACAATTTAGAGTCGCTAATTAACCTAGCATGTTTCAGAATGTAATCCCACCCTCGGCCATCTCTGTGTGGAGTTTGCTCCAGGTTTTCTCCGGGTACTCCGGTTTCCTCCCACATTCCAAAAACATGCTAGGTTAATTAGCGACTCCAAATTGTCCATAGGTATGAATGTGAGTGTGAATGGTTGTCTATATGTGCCCTGTGATTGGCTGGCCACCAGTCCAGGGTGTACCCCGCCTTTCGCCCAAAGACAGCTGGGATAGGCTCCAGCAATGAATGTTTTCGGAATGTGGGAGGAAACCGGAGTACCTGGAGAAAAACCCACGCATGCACTGAGAGAACTTGCAAACTCCACACAGAGATGGCCGAGGGTGGGATTGAACTTGTGTCTCCTAGCTGTGAGGTCTGCGCGCCAACCACTCGACCGCCGTGCCGCCTCAGTCTGTACAGTACAGATAAATTTATAAATATTATCAGTTTCTCTATTATTTAACTATGAAATCAGAGTGAGATGAAGTGATGGTTTTACAGCTGCAACAATTAATCAATGCTTAATCGATTACAGAATTAATCGACAATCTTTCAGCATTTCAGCACATGTCTAATACAGGAAGACATGTGCTGCCATTCATTAGCGAGATGCTAATGTGCAGGATGTGTTTGTAAGGTCATGAGCGTAAAGAACCGCAAAGAAACTTCGCCTCTGATTTTTGGATCAGCATTTGCAATAAATGATGTTTTACGACACATGGATTATTAGCTCCAGCTACAATAACACTGTCCGTCTGTCTTTAGTCCCCATTGTTGACAGCGACGAAGGAAGCTAACGAGCTAAATAGTCGACCAGTGTCACGGTTGCTCAGTCGGGTGACTCACCGCAGAACGGCGGACCGAGCGTTTTTGGCAGAGAATTGCACGCCACATGCTCAACCCTGGCGCAGAACTTCCAAGTCAGGCATGGTACGAATGGGCTTGTGTTGAGTACGCCCCTTTTAGTGTGCTAGTGGCCTGGAGTTAAAAAAAAAAAAACGGAAATAAGCTGACACAATCCTCATGTGTAGCACGCCATAGTGTTGCCTGACCCTGTGTAATCCACAGGCAGCCATGACCACCATGACTCATCGTTCTGGGCACATCACATTTGTTTCTCTCTGCTTGTCTGTGTGTGTGTGTGTGTGTGTGTGTGTGTGTGTTTATTCTAGCCAGTTCTAATTCCTGCCGTTTCCTGTAGCTCTTATGACGACGGAGCCTGCCATCAGTCAGATGGCCCAATTTGCTGTCACACCGAACTGACCTGATTGGCAGAGATGCATAATCTGCTATGTCTCTGCTATGAATTAAACGTCACCATCGATGATTTCTAAAATCGCAAATACTTCAACTTGCTGATATAGTTAATCTTCAAACAGCTAAAATAATGCATAAGGCTAAAAAAAATAACCAATTACCTAAAAATGTCATCCAATACTTCTCTACAAGAGAGGAGAAATATGATGAAACACTTCTATGCTAGGACTACGTTAAAAAGCCATAGCATTTCAGTATGTGGAATCAAACTATGGAATGGATTGAGTAAGGACCTCAAACAATGCACAACGATGAGCCAATTCAAGGAACAATACAAGCAGTTGATGTTTGCTAAATACAAGGATGAAGAGTCTTGAACCAGTCATGATGTGCTATATATATATATATATATATCACTATATTGACACTTACTATGGTACCCATTATGTCATTGGATGGTCATATCACCTCGTACTTCGGTATGAGGTACATTATAAAAAAAAAACTTAAACTGTATTATGGAAAGTAATCTGATGCATGTTAAAATGAAATAAAACCATTAAAAAATTAAATAATAAAAATTAAAAACAAAAAAAGCGGTAGAAAATGAATGAAAATATTTTTTAATTAAATTAAAAAAATAAAATAAACTTAAATTCTATTAGGAAAGCAGGACGTGAGGTCAAGATACTATCTAATGTCCTAAATTATGGGGGGAAAAATACTTTAAAAATAATGTTTTAACAGTAATGCGTGTCTTTATAGCCTATTTATGACCACCAGACTTGATCTATAGTCTGAAATCCGCCTGCACTCCAACTGTTTGTTTTGAAGTTCTGGGTTTTTATGAAGCGGAGTAGGCTAACCTTAGCATGATGTTGTTAAAATGTGACTGTAGTGTTAGCACTGTAGCTCGCAGTTATGCCGGTGTTGCAATTGTGTCCTCCCCGCCGTGCCTTTAATAAAGCATTGTTGAATGTAATATATGACATCTGTGATTTATTAGCATTTCATTCACACATTGCATTCACCCGTGTTTAACAGTACATTCTGTTTTTATTGGCCAATTCAGCCATTTTGTTAACACAGAAATTATAGATAGTGCCTACAATACCATGGTACCTTTTGATACTAATATCACTAATATGGGACAGTCATAGAATTTTACAGATCTTGTAATCCATCATTGTTGTTATTTCTTAGAGGAGGATTTCTTTTTGAGTGTTATTTTTTTGCTTTGTATCTGTGTCTAGACATCAATACCATAGAGGTCACGGTGACAGAGTGGTGGTTTCTGCTTACTGCTTCCTGCGCCGCTTATTATGATTCTTTTAGGGCGCCCGTGATTGTATCAAGTGTCAAACGGTCTATAAGCTCTTGAAAAATAAGCTTGGTTGCTATCTATTTATAACACTGTTGCAGGGGCTTCATGGCGGCTACCATGTCCTAAAAGAATAGAAAAACAAATGCTTGGCGAATTGGAACGAACGAGGCCATCCAATTTGGATTTTAACCAAAGCGACTGCAGCTTAGTGAGCATTTCAATGATTAACTTTTACAGGTGTGTAGCGGTGATGACGAGGACAACGACCATCAAACTGTAAACACACTTTTAGGTCTTTAGAGGACTTTAAGAGGATTCACGGTAAATGTCCTGTAAATGTTTGACATTTAACTCTCTTAAGCTACATTTTATTTTGTGGCTCTCCCACTGATTGGGACTAATCCATAAATCCATTTGTTCCTTTGGCAGCAACTCATTTGCCTCTGCAAGAATAAATCACCTCGGTATTACTTTTTGAAAACAGACAATTTCACTCGGGAGTCTCGGGCACAACAGAATGAGTGGTTGGCATATTGTTTGTATCTATATAGACTGGATTTGATCTGATGTTTCAAGATGGCGCCGCCCAAGTGCAAGCTAGTTACAGCAATGGAGGATGTAAACTCCACTCGGCATAACGTACACACTAGTTAAATTTGTTGTGGACTAATGATAGCAGTTTGGCTAAGGATTGCCGCTAATGTTAGCAATTATTGAATGTATCGCCTATGACGGAGGTCCGAGACACCGCAGGTTTTTCTCTCCAATCAGTTTCCCCAGCAGGTGACTTCATTGATGAGCTCCTTCCCTCAAATTGAAGGAGGTGCTGATCATTAAAATGACCTGCTTTAGTGACCGTCGGGGGAAAAAAAAACATGCAATGTCTTGGCCCTCCACGGCATGAGTTTGACACCACACAATGAAAAGCTTAGACTCGCTTGGGGAGAAGTCAATTGCTGCTTGGCATGTACAGGGTCAGGCAAAATTATCTGGCGCATTTATAGGTTAAATAAAAGGCAAATAATAATTTTTTCAGTTGCTGCCATGAATTGAACTGTTGGGAATGGCGCTTTCATTGTGGAAACCGTTTATCAAAACAAACGAATCTGTAACTGCACCACAACCGTAACCGTTTGCGCTTCAATCTCGGTAGACATGATCCCGTACCAGCTCCAAAAACCATCTCGTTATGGGTTACCAACTTCAGAGCTACCGGATCTGCATCGAAACCAAAATCAACCGGTCGACCTCGCACTGCCAGAACTGATTTAATTTTTAAAACATAATGGCATTACATGTACTTTTCTGTTACTTTACTTTATTTGCCTTTTATTTAACCTACAAATGTATCAGATCATTTTGCCTGACCCTGTATAAATATCTAAGACATCAAAAATATAACACAGCTCATCTTTTTGACAGTGAAAAAACAGTAATTTTAGTGAATACTTATAGGTTATCACATGGTTTATCTGGTATCAGGCCAGGTATCATGCCCCCAAAGTCGAGGGCTGATACTGGCACGCGGGGGCATGATACTGGGCCTGATACCAGACAAACCATGTGATGATCTTATTATCACATACTATTTAATCATGAGCTTATTATCACGTACTATCCCCATTTTTTTTTTCTGATTGATAAAATAAACAGATTACGTATTTGTCTACCTCAGGCGGGGGAATACTTTCTACCAGTCTTCGTTCGTTCTTGCAGTTGATGAGCCATTCAGAAAAAAGCTTGAGATCGCCCTAGGTTTTCCGACTTGTATTTGCATTTTTAGTTTTTTCGATCATTTCAAGAGTGTCCTCATTAATGGTGATAAAACGTTCCATTTCTAATATTCTGTTTGCTATTTTCCCTGTTTGTCTTTCACCGGGAGCGTCAACCGCTGACATGTTGACAAGAGCACAGACGGCAGCAAAACAAACGCTGTGTGTTCACGCTCGTGCGCTGTTCTATGATTGGTTGTTTCACAGGCACGATACCAGAGCAGTGGGCTGATACGGGGACTGATACTGGACATGGTTAAACTCTATATTTTATCAGTATCACTGCCCTCGGTTTTGACTCAGTATCATTTCGGCCTTTTCCTGTATCATTCATAGATGGGTTTCTAGGGTACAGGGCCAATTAATACTGTAGTATGTGATAAGGTACGATACCTATCCAGTCTGATACCCACCTCCAGACATTTTCTGTTGCGTGGTCTGAAAATCCACATAAATTATTGCTAAAGTGACTTGACTGTCATTTTAATACATCACCTCTGTGTGTACTAGGTATTTGTGTTTGTAAGTGGTCTGTTGCATAACGGTCTTTAAAAAAAAAAAATCACTGCTAATGGCTCATTGTTATTGAAAAAGACCCAGATGACTGCAGAGAGGCGAGCACCTAGAAAGGTTGCATATGTCCATGTGTGTAGAAAGAGATGTGTGTGGGGGGGGCAGGGAGTGTCTGCTGTCACCTCTCATTAGGAACTTGGAGTCCGGCTCTGCCCTCCCCCCACCGCCACCCCCCTTCTCGCGTCTACCTCTCAGTCATAGCTCAGCGCAGCAACAAGACTGTTCCAGGCTTTAATGCAAAAAAAAAAAAATGTGTCTTAATTCTTAGTTTAATAGAAAGTGTCAGGGGGATGCTTTTTGTTTAATGGCGTGAGCCAAGTCCCTCTGAAGAGCAGCGGCCGCGCTCGACTGTGCTCTTAACATCTCTTGTGCACCGCAGCGGAAATTCAATTTGGTTCACTCGTTTCTGTGACTTAAAGCTTGGCAGCGTTGAATATTTTTCATTTTTTTTGCTTGCTTTGTTTTATCCACCTTTTTTGAGCACCACCACCCTCGTTGGTAAACAAAACTGCATATAAATATATAATAATCTCACGGGCTTCCTCTCCCCTCCCCTCCGTATTCAAATCCAGTTTCTAATTTTATCCAAATGAATTCCCTGTGAAGATATTTAAAGCAGACTAATGAAATAAAGATCAACCAATGTTTTTGTTGAAGACTTCCAGTGGTGAATATGGACTACAGGCGACCATACAATCAGGGTTTCCCATAGGATTTTTTTTTTTTTTTGAAGCTGCGGTGGTGGGCTGCATGGGAAGCTAGACTGCCACCGTTGGTCGTACCGCTGCTGTGGTGGCTGTTCAGCAACAATACCGGCTTTTGCTAAAGCTCGAAAAACAGTTAATGCAGATACTTTAGTTCAAGCACCCGCAATCCATTCACATATGGTGGCGTTCGTCGTCTTTCATCCATCGCTCTCACGCTTGACATGTACTGTACGTATTACGTATTGTTCTCTGATTGCTGTGCCAGACAATAATGGTCCGTCCGCCAATGAAGCGATGCGCTTACCAAAGTAGCACAACATTTTTTTTCCCCCCGATTTTGGGACACAGTACACACATCAGGCGCACCGGATTATAATGTGAATCGTTGATTTATGAGAAAATTAAAGGCGTTTGGTACTTTATTTGTGCCAAATGAAAAATTCTGGCAATTTTTATGTAATTGTAAAACATATGTTTTATACATACAGTCCTGGCAAATTGCTGTCACTTTTGTTAATTGGCTAAAATGTCACAGTACTGTTTCACGTATGCCAATACGATTTAACATTGATGAGGATAAAAGTGATTGTGATCTCAGAGAAGAACTCAATTTGAAACACTTCTATGCTAGGACTACGTTAAAAAGCCATAGCATTTCAGTATGTGGAATCAAACTATGGAATGGATTGAGTAAGGACCTCAAACAATGCACAACAATGAGCCAATTCAAGAAACAATACAAGCAGTTGATGTTTGCTAAATACAAGGATGAAGAGTCTTCAACCAGTCATGATGATATTGACACTTACTATGGTACCCATTTTGTCATCGTATGGTCATATCACCTCGTACTTCGGTACGTGCTAAAAAAATAAAATAAATTTAAATTAAAATAAATACATGTAAACTATATTAGGAAAGCAGGAAGTGAACAAATGTAACAGTTACTGATTGTAAAAGTACCAGATGGAGGGGTAGGATTTAATAAGCTTTGCTTCTTCCTACTCCTTTCGGACATGTGGAACTGTGAACTGATTATGTGATGCATTCAATTGTAATCTGATGCATGTTCAAATGGAATAATACCATTACCATTGTCATCCAACCCTAATGTACTGAAAGAAGTACTAATTGTGTCTCTTCCAGCTATGTTTGTCCTACTTGTACATAGTTAAATGTCTGCTGTTGTTAAATGGTTGTCTTTAGTTTATTCAATTTGTCGCACCAAACAAACGAAAAGGACACATATGCAGAAATAGAAACTGTGGGGCCGGGGGGGGGTTGTTTGTTTTAACCACATTATTTGTGTTGTGTTTTCACACCTGACTCAGAAACCCCCGCCGAGTGCCTGCTTTTCATTTTGCTGTTGACCCCCGTAGCTAGAGGATTCAACACTTACAATGAGGCCTGTCACGCTTTTTGAAAAAAGCCTTTTTTTTTGTTATTTTTAGCATTAGAAGAAATCAATGGAGCTGAAGGAGCGTTCTAGATTATATTACACATCCCTTTGTTCAAGCTCCCAGCCATTGATGACTGTAGCCCTTTTTCTTATCTGTTTAAACTGTCAGTTCGTTATGGCGTTATCCCCCCGTGAATGGTTACGCTGCAACTTCTTAAACTCAATCATCGTCATGAGTTCAAGCGTCTCTCCCTCTCTCATCGTCCTTCTCCCAGACGTCGTTGCCGGCATGGCAGGCAGGACCCGGGGCTGTGGGAACACTTCAGATGATCCGCGGCAGACACACGCAACTGATGAGTGAGGGGAGCGCAGTCGCCTGAGCAGAATGACTCAGCAAGAGGGGAGACCCCCACGTAGCAAGTGAAAGAGACGTGAGGATGGGTGCCAATGGATCCAGCTATCCACACACGTGCTCCCCACGCATAGGAGCCAATGCACAGACGCAGCAGACCTTTATTGGTTCGTATGAAATCACTCTTCTTATTTGCATATTGTGTAGTCATGTGTCGTATACAGCTTTAAATGTTCAACTCATTATGTTACCATGTTGTTTGTTTTAACCTTGTAGTTATTGTACATGTTATATAACATACTATATATCCATATTTTTAGATTTTTTTTTTGGGGGGGGGGTCTATAATATTAGGGCCTGATGTGGGTCAATGATTGGAAGCAACATCGATTTTCATGCATTTGTTTTTCTACCGTGTTAGGTGTCAAAGAAAAAAAAATCACACTCAAAGTTCTTGCAAAAAAACAGCCGTCAAAATATTACATATTAATATTTTTTCCCACTCAAACTCTCGGGAGTCCAAAACCCCCGTTTATGGCGGCGTAGCATGATGATTCAGCTACACAGACGCTCCGTTTGAACTTGTGTCAAATGTGCAGACTTCACACTCTTTACCAGTCTTTAAATGGCGGTAAATCTGTCAAATAATATTCCGCGTGATTTTGTCATTATGTCATCATGTTATTTTATTTTTTTCATCAAATCAAGGCACTCCCTTCCTCTATGGTGTTTTTTTTTTTTAATAATTAAACGATCACTATTACATGGTTGAATACAGCCTATTAGGTACAAAAAAATATAGGTAAAAATATTGGTAAAAAATATGCACACATTATTTAAGTAAATTGGACTTATTCTTGGCATAAGTTGAGCATTTTCAAGCATTAAAAAGACTAAATGAACTAACTAAATGTAATAAAACGTAAATACAAGGCAGAAGAATCATTCTGATTGTGAATGGAGTACTGGATTCTACATTGGCCACTAGGTGTCAGTAATTGTTCGGTGAGACAGGCACTAGACCAGGGGTCTCAAACTCGATTTACTTGGGGGCCACTGGAGCTCGGGTCTGGGTGAGACTGGGCCGCATCAGGTTTTCCAAAAAAAATGCATTTATTAAAAACTAAATTTTTTTAAAAACTTGGCTTTGGTTCCAATTTTCTACAAGAAAAGCTCTGATAAAACATTCCACTGTTCTCAAATATCTTAATTTTTATGTTTTTACACAAAATAAGATGAAAAATAAACAAATCAAGAATAAAGAAAATCAATCAATCAGTAATAAATAAACAAATATAATAATAATAATAATAATAATAATAAAACGGCAAATAAAAAAAACTTAAGAAACCACATATAGTTGGTGGGTATTTTTTTCAGATTAAAATGAACAAAGCATTATTAGAGCCCTGTAGACATGACAAAACACCACTATAGTCACATTTATACTTTTTTTATTTACAACATATTGCGCAACTGAAGGGTCTTGAGACACATGCTAACTCGTAAACTAGAGAGCTAGCGACCTAACGGTAGCCTTCAAGTTATTTCCTTTAAACTTAAATAGCCAAAAACTTACCACTTCCACACGGATAGGGAGGATAACTATTAACAGTTATTTAACCTTTAACATGAACTTTAATCAAACGTAATATTTTTTTCTGGGTACATGATACCAAACAGCATCCATATCAAACTTGTAAATCATGGGCCATTATTTTACTTGAAAAATAATAATATACAGTTAAAATCCCATAGTTTTTGAATGGATTTGTTGTTTGTCCCACTTTATTCGGCAGTCCTTGAACGCACCATTTTGTGTGCAGTGACTTTCTCCCACACTGCACAGACTAATATACTGTAACTTCTAAATTGATGTTGTTACTGTCTTAGTTTTATACATAACAAATGGGACAGTAGGTCGCTATAATGTTATGTGTTTGTATGCTGTACAATGCTGACTTTGCCCTATTATACTGAGCAGCCAGGACAGAGGTGCGTGCACCCGTTTTGCCACGATGCAACGGCTGCGGCGCAACCACTTCCATTTCTGCTTCTGCGGTTACAATTGTGCTTTTCCTCTTTGCAAAATAACCTTGTGGAGTTTTTAAGATTCTCTCTGAGGTCAGAGTCCCCGAAGACCCGCGACATCCGGTGTCGCATACAATAATGCTTTGACTTTAAATGTTGGCATAACTTAGGGCGTTCCACTGTATTTTTAACATGCTTTAACAGGTGATACGTTGCATTTAATCACTGTTTACCTCACTTTTGCAACGCCTCAAAGTCTCTTTTAAATAATTCAGCATTGCTACTACCGCACCTTCTGCCTCGAACCACATGCTCTATGTAACCTGAGCGTCCTTTCAGACAAAGGCCATTGTTACATTGTATTTTCCACCTTATTAAAGGTTCCCTAAGGTGTTGAAACATCCAAGCAAGAAGTCAATTTTAGGCCTTTAGTACCTATAAGTAGTATAGAATTTTTATTACCTTCTTCATTTTGGAAATTCAACCCCAGGATAAAGACAAAGTTACCGTAATTGCCACTAAAACTGCAGCTGAACCCCTACAGCGGTGGGGCGACTTATTGACCATGTTCTAATTTCCTGACATCTCCTATACTTAAGAATTATTACTAATTATAGTCGGTGAGAAACATTGGACAATGGCCATTTGGGTATAATGCATTATGGGGAGTTATAATGTTGCTGTTTTTATTTGTATAGCTTGTATTTTTTTTAGCTACTCTACTTTTTCAGTGTTAATTTGCTGTCACTGATGATTTTAGTCTTCTATCTAAGACAGTGCTTCTCAGTTATTTTCTGTCATGCCCTCCCAGGGAATAATTTTTTTATATTTAATGAATTTATCTGTACTGTACAGACTTAAACTGAAACTGAAAGCAGGAAAATGCAACAAAATGGAGAGCATACAAACGTATTTGAGAGTCGTATTACACGTTGAGCACTGTAAATTTGTTTCAAACTCGGACCTAAAACACACCCCCAGGGAGGCCCCGCCCCACTGTTTGAGAAGCACTGATCTAAGATGAGACAGTGAGTCAGACTGATTTACTGTCAGACTACTGCAGGGGTCTCAAACACGCGGGCCAAATGTGGCTCGCAGGACACTAGTTTGAGGCCCCAGCCTTGATATGAAAGTTAGTGCGGCCCGCGCAAGTTTGATATGGATGCTGTATGGTATCATGTACCCAGAAAAAATATTACGTTTGATTAATGTTCATGTTAAAGGTTAAATAACTGTTAATAGTTATCCTCCCTATCCGTGTGGAAGTGGTAAGTTTTTGGCTATTTAAGTTTAAAGGAAATAACTTGGATCAAATTTATTTTGAGAACAGTGGAATGTTTTATCAGAGCTTTTATTGTAGAAAATCGGAACCAAGGCACTGAAAAAGTTTTTAAAAAATGCGTTTTTTTTTGAAAACCTGATGCGGCCCAGCCTTGCCCAGGCCCTAGCTCCAGTGGTCCCCGGGTAAATTGAGTTTGAGACCCCTGGGCTACTGTATACATTCAACGATAGCTAGTCAACTCTGCCAAAAATTTGTCATCATTAGCTGACAACAAACATAACTAATGCATTGGGTGTGGTTTGTCGGCGCAGGAATATAATGCCTGTAGCAGCACTGTAACAACGCAGTGCTCAAATCCCCTTTTCATTGCTTAGCCAAGCCCCCCCTCCCCCTCCCTGCTGAGGTTCAGCTAAGGAAACCCTGTTTACTACTCCATAGGGTTGCTCACCGGAGCGCTGGAGATACGGATGATTCACGGCATCCCAATTATTACTATTTGGGTCACACTGATGGATGTTAAGGGGAGACGATCTCCTTGGCAGAGCTTCGTCAGACATATGACTCCCCTCTCATGCCAGAGATAACCGCTATTAGTATAAGTGATGCAGCTTTAGTGCTCAAATGGACTGATCATTTGTGCAAATCGAATAAATGCTCTCAGTAATGTGTTTGTTTGTTTTTTTTTTTTTTGCTATGAGTCAAGTTGAGGTTTGTTCCGCAACACAGCGTGGTCCAATGCAGAGTGGTGTGGTTTAAGGTAAAAGTGTGGTGACATTACAGAGGTGCCAGAGACAAACTGCCTCTTGCACATCAAAGCCGTAACGGACGATCTGGCATTTATCTGGCTTTGCCTTTCCCACCAAACACAACAAAGTGAAACACTGCAAACTGTGTGTTCCTTCAGACAGCGACACAGTAACCAGCTATCAAGTAATTACATGCTTGCCAATGGCAGCTGTTATGTCTGGTATGATGTATACAGAACTTGTTGGGCAGCAACAATTGCTTTCAAATAGAGCTGTCAAAAATAAAATGTTATTAATTACATTGCAATTTTTTAGTCTGGCGCTCTTTTGTAACTTCATTCTGACCCGATTACACCATCAACAATTCCCACACCTTATACTGTATGTATCTCCAACTTGCACACGTCTCTAGTACATTCATCCTGGGAACAACACTTCCTCATTGTGATGCATTCAGGGACAGTCCGAACAAAAACAGCATTATAATGCATGTGTGTGTGTGTAAAGAAATAGGAAGACAAAGAAAAACATGAAGTGGATATTCTCATCACTCCGCATGTACAGTTTGCTACATTTAAGTATGCTGGAAAATACACTGTAATTGTAAAGTAAATGACCTGATGTCTTTAAAAGCAACTCCTCATTGCTCGTAATAACGCGGTTTAAAGTGTGACTCAAATGTTCTGCTGCTATTGGACAGACTAGTGTTAGACAAATAGATTTTTAGACTTTGGTATTTTTTAGCATGATTGACATATTCAGTTCATTTGGAGCTGTTAATATATACATCCTTTCCTGTCATTTGTCTTTTTGTTCATTAAATACTGGAAAAATGGGTAATAATTCATTCATTCATTCATTCTCTACCGCTTTTTCCTCACGAGGGTCGCGGGGGATGCTGGAGCCTATCCCAGCTGTCTATGGGCGAGAGGCGGGGTACACCCTGGACTGGTGGCCAGCCAATCACAGGGCACATATAGACAAACAACCATTCACACTCACATTCATACCTATGGACAATTTGGAGTCGCCAATTAACCTAGCATGTTTTTGGAATGTGGGAGGAAACCGTAGAACCCAGAGAAAACCCACGCATGCATGGGGAGAACATGCAAACTCCACACAGGGGAATTGAACCCTGGTCTCCTAGCTGTGAGGTCTGCGCGCTAACCACTAGACCGCCGTGCCGCCTGGGTAATAATTGTGCTATTAATTATCAACAGATATTGAATAAATTTTTACTTGAAAAAAAAAATTATATATATATATAGTGTACCTGTGTGAGACAATACACCACCAACGTATAATGCAGAATATTTGACTGTTTCTGGGACAACTTTGTCCCCCCCCACACCCCAATTCCCTGTCAGTGCTGTTTACACAGAAAGCAACCAATACTAGAGACTCGTGTTAGACAAATAGATATTTAGACTTCTGTATCTTTTAGCATGATTGACATAATATATAATAATTGTGCTATTAATTATCAACAGATATTCAATACATTTTTATTTAAAAAAATGTATGATGCAGAATATTTGACTGTTTCTGGGACGACCCCCCCCCCCCCCCCCCCTCCGCTCATGGTGTCAAAAGAACCACACCCAGCAACCAATAGATGGATAAAAACAGACAATACACCACCAACGTATGGTGCAGAATATTTGACTGTTTCTGGGACAACTTTGCCCCCCCCCCACTTCCCTGTCAGTGCTGTTTACACAGAAAGCAACCAATACTGTGTGTATAATATGTGGAGTCTGAGCTATGTTTAGATAAAATCCATTTGCATTTGCTTGTGTGTTCCTTCCAGGGACCTCGTCCTATTCTCAGCAGGGATACGCCTGGGAGTCTAAGCTGTACAGCCTGGAGCATAGCCATGAGCGGCCCGCCGACAGGAAGAAGAAGAGCCTCGGCCTGGCAACCCTCAAAAGGCGCTTCATCAAACGAAGGAAGTCCAGCCGCTCGGCAGATCATGCCCGTCAGATGCGCGAGTTGCTCTCCGGCTGGGACGTCCGAGACACAAACGCCCTGGTGGAGGAATACGAGGGCACGGCGGCCCTCAAGGAACTGAGCTTCCAAGCCAGCCTGGCACGTGCCGAGGCGCCCAGCTTACCCCGGGACCTGGCCGCCCTTTATCAGCATAAGTACTGCACCGATGTGGACCTCATCTTCCACGGTACTTGCTTCCCGGCGCACCGCGCCATCTTGGCTGTTCGATGCCCGTTCTTCAAAACTCTGCTGTCTTCATCCCCCGGCTACGGAGCCGAGGTCCACATGGACATTGACACAGCAGGCATCGACGTGCCCATGTTCTCCGCGCTGCTGCACTACTTGTACACGGGGGAGTTTGGAGTGAGCAGCGCAGAGGATTCCCGGCTGCAGAATGTGGACGTGCTGGTGCAACTCAGCGAGGAGTTTGGAACGCCCAACTCCCTGGAAGCAGATATGAAGGGCTTGTTTGATTACGAATGCTACTACGACGCCCTTTTGAGTTTCTCCTCAGACTTTGAGATGGTCGAGAGTTTCAGTGAGAGAGTGCCTGTGGCCGGAGCTCCCACTGTTGTTTCGGGAGGCGGCGCAGCTCCAGGAACCCCAGATGAGGATCTACGAGCTCACAAGGCTATCTTGTCTGCACGCTCCCCTTTCTTCAGGAACCTTTTACAAAGGCGCATTCGAACTGGCGAGGAAATGACGGAGCGTACGCTGCAGACACCGACCCGCATTGTGCTGGATGAGTCCATCATACCGCGCAAGTACGTGCAAGTGATTCTTCACTGCATGTACACAGATGTCGTCGAGCTGGGCCTGGTCCTGCGAGGCAGCCCTTCGGCGGGTAGCCTTGGGGAGGTGCAAGCCCTGGTGTCCGGGGGCCGGGGTGCCAGCACACGCACAGAAGAGGCCATGGAGCTCTACCATATTGCTTTATTCCTGGAGTTCAGCATGCTGGCACAAGGTAAGGGATTATAACTCACATTAACAGCACAGTTGCGTACAAATCAATAATGCATTATGTCATTAGCTGCTTTCATGAATTTTAATCATTTGTTTATATGGCTTGCATTGCTACATTGCCCTCTTAAGGTCTGCTTGGTTTTGACCTCTCTGGCCTGCTTTTGTCGTTATTCCAAACACACATTCATCGAGGGCGTTTTTCCACTCTTAAGTAAACGTTCCACCTTTAAAGGCAGATGAATCATATGTCAAAATATTCCAAATATGACTTCTGCCGCCCAGACTGTACAGCTTTCTGTGAGGTCAAGGGTGTTGAAGCTATACTGTTTGGAATGGAGTAATAATACGGGTTGCAAATATATATGCAGTGTTTGGGACGATCGGCAAGGGTCAGAAAAATACGAGGATTTGTGTTTACAGTATTTAATGGTAATGGTTTAATTTCATTTGAACATGCATCAGATTACAATTGAATGCATCACATAATCAGTTCACAGTTCCACATGTCCAAAAAGAGTAGGAAGAAGCAAAGCTTATTAAATCCTACCCTTCCATCTGGTACTTTTACAATCAGTAACTGTTACATTTGTTCACTTCCTGCTTTCCATAGTACAGTTTAAGTTTTAAATTTTTTTTTTTTTATTGTTTTTTTTATTTTTGTCACGTACCGAAGTACAAGATGATATGACCATAAGGCAAATGGTGGTCACACTAGATAAGAACTGTTTTTTTCTGTCAACCCCCCAATTTTATATGGCGGAGATTATTTAGCATCCTGGAGATGGGAAGTATATATATTTTTATAATATTTTGTTTGTGTTCTAGTGATCTACTATTATTATGTATGCAAATCAATACCTAATACAGTATTGGCCTCCAACTCCTTGGCATCATCCTCCATTCATTTGCAGAAAATTGCTATCACAATGGTAGTACAGCGATTCACATTGTCTACATGACTCAGGGCCGTTTCATCTTGAGAATGGCAGTCAAATGCATCTTTTTAAGTGGAATCTGGAAGGACTATGTAGCGCATCTTACATAATGGACTCCACGAGCAAAATTATGCCTGTGAAAAAGTATTTTAGGAAGCCTCGTTGGTTCATATGCTCAGACTGACGGGTTGTGAATCCGTCAACACTCTTAAAGGGCTGCGTGTTGGTCTGATGTAAACAATCACGCACGGTCAGCTGATCAGACACCATCTCACACCCGGGAGCTGTTGCTGTCATTCTTGACAGCTTAGCTGGTGAGCAGGCAAATGGTGCCATCCCCCCCCCCAATCCACTCCCTCAATTCAACAACCCCCTGTGAGAGGGTATTTTTATCCCCCCTCTCCGCCTTCACCCGCCGAGTTGTGCAGCACTAATCAGTTCCCATGAAACCTCGGTGAGGAATGTGGCAAGATAGTTGAGGTTCACCCGATGTCATCCTGTCCAAATTCCCACCCTTGCCTGCACTGCAGCTTCCTGTTATTCCCATTTTTCAAATCACATTCTCACTGTAGGCCTGCATACTGTGCGGGGTGTCAATTTAAATTTTGATACCGTCTGTGGCTTTACTGCTAAATGAATCGTGGCAGCTGAACTTTCCCTCAAACTGCCGCTACCGCCGTTGTCTTTAGATTCCGTGTGAGTATTGTAACATTGCAGAGCAGCAGCCCAGAATCGACTGTTTTCATGCTTAGCGTTGATGGGAACACATTTTTCTCCTAGTCGCGCCTGGTTTGAAAGGCAATGTATGTCATTGTCAGCGCACCTTTTTCTTTTGCCATTTCTTCCTCGTCACGACTTCTCCTGAATTGCTGCACGCTGAATCTTGAAGATTTAGAATGCACTAGGCTAGGTCATTCGAAACATGCCGGACTTAGGCGTAGTAATGCTGCACTCGCACATACCTCAATCTATTTGCTTGTGCCCTGACTTGTAATAAGGTACATGTAAGAGCCATTTATACTTATATACTATATATACTTTATATATACGTATATATATATATATATATATATATATTATAAAGCAGGGGTCTCAAACTCAATTTACTTGGGGGCCACTGGAGCTCGGGTCTGGGCAAGACTGGGCCGCATCAGGTTTTCCAAAAAAAAACAACACATTTATTAAAAACAGAAAAATTAATAAACTTTGCTTTGGTTTCAATTTTCTACATGAAAAGCTCTTATAAAAAATTCCACTGTTCTCAAATATCTTACTTTTTATTTTTCTACACAAAATAAGATGAAAAATAAATAAACAAATCAAGAATAAAGAAAATCAATCAATCAGTAATAAATAAATAAATATAATAACAATAAAATGGCAAATAATAAAAACTTAAGAATCCACATATAGTTGGTGGGTAGACAAATTATTTTTTTCAGATTGAAATGAACAAAGCATTATTAGAGCCCTGTAGACATGACAAAACACGACTATAGTCACATTTATACTCTTTTTATGTACAACATATTGCGCAACTGCAGGGTCTTGAGACACATGCTAACTCGCAAACTAGAGAGCTAGCGACCTAAACGGTAGCCTTCAAGTTATTTCCTTTAAACTTAAATAGCCAAAGACTTACCACTTCCACACGGATAGGGAGGATAACTATTAACAGTTATTTAACCTTTAACATGAACATTAATCAAACGTAATAATTTTTTCTGGGTACATGATACCATACAGCATCCATATCAAACTTGCGCGGGCCGCACTAACATTAAACTTTCATATCAAGGCGGGGGCCTCAAACTAGTGTCCTGCGGGCCACATTTAATTAGTTAAAAATAACAAAATTGGATAGGCTCCAGCATACCCTGCGAGCCTAGTGAGGATAAGCAACATGGATGGGTGGATGGGATTGGCAACATCTAAATCCTGCTTTGTTTACAAAGCACATCTCTACTCAAACATTGTGCTCTTTGCCTTTATGCTATTTTGTGTGTGTGCTTATTTAGTTTTCATTAGATACAGGCACCGTGTCTGAATTGAACAGTTACATTATGAAGATAAGCACATTTGTTTTGCTGAGCTACTCAGCTGATAAGATGGCGAGCTATTGATAGTTCGGGATGTACCTGTTAACCTGGAAACACTATTATGTTTATGTTAAACAACATAATTATTATAAGCATGACAAGAGATCAGGTTTAAGTGGCACTTCAAAAAAAAATAGTTTCAGTGAGAGTGGGTGACATTCCCAACCAAATCTGTGTACTTGGAGCAGTAAAACAAACAAGCAGTATTGGTGACTGAGAAGTGCTTTCCCATAATGCCGTTTTCCCCTTATTACTGTAGCGTTTCTTTGAAGTCACTAATTATGCCATTTGTGTTTTCCTCAGCAACCAAAATAACCATCATCTCATGAAGATGCATGCGACACAAACATCTTCCCCCAAGCTGTTTTATCTGTGTTTTATTCTAATATCTAGTCTATCTATCTTCTAATCCAGTGATTTTCAACCACTGTGCCGCGGCACACTAGTGTACCTTGAGAAACCGTCAGGTGTGCCGTGAGGAATTATCCAATATCACTTTTTATAATTAACATTTATTAATCATCATTTGCAAATATTATGTCAATAGCCATTATGTCAATAGTATACATGGACCCAAATATTCCAATTGCATTTGGTTTATTTGCTCAAACAGGGATGGAATATTCCTTTAACCAATCCGATTGAGGTATCTTGTACCCGCTCAAACGGAAAGTTCTTCTTCGTGGTGTTTTTCTTCTTCTGTTGTTTATTGGCGGTTGGCAAGCAGCTTTCGTATGCATTAGCGCCATCTGTGGAACAGAATCTAAACCCTTCTATACTTTATTCACAAGTCCAGTTTTATTAAAAAAGAAAATATATATCTATATAAAACATGTCCTGAGTTTAATTATAAAATATTAGCAAGATTGAATTTGATCTTTTCCTGTTTAAATTGATCCCGGGTGCGTTCTTTCAGCGCATGCTCAGATATGACGTAACACGCAGATCCAGACGTTCTTCACTTTTAAAAATGGAGGCCAGCAATCGGCACTGGACTAAGCAAAGTTGGTTTTTGATTCAAACTAAATTTCAAGACTGGACAGACGAAAAACTGGCAATACAGAGTTATTCCAACAAGTGAAAGAATAACTTGCGGAAGTCGGTATCACGTGATGTTGATGTTTACGTTTTACTGGGCATGCCCTATTGACTATTCTGGTTGATTTTCACGAACGCATGTAGACAAGAGATTGGAATATTCCTTTCTATGGATACCATTGTTTCCCGAAAGGTGATTCGGAAAGAGAAAAAGTGGTGATGTAAAAACGTGGCTACTGTGGAGTGTCTGTGGTGTAAAGACTAGCATAGCAATGTAATATTGGTCCGTGTGGCAACACCTACCTTGTTCCTCCCATAGACTTATTGATGCACGTGTGAGGTCGTGGTGACATTTTGGAACATTTTTGGTTAGTGGTGTGCCACAAGATTTTTACAATGTAAAAAAAAAAAACGTGCCAATCACTGATCTAATCTAATATGTCTACTTGAATTTGATACTTGAATTTATTATGTTATTGCATTTGGGCATCCAGGCTTAGCAGTAAAACTGCATTCAACCTGTCACACGTTGTCTTCTTTTGGTCCAAAATAAGCCACTATGTACATTGTTATTCAAGTTGTCATATTATACAAGTTTGAATGTACCGCAGCTGGAAGGGCGTCTGTGGAGATGTGCTGATTTCGCCTTTTTTCCCCCTTTCTTTTTTTCCCCCCTTCTGCCAAAAGATGTCATAATGACAAATATCAGTACGGCCAGTTCGCATAAAATCAAATTTGGGCTCTTGGACCAAACTGGAGGAGCTGAAGGTTTCAGTAGTCATCAGGTCTCTTCAAGAGCCGCCCGCAAAGAGGTTTATTTCAGGATCTGGACAAGGAAAATATCCTCTCATCCGTCACACTGTCACCACCATCCCGCGCTACTCAATGTCACGCATGTGTGAAAGCCCGTGGAGGTGTTTTCTGCAGCAGCTGAGGGCCGTCATCTGTCTTTATTTATCCTCCAGACACGGATCCCTTTACGAGAGTGCCATTCCGCCCAGCTATCAACCAATATTAAAAGCCTTATTAATTTTTCAAGTGCCCATGCAGAGAGGGCCAATGTGGTTTTCGGGCGCTGTGTGTACCGCTCTTCGGTTTTGCCCTCGCTGGGCTTGCACTTGTGGTTGCGGCCTGCTTCATTTTAAGTGGCATTGCTCACACTTTGATTTACATCCACCGGCAATATTTTGTCCGGCAGACGCTGAACTGCTGCTGTGTGAGGGCTACCAACCGTGGAAAAAAAAAATCATATTAGATATAATGTTGATTCTTATCATCGGAATAAAAGCTCTGTGTTTTGTAGATGGGGAAGCTGCTGTGAATGCCAATGGGCTTAATGCGGAGCAAAGCCGTTGGCTGGGAGTGTTTACTTTTCTGCATGTGTGGCTGCTTTACAGCAAGCGGAGGCTAATGATGCACATAGCTGGGGAAAGACAGACGGCACAGAGAAGATTGTCAAACACTGCGACACAGCTGGCGGGAAAAAAACTGGAGTAGTCATTTGGTTTGGTTTTATAACCCAACTCCAAAGGCAAAGCTTCTTCTTTTTTTTTTTTTTTGCTTTGCTTTTCTCGACTATTCTGAGTTGCCCGCTTCCTCTTAAGCCCGAATCCCAATTCTACCCCACAGCCCTTCCACTTTTGTCTTACCCCTTCCCCGACCTTTTAAAACCGAGGGCCGGTAAGAAATGGGACACCACTTGATTCTCATTTCATCACCACCCTTCACCGCTTGCTGCCTGAGACATAGGCAGATGAGATGATAAAATAGACCATAATATATATTTCCTACCATACAGTAAGGTGCATACATTTCTACATTTTGAACATCTTTTTTTTAATAAGAGGCACACATTTTTCCAAACTGTGACATTTATTGCAAAACAGCAACTGTAATAGCAGCGCACAACCAGCACTGGAAAAACATTTATAAAAATAGAAAATAAATAAAAGCTAAATAAAAAATTTTATATAACCAGGTAGAAAACCCATTGAGATCGAGATCTCTTTTGCAAGGGTGACCTGGCCGAGACGTCAGCGCACATGTAAATACATAAACACATTACAATAATGCAAGATTCATTTTTAATTCATTCATTCATTTAATTAATTAACAGTCAATACATAGAAATAAAAAAAGTTGACAGTAAAATGCTAAAGTGACTCGTGAAAACAATTATAACAAAACAAAAAATATATATATACCGTATTTTCCTGACTATAAGTCGCACTTTTTTTCATAGGTTGGCTGTTCCTGCGACTTATACTCCAGAGCGACTTATAAATAAAAAAACTGTTTATGTTACATAAACACTGGACACCTTTTCTGTTCATTTCTGTTTATTTTTTGTGTAGCTGAATAACCATTGTGTTAGCATATCTTACACCTATTCCGCCTGTTTTCTATTCTTTTATTATTGTTAGAATATGCCTTCCAAGATGACATAATGTCTGTTTTGGTCAAGTAGTTAAATTACCCGCAAAAAATGCGACTTATACTCCAGTGCGACTTATGTAGGTTTTTTTCTACCTAATGATGCATTTTTGGCCTTGTGCGACTTATACTCCGAAGCGACTTATAGTCCAGAAAATACAGCATATATATTGCATGATATAATTAAAAACAAAGTGGTAACAGGTAAAAATATACATATGGACCGGAAATAACAATATATCAAACTGTATAAACATCAGCAAATGTACAAACCTTATAAAGCATTATTTCAAGGTTAAAGAACCTTGCTCTCTCCGTCTATGTTCCCTCTCAGATTCTTTTGTAAGAAAGTTTTTTTGTTGCATTTGGCTTTTCCGTACTGGGATTGCAGCTTTGGAATGGTGCTGGAGTGTTTGATGTAGCAGAAGGCTGACTTCAGTTGGCTCAGCATCTCTCAGCGTGAAGCATACGTGTGATTCATGGGCTACAACCATTAGGGTAACTCATTTTAAATACAATAATTAGCTTAGTATTAGTAAAGATGTTTAGTTAGATTAGTTACATGTTTCATGGTCATGTCGAGTGGTTAGCGTGCAGACCTCACAGCTAGGAGACCAGGGTTCAATTCCACCCTCGGCCATCTCTGTGTGGACTTTGCATGTTCTCCCCGTGCATGCGTGGGTTTTCTCCGGGTACTCCGGTTTCCTCCCACATTCCAAAAACATGCTAGGTTAATTAGCGACTCCAAATTGTCCATAGGTATGAATGTGAGTGTGAATGGTTGTCTGTCTATGTGTGCCCTTTGATTGGCTGGCGACCAGTCCAGGGTGTGTCCCGCCTCTCGCCTGAAGACAGCTGGGATAGGCTCCAGCGCCCCCGTGACCCTCGTGAGGATAAGCGGTAGAAAATGAATGAATGTTTTTTTCGACACCACTTTGGTTCCTGTCTGCGTCTACCTAAGGGTAAGACTTGGAGTCAGGCTAAATAGCTTTCATTTAAGGTTTTGTACGATTACAACATTCTTATGTGTTATTTGCCTACACATTGATCACTGCGTGATCCAAAACCAAACTTACCCCTTTCCAAAGTCAATGTTTCCAATTTCCTCAAGTGTCAGCGGCGGTGGAAAATTCCACGTCATCCCATAACTGTTACCCCAGCGCTCCTCTGATTGGATGCCAGTCATAGAAGCTACTTGGTTATGTCATCAGAGAGAAAGTAAGAATGACTAATAACGATATGGACACAACATAGACAGCAACGGGAACTGAAAGGAAGAAAATACACTGGAAACCCCCCCCCCCCCCCCCCCCCAAACACGCCACACTTAATTTTCCGAATGTGGAAGAATTAGATGAAGATGAAGAATTAACATTCAGAGGGTGTTGGTTGATTTGTAATTTTTAAAACCACGCATACTTTTGTGTGTACACCTTGGCATAGGCGCCCGTGTTTATTCATCACGTGTAAAATGAGGCCCAAAAAAAACAACATGAAGCTATCAAAGGAATTTCCGTGGGTCGGTAGTAGCGGAGTTAAACTGCCTGCCCGCTGTTCTGGTATGTGCTCTGATTTCAGAAACATCGTGAGGAGGATGTGGAGGTTAGTTGAAAGAGACTCCCTGGTTGTGTGTGGATGTAAGGGGGGGTACAAATGTGTGAATAGCTTCTTGGTTTCAGACGTTTACGACCTGAAACGCTTCAAGATGATTGCAGAAAAACGATAGAATGATTTATCTCACTGTCTCACTCTTCTCTCATCGTCGTCGTCGTTGTCGTCTCCCCAAAAAGGCTGCGAGGACATTATCGTGGAAAGCCTGTCCCTCGATTCGCTGGTGCCCATCCTCAAGTGGAGCTCCCAACCTTACGGCTCCAAGTGGGTGCACAGGCAGGCCATGCACTTCCTCTGCGAGGAGTTCAGTCAGGTTGTCACCTCAGATGTTCTCTACGAGCTCGGCAAGGAACACCTTCTCAACGCAATCCAGTCTGACTACCTTCAGGTGAGCAAACGCTGGTGATCTGTTTGTTTTTTTGTTTTTTGTTTTTGATTATTACTGCTATTATTAGTAGTAGTCTGCTTTTGCCCTGTGATATGAAATTTATCAGCGATTTTTTTTTGTTAAAAATAAAAATCAATAAAAAATAATAAAAAACAATTTTTTTTTCATAAAAAAAAAATATATATATAAAATGCCCTCCTAAAAACACCACTGACCATAGCTACTATAGATATGTCAGCTATAGTGCTAACAACATTCCAGTCATTATTATTACTATCATCATTATTCTTCTTCTGATTATTACTACTATTATTAGTAGTCTGCTTTTGCCCTGTTATATGAAATTTATCAGCGATTTTGTTTTTGTTAAAAAAAAATAAAATGAATAAAAAAAATAAAAAATATCCAATATTTTTAAAATAAAAATAAAAAACTCAAATTATTTAGGGGGGCTTAAGAACATTTTAGGGGGCTTCAGCCCCTGATAAAGCATATATATGGCCATTCATGCACTGGGTTACTTAACATTGTTTTTAATGGAAAAAAAAACTAATTTCCAAGGTGTGGCATATTTTATTTGACAGTATCGTGAGGATAAGCGGCAGAAAATGAATGACTGTATCGGAAACCCCGATGTCCTCAAATAGCATCTCCGGCAATTAGGAAGCCTCTTCCTCCCTAACACCGTTTTTAGTGCGGCATTCCCAAAGGAAAAAAGCTTGAAACCCAGAAGCTGAGCTGTCATCGGTGCTGCCAAACTACTTAGGCCTCCGGCCAGACTCTTGAGGTGAAATGTTGTAATCCAACTACGCAAACAAGCCAACCAGACTTGAACCTTCGCTGGAACACTGTCCCAACATGTTGCATTGTCACCTTATCCTCATTTAACAGCTTGTTTTTTTTTTTTTTCCCCTGACAAGTCGCTGACCTTCTCCTCCTGATAATTATGTTGTGTCTTCCTGCCCCCCCTCCTTCTCCTTCTCCTTCTACTCCCCTCTTCCTCCTCTCCCCTTGCTCTTTTCTCATTTGCAGGCCAGCGAGCAGGACATTCTCAAGTATGTTGTTAAGTGGGGCGAGCAGCAGCTTATTAAGAGGATGGCAGACAGGGGTAAGATAATACACTATAATTATTCTCTGAGCACAGCCCCCAATGATTCTGAGGACATTTCACACTTATCACGGCCTCTAAAATGTATTTCAAAGTAAATCAAACAGAGCCAATGTTTCTGTATGAAAAAACAAACCTCTGCCATTGCCATTTTAGTCCCCTTAGTTTACACAGCACAGAATAGCAAAGATGTGTGTCCATGTCTTATATAAGGATTGTTGATGATGGGCAAAATCCCTTCCACCCCCAAAAAAAGCAGTTTTTCTTAAAATATCACATACCTGTGATGTTTTTGGTAGCCATTTTATTTTTATTTCTTTGTCTTTGGGATGAAAATGCTTGTTTTCGTCACATTTTAGTCAGTTCATTTCTAATCAGTGTCGTTTCCGTCAACGGCGAGGATAACAAGATCATTTCGTTGATGAAAATAAGACTGCGATGAGCTAAACGTGCCTCTTTGATGGCGAAAATGTGACGAGTCATGAGTTTTCATTGACGAGACTGGACGATAATGTTTATTATTTATTAGCACTCTGTTAACTGGTTAGTTAGACTAAGATAATGTTACGGTCATTAGCACTGTGTTAACCGGTTAGTTAGACTAAGATAACGTTATGGTCATTAGCACTGTGCTAACCGGTTAGTTAGGCTAAGATAACGTTATGGTCATTAGCACTGTGCTAACCGGTTAGCTAGGCTAAGATAACGTTATGGTCATTAGCACTGTGCTAACCGGTTAGTTAGACTAAGATAACGTTAGCCGGTTATTTAGACTAAGATAACGTTACGGTCATTAGCACTGTGCTAACCAGTTAGTTAGACTAAGATAATGTTACGGTCATTAGCACTGTGTTAACCGGTTAATTAGGCTAAGATAATGTTATGGTCATTAGCACTGTGCTAACCGGTTAGCTAGACTAAGATAACGTTATGGTCATTAGCACTGTGCTGACCGGTTAGTTAGGCTAAGATAACGTTATGGTCATTAGCACTGTGCTAACCGGTTAGCTAGACTAAGATAACGTTATGGTCATTAGCACTGTGCTGACCGGTTAGTTAGGCTCAGATAACGTTACGGTCATTAGCACTGTGCTAACCAGTTAGTTAGACTAAGATAACGTTACGGTCATTAGCACTGTGCTAATCAGTTAGTTAGACTAAGATAACGTTACGGTCATTAGCACTGTGCTAACCGGTTAGTTAGACTAAGATAATGTTATGGTCATTAGCTTGTGCTAACCGGTTAGCTAGACTAAGATAACGTTATGGTCATTAGCACTGTGCTGACCGGTTAGTTAGGCTAAGATAACGTTATGGTCATTAGCACTGTGCTAACCGGTTAGCTAGACTAAGATAACGTTATGGTCATTAGCACTGTGCTAACCGGTTAGTTAGGCTCAGATAACGTTACGGTCATTAGCACTGTGCTAATCAGTTAGTTAGACTAAGATAACGTTACGGTCATTAGCACTGTGCTAACCGGTTAATTAGACTAAGATAATGTTATGGTCATTAGCTGTGCTAACCGGTTAATTAGACCAAGATAACGTTTTCTTCTTCATATCGCTGCTGCAGAGCCCAATCTGCTGAGCGGCACTGCCCACAGCGTTAACAAGCGAGGAGTAAAGAGGAGAGACCTGGACCCGGAGGAGCTCAAGGAGATCCTGTCCCCGCTCCTGCCCTTCATTCGAACTGAGCACATACTACCCCCGCACAGCGACGTCCTGTCTGACGCAGTGAGCCCTCCTTGTCCCGCCTGGTTATGGTCATGTCTCGGTGTTCTTGGCACATTAAGCACGGATCCCATGCCCGGTTCTCTCGTCCACAGCTCAAGAGAGGTTTGATAAGCACGCCTCCATCAGATATGCTCCCCATCGCCGAGGGCGGGAAAGCCAATGCTTGGTTGAGACAGAAGAACGCCGGCATCTACGTGCGGCCTCGTCTTTTCTCTCCTTACGTAGAGGAGGCAAAGGTAAGACTCACAAGCATGCATGTTGTCAATCAAGTGCGAAACAACTTCTCACCTAATTCACCGTCTACTTCCTGTTTGCCCCGTAGTCGGTGCTGGATGAAATGATGGTGGAGCAGACCGATCTGGTGCGCCTGCGACTTGTCCGCATGTCCAACGTCCCCGACACGCTCTACATGGTCAACAACGCCGTGCCGCAGTGCTGTCACATGGTCAACCACCAGCAAATGTCCGTGAACTCAGCCGCCGCCCCATCGGTAGTGGCCAATGAAATCCCAGGTTTGTTGGGGGGGGGGTGAAAACGGGTTACTAAATATTCACTTTGAAGTCAAACGAAGCGGCGAGGCTTCATTCCCTCCGCTTCCTTCTCAAGTTGGATTTAATTTCATGTTTATGCATGTTAATTATTATTATTATTATTATTATTGTGTGTGTCTTCCAGTGCCGCAGCTCTCAGTGGTGAAGGAGATGATCCGCAGGCTTCAGGAACTGAGGCACACGGAGCAGGTGCAGCGAGCGTACGCCCTCAACTGCGGCGAGGGCGCCACCGTCAGCTACGAGCTCCAGTTGCGAGTTCTTCGGGAATTCGGTCTGGCAGACGGAGCCACGGAGCTACTACAGGTGCGGAGAAAAGCAGGACTGTAAACTTTTCTTATGTTTTTATCTTTTTAGTCCTATTTTATGCTCTTAGTCTTCAGCTTTTAACGCCAGTGTTTTGTTTTTATCTTTTGAGTCCTATTTTATGTTCTTAGTCTTCAGCTTTTAACTCCAGTGTTTTGTTTTTATCTTTTTAGTCCTATTTTATGCTCTTAGTCTTCAGCTTTTAACTCCACAGTGTTTTGTTTTTATCTTTTTAGTCCTATTTTATGTTCTTAGTCTTCAGCTTTTAACTCCAGTGTTTTGTTTTTATCTTTTTAGTCCTATTTTTTGCTCTTGCTCTTCAGCTTTTAACTCCACAGTGTTTTGTTTTTATCTTTTTAGTCCTATTTTTTGCTCTTGCTCTTCAGCTTTTAACTCCAGTGTTTTGTTTTTATCTTTTTAGTCCTATTTTTTGCTCTTAGTCTTCAGCTTTTAACTCCAGTGTTTTGTTTTTTATCTTTTTAGTCCTATTTTATGCTTTTAGTCTTCAGCTTTTAACTCCAGTGTTTTGTTTTTATCTTTTTAGTCCTATTTTTTGCTCTTAGTCTTCAGCTTTTAACTCCATTGTTATGTTTTTATCTTTTTAGTCCTATTTTTTGCTCTTGCTCTTCAGCTTTTAACTCCAGTGTTTTGTTTTTATCTTTTTAGTCCTATTTTATGCTCTTAGTCTTCAGCTTTTAATTCCAGTGTTTCCTCAGGGGGGTCCTCCACACTGGGGGCTGTGTCGGGTCTGCTGAGGGGGTGCCATCCTTGGGTCCCTTCGACCCGGCCGGGTGGGGGTTCCTCCCTTTAATGTGGGAGTTCGCCCATCTGTCGGAGTCGGGGGGCCCGGGTGCTGGTCCCCCGATGGCACGGCCTGCAGATCCATGTCTTTGCAGGAAAAGTGCTATACAAATAAAGTTGATTTGATTTTGATTTGTTCCCAAGTTGGTTGAAAACGTCACAGTAGATTAAAAAAAATTCTGTTTTGTCTCTCATCTCTTCAGAACCCGTATAAGTTCTTTCCTGATGAGCGATTCGGAGACGAGAGTCCAATTCTGGCTCTCCGCCAGGTGGGTCGATGCCGCGTAAACAGCAGCCCGGCCATGGATAGCATGTTCGCAGAGATGGAAGGAGTAGCGGGCTTCCACCCTCCTCTCCCTCCTCCGCCTCCCCCGTACCACCCGCCTGCTACACCCAGCCACGCTCAGCTCAAAGGCACCTGGCGACCCCGCGTTCCCATGCCCACGCCCACCCGTTCCTTCTCCTACCCTTGCAACCGCACCCTCAGTCAGCGTCCCGCAGTGGCCAAGCACGCCGGCGCCGACTACGCCTCAGTGCCCAGACCCCAGCCCCCGGACTGCACCAACCCGCAAGCTATGGGTTTGCTTTCAGAACAGCAAGCGGTGAGTGTGTCTGATTCCCGACTTTGTGTCCCGCCTTGCCGGGGTTCCTTATTCTGTGTAGATGTATGAAAATCAGGGACGCTTCGACTTGGGAACGTCGTCATCTGATCACGACTTCTGATTAGATTTCTAAACTGAAACTAAAGTCGCCCGGTGGTTGGGAACCCCTGCTTTCGTTTCTTCAGTTGTTTGTGTTTGTGTCCCTGAAGGCCACTTTCACAAGTTTGGTCTTTATTTCAGATGGGCATGGAGCCGGTCATGAGGGAGTTCATGCCCGACATCGCACTCGGCGTCTCCGTCATGTCCCTGAGGGAACAGCACATGGCCGAGATGGACAGGGAAAGCCCTCACAGCCCCATGGCTCCCTCGGGGCGTCACCCGCCCCACGGGCCCTGCCCCTCCGTCCGCCACAGCCACGGCCACGCTCCTGGACACGGGCACTCGTGCAAGAGACACGCCCCTGAACCCAAACTGGAGGCGCAAGCGGAATTCCCCGACCTGTACGATTTCTCCTGTCGTCCTTCATCTCCGTCCTCCACGCATCCTTTGCCCACATTTGTGGGCCCAGACATTTACAGCCACAGCTGCGCCCCCTCCGCACCCTTCACCCCCACCTATATCACCGACTCTCAATCCCAGGTTCGAACAGGGCCGGACCCGCTACGACTGGATGTCCTCGGTATGACCTCTGGGGTCAGCCCCTCGGGGGTCCAGCCTCGCATGGGGCACATGCCGAGGGGGCGTTCAAACGAAACGGACCTGACTCACGGCTTAGGACATCTGCGCTCACCCAGCGGGAACATGGACGCCTACGAGGACAGACTAGCCGCACCCAGAGACCCCCCCCCGCCGGAGGAGATGGTCATCGGTGTGGAGTCACCCTCGGGCCCGGGGCCGCTTCAAGCCCAGCCCCGCAGGAACAGTGTCAACGAGGACATCACCAGAGACCGGAGGTCACCCAGCAAGCCTGACTACCCTTACAAAAAATCAGCACTTTAACCCGAGTCGAGGACCAGCAACTGAGATTCTAAAAAGGGAACGACTGACTGCCTGTTGTATTGAATGGTCAAGCACTAAGTGTGTGTGTGTGTGTGTGTGTGTGTGTGTTGAAGAGAAGCTGAAGGTAAGAAAGGTGATCAGTGGTTGCTATTTATAGGCGGCGTCCTTTTTTGTTCCTACCTCTGCCACACGACTCCATCCAGTCCGAAAAATGGTCACGCGGTTCCATCCGAGCGTCGTGTCAATCCCGTGCAGGTCGCAACATTCGATGTAGCCGAGTCGTGTCAAACAAAGACCGCGTTTCGTGTCGCCTGATGATAACAATCTCCATTTACAAAAAGGCCACGCCATCTACGAGAGACATATGTAAATATGCCCACCTTTTTTTTTTTTTTTCCCTGTAGCATCCGACCATACTTGGTTGTGGCTCTTGCACACAAAAAGTCGAAATCGGGATCGGACCTTGTCTTCTCTTCCCCCCCCCCCCCCCCCCCCCCCATCAAGTCCGACAACTGACAGGTTTAAGCGATCAGAGCACAACCTGGCGTTTCCTGTATAGTTTGACACGGACGCCATGGCAACCAACGTGCTGTTATCAAACCGAGTAGTTATTGTGGGCGTCGGTGGGGGGGCGGCGTCACACGTGTAAAAGTGTACTGTGCTCACTCTGTACATATCGCTGGAAAGGGAGCACGCCGTCCTCCTCATCCAATAGCGTCAAGTTTTTTTGTTTTTTTTTCAAATCTTAAAGCCTTAACTCGGAATATTCCATTTTCAGATACTTTTTTTGCTTCATTGCTCTATGATGTCATTTCTATCGCAAAAAAACTCGTCGATTCGCTCAATTGACTGTTTGTTCGCCGAGGAACAACAACATTGGAGTCGGCGTTGATTCAGTTGTAGCTCCAGAACCATGCAAGAACCATGCAAGACCCCGCCCCCACACGACTGAGAGCCTGTTAGCGCCAGCCCCTAGCTTCCACGCCAATAGCACGACACTCGCATTGTAAGGGAAAAAGGAAGAAAAGCAGTTTTGCGTTGATTTGGAAAGAATGTACATAAACGAAGATCAGCTTGTCCCGATTTCAACTTCGGAATCACGTTTTTAATGGTGGTTGTGTTCATGCGACGCTGTGTACTTTTTTTTTTTTTTGTCCTGTCATGAAATCTTTATTTGCTGCGTTTGAGGCAGTTTGCTCGCTATTGTTAGTGGCGTGGATTTTTTTGTTTTTGTTTTTTTTGTTTAGATTTCTCAATCGTACAGGAGGAATGTGAAGGGAAAGATCATTTTCCCACCCCCGTGTAGCTTGCATCACCGGGAAAAAAAACAAACTAACAAAAAAAAAAGCTAAACTTCAGATTCCTGGTGTTCCTGTTGTGTAGTTAACTTTTCCAGCGCGGCATTCCGTTGAAAAACAGCGGTTGCTACGCTCGTCCCCGTAGAGAGGACAGTGCCTTCCCCGCCCGCCTGCAGCTGGGTTTTTATTGGAGACTCCGATGTCTATGCAAGCTCTTTTCTACCATCTTACCAGCCTGCATCTGATACTTGTAGCTCCTTTTTTTTTGTGTACATAGATGTTATTTAGCACCTTTGTTTTTTGTTTTTTTTTTTGGAAAAGACTCATCCGATATGTTTTGATCTCTTAGTTTTGGATTCTTAGCAGGTACGTCGTACTTGTGTGGTGTCTTAGGAATCAATGTTTGTAGACTGATACGTTGCATTTAGTTTCACCGAATCTATTTTTCTACTGGCGCCTCAAAAAAAAAAAAAAAGGTGCACAACAGTGGTCGTCTTTGGCATCCTCAAAAATAAACTGGTTTGATATTATGAATTAAATTCATGTTGATTTGGTTTTGTTGCGCGTACGCTCACTCAATGACCTGCTCCTCTTACTTTTGAGGAACCGATTAGTAGTTAGTTTGTAGTTAGTAATTGGCAATAAAATACATCAAAATGTCATACGGAAGCACCTGCAGTAGCGCTGCATCCTGAAGGGGTCAGGCGTCTAGGAGCTGGAAGGTGCTTGTCACTGCTGTTCTTCCATAGAGGAAAAGTCTGCGTTTTGTTTTTTTGGACTGCAGCAGCACGAGTTCATTCATTCATTTATTTATTTATTTTGGGGTGCTGTCTTTGGGCGAGAGGCGGGGTACACCCTGGACTGGTGGCCAGCCAATCACAGGGCACATATAGACAAACAACCATTCACACTCACATTCATACCTAGTATGGACAATTAATTAACTTAGCATGTTTTTGGAATGTGGGAGGAAACCGGAGTACCCGGAGAAAACCCACACAAAACTTCACTTTTGGAGGATTATATATCAACGCTCACCATGAGATGATAGGATTTTTACAACAAAGTACCATATTTTCTGGAGTATAAGTCGCACAAGGCCAAAATGCATTATTAGGTAGAAAAAAAACATACATAAGTCGCACTGGAGTATAAGTCGCACAAAGCCCAAAATGCATAATTAGGTAGAAAAAAACATACATAAGTCGCTCTAAAGTATAAGTCGCACAAGGCCAAAAATGCATAATTAGGTAGAAAAAAAACATACATAAGTCGCACAAAGCCCAAAATGCATAATTAGTTAGAAAAAGTTATTTTTTGGACTATAAGTTGCTCCGGAGTATAAGTCGCACAAGGCCAAAAATGCATAATTAGGTAGAAAAAAAACATACATAAGTCACACAAAGACCCAAATGCATAATTAGGTAGAAAAAGTTATTTTTTGGACTATAAGTTGCTCCGGAATATAAGTCGCACAAGGCCAAAAATGCATAATTAGGTAGAAAAAAAACATACATAAGTCGCATTGGAGTATAAGTCGCACAAAGCCCAAAATGCATAATTAGGTAGAAAAAGTTATTTTTTGGACTATAAGTCGCTCCGGAGTATAAGTCACACAAGGCCAAAAATGCATAATTAGGTAGAAAAAACATACATAAGTCGCACAAAGACCCAAATGCATAATTAGGTAGAAAAAGTTATTTTTTGGACTATAAGTTGCTCCGGAATATAAGTCGCACAAGGCCAAAAATGCATAATTAGGTAGAAAAAAACATAAGTCGCTCCGGAGTATAAGTCGCACAAGGCCAAAAATGCATAATTAGGTAGAAAAAAAACATACATAAGTCGCATTGGAGTATAAGTCGCACAAAGCCCAAAATGCATAATTAGGTAGAAAAAGTTATTTTTTGGACTATAAGTCGCTCCGGAGTATAAGTCGCACAAGGCCAAAAATGCATAATTAGGTCGAAAAAAAAACATACATAAGTCGCACAAGGCCAAAAATGCATAATTAGGTAGAAAAAAAAACATAAGTCGCTCTGGAGTATAAGTCGCAGGAACGGCCAACCTATGAAAAAAAAGTGCAACTTTAGTCCGGAAAAATAGGTTAATAAGATAGCTAAATACCAATATTACATGACTTAAACTAAACTCGAAGCCACTTATACTGATGAAGGTGAGACAATTCAGTGAATAAAACACACTTTTTGCATAAATAAACTAAATAAATGTAAGAACGGTACATTTAATACGCCGTGTGTTCATCAGCCGCATCAAATAAAAGAGTCTCAGGGAAAGAGTTGCCATCAGTCTTTACTGTATCTTTCTCTCCATGTAAACATTAAAGCAGCATCAGGAGTCTTTAACAGACTGAAACAAACTTGGTCACAAACGCTCATGCATAAAATAGCTACTAGTCACAACTGTTGTTTTTTTATCATCTTCAAGGATAAGGCATCTTTAACAGAAACATACACCACAAATGTGATTGTGATGCTTTTCACTATTTCTTCTAACTTCATTGGTTGCAGCATAAACACCCCCCCCCTTTTTTTTTTTATTCGGTGGGGGGTGGGAAGGAAGGTGACAAATTCACACTTTTAGTCCCAAGCGCCACACGGCGGCGGCAGCATCGATGTCACCCATTTGGTTACTGGTACCCTGTGTTGATTCTGCGTCTTTTTCTAGCTTGTAGCTCCTCAAAAAGCTGATGTACAGCTTCAGGGGTCACCACCTGAGAGGGAGAGGGACGCAATAAATGGGTTACCAAAAGAACATATGATATTTCTATGTCATGATATTTATGTACATATCCTCAGAGTTCAGCCTCTCAAATGTGAATAAGCAAAACAAGATAACCACACACAGAGTGATGGATATTTTTTTTTTTGGGGGGCGGGCGGGACTATATATATTTTACACCTAATAGTTTACCTGGAATTATTATATCTGTAAAAGTGTCATGCAATCTGCTATGTGTGCACTTTGAGATCCTTTATTTAATGTAAAGTGCATTATCAATTAAATTTTTTATTATTATATATTATAATATATAATAAATAAAATATAAAAAAATGTTCTTAAGCCCCCTAAATAATTTCATATTTTTAAATTAATTTTTACAAAAAATAATTCATATAATGGAGCAAAAGTAGGCTAATAAGCAAGTCAATAGGCAGGCTAATACTAGCCTATTAGTAGTAGTAATAATCAGACAAAGAATAATTATAATAGTAATAATAATAGGCTAATTAATAATATAATGATGATTATTATATAATTGATCACTGTCCAATGGTTGCAGAGATAAAATTAAATATGCCACACCTTGGAAATAATTTTTTTCCCCATTAAAAACAATGTTAAGTAATCCAGTGCATGAATGGCCATATATGCTTTATCAGGGGCTGAAGCCCCATTAAAATGTTCTTAAGCCCCGCTAAATAATTTTATTTTATTTTTTGTTTAAAAAATATTTGATATTTTTATAATTTTTTTAATTGATTTTTATTTTTTTTTACAAAAAAAAAATATCTGACAAGTTTCATATGATAGGGCAAAAGCAGGCTACTACTACTAGTAGTAGTAATAATCAGAAGAAGAATAATGATAATAGTAATAATAATAGGCTAATTAATAATATAATAATGATTATTATGTTATTGATGACTGTCCACTGGACAGAATGGTTGCAGAGATTGAACAGCGGTTTTGCAGTGTAGATTGTGTGTACTTGTGTACATTTAATGGTGGACTAAAACAATTGAGTATCTCTACTAAATCTGTACTAAAGTGGGAAAATTATATCCCGGTTCTTGTTCCTTATTTGTTTTTTTTTTTATATTTTGATTTTTTTATTATTATTATTTTTTTTGAATGTCTACTACATTGATTCATATCCTGTGCATCCTACCTACCTACCTGTCCTCAGAACCTAGTGAGGTTTCTTATTTAAAATGGTTTATTCCATTTCCATCATTGTCTACTGGGGAGAAATTGATGCTAAATGTAAACAAATCAAATCCCATGAAGCAAGTATAGCAAATATACCTTTTTTTCTGTAGCACACTGGTGCAAAAATGCTGTGATTGCAGTTGTCAGCTCTTTGTAGCCTAAAAAAGACAAAAAGTACAATTAATTTTGCAGAAGCATTCCAAAATATCTATCTAGTACTCACCATAAATGAACTCTAGTTGTTGTACTCTGGTCATTGAACTCGTCACTGCCATAAGCGGGTGCTGCCCGAACGGCTCGTCCAAGCCTCGGTTCTCATAGGCTAGAACCGTATCCGATTCGTCCATAAGGAAGTGAACCTGTGCGGCGACGTACGCCCTCTGTGTGCACACACGTAATGAACCGTCGATGATGATGAGGATGATGATGATGGAGACTCACCTTGCAGCTGGTGCAGGTACACAGCTCAGAGCGCCAACTGTAAGGCCAGAACACAGCCCCTCGTCTAGGTCTCTCCATAGTCCCAGACCGGAGATCTTTCAACTTGCAAGCCAGCGTTTTGCTTTTCCCGGGATCAGCTGTCATTTCGTCATGGCTCCGTTTACAAGGAAAGTTTTTGGTTTCTTGTCCCTAAACGCAGGACAGCGCCGAGTTATAGCATAGCATGACATGACTGGGCGATGAAAAGCAACAGTTTACTGTAATCCGTCGTGTGAAACTCAAAACCAAAGCAGGACCTGGTGGGGGTCACGTCTCCTCTAATTAGGCAAAAGAAGGGAAAAGAAACAGGAGCTTAAGGCCTTGCTCTCTGGCTTGTGATGTTACTCTCTGGCGCCATCTAGTGGTAAGGAAGGATAACTGCAAAGCAGCCGTGTTCATAAACATTATGGCCCCTTAATTAAAGTTCATTCATTCATTTTCTACCGCTTTTTCCTCACGAGGGTCGCAGGGGGTGCTGGAGCCTATCCCAGCTGTCTTCAGGGAGAGAGGCGGGGTACACCCTGGACTGGTGGCCAGCCAATCACAGGGCACATATAGACAAACAACCATTCACACTCACATTCATACCTATGGACAATTTGGAGTCGCTAATTAACCTAGCATGTTTTTGGAGAACATGCAAACTCCACACAGAGATGGCCGAGGGTGGAATCGAACCCTGGTCCTCCTAACTGTGGGGTCCGCGCGCTAACCACTCTTCCACCGTGCCGCCCAAATTTAGAAGTTATTTATCTTTTTTCCATGAGCTAATGCTGCTAATTTTTAGCACAAAAAAGGGTTTTAGTTTATAGATACTTATGGCAGGGCTGCACGGTGGAGGAGTGGTTAGCGCGCAGACCTCACAGCTAAGAGACAAGGGTTCAATTCCACCCTCGGCCGCCTCTGTGTGGAGTTTGCATGTTCTCCCCGTGCATGCGTGGGTTTTCTCTGTTTTTTTTTCTTCCCACATTCCAAAAACATGCGAGGTGGATGGCCACCAGTCCAGGGTGTACCCCGCCTCTCCCCCCAAGACAGCTGGGATAGGCTCCAGCACCCCCCGCGACCCTTGTGAGGATAAGCGATATGAATTAATAATAGATATGAAGGCTGCAAGGTGGACGAGGCGCACGCAGGCCTCGCAGCTAGGAGACCCGAGTTCAATTCCACCCTCAGCAATATCTGTGTGGAGTTTGCATGTTCTCCCAGTGCATGCGTGGGTTTTCTCCGGGTACTCCGGTTTCCTCCCACATTCCAAAAACATGCTAGGTTAATTAGCAACTCCAAATTGTCCATAGGTATGAATGTGAGTGTGAATGGTTGTTTGTCTATATGTGCCCTGTGATTGGCTGGCCACCAGTCCAGGGTGTACCCCAACCCTCTTGCCCGAAGACAGCTGGGATAGGCTCCAGCACGAATGAATGAATGAATGATATTGATGGCCAAGATGAATATTTTCTACAATACTCATTTTTGGCCCTCATGGACTCCTATAGAGAAGCTACACTCAATAACCCACACAGAAATCTTTCTAGATCTTCCAGCATCTGCACCCATCCCAGCAGTATGTCCTCAGATTTCCAAAAAACGGTCTTCTTTAATTGATCCCACCCACATCCCGAACAGTACAAAACAGTACAGCAGAACGGGAAGGAGGGCAAATCTACGCCCATATAAGGAACTCCGGCCTACTGTGACATCACAGTGAGCCGGTGTTACAAAAAACTTTTTTCGGGACTCAATTCCGAATGCACAAACCTCATTATCTGAAACTTTGGCACAGTTTAACACGGGAATACAATATTGTAGCAGGTCAGAAAAGCGGGTCCACTTTATCCGAAGTACCAGAAATAAAGACCTGCTAAGCTAACGTCAAGGAAAAATGAACACATTTTGAATTCCTACGGAAAGTAGAGTACTCTCTTTCCAGAGGACTTCACAGAAGTTGAAATTGTGTTCAAATGACGTTAATTAAAATAATAACTGGCCCTACCTCCTGATCTTTGTGCTCAAGGCTGGTGGAAGGTTCCTCGTCTCTAATTTTAGTCGAGTCTTGCCGCGTTTCCTCTCCTTTAACGTCACCGTCTTCATCCTTCTGGCGTGAAACTGCAAAAGAAGCATATTAAAAGTTCACAACATACTTTGGTCTCGACGTGGATGAAAGAGGATTACCTGCAAAGTGGGCGGCATACGTCCACAAGAAAGGAGCCTTGTTCATGCAGGCCTCGCATACCATCTCCTGCAGCTCCTCCGGTTCCTCCACGGTGCAATGTAGATGCTGTGGAAATATATAATATAATATATATATATATAATATAAAATATTATATTTCCTTTACCCTGGTGTGAAACCAGTCCTCACAGACGACACATTGAATCATCTCATCGTTGACCTGTAGAGAAATCATCTTGGATTTAATGTGACAAATCAAATAATAACAATATTAAATGTGACTTTACATTTACATAATCACGTAATACCTGATCATCCGTGTCGGGATACGGACGATCACATGTGCAGTAGCAGCCGGAGAAGTTGTGACTGTAAAGGTTTTGGATGTTTTCCTTATCTTTGGTCTGCCGGTGCAGGGAGAATAAAAAACCATCAGCTGATATATACAACATTAGCAGCATTTCCAAAGATAATTGTATTTTATTTTGATTTGTAATCATTGCATGCAGATAATTTTTTTTTTTTAAGTCACCGGAATGAGTTGACATCGGAAATCCCCAAACTTGCCGTTTCCGCAATCACAACGAAAATTTCTGTGGAGCAAATAGCAGGAAGATGAGTTTAACAAAGCAGTTCTCCATAGATAGATAAATAAATAAATAAAATAAATCTATTAAAAAAATATTTTAAAAAATAAGGGATAAAATACAGGTATAAAAATAATTAAAAAAATAAGGGAATGGTACTATGTAAAATAAATTATAATAAAATAAATATATTATAATAAAATAAAATAAATAAAATAAGGTACAAATAGCAAAGACAGTAAAGCAAAAATATCATAGCAAAGCAAGCAAAATATAATGCAAAAACCTAAAAATAATGTAACATGTACATATTGATGTAGTTATTAGTTATTATATGCAGTATGTACTATGTGCATGTGTAGTATAGTACCTTTTGGTATACAATTCAAAGATATTGAAAATTTCTGTGGAGCAAATAGCAGGAAGATGAATTTAACAAAGCAGTTCTCCATAGATAGATAAATAAATAAAAAAATAAAATAAATGTATAAAAAAATAATTTAAAAATAAGGGATAAAATACATTTATAAAAATAATTTAAAAATAAGGGAATGGTACTATGTAAAATAGTATAGTAAAATAAAATAAGGTACAAATAGCAAATACAGTAAAGAGCAAAAATATTAAAAATATCATAGCAAAGCAAGCAAAATAACAGTAAATAAAACAGTAAGTAAAACAAAGCAGTTCTCGATAGATAGATAGATAGATAAATAAATAAAATAAATAAATTTATAAAAAAATAATTTTAAAAAATAAGGGATAAAATACATTTATAAAAAATAATTTAAAAAATAAGGGATAAAATACATTTATAAAAAATAATTTAAAAAATAAGGGAATGGTACTATGTAAAATAGTATAGTAAAATAAAATAAGGTACAAATAGCAAATACAGTAAAAAGCAAAAATATCCAAAATATCATAGCAAAGCAAGCAAAATAACAGTAAATAAAACAGTAAGTACAACAAAGCAGTTCTCGGTAGATAGATAGATAAATAAATTCAATAAAAATAATTAAAAAAATAAGGGAATGGTACTATTTAAAAATATATAGTAAAATAAAATAAAATAAGGTACAAATAGAAAATACAGTACAGCAAAAATATCATAGAAAAGCAAGCAAAATATAATGCAAAAATCTCCATTTCGTGAAAAAAAATGCTGTACAGCATATACATGTACATATTGATGCAGTTATTATATGCAGTATGTACTATGTGCATGTGTAGTATAGTACCTTTTGGTATACAATTCAAAGATATCATGCCCATCATGGCATTTATTGGCACAAGCCAGACAAACACCAGCAGGCTCTGCAGCATTGGGGGTGCATGTGTTGCATGCAAACACAGCCTGCCTCTTCACGTAGCCCTGCAACAACAAAGATGGAATAAACACACCAAGATCCATTCACATCAAACTAATTGACACTACACACAGTATCGTTTCACCATCAGATGTATAGATATATATATATTTTTTTTTTAGATTGACTTGCTTGGACAATAAATGGATGCACATTCCTTTGCTTGGGTGGGAGACAAAGGGCATGTTCTTACCCGGGAATAAGAGCAGTTTTCTGGGTCACTTCCGGCCAGCACGCACAAAATGTTCTCAAGATCCTCCTCGTTTGCAAGCAAGTCATCAAGCTTGGGCTCCATTGTGTTTGTTTCTGCCATAGTGGGAATGAAAACCGACGTTAAACGCGACCGCAATACAGTAGTTTGCGTAAAACAATGTTATATTTCCGGGCGGGAGTTTGGAGCCAATACCACTCAGCGGAAGTGACATCACGGTATCGTTGTTCGAAACAATTATATTTGTTTTACAGTAATATTTTTTTAATTTGGCAGGAACAGCATGTACAGTTTAAACAATGTCTATTTTGAATTTATTTTATGGCAATAGTTTTAATAATTATGTATGACCGGGGAATCAGTTGCAAAATTAGTCCAATAGAGGGCGCTACTGCTACTTGCTAGTTAGCTTGTCAACATTGGCATTGCAGTAGAAATAGACTCGGTTAGGACAGTATTGTGTACAATACAAAGTATTTTTGTTACAGTTCATGTAAAAACAAGTGATTTATATTATTCAGTTGTAATTTAGCCATAATGGACATCATCTGTATTGCTTTAATGTGGGTCTCAACAATTGCAGTTGTTACGTATGGCTAAACATTGCTGTATGTGTAAGCTAATGTAAGCTATTTATGTGACGCCCTTACTTTGGTACCCCCCACACAGGATGTGCTGTTATTTTGAAGGCCGGAAGCGTGTGTGTTTTAGTCACTATTCTCTTCACTAATTTCTAACAAGCTACCTAAACACGGCCTTCAAAATAACAGCACATTCTTACCAAAGTAAGGGCGTCACATAAGTAGCTTACAATAGCTTACGTATGTTTGTGGGAAAACTATTGAATGATATTTCTAAAATCATTGCTATATTTCTGAATGAAATTGCATATTCAGCCTTTTACATGTATGTGTCCTTCATTTTATGTATGAGCTTGGACAACGAGCACCACAGGCTGAATGGACAATGGGAATTTTGAGTATTCAGTTGTAAACAGATCAGTTGGGATAGTTTTTGTTGCAATAAAACTGACTTTCCGGTCACATCAAAAATAGGGTAATTTAATTTATAAAAAAAAGGTAGAAGTAGACGTTGAATTGTAAAGACTAGAATTTAAAAATCCACAAACGAAGTAAGGTATCGTATTTTCCGAGCTGCCCGTGGAGGCATCACCAGCCTCCTGAATCCTGGGTGTGTGCAGGCAGTAGAGCCCGTAGACAGGGGGAGAAAACACCAGCAACATCGCAACGTGAGTCCAGCTGTGCCTGTCAACTGTCATCTTGCCTGGAAACTTCTTCCCATTGCACCATCGGGCGCGCTGAGAATGGGAAACTACCCGAGCTAGTTCCCTGAAGAGGACCTTCATTCACAGGGGCGGACTGCCAAAAACTGCCAGGTTAGTTAGCTCGCTCGCCACGGCGCCTGGTCCGCGACTATGATTCACAGTCAGGCTACTTACTTCATGTGTTTGAGCGCGTTTACATTTTTTTTTATATTCGATATCGGAATATTTGGAATATATCTCCCTTTTAGCTTCCTAACGTCCACGTCGCTTGCTATCGTTTTGACTACCGGGGCTAGCCAGCTAACCAGGCTAGCAAGTGAAGTTAGCTTCTAGGGGCGCTAGTGTGAGTTTGCCTGATGCTCCACATTCACTGTCACGCTTGCAAGCAAACAACCTGTATTTCTTTCTTATGTCATGTTGTGTTGTGTTGGCTGCAGACTTGACAGACGTCTGTTTGCAGCTGAGTCATAAGGTTTGAAGAGTGGAGATACTTCAAGTGGATATTTTTGTTCTTTTAGGTTGATCCCTTTGCCCAATCAATCAGTCAGTCTGTCACATCATTGACATCCAGGGAGGGGATCCAGGACCTCTGTGGAGATGCAGACTTTCCTAAAAGGCCGGAGAGTCGGATACTGGCTCAGTGAAAAGAAGATGAAGAAGCTGAATTTTCATGCTTTTGCAGATTTGTGCAGGTATGTGACTGAATGTTCATTCATTCATTTTCTACCGCTTTTTCCTCACGAGGGTCGTGGGAGGGGGTGCTGGAGCCTATCCCAGCTGTCTTTGGGCGAGAGGCGGGGTACACCCTGGACTGGTGGCCAGCCAATCACAGGGCACATATAGACAAACAACCATTCACACTCACATTCATACCTATGGACAATTTGGAGTCGCTAATTAACCTAGCATGTTAAACCCATAACTGGGTTACTTTCTGTTTGTGGGCTTCCCAGCATGACTTGCGGGTTCTAAATGGCAATTAAATTCATTCATTCATTTTCTACCGCTTTTCACGAGGGTCACAGGGGTGCTGGAGCCTATCCCAGCTGTCTTTGGGCGAGAGGCGGGGTACACCCTGGACTGGTCGCCAGCCAATCACAAACAACCATTCACACTCACATTCATACCTATGGACAATTTGGAGTCGCTAATTAACCTAGCATGTTTTTGGAATGTGGGAGGAAACCGGAGTGCCCGGAGAAAACCCACGCATGCACGGGGAGAACATGGAAACTCCACACAGAGATGGCAGAGGGTGGAATTGAACCCTGGTCTCCACTTGTCCACCGTGCTGCCCGTGACTGAATGTTTTACACATAAAATACAGAAGATCCCTTGCACATGAATGTCACTTTTCATTCCAAATCTTCACTATTACTACTATTCTCTGTCTATGTTTTGTTTTGTTGGCATGAATGTCCCCAGAGGGATTACCCGAGTAAAAGTCAAGCCCTTAGTTGGCAAAGGATGTGTCCGTTGTGACTCCAGCGTGAGCTTGTTGAGACATGGCACTTGGAGCGAAATAAAGAATGTGTGTAATTGTTTTTTTCAGGTCACAAGCCGTAGAAAACTTGTTTTAACTTTATTCATCGAGCTCAAGCGATTTGCAGTTCAAGGCGTCGGAGGTGTGGCGTCGTGGAAAGTATTCATGAATGTTATTTTGCTGAATGTAGTCATATAATAGGCAGCAGGCTTTGCGGGTGTTTTGAAGCAATTGAGGCAAAATGGCGTCGGGTTGGACTGTCGATTCAGGCTCAACTTATTGGCTGTGTAACATAGTCAGTTAGTATTATTCAAGGTATTGGCATTTTAAGACGTTGACAGATGCTTCTGATGTTTTTGACTCCGGGTGGTATTTGGCTAACACACCATGTTTAGTTTTCCACGACAGAAACTACATTCCAAAAACATGCTAGGTTAATTAGCGACTCCAAATTGTCCATAGGTATGAATGTGAGTGTGAATTTTTGTTTGTCTGTATGTGCCCTGTGATTGGCTGGTGACCAATCCAGGGTGTCCCCCCGCCTCTCACCTGAAATCAGCTGGGATAGGCTCCGCTAAGTGATAGCCGTCACTCATAAACACATTGCAATGGGACTATTTATATAGCTTGTTGTGACAACTCTGTACAGTCGATGACATCGTAGCTCTGCTTCATAGCACACCTCATACAACACCCTTGGACTGCCAGAGAATAAGAAGATGTAGCAGGTGGCAATTCAGTGTTGCCAGTCTAGTGACTTAAGTGAGAAAAAAGTGACTTTTTCTGGAGACTCTAACATGAAAGAAGGTATTGGTCTTCTGGTCCTGCTGTGCCCTCACATGAACACCGATATTGTCAAAACACAAGAAGGCCAGGAACATAAAAAATGTCATAATTATGCAAATTTGGTAATGAAATGGTTTAATTTCATTTGAACATGCATCAGATTACAATTGAATGCATCACATAATCAGTTCACAGTTCCACATGTCCAAAAGGAGTAGGAAGAAGCAAAGCTTATTAAATCCTACCCCTCCATCTGGTACTTTTACAATCAGTAACTGTTACATTTGTTCACTTCCTGCTTTCCGAATATAATTTAATTTTATTTAATTGTATTTTTTAAATTTAACATTATTTAATTTTTTTATTAAAAAATACATCAGAATTATTTTTTTAATTTTGTTTATTTTTTAATGGTTTTATTTCATTTGAACATGCATCAGATTACAATTGAATGCATCACATAATCAGTTCACAGTTCCACATGTCCAAAAGGAGTAGGAAAGAAGCAAAGCTTATTAAATCCTACCCCTCCATCTGGTACTTTTACAATCAGTAACTGTTACATTTGTTCACTTCCTGCTTTCCTAATATAGTTTTAATTAATTTATTTATATATTTTTAATTTAAAATTTTTTTTAGTCCCGTACCAAAGTACGAGGTGATATGATCATAAAATTACAAAAAAAATATTAATGGGTACCATAGTAACTGTGCACTACATTTGTTCACTTCCTGCTTTCCTAATATAGTTTTAGTTTTTTTAAATTTATTATTATTTTTTTTAATATCACGTACCGAAGTACGAGGTGATATGAGCATCCAATGACATAAAGGGTACCATAGTAAGTGTCAATATTGTGATATATATATATATATATATAGAGCACATCATGACTGGTTGAAGACTCTTCATCCTTGTATTTAGCAAACATCAACTGCTTGTATTGTTTCTTGAATTGGCTCATCGTTGTGCATTGTTTAAGGACCTTACTCAATCCATATTAAAACGTTATGTAAGTTGTCATGAAGTCGGTCAAATTGGACCTCAGGAAACACTAACATATTATCTATATTGGATGGGAATGAGTTACTGTCGGAACAGTTTATCAGGAGGGTTCACTGGCGAGTGTCAGAGCCAAGAGGGCTGTTGCCTCACGAAAGTGACCTGATTGCGCCTGCACAGATTACCACACTGTAATCCTCAAAACATTTTTAATCTCTTTTAAACTCCCAAGCAACTACCAGGTCCTTCCCTGGATCATTGCCACCTACTTTACACCTCATGAGGACTTTGTGCCAAAGCAACAAACGTGATATTTAAATGTTAAAAAAAAGATATGTTTTATTTTTGCGGATGATTGACTGTGATAAAGATGTAATTTGGTTCTCTTGTGACATGTGTGTCATTCGCTTTATGTCACTTTAGTCACTTTATGAGAAATAAAAAGTCATTTTGAAGAGGAAGGCAAAGATGGAAGTAAGGTGACTCTCCTATGTCGACACTCGCATGTCGACATCAGCTGTTTTTTTGCTGTGTCTTCAAAAATGTTATGCTATTCAAGGGGTTTCCACAAAAATTGAGGTATAGTACTTGTGGTCGATCAGGTTTGTTGGGTCATCGTGTGGCCCGTAGCTGACACTTGGAGAGAGCGACTGCTTCCCGCCTGTCTTATGCAGCTGGACTGGAGAATCCTGCTGGTCAGGTGCACCTCTCAGTGATGCTTTCCAGACACTTGAGCTTGAGCCATTTAAAGACCTCCCTCTTGATAAATATCTACTTTGTAAATGACCAAATCCATCAAGCTCAACCTGCTTGAACAATGTAGGATCATGAAAAAAACCCAAACAAATTTACAGGTTAAAGCAGGTGAATGTAGTATTCACCTGACGTTATCTGCTGCCATATTCGGTATTTTTAATTTTAATTTTAATTTTAATTTTAATTTTAATTTTAATTTTAATTTTAATTTTAATTTTAATTTTAATTTTAATTTATTCATTATTTTATTTTATTTTATTTTATTTTATTTTATTTTATTTTATTTTATTTTATTTTATTTTATTTTATTTTATTTTATTTTATTTTATTTTATTTTATTTTTTATTTTATTCATTAATTCATTCATTTTCTACCGCTTTTTCCTCACGAGGGTCACGGGGGTGCTGGAGCCTATCACAGCTGTCTTGGGGCGAGAGGCGGGGTACACCCTGGACTTTAATTTAATTTAATTTAATTTAATTTAATTTAATTTAATTTAATTTAATTTAATTTAATTTAATTTAATTTAATTTAATTTAACTTAACACTGGTTGAATGGTCCCCTGTTTCCTTGTTTTTCCTCATTTTTATTGGCTCTCTGCACATTAAAAATGTATTCATTATGAATCAGGGCTGTCAAAGTTAACGTTTGACCCTTTGCCCACACCGTAGCATTGAGCAGAAATGGACAAAGAAAATGCTATCTTGAATGGTAATTTTTAGCTTCAAAGTTATTTGTATGAAACATGCCATAACTGTATTTGATTTAATGAATGAACTACTGGCCCATATTTGTAAAATTGATATCCGTTTTCATAAAAAAATAAAAAAAAAACACAGAAAGACATTTTTTGCACTCTTGAGTGTGACTAACCACAGCGGAGTGGGCGTGCCTGGAGGCGGGTCCTGGGTGGAATAGATTAAAACAGACCGTTTTCACAGGAAACACGAAATCCAAATAAATACAGCTGAATAGGTGCAAATTCTGGAAGAAGTAGAAAGCTTTCTGTGCTGGTTATTGTGTGTACCTGCTCTACAGAAGTCCACAAGTCAATTCAAAGGGCCGAAAATTTATCCCGGTTACTTAAACGCACTGACACGCCCACTAAACTTTGTAACTAGTCTCCACACACCGTCAGGCATCGAGCTCATTATGGAGTTAATGGATACGTGATACCGACTCTGACAATAACATTCTTGTGGCGTTGTGGCCTGCTTCATTCTATGTGGCGTCCTCACAATTATAGAAGCGATCTTACATATTTTGAGATGGGATGAAACCATCGACGACCCCATTCACATCGCATGAAACGAGCCAGCAGCTGCGGTATTAAATGTCCACATTGTTGTGTAGCAGTGAATAGCCCGGGCTGCTGTTGCCATGGGGATGTAACCTCAAAAACAACCAGGCTGGACAAGGCTGAGTTGATGCTACTTAACTGGTTTTTTTTGGCCATGCAAGTTTTTCGTCCTCTGTTGGTTTGTTTGAGCTAATTTGTCTTCTGTCTGTTGGAGCCTTTGCTTTATGTCGAGGTATTGTTTCGTAGAATTGACTTTTACGGACTTTTTAATCCAAATTATGTCCGCAGGTTGTAGATGAGTTGCACTGATCCTACGATCTGCACCCCAACAGTTAGCTTTTTTTTTTGTTTTTATTTATTTAAAACAGTCCAGACATAGTCATGTGTCTTTCTGCATCTGTAACCGTTTACATTACAGTTGCATTAGCTTAATTTAGCTCATAGACAGAAACTCTATGGACATATGTATATTTACATAATAATTGACCATCACAATTATTGTTGCCTGATACAGGTTGACTATGTGTTAAAACACATTTTTAAGAGTCAGGCGACACTGCTGACTTCCGGTTCCTGGTTCCATAAAGTGGGAAGCTAATAGGATGCCATATTGTACACTAAACTGAAAATGTACTCGGAAATTATGGTGTCAATTTTGAAGCCAGGGCTGCACGGTGGTCGAGTGGTTAGCGCACAGACCTCACAGCTAGGAAACCAGGGTTCAATTCCACCCTCGGTTATCTCTTGTGTGGAGTTGGCATGTTCTCCTCATGCATGCGTGGGTTTCCTCCGGGTACTCCGGTTTCCTCCCACATTCCAAAAACATGCTAGGTTAATTAGCGACTCCACATTGTTCATAAGTATATGAATGTGAGTGTGAATGGTTGTTTGTCTATATGTGCCCTGTGATTGGCTGGCCACCAGTCCAGCGTGTACCCCGCCTCTCGCCCGAAGACAGCTGGGATAGGCTCCAGCAACCCCCGCGACCCTCGTGAGGAAAAGCGGTAGAAAAAGAATGAATAATAGATATCAAGGCTACACGGCGGACAAGTGGTTAGCACGCTGGCCTCACAGCCAGGAGACCCGAGTTCAATTCCACCCTCAGCAATCTCTGTGTGCATGTTCTCCCTGTGCATGTGTGGGTTTCCTCCGGTTATTCCGGTTTCCTCCCACATTCCAAAAACATGCTAGGTTAATTAGCGACTCCAAATTGTCCATATGTATGAATGTGAGTGTGAATGGTTGTTTGTCTATATGTGCTGTGTGATTGGCTGGCCACCAGTCCAGCGTGTACCCCGCCTCTCGCCCGAAGACAGCTGGGATGGACTCCAGGAACCCCCGCGACCCTCGTGAGTAAAAGCGGTAGTGAATGAATGCATGGATGAATTTTGAAGCCTGCTAACCAGGGCGGATGCTAACCAAGGTTCCATTGTAATGACTAATTAATTAACTACAGGAAAAGTGTCAACACTGAAGATCAAGAGTCAAATCCACACTGTGAAATTGTGTACTGTATATGTACTGTACTATATTGCACTGACCGCAAATTTCCCTTTTCTTGGTCAAAAAAAGGGAAGACTTTTCCCTTTTTTGACCAAACTTGGCTGTGTTCCTATCATATAAGTCCAACTAAATTCCTTAATCGGATCTAACAGATGTTGTATTGACTGATGTTTCTATCTCACTAATACTTTGTTTTTTTTCCAGGAAAAGAGGGATAGAAGTGATTCAGGTAAGTCAATGTTGCTTTTTTTTGTAGTCTTAAGTTTAAATCACGGCGAAGCTTTCCTGCTTTTGCACCAAATCACAGTTTTCATGGACAGTTTTATTTCTTCCTTCACACCGCTACAAGTTTGCTCCCTCCTACGTGTCTGATTTAGTTGTTTGCTCTGAGCCAAAATCTGCCGACGCATTCTTGAGCTGTGATGGAAATTGGGTTCAACACCTGGGGCCACATGTGTAAAATGATGTGTGGGCACTAAACTATGGTGGATTCTCTTCACGTGCATATGATGTTGTTTGCAGACAATGTGACAATAGGCTTAGCTGACGCATGCTTCTTTAAGGTATTGGCGTTTTAAGACGTTGACAGATGTTTCTGATGTTTTTGGCTAACACACCATGTTTAGTTTTCCATGACAGAAACTACATTCCAAAAACATACATGTTCATTGGAGATGCTAAATATCCATAGGTATGAATATGAGTGTGAATGGTTGTTTGTCTGTTCCCCCCGCGAGTGATAGCCGTCACTCATAAACACATTGCAATGGGACTATTTATGTAGCTTGTTGTGACAACTCTGTACAGTATGACATCGTAAGCTCTGTTTCTTAGCACACCTCATACAACATCCTTGGACTGCCAGAGAATAAGAAGATGTAGCAGGTGGCAATTCAGTGTTGCCAGCCTAGTGACTTAAGTGGGGAAAAAAAGAGTTACTTTTTCTGGAGACTCTAACATGAAAGAAGGTATTGGCCTTCCGGTCCTGCTGTGCCCCCACATGAACACCGATATTGTCAAAACACAAGAAGGCCGGGAACATCAAAAATGTATTTGTTGTCATAACTATGCAAATTTGGTAATGGTTTTATTTCATTTGAACATGCATCAGATTACAATTGAATGCATCACATAATCAGTTCACAGTTCCACATGTCCAAAAGGAGTAGGAAGAAGCAAAGCTTATTAAATCCTACCCCTCCATCTGGTACTTTTACAATCAATAACTGTTACATTTGTTCACTTCCTGCTTTCCTAATATAGTTTAAGTTTTTTTTTATTAATTAATTTATTTTTTTTATTATTTTATATCACATACCGAAGTACGAGGTGATATGACCATCCAATGACATAATGGTTACCATAGTAACCATATAGTGATATATAGCACATCATGACTGGTTGAAGACTCTTCATCCTTGTATTTAGCAAACATCAACTGCTTGTATTGTTTCTTGAATTGACTCATCGTTGTGCATTGTTTGAGGTTCTTAATTAATTCAATTCAATAGTTTGATTCCACATACTGAAATGCTATGGCTTTTTAACGTAGTCCTAGCATGAAGTGTTTCAAATTTAGTTCTTCCCTGACATCATTCTCCTTATTTCTCCTCTCTTGTAGAGAAATATTGGATGACAATGATGATGGATGACAATGTTGCGCCCTACCCTAAGCCACATATAGATCGCAGTCCTCCGGGAAACACTGAACTATGCAGTTGCTTTTCAGGTTTCTCCCTTTCCTTGATAGGCGTCATATTTTTTTTTCTTTTTTTTTCAATCAGAAACAAATGTACACACTTTTAATCAGCTGACTTCTAATATTGAGACCCTGGCACCCAATCACACGGATACATCTACACCACGAATAAGTCTCCAGTGAATGCTAGCCATAGATTACTAAAGGATGCTACTGAAGGCTTCCATGAGCAATGACACACCGTGGATTTAGTCGCTTACTGGAAGACGAAGGAGAAAGTAGTCCTGACTGTCTGTCCTTTAATTTGCAATTATTTTGTTCCCTCTCTTGCTGCTGCCGTCGATACCAGAACACCCAGTTTGAGCCCGAGTCGTGGGAATAATCCCAAAGTAAGCATGCTTTCCCTCCCACTGCGCTTTCAGCTTTTCAGACGCACATAGAGCACCTCACAGATCCAGGGACTTAAACAGCCCTTTAGATTTTACATTTATTTGCTGGACACACACACACACACACACACACACACACACACATAAACTTGATGTTTGTTGCCGTGCTGTCAAAAAATAGCTCATCTTCCACTGATACCTACTGACACCAGCGATTCCACTCACTGCGATGCACCCAATGCCAGTCAGCGCCTGTACTATAATGGCCAGATCACGAGGGAAAATAATGACAGTCTTTGTAAAGCCTCGACCCTGTTACACAAGTCTGTGTACAAAGCTGTCTTCTCCTATTCCCTCGGTGAATTACACACTCAACAATCCATCAACAGTTTGTTTTTTTTTTTTTTTAAGTCAATGCTGCAGTTTCTAAGGCATGTTTGAAACACCGATAGAAAAAAAAATAGCTTCCCCTTTTTTGAGAGGATCATAAATGTCCACTGTGGAAATAGATGAAGACATTCATTAAGTCGCGAGTAATGAAAATGTGCAATTCGTCACAAATAAAAGGTCTCTAGAAGACACGAGTAGAATTAATGACCAGTTTATTTACCCAACCTTGCTCCGGTGGTCCAACTAACTAACAAATTGTAGCGATAACAAGTCAGCCTTGTATATCCAAGGATGGATTAATTCTATTTCTGGCAAGACAAAAGAAAACATTTTACACATGGGCTTAATCCGTTGTTTTGGTTTTTTTTTTGTCAAAAGTACTGAATTAAGTCTAATATAGCTACACTTTGAATACATATCAGCAAGCTGTGTATTACATAATTCACAAATGCATAACAACTGCATCCAGCATGCAATGAGCTTTCCAGTCACAACACGCGGTACGTAAGGCCAAACCCCCCTGGGGGATTCCAATCTGTGTTCAAATTTAGATGACATTTTTTTTCTCATGGGAAATAATGGAAATTGAATTACTATCTTCCAGGGGTCAAACCATTGCCGTTATAAAACCTCTAATTAACTCTGTAGGCGTTTGTGTAGTTACATGTGAATTTATATAAGATCTAGAATGCTTTCTGTGCGGGTTATTGTGTGTAGCTTCTCTATAGGAGTCCACGAGGGCCAAAAATGAGTATTATAGTTCCCCTGTCCTAACCGAGTCATTGGACATGCTTTTATTTAGAAAGCAAATACATAAATAAGAATGCAGTAATAATTCACTTTTTTGGAAATTTTCATTTTGGCCATTAATTTCATTCATTTTCTACCGCTTATCCTCACGAGGGTCGTGGGAGTTGCTGGAGTCTATCCCAGCTGTTGTACTGTTTTGTCTCGGGATGTGGGTGGAATCAATTAAAGCAGACCGTTTTGGAAATCCAAGGACATACAGCTGGGATAGGTGCAGATTCATGAAGATCTAGAAAGCTTTCTGTGCGGGTTATTGTGTGTAGCTTCTCTATAGGAGTACACAAGGGCGAAAAAGAGTATTATAGGTTCTCCTGTCCTAACCGAGTTGTTGGACATGCTTTTATTTCGAAAGTGAATACAGAAATAAGAATTTTTTTGGAAATTTTCATTTTGGCCATGAATATCATTCATTTTCTACCGCTTATCCTCACGAGGGTCGCGGGAGTGCTGGAGCCTATCCCAGCTGTCTTCGGGCGAGAGGCGGTGTACACCCTGGACTGGTGGCCAGCCAATCACAGGGCACATATAGACAAACAACCATTCACACTCACATTCATACCTATGGACAATTTGGAGTCGCTAATTAACCTAGCATGTTTTTGGAATGTGGGAGGAAACCGGAGTACCCGGAGAAAACCCTCGCATGCACGGGGAGAACATGCAAACTCCACACAGAGATAGCTGAGGGTGGAATTGAACCCTGGTCTGGTGGAATTTCAGAAAAAGATTATTATACCAATAGTAAAACTATGTGGTAGTAGTGTAGGGGAGAACATGCAAACTCCACTCAGAGATAGCCGAGTGTGGAATTGAACCCTGGTCTCCTAGCTGTGAGGTCTGAGCGCTAACCACTTGGCGACCGTGCAGCCTTCTTTTTATTATAGTTGGCAATTTATTGTACTGCTTGAAAAAACCTTTGCAAAATGTCTTATGTGGTATAAGTTGGATTCTCCAGAGATTTGGCGGTGACGTCCCCTTGTGGAAAAGGGATCTTTTCTAAATAAAGCCACCCAAGGGAGTTTTCCAGTTTTGCGTGTGGGAAACCCTTCGCTTTTATCACAACGAGAATCGTCACAGTCGATAACAGAGGCTGCTTCTGTTTTATTTGTACTTTTTACATAATTGTTTCTTCAGGCACTGGCTGGCGGCGGAGTCCTTTTTATTTTTACATTCAGTATCGCATTATTATGCTGCCTCGGAAACTCGCCACGGCTGCAAGCTGTTATGCACAAGCTCATCGATACTGACCTCTTTGCCTGCAGCTCTTGGGACAATGTACATTAGCTCCGATCTGATGAGATTAATGCACCAACCCCCCCCCGGAACGCCGATATTGACTCTCTGAATGAGACACCATCACAGTAAATTGTTATCGTTTGACTGGGCTGTCCAAAGACGGTTACTGAGTTACCTTTTTTATGATATGATAAATGTTTAGAAATGTAAAGATAACTTGTCATGGCATGTTTCTCAACTCGATATTGATTCCTGCGGTTGCAGACAAACCAGTGATTGTCTTTTATCGGGTATTTGCGGGCTGTTTTTCCCACCATGTTGCGGAATTAGATGCCCGGTGGCCGTGATTGATGATTAACGCGTCTAACGCGTCTGAAATGTTTAGCTAATGGTTGAAGTGAGGGTAGGGATAGTGACACGTAGGATATTGATCATCTGAATTCCTGTTTTGATAAAAAATTGCATTAACTAGAATACAGTAAAAATAGTGTTTATAGTGCTTATCGTCACAAGGGTCGTAGGGAGTTGCTGGAGCCTATCCCAGCTGTTTTACTGTTTTGTCTCGGGATGTGGGTGGAATCAATTAAAGCAGACCGTTTTGGAAATCCAAGGACATACAGCTGGGATAGGTGCAGATTCATGAAGATCTAGAAAGCTTTCTGTGCGGGTTATTGTGTGTAGCTTCTCTATAGGAGTACATGAGGGCGAAAAAGAGTATTATAGGTTCCCCTGTTCTAACCGAGTCGTTGGACATGCTTTTATTTAGAAAGCGAATACATAAATAAGAATGCAGTAATAATTAACTTTTCTGGAAATTTTCATTTTGGTCATGAATATCATTCATTTTCTACCGCTTATCCTCACGAGGGTCGTGGGAGTTGCTGGAGTCTATCCCAGCTGTTGTACTATTTTGTCTCGGGATGTGGGTGGAATCAATTAAAGCAGACCGTTTTGGAAATCCAAGGACATACAGCTGGGATAGGTGCAGATTCATGAAGATCTAGAAAGCTTTCTGTGCGGGTTATTGTGTGTAGCTTCTCTATAGGAGTCCACGAGGGCCAAAAATGAGTATTACCGAGTCATTGGACATGCTTTTATTTAGAAAGCGAATACATAAATAAGAATGCAGTAATAATTCACTTTTTTTGGAAATTTTCATTCGATGAGTGTTTATAGGGATTAGTTAGTTCCAGACCCGACTATGTTAAGTGAATTTTCGCCGAATAGAAGTTTTGTAGTTAGAGCATGGGTTTTTACTGCCTCACGCTACCTTGTTAGCATGCTAGCAAACACTGTTGTTGTGTTTGCAAGCCGATATAGTCCGATTTTGTTGGTTTTGCTAATATCTGTTATCAATATCGGATCGGTAGAACCCTAATAATCAGTGAGTAGTTTCTTTCAGTACAACCTGTCCTATTTGTACCAGGATGACCTTAACGTTGATGTTCAGCCTCTCAGGCATATAGTATGTTCTCTCACGCTAAGACGTCAAGTGCAACAGTGTATACAAAATAAATCATTCATGCCCCTGTGAGCTTGCTCGTAGAGAACAAATCCAAAACCAGAAAGAACAATAATCTCAGTCACTTGACGATTCATGAATAAAAACCTTTGACCATGGTTGTCCAGGTTTTGGTCAACAGGAGCCAAACAGTAACACTTTATCTTTATTGCATTGGCATTGTAGCAACAAAAGTCAACTTTTAGACTTTCATTTCTCAGCCAAGCACAGTGAAGTTTATGTTTGTTTCTGTTCAAAAGAATTTGAAAAGTTCTGAATAGATTTGGATAAAGGAATTGTTGAAAATTGGATAAGGAAGAACCGATTAAATTTTAGTGGTGATCCGGATCACCGTCTGGATCCAGGAATCTTTTAAAGGATTGCAAAATAGGACCATTTTCAGCATATTTATGCATGTAACTCCACAAAAAATGATCGAAAAAAATTATAAAAAATACAGGAAAAGTTTGCCACAGGTTCTACAAAATATCAAATACTGATCCAAAAAAAATGTAGAATGATTTTTGTGGATTTATTTGGTGCGATATATTCGGTGTGCTTTTCTTCAAAAGAATTTGAAAAGTTCTGAATAGATTTGGATAAAGGAATTATTGAAAATTGGATAAGGAAGAACCGATTATATTTTGGTGGTGATCCGAATCACCGTCTGGATCCAGGAATTTTTTATAGGAATTTTTTAACATTGCAAAATAGGACAATTTTTGTCATATATATGCACATAACTCCACAAAAAATTATCGAAAAAAATAAAAAAGTTTGTCACAGGTTCTACAAAATATCAAAGACTGATCCAAAAAAACGTAGAATGATTTTTGTGGATTTATTTGGTGCGATATATTCGGTGTGCTTTTCTTCAAAAAATTTGAAAAGTTCTGAATAGATTTGGATAAAGGAATTATTGAAAATTGGATAAGGAAGAACCGATTATATTTTGGTGGTGATCCGAATCACCGTCTGGATCCAGGAATTTTTTATAGGAATTTTTTAACATTGCAAAATAGGACAATTTTTGTCATATATATGCACGTAACTCCACAAAAAACGATCCAAAAAATAAATACAGGAAAAGTTTGTCACAGGTTCTACAAAATATCAAAGACTGATCCAAAAAAAAATGTAGAATGATTTTTGTGGATTTATTTGGTGCGATATATTCGGTGTGCTTTTCTTCAAAAAATTTGAAAAGTTCTGAATAGATTTGGATAAAGGAATTGTTGAAAATTGGATAAGGAAGAACCGATTATATTTTGGTGGTGATCCGAATCACCGTCTGGATCCAGGAATTTTTTAACATTGCAAAATAGGACAATTTTTGTCATATATATGCACATAACTCCACAAAAAATTATCGAAAAAAATAAAAAAGTTTGTCACAGGTTCTACAAAATATCAAAGACTGATCCAAAAAAACGTAGAATGATTTTTGTGGATTTATTTGGTGCGATATATTCGGTGTGCTTTTCTTCAAAAAATTTGAAAAGTTCTGAATAGATTTGGATAAAGGAATTATTGAAAATTGGATAAGGAAGAACCGATTATATTTTGGTGGTGATCCGAATCACCGTCTGGATCCAGGAATTTTTTATAGGAATTTTTTAACATTGCAAAATAGGACAATTTTTGTCATATATATGCACGTAACTCCACAAAAAATGATTGAAAAAAAATACAGGAAAAGTTTGTCTCAGATTCTACAAAATATCAAAGACTGATCCAAAAAAAATGTAGAATGATTTTTGTGGATTTATTTGGTGCGATATATTCGGTGTGCTTTTCTTCAAAAGAATTTGAAAAGTTCTGAATAGATTTCGATAAAGGAATTATTGAAAATTGGATAAGGAAGGACCGATTATATTTTGGTGGTGATCCGAATCACTGTCTGGATCCAGGAATTTTTTATAGGAATTTTTTAACATTGCAAAATAGGACAATTTTTGTCATATATATGCATGTAACTCCACAAAAAATGATTGAAAAAAAAATACAGGAAAAGTTTGTCTCAGATTCTACAAAATATCAAAGACTGATCCCAAAAAAATGTAGAATGATTTTTGTGGATTTATTTGGTGCGATATATTCGGTGTGCTTTTCTTCAAAAAATTTGAAAAGTTCTGAATAGATTTGGATAAAGGAATTGTTGAAAATTGGATAAGGAAAAACCAATTATATTTTGGTGGTGATCCGAATCACCGTCTGGATCCAGGATTTTTTTAAAGGATTTTTTAACGTTGCAAAATAGGACAATTTTCGGCATATATATGCACATAACTCCATAAAAAATTATCGAAAAAAAATACAAAAGTTTGTCACAGGTTCTACAAAATATCAAAGACTGATCCAAAAAAACGTAGAATAATTTTTGTGGATTAATTTGGTGCGATATATTCGGTGTGCTTTTCTTCCAGTCCCCGGTGTTTGTTCAAAATCGTTTATTTCCCATGAGTGTAGCCCGACCCCGCTGCGTAGCTACATCAAAGCTCCAAATATATTGGCCCTGACCTGGCCTCTTCCCCCGAGGATCCTGCGTTCTTTTCTGTGCCGTCCATCACTACCCTAGCTCTCTCCTGGCCTTCGGTCCCGGAGGGGTCTGCAGAGACGTCAGTTGACATTTCTGCTTTTAGCTTTTAACGGCACATCAATGACTTTACCGCTGGTTTTTTTTGGTGGGAGCTCGAAAGCAGACTCGTTGTGTCCTTGCACAGGATGAGCTTCATACTGAACGATGTGACTTCGCTATTCATGTCTAGTACGTAATTTGTACATTTTTCTATTTGGCCTTGGTATCATCACAGTAATAGGTTGACTGAAAACAACTTGCTACATCTATCGCCGATGAGGCCATGTTACCACGACTGCTCACAGCAGCTCATGTTCTATTCCCGGGTGGGGGTTTATCCACAGGTGATGGCATACCTTTATGAGTGTTGACTTATTGCCATCACAGATATATTCAGGACATGGCACCGAGCCAACATGTCTAAAACATCTGTCATGCGCCTCGTCCATTCTGTACACTATCCGATCCATAAACTCAAATATCCACAAACCATACTGCACTTAACATTGATGCTTTAATATCATTTGATTTCATTCCCGTTATTTGTTAAATAAATAGATGTTTACCTTCAGGACATAAAGTAGTCGGTTGTTATTGCCTACGTTTATATGTTACCAGTATAGCGCAAATATTTCTGTAGCTGGGTGTGGCATAGGCCGTAACAATTTAGGGTATGAATGCCTGGATTATTTTGTTTCCAGGGATTCAAACAAACATCTTTGCGTTTTGTCTCTGGTCCATGCGCTCCCCTGAGAAGCAATCACAGGGCACATATAGACAAACAACCATTCACACTCACATTCATACCTATGGACAATTTGGAGTCGCTAATTAACCTAGCATGTTTTTGGAATGTGGGAGGAAACCGGAGTACCCGGAGAAAACATGCAAAATCCACACAGAGATGGCCAAGGGTGGAATTGAACTTGGGTCTCCTGGCTGTGAGGCCAGCGTGCTAACCACTCGTCTGCCGTGTAGCCTTGATATCTATTATTCATTCATTCATTCTTTTTCTACCGCTTATCCTGACGAGGGTCGCGGGGGTTGCTGGAGCCTTTGGGCGAGAGGCGGAGTACACCCTGGACTGGTGGCCAGCCAATCACAGGGCACGTATAGACAAACAACCATTCACACTCACATTCATACCTATGGACAATTTGGAGTCGCTAATTAACCTAGCATGTTTTTGGAATGTGGGAGGAAACCAGAGTACCCGGAGAAAACCCACCCACGCACGCACTGGGAGAACATGCAAACTCTACACAAAGATGGCCGAGTGTGGAATTTCAGAAAAAGATTATTATATTATATAATAGTAAAACTATGTGGTAGTAGTGTAATGGTCTGGAGCTGTTTTGCTTGTTTTCCTTCAGGACCTTAAAGACTTGCTGTGATAAATTGAACCACAAATTTTGCTGTGTACTAAAAATGCATTTTGTGTTCAGTTACATTTTCATTGACTACTACTACTACTAAATTTGTTTGAGAATCTGAAACATTTCAGTTTGACAAACAAAAAAAAATAAGAAATCAGTAAGGGAGCAGACACTTTTTCACACCACTATAAAACCCACGCATGCACGGGGAGAACATGCAAACTCCACACAGAGATAGCCGAGTGTGGAATTGAACTTGGGTCTACTAACTGTGAGGCCTGCGTGCTAACCACTCATCCGCCATGCAGCCCCAATGAACTGATTGTCATGTTATTATCCATTATTGGAATTCTCTCATTCTAGTTATTTAAGTCAATAGATGTTTACCTCCATGACATAAAGTAGTTGTTATTGCCTACGTCTATATGTTACTAGTACAGCGCAAATATTTCTGTAGCTGGGTGTGGCATAGGCCGTAACAATTTAGGGTATGAATGCCTGGATTATTTTGTTTCCAGGGATTCAAACAAACATCTTTGCGTTTTGTCTCTGGTCCATGCGCTCCCCTAAGAGCCAGCCAATCACAGGGCACATATTGACAAACAACCATTCACACTCACATTCGTATGTATAGCAACAGTAGATTCCGTTTTTATGGGCCAATTCTGTGATTCCATTAACATGGAAATTATAGTGCCCTTATCAGTTAGAGAAGATATTTTAATTAACTATTGTCACTTTTTCTCGAACTTACATTTCATCTTTTATAGTATTTGTCTTATTTGTGAAATGCGTCCAAAAAAAATTGTCATTTCTCCTAATGGAGCCAATGTATTATTTAGTTTTAGTGGGATTTCAACTACAGACTTTATGCAAAGGAATAATAAAAACAGAAATCAAGTGATGTTTTACAGCCCGGTGCGGGAACACGAATACAATAATGAGTCATCTATCACCTCTCGCAATCATTAACCAGATAGTGTTCCTCTTAACGTGGCACGCCTTCGACTAACCAAAACCACGTACAGTTTTTTTTACGGTCCTCACATTGATCGCCACCTGTGTGAGGAAGGTGTATCTTCCACGGGTTTGCATACTTCGGCCACGGTGGTGTGACCCCAGCACGCTTTATTTGTGCAAGCGTTTTGCATGTTATTGGCTAATTAGTTTGCATACCACCCGACTGTTCTTTTAGTGAATGTTGAAGCTTGGATTTGTTTTTTATGCATTTAAGGAGTCATAATATGTTTTAATATTCTGGCACTTTGACCCGAGCAGAGTACATTTTATCAGCCGGTGATGTTATAAAACACGTAGCCAAGGTCTGGATCTGGATTACGGGTTCGTACGATGTGTTGGTGTCAAAATACACTGTTGAAGGCTACTGCTTTATCCATCTGTCTGATCCACATCCTTTTTCAATTCTACACCTTAGAGAGTTTTGCAATAATAATTATAATAATAATAATAATACATTTTATTTGTATAGCGCTTTTCAAAATACTCAAAGACACTTTACAGAAGAATGGAGTTGAATAAAAGCAAGTAAACAGAGTAAAAGATGCATTAAAATACAACATTCATTCGTTAATACACAGTTAAAACAAGAGGAAAAGCGGAGCACAGCAGTCGGATATAAAAAGTTAGACATTAAAAACAGATTTAAAGAGGTGGGTTTGTGTGGGTAAAGAGTTCCAGAGGGGGGGAAGGCTCTGTCACACCAGGTTCGGAGTTGCAGTGACAAAAGATAGAACCCCCACAATACCCGAACACAATTTTAGAAAGTCTTTGTTTTGACACTGTTTTATCAAAACAAAGTATATGTCGGCCCGCAGTTCTTTACAATGTATCTCTTGTAAAGTTGCTGTTTACAGGGTTCTACATTAAAAACAAAAATTATTTGCCCATGCGGAATCCTTATGGTGAGAACTACTTGCCCGAACTTGTAAAATGAAAAGACTGCCGTAATGATATCATATATCAATATATACTGATAATATATATTCTGACGCATTGTATTTGGAGGAATATCTGAAAAATAGTGTAGATGTATGTTTAAATGGCATGCCATACTACCTTACACATGGTAGTCGTAGTAAGCAGTGATATTTATAAGTTGTGCACCACAATGACACATTATTGAATAGACACATTTGTGTACTAGTAAAGTGTTTTTAATCCAGAAAAAAATGCTCAATGGTCAAACAATAAGGTGAGAAAAATACACAGAGAAATGGAAGCGCTAGATTTTGTAGCTTGTGCAAAATGAGCACTTGGTATTGGATCTAATCGCTGGTGTTTCATTGTGACCACTTCAAATTGTCACAGCAATGTGATTCACTCACCTGTGCCATCATTTGATTTGCTGCCGCTAATAAAATACTTGTTTAGGAGGCACTGGTTCATCACTTTTTGCTGTTTTTTCCTTCACAAGTTGTTGAAGAATTAGACCATGTTGGCAGGGACGCCATGATAGATGTTTTCCTAGTCAAACCATCGCTGATTGGTTGATCGCGAACAAGAACGGGTGTGGGTAAAAGGCGGACTGTGGACTACGGACCGTGGTCTAAAACGATTCTGATTGGTCCATTTCAAGATTTGCAAGGATTGGTTTGCAAATTACCACCGGAATTACGCAGTTGGTGTTTTACCAACACCCAACAAGAACCGCTTTTAAAAAAAAACTCTTCGCAGTACGGCATGCTAAAGTGCACTAGCCCGACGGGAATATCACTGATTGGATTTACTTGCCCCAATTTTGATTTAACTTGCCCCGGGCCATCGGTACATCGTTATTGTCGAGCCCTGATAGATGTTTTCGTAGTCAAACCATCGCTGATTGGTTGATCGTGAACAAGAACGGGTGTGGGTAAAACGCGGACTGCGGACCGTGGTCTAAATAAACGATTCTGATTGGTCCATTTCAAGATTTGCAAGGATTGGTTTGCAAATTACCACCGGAATTACGCAGTCCGTGTTTTAACACCCAACAAGGACCGCTTTTAAAAAAACTCTTTGCAGTATGCAATGCCAAAGTGCACTAGCCCGACGGGAATATCACTGATTGGATTTACTTGCCCCAATTTTGATTTAACTTGCCCCGGGCCATCGGTACATCGTTATTGTCGAGCCATGATAGATGTTTTCGTAGTCAAACCATCGCTGATTGGTTGATTGCGAACAAGAATGGATGTGGGTAAAACGCGGACTGTGGACTGCGAACCGCGGTCTAAATAAACGATTCTGATTGGTCCATTTCAAGATTTGCAAGGATTGGTTTGCAAATTATCACCGGAATTACGCGGTCCTTGTTTTACCAACACCCAACAAGAACTGCTTTTAAAAAAACGTTGAATTTTGTTTTACCTTGCCCCGGGCCATCGGTACACCGTTATTGTCGAGCCCTGCTTTACTGTAGTTGCGTGCCTGTGTTCAAACCCAAGTTCTTATCTCTCTCTGAGAACTGGATTTTCTACTTGTGAACTTGGCTACTGCACACTCTTTTGGCCGCTATAAATTTTCAACAAAAGCTAATTTAATATCTGTTGACTATGCTGTGCTTAGCTTACTTCTCAAGTGACAGATATTTTTCACGTCAACATCAGGAATAAATCTTAATGTTGAAATCCAAAGCAAACACATCTTGAATTGTGGTAGTTACAAAAACATTAATACATAATTTGAACTGCTGTTAATATCAACAGAAGTGAAACTAATTTGCATGCTGTTTTATTAATGTTTACGATCCAAAACAAACTTCAGCGTTGTGATGACTTAACATTTGAAAATGCCTTTGGCCCTGCTTGAACCCTAACCCGAGATGATCTTTACTCCGCAGTTGGACCTCAGCCAGCCTCTGGAGGAGCAGGGTCCCTTGGACGTCATCATCCACAAACTGACCGACCTCATCCTGGAGGCTGACCAGAATGATTCCCAGGCTGTGCTGCTGGTTCAAAGAGTGCAGGTACTGTCCATCCAACTTTGCCGGAATAAAAACCGAGACCATCAGCAGCCTCATTTGAACGCTGAGATGACATAAACACGGTCACTGATTCTTGTTTTGCGCCCCCCCCCCAGAGGGAGAAACATCTGACATGAACAGCAGGTCACAGCTCTTAAGTGTTGTCCTGTGGTTACATTAAAAATAAACTGGATGTGTTTTTATTTATTTATCTTGCACTGTTATTATAGACGCTGTAAAAAGTGCTTGATAGTCAAGTAACTCCCTGTCTGGCTGTCCTGACATGGGGGGCTCAGACAAGCTGGGGTCACAGTCAGGCTGTTAGTCAATGGAAACACAACTGAACACAAAATGCAGTTTTTAAATTTATTCATTTTCTACCGCTTATCCTCACGAGGGTCACGGGGGGTGCTAGAGCCTATCCCAGCTGTCTTCGGGCAAACGGCAGGGTACACGCTGGACTGGATAAATATAAATAATTATTATTATTATTGAACTCCAGTTCAATAATAGGCCTGTGTGCTAACCACTAGACCACCTTGCAGCCTTGATATCTATTATTCATTCATTCATTGTCTACCGCTTATCCTCACAAGGGTCGCGGGGGCTCCTGGAGCCTATCCCAGCTGTCTTCGGGCAAGAGGCGGGGTACACTCTGGACTGGTGGCCAGCCAATCACAGGGCACATATAGACAAACAACCATTCACACTCAAATTCATACCTATGGACAATTTGGAGTCGTCAATTAACCTAGCATGTTTTTGGAATGTGGGAGGAAACCGGAGTACCCGGAAAAAAACCCAAGCATGCACGGGGAGAACATACAAACTCCACACAGAGATGGCCGAGGGTGGAATTGAACTCTGGTCTCCTAGCTGTGAGGCCTGCGTGCTAACCACTAGACTACCTTGCAGCCTTGATATATATTATTCATTCATTTTCTACCGCTTATCCTCACGAGGGTCGCGGGGGCTGCTGGAGCCTATACCAGCTGTCTTCGGGCAAACAGCGGGGTACACTCTGGACTAGTCGCCAGCCAATCACAGGGCACATATAGACAAACAACCATTCACACTCACATTCATACCTATGGACAATTTGGAGTCGCCAATTAACCTTAGCATGTTTGTGGAATGTTAGATTGTTTATTCCTGACAACAATACCTAATACAGACGTCCGGGCTTATCTGCAGTACCTGCATGCCTACAAGTAAGCGGGTCTTATTACAGCGCAACTGCAAAAAAGCACTCTTCCTTTCCCTGCCCAGCCTTTTATACACTCGAGGCTGGAGTCCTGGACCAATCAGCTTTTGCCACTGTCCTTGCTTGAACCGCTTTCATGGTGTTCCTCCTTTCGTTTGTTCGCTGGGGCATGAAGGCATCTGGAACATTCTGCTTTTTCTTTGTTGCAAAGCAAGTTGTCATATGCGTACTCCATGTTTCCACCTTAACTGTCAGATGTCACGTTAGTCCCTTTTTTTTGTGTGGGTGCGTGTATAAGTATCTTTTGTCTGTATTTGTGTTTGTTTTAGCTTTTTATCTTTAGCTAGCAAAATTGAGCAAATACCTTCAGCGGTCAATGTAAGCGACCTCAGCCATAGATTTATTCCTGAGAGTTTGCCGCCCGCCCACTCTACTTTAAATCACATATCCCCACTCCTGTCAGTGGTGAATATTTCTTCAAGGCATACAAAAATCATCCATAGATTGTCCTTTTTCTGTAATGTATTTCACTGAACTCCTGGAAGATTAGTATGGTTTTATTTTTGGCAGCAGCGTTTTTTACTTACATAATCGGCTTTGATCAGCCTTGCCCGTTAGATCTGGGTAAATCCCAAAGATGGATTCTTTACATCGAATCAAAGACATTTGTCCACGACGACAAACCGCTTTTTTTTTCCGTGCGTGTGCTCGATGTGTGTTTAATTTCAGGCGACCGCGTATCTGACAGCGGTACTGCGCTTTTATAAAAACGCTGTGATGTGAAGAGGCAGCCTGTTTGTTTCACGCACACGCCAGCCAGCCACAGCTGACAGCGTTTGTGTGTCAGAAAAGAAATTTCCATGGGAAGGTTGGCGTAGAAATGGAAGCGGCGTCGAGGGAGGCGGCGGCTCTGGGACGGAGCGCTGTTATGTAAAACAGTCAACCTCACGCCGGGCCGACTGTCGGCCATGCAGGGACGCGGTGATGTAATCAGCGCAGACCTGCTGGCATATATCTCATGCTCTGTTGAATGACCCTTCAACGGAATGTTGGCACGTTTGAGTTTGGTAACGTTTGAGTTGTTAATATTGTCACAAGGCTACAGCCAATAAAAGGCTTCTACACTTAGCTAAACGTGTTAAGACACTTTGCCATTAAAGCTACAGGAAGTGAAAATAGAAGAAAATATGGAGTCCCGGCCCAATGTCAACATTTAAATTAGCGGTTTATGTGAGACAAAGGACTCTTGACCTCTTAATTTAACCCCAAATACTGTTTTTTCTTCAGGACTACATCGATGCCCACCCTGAGACCATCATCCTGGACCCCCTTCCGGCTATCAGGACTCTGCTGGACCGTTGCAAGTCTTACCAGCTCATCCACAGGATAGAAAGCTGTATGCAAGGTGAGTAGAGCACGTTTCATACTCAAGGTCCACTTTCACGTTTACACGTTTACGTTCAGTTTTTCTCTTTCCGAATGGATTCTTTCCGAATGACTTTTCCGAAAACAATGGTTTACGTGGAAAGGAATATTCCAATCTCTTGTCTACATGCCGCTATAATCAAACAAATAGTCAATAGGGCATGCGTAGTAAAACGTAAACATCAACATCCACGTGATACCGACCGTATTGACAGTTTTTCATTCGTCCAGTCTTTAAATTTAGTTTGGATCAAAAACAAACTTTCCCCGGCAGTCCAGTGCCGATTGCTCGCCTCCATTTTTAAAACTGAAAAACATTTCGAGCTGCGTGTTACGTCATATCTGACGTCATATCTTAAACTATGCCAAAGTTTCAGATAATGAGGTTTGTGCATTTGGAAGTGAGTCCCGAAAGAAGGTTCACTGTGATGTCACAGTAAGCCAGAGTTCCTTATATGGGCGTAGACTTGCCGTCCTTCCCGCTCTGTTGTACTGTTTTGTGAGTGGGATCAATTAAAGAAGACCGTTTTGGAAATCTAAGGACATACGATAGGTGTGATAGGTGCAGATTCTGGAAGATCTAGAAAGCTTTCTGTGCGGGTTATTGTGTGTAGCTTCTCTATAGGAGTCCACGAGGGCCAAAAATGAGTATTATAGGTCCCCTTGTCCTCACCGAGTCGTTGGACATGCTTTTATTTAGAAAGCGAATACATAAATGGGAGAACATGCAAACTCCACACAGAGATGTCCGAGGGTGGAATTGAACTAGGGTCTTTTAGCTGTGAGGCCTGTGCGCTAACCCCTCGTCCACCATGCAGTTTTCCCTCTAGGAAAACATTCATTCATTTTCTACCGCTTATCCTCACAAGGGTCGCGGGGGTTTTGCTGGAGTCTATCCCAGCTGTCTTCACCCTGGACTGGTCGCCGGCCAATCACAGGGCACATATAGACAAACAACCATTCACACTCACATTCATACCTATGGACAATTTGGAGTCGTTAATTAACCTAGCATGTTTTTGGAATGTGGGTGGAAACGGGGAATGGCGGGGGGAGAACATGCAAACTCCACACAGAGATGTCCGAGGGTGGAATTGAACTAGGGTCTTTTAGCTGTGAGGCCTGTGCGCTAACCCCTCGTCCACCATGCAGTTTTCCCTCTAGGAAAACATTCATTCATTTTCTACCGCTTATCCTCACAAGGGTCGCGGGGGTTTTGCTGGAGTCTATCCCAGCTGTCTTCACCCTGGACTGGTGGCCGGCCAATCACAGGGCACATATAGACAAACAACCATTCACACTCACATTCATACCTATGGACAATTTGGAGTCGTTAATTAACCTAGCATGTTTTTGGAATGTGGGAGGAAACCCACGCATGCACTGGGAGAACACGCAAAGGGTAGAATTGAACCCGGGTCTCCTAGCTGTGAGGTCTGTGCGCTAACCACTCGTCCACCGTGCAGCCCATGTATCTATTAGTGATTACTAATTTAGGTTGAATGAGACCTTTTTTCTTTATTTCCTTGGTATAAATGTAAAAAAAATATTGTGTTTTTGAACCAATAATTGATGGATCCGCAATTGTCTTTCATAGGGAGTCACTATGACGAGGCTGGGGTTGGATAGTAACCGCAGGATGCCTGTCTTTGCTCTCTCTAGCCACAATTGACACCCAGCTAACATATGACCACAGTGTCACTGTTTACTTGAAGTTATGTCCCGGTCGTTTCCGAGCAGATGTTTAATCCTTGCGTGCGGGGCTCCAGGCTCACATCATAACTCCTGTCCTCCTCCTACTCCTTCTCTTCCTCCTCCTTCTCCTCCTCCTCCTCCTCGTCCTCCACAGGACGACAAATACGTCTTTTTATTTCATACTGCTTGAGGCGGCCTTGAATGTTTGTCACAGGCAGATCAGAACATGCCCCCCCCCCCACCCCACCCTCCACCCTCCGCTCCTCCTCTTCTTATCGCGTCCTATCAAGTCATCAGTGGGCATTGGACTGGAGGCAGTGACGACACAGGCACATTCTCTACCCACTCCCACTGTAAACACACCTGTGACTCATACACATTTCCTGCCGCGGCGTACATGGCAGGAAGCCTTTTTAAGAAAGGTGAGCGTCCATGAGTGTACGGGTGGCGACTGCGATGTGATGATCACAGATGTCTCAACATTTCAGTCCATTCTTAAAATAGAACCCGAAGAAGATGTCTTTTTCTCCAAACACACACACGATGGCTGTTACGTAATAGCAAGTCAAAGCTGAATCACTGTCCTGCTGTGTGTACTTGGTTTCAAGAGGAAGATGGCTCTTTTTTTTTTTTTTTTCTTTTTTCTCCTTCAAACCACCACTGGGCTTCAATCAGCGTTATTGGGTGCTGGTCCTGCATGCCAAACTCCTTGACGACTGTGCTTGCTTTTAGACACAAACACAGCGTGAAAGACGATATAATCCGCCACCACGGCATCAGACCACTCGCAAAAAAAAAAAAAAAAAAACAGCATGTGACGGCAAACTGTGTTTCGCTCCCACTGTTAACATTTTTTTTTTTGTGCCAATGAAACTCCGTTAAAGTTGAAACCACATTGAATTTTTTTTTTTCTGTGGAAAGGTTACCTTGCTTTCATAACCACTTCCTGGTTCTTATCAGCAGGCAGCACCGGAGTCCCGAAGCAGCTCATTGCTGGTGTAAACGGCTCGGAAAAGTTCAGAGTCAGCCGTGCTTTATTTTGCGTGACTCAGAATAGTATTCAATGGGAGGAAGCACTTGAGGTGCTTTCTATGGAAAATTGATATCTTATTTTATATGACTTATCAGTTCAGCACGCTAACCACTGGACCGCCGTGCAGCCCAAATAAAATTCAATCTTGCTAATATTTTATAATTAAACTCGGGACCTGTTTTATATAGATATATGTTTTCTTTTTTAATAAAACTGGACTTGTGAATAAAGTATAGAAGGGTTTAGATCAGGGGTCTCAAACTCAATTTACTTGGGGGCCACTGGAGCTAGGGTCTGAGCGAGACTGGGCCGCATTAGGTTTAAAAAAAAACGCATTTATTAAAAACAAAAAAATGAATAAACTTTGCTTTGGTTCCGATTTTCTACAAGAAAAGCTCTGATAAAACATTCCACTCTTCTCAAATATCTTACTTTTTATTTTTCTACACAAAATAAGATGAAAAATAAATAAACAAATCAAGAATAAAGAAAATCAATCAATCAGTAATAAATAAATATAATAATAAAAATAAAAACTTAAGAAACCACATATAGTTGGTGGGTAGACAAATTATTTTTTTCAGATTAAAATGAACAAAGCATTATTAGAGCCCTGTAGACATGACAAAACACGACTATAGTCACATTTATACTCTTTTTATTTACAACATATTGCGCAACTGCAGGGTCTTGAGACACATGCTAACTCGCAAACTAGAGAGCTAGCGACCTAAACAATAGCCTTCAAGTTATTTCCTTTAAACTTAAATAGCCAAAAACTTACCACTTCCACACGGATAGGGAGGATAACTATTAACAGTTATTTAACCTTTAACATGAACATTAATCAAACGTAATAATTTTTTCTGGGTACATGATACCATACAGCATCCATATCAAACTTGCGCGGGCCGCACTAACATTAAACTTTCATATCAAGGCGGGGGCCTCAAACTAGTGTCCTGCGGGCCACATTTGGCCGTTTGAGACCCCTGGTTTAGATTCACATAAGCTGCTTGCCAACCGCCAATAAACAACAGAAGAAGAAAAACACCACAAAGAAGAACACACCCTGACAACTTTCCATTTGAGTGGGTACAAGATACCTCAATCGGATTGGGGAAAGGAATATTCCACCCCTGTGAATCCGATTATATGATCATTCAGATTGGCACTTTTCTTTCGGAATGAGGTGTATACAAAGGTTAAATTCTTTCCGTTTCAGCAAATAAAGCGAATGCAATTGGAATATTTGGGTCCATGTATACGTGGCTAGTGATACTTGGCTAGTGCTGCAAAATAGGTCAGTAAGGATAATTCATAATGCCGCCTACAGAGAACATTCTAACTCCTTATTTCTAAAATCACAAATACTTCAACTTGCTGATATAGTTCATCATCATCAAACTAAAATAATGCATAAAGGCTAAGAATAACCAATTAGCTAAAAATGTCATCCAATACTTCTCTACAAGAGAGGAGAAATATGATCTCAGGGAAGAAGTACATTTGAAACACAAGGCATAGCATTTCAGTATGTGGAATCAAACTATGGAATGGATTTGAATTCATCACATAATCAGTTCACAGTTCCACATGTCCAAAAGGAGTAGGAAGAAGCAAAGCTTATTAAATCCTACCCCTCCATCTGGTACTTCTGGTACTTACAATCAGTAACTGTTACATTTGTTCACTTCCTGCTTTCATAATATAGTTTAAGGTGTTTTTTGGTTATTTTTTAATAATGATGGTGAAGGTGATATGACCATAAAATAACATAACATATAACATAATGGGTACCATAGTAACTGTCAATATAATGATAGTGAAGTATTGGATGACATTTTTACGTAATTGGTTATTTTTAGCCTTATGCATTATTTTAGCTGTTTGAAAATTAACTATTAAAATTAACTATTAAATTAATTAAATTATATCAACAAGTTGAAGTATTTGTGATTTTAGAAATAAGGAGTTAGTATGTTCTCTGTAGGCGCCATTACGAATTATCCTTACTGACCTTTTTTGCAGTACATTTAGCGAGTGAAGATTGCTTTTCTAGTTATTACCCCATATTTCCACACAATAAGTAAGATATGGTAGAACCAGAGAGCAATGAAGAGTGTGGAGATAAACCACATGTAAGCGCAGGAATTAGTAGGCAAATGTTAGCAAACATTCGCACTCCACTTTGATAGCTATTACCGTAAACAGACACTGTTTTCATGTCAGTTCCTGGAATGAAATACTTGGATTTCTTCCTAAAGATTTAAGCTTCCTAGGTATTTTGCGTTTAATCCATGCCTCAGCACTGCAATTGTCCTGTTTATGCAAGGGATTAATATTTAATCATAGTTGCAGCATGAGGAAGACAAACACTCTGGGAACGTCGACAGTCTTTTCCAAGCTAAAATGAGGGAGCACATATCATTGGAAGGAATGGCCGCATTGTGCCTAATCCTTTATGGGGGGTCTATGCCCTCTTTTAAACAATCCCGATATTCCGAAAATGATTCATGTATCTAATTACAGAATAAAAGTGGATCTCAATGCATTGCCATGTTTGGAGTTCACTTTGAAAATATGGCAAATGCTTCTGCCGTACGGGAGAATACTGTTGTTTCTAGGAAACAAGCTCTAAATAGCAACAGGAGAGCCTGGCGTTGCACCTAAACAGCAGCGCACACACATACCATGCTCCGTGTAACATAGTCAGTCCTGTATGCCCTTCTTGTCAACAACACCTCCAAGCATAGAGACAGAAAACTGGCTTGCAGGGAAGCAAGAATGGAACATGTTGCTTTATAGATGAGGTGCCTATGATAAGTGCATGTTGGTGGATTGCTCAAGGCCGAATTCAAGGCTCTCGGCTGCAGTAAACATGATACAGCGGAAGTCAAACACAGCTTCTTCCGGGGACGGAGGGGTTGCGTTCAAAGACACTATGTCTTAAGTTGAATGCACATATTTTGAATGTAGACTTGTACTCGCATGACCTTTAGGACACACTGAACTCTTCTTTTGTCTTCTATTGGCGGTATGCAAACTATTTTAGGTGAGTCTGCTAATGTTTTGAGATAATCTAGTCTAGGACTGATGATATCTTGAATGTTCAGGTACTACTTTATTTAAAGAAAGCGATGGTAATAGCCAACAATGTCCTTTGTCCCTTTTCAAAGAATTCCATCATGAAGTCCTGTAAACCTTTTCCCTCGGCTCCACTCGGTCTGACGCCAGCATGTAGTGTTTAGACAGAACCAGATTGACCCTCCACCTCCAAAGCCCTCCAAAACAAACGTGTTATCTTTCAATTGAAAGCACTATTTAATATAAAGTAATGGTAATGGTTTAATTTCATTTGAACATGCATCAGATTACAATTGAATGCATCACATAATCAGTTCACAGTTCCACATGTCCAAAAGGAGTAGGAAGAAGCAAAGCTTATTAATTCCTACCCCTCCATCTGGTAATTTTACAATCAGTAACTGTTACATTTGTTCACTTCCTGCTTTCCATAATACAGTTTAAGGTGTGTTTTTTTTAATAATGCACCTTGTACAATATAATGCACATACTATATAGTGATATATATATATATATATAGCACATCATGACTTATTAAATCAAGCTTATTAAATCCTACCCCTCCATCTGGTACTTTTACAATCAGTAACGGTTACATTTGTTCACTTCCTGCCTCTCTAATATAATTTAAGTTTTTTTTATTTCATTTTTTTATTTAAAAAAATTGTTTTTAATGTTTTTTTTATTATTTTAATTTTTTTGTTTTTTATTTTTTAATTATTTAATTTTTTTAATTGCTTTATTTCATTTGAACATGCATCAGATTACAATTAAGTGCATCATCACATAATCAGTTCACAGTTCCACATGTCCAAAAGAAGTAGGAAGAAGCAAAGCTTATTAAATCCTACCCCTCCATCTGGTACTTTTACAATCAGTAACTGTTACATTTGTTCACTTCCTGCTTTCCATAATACAGTTTAAGTTTTTTTAATAAAAAACCATCCAATGCCATAATGGGTACCATAGTAAGTGTCAATATAGTGATATATATATATATATATATATATATATATCACATCATGACTGGTTCAAGACTCTTCATCCTTGTATTTAGCAAACATCAACTGCTTGTATTGTTTCTTGAATTGGCTCATCGTTGTGCATTGTTTGAGGTCCTTACTCAATCCATTCCATAGTTTGATTCCACATACTGAAATGCTATGGCTTTTTAACGTAGTCCTAGCATAGAAGTGTTTCAAATGGAGTTCTTCCCTGAGATCATATTTCTCCTCTCTAAAGTAAAGAGTAAATCCTTCCATTGTTGCTTTGGATGCTTTTTGTTTGCCGTTGACTGAAAGTCAACTCAGCGGTGTAGCAAGGAAAAGATAAAACATGGCTACCGACATCCTGGTACAATAACACAAGTATGACAAGACGGATGTGAGATGAGTGATCGGTGACCTTGCAGGCTTCCTGTCTGTCGAGGCAACACAGGAAGAGACTGAAGTGGGCTTTAATGTCATATACTGTATTAACCGTCTCTGCCTTATGGACTAAACGATTTGTTTACGGCCTTTTGTTGTGTTTGGAGAACTAGTCTTTGTTCCAACTTTTGTGGGGCTCAGCCACAACTCAGCGCTGGGATGTGATGTTGGCCTGACCTCAGCAAAAGTAGGGGGGGAGTGCCCCCCCTTGACACTGCAGCGGAGGCCCACATTGGACCGTATCGCCCCACGCAATAGGATTTTTTAGTCTAAATTTAGAGAGTAAAATTCTGAATTTCAGCATGTAGGCCACACACAGTCATGAGATCGGGAAGACCTGGGTTCGATTCTCTGCTCGGGTATCTCTGTGTGGAGTTTGCATGTTCTCCCCGTGCATGCGTGGGTTTCCCAAAATTCCAAAAACATGCTAGGTTAATTGGCGACTCCAAATTGTCCATAGGTATGAATGTGAGTGTGAATGATATATGTGCCCTGTGATTGGCTGGCCACCAGTCCAAGGGTATACCCCGCCTCTCGCTTTAAGTCAGCTGGGATAGGCTCCAGCACCCTCGTGAGGATAAGCGGTAGAAAATGAATGAATTGGTTCCAGACCTGGCTATAATATGTGAATTTCCGTCTGTTTACAACCTTCTAAATACAGTTTTTAACATTATTAGAGCCCTCTAGACCGGCAATAGCACCCCTATAGTCACCTTTACACTCATATCAGCCAATATTGTAGCTATAATCAGAGACTTGTGCTCTTGTGTGTTGTGATAAATGACAACAGGAAGACAGGAAGCTGGGATAGGCTCCAGCACCCCCCCCCCATGTGACCCTCGTTAGGATAAGCGGTAGAAAATGAATGAATTGGTTCCAGACCTGGCTGTAATATGTGAATTTCCGCCTGTTTACAACCTTCTAAATACAGTTTTTATCATTATTAGAGCCCTCTAGACCGGCAATAGCACCCCTATAGTCACCTTTACACTCATATCAGCCAATATTGTAGATATAATAAGAGACTTGTGATCTTGTGTGTTGTGATAAATGACAACAGGAAGACAGGAAGCTGGGATAGGCTCCAGCATACCCGAAACCAGCTTAGAAAATGAATGGATGGCAATGCTGAATTTAGCATTTTAGCACTTGCCGCTATTATTTCCAATATTGGTTCTGGTGGTGTAATATACTTGTTAATTCATAAAATGTTGTCTTTTCCACTTTCTCATGCACTCTAGATTATTTATTTGAATATCAAGCTGTTTTTTTAACATTTCTAGCTTCCAGTTAACACATTTGATTGTTTTTTTTGTGTGGTTTAGGTAAATAAATTTAGCATTTACTGTACTTTATGTACACTATGTTGATGTTATGGCAATTAATTTTGTATTTTCATACATTTTGGGTCCAATTTGAATGAAAAAAATGTGCTAAACAAAGAAAATGTTGATGGGTGGAGTGAAGTGAGTTCCAGTCTATGGAAATGAAAGAAGCCACTGTACAAATGTGACTCACAGACTGCATATTTTATGCGGTCTGGGTTCGGTTTCATCACAATTTAGGTCATGTAGAGTTTACACCTGTTACGGCTTTGTTAGACATCCATCACATGGCGAGTTAAGTCATGTGTCCGCCGGACTCCTGCTTGCTACTTCCTCTATGTCACAACTTCCTGTGTGTGTGAATGATCGCATATCACCGTCCGGTAATCATGTGAATTTAAAAATGACGGCATGAAGATGATTCAAAAGTACAGTATACGTATGTATTGTCAAATAAATGGATCTATCTGCTGTCATGGCGGGCATACAGAGGAAGACGGAATCTAACACGCCTTTATTATATGTCACGTCATATTCAGTATGTATCACCAACTCATACTTTCATTCTTTTGATGTTTACATTGTACATTTTCAATGATAGGACGAATAGATACTGACACACAAGCCTTCAGCGCCCTCTTGTGGCTGTCAGTATAAAAAACCTGTATAAGTCGCTCCGGAGTATAAGTAGCAGGACCAGCCAAACCATGGAAGTATTCATTCATTCATTTTCTACCGCTTATCCTCACGAGGGTCACGGGGTGCTGGAGCCTATCCCAGCTGTCTTCGGGCGAGAGGCGGGGTACACCCTGGACTGGTGGCCAGCCAATCACAGGGCACATATAGACAAACAACCATTCACACTCACATTCATACCTATGGACAATTTGGAGTCGCTAATTAACCTAGCATGTTTTTGGAATGTGGGAGGAAACCGGAGAAAACCCACACAAAAGTCCACACAGAGATGGCCGAGGGTGGAATTGAACGCGGGTCTCCTAGCTGTGAGACCTTCATGCTAACCACTCGAACACCGTGCAGTCACCATGGAAGTATTCATTCATTCATTCATTTTCTCCCGCTTTTTCTTCATGAGGGTCGCGGGGGTGCTGGAGCCTATCCCAGCTGTCTTGGGGCGAGAGGCGGGGTACACCCTGGACTGGTGGCCAGCCAATCACAGGGCACATATAGACAAACAACCATTCACACTCACATTCATACCTATGGACAATTTGGAGTCGCTAATTAACCTAGCATGTTTTTGGAATGTGGGAGGAAACCGGAGTACCCGGAGAAAACCCACACAAAACTCCACACAGAGATGGCCGAGGGTGGAATTGAACGCGGATCTCCTATCTGTGAGGCCTTCATGCTAACCACAAAATATAATATTAAATAAGTTAATTGTGTGCTGATATATATGTTTATGGTATCATAATAAAATGTTGTGAAAATGTATAATAAGAGATTAATTAATTAGTGATTAATCTGATTAACCCCTCACCCCATGTAAAGAACCAGGCCCCACTTATGGTATGCTTTTAATAGCTCACAGAGTTTTTCTTTGCTCTATTCCTTGTCGTTGGCGTAGATGAGAGGATTCGCTCTCCTCCCTTCATGGTACTCAACTCCGAGTGCAGCCCGGATGTACTGGAGCAGATCAGGAAACACGGACTCACATTCCCATTCAGTAAGTCTTTTTTTTTTTTTTTTTTTTACGGAATAAAACACACTTCTCTAGTACCGTGTTGTCATGATTTGACATATTTCCCCGCCTTGCCTTCTTTCTCAGTTTGCAAAACTCGTGTGGCTCACGGAACCAACTCCCATGAGGTAGGAGGTCACAGAGCACCACCCTGTTTGCACCAACACTGGATTGTCTCTTAACTCCTTTGCAAACAGCCACACTAGATAAGATCAGAAGTACGGACAAAGGTGCCTTGTCAACATGGCTGACAGGAAGTACGTTTGTGGGACTTTGTGTGTACCGGTGTTGGGGGTCCTGGTCCCCGAACTCATCCAGGCACGCCCTTATGGACCCATACTTGGTCAGAACCTTCCCCGGAGTCCAACGTATCTTCTTAGATTAACAATATATTTGTTATAACAATATATTTTCCAATGGCTACAATAAAAGGCCAGCTACAAAATATGCCAAAATCAGCGCAGGACAAAGACATGGAGGTGGGCTGCCTAGTCAATCCCCGAATGATGAATCCATTGATGTCACAGAAAGTCAGTCTCAATACATTATGGTAATGGTAATGGTTGAATTTCATTTGAACATGCATCAGATTACAATTGAATGCATCACATAATCAGTTCACAGTTCCACATGTCCAAAAGGAGTAGGAAGAAGCAAAGCTTATTAAATCCTACCCTTCCATCTGGTACTTTTACAAGCAGTAACTGTTACATTTGTTCACTTCCTGCTTTCATAATATTTTTTTTTTTTATTGGATTTTTTTAATTTAAAAGAAATTGTTTTTTATTTTTTTAATGGTTTAATTTCATTTGAACATGCATCAGATTACATTTGTTCACTTCCTGCTTTCCTGATATATTTTTAATTTGTATTTATTTATTTATTTGTATTTATTTTTATAAATTTTGTTTTTATTTTATAAATTTTTATTTTACTTTATAAATTATTTTATTGTATAAATTTTTATATATTTATTTTGTTTGTTTGTTTATTTTTATTTATTTATTGTCACGTACCAAAGTACGAGGTGATATGACCATACAATGACATAATAGGTGCCATAGTAACTGTCAATATAGTGAGATATATATATATATAGCACATAATTATCGAAAATCAGTCGCATCTTTGTGACCTCCTGCCCCCCCCCCCCCCCCCCCCCCCAGATGGCCATTATCTTCAGCGAGGAGGACCTAAAGGACGTAAAGCCGCCCTGTGTCATCCAGAGCTTCATCAACCACAACGCTGTGCTCTACAAGGTGTTTGTGGTGGGTGACTCCTACACGGTGGTGGAGAGGCCGTCCCTCAAGAACTTCCCCGCCGGACCTGCAGGTAAGCGAGACGGTCCAACTCCAAACGATGCCAATAAAAGCGCTCGTGAAACGTCTTTACAGTCTCCGGGATTGGACCTGCTCGTCCTTTTTTAAGGCTCGTAAGAGCAATTGACTTTTGTTCAACATGTTGAAAGTAACCCAGAGGCATATAAACACTGTGGATGGCGTCCGCCCCCCGTCCGCCCCCCCCCCCACCCTGCCGCCCCATTCCATTCCCTGCAAACAGTGCAAAGAGGACACTTTGGTGCCCCCGGGTCTGGAATGTTCTGTTTGGTCCGATAGATCTCGTAGCACGTGAAGCCAGCATGGAGCAGCAGTACATTACGCCTCATATGATGCCGGAATCGAACATTTACTATTTGGACACTATGCTAATGCTAATGCTCATTTCTAACAGTCTCTAAAGATCACCTGGGACACCAAATGGTTTATGTTTCTGCCAGTCATGTGACCTTCTGTGTTACGGTCAGTGACTTCACTGCAGTCCGAGCTTCCATATTTGTCCACCAGATGGTGCCACTTTTTCCCAGCATGCAGCAACATTTTTTTTCAGGAGTTCCTCACTACTGAATTGACAAGTGTGTGTGTGTGTGTGTGTGTTCATGTGGGATAATGGTGTGTAAGTTCTACAAAAAAAACCCACAGTGAATTTGAGATGATGACATTAAGTAAAGTTAGCGCTATACTGTGGGTAGTCTCTTCAATGATGGCGCTTTGTCGCCACCTAGTGTGACTAAAACATATTGCATTCAAATTTTTTTTTTATTCTTCCCTTTTCAGACAGGAAAGCCATTTTCTTCAACAGCCACAACGTTTCCAAGCCGGAGTCATCCTCTGACTTGACTTCGGTGTGTATGACTTTAACTTGACTTGACCTCTGACAATCATGGCTGATTTGTTTTTTTATTGGAAAAGTTGCACAAAATGTATAATAAACTTTGTCGAGAGGTGGTCGAATATTCTAGCGGAGAAGTTTCGCTTATTTGCTTATTTGCGTTCCTAGAATAATGAAATACATGTATTTATTGCTTATGTTTTGTTAGCATGTTAGCATGTATTGGTGTGTAGTATCTTTTATTTATTTTTTAACACATTTGCAATATAACACAACACACAACTAACGCAAAGGAAAAATACACTTTTTAAATTTTTGCACATTTTTTTTCCCTTTTGTGTGCATTCTAATGAAATAAAACGAGCTAGTTTGAGCTAGCTAACAATGGCTGTCATGGGATCGATTTTTCGACGCTAAAGCCCGAACACACACACACACACAAAAAAAAAACAGTTTTAACAATATTAACCAAGCTATGGCAGCTAACACGAAAAACTATTTTTATCCGGTGGAGTTACCTAGCTTTAGCATAACGCCTCGCTAGCCGTTAATGTCGGCATCACTCAATAAGACTCATTTGATGTCAGCATTTTTTTATTTTTTATATATTTATTATTATTATTTATTATTAGTAGTATTTATTATTATTATTTATTATTTATTATTTATTATTTATTATTTATTATTTATTATTATTTATTATTATTATTTATTATTATTATTTATTATTATTATTATTTATTATTATTATTTATTATTATTTATTATATTATTTTTGTGCTGGAAGACACAGCCATCGCGATGAGAGCGGATATTGTAAGCGCCGTGGCTGATTTTGACGGAAGTAGCGTTAGCTAGATGGGCTAGCAATATATTGTTAGCATTACATGTCATCATCAATGCATGATCACAGCATGTACAATATATCAAAGAATAAATTTTTGATGTTTTTGTAGTCCAAATAAATACCTCCCGATGATGTGCATTGTTAGCTAGCTCATACTAGCTTGTTTTCTTTCATTAAAATGCACACAAAAGGGAAGGAAATGTGTTCAAGTCCTCCGAGCGACACTCAACTTGTTTACTACGTTCCTGACCTTTCAGAGGGACAACGTAGAGGGCGTGTCTCAGCCTCCCAGCGACGACGTCATCCGAGAATTGTCCAGGTCCTTGCGACAAGCGCTGGGCGTGTCCTTGTTTGGCATCGACGTCATCATCAATAACCAAACGGGCCAACATGCTGTCATTGACGTCAACGCCTTCCCGGGTAAGCGGACGTCGTCTGGAGATGCTGATTAGATTTTGGAGCTGGAGAAAGAAACAAGGAAAGAAAATGAAATCGGGAATGTTAGATGAAATGGGAATGTATTGATCACTTGGCCTCCAGGGAAATTCACGATCGGTATAAATAAAGTACTGTCATGCAGGAACAATACAAAAATACACTATTTCATTTAGGGACATTATGATGTCATGAGTGATGTGTCCACTAGGGGGAACCAGAGAGAACATTAGTGAGCACATGTGGAGAAAAATATGAAATATTACAGGGGCTCAGATCAATGTAGTATATAGTATGTATATCAGGGGTCTCAAACTCAATTTACCTGGGGGCCATTGGAGCTAGGGTCTAGGCAAGGCTGGGCCGCATCAGGTTTTCCAAAAAAAAACAAAAACACATTTATTAAAAACAGAAAAATATACAAACTTTTTCAGTGCTTTGGTTCCGATTTTCTACAAGAAAAGCTCTGATAAAACATTCCACTGTTCTCAAATATCTTAATTTTTATTTTTCTGCACAAAATAAGATGAAAAATAAATAAACAAATCAAGAATAAAGAAAATCAATCAGTAATAAATAAATATAATAACAATAAAACGGCAAATAATAAAAACTTAAGAAACCACATATAGTTGGTGGGTAGACAAATTATTTTTTTCAGATTAAAATGAACAAAGCATTATTAGAGCCCTGTAGACATGACAAAACACGACTATAGTCACATTTATACTCTTTTTATTTACAACATATTGCGCAACTGCAGGGTCTTGAGACACATGCTAACTCGCAAACTAGAGAGCTAGCGACCTAAACGGTAGCCTTCAAGTTATTTCCTTTAAACTTAAATAGCCAAAAACTTACCACTTCCACACGGATAGGGAGGATAACTATTAACAGTTATTTAACCTTTAACATGAACATTAATCAAACGTAATAATTTTTTCTGGGTACATGATACCATACAGCATCCATATCAAACTTGCGCGGGCCGCACTAACATTAAACTTTAATATCAAGGCGGGGGCCTGAAACTAGTGTCCTGCGGGCCACATTTGGCCCGCGGGCCGCATGTTTGAGACCCCTAATGTATATCCGTCAGAATATATCCGTTGAGTGACATACCTGCTTGTCCAGGTTACGAGGGCGTGCCCGGGTTCTTCAACGACCTGCTCAACCACATCAGCGGCGTCCTCCAGAGTCACAGCTCCCACGACTTGAGCGCCCCCGGGCCCGCCTCCACGTCAGCACCGGCGTGTTGTTGCTGCGGCGGCGGCAATAATGGCGGCAATGGCGGCCCCTGGATCGTGGAGGGGGACGCGGCAGGACTGAAGGGCCAGCGTCAGAGACTGGGCTGCAACTCGCCGATGTCGCCCAATTTCCAACAGCACTGCGTGTCCACGATAGCCACCAAGGCTTCCTCCCAGTGACTCCCCATGAGAAAAAAGAAACACATAACAATGAATAATAATCATAATAATTATGATGTTCATGGTAATATATCTAATCAGAAGCTTTTCCTTTGTAGTTTTTTTGCAAATGATGGTGATTGGGTGTAAAGCTTTCTTTTCTCTCATGGCCTTTTTTTGTATTGTTGGTTGTGTCTAATGAGACTTTAACTGTAATGTGAACCTGATTTGTATTTGCTGCAGTTCAGCCCAGGGAGCAAATGGCTTAGAATTGCCGCCGGATCAGATGTGCAATGTATGATCGATCCTTTTGTTTGGATGCGTGTGTTTCAAATGACTCCTGCACAAAGCGTTAGGGGTTGAAGTTTGAAAGAGACAAGCTGTTTGCGAGTGATTTAGACAGCTGAAAAGAAAAAAACAACTCCGTGTGACCAACAGGAAGACACATTCCGTCTGTTTTTTTTTTTTTTTGTTTCCGCCACTCGGAAGATTCCATTATGAGATTTCTCACCGCTTACTTTGTCTTCGTCTTTTCTGCTAGCTAACTGCTCTCCTGTGGATCCAATCGACTCTATTTTTGTTACTAAAATCATTTATTTCACTTTTTTTATTTTTTTTTTTTTTACACAATACCCAATGATTTACGACTCGATGTTCCAAACATTACCCTCAGTTGAATGGAATCGTCTGCTGCTGTAACGGACTTAAGTAGACTCACTAAAATAAAAATAGATGCGACTTTAATGAATTAGAATTAGAAATTAAAGTCACCCCTTCATGTGGGGAATTTGATTTGTTTTTAATATATTTTTTGTTTTACTAAGAGCGATTTATTTTGCTGAGATTTTATTGGGGGAGAAAAATGTTTTATATAAAATGTCAGCATGTGAACAAGTTATATTTACTAGAAGAAAAAAAAATATGGAGAACAAATGTGTTAAAAGGGACAAATGTGTGCAAAACTGCCAAATCTTATTTTGAGTGGGGTGGGGTCAGTGGGGGGGGTTCTTATAAAGCCTGCTTCTTCATTTATTAGTGGGGACCATCTCACCAGCATCATTTAGGGGAATCAAACATGTTGTGTTCAATGTCACGTTAATAACGTGATAAATTGGTGAATCTGTGCACCCCGGCCTATTTCCACACCTCCAAATGTTTACTCCTTGGGTGTCGTGTACAGTACGTGTATTATACGCCTAAGCTTACAACCGTACAGTGCCGTTGTTTGGTATGCATTGTTGTCATTCAAAAAGGAATCCACAGCTTTTGTTTTTTTTTTTTTTTTAAATCAAACAGTCAACCGACCAGAGACTGAAATAAATGAGTGAAAATGTGTTTTTTTTTTGTGTGATTTCTTTCCACGTGAGCAATTCTCCACAGACATTTATTGGCCCCCAATTTGATGAATGGCACATTCCATAATAGTAAAAAAAAAAAAAAATTAACATGAAACATTTCTAAGATGCTATACAATATAATAATGATCCCTTCAGAAAAATAAAATATTTTCATAATTTTCTGTACATGTAAAAAAAAAAAAAAAAAAACACATAGATATTTACAAGAAGAGCAGACAAAAGAGGTTAAATAGGGCTATTAAATGCTAATGGGGTTGCCGTGTGGGATGTGCCGCAGGGTTGGCCAACAGTCCGAGAATGGTGGAGAGACAGTGCAGCTTCTCCTTGACGTGCTCTGGAAGCTTCTCGTTTTCTTTGTACCTGCATGGAACGAACACGTACATCGTTAATCATCTTTATACAGGAGGTGACATACGCAAACATTCAGTCATTCAATTCATACATTCTTTGCACTCTTTATTGCTCTTATTTATTGTGTGGAAATATGGGCTAATAACTATAAAAGCAATCTTCACTCGCTAAATGTACTGCAAAAAAAGGTCAGTAGGGATAATTCATAATGGCGCCTGCAGAGAACATACTAACTCCTTATTTCTATAATCACAAATACTTCAACTTGCTGATCTGGTTAATCTTCAAACAGCTAAAATAACGCATAAGGCTAAAAAAATTGTTTTAAAATTTTTGAATTAAAAAAATATAATAAAACTATATTAAAAAGGCAGGAAGTGAAGAAATGTAAAATAAAATGTATAAAATAAATACAAATAAATAAATAATTAAAAAAAATTTATATTAGGAAAGCAGGAAGTGAACAAATCTAACAGTTTGTGATTGTAAAAGTACCAGATGGAGGGGTAGGATTTAATAAGCTTTGCTTCTTCCTACTCCTTTTGGACATGTGGAACTGTGAAATGATTATGGGATGCATTCAATTGTAATCTGATGCATGTTCAAATGAAATAAAACCATAAAAAAATAAAAATAAATAAAAAAAAAATTCAAATTAAAAAAGCAAATATAAAAAAAACCAAAATTATGTTAGAAAGGCAGGAAGTGAACAAATGTAACAGTTACTGATTGTAAAAGTACCAGATGGAGGGGTAGGATTTAATATAAAAAAAATATTATTTTTTTAATAAAAAAAAAACGTTTTAATTAAAAAATATATATATATTAAAAAAATAAAATAAAAAAACTTAAATTATATTAGAAAGCAGGAAGTGAACAAATTTAACAGTTACTGATTGTAAAAGTACCAGATGGAGGGGTAGGATTTAATATAAAAAATTATAATTTTTTTAATAAAAAAAAACGTTTTAATTAAAAAAAATATATATATTAAAAAAATAAAATAAAAAAACTTAAATTATATTAGAAAGCAGGAAGTGAACAAATGTAACAGTTACTGATTGTAAAAGTACCAGATGGAGGGGTAGGATTTAATAAGCTTTGCTTCTACCTACTCCTTTTGGACATGTGGAACTGTGAACTGATTATGTGATGCATTCAATTGTAATCTGATGCATGTTCAAATGAAATTAAACCATTACCATTACTCACTGTAAAAAATAAATCCACCAAAATAATATTAGAAACGGGACCAAAATGTCATATTTTCGGCATAACTGTCAGAAATTTTGCGGCATAACAACCTTTCTCCGATTATTGCCTGTTTCCTGTGAATGTAACTGATGCATTTAGGGCCCACTCATGACATTGTGTGATCCACAGGTGAGATGTGTAATGAGGTGGGTAATCGTCACCTGGTGATGCGTCCCTCGGGAGACGTGTAGGTGATGCAGGATACCCCGGCCTGAACCACCAGCTGAGAGCCGTCGTTGAATTGCACCCACACTTCGCCGCTTGTGAGCTGAGGAGAATAACGACCACATGTTTTATAAAAAAGGAGAGCTTGCATCACCAGTAGCGCTGGATGCTAACGTAGCCTCCTTACCTGTGACGCCCAGCCCACGTTGGGCACAAAAATGGACTTGACCACTTTGCCTGTGTTCTGCAGGACGTCCTGACGAGTGGGAGAGCTTTTCTTACTCAGGCTGGCCGAGGTGAAGTCAGAGCCGTCGTAGGAGATCATCTACACACACATGGTAGCAATGTTGAGGATGACAACATCTACACCAGGGGTCTCAAACTCTATTTACTTGGGGGCCACTGGGGCTAGGGTCTGGGTGAGACTGGGCCGCATCAGGTTTTCAAAAAAAAAAAAAAACGCATTTATTAAAAACAGAAAAATGAAAAAACTTAGCTTTGGTTCTAATTTTCTACAATAAAAGCTAAACAAATCAAGAATAAAGAAAATCAATCAATCAGTAATAAATAAATAAATATAATAATAATAAAACGGCAAATAATAAAAACTTAAGAAACCACATATAGTTGGTGGGTAGACAAATTATTTTTTTCAGATTAAAATGAACAAAGCATTATTAGAGCCCTGTAGACATGACAAAACACGACTATAGTCACATTTATACTCTTTTTATTTACAACATATTGCGCAACTGCAGGGTCTTGAGACACATGCTAACTCGCAAACTAGAGAGCTAGCGACCTAAACGGTAGCCTTCAAGTTATTTCCTTTAAACTTAAATAGCCAAAAAACTTACCACTTCCACACGGATAGGGAGGATAACTATTAACAGTTATTTAACCTTTAACATGAACATGAATCAAACGTAATCATTTTTTCTGGGTACATGATACCACATTTGGCCCGCGGGCCGCGTGTTTGAGACCCCTGATCTACACACACTGAGAGACTCACCGAAGGGGTGATCTTCGGAGGTTGAGGAGGTGAAAGTGTATCAGGAGGAGCGGTCGGCTGAGACGGAAGTGATGATGTTGAGTCGGGGTTGGCGGGCCTCCTAAAGAAGATAAGCAGGAATAATGATGCAGTCTGGAAAAGGAGGAGGAGGAGTAGGATGGACTTGTCCTGTTGTGGTACCTTCCAATGGTGATGGGGAAGAAAGGAACCTTCTTGGTGCTGCGCTCCTCCTCCAGCGTGATGGCCGCCTCCAAGGACAGGCACAGTCCGTGTCCCTCGTCAGACTGCTCCACGTAGGCGCGGCCCTCGGGGCTCAGACCGCTCAGCCCCGCCTCGCCTTTCACCGTGCACGACTTCCCGCTCTTTTCCACCACTCGCACCAGCTCCGACGTCTTGTGGGTCTTCGCTCCTGTGTGGTAGAGGAACATGAAACACAATCCCTCTTTTATCACTGTTAATTGGTTCCAGGGGCTGCATGGTGGTCGAGTGGTTAGCGCGCAGACCTCACAGCTAGGAGATCCGAGTTCAATTCCACTCTTGACCATCTCTGTGTGGAGTTTTGTGTAGGTTTTCTCCGGGTACTCCGGTTTCCTCCCACATTCCAAAAACATGCTAGGTTAATTAGCGACTCCAAATTGTCCATAGGTATGAATGTGAGTGTGAATGGTTGTTTGTCTATATGTGCCCTGTGATTGGCTGGCCACCAGTCCAGGGTGTACCCACCTCTCGCCCCAAGACAGCTGGGATAGGCTCCAGCAATTTCCGCCTGTTTACAACCTTCTAAATACAGTTTTTAACATTATTAGAGCACTCTACATGGACAATAGCACCCCTATAGTCACCTTTACACTCATATTAGCCAATATTGTAGATATAATAAGAGACTTGCACTCTTGTGTGTTGTGATAAATGACAACAGGAAGACAGGAAGTGGCATCGGGGGTTCAGAGTCTGTATTTTTATTAGGCATTATTGTGCCTGTCGTGACATAAATCAAACCTACAATAAAGTTTTGTGCTTGTGTGTCTCATCAAACATTACTGACACCTACTGACCAGTGTAGAATACTACAGGTAATTCCCAGTGTCTTTGAATGCATCTTCTTATATTTGTATTTTACTTCATTTACTCATTTTTATGCTTAATTTAGTCAAAAAATATAATAAGATTTGCTTTGAAATTTTTTTTTACTAATAATGGGTTGTATGGTTTATTACGTAATACAGTATATTAAAAATAAAGGTATTAAATTGTAGTTTATAAGCATTCCCACTATTGTAGTTCCATGCTGTTGAAGTAAAAAAAAGTAGCTCACCGTCATAGAAGCAGACCTCCAGGTCAGCGTTGGGGGAGTTCTCCATCAACATGACCTTGGCGTACTTGGTGTAAAGGGTCACCTTGGGGGTCTTGGACTTCACCAGCTGTACGAACCTGGAGGCGTACTGGTACTTCTTCCAGTATTTTTCTAAAAGACGCCACGAGCATCGATGAGTACAACAAATAAGAGCGAGTTCGTGTAAGCTAACGTGTACGCTAACCTGGAAGGTCATCATAGCTGCAAATGAGAATATCTTCTGGGGGGGCAGGTGGACAGTCCAGCACGGGAAACCCTTTCCCGCCATTGGGCTGGTAGATCGTCACCTGCGGGTAACGGAATATTCCAGCTTAGATGTGATGAACAAAATAAAAATTAAAAAAGTAAAGCGTGCGTCTGTGAAATGAAGATCTGACCATGGAGCCGTCAGAGGAAATCCTGAGGACTTCTTTAACCCTCTCCTGTCCATTTTGGCACTTTAAGAGCTCCATGCATACCTCGCCTGTGTCCAGGATGCTGACCTGCGTAGAGATACCTCCTTTAAGTGGCTTTAAATCATCAACGGAGAACGCTTGTAGGAACATCTTACAACTGCGTTTTTTGTCTTCTGTCTTATGGCCTTCAGTCTGGCGGCACACAGAGGCGGGACCAGGTCTCTCAAGGTCTTCTTCTCTGTGCTGGATTTAGCGCAGGGGAGCTGAGATGATGATGATGAGGAGCAGTGAGGAGGCTGGAAGTGAGCTCCGGGTTGATTCTCTCTCTGGTACATGTCCAGGCTGGAGGGGTTGGAGTGATGCAGGCTGTGATGGGGGTCGGCGGACCGGCTTACGGCCTTATCCGTCCACGAGCCGTGGACCTCTAAGTGGCCTCTGTCGCCATGGAAACTAACGCCGCTGCTGTGAGTGCTTCTGTCGGCGGGCCTCAGGCCGCAGCCTGAGAAAGAAAAGGAAATATTAGTCAGGATCTTCCTGAGCTGGAGTTGAATTCTTCACTGTTTGGACTATTTAACGCTTACTGGTTTTAAATCCCTTCATTCATGTCCGGAGCTTACAAGCGAGAAGATACAACTTGGCAACATCCAACACAGTCCGGAAGTGTATGAAGTGTATCTCATACATGCACAGACATCAAGAGTTTACCTTCGTTATTGAGCCAGTTAGTAACTCCCTCCATGTCCTGATATGGAAGGTTTGATGGATGTGCCGTCTGAGTGGAGAACATGTATCCAGAACTGGAAAATAAAAGAGTAGAAGTAAATCCATACAGTAACAGTCAGGTTGACGGAGTACGAGGAGAAAGAGTGTTTACTTCGCGGACTGCTTGACAGGAGGTGAAGGTATCTGCCCGTGCTCTGAGAACGGGTGAGGAGTGGAGGACAAAGGGAAGACTGGTCTTCCTTTGCCTGTTAGTGACTCCTCTGAGTGACACCTGCCCTGCTCGGCTGGACCGGGTCCTTGGAGCGGTCCTGAGGAGCCGCAGCGATCCGAGGATTGGGCCCTCCGGAGGTAGCGGGAGTGTGGCTGACTAGTTCCTCCGCCATGAAGAACCCTGCCCCTACCTTCGTTGTGAAATATGTCCAATGGATGCTGCTGCTGCTGCTGCCACTCATCTCCATCCTCAAAACAGGTCCTGGTGGGCTGGAGTGGAAGGTTCGGGATGGCAGCCATGCGGTTGGGCAGCGCTGAGCCAATGATGTGCCGTGTTCTCCTCTGAAGGCGACTGCCGCTGCTGCCCGACATTGAGGAGGTGCAGGCCGTGGAGATGGTAGCAATGCCGCTATCCATGGAGCAATCATCAACCAGGCCCAGATCCTTGGCCTTGGTCCTGCCCAGCAGGCTCTGGGTCATAAACGGATGGTCCAGCACCGCAGACAGGCTGGGCCGATGAGCGGGATTCTTCTGCAGCAGCTGATGGATCAGATCCTGAGCCTCCGGAGAAACATGACCGGGCATCTCATATTCCCCGAGGACCACTTTGGAGAGCGTGTGCTTGACCGTGTCCGTGTCAAACGGGGGGCGGCCCATGAGGAAGGCGTAGAACATGCAGCCCAGTGACCAGACATCAGACTCAAGGCCGTGAGCGCTGCGGGTGGCCACCTCGGGGGAGATGTAGTTGGGCGTCCCGCACATGGTGAAGTGCTTCTCGGTGGGGAGTTTGAGCTGAGTGGCCAGGCCGAAGTCTGCGACCTTAATGTTCATGTTGTTGGTCAGCAGCAAGTTTGACAAGGTCAGGTCTCGATGCAAGATGCCGTGGGTGTGTAAGTACAGCATCCCTTTCACTATTTGATGCATGAAGTGTCTCGCTGTGGCAAAAAACACATCAAGGACACTACTGACAAAGGAGGAAAACTAGTGGGAATCAACCATCAGCTTATTTCGGGGGAAAATCATATCTCTATAGCAGGGGTCTCAAACACGCGGCCCGCGGGCCAAATGTGGCCCGCAGGGCCCCCGCCTTGATATGAAAGTTTAATGTTAGTGCGGCCCGCGCAAGTTTGATATGGATGCTGTATGGTATCATGTACCCAGAAAAAATTATTACGTTTGATTAATGTTCATGTTAAAGGTTAAATAACTGTTAATAGTTATCCTCCCTATCCGTGTGGAAGTGGTAAGTTTTTGGCTTTTTAAGTTTAAAGGAAATAACTTGGAGGCTACCGTTTAGGTCGCTAACTCGCATGCGAGTTAGCATGTGTCTCAAGACCCTGCAGTTGCGCAATATGTTGTAAATAAAAAGAGTATAAATGTGACTATAGTCGTGTTTTGTCATGTCTACAGGGCTCTAATAATGCTTTGTTCATTTTAATCTGAAAAAAAATTGTCTCACCACCAACTATATGTGGTTTCTTAAGTTTTTATTATTTGCCGTTTTATTATTATTACATTTATTTATTGCTGATTGATTTTCTTTATTCTTGATTTGTTTATTTATTTTTCATCTTATTTTGTGTAGAAAAATAAAAATTAAGATATTTGAGAACAGTGGGATGTTTTATAAGAGCTTTTCTTGTAGAAAATCGGAACCAAAGCAAAGTTTATTCATTTTTCTGTATTTAATAAATGTGTTGGTTTTTTTTGGAAAACCTGATGCGGTCCAGCCTCGCCCAGACCCTAGCTCCAGTGGCCCCCAGGTAAATTAAGTTTGAGACCCCTGCTCTATAGTAATATGTCACAAAATAAACATTACATAAATACCATTATTTCAAATGGAAAATCTGACCTTCCTCCTCGGAAAAAGGCATCTTGCGCTCCTTCAGATAGCGACCCATCTCTCCATTGTGACACATCTCTAACACCAGGTACACATAGTTACTGTCTTCAAAATAGTTGTACAGCTGCAAAACACATAAGAGGTGCAATTTCATCTTAAACAAATACAACAAATGTAATAATAATAATAAAAATAATATACATATATCATCAGTGGTTTATTTGTTCTCTAAAATGTTGAGCATCAGTTTTCACAACGCACATGTGTTGTTTTGTGACTGGGATGAATATAAAAAAACGGCCAGGCTGCACGGTGGTCGTGTGGTTAGCACGCAGATCTCACAGCTAGGAGACCAGGGTTCAATTCCACCCTCGGCCATCTCTGTGTGGAGTTTGCATGTTCTCCGCGTGCATGCGTGGGTTTTCTCCGGGTACTCCGGTTTCCTCCCACATTCCAAAAACATGCTAGGTTAATTGGCGACTCCAAATTGTCCATAGGTATGAATGTGAGTGTGAATGGTTGTTTGTCTATATGTGCCCTGTGATTGGCTGGCCACCAGTCCAGGGTGTACCCCGCCTCTCGCCCGAAGACAGCTGGGATAGGCTCCAGCATACCCGCGACCCTCGTGAGGATAAGCGGTAGAAAATGAATGAATGAATGAATGAATGAATGTTTGTACGGCCATATTTTTTCAATGTACAGTGCGTTCCTTAAAACTGTTAAAATCCTGTCTTGTCTCGCTCTTGTGGCGCCAATCTCGTGCATTGTTAAAGAGTGAATTAAGGGATTACAGTAAAGAGAAGATGTAACCATGGCAACAATTACAGAACGCTAATACTCCTTTAGAAAAGAGTTGTTTATTTAGCGTTCATGTGAAATGTTACCTCAAGTATGGAGGGATGCTTTAAGCGGCAGTGAATCTCCACCTCATTTGTCACACGCTGGACCATCCCGGCTTTGTGCATGGATTTCTTGTCGATCTGGAGGACAGAAAAGGAGAAAATGACACCGCTGCCACCTAACAGAAGGAAGTGACGAACAGTCAACCTGTCGTCTGCAAAGACAATGAAACACTGACATTAGCGGGGAGCCAAGATATCCTACCTATTAGGAAGGGCAGGGGGGGGGTGACACCTGTGTGGCCGTTACTTCAGAGTTGTCATGATTGTAATGATGCGTTACGAACAAAGTCATCGACATTGAGTGAGCTAACGCTTACCGTTTTGATGGCAACCTCCAGACCAGTCTTGACAGATTTTGCCCGGTAGACACATGCGAAGGAGCCTTTGCCGAGGAGGGTGAGGACTTTAAAATCCTGCAGGCAAAGGAAAATAAAAATAATGCAGATTATGACTTACCAGTATCTCGATATTTGCTGAGATTTTAACGCTATTTATATAAAAAAGCAAAAATTATATCTAATTTAATTCCTACTACGTTACCCTCGTTTTGCACTCTGTGTGCATGCTAGCAAATCTGCCCCCAACCCACCTAGATAAAGAGAATATATGACTGACAAAGGGGCTCACTCTGTTCATGCCGTTGTTCTATTGAACAAAGGCAAAAGACGAGGAAAACGCACACCGATGTGCATGTTATTTTTTATTTATTGTGTGATTAATTATTTATTCATCATTATCCTATGATCCCAAGAAACATTTCCAACAATCTACACAACATAGTCTGACACTAAAACAAAGACAGAGGGCATTGATAAGTGCATAATAAATAATACATGAATATATTACATATTCTAATTCAGGGGATTGAGCATCTACAATCCGGTTTAAATTTGAGCATTTTTTATTTGTTCCCCCAATGATCAGTTCTCAAAAATAAACAAATGAGTGCAGCAAAATATTAAAATTAAAAAGAGACAGTGCATTTGTACACTAACCCAATACATTTTTGCCAAATGTGATCCCATAACACACAAAAACAATACCTCAATATTGATCTGCTGGTTAAAAAACAATGCATCCTCGTCATCTGTGCCGTTTTGAAAGTAGGAGTTGAGAACTTGCTGGTAAAAGGTCCCTCCACTCTGCGACATGCTGGACGGCGAAAGGATGATCCATCCAACGATTTGTAATGGTAAAATCCGCCCACAACAAATGCTAACGGCTAAAGCAGCCACGAACACCTGACGCCATCAGATGGCCAACCACAACCCGTCATTATCCCGGCGTTCTTCCCGCTAGAGACGCCACCTGAGCCGTCTCCAAGCAGCAGAGGGGCGGCGACAAAAGTACCACTGTTGGTCCTCCTAATCATACTGTATTACGAATAGAAAAAAAGCGCCGCTTTTGGTAGAAAATCAACAAAATTGCATCGTCGTTCCGATTAGCACATTTACGCACAGAATATTAGCATTAGTGGTGACTTTATTTGGCCAACATAAATACTGATATTATGACTACTGTATGATAACAATAAAGACAATTTCGAGCCATGTTACACATAAAATTAGGCGAAATGTTTACACATTAAAGTACACATTTATACACAGAATACGGTAGTAGCATCAGGAGTTGCTATATATGCCCAAAGTTAATGAACAATAATACCTTGTGATGAATAAGTGGCAACCAATTTGAGGGCGTGTTCAGCAAAGATAAATATGTTTACAAGAGAAATTCAGATACCTTATTTATACCGTAAAGCCGCCAAGAAATACATTTTTACGTGTTTTGAACGTGGAAGCATAACAAGTAGCAACAACAACAACTCGGGCTAAAATGAAGTCACAAGTATGTGGTAGCGTAACCCATGTCTTAACCAGTCCTTGCTAGCTTGCAGTAACACAAAAACTATTTAAAACAGACTTACGCTAAGTTACTTACTACGGACAAGCGACAACCAATTCGGGGGTGTGTTCAACATAGAGGAAAATGTTTACAGGCGAAAGGCAGATGCCTTATTCACACATTAAAACAGCCAGAGCTGCTTCAGTAATAAAGAAAAAGAATACAACTTCCTTACGTGTTTTGAACCAGTACGCTAGCTAGCTTAGCCGGTCGATGCTAACTTGCGCTAGCGGGAAACACTCACCTCAATTCTGTCGCCGATTGAAACACTCATTTTGCCTTTGTTCGCATGTAGACTTGTGCTAACGTAATCCGTTCATCGATATTCACCAATGCGGTCGTCATGCATCAAATACGGATTGTTGTGATGTTCCCCTCCAGAATTTTGTCGTAGCTTCCATTTTGAATTTTTTGTTTTGCCTCCATTATTTTGAAAATGTGCGTCCGTTAGCCTGCGTGGTTACGTCATCAATGGTTGTATCCAAATTCGGGGTGTGTCCTTAAAGGGACCAGCAGCCAATGCGGTCGACGAACACTGGTTCCTTTAAGATTCCAAGACCATAGATCTCAGCCTGCGCAGTTCACCGCAAATGTGTGAAGTGAAGTATACAATGGAGCAGAAAGTCCGCCATGTTGGTCATCACGTGACCTGGGCGTGGCTAAGCGGAGAACGATAGTATACAGTACAAAGTATTCGCAAATTAATTTGATTACATGGATAACAACATTGAAGTGTTTACACAATTTATTTCAGTAATTGTATTGTTTGTAGATTTAATGGACAATAACCTAAATCATCACCAACTTAATTGTCATGATTTCAACTAATCGCCCAGAGAAACAAAGCAGTTATAGCAAAATATATCCCTTTCGGCATATTTCCGGGTTGTCACGTGTTCACATACGCTAGCTTCTTGCTATACTGCCGGTCCTATAACGCTGCTAGCAAAGAATCCTGGCAATGGAGGAGTATTAAAGATTTGATTCAAGATGAGCACTTAGCTAATGGCAGAAGACAACATTTCAGTAGCATTTTATGGACCCTTGGATTTTAATTGGGACGGCCTTAGCGTGACGTCAGCACTCCCAGCAAACGCTGACTCTAAGGACGCAGAGGCACATATGACCACGCCCCGTTCTATACTAACCACGCCCCCTTACTTTCAAACACAATTATTTTTGCAGTTTATAAATACACTACAACTCATAAATGCCTTATAGTATAAAAAACATGTAAAAATCAAGTTGACAGGATTTTACAACATAATTCTAGTATGTTCCATGAAATTATATATTTATTATTATTTTAGTAGCTTATCACTTGGCTGGACCGCTTTCTGTATGTTAAATTTTATATAATCAGAAATTAAGCTTATCTTTTCATGCTATCTGCCCCGAGCCGTCAGTTGTACATTGTGCTTGAACGCCTCATCATATGTGCAGACAGACATGTTCATCGTTCTGTGTGTGGATTGTATACACATCACCCCTGGAAACGTTTAGATGTACTTTGTCAATACAATCATTCCACAATAAAATATTTTTCTCTTACTGAGTTTATTGTCATCTTCAATCCTATAAGGAAACTTGCAAGAAAACAAGGAAATAGGCAGCCCATCACTTCCTACAGACACTATAGGGAATGTGTTGTTAATTCCTAATCTTAAATATAATGGTGGCTTTTCTTAAATATTAAAATAGAATTTCACATTTGTGGACTTTAACATCGCCTCAAATGTATTACAAATATATAGAATGAGTAGTATTGCATACAAACTAAGAATTTGGTAACAGCTATTGTTGTGTACACTGGTTCACCTGTGGGGTTTACTGCTCAGACGCTATAATAGAGGACACAGAAGGCAAACGCTTCCTTTAAGGGACAGGTGAAAGATCTGGATCTATTGTATTGTTTTTTCTTTAATTGTTAAAATCTTTGAGAGCAAAAGCACACCATAGTCAGTCACATGAGGATAGATAAGAGAGTGTCAACTGAAAAACAAAGCCACTAAATCCACACGTGGCTGATGAGGATTGAGAAGCGGTCACAGGTACCGTAACACTACCCCTACTGTCTACATGGTTGCTGATGGGTCGTCGTGGAGATGGATGCCAATGCCAGATCACCTTAGTCCATTTCCATCTCTCTTGTGGTTGATTTTATGTGCTGGTTTCCCTTGGCGTCCCCCGTCCCATCTGGGCCTTGTTTGGAAGCAGGGCCGTTATTGTGAGCTTTGCTGTTGTGTTCATTCACCTCCTGCACCTCTTCCACAGTGGGCTTGGACCTGTTGATCACCGGGATGCACAAATCCTGCATTTCCTGTAAATCAGAATTTATAATGTCAGCCCGGATCACGTGATCACAGTGATTGAGAGATACCATACCAGATACCTGTATCTTTGCCATGATTTCTGCTACTTTGACGATGGGGTCTTGAGTGATGGCCAGTTTATTCTGTGCATTCATCTTGCTGTTCATCCACATCATCGTGTCGTTCATGCACTTCTCCACAGTGTTCACCTCTTCTACACTCAAGTGTTGGTAACGTTCATCCTGGGGACCATTTAGAGGATTGTTGAGTGATACAAACATGACAAACACGTACATGAATATGCTGTACAACATCTCTTTGCACAACAGCACCAGATGGAGGTTTTTGCATTACATTTTGCTTGCTTTGCTACTTGATATTTTTGCTCTTTACTGTATTTGCTATTTGTACCTTATTTTATTTCACTATACTATTTTACAGAGTACAATTCCCTTATTTTCTTGAAGCTGCTGGATCTGTGAATTTCTCTTGGGAGATGAATAATCCATCCATCCATCCATCCCATCCATCCCATCCATCCCATCCATCCCATCCATCCCATCCCATCCATCCAACCCATCCATCCAGAGATCTATATCTAGAGATCTATCCATCCATCCATCCATCCATCTCTAATAGATCTATCTATATCTATCTAGATATAGATCTCTAGATAGATAGATCTCTATATCTAGATCTCTATATCTAGATATAGATCCCTATCTACCTATTAATCTACCTATTAATCTACCTATCAATCTACCCATCTACCCGTCAATCTACCCATCTACCCGTCAATCTACCCATCAACCTACCCATCTACCCATCAACCTACCCATCTACCCACCCATCTACCTACCCACCCATCAACCTACCCATCTACCCACCCATCAACCTACCCATTTACCCACCCATCTACCTACCCATCTACCCATCAACCTACCCATCTACCCACCCATCAACCTACCCATCTACCCATCAGCCTACCCATCTACCCATCAACCTACCCATGTACCCATCCATCAACCTACCCATCTACTCATCAACCTACCCATCTACTCATCAACCTACCCATCTACCCACCCATCAACCTACCCATCTACTCATCAACCTACCCATCTACCCATCAGCCTACCCATCTACCCATCAACCTACCCATGTACCCACCCATCAACCTACCCATCTACTCATCAACCTACCCATCTACCCATCAACCTACCCATCTACCCACCCATCAACCTACCCATCTACCCATCAACCTACCCATGTACCCATCCATCAACCTACCCATCTACTCATCAACCTACCAATCTACTCATCAACCTACCCATCTACCCACCCATCAACCTACCCATCTACTCATCAACCTACCCATCTACCCATCAGCCTACCCATCTACCCATCAACCTACCCATGTACCCACCCATCAACCTACCCATCTACTCATCAACCTACCCATCTACCCACCCACCCATCAACCTATCTACTCATCTAGCCATCCATCTACCCATCTACCCATCTACCCACCCACCCATCCATCTACCCATCCACCCACCCACCCACCCATCCATCCATCCTCAAACCAGGTACACAGTTGAATGGCACAAAGCACATGCGCAAACTCCCATGCAGCTTCCAGCACCCTTGCAAGGGTGTAGAGATGGAAAACGACTATTTTCTTTGTACTTTGGAGTAGACTCACACTCATCTTGAAAAGGGGCACCAACACCTCACTTCCATTTTCATCCAGAAGAAGCCAGGGTACCAATAATTTTGGTCCATTCAATTAAAATGGCTTTGACTCAACATGTGCAGCGAATTACACCGTAAAAACAGAAGCACCTTTTGTTTATAAGAGTTGACAAACTTCATGTAGAATTGAAGCCGCTTGCCAAGCTCTTCCAAAGCCTTCGGCCGGCCCTCGTGCTCTCTGTGCCGTTCTTGAATAGGTTGACCCAAATTCTGCAAAAGACGAGACAATCGGCTCATAGAAGCGTCCACTTCAAGGAAAAACGAGTCTGAAAACAAACCTTGAGTGCGTCTAGTTTTTGCACATAGACATCTTTGGGTTGGTCCTCTCCTTCCTCATACAGCCATGTCTCAGTGTCCTCCAGCAGCAACGTCAACCTGTTACTGTCCTGGTGGTGAGAGATACATTGAAATACCATATATGCGATACTTATATATATATATATATATATTTTAAAGCACTTACTTCCTCTGTGATGTACTTTTCATAGATGCCGCAGAGTTTGTTTCGGAGATCGTATACATATTCTTCCACAGCGTTTTTAGCATCGTTCACCTCTTTCACTAGTTTGTCCTGCACGATCATCTGACGCTGTATACAAAAGAAATACCGGATCAAACTTCATGCTTGGTGTTGAATGAATACTCAGAGGTACTCACCTCATACTGGACAAAGCTGCAAAGTACTTCACTGTTAAGCTGTCGAATGTTGCTGGCCACAATGGGCAGATCGGCGCTCTTTGCCTTCACTTTGGCCTTGCTGCCTCCTCCTGCTGCTGCTGGATCTTGCATCTCCCCTGCATCATTTCCCTCCTGCACCACATTAACTATCAACATATTGACTGACAACACAATGGTGTGGATGTTGTGGTCCATACTAGGGATTGACAGATAATGTTTTTTTTGGGGGCCGATGCCGATTTTTTTCCATCACCCTTAGCCGATGGCCGATTTTGCTTGGGCCGATATTTGTAGCCGATACTGCTTTTGATCCCTCAATTTACATGAAAAAAATGACCATGATAAATATTACAGATCGTAGTTTAAATTTATCTAGCATTGATGTGATGACTGCTCCTCCGCAGCTCTTTCTTGGTCTTTCTTGTTGTCACACCATGACTTAAACCAGGGGTCTCAAACACGTGGCCCGCAGGACACTAGTTTGAGGCCCCCGCCTTGATATGAAAGTTTAATGTTAGTACGGCCCACACAAGTTTGATATGGATGCTGTATGGTATCATGTACCCAGAAAAAATTATTAGGTTAAATAACTGTTAATAGTTATCCTCCCTATCTGTGTGGAAGTGGTAAGTTTTTGGCTATTTAAGTTTAAAGGAAATAACTTGAAGGCTACCGTTTAGGTCGCTAGCTCTCTAGTTTGCGAGTTAGCATGTGTCTCAAGACCCTGCAGTTGCGCAATATGTTGTAAATAAAAAGAGTATAAATGTGACTATAGTCGTGTTTTGTCATGTCTACAGGGCTCTAATAATGCTTTGTTCATTTTAATCTGAAAAAAATAATTTGTCTACCCACCAACTATATGTGGTTTCTTAACTTTTTATTATTTGCCGTTTTATTATTATTATTATATTTATTTATTACTGATTGATTGATTTTCTTTATTCTTGATTTGTTTATTTATTTTCATCTTATTTTGTGCAGAAAAATAAAAAATAAAATATTTGAGAACAGTGGAATGTTTTATCAGAGCTTTTATTGTAGAAAATCGGAACCAAAGCACTGAAAAAGTTTGTATATTTTTCTGTTTTTAATAAATGTGTTTTTTTTTTGGGGGGGGAAAACTAGATGCGGCCCAGCCTTGCCCAGACCCTAGCTCCAGTGGCCCCCAGGTAAATTGAGTTTGAGACCCCTGACTTAAACTGTTATGCCTCGCGATCACCCAGTGAAATGGGATGGGCTTAGTAAAGTGTTAAAAGCAAGTTAACTATTACTTTTGAAATCGTGCCCTTGTTGTGATTCAACAGTGGGGGCGGGTACCGCGTGGTACACATGTCGTGGTACCGCGACTATGTGTGTTGCGGGGTCGTCTACCAGCTTGGAAAAATACATCGGTGAACCCCCGCGCATATCGGCCGATACCGATACAAGGAAAAAACGCAAATATCGGTCGGCCGATGTATAGGTCGATCCTTAGTCCATACTACCAACCTTAGTGGTGGCGTCTTCTTCATTTTGGTTGTCCCCCTGGCTTTGGATGTCCTGGTCTACTTGCATTTTGGTCTGAGGCACAACATTTAAAAATCTTGAATGAAAATACCAATTTTTTTTTAATTCATCATGAAAATGACTTTACCTGATCCTCAGCTCTGCCTTCATTCTGCACGAGCGGCTCTGCATCAATTTGCATGTCCTCCCCTTCTCCTTTCTGCTTCTCGATCAGAGAGGCGCTGGACACACTGAAGATGCCATGAACATTAAAACGAACTTTGACCTTCACTTTAGAGCTGTCTCCGTCTGGTTGCGGTACCACATTCTGTACTGTGAAGCATCCTGGTAAGAGATGGGGGGAAAAAAATGACAAGACTCTGGGTTATGATCCCATTATGGGCTTCACAACGTCAAATATGATTGATTACCTATTCTCTGGTCCGGATATGGAAGCTCTTGAGGGCAGCTGTAGAAGGCCTCGAGGTCAAAAGGCTCCTTCTTGTGGAAGGAGATCACTTTGGAAAACGGAGCAGCGTGATTCTTACTGAATACCTCACACTCTCTGAAACAAAAACACACATAGGGAATTGGAAGTTTAAATCACACTGGACACTTAAGATCATTAATGGAGTAATCAAGTATAACGGATAAGCCCTGACAGAAATTCTTCTTGTATGATGTTATCGTATTCGGTTAGTTGTTTTTATTGTTTTTGTTTTAACGGTGCAGCAGTGCAATGATTAAGTATTCAAGGAATCAACACTCAAATGTCAAACATCACAGCGAGTGTCTTTAAAAAGGAGCTTTCATTATAAGACCGTTGTTGCTACTAGCAACAATTACACCACAGAGAAGCACACACACATTGTCACATCGCAATGACTTTAATGTATTAAGTATGACAGTGAATTATCGTGGATCATTCAAAGTGCAATGCTACCTGTTACATAATTACAGAACATAACTAAAAATAACTTGATTTTTTTTGTTACTGTCTCAGTAAGTATTAAAAGATATTGTTATATTAAATAAAACTAAAATAATCTGATCACTTTTGGACAACATGTGACAGTATATTCATGTTATGTTGCAGTTTAATCATTTTTTGAAAAAGCTATCATTACTTATTAAGTATAAAATAAGTTTATGCTAGATTGAATAAAACAAAAATATTATACAAAGTTCGATACCACTCGACAAGAGGCATATTTGTGAAAAAATACGTTAAACAGTTTAATCAAATTTGTAAAAATAATCATACATTTGATTGAATGAAGTTATATGAAATAAAAATAAAATAAAACTAAAAAGGCCAAATAAAACAAAATACTCAGTTTGATATTACGTGAGGCAAATTAGTGTAAAAATGTGTTAAGCGCTGTTTAATGGATTAAAAAAAACGACTCAACCTTTGAACACATGTGACAGAGGCCTACTGATGTGGTAACTGTTGTTTAATAAAGTAAAAATACTCACATTAGTGTCTCATAAGTATAAAAATGTCAAGTATTGATTGATTAAATGTATTTAAAAGTATTTATTTATTGTTTTAATAAATACTCAGTTTGTGACAAAGGCATACTTGTGTCATAAAAAATGTTATTATTGGATATAAAAAAATTATTAAATAAAACTAAAGTTTAAAAAAATTACATACCCCTAGGTAAAATGATGGAGGCATTAGGGCTGCAATAACCCATTATTTTCTTAGTCAATTAATCCAATGCTTGTTGAGTTTAATCGAGTAATCCCTCTACAAAATCAACATGAACTAAACACAAGCAGCAAATCAGCAAAAATGGCAAAAAAAATCACTGTTTTTGTGGTAAACAGCACTACCTGAGAGGATAATCTCTTCACATTAAAGTGGTTAAGTTGACTTTGCGGTGCACATTCCATTCTGTTTCTTTTTGGGAGTGGCTGTATTGTAGCATTTGTCATACTGTATACTTAGCAGCCAGGACAAAGATGTTTATATATTATACAAAAGCTAGATTCAATTCAGGGAATTTCAATGCTTTCAATTTCAATGCTCACATGAGATGCTCTCCATTGTTCAAATTCCAAATCCCTACATGTACTGGGTTTTTGTAACTCGGGTCTTGCAGAGCTGTGATGTTTATTCCTTTTGAAGTACAGCCCCATTTTGCAAACAAGGGCTGCATCAGTCTCAAAATGTGTCTCTGTGACAAAGCAGTGTGAGACGTAAACACTCAAGAGCCAAGGTAACTCATTAAAAACTGTCCAGAAAACTATCAACAATATGTAAGCGTCAATTGTCTTGTGTGTAGTTTATAGGGAAGTTGTACTCACCCCAGTCCGTCCTCTGTTGGTGATTTCCAGCGTAAAGTAATGGGGAAGGGGACGGTATCAGTGATGGAGAACTCTCGCACTTTAAACGCTGGAGACAAGATTGCACACTACACAAAACACAAAGTACAAATGTTAGCACAAGATTTCATGTATTTTCCGGACATTTTCATTAATAGCTGGACTCTGTTGGAATTCGAAAATGTTCCTCATTCATTCATTTTCTACTGCTTTTTCCTCACGAAGGTGCTGGAGCCTATCCCAGCTGTCTTCGGGCGAGAGGCAGGGTACACCCTGGACTGGTCACCAGCCAATCACAGGGCACATATAGACAAACAACCATTCACACTCACATTCATACCTATGGACAATTTGGAGTCGCTAATTAACCTAGCATGTTTTTGGAATGTGGGAGGAAACCGGAGTACCCGGAGAAAACCCACACAAAACTCCAGAGATGGCCGAGGGTGGAATCGAACCCTGGTCTCCTAGCTGTGAGGTCTGCACGCTAACCACTCGACCACCTTCGTATGCCTCTGGTATTATATGGGAGTCAGGCAACGACATTTCGTTGGCAATTTCACTGCTGTGTTATTGTGCAATGACAATAAAGGAAGTCAAACAACCATTCACACTCACATTGGACAATGGACAATTTGGAGTCGGCAATTAACCTAGCATGTTTTTTGGAATGTGGGAGGAAACCGGAGTACCCGGAGAAAACATGCAAACTCCACACAGAGATAGCCGAGATATTATGATTTCCATCATTACAGTTAAAATTTTTGGATTTTTAAAAAAATAATAATTATTTGACAGTTCTGTTTCAATATCAGAAAAATAGCACAGTAGCAGTTGAAAAATAGGACCGTGGCACGAAGACTGAGCTTTTCACTGAAATGTCATGAGGACAGTCATCACCTGAAGGGCACAGCCTCTAGCGACAGCCTCGTCAGCGTTGAGCGTGGTGCTGACGTCTTTGCCAAAGAATTTTGCGATCCTCTCTTTAATGGCCGGCATTCTCGTCGCTCCTCCAACTATCTCCACGGCGTAGATGTCATCCCGGCTTAGGTCTGCCACACGTCATGGTTATTTATATAACATCAACAGACGTACCTGACGTACCTTTCAATCATAATCGTTCAAACATACTTGAGTGTTCAAGTGCGACCTTCAGCGGCATCTCCACCCGCATTAGATACTGGGAACACATGTCTTCAAAATGGCCTCTGAGTTAGAAAGAAAATGTCAATATCATGTCAAATGTTATCATAGCTAAAAGAAAGAGGCTTTTTTTTTGGACCTGTTCATCCTACTGGTCACATCAATGTCATTCATGAAGCATTCGATGTTGAGTGGCAGGTCTGAGGAGTTAGCGCTCATCAGCTTCTTGAGTTTCTCGCACTCCTGATGTAGACGCAGCACGGCTCTCGGGTTCTCCCGCACGTGCAGCTTGTACTTGACTTTGAACTCCTCGCAGAAGTAATTCACCAAAGCCTCGTCAAAGTTACGCCCGCCCAGGTAGGGGTCGAACGCCGACGCAAGGACCTGAAAAGAAGAGCGGATTCGGCTCGGTGAGGATGAGGTTCGAGTGTGAAAATTGAGTAAAATTGGCTTAATCTGACCTTGAGTTTGCCTTTGTTGAAGGATGTGATGGAGACCTGGTAGGAGGAATGTCCCATGTCCACAAACACAACATTTCGAGGCCTTTCCTCTGGAGTGGGAAGGTCCTGCTTGTAGATCCCGTAGGCTAACGCCACTATCAACAGAATTTATTCTTAGATTAATAATGTTCTTACAGTAATATGTGTCTCTAGAGCCTGTTTATGAACACTAAAGAAAAACCTCAGTTGTTTGATTCCCAAGAGGCTTTTCTTTCTTTCGGCTTTTCCCTTCGGGGGTCGCCACAGCAAATCTCCATCCAACCCTGTCTTCTGCATCTGTCTCTCTCACACAAACTACCCTCATGTCCTACTTCACTACATCCATACACCTCATCTTTGGTCTTCCTCTCTGGCCTCTGACTGGTCACCAGCCAATCACAGGGCACATATAGACAAACAACCATTCACACTCACATTCATACCTATGGACAATTTGGAGTCACCAATTAACCTAGCATGTTTTTGGAATGTGGGAGACACAAAACTCCACACAGAGATAGCCGAGGGTGGAATCGAACCCTGGTCTCCTAGCTGTGAGGTCTGCGTGATAATCACTAGTCCACCTTCTTATGCCTATGGTATAATATGGGAGCCAGGCAACAACATTTTGTTGACAATTTCACTGCTGTGTTATTGTGCAAGACAATAAAGGAAGTCAAACAACCATTCACACTCACATTCAAACCTATGGACAATTTGGAGTCGCCAATTAACCTAGCATGTTTTTGGAATGTGGGAGGAAACCGGAGTACCCGGAGAAAACCCACACAAAACTCCACACAGAGATGGCCGAGGGTGGAATTGAACCCTGGTCTCCCTAGCTGTGAGGTCTGCGCACTAACCACTCGCCCACCTTCTTATGTCTCTGGTATTATATGGGAGCCAGTCAACAATATTTCGTTAGTAATTTCACTGCTGTGTTATTGTGCAATGACAATAAAGGAAGTCAAACAACCATTCACACTCACATTCAAACCTATGGACAATTTGGAGTCGCCAATTAACCTAGCATGTTTTTGGAATGTGGGAGGAAACCGGAGTACCCGGAGAAAACCCACACAAAACTCCACACAGAGATGGCCGAGGGTGGAATTGAACCCTGGTCCTCCTAGCTGTGAGGTCTGCACGCTAACCACTCGCCCACCTTCTTATGTTTCTGGCATTATATGGGAGCCAGTCAACGATATTTCGTTGGCAATTTCACTGCTGTGTTATTGTGCAAGACAATAAAGGAAGTCAAACAACCATTCACACTCACATTCATACCTATGGACAATTTGGAGTCGCCAATTAACCTAGCATGTTTTTGGAATGTGGGAGGAAACCGGAGTACCCGGAGAAAACCCACACAAAACTCCACACAAAGATGGCCGAGGGTGGACTCGAACCATGGTTTCTTAACTGTGATGTCTGTGCGCTAACCACTCGACCACCACCTTCTTATGTCTCTGGTATTATATGGGAGCCAGGTAACGACATTTCGTTGGTAATTTCACTGCTCTGTTATCGTGCAAGACAATAAAGGAAGTCAAACAACCATTCACACTCACATTCATACCTATGGACAATTTGGAGTCGCCAATTAACCTAGCATGTTTTTGGAATGTGGGAGAAAACCCACACAAAACTCCACACAGAGATGGCCGAGGGTGGAATCGAACCCTGGTAAGATAAGTTGTACTTTATCCACAATATTGTACACTCACTGGTCTTTTAACAGCCCTGACCTGCAGTGGTGTCGTTTATTAGCCGTAAACAGTTGAGCCCTGCTATTTGCGTCGCATCCAACACGGATCGCCGCTCAGCATCTGTAAAAAAGCTTGGTACCTGAAGAAAAGGCAAGGAAACAAACACCGTTTAGAGCAGGGGCTTCTCAAATAGTGAGACGGGCCACCCTTGGGGGAGGGGGGAGGGGGGGGGGTGTGGTGAACTGGAATGTTTCCATCACTCACAGAGACAACGCAGTCCACCACTGGCTTCTTCAAGGCGGACTCGGATGTCTCCTTCAGCTTGGTGAGCAGCATCCCTGTGATCTGCTCTACCGTAAATACCTTGTCCTCCTCCAAATAACGCACCTGGAAAAACAGTATACATTATAGCTTATGACTAAGAAATTTACATATTTTATATTTACACATTTTTATCAAAACAAACATGCAAGTCTACACTATTTTATACTAAGTTGGAACCTGCAAGACATGCTGGGTATGCTCCTGGTGGGGGAATGGCATCTTGCACATAGTGGTTAGCATGTAGGGTTTGATTCTCCGCTTGGGAATCTCTGTGTGAAGTTTGCATGTTCTCCGGGTACTCCAATTTCCTCCCACATTATGAATGTGAATAATCTAATATTATAATATATAGTATTATAATACATTTACATTTACCCTATTATTGTACCCTTATATATCATGTTGCTAATAATATACATCCTGTATATACATGATGCAGGGTTGCACGGTGGTTAAGTGGTTAGCATGCAGACCTCACAGCTGGGAGACCCAAGTTCAATTCCACCCTCGGCCATCTCCGTGTGGAGTTTGCATGTTCTCCCCGTGTATGCGTGGGTTTTCTCCAGGTATTCCGGTTTCCTCCCACATTCCAAAAACATGCTAGGTTAATTAGCGACTCCAAATTGTCCATAGGTATGAATGTGAGTGTGAATGGTTGTTTGTCTATATGTGCCCTGTGATTGGCTGGCCACCAGTCCAAGGGTATACCCCGCCTCTCGCTTTAAGTCAGCTGGGATAGGCTCCAGCACCATCGTGAGGATAAGCGGTAGAAAATGAATTACTTGCTTCCAGACCTGGCTGTAATATGTGAATTTCCGCCTGTTTATATCCTTCTAAATACAGTTTTTAACATTATTAGAGCCCTCTAGACTGTCAATAACACCCCTATAGTCACCTTTACACTCATATCAGCTATTATTATTATTTAACATGGATAATATTTAAATGTATTCATCTTTCTTTGCTTGTTCTTCAACTACATGTTTTTTTTGCCATTCAGGTGGTCCTCGAACACAACCCTAAAAAGCAAAAAAGCATGCACTAGCACAAAGTACAATAGCAGTGTCCAACATTCAGCCTGGGGGCCATTTGCAGCCCGCAATAATTGTTTTATTGGTATATTCTAACAATAACATTCAACATGGCCTGATTAAGTGATTTATGACATAGTATCACATACACTTAAGTACATTTTGGGTGCAAAAATCAGAAAAAACTACCAGTATGGAAGTTTATGAGTACTTTACCTTAATTCCAGTGTTCCCACTGGCCAGTTTATGCAAACTGTAAGGTAGTTTGTTTCTTTCTCCTTGCACAAACGGGTCATCAAATGCTCTGCCATGGAACCTTTTGAAGCCATGAACTGTATTTTTGAAGTTTGTTATGACCTGGGAAAGTGTATAGTTAGCACATTTAGTCAATGTTTTGTTACATTTAATAATAAATAGGATTGTATCAAAATGCCCTTACTTGACTCTTGGCTGCATTCCCAATTATGCGATTTTTGGATGCAAAAGACACACAAGCCCTTGATGAGGATGAGGAGAGACAAGTGAATACACTTTTTGAGGATACATTACTATGCAGTATAGTCAGGCACAATTATCTCATGTGTTTAGAACGCAACCGTGGCTAACAATCTGTTACTTGTAGTCTTAACAACAACTTAACACAATGCACAGACAACTTTGTGCAGAATCATATCAGTCCATTTGAATTGATTCTGATGACACTTTGACCTCTGTCAACCTGCTAAGTTAAAGGCCTCTCTCACACCCAGAGTCAGCCACCATCATCATCATCATCATCCTTGCAGCCTGCACTGTATCCTCATCAAAACCTCAACGCGCGCACATTGCATAACATAACTACTCACAGCGATTATGTATTGTGTTGTATTATTTGTACTTACGGCGTGCATCTGTCACTATATTCATTGGCGATGGTTTCAATGCCACCACTCCTGGCCACAGCGATGTAGCAGTTTAGGAAACCCACATCAATGCCCACCACTGACATGATGGACGCTCTTATGTACCCGCCTTGGAAACTTATCTTCTGGCAGTGACCGCACTTGTCACCTTTGTAGGAAAAAAAAAAATACGATGCTATTTTATTCCGCAAAAAAAAAAAAAAGATCTGAAGATGAACACGTCCGCCAACTATGGGTGCTGTGAGTAAATTACGCACTGTTATGTAATTCAGGCTGTTTATAGCAAACTCATCCGGCGTAATCCTGAGGGCAACGATGACCAGAGAGGATTCTCCCACTCCGAGGCGACCGTAAACATCACCAAAGGATCTGAAAGCCTGACGCTCTTAAACCCCGCCCCAATCGTCACTGATTGGTGCGTCATCCTCACTTGCCCATACGTGATTGGTGCGTGAGGCAATCGATAACAGAACAATCTAGAACTCGCTGGAAATGGGAACCTTTGAATACGTCATAGCGGTGCTACGATGACGGAGACGATTTGTATTTGTGATGTCCAGCGTTTTATGTGTCCTTTCTTTCGTTAGTTGTCGTCATAAATGTTTTTAACTGCCCATATCGGCAATGAATTATCTATTTTTGGAACTAGCAAAGGTGGTGCTGCTTGTAATGTCTGGTAAGCACCACAGGTGTGGTTTGGTTACTTATATAAATATATGTAACAATAATGTCACAAAAACATACCAATGTGTTTTAAAATATTTTAACATCATTAAATTTGTAAATTCACTGTGTTTATAGCATATTTTGGCACTGTAAAATGTAGCCCTTGAAATGTGTAAAAGCATAAAACACTAACATCTACTGTATTGCATTGTCCATATTTTTGTAATATTAAATTCTACAATATATATCCAATAATATGTATTTTATATTTATATCCTATCACCTTGTTCATGGACCAAAAGCACAGTACTGCTCCTTTATATTCGCACACAGTCGACCGCCCCTAAACAGGAAGTGGTAGTCAAATAAGTCAAGTAAGCAGGCAAGCTAGCTAGCTAGTTGCAGTAACTAGGCTGCCCTCGTATTAAAGGTATTTTTGCCAAAATGGGATTATTCGGCAGAACACCGGAGAAGCCACCGAAAGATCTGGTAAGCAGCACCGACCACCTTAAGGCAGTTCCGGCTTAGTTAAATTGAAACGCGATAGTGCTAACTTTGCTAACTGTGCTAGCGTTAACTCCCAGCCAAACATGCTAACTACCTTTCAAACGCATTGTCATGCGAATAGCTTACATTCATCTGGTTGTATCCATATGTCACTCCTAACGTGTGTTTACACTCTGGGAATTCATGGATTAAATTGCAAAATAGCGCGATTATAGGTAGCGCTAGTTAGCTAAGATACCATGGAAGCTATGCTGTCAATCACTGCGATGTAAACAAACCTGATCCCTAGCAGATTATCTGTCCCAGTATCAGTTATAATAACATACATTTAACCTTATGATTTGGATCATTGTTGTGAAACAACCGTAACCACCAGGTTTTGAAACATTGTGTTTCGTATCGTTTCAGGTAAATGAGTGGACACAGAAAATCCGTAAGGAATCGAGAACCATCGACAGACAAATTCGAGGTAAAGTATCAATGTCATATTATTTGTCGTTTGTAACTATTTAATAGAGTATGTATAGAAAAATATGTCATGCGACAGTAATCTCTGCGAATTTGATCACTGCATAATTGTTTCCATTGCAATATTTTATTGAGGTAAGGTTAATGTTAACACAAAACATGTATTTAACGGTTTTAGATGCATAAAACTGTTTTAAATGCATATAAATGGACATTCAGGATTACTTTTACTTTCATTGAAGACATGATTGTTGATGTGACTTTTGCCAAAGACGCTATGTGTCAGCAAGGACACCATTTTCCTGTTGTGTCAAGAGTTATGTATTTATTCAATAATGTTTATCACGATGTTTATCAAAATGTTGGCACTTGCAACTTTCTTTGGCTATTTTTTCAGGTATTGAGGTGACAGACACTATTAAATTCATGTGGAGATGTACATGTGGCGTTTTGGGAACAGTCCGAACATCATTTGCATGTGTCTTTCTTGTTGCAGATATTCAAAGGGAACAAGAAAAAGTGAAGAGATCCATCAAAGATGCAGCCAAAAAGGGCCAGAAGGATGTTTGTGTGATTCTCGCTAAAGAGATGATTCAGTCAAAACGTGCCGTGACAAAACTCTACTCCTCCAAAGCCCACCTGAACTCGGTGATGCTCAACATGAAGAATCAACTTTGTGAGTTTTATATCACAGCGACACGTGGACTCCAAATTGAAACTCTTAAAATGACTTTTCCTGCTTTTTCTTTTTAGCTTTACTGCGTGTGGCCGGGTCCCTGCAGAAGAGTACAGATGTCATGAGAGCCATGCAAAATCTTATTAAAGTCCCAGAGATACAGGCCACCATGAGAGAACTATCAAAGGAGATGATGAAAGTAAGCAATGGTGTCCGGGTGCATCATCCACTCCCCAAATTGACACCACTCTTGGAGAAAAATGAGCACATGGTGCATTAAATACCCTTACGGTAGCCACATTTCCACCAAGACAATTATGTTTGGTTTATGTGGGCATGTTTGTGTACTTCGCAGCTTGCAGCTTGCAGCTTGCACAAACTTGAGTATTATAGTAACTTTGTGCGTTATATATATTATATATATTTGTCTAATATGGTTATTTCCAAAGGGTGGATTAGCAAATGGGGAACAGGGACCTAAAAAGGCTGACTTTAGAGGGGGCTGATGTTAGGAATCCAGAGTAAGTGTCTGTGAAACTGCTAAAGTTAGAGTTACACATGTCAATCCCCATAGTAACACACAATAGCGTTTCCTCTATTGAATAAACTTGGGAATTTTTCTTGGAGATGAATAAAGCATCCATTCATCCAATCATCCATCCACTAAAGTAAACCATCCATCCACTAAACTAAAGTAAACTAAACATCCATCCAACTAAACTAAACTAAACTAAACTAAACTAAACTAAACTAAACTAAACTAAACTAAACTAAACTAAACTAAACTAAACTTATCCATCCATCCATCCACGAAACTAAACTATCCATCCACTAAACTAAACTAAACTAAACTAAACTAAACTAAACTAAACTAAACTAAACTAAACTATCCATCCACTAAACTAAACCATCCATCCATCCACTAAACTATCCATCCATCCACTAAACTATCCATCCATCCATCCATCCACTAAACTAAACTATCCATCCATCCATCCATCCACTAAACTAAACTATCCATCCATCCATCCATCCACTAAACTAAACTAAACTATCCATCCATCCACTAAACTAAACTATCCATCCATCCACTAAACTAAACTATCCATCCATCCACTAAACTAAACTATCCATCCATCCACTAAACTAAACTATCCATCCATCCACTAAACTAAACTATCCATCCATCCACTAAACTAAACTATCCATCCATCCACTAAACTAAACTATCCATCCATCCACTAAACTAAACTATCCATCCATCCACTAAACTAAACTATCCATCCATCCACTAAACTAAACTAAACTATCCATCCATCCATCCACTAAACTAAACTATCCATCCATCCATCCATCCACTAAACTAAACCATCCATCCACTAAACTAAACTAAACTATCCATCCATCCATCCATCCACTAAACTAAACTAAACCATCCATCTATCCACTAAACTAAACTAAACCATCCATCCATCCATCCATCCATCCATCCATCCATCCATCCATCCATCCATCCATCCATCCACTAAACTAAACTATCCATCCATCCATCCACTAAACTAAACTAAACCATCCATCCATCCATCCATCCATCCATTAAACTAAACTAAACTAACTTGCTGGAGAACTAGTTACATACGTGAATACGTGTATGAAGAAAATACTGTCATTATGTTTACCAAACCAAATAATCCTAGCATTCCTGATGCAGGCTGGTATCATCGAGGAAATGTTGGAAGACACTTTTGACAGCATTGAGGACGGAGAGGACATGGAGGAAGCGGCAGCGGAGGAAGTCGACAAGATCCTCTTTGAGATTACAGCAGGTGAAAAGAATCGTCTTATACTATTTGGGTGTTTTGTTGTGGCCATTGTATTGGAATTAAAGCTTTTCCCTGTTAGGCGCGCTCGGTAAAGCGCCCGGCAAAGTCACAGACGCCCTGCCCGAGATGCCGTCCGGAGCCACCGCAGCCTCAGAGGATGAATCCGAGGAAGACATTGAAGAGATGCAGTCCAGACTAGCTGCTCTTCGGAGTTAAGGTGGCCGGCTAAATGTACTGTTAGTTTGCTCGCTCAATCCAAGAGCAGAGACATCACAGGTTCAGCTTTTTGCAGTACTGAGCATCCTCTCTGCGACTTACTATCATTTCTTTCCTCACATAATCTTCTGGGTTACACTTTGTGCTTGGGTCATTATGCCATTTTTGATTTGGTCAGAGGACTTTTGCTCTTTTATTATAAGTGGTTATTCTCGGTATTACCCGAAGTTATTAAATAGATGGTTTCCAAAAGTGTAAATAATGTAAGTATGAAAAGCCTACTGTGCCTATAGTGCTTCGTCATCTGTCCTTTTTGATTGGTATGTGTTTCATCTTTAAACTCGGTTTAAATTTTCAAATCAAATTCACATCACTAAGTAGATCTTTGTAACGAAAACTCTCGAGTAATATGTGCGTTTCTTTTTAACACAGGTCTGTACAGTCACTGTCTTCTATACGGAATAGACTAAATATACGGAATAGACCAAAAAAAATGCACGCAACCCCCCGCCCCCTCTCCCCGCGCACCCCGGCACATTTGTTGTGCGTCAACACTCTGTGTGTCCAAAGTTTGCAGGATATCTATCTTGTGGAAGTGCAATGTGTGTGTATTTTGTATGTACATGGGGTATAAATTAAGGAAATTAAATTTTAAGGACAAAGGGACTGTTTCTGAAATTAGTTATTTTTTTTGCTGCATGTTTATGTGCATCAGAACATTCCATATTAACGTTAAGGTATATTATACTCTGTTCTGATTGGTGTACACACAACTAATATTCTTGACCATTTGTTGACCCAAGAGAGGATTCTGACATCTTGACATTTTTTTTAAATACTTTTCTTTCTTTTGTGTCCCTGATTCTAAAGCCATTCCCGAAGGATACAATTTCCCACAGCTACGGTGCTCCAGTGGCTGCTTTTGTTTTGACTCACAAAACCTCGCTTCTGTTTTCTGAAGGCTGGACAAAGAAGCGGCGACTCTACAGTAAATTTGACTCTGAAGCATTTTGTTCAAACCGCGGCAGTATGCTCACAGCAAAATTAAATCTTGAATCCAATACATTTATTTGATGAAGTTAGAAAGTAAACTTAGACTCCACCATGCTTACATAAATCCTTACATTTCATTGATAACACCGGTGTGAAAGTTCCCCCAACCTCTTAGAAAAATGACACAACCAAAGAAAACCGTATGTAGGCTACAGTTTAATTATGCCCGCTTCTGCCATCTAGTGGAAGAGCAATTAATTGTTCTGTCATTGTACATCAGGGGTCTCAAACTCAATTTACCTGGGGGCCACTGGAGCTAGGGTCTGGGCAAGGCTGGGTCGCATCAGGTTTAAAAAAAAAAAAAAAAAAAAAACGCATTTATTAAAAACAAAAATGAATAAACCTTGCTTTGGTTCCAATTTTCTACAAGAAAAGCTCTGATAAAACATTCCACTGTTCTCAAATATCTTAATTTTTATTTTTCTGCACAAAATAAGATGAAAAATAAATAAACAAATCAAGAATAAAGAAAATCAATCAATCAGTAATAAATATAATAATAATAATAATAATAATAATAATAATAATAATAATAAAACAGCAAATAATAAAAACTTAAGAAACCACATATAGTTGGTGGGAAGACAAATTATTTTTTTCAGATTAAAATGAACAAAGCATTATTAGAGCCCTGTAGACATGACAAAACACGACTATAGTCACATTTATACTCTTTATTTACAACATATTGCGCAACTGCAGGGTCTTGAGACACATGCTAACTCGCAAACTAGAGAGGTAGCGACCTAAACGGTAGCCTTCAAGTTATTCCCCTTAAATTTAAATAGCCAAAAACTTACCACTTCCACACAGATAGGGAGGATAACTATTAACAGTTATTTAACCTTTAACATGAACATTAATCAAACGTAATAATTTTTTCTGGGTACATGATACCATACAGCATCCATATCAAACTTGCGCGGGCCGCACTAACATTAAACTTTCATATCAAGGCGGGGGCCTCAAACTAGTGTCCTGCGGGGCCGCGTGTTTGAGACCCCTGTTGTACATAGTGGCATAGATATACAGTACTTCTCATCAAAATTTTAAGACCAGTTTAAAAAAATTTACATTTTACACTTTTGGATCTTGATGCGGAGCTTCAAAATGCAAAAACAAAAAATGGGTTCGGAAAAAAAAATGTAACCTTGATGGTCCTGATGGTTTCCAATGTTACTGTAACACAGTAACAGGGCGGCCATTTTCCAGTCTGTACCTTTTTTATATTGCATACTGTTAAAAATAAAAATGAATATACTCTTATAAAGTATACTAATTTGCCACCTGTAGCACTGAGACCTTCATATGTGTTCATATGGAAAATGTGAGAACTAAATGCTTTTGATTTAATACTCAGTACTATGATTATAGCAGCATGTATTTGTATATGTAATTTAACAGTATATCTGTTCCTATGCTAGTATTTAGCACTGCAGCTCATCTTGAGAGATGTTCCTCAATGAGGTAAGCAAATATTAAACACATTATTATTATGACACAGCAATTGTACACGTGCAAAACCGAGCACGAGCTTTCTTTGTACTGAAGTCAATAACCTATGACGTCATGAAGGTGTGCCTTTTATATTTGACGCGCGGGCGCCAACAGTGTCCCCTGCGGACATTTGTGGTACTGCGTGACGTCGGCGTCGTCTTTGAGCGTCGAGACGCTGTGGGTCCTGTCATGGTCAGGAGGAAACTCCTCCCAGAACAACAACGCGTTCTACCGCCTCACCAGCGCTATGGTCTCTTGGATCATCTCCAGACTTGTGGTGTAAGTCATTTTATAAATTCATTTCACAGACATTTTAGTCATGGTAATGTGGTTTGTTGTTGTATCGGCGACGTGATCGTCAAGCAGAGGAGGGGAGGATATAATGTCGGATTTATTAGTAGTGATGTGACGAAAATGAGAATACAATAAATGTATAGATGCTATGAAAGCTCCATTAGGAATTAAAACAGCCGGACACTGTTATAATTATTAATGGAAGATGATTAGCATGTGTGACAAGCTAAAGTAACAGTAGCGTTCTCCCTCTGTTGATGTCCCATATTGGAGGAGAAAAAAAACACAAGGGATGGGTCAGTCTTCTCGGGTTACAGCCATTCATGTTATTATTATTGAAAGAATAAAATCACAGCAATGCAACCCACCCTGCAAAAAAACAAAATAAGATAACTATTATTGCCCTTGTATTATTTTTAGCCTGGTATGATTCAGCGCCATGACACACCACAGGCCCGCCTCACAAAATAAAACAATTCATTTTAAATGACTGCCTCCCTGCCCCAAAAATACACTATATATGTATAAAATGTATCCTATTGAGTGTGGAGCCACCCCAACAAGTGGGTTAAATTAGTGCTGTCTGTAAAGTGCAACAGCATGCAGGTCAGTAACTTGATCGGATCGCCCTCGCAGCTGTTGCCCGGCTATGGTGCTCCTTAGGCGGGAGGACGCAGGTGTCTTCACACGAATAGAACCGTGAAGGGACAAAAAAAAGGGAGTTAACATGCTAGCTGCATCTTTGTCTCACTATGTATGAGAAAGCCTGTCATGTAAAAATAAGGTGACATCATAGTGACATCATGATGTATGAATTGACATAAATTTATGGGGGGTATCCAAAGTGCGGCTCGGGGGATGCTGCATGGTACAAATAAAATAAAACACACACAAAAAAAGGTCCAAACTAATGACAAAAGTTGAAAAAAGTGTTGATATTAACTGATTAACTGTCTTTGGGTATGTATAAAATAATATTAAAATTATATTAAATAATATATAAGGGCAGCACAGTGATCTAGTGGTTAGCGTGCAGACCTCACAGCGAGGAGACCAGGGTTCGATTCCACCCTCGGCCATCTCTGTGTGGAGTTTTGTGTGGGTTTTCTCCGGGTACTCCGGTTTCCTCCCACATTCCAAAAACATGCTAGGTTAATTGGCGACTCCAAATTGTCCATAGGTATGAATGTGAGTGTGAATGGTTGTTTGACTTCCTTTATTGTCATTGCACAATAACACAGCAGTGAAATTGCCAACGAAATGTCGGTGCCTGGCTTTCATATAATACCAGAGACATAAGAAGGTGATCGAGTGGTTAGCGCACAGACCTCACAGCTAGGAGACCAGGGTTCGATTCCACCCTCGGTCATCTCTGTGTGGAGTTTGCATGTTCTCCCCGTGCATGCGTGGGTTTTCTCCGGGTACTCCGGTGTCCTCCCACATTCCAAAAACATGCTAGGTTAATTAGCGACTCCAAATTGTCCATAGGTAGGAATGTGAGTGTGAATGGTTGTTTGTCTATATGTGCCCTGTGATTGACTGGCCACCAGTCCAGGGTGTACCCCGCCTCTCGTCCGAAGACAGCTGGGATACGCTCCAGCATACCCAAAACCTTAGTGAGGATAAGCGATAGAAAATGAATGAATGAATAATAAGGGATGAAACAGGCTGTACGGAGGTTGAGTGGTTAGTGCGCAGGCCTCACAGCTAGGGGACCAGGGTTCGATTCCACTGGCTGGCGACCAGTCCAGGGTCAGCTGACATAGGCTCCAGCGTACCGCCGCGACCCTCGTGAGGATAAGCGGCATAAAAAGTGGATGTATGGCTCAATAACAATACAATGACTTACCTGGTAATGATATGATTATGTCATTTTAAATTAATATCTGTCTCTTTCTTTTTTTGCAGACTCGTATTTGGTACATTATACCCTGCATACTCATCTTATAAAGCTGTGAAGTCAAAAGATGTGAGAGAATATGTGAGTACGCTGGATTTGTATATATTGTATGCTCATGTTTACATGTTTGTTTAATGCAAAATATCATTTTATCATATGTATCTATCACTATAAACTTACCTTAAATTGTCACAAACATGCTCCAAAATGGCAGTATATCTTGCACGTCCTGGATGGGGCAGGATATTACGTTGTTATCGGCAATATCAATGGTATTGATGATAAACCAGTCACTGTCCAATATATGTTAACTTCTGCATTTGATCATGGGTTTCGCAATTCTGAATCACAAAATCGTTAATAACATGTAACTGCAATTTTGTTAAAGAGTCACAACTCCCATCATGATCGGTAGATTGTTTAAAAAAATATATTATGTATTAGAGTATGATTAATGTGTTCATTCTTCATCTATTTATACATTTTTCATGACCGCATTTACAGGTGAAATGGATGATGTACTGGATTATATTTGCCCTATACACGGCTGTGGAAGTGTTCACGGATATGTTTCTTTGTTGGTAAGTAGTCTTTTGGCCTGTAAATAAAATATGTAGTAAAAAACGCTCACAGGAAGGTTCTGTGACTGTTGGAAAGCTAGTTATCTTAGCACAAGAATGGCTGCATGTTGACATAAATGTATACAGTTGTACACAGACTACATATGAATGGCTATAGTATTGTTCCTTTAGTACAGGGGTCTCAAACTCAATTTACTTGGGGGCCACTGGAGCTAGGGTCTGGGCGAGGCTGGGCCGCATCAGGTTTTCAAAAAAAAAACAAAAAAAAAAAACGCATTTATTAAAAACAGAAAAATTAATAAACTTTGCTTTTGTTCCGATTTTCTACAATAAAAGCTCTGATAAAACATTCCACTGTTCTCAAATATCTTAATTTTAATTTTTCTACACAAAATAAGATGACAAATAAATAAACAAATCAAGAATAAAGAAAATCAATCAGTAATAAATAAATATAATACTAATAATAAAACACCAAATAATAAAAACTTAAGAAACCACATAAAGTTGGTGGGTAGACAAATTATTTTTTTCAGATTAAAATGAACAAAGCATTATTAGAGCCCTGTAGACATGACAAAACACCACTATAGTCACATTTATACTCTTTTTATTTACAACATATTGCGCAACTGCAGGGTCTTGAGACACATGCTAACTCGCAAACGAGAGAGCTAGCGACCTAAACGCTAGCCTTCAAGTTATTCCCCTTAAATTTAAATAGCCAAAAACTTACCCCTTCCACACGGATAGGGAGGATAACTATTAACAGTTATTTAACCTTTAACATGAACATTAATCAAACGTAATAATTTTTTTCTGGGTACATGATACCATACAGCATCCATATCAAACTTGCGCGGGCCGCACTAACATTAAACTTTCATATCAAGGCGGGGGCCTCAAACTAGTGTCCTGCGGGCCATATTTGGCCCGCGGGCCGCGTGTTTGAGACCCTTGACCATCTCTGTGTGGAGTTTGCATGTTCTCCCTGTGCATGCGTGGGTTTTCTCCGGGTACTCCGGTTTCCTTCCACATTCCAAAAACATGCTAGGTTAATTAGCGACTCCAAATTGTCCATAGGTATGAATGTGAGTGTGAATGGTTGTATGTCTATATGTGCCCTGTGATTGGCTGGCCACCAGTCCAGAGTGTACCCCGCCGTTTGCCCGAAGACAGCTGGGATAGGCTCCAGCACTCCTGCGACCCTTGTGAGGATAAGCAGCATAAAATGAATGAATGCGCAAGGCATGCTGGGTAACTTCCTCATGAAGGCATGCATAATATTGTATTGTTTTGTATATGAGTTTATATGAAAGCTCGCATAGTCTGTGTAGTACAGTGACATTACGTGTGTTGTCGTCTTGGGTTACAGTATGAGATGAGTCAGGTTGGCATTTGAGTTGATAAGATCCTGTTTGGTTTGTGACATGTCAGTAAGAGTGTAAATATTAAGCTGATTGACAGCATATAAAGACAAGTTTGCAAAGTCTGCCTTTATGTGCAACCCAATATTATAATTCAGTATTGAACAAATCACTCCACACTCTTTATTGTTCTCTGGTTCTACAATATCTTACTTATTTTGTTGAAATATGGAGTAATAACTATAAAAGCAATCTTCACTTGCTAAATGTACTGCAAAAAAGGTCAGTAAGGATAATTCATAATGCCGCCTACAGAGAACATACTAACTCTGTTACTTCAACTTGCTGATATAGTTCATCTTCAAACAGCTAAAATAATGCATAAGGCTAAAAATAACCAATTAGCTAAAAATGTCATCCAATACTTCTCTACAAGAGAGGAGAAATATGATCTCAGGGAAGAACTCCATTTGAAACACTTCTATGCTAGGACTACGTTAAAAAGCCATAGCATTTCAGTATGTGGAATCAAACTATGGAATGGATTGAGTAAGGACCTCAAACAATGCACAACGATGAGCCAATTCAAGAAACAATACAAGCAGTTGATGTTTGCTAAATACAAGGATGAAGAGTCTTCAACCAGTCATGATGTGCTATATATATATATATCACTATATTGACACTTACTATGGTACCCATTATGTCATTGGATGGTCATATCACCTTGTACATCGGTACGTGACAAAAAATTAAAAAATTAAAAAAATAAATACTTAAATTATATGAGGAAAGCAGGAAGTGAACAAATGTAACAATTACTGATTGTAAAAGTACCAGATGGAGGGGTAGGATTTAATAAGCTTTGCCCGAAGACAGCTGGGATAGGCTCCAGCACCCCCCGCGACCCTCGTGAGGAAAAAGCGGTAGAAAATGAATGAATGAATGCTTCTTCCTACTCCTTTTGGACATGTGGAACTGTGAACTGATTATGTGATGCATTCAATTGTAATCTGATGCATTTTCAAATGAAATAAAACCATTAAAAAAATGAAAAAAATGTAAAAAAAAAAAATCAAAAAAAAAATTTAATTAAAAATATACAATAAAATAAAATAAAATTATACTAGGAAAGCAGGAAGTGAACAAATGTAACAGTTACTGATTGTAAAAGTACCAGATGGAGGGGTAGGATTTAATAAGCTTTGCTTCTTCCTACTCCTTTTGGACATGTGGAACTGTGAACTGATTATGTGATGCATTCAATTGTAATCTGATGCATTTTCAAATGAAATAAAACCATTAAAAAAATGAAAAAATGTAAAAACAATTTTTTTTTAATACAATTAAATAAAATTAAATTGTTAGGAAAGCAGGAAGTGAACAAATGTAACAGTTACTGATTATAAAAGTACCAGATGGAGGGGTAGGATTTAATAAGCTTTGCTTCTTCCTACTCCTTTTGGACATGTGGAACTGTGAACCGATTATGTGATGCATTCAATTGTAATCTGATGCATGTTCAAATGAAATAAAACCATTACCATTACCAATGTTTACCAGTGGAAGGTAAACGAGACAGATTTTCTACCAATAAATGACTTAATTATGGCGATTGTAAGGGTTTTTAACACATATTAACAACAAATGTGTGGGGTCTGCAATGTTCAGAAGACTGGAATTGATGTGTGTATATATTCCCGGTAAGTCTGCTGACTGTATGTGTGTGTCATTCCATCCATTCCAGGCTTCCTTTCTACTATGAACTGAAGATAGCCTTTGTGGTGTGGTTGCTGTCGCCGTATACTAAAGGCTCCAGCGTGCTCTACAGGAAGTTTGTCCACCCTACTCTTTCCTCTAAAGAAAAGGTGAAAATTCCTACTTCTTTTGTCGTCCCAAGAAATGACTTCAGGGAAAGCATCGACTTTGAATAGCCCCACTAGCACTCTCAGCTATCCGGCAAACAAAAGTCCACTTGTGATAATTCACTTATCCAAATGTGTTCTATATGTTTAAATAAAAAACGCATGACTTCATCAAGCCTTCCATTACCATAGCAGCACATGAAAGACGCAGTCACGCAAAAAAAAAAAAAAACACAATGTGTTTTTTGTTTTTATGGCTCGTCACAGGATATTGATGACTACATCTGCCAAGCCAAGGACAAAAGCTATGACACGCTGGTGCATTATGGGAGAAAGGGACTGAATGTTGCCGCCACAGCTGCAGTCATGGCTGCAGCAAAGGTAATGCCGAATCGGGACATTTTTTTGCTTTTGTTCTCGTACTTAGTAGAGTTTAGGCCCAGAGAATCAAGCATTATCTCTTACAGTGTGCTACCAATAACCCTAGCATCTCATACGGGTAGCGTACACGGTTTATGATGAGGCATGAAGACATGTTTCTCAATGCTTTTGAGAAACTGATCATATTTATTTATCTGCACTGGACAGAGAGAACTAGAAAGTGAAACCAGCCAAATGCGACAGAGTGAAGAGCGGTGAAGCATACGACGTATTCAGGAGTCAAATTCCATGATGAGTACGACAAATTCGTACAAGTTGGCAGGTCTGCACAAATATCTGATATTCAAATTCCTCACTGCCGCTCCTCTCCCCCCAATTTCAGCACTACTGTATATATATATATATATGTAAATATATGTGTGTGTGCTATGATTAAAAGTGTAAAAAGAAGTGCTGTTGACAGTAAACATTACAAATGAAACCCTTTTGTATGACTGGTGCAGCGATTGACGCCGATCCTTCTAAAAGACTGACACATTGTTCACATTGGGAGTGACCAGGATGGATAGGATTAGGAACGAGTACATGAGAGGGACATTACATGTTAGAGGCCAGACTGAGATGGTTGGGAAAGGCATTTTCACTGATAGTAAGCTGAGATGCAGTTTTTTCTTAAAATACACAGTGTATAAATTCTTAGCATAAAACTGGTGAGATTACGAAACTGTGGTGAGACCAGCCATGTTGTTTGGTCTAGAGACAGTACCACTGAGGAATACAGGAAGCAGAAATGGAGGTAGAAGATGAGGATAGTGAGTGTTGTGGAAAAAATTTCTATCATCCTAAGTAGGATAGAGAATTAGGTTCTCATTGGGAGTGACCAGGATGGATAGGATCAGGAACGAATACATCAGAGGGACATTACATGTTAGAGGCCTTGCAGATAAAGGCCAGACTAAGATGGTTGGGACATGTCCAGAAAAACTGAAGTTGATACTACTAATAGGCTTTTTCAATGATATTAAGCTGAGATGCAGTTTTTTCTTAAAATACACAATATATAACTTCTTAGCATAAAACTGGTGAGACTACAAAACTGGTGAGACCAGCCATGTTGTTTGGTCTGAAGACAGTGCCACTGAGGAAGACAGGAAGCAGAAATGGAGGTAGGAGATGAGGATAGTGAGGTTCTCATTGGGAGTGACCAGGATGGATAGGATCAGGAACGAATACATCAGAGGGACATTACATGTTAGAGGCCTTGAATATAAAGGCCAGACTGAGATGGTTGGTCCAGAAAAACTGAAGTTGTCTTCAGGCGAGGTACACTCTGGACTGGTGGCCAGCCAATCACAGGGCACATATAGACAAACAACCATTCACACTCAAATTCATACCTATGGACAATTTGGAGTCGCTAATTAACCTAGCATGTTTTTGGAATGTGGGAGGAAACCGGAGTATGGCCGAGGGTGGAATTGAACCCTGGTCTCCAAGCCGTGAGATCTGCGCACTAACCACTTGACCGCCGTGTTGTGTAATGATAATAATGATCATTATTATTGTTATTATCATTATTACCATTATTATTGTTAGTTATTATTACCATTATTATTATTGTTTATTATTTAATTTTCCAGACTTCATTGCTTCTTGTAGAGTGCTGTATCATTCCATCTGTTGTTTTCTGAAATCCGCAGTATTTATGCTTTTATTGTCAATTTATTAGCCCACTTTTTCCCCCCTAAGTGTAAGATTTACATATCATTTTCTGGATTGCATGTGTCTAATCTTGTGCATTAAAAAAACCAAGAAGTTGAGACTGTGTCTGAACAGGTGACCAACCCAAACATCAGTTATCAGTGTTTTTCCTGCCTCAGGGCCAAGGAGTGCTGTCAGACAGGTTGAGGAGTTTCAGCATGCAAGATCTGTCTTCCTACCAGTCGCACCAGGTCGACCCCAGCAACGTGTCTTCGCAACCCGCAACCACAACGGCAGCTCAGCACCGGACTCGCACCATGATGCGGAGCAAGTCTGAAAGCTACAATAAAGGTGAGTCGAGACTCCAGGGACGTCACTTTAGAGGAAACAAGTCTCTAAACCAGGGGTCTCAAACTCAATTTACTTGGGGGGGCCACTGGAGCTCGGGTGTGGGTGAGACTGGGCCGCATCAGGTTTTCCAAAAAAAACAAAAAAAAACGCATTTATTAAAAACAAAAAAATTAAAAAAACTTCGCCTTGGTTCCAATTTTCTACAATAAAAGCTCTGATAAAACATTCCACTGTTCTCAAATATCTTACTTTTTATTTTTCTACACAAAATAAGATGAAAAATAAATAAACAAATCATGAATAAAGAAAATCAATCAGTAATAAATAAATATAATAATAATAATAAAAACTTAAGAAACCACATATAGTTGGTGGGTAGACAAATTATTTTTTTCAGATTAAAATGAACAAAGCATTATTAGAGCCCTGTAGACATGACAAAACACGACTATAGTCACATTTATACTTTTTTTATTTACAACATATTGCGCAACTGCAGGGTCTTGAGACACATGCTAACTCGCAAACTAGAGAGCTAGCGACCTAAACGGTAGCCTTCAAGTTATTTCCTTTAAACTTAAATAGCCAAAAACTTACCACTTCCACACGGATAGGGAGGATAACTATTAACAGTTATTTAACCTTTAACATGAACATTAATCAAACGTAATAATTTTTTCTGGGTACATGATACCATACAGCGTCCATATCAAACTTGCGCGGGGCCGCACTAACATTAAACTTTCATATCAAGGCGGGGGCCTCAAACTAGTGTCCTGCGGGCCACATTTGGCCCGCGGGCCGCGTGTTTGAGACCCCTGCGCTAAACTAATGAGAATCTATAAAGAGGACTAATGCAACCCTGGTGATCCACCACTGTACAAAAAAATATTTAATATATTTTTTGGTATTTTGCATGTCTTTCAGCTGGGGTTGAAATAGTTTCCCCTTTTGAATGTTCAAATCCATGCCCTGCTCAGACTAAGTGTTAGGCCGCAAATGTTGTTCAAATCCGTTTGCCTTCCTGAGTCCCTCCCTCCGCCACCCTCCTCCCCCCCAACCTCCAGGCCTGTTTTCCTGTTTTCGGACTAAGTATCCTATGATATTCCTCACGTGTAGCTAGGAGGATTTGTTCCTTAGTCAATATTATGCGAGAGACAAGGCTTTGTTGTTTGGCTTCTCTGTTCTATTTTTTTCCCATCTGCTATTCATGTGCGCTAAAATAAGACACCATCTTAAAATGTAAGTACATGTAACATTTAACTTTGAGTACTGATATTTCAGGCGTGCTGTTGATAAATACCGGGTGGTTTGAAGGTTAAAGTAATAGTATTTACTTTGGTGCGGGCATAGAAAGCAGACAGCCACGTTGTACTGTGTAAATATACAAAATATATTGTGTAAATTGAATGGAAGCAAGGACTGCAATGTATGTGTGGTGTTGCATTGCGGGGGCAGGGGTGATGTCATTTTGTAATTTGCATAATTTCTGTTTTAGGACATGGTGGATTAGTCATAGGGGCATGAATTTTAATGATGTATGGCGATGTTGTGGGGGGCGGGGGGTGGTGGGGGGGATCTGGGTTTCAAAAACCATTGACAGTTATTGAGATGATGGCTATTCTTCTGTTTAGTACTGCCGTCGGTTCTTAGAGCAATGACTTTTAGAGTCACCCATGGTCACTCAACCCCCCCCCCCCCCCCCCACAGGACAGGATTTTGACATGACCGAGTATGAAGTGTTGGGATTATACCAGGGGAAGGCGGAGGAGTCCCCGACACCCGATTCCTCCCCACCATCCACACCCTCTCCCACTCCTCCAACCTTGGAGCAGCCAGAGGAGGGAATGAGTGGGGGGGCGCGGGGGGGTCCAGACTCACCTCAGCTTGGTTTGATGAAAAGAAAAGCTCCCGAGGTAACCTGACATCCTGCCTGCTCGCCGGTAGTGCTCAGCTGCTGCGTGCCTCTAACACGGCTGTCCACAGTTTATTGGTTTATTTTGAAGTGTCATGTCACTAAATGGGGCTGCACGGTGGACAAGTGGTTAGCATTCTGGCCTTACAGCGAGAAAACCTGAGTTCAATTCCACCCTTGGCCATCTCTGTGTGGAGTTTGCATGTTTTCCCCGTGCATGCGTGGGTTTCCAAAAACATGCTAGGTTAATTGGAGACTCCAAATTGTCCATAGGTATGAATGTGAGTGTGAATGGTTGTTTGTCTATATGTGCCCTGTGATTGGCTGGCCGCCAGTCCAGGGTGTACCCCGCCTCTCGCCTGAAGACAGCTGGGATAGGCTCCAGCACCACTCGCGACCCTTGTGAGGATAAGCGGCAGAAAATGAATGAATGAACATGCAAGGCATGCAGAAAATTCGAAAAGAAAAAGAAAGAATGAACTAAGGAACTAACTAAGGAACAAACTAAGGAACGAACTAAGGAACGGACTAAGGAACTAACTAAGGAACAAACTAAGGAACGAACTAAGGAACGAACTAAGGAACGGACTAAGGAACTAACTAAGGAACAAACTAAGGAACGAACTAAGGAACGAACTAAGGAACGAACTAAGGAACTGTTGGTTTGACTTTCACTATATCCCTCGTTTAGCGGAATGTATTGGTTCCAGGCCCGACCGTGATTAGTGAATTTCCTTAGGAAGGAAGGAACGAATTAACAAAGGAAGGAACTAAGGAACTGTTGGTGTGACTTTCAGTATATTCTATTCAGTATATCCCTCGTTTAGCGCAATGTATTGGTTCCAGACCCGACCGTGATAAGTGAATTTCCTTAGGAAGGAAGGAACGAACGAACAAAGGAAGGAACTAAGGAACTGTTGGTGTGACTTTCAGTATATTTTATTCAGCATATCCCTCATTTAGCGCAATGTATTAGTTCCAGACCTGACCGTGATAAGTGAATTTCCTTAGGAAGGAAGGAACGAATTAACTAAGGAAGGAACTAAGGAACTGTTGGTGTGACTTTCAGTATATTCTATTCCGTATATCCCTCGTTTAGCGCAATGTATTGGTTCCAGACCCGACCGTGATAAGTGAATTTCCTTAGGAAGGAACGAACGAACTAAGGAAGGAACTAAGGAACTGTTGGTTTGACTTTCAGTATAATCTATTCAGTATATTCCTTGTTTAGCGCAATGTATTGGTTCCAGACCCGACAGTGATAAGTGAATTTCCTTAGGAAGGAAGGAATGAAAGAACTAAGGACAAAACTAAGGAAGGAACGACGGAACTGTTGGTATGACTTTCAGTATATTCTATTCAGTATATCCCTCGTTTAGCGCAATGTATTGGTTCCAGACCCGACCGTGATAAGTGAATTTCCTTGCGCCCTCCAGTCTACAGTCCATCCCAGATGATGAAGCATGCTCCTTGTGGTGTCAAGAAACAACCTCTGACTCTTGACTCCATTTGTCTTCTCTGACATCTCTTAATGTTTGCTTCTGTCTTCCACCATGTCCCTCTATAGCCTCCTCTTAGAGTTTTAAGGCCTCTCACGAGATCCAGGAGCGCTTTGGCTTCAAACGCTGAAGCCATGTGAACGTGTCAGCCATGCGGATCGGCGCCTCCAGCTGCAAGAACGTAAAGAAAAGAACACAGACTCGCCCAAGCCTCATGTGACTGCAGCAACACTGCTTTGGAATTAGTATTCCCAAAGTGACCTATGATGACATGACGATATAATATAGAAGGACTACAGAGTGAATGGTGTAGGGCTTTCATGTGTACAGTGTGCTTTATTTTGTTCCCCTTTTCATTTCTCTGTCAGGAACGGGCAGGCACCTTGCATGCAGGTCTGGCCTTGTTAGTAACGTGTCGCCGGGCGCCAAGGATCAAATGCATGGCAATTGTTCTGAGAAAAGATTTGTTTTCATGAGGAGTCGAGCAGCGGTTGGAATGATTTACCTCTTGTAAAGCCTTAATGGAAGAAACATCACACGTTAAATGGATCCCTGCATATTTCATCAAAAAAAAAATATTTATAAAATAAAACCTTGATATTTAAATACTCGCGCGTCACAAACTCAACAGCGGCTTATCAACTCAAAACGGCTTATCAGTCACAGTGCAACAAAAAAAGTAACATGTGTAACAATGTCATTCTATTGATGTACACATTTAATTGTCATTTAGAACCCGCAAGTCATGCTGGGAAGCCCACAAACAGGAAGTAACCCAGTTATGAGTTTAACATGCTAGGTTAATTAGCGACTCCAAATTGTCCATAGGTATGAATGTGAGTGTGAATGGTTGTTTGTCTATATGTGCTCTGTGATTGGCTGGCCACCAGTCCAGGGTGTACCCCGCCTCTCGACCGCAAACAGCTGGGATAGGCTCCAGCAACCCTCGTGAAAAGCGGTAGAAAATGAATGAATGAATGAATTTAATTGCCATTTAGAACCCGCAAGTCATGCCGGGAAGCCCACAAACAGGAAGTAACCCAGTTATGGGTTTAACATGCTAGGTTAAGTGGTGACTCCAAATTGTCCATAGGTATGAATGTGAGTGTGAATGGTTGTTTGTCTATATGTGCCCTGTGATTGGCTGGCCACCAGTCCAGGGTGTACCCCGCCTCTCGACCGCAAACAGCTGGGATAGGCTCCAGCAACCCTCGTGAAAAGCGGTAGAAAATGAATGAATGAATTTAATTGCCATTTAGAACCCGCAAGTCATGCCGGGAAGCCCACAAACAGGAAGTAACCCACTTATGAGTTTAACATGCTAGGTTAATTAGCGACTCCAAATTGTCCATAGGTATGAATGTGAGTGTGAATGGTTGTTTGTCTATATGTGCCCTGTGATTGGCTGGCAAACCAGTCTAGGGTGTACCCCGCCTCTCGCCTGAAGACAGCTGGGATAGGCTCCAGCACCCCCGCGAGGATAAGCAGTAGAAAATGAATGTTTTGTGTGTGTATTAGCATCTAAAGGTATACTTTGATACCCGAATAGTGCATTATTTGCCCCATGAGTGATTATAAACATTTGGGTTGATAAGCTTTGTGTTTGAGTGGCAAAAACACTTTTATGGGCATCTCAGTGACTTGGGTTCTACTATGTATTTGTCATGAATTCATTCTGCACTATGTGGTTGATATAGTTTGTGGCCCACAATATTAGAAATTGACCAAAACAGTGGTAGGGAAAAACACAATAATTTTGTTTTTATGTGGTGGGTATGTTTGATTTAGTCACTTGCACAAAAGCTCAATCATTTTCACTATTTCCCGGATTGTTTTTGTCTATGAAGTTGTATTTTTTATTTTACATTAAGGATATTTTCCAATTCCACACCATGTATTTATGCACCGGGTCTATTGTAATCACTGCTTCATTCATGCTGAAACTATGAGTGCAATCACCCCCCGTTTACTGGGGTGTTGTACATACACACGTCGTATCGAGTATACTTTAATGGATGTGATTGAAATGGGAAAATCATGTATCAGAATTAGTATCGGTTCTAGAAGTGATTTCCTTCTCTCCAAAAGTAATCACTGCATGATATTTGTTATTTAGATGGAATTCTTAAGTGAATTAATGTGAAGCTTGTACCCATGTGCAAAAAAATGACTTATTTGCTTCCACTTCACAGGGGTGATCTTAAAATTGAGTTTCTGTTCTGGCAGGCCAGAATAAGCCATTTTAAATTTGATGTGAGCTATAACGAGTAGCAGCAGTGATGTGGTGACAATGATGGGTAGTTACAAATCACTTTACAGCTATTAAATATGGAGAAAATGTATTTTTATGTGTGTGTGTGTGTGTGTGTGTGTGTGCAGCAGAGACACCGATATACAGTACATGACTTAAAGTTTAAGGTTGACCCTGTCGTGGTACTTCAGGTATGGATCATCCACAAACCAGTTCCTCCTTTTCCAAAACGGGGGTATTGGTTCCAGACCCGACCGTGATAAGTGAATTTCCTTAGGAAGGAATGAACTAAGGAAGGAACTAAGGAACTGTTGGTGTGACTTTCAGTATATTCTATTCAGCATATCCCTCATTTAGCGCAATGTATTGGTTCCAGACCCGACTGTGATAAGTGAATTTCCTTAGGAAGGAATGAACTAAGGAAGGAACTAAGGAACTGTTGGTGTGACTTTCAGTATACTCTATTCAGTATATCCCTCATTTAGCGCAATGTATTGGTTCCAGACCCGACTGTGATAAGTGAATTTCCTTAGGAAGGAAGGAACGAAGGAACTGTTGGTGTGACTTTCAGTATATTCTATTCAGTATATCCCTCATTTAGCGCAATGTATTGGTTCCAGACCCGACTGTGATAAGTGAATTTCCTTAAGAAGGAAGGAACGAACGAACAAAGGAAGGAACTAAGGAACTGTTGGTGTGACTTTCAGTATATTCTATTCAGTATATCCCTCATTTAGCGCAATGTATTGGTTCCAGACCCGACCGTGATAAGTGAATTTCCTTAGGAAGGAAGGAACGAATGAACTAAGGAAGGAACTAAGGAACTGTTGGTGTGACTTTCAGTATATTCTATTCAGTATATCCCTCATTTAGCGCAATGTATTGGTTCCAGACCCGACCGTGATAAGTGAATTTCCTTAGGAAGGAATGAACTAAGGAAGGAACTAAGGAACTGTTGGTGTGACTTTCAGTATATTCTATTCAGTAGATCCCTCATTTAGCGCAATGTATTGGTTCCAGACCCGACCGTGATGAGTGAATTTCCTTAGGAAGGAAGGAATGAACGAACGAACTAAGGAAGGAACTAAGGAACTGTTGGTGTGACTTTCAGTATATTCTATGCAGTATATCCCTCGTTTAGCGCAATGTATTGGTTCCAGACCCGACCGTGATAAGTGAATTTCCTTAGGAAGGAAGGAATGAACGAACGAACTAAGGAAGGAACTAAGGAACTGTTGGTGTGACTTTCAGTATATTCTATTCAGTATATCCCTCATTTAGCCTCATTTAGCGCAATGTATTGGTTCCAGACCCGACCGTGATAAGTGAATTTCCTTAGGAAGGAATGAACTAAGGAAGAAACTAAGGAAGGAAGTAAGGAACTGTTGGTGTGACTTTCAGTATATTCTATTCAGTATATCCCTCATTTAGCGCAATGTATTGGTTCCAGACCCGACCGTGATAAGTGAATTTCCTTAGGAAGGAATGAACTAAGGAAGAAACTAAGGAAGGAAGTAAGGAACTGTTGGTGTGACTTTCAGTATATTCTATTCAGTATATCCCTCGTTTAGCGCAATGTATTGGTTCCAGACCCGACGATAAGTGAATTTCCTTAGGAAGGAAGGAACTAAGGAACTGTTGGTATGACTTTCAGTATATCCCTCATTTAGCGCAATGTATTGGTTCCAAACTCGAGCATTGGTATCGGTTCTAGAAGTGATTTCCTTCTCTCCAAAAATAATCCAAAAGTAAATATGGAGAAAATGTATTTTTATGTGTGTGTGGTGCAGCAGAACAAAAGAGGATATACCGTAGCGTATGATTGTAACATTTATACGAGACACCGATATACAGTACATGACTTTAAAGTTTAAGGTTGACCCTGTCGTGGTACTTCTGGTACGGATCATCCACAAACCAGTTCCTCCTTTTCCAAAATGGGGTTGTCATTTTATCGAGAAGTTTGCACTGCGTTTTATTACAAAAGACGTGCTCCCTCAGACGCTTTCGCCTGGCGGGTTTCTTCTTCCAAAGTTTCTTCTTGTATCCGGCCTTCATTTTGTGGAACAACAAAAGACGTTTAACGACTCAAAGTACAATAAATACAAGCAGTAATAGTAATAGTAATAGTTTCGGATAACCACCTACCTTGCGTCTAATCCACAGGCCGCAGTGCAACCTCATGAACCTCTGGGTCACAGACTTGACAGACTTCCTCTTCCCCTTCTTTACGCTGTAATATGTCAACGTTCTGATGGGCTGCTGCATCAAGGGTGGAAGAAGAGCGGAAACGCTGCAAAACAGTTGGAAAATACAATAACAGTGTAATTATAGTATACTTAATTATGTTGAAACCGGAGAATCCATAAAACAAGCACCCACAAAAGTCAACTGCATGATTGAAATACAGTGAGTTCATTGCCACACTGTAAAAAAAAAAAAAAGGGTGCTCTCCGTTTTCATTCTGCCAAATCCCACCGGCTCCCCCTGGTGGCCATTTTTTTTTGTGGGTGGGGTCCGTAAACTGGCAGCATGTATGTTAGTGTGTGTTTTAGGCATATAAAGCAGCTTACTTCGTTGCATGTGTTATATATAGGGCTGCACGGTGGACTAGTGGTTAGCGCACAGACCTCACAGCAAGGAGACCCGAATTCAATTCCACCCTCCCGCCCTGGAGTTTGCATGTTCTCCCCGTGCATGCGTGGGTTTTCTCCGGGTACTCCGGTTTCCTCCCACATTCCAAAAACATGCTAGGTTAATTGGCGACTCCAAATTGTCCATAGGTATGAATGTGAGTGTGAATGGTTGTTTGTCTATATGTGCCCTGTGATTGGCTGGCCATCAGTCCAGGGTGTACCCCGCCTCTCACCTAAAGACAGCTGGGATAGGCTCCAGCACCCCTCGCGACCCTCGTGAGGATAAGCGGCAGAAAATGAATGAATGAACACGCAAGGCATGCAGAAACTTCGAAAAGAAAAGGAAGGAAGGAAGGAATGAACTAAGGAACACACTAAGGAACGAACGAACTAAGGAACGACAGCTACAAACTAAGGAAGACAGCTGGGATAGGCTCCAGCACACCCCGCGACCCTCGTGAAAAACGGTAGAAAATGATTGAATGAGTGAATTTAATTGCCATTTAGAACCCGCAAGTCATGCTGGGAAGCCCACAAACAGGAAGTAAAACAGTTATGGGTTTGACATGCTAGGTTAAGTGGCGACTCAAAATTGTCCATAGGTATGAATGTGAGTGTGAATGGTTGTTTGTCTATATGTGCCCTGTGATTGGCTGGTCACCAGTCCAGAGTGTACCCTGTCTCTCACCTAAAGACAGCTGGGATAGGCTCCAGCACCCCCGTGATCCTCGTGAGGATAAGCGGCAGAAAATGAATGAATGAACACGCAAGGCATGCAGAAACTTCGAAAAGAAAAGGAAGGAAGGAATGAATGAACTAAGGAACACACTAAGGAACGAACTAAGGAACGAACTAAGGAACGAACGAACTAAGGAACGACAGCTACAAACTAAGGAAGACAGCTGGGATAGGCTCCAGCACACCCCGCGACCCTCGTGAAAAACGGTAGAAAATGAATGAATGAGTGAATTTAATTGCCATTTGGAACCCGCAAGTCATGCTGGGAAGCCCACAAACAGGAAGTAACCCAGTTATGGGTTTGACATGCTATAGGTTAAGTGGCGACTCCAAATTGTCCATAGGTATGAATGTGAGTGTGAATGGTTGTTTGTCTATATGTGCCCTGTGATTGGCTGGCCACCAGTCCAGGGTGAAGACAGCTGGGATAGGCTCCAGCAACCCCTGTGACCCTTGTGAGGATAAGCGGTAGAAAATGAATTAATGTTTTCCTAGAGGGGCTAGCGCACAGGCCTCACAGCTAAAAGACCCCAGTTCAATTCCACCCTCGGACATCTCTGTGTGGAGCTTGCATGTTCTCCCAGTCATTCCCCGTTTTCCTCCCACATTCCAAAAACATGCTAGGTTAATTAGCGACTCCAAATTGTCCATAGGTATGAATGTGAGTGTGAATGGTTGTTTGTCTATATGTGCCCTGTGAGTGGCTGGCGACCAGTCCAGGGTGTACCCCGCCTCTCGCCCGAAGACAGCTGGGATAGGCTCCAGCACCCCATGCAACCCTATAGCGCTATAAAATGAATGAATGTGTGTTATAGTGGAGGTTTTTGGGCCGGCCTTCATAATATTTTCCCCTGAAACCTTTTTTTATTCAAAGCAAATTGTATGTGATGGATTATCTGAGTTAACTATTTACTATTAATTAATGTATGACCCCAAATTAATAACATATGCACGTTTTAAGCTCGAGATTAACACACAGTGTTAATGCACTGAACTGTTAAATGGTTGCCAGTACCGTTGGAGGAGGCCGTGCTGGGGTAGCTGACAGGTTGTTGTCGGCACAGGAGGGTGGATGGAGATGAAGACAGGCTGACACCGTCCGAAGTTAGACAGTTGAGCCGCCTGTGGTGTCCGGCGGGCGCACAGAGACACGGATAGCGGCCTCAGCAGACCTGTCAAGCACAAGGACAACATGTCAACACAGGTATGATGGCCGGCCAACTAGCTAGCTAGCTAGATTTCACTAGCTAGCTAGACGCTAATTGTTAGCTAGCGCAAGAGTGGGTTTCGTGTTGAAGACTTTTTTCCCGTACTCGACGAAATAAAACAGAACTTATTCTCCATGAAAGTTGTAAAGGATAACAAATGTATAAAAGTGACATTGCATACCCGACACCTTCCTTGCTAGGACAGCCGCCATGTTTTCTACTAGCGTTTGACGTCACTACGGAATGTTGGAAGGACAAATTTCCCATTGTGGTTGACTCAACTTGTGTACGACATTTTGCTGTCATCTAGCGGTCATAATTAAATTATCTTATAACCTTATCCTCTATACTTTAATTTTGTTTAACTTTTAATTTTTATCTGTAGTAAACCCTCGTGTCCACGGAAGTCAGCACGGCAGCTAATTGGATGAATGAATGTCACGTGTTTTCAAGAGAGCTTTGCTGTAACTCGGTTTTTTTTGTGCTATTAAAAAATACAGTACAGTACAGTTTCCCCTCACATTTCAGCAATCATTTTAATGGGTATTTTCAAGGACAATACTATAAAATATACTTTATAATATAGTCCCTAGTCTGTGTACAGCTTGTATAGCAGAATGGTTGTACTGTCAAGTTGTCTAAATAAGTGAGTACACCTCACTGTGAACATGTCCAAAGTGTCAATATTTAGCATCACTTTCTATATCAGAATGCCACAGTACATCAATAAAAGGCAGCACTCGTGCAGCCACAGACCATGACACCACTAGATTTCACTGTAGGCAAGAAAGACACTTAATAAGATGAAGGTCTAACTATTGTTTATTTTTTGAAAACATACATAATCTTAAAAAAAGCAGATGAAAAACAACAATGAAATGCATTAAAACAAGCCCCAGTTTTCATGAAGGAATGGAATTAGCTGGTGGATGCACACACGAGTCTACAGCCCGAATTCAAGTGCAAAGAAATCAATTATTCCAGTAAAAAGTGCTTTTCATGTACAATATTTCACAGGTGGTGAACCATAAAGGCACTCGAAGGCATCAGTAAGTGTCAGTCATCAAACGGTGTTCCTTCCATCCATTCACCAGCCGGCATACACAGGCTCTGCATCGCCAGGAATCCCATAGTAGCGACCTTGAGGCCTCTCTTTGCGTAACAATGGCGCTCGGGACACTGTCAGCTCGCCATCAGGGTCTCTCATTTTGCGTAGGACCATTAGAGTAATAAAGAGCAGAGCGACTGAAAGCAAAAAAAAAAAGGATGCAATTAAGACCTGCTGCAGTAATCATAACAACGTGACACACTCATGAGTCCCATTTCTTAGTTTGACAAAATGATGTGCAGCTGACCCCCCCCCCCCCCTCCTACGTACCTCCTCCTCCAATAACTAACAAAGCAATGGTAACCGGAGCTAATTCACAAGTGTCCCCCGCTTTACGGAAGAAAGTCTCCATGCAGTAGCCGGGAGCTGAGCTGCCCTGAGGACAGAAGGCATCACTGGGGCAACGAATGGGGTTCACGTCTGGACTCTGGAAAGAATAATAGACAGTGTTAGCGAGCTTTGCAACCATACACTCAATGGCAACAACGAACGAGTAAACATTCTGTGTTTCCAAAGGTAATTATGCTGTGTTGGCACTGTCACTGTCATAGAATATTCATAAAACAACTATTATGGTTTCTAATGATGTAGAAGTGTACTGCATCATACTGAGAGACAGACACATTTGTGCCATTAATCCTTTAGATCAGTGATTCCCAAAGTGTGGGCCGTGGTGGTACTGCAGGTGGGCTATGAGGTCATTAAAAATATAATAAATTTTTTGCAAATATTATTTTTAAAAACTTTTATTGTAAAATATTTAAAGCATGATAAAAAAATGTATAGGCCTAAGTAATAACCTATTGCGTGTTATTTAAATTTAAATTAATTTAAATTTTAATCAATTATTCTTCTTATTATTATTAACAACAACAATAATAATAAGCAGCGTGGAAAATTGGTAATATTTGAATTAGACATTTTCATATTACATATAATTTAAATTAATTTAAATTTAATTTAAATTTAAATTAATTTAAATTTATAGCTGAGTATTTATTTAATATTGTAAAATATTTAATGCACGATTAAAAAACATTTATAGACCTAAGTAATAATCTATTGCATGTAATTTAAATTTAAATTAATTTAAATTTTAATTTTAATCAATTATTCTGTTATTATTATTATTATTAACAATAATAGTAATAATAATAATAAGTGGGGTGGAAAATTGATATTTGAATTAGACATTTTCATATTACATATAATTTAATTATTTAAATTTAAATTAATTTAGATTTATAGCTGAATATTTATTTAATATTGTAAAATATTTAATGATTAAAAAACATTTATAGGCCTAAGTAATAACCTATTGCGTGTAAATTAAATTTAAATCAATTTTAATTTTAATCAATTATTCTTGTTATTATTATTATTATTATTAACAACAACAACAACAATAATAATAATAAGCGGCGTGGAAAATTGATAATATTTGAATTAGACATTTTCATATTACATATATTTTATCCATCTATCCATTTTTTATACTACTTATTATCAGGTTTACAGATGGACTGGAGCCTATCCCAGTTGACTTTGGGCAAGAGACAGGTTCAACCTGGACTGGTTACCAGTCAGTCATGGGGTCCAGGCTTTGTCCATGTTGCTGGCTGTATTTCCAATATCTTCCTACATGCAAGATTCTTGCTCTCGTATTGGACCTCATGGGATTGTGGAAGTGGTTGTGAAATGCAGTGGTTAGTGGCTAAGTGTGAAGCACTGACTGGGCAATAGTGATCTTCTGGGCAGACATCACAGTTCTCTTGGCCCCAGTGAATCTGGAAGGATCCGCTGCCACAGATCTGACACATAGTCTGGCGAGGAGCCTTGTGCATCCCTGTCCGAAATAACATCTTATCAACAGGATGATTATGGGCTGAGAGGACCAAATGAGAGCCATGTTGTTTGTAAACATACCTGGCCGACACGGTGTGCAAACCCGAGCTGCAGACTGTAGTGCCTCTGACCCTCCAGGACAGGTCTGACACTGGGAGCAACCAGAGGAGCTGTCAGAGAAGGAGCAACATGTTTGCAAGATGATTCAAATGTTATGAAGACACATGTGATGCTCCATCCATCCATCTTTTATGCCGCTTATCCTCACTAGGGTCGCGGTTATGCTGGAGCCTATCTCAGCTGTTTTTGGGGGAGAGGCGGGGTACACCCTGGACTGGTTGCCAGCCAATCACAGGGCATGTGATGCTCTTAAAGGGTAATTTCACCAGCACTGACGTTGATAGCAAATCTCCACGCTGCTGATGATCAATTTCTTTACATTTCAGAAGGCAGAGGCTTCAAGATAAGCAACCTACTTGCAAAAGCTCCCCTGTGCGCATGGTGAGCATGAAGTGGAACTGTGTAGAGATGAGAAGAAACCTGAAAGCAGCGCAAACACGGTTAGCAGTGTCATGCAAAAACATCTTCACCGTGAAACTCAACGCAACCCTGAACAAGATACAGTAAAGTCTGGTTATATCGATATCGGTTAAAACGAATTACTACTTATTACGATACGGCAAATTTCTAGTCTTTTATGATATAATTAGCTCCGTTAGTACGATACACGGTTATTATGATAATCCGGTTACTAGGATGCCCTTTTCATCTCCCGCCAGCCAATTTGGTCTGCTTATATCGATACAAAAGCAGCTTAAATCAATCTTTGCTTAAGGATTTCAATACCAAAAAAGAACACGGCGAACGGCTGATTCCAGTCAACTTTATTTTTCACACTTCCACCACCAGAGTGCAGCACACACAGCGGAAAACACCCGTCCCTCGCGCCTGCCCCTCCGGGTGGCAACACCTTCCCTATCGATAGTTCCGGGGTGAATTATGTCCCGGTAACCGGTAATCACTACAGCGTAAGTTTATTTTTATTTACTGTAGTACAAAATTTATTGTAGTACAAAAGCATGCTAGATACGCAATCCATGAACTCAAAGAGAAAATTACATGCCATATCAAAGATCCGCCCACTTTTAATGCAGTTCGGCGCAGGATCGGATATATGGATAGTCCGGTTATATCGGTATTTTTTCAGACTCCCGAGAATATCGATACAACGAGACTTTACTGTACGTATAGAAAAGGGGGTTGGGGGGCTTGAGGGTTAGAATCAGGGCCATGAAATGACACCAGACCAGACGGGTTAGAATCAGGCCCATGAAATGACACCGGACCAGACTGCAAAATCAGTTCAACAAACCAAGTCGGTGCTTATAGAGGATCTATAGTGTTAACATATTGCTTCTGCTGTCATTCATGACCTTATTTATGAAGTGAAGTTTAGTTCATTTGGTGAAGTAAATAGATACAGTAAGTTGGAATTTTGTGTCTGAAAATACGCAATGAATAAAATAATTAAAATAAGCAATCATTTAGCATACGTCACGGCTCAGCAAATGCATTACCTGGGGAGCAACTTGCACATCTGTCTGCACCGGTGTTGTTGTTGAAGGATCCGGCAGGGCAAGGGAGACACAATGGGCTTCCGGTGAAGCTGCATAGTCATGGTAAATCACATCGGAAGATGTTGGCTTTAATAAAGCCAACTCAGCAAAGTAGATCAAGTTTGTTTTTCCAGCTCACATGTTTGCATGGTTGGAATTCATAGAGCTCAATAATAACTGCCCCTCCGGCAAATCAAAGAATGGTCACAAGGGATGACTATGAGAACCAGCAATGCCAACATTATTACTGTAGGAACGTAAGATGAACTTGAACGTTGATTTAATAACACTGCTCTGTATCATATATAAATACATAATGGAAAGAAAGAAAAACAGTGATGGAGTTTGTATGGCACAGTAATGCAAAATTGTGAGAGATCCTACTTCATGTAGAAGCCTTGTCGGCAGGGAAGGCACTGCTGCTGCCCAGACAGTGGTTGATAGAAGCCAATGGTGCATGGTAGACACGCTCCAGGAAATAGACAGAGCCCAAGCTGAGGGCAGCATGAACACAGCAGGGTGCCTTGGGATGAATTGGCAAATATCAGCATCTACGCTTTGGTAGTAATATACATGGAGATAATACACACTCACCATTGTCGTACTGTGACCCGGGGGCACAAGACTCACAGGTGGAAGTGTTGAACGCAGAGCAGCTGGAGGTGGTGCTGGTGCTGACAGGAGCAGGAGTTGGTGTCACAGCAGTGCCATTCTCCAACAGAGTGGTGGTGAGGGCTGCCGGAGTGGGTGTGGTCTGACTCAGCACCACGCCTGCAACACAAATATGATGGGACTATTAAGTGGTGGAGGTTAGCGAGTCGAGTGGTTAGCGTGCAGACCTCACAGCTAGGAGAACCGAGTTCAATCCCACCCTCGGTCCCTCGCATGTTCTCCCCGTGCATGCGTGGGTTTTCTCCGGGTACTCCGGTTTCCTCCCACATTCCAAAAACATGCTAGGTTAATTGGCGACTCCAAATTGTCCATAAATATGAATGTGAGTGAGAATGGTTGTTTGTCTATATGTGCCCTGTGATTGGCTGGTGACTAGTCAGAGTGTACATAGACAGCTGGGATAGGCTCCAGCACCCTTCGCGACCCTCGTGAGGATAAGCGGCAGAAAATGAATTAATGAACTCGCAAAGCATGCAGAAAATTCGAAAAGAAGAGGAAAGAAGGATGGAAAGAAGGAAGGAATGAACTAAGGAACGAACTGAGGAACGAACTAAGGAACGAACTAAGGAACAAACGAACTAAGGAACGAACGAACTAAGGAACGAACAAACTAAGGAACGAACGAACTAAGGAACGAACGAACTAAGGAACAAACGAACTAAGGAACAAACGAACTAAGGAACTGTTGGTTTGACTTTCAGTATATCCCTCATTTAGCGCAATGTATTGGTTTCAGACCCGACCGTGATAAGTGAATTTCCCTAGGAAGGAAGGAACTAAGGAACAAACTAAGGAACGAACAAACTAAGGAACTGATGGTTTGACTTTCAGCATATCCCTTGTTTAGCGCAATGTATTGGTTTCAGACCCGACTGTGATAAGTGAATTTCCTTAGGAAGGAAGGAAGGAACGAACTAAGGAACGAACTAAGGAACGAACGAACTAAGGAACTGTTGGTTTGACTTTCAGTATATCCCTTGTTTAGAGCAATGTATTGGTTTTCAGACCCGAACATGAAGAAGGAAGTATGTGACACAAACAAAACAATATGATTCCGTCCATAGCAATAGCAATGGCTACTTCCATTAGAATGATGTTGACATTTTGCAATAAAACTACATATTCAACATAAACAGCGAGACCAGCACAGCAAGTAAATAAGTAAATCAGCGAGACAAGAGGGCACATTGTGCGTGTAATCACATTAGCCATGTGCTTGAGAGCCATGAGTGGGAGCGATCTTCCTCAAGAAAAGGATTTATTCAGCGAGAGGAGGGGAGTCATGTGCTTTCTAGCCTTGCCTGCATTTCTCAAAGTCTTAGGATTTATTAATAAACAGCAGACAAAAATAATGACAAGTAAAAATCATGGGGTACAAATGGCCCAACATGAGTATAAATTGGTTTAAAGCACAGAAAATTGATGGAAAACTTAGTAATATAAAAAATGTGCACATATGCAAAAGTGAGTTTTTGCCACCATTTTCACTGATTACCAGCAGGAAAACATGTGTCGTCAGTTAACATGAGTGTATTGTATCTGAATAATAATAATAATAATAATAATAAATGACTCACCTACGAAGCAAAAGGCAGAGATAAGGAGCAGAGGATCCAGACGGTCCATCCTCCTCTAATGGTCCACTTCTCTTCTCCTGACAAAGTTCATCTACAGCATCTCTTCCTTGACAAATCACTGACAGCTATGTTCATTTTTTTTTTTTTTTTAGAGAACGTCAGTGAAGCTCGTTTGAGGTGGGACCAGTCCACTCCTCAGCGTCATATGACAAAGTACACATCATGTGATTTTGCTTTACAGGGAGAAAAAAAATGGGAGCAAAATTTGCTGAATGAGGATTGTTTTTACGCAAGGCCTCCAGGAGAGGCGCTAATGTGCACGCTAAAGAGCTTCCCAGCAGTTGAGCTCTTCTAAGAATAATCCAGGAAGCTATTTTCTTTCTGACCCCCACATAATTCACAATGCCGCCTACAGAGAACATACTAACTCATTATTTGTAAAATCACAAATACTTCAACTTGGTGATATAGTTCATCTTCAAACAGCTAAAATAATGCATAAGGCTAAAAACAACCAATTACCTAAAAATGTCATCACTATATTGACAGTTATTGTATGGTCATATCACCTCGTACTTTGGTACGAGGTGCATTATTAAAAAAAAACTGTATTATGGAAAGCAGGAAGTGAACAAATGTAACAGTTACTGATTGTAAAAGTACCAGATGGAGGGGTAGGATTTAATAATCTTTGCTTCTTCCTACTCCTTTTAACTGTGAACTGATTATGTGATGCACTCAATTGTAATCTGATGCATGTTCAAATAAAATAAAACCATTAAAAAAAAATAAATAAAAATAAAAATAAATTAAAAAAAAAAATAAAATAAACTTTAATTATATTAGAAAGGCAGGAAGTGAACAAATGTAGCAGTTACTGATTGTAAAAGTACCAGATGGAGGGGTACGATTTAATAAGCTTTGCTTCTTCCTACTCCTTTTGGACATGTGGAACTGGGAACTGATTATGTGATGCATTCAATTGTAATCTGATGCATGTTCAAATGAAATAAAACCATTAATATTACCAATACCACATGCAGGCGTGGTTTATTTATTTTGTGCTGAAATAGGCATTAAAGATTATAAAATGTTTGTTTTGCTATATTTATCATATGTACTTGTGTCCTTTGTATTATATTGTAGGAGCGGTCCATTGAAAATGACTACCTTATTCATCTACATACCGTAAGTACTGCATTTTTACACCACTGTAATAAAGTATTGTTAATCAAAACTGAATACTGTATTATCTTTGAGGGTCTTTTCCCTCGATGTAGTCTTCCAAGCGCTTCTCCAAGTCCTCCCAATTTATCTTCTGTATCCCATCCTATCAAAAGGAGATAAAGATATTTGCAGTGACCATCTTAACACTGGTACAGACAACAAGTGATTTATTATGGTGGATTTCATGCTCACTGTTCTGTGCGTCTCAGTCGTGTGTGTTGCTGCCTGCTTCGGTAGTTTAACCTTGATGCTTTCACTTTGCCTCACTTTTTGGCACTCTTGCTTCATCTCTTCAATCTTCTTCTGCAAGGCCAAGACCTTCTTGTCCTGAGTTGCCGTCTTCTGCAATCGGAGCTTAGCTTGTTTCTCGTCGTCTTTCCTGCAATGTAAGAAATAGCAGGAATTGGTGTCCCGTTTTTGGGCTTTTCCAATTTCAGTCATTCAGCTGACCTGATGGCAGCCGCCTTTGCCATGGCTCTAGTCTGGAGCTCGATGGTGCCCATGTTTTCCAACAGCAGCTGCTTCTTCCGCTGCTTCTCCACCTGGATGTACTCTCGCTTCTTCTGCTTTTCATTCATCTCTGCTTCCTTCGTGAGGAACAGACGCTCCTTCAGCTCAGCGTAGGACATCTCTCCAAGTAGCTCATGACCTGCAATCTGACATAAGAAGTAAACCATAACACATTAAGTCTTATCTTTACATTCATGTGATCCATGTGATGCATGTCACCTCCGTGTCATCAAATGTTTTGCCTCGAAGGTTACGAAGACATTCCATGGTGTGCGTTTCATTGATGATGTCCAACCTCCTGCTGAGCGCTGCCTGGGCTTCCTCTTGTGCTTGACGAAGAAGCTCATGATTGTGCTGTGAGAATTCTTTGACTGTGAAATAAAACGTTTTTTTTCATCACTGAAAAAAAAAATTATCCCATTGGTAAATCGAAATTACGAGATAGGAAAGTCGAAAATTACGAGATAAAAAGTCAAAATTACGAGATAAAAAGTCAAAATTTTGAGGGGAAATTCATGAGCTTTCAAGAACTACAACAACTATTCGACCTGGACGAAAACGATTATTTTAGCTACATACAAATGAGAAATTAATATGACAGGAAAACAAAATTCCGGATGAATAGAAGAAGACATGGGCTGATTCAAATGGCAATGTCTGCCTATAAATCAAAAACTACGAAGATAGCATCCACACTATATAAAAATATAATGGAGGGAAAGGCAAATACTCATTATATTAAAGAAAAATGGGAAAAAGAGCTCAAAACAAACATTACAGAAACTGAATGGTTGGGTATGATTATGGCCCAAAAAGACCACAACATCATCTCCGGTCTGGAGGGAGCATTGCTGGAAGAATATAATTAGATTTTTCATTACACCGGAAAATAAACAAAAATATGTTAAGGTTACCCAGCCATGCTGGCGTCACTGTGGTACAGCCAATGTCAACCATTCACATGTGTTTTGGTTCTAGTATAAAGTATATAAAAAAAAAAATTTTGAGATAAAAAAGTCAAAATTATGAAATACCAACTGCGCATGTGCCGTCTTTTTCCACAGTCGTCTTCATCACTTGGCAAAAATGGCTAGACAGTTGCGAACAGCCACATCCCTTTTATTATTTCGATGCCTCAAAATTATTTTTGCTTGGTAAAATTCCATGTGAATTCACCAGTAAATGAAGTATTTCATCACTTGTAAAGCCACACTTAAAGTACTCATCCGTGTACTCACAATCCATGTCTGAACAGGAGAGAAGAAGCTGCTGCTGTGACTCTTCTACGAATTTTTATCTCATTATTATGACTTTCTATCTCATAATTTCAACTTTCTTATCTCAAAATGTTGACATTTTATCTCGTTATTTCGACTTTCTATCTCGAAATTTCGACTTACCATTGGGATCAATTTTTTTTTCAGTGGCAGAAATGAGCATCCATACAATCGGGGAAAAAGAATGGTGTAAAAAATAAATGTGCTTACCAACACTTTGTTTGAATTTCTTCACCTTCTCTTTCACTTTTATGGTGTTCTTATGACCCTCCACCACTTTTTGCACCAGGTCTTTCTTTTCTTTTTCTTCCTCCAACCTTTTCTGCTCATTTTTCTGACAGCGTTTGGCTGTCTGCAAGAAAGCCAATATTAAAAACGGCTAAATTGTAACCTGCAGAACTGTTATTATGTCCATTATATTTTGTAATGTAAGCGTAAAGGTGACTATTGGGGTGTTGTTTGACGTCTAGTGGACTCTAATAATGTTAAAAAACTTATTGACCGTATTTTCCGGACTATACGTAAGTCGCATTTTTTTTTCATAGGTTGGCTGTTCCTGCGACTTATACTCCGGAGCAACTTATAAATGAAAAAACTTTGTTACATAAACACTGGACACCTTTTCTGTTCATGTTTATTTTTTGTGTAGCAGAATAACCATTGTGTTAGCATATCTTACACCTATTCAGCTTGTTCTCTATTCTTTTATTGTTAGAACTTGCCTTCCAAGAGGACGTAATGTCTGTTTTGGTTAAGTAGTTTGGAAAATAAATTACCTGCAAAAAATGCGACTTATACTACAGTGCGACTTATGCATATGTTTTTCTACCTAATTGTGCATTTTTGGCCTTGTGAGACTTATACTCCGGAGCGACTTATAGTCCAGAAAATACGGTATATAATTCTGAACATACAGTGGCTATAGAGTAAAAATAAAAAGCCCACTCCTGTATAATATGATGGAAGAATGCCCTTTTTTTGCGTTTTTTTCCACCTAATTATGCATTTTTGGCCTTGTGCGACTTATACTCCGGATTGACTTATAGTTGAGATAATACGGTAGATGGTTGTAAACAGGTTTTCTATTCTCTAACATCATAAATATTTCATTTATGAATAAGGAATCATACTTGGAAGAAATTCACTTATCACAGTCCTGTCTGGAACCAGTTAACCACGATAAATAAGGGATTGCTGCGGGACTGTGTTTGACTTTAGAGGTTCAGAAGTAATGGTAATGGTAATGGTTTTATTTCATTTGAACATGCATCAGATTACAATTGAATGCATCACATAATCAGTTCACAGTTCCACGTGTCCAAAAGGAGTAGGAAGAAACAAAGCTTATTAAATCCTACCCCCCCCCCCCCCCATCTGGCACTTTTACAATCAGTAAGTGTTACAAGTGTTACATTTGTTCACTTCCTGCTTTCCATAATATAATTTAATTTGATTTAATTGTATTTTTTTATTTAAAAAAATGTTTTTCATTTTTTTTCATGGTTTTATTTCATTTGAACATGCATCAGATTACAATTGAATGCATCACATAATCAGTTCACAGTTCCACATGTCCAAAAGGTGTAGGAAGAAGCAAAGCTTATTAAATCCTACCCCTCCATTTGGTACTTTTACAATCAGTAACTGTTACATTTGTTCACTTCCTGCTTTCCAAAATACAGTTTATGGGTTTTTTTTTTTTTTGATAATGTACCTTGTACCGAAGTATGAGGTGATATGACCATCCAGTGACATAATGGGTACCATAGTAACCATCAATATTGTGATATATATATATATATATAGCACATCATGACTGGTTCAAGACTCTTCATCCTTGTATTTAGCAAACATCAACTGCTTGTATTGTTTCTTGAATTGGCTCATCGTTGTGCATTGTTTGAGGTCCTTACTCAATCCATTCCATAGTTTGATTCCACATACTGAAATGCTATGGCTTTTTAACGTAGTCCTAGCATAGAAGTGTTTCAAATTTAGTTCTTCCCTAGATCATATTTCTCCTCTCTACAGTACAGAAGTACATCCATAAACATTATAAAACACTCAAAAGAGATTTTGCTGTATTTACCTACCTCAACTTTTTTAAGCTGAGCAGCCTTCTTGTTCCGTTCTATGGCTTGCGTGCGGGCCAAAGCGGCTTGCCAGTGGCTGAGAATGACTTCGGCGTGCTTCAGCTCAATTTTGGCCCACCTGTCGTGATGTTCTTTCTCAAGTATTTCTCTCTGCTTCTGAAGCAAGGCCGAGGGCTCATGCGCCCCCTCTGCCAAATTCTCTATTCTAGATACATTGAGAAAAAAGGTGCAGTTTATGGTAATTTTATTGAAACAAAACACACTACGCAATTATGCATATCGCATGAAATGCGTCTGCACCTCTGCAGCTCTTCTTCCACATGGCGATCATATAGAGCTCGCCGCCTTAGCATAGCTGCAGTGTTGAGTTTGATAGGAGGGATGCTCTAATAAAAGAGGAAAATGTGAAGTGAGTTAATATTGTACTGAATTCTCATCCCCTGATTTTGTCTAACTGTTGGTAAAATAAGGTATTCTCACCTTAAAGAAAGGAGGATCAAGGGCATGAATTGAATCAAACTGAAGTCTTGAGTCCAAATCTTCACTTATCTGTTTCAGCACTCTCTGCAATACACATGTATAGTCGAAATTAGCTAAAGTGTAATGTTTCTGTCTTAGAATAGAATACTTTTATTGCCATTAGGGTTGTCCCGGTACAACCTTTTCACTCCCAATCTGATACCGATATTGCGACATCGAATGTCATCCGATACTGATATCAATCTGATATAAAGACGCACCACAAAGTTAGTGGCAGCAATGCAGAATATAGTGAGCTTCATGTTGCTCAATTAAGCATTAAAACCAGACTTTACACACCACTGACGTCATCTTTTCTGTTAAAGCCAATGACTTCTTGTCATGTCGATTCAAATGCACAATGAGTTTGGTCGTGTTAATCAGAACATGACAAGTGTTGCACTAAAAAAAGACGTCTCCGACCTACATTTACAACTTAAATTTTGGTATTTGTTCCACAAAACCGGATTAATTTCTTCAAACAGTTAGCTATTATCATTTTGTTTCTTGTCTGAATTGGACTGAGTTTGTCGTCCAATCAGATTTTAGTATCTATGTGTCGCCATGTTAATCTAATCTGACCAGAGCCTTCACATTTAGAATTGCTGGCTCATGTCATATAACAGCTATTAGCAATGGCGCTTTTTTTATTATTTTTTTTTTTTTTTGCCAATCAGGCAAGCAAGCCGGCTCACAGTGAGAGCAGCACTTCTCCGTCCTCTGATTGGTTGATCAGACCAAAAGTGTTCCTCAAAACAAGTTACGCCCACAATGACTGAATGAGGAGAAATCGACATCTCTAGACAATAATGTTTTTTTTCAATTTTATTATTATTGTTATAATGCATTTTGTATATTATGATGATTTGTTTAATTGTGATGTGACAGTGATGGTATTAAGAGGTGGATTGGGATTGGCTTAAGTCCTCACTGAAAGCCTACAAATGTAATACAGTAAACCTCGGATATATCGGATTCAATTGTTCCCACTGGTTTTGTCCGATATAAGCGAAATCCGTTATATGCGTATACCGGAAAATGTCCGTTTTACGCATATATCGGATTTATATCCGGTATATACGTAAATCGGATTTTATCCGTTATAAAAAGGCACTTCCTTGACTATGTTTCCAATGTACCTGGACTGGGCAATGAAAAGAGACGTAAGGTAATGAGAATTTAACTTTATTGGACTCTGAGCATAACAAATTGTTAATTAAGCTAGGCCCTGTTACGCCCGTCAGGCCTACGTTATTTCCAATAGTGAGGTTAAGATCTCATTCACTGCTGTGCTAGTATTATTGACGTCACTCACTTTTATATTTGTCCTAAATCTGGAGCCAGGAGAAAGACACGATGCGGCCATCCGATATATGCGAGGGAAATTGGAACGGGACTGGAGATTTTGTCCGAAATAGGCGGAATCCGTAAAAAAAAAAAAATCTGATATATACAATGAATTTTTATTGGAAATGCATTACAGAAAAATTGGTTCTTTTTTATCTGTCCGTTGTGAGCGAATTTCCGATATATCCGAGTCCGATATAGCCGAGGTTTACTGTATATACGCAAGCGTACGCAAATATATCCACGATATCAACAACTGCACCGTCACATCACTATCAGTATAGCATAGGGCAGTATTTACGTGTTCTGTGCAAACAGCAGTTCTATGCTTATTACCTTCAATTCAATAAGTGCAATGTCATTTTTGTCTGCACTATGGACAGCACATACAATACTTCCTACCTGTGTGAGGTCAGACTTCTTCAGATATGCAAATCTGAACTGTGTCATATTGGCCTTGTGCATTAGCGCCTGTGGGGGGAAAGAAATACGGTATGACAACACAGTCTATGAAAAACTATGTTGTAATATGTTTTTCATATGTATTTTTCTTCTGATAACAGATTAAATGTACCTCACTCATTTGACGGTTCCTTTGCTTGATCTCTTCTAAGATCTGGATCTCCTTTGGAGTATTGTAAGTGCTGTTTGGTACCTGTAAAAAGTAAACATGTTATGTGAAGTCATGTGGCTTCACATAAATGAAATCGTACACATAATGAGACTGACCGGTTTGTATTTTTCCTCAACAGGGCTGCACTTCGGCTTAGGTGGAGATGGTACTTTGGGTTTAACAAATGAGAACCCCTCAAGCTTAGTCGTCGTGCAAGGAGCTTTTTGTTGCCGCATCCCTCCTGCTTCTTTGGCGGCAAGCTTCTCCAAGAGTGTCTCGATCTGAAAACACTTCCTATAAGACAAAAGACAGAAAGCGTTCCATGTCTTGAAAATATTGTTTTAAAACTTTTTTGCAATGACTGTACTTATTTTATTACCCCAGCAGAGGATCAATCCAGTGCTCTTTCACATACGCAGTATCATAGATGCTATTCCACTCATCCTGTATCCAAGTGGTGAGGTTTGTGAAGAAGAAACTCAGAAACTACAATCAATAACATATAATATAAATATACACTGCACCATAAATATTTGTCTTGTCAATGCAGCATTACTCTTACGTTGTGCATTTTCTTAATATCCAGAGATTTGACGATGTTGCTGAAATCCTGAAGCCCAAGTTCATCAAAGTAGAATATAGTGAGGTAACAGATCACTACAAACAACACAAACAAATCAACTGTAAGTCATTTTTATTTAAAGGAAAAACAAACGTGTAATTGTTTAAACATACCAACAAAATGACTGTGGTAACATTTTGATATGAGTTTTCCACCCTGGCCGTAGAAGGGATCGACAACTACATGCAGTAGTTTCTTGTACTCAGTGCATCCGGAGACAAGATCAAGAATGAACTTCATATGCTGAGGTTCCATATTCTACAAAATGCATGCAGCAAAGGTGAGATCTCTTACTACTTGTATTACTTTGTATATCAAAACACCATAAAACCACTTTTGTAATGACAATACCATACTTGGTTACCTGCAGATCCTTGGCTGCCTCTTCAATAAAGTCATCCAAACTCTGTTCCCCAGCATTAAACTTATCCAACAGCTCGATAGCCTGTTTCACAAGTGCCGCGTTGTTTTGTGCCATTTTCCATTAACACAAGGAAATCCCGTTTGTGATGAATTCAACATAAATCAGAATGGTTATAAAATGTCCAATACATTTTTTTTGCTTTACACACATGTAAGGAATGACGGTACATTTAGCGACGTATGCGTAAATTGCCCACGGTGGTGGGATGTCGTATATATCAATGACGTACCGTATGACATATTTATTGTTACGTAAAATACGTAAAATATTGCGCCGCCTTCGAGTTCAATCAATTTTGGTTTACGTATTGATATTTTCGAGTCAACAACCACAAAGTCGATATATTAGCTCGGATTTAGTTTCAGTATAAAAATGTCTATGTCTATATTTGTTGTTGAAATTGTTGTTGAAATAAATCCTGTAGGTTGGACCAGATTGGTCAACATTGTGACAGCAGCACGAGACGACGTCATTAGGAAGTACAAGTTTGACGTGAATGTCGTCAACTTCGGTTTAGTCATTCAATGAACACAGGCAGAAAACATAATTAGTCGTTATCCTCCGAATATGTCTACTTTGTTGGGGTGTTTGGACCGTATTTACCGTACAGTTTGTTTTTTTTTTCTCCCTACCTGTAACGCTAGCTATCTTGTAGCATCCAAAAGATGGCTGTCACGAGGGTACCACCGAAGAAGACATGCTGTGGTGAAGGAACTAGCAAAACACGGTAAAGTTTTTAAAATAACTTTATTTATAACAAACTGTCAAAACAGTATTTGGATAACATGTTTTGGTATGCTGCTTAGTACATTACGCTCCATTCGTAAATTATATGTTAACCGTCATAGATTTTAAAATAATTAGAGAATGTGATTGCGCGTTGGTGATGCCATTTGGTAAGATCAAACACGCACCAAACGTCTAATTATAATACACTGATGATGTCACCCCTTATGTTGTGCCCCTTGTGCAGGTGCGTATGTAGACATTTGGGGATCCACATCCTTGTGCTGCACTGACAAAAGTATTTATTTTAATTAAAATTTGTACAGGTGAGTGTGATTTAGACCACATCTTAATCGCCATGTTTGTATATGTTATATGTTAACACAACTTGTAACTTTTCAAAATTGGATGTGCCAGCATGTGCTGCTTGAGATTGGAGATTGTTATATTATGCTGTGATGCAGTCTTGAAACTATTTGTATTGTAATTTTAAGCACATGAATTAAGACTAAAACACTAATATGTACTATCAATTGAAGAAAAATATTATCCCATTTTATGAGGCGTTTGAGGGCCCCTGGAATAGGATATTTGGATTGCTATATTATGCTGTGATGCAGTCTTGAAACTATTTGTATTGTAATTTTAAGCACATGAATTAAGACTAAAACACTAATATGTACTATCAATTGAAGAAAAATATAATCCCTTTTTATGAGGCGTTTGAGGGCCCCTGGAATAGGATATTTGGATTGCTATATTATGCTGTGATGCAGTCTTGAAACTATTTGTATTGTAATTTTAAGCACATGAATTAAGACTAAAACACTAATATGTACTATCAATTGAAGAAAAATATAATCCCTTTTTATGAGGCGTTTGAGGGCCCCTGGAATAGGATATTTGGATTGCTATATTATGCTGTGATGCAGTCTTGATACTATTTGTATTGTAATTTTAAGCACATGAATTAAGACTAAAACACTAATATGTACTATCAATTGAAGAAAAATATTATCCCTTTTTATGAGACGTTTGAGGGCCCCTGGAATAGGATATTTGGATTGCTATATTATGCTGTGATGCAGTCTTGATACTATTTGTATTGTAATTTTAAGCACATGAATTAAGACTAAAACACTAATATGTACTATCAATTGAAGAAAAATATTATCCCTTTTTATGAGGCGTTTGAGGGCCCCTGGAATAGGATATTTGGATTGCTATATTATGCTGTGATGCAGTCTTGATACTATTTGTATTGTAATTTTAAGCACATGAATTAAGACTAAAACACTAATATGTACTATCAATTGAAGAAAAAATATTATCCGTTTTTATGAGACGTTTGAGGGCCCCTGGAATAGGATATTTGGATTGCTATATTATGCTGTGATGCAGTCTCAAAACTATTTGTATTGTAATTTTAAGCACATGAATTAAGACTAAAACACTAATATGTACTATCAGTTGGAAGAAAAATATTATCCGTTTTTATGAGGCGTTTGAGGGCCCCTGGAATAGGATATTTGGATTGCTATATTATGCTGTGATGCAGTCTTGAAACTATTTGTATTGTAATTTTAAGCACATGAATTAAGACTAAAACACTAATATGTACTATGAATTGAAGAAAAATATAATCCCTTTTTATGAGGCGTTTGAGGGCCCCTGGAATAGCATATTTGCATTGTTATATTATGCTGTGATGCAGTTTTGAAACAATTTTTATTGTAATTTTGTAGTTTTATTGTGTTTTGATGCTGATGCTTCTCCAGTGTGCAGACGTCAAGCACCCGGAGGCCACAATTTACTTTTTAAATGTTCCCCTCCGAGGAACAAGAGTAGGATCTTTCCTCTCGACATACTGCTCTAAGCGCTGCTCCAAGTCCTCCCAGGTTATCTTCTTGAATCCATCCCATGAAGACAGAGACAAAGAAAAGATATTGCATACTGTTAGCATGATTATCTTAATTATAAGAAAACAAAACAAGCTGTTTCATACTTTTCGGTTGGCCTCTTTGGTTCTACCAGGGTGTGATGGTGATGATGATGCCTGCTTTGAGGGTATGGCCTTGTTGTGTTCACTTTCTTTTAGTTTTTGACATTGTTGCTTTGTCTCTTCACCTTTCTTTCGCAAAACCGCGAACATCTCCTCTCGAGACTGCTGCAATCTTATCTTGGCTTCTTTCTCCTCCTCTTTCCTGCAACGTAACAAAATGAATGTTTACTCAGAAACTCGAGTTATTAGCTCCTCACATTCCTAACCTGATAGTAGCAGCTATTGCTAAGGCTCTATTGTGGAGGTTGATGGTGTCAACGTTGTCCAACAAAAGTTGCTTCTTTTTCTCCATCTCCTCCAGGATACACTCTCGTTTTTTCTGCTGCTCGCTCATCTCGGCTTCTTTCATGTAGAACAAACGTTCCTTCAGCTCGGCGTGGGACATCTCTCCTAGCAGGTTGTGGCCTGCGATCTGAAACGAGACGTAAATCACGATACATTGCTAATTCACATTACATCTAATATGACCTGTCACGGGGCGACACGGTGGACTAGTGGTTAGCGCGCAGACCTCACACAGCTAGGAGACCAGGGTTCAATTCCACCTGCATGCATGGGTTTTCTCCGAGTACTCCGGTTTTCCTCCCACATTCCTCGGTTAATTAGCGACTCCAAATTGTCCATAGGTATGAATGTGAGTGTGAATGGTTGTTTGTCTATATGTGCCCTGTGATTGGCTGGCCACCAGTCCAGGGTGTACCCCGCCTCTCGACCCCAAGACAGCTGGGATAGGCTCCAGCACCCCCGTGACCTTCGTGAGGATAAGTGGTAGAAAATGAATGAATGAATTAATTTTCTAGAAGAGTGGTTAGCACGCAGACCTCACAGCGAGGAGACCCAAGTTCAATTCCACCCTCGGCCATGTGTGGCTATCTCTGTGTGGAGTTTGCATGTTCTCCCTGTGCATGCGTGGGTTTTCTCTGGGTACTCCGGTTTCCTCCCACATTCCAAAAACATGCTAGGTTAATTAGCGACTCCAAATTGTCCATAGGTATGAATGTGAGTGTGAATGGTTGTTTGTCTATATGTGCCCTGTGATTGGCTGGCCACCAGTCCAGGGTGTACCCCGCCTCTCGACCCCAAGACAGCTGGGATAGGCTCCAGCACCCCCGTGACCTTCGTGAGGATAAGTGGTAGAAAATGAATGAATGAATTAATTTTCTAGAGGAGTGGTTAGCACGCAGACCTCACAGCGAGGAGACTCGAGTTCAATTCCACCCTCGGCCATGTGTGGCTATCTCTGTGTGGAGTTTGCATGTTCTCCCTGTGCATGCGTGGGTTTTCTCTGGGTACTCCGGTTTCCTCCCACATTCCAAAAACATGCTAGGTTAATTAGCGACTCCAAATTGTCCATAGGTATGAATGTGAGTGTGAATGGTTGTTTGTCTATATGTGCCCTGTGATTGGCTGGCCACCAGTCCAGGGTGTACCCCCCCTCTCCCTGAAGACAGCTGAGATAGGCTCCAGCACCCCCCGCGACCCTCGTGAGGAAAAGCAGTACAAAATGAATGAATGAATGACCTGTCACTCACCTCTGTGTCGTCAAAATATTTGAATCTAATAAGCGGAGCGCATTCAATGGCGTGGAGTTCGCTGATGGTTTGGAACTTTCGATTGAGCTCTGCCTGGGCTTGCTCTTGCGCTTGAAGAAGAAGCTCCTGATTGTGCCCTGAGACTTCTTTTACTGCGGTAAAGGAGTAAAATATATAATCTTGAATAGGAAAGCCAATGCAGCGAAATGTGAAGTCAAATGTGCTTACCGACACTCTGTTTGAACTTCTTCACCTTCTCTTTGGCATCTTTGGGGTTCTTTTTGCAGTTTTCTGACATTTGTTGCACTATGTCTCGCTTTTCTTTCATGTCTTGCAACTTTTTCTGGGCACGTTTCAGAGTCAGCTGAGATTCCTGCAATAAAGACACCATGGGAAATACTATTTTAACACCTAATTGTTAGGAGCTATTAAAGGAACTTTCAGCATCTCAGAAAAGTGAATGCATGGCTCATATTTCAGCAACTGTTATTAAAGTTTATCTTCTAAGGGAGGGTACTATACATATGAAACATGATGCAGTCTTCTCTGACGCTTCTGACTAAAAACCTTGAAAAAAAAATTAAAGTTGAGGTGCCTTCAAGACATGCTTCTGTTTTGTAGTGCTCATCCAGACCTGGAGAATAGAGTGGGAGGAGCCACTTTGTGTGGACCAGCAAGGTGCACTGTATTCAGGCACACGCTTCGAGCAGACAGCGTGACACCAAGTAGGTCTCTGGCAAACCTTTTGCAGAGATGAGGATTGTGAGGTTCTCATTGGGAGTGACCAGGATGGATAGGATCAGGAACGAGTACATTAGAGGGCCATTACATATTAGACCCCTTGAAGATAAAGATAAAGAGAGGCCAGACTGAGATAGTTCGGACATGTCCAGAGGTGAGATAGTGAATATATTGGTAGAAGCAGAACTGGAGGTAGCAGAGATGAGGATTGTGAGGTTCTCATTGGGAGTGACCAGGGTGGATAGGATCAGGAACGAGTACATCAGAGGGACATTACACGATAAAGGGGTCTGAGAGGCCAGACTGAGATGGTTCGGACATCTCCAGAGGTGAGATAGTGAATATACTGGTAGAAGCAGAACTGGAGGTAGCAGAGATGAGGATTGTGAGGTTCTCATTGGGAGCGACCAGGATGGATATGATCAGGAAGGAGTACATCAGGGACATTACATGTTAGACCCCTTGAAGATAAAGATGAAGAGCACTCAAGCATGGCAGTGGCAGCGCCATAGCTTGGGGTAGCATGAGTGCTCTGGGGAGCTACGGTTCATTGAGGGAAACAGGAATTCCAATGTATACTGTGACATAGAAGAGTTTCAGCTAAAATGAAAGGAAAGGTATACAAAACTATGGTGAAACCAGCCATGTTGTTTGGTCTAGAGACAGCGCCACTGAGGAAAAGACAGGAATCAGAACTGGAGGTAGCAGAGATGAGGATTGTGAGGTTCTCATTGGGAGTGACCAGGATGGATAGGATCAAGAACAAGTACATCAGAGGGACATTACACGATAGACCCCTTGAAGATAAAGTCAGAGAGGGCAGACTGAGGTGGTTCGAACATGTCCAGAGGTGAGATAGTGAATATATTGGTAAAAGCAGAACTGGAGGTAGCAGAGATGAGGATTGTGAGGTTCTCATTGGGAGTGACCATGATGGATATGATCAGGAACGAGTACATCAGAGGGACATTACACGATAGACCCCTTGAAGATAAAGTCAGAGAGGGCAGACTGAGATGGTTCGGACATGTCCAGGGGTGAGAGTGAATATATTGGTAAAAGCATTGTGAGGTTCTCATTGGGAGTGACCATGATGGATAGGATCAGGAACGAGTACATCAGGGACATTACATGTTAGACCCCTTGAAGATAAAGATAAAGAGCACTCAAGCATGGCAGTGGCAGCGCCATAGTTTGGGGTAGCATGAGTGCTCTGGGGAGCTACGGTTCATTGAGGGAAACAGGAATTCCAATGTATACTGTGACATTCTAAAACAGCATGATCCCCTTCCTTAGGATGTGACAGAAGGGCCTTGTTGAGGAAGCTTGACGGTGACGGAGTGGCCAAGTGTGTCTCCAGACCTGGACCCGATTGAGCACCTGTGGGACATCCTCCAGCAGAAGGTAGGTGGAACATGCGCAGCTTATTTTCAGAGGATAGTAAATATATACCACTACACTGTACAAGTGTGTGAGTAGTTTCATGCACCCACCTCTTCTTTTTTGAGCAGAGCCGTCTTCTTTTTATGTTCCATTGTTTGTGCGCGACTGAGTGCCGTCTCAAAACGACTCATCAGAACTTCCGCATGTTTCTGCTGAATCCTTGCCAACTTCTCCCGACGTTCTTTTTCTTGCATTTCTTTTTGCCATTGAAGAAAAGGAGAAAGCTCATACGCTCCCCCAGCCAGAGTGGCTATTCTGTGTCAACACAAACAAACGGAGCTAAGCGATAAGCCCATATAGTAATGGTTTTATTTCATTTGAACATGCATCAGATTACAATTGAATGCATCACATAATCAGTTCACAGTTCCACATGTCCAAAAGGAGTAGGAAGAAGCAAAGCTTATTAAATCCTACCCCTCCATCTGGTACTTTTATAATCAGTAACTGTTACATTTGTTCACTTCCTGCTTTCCTAATATAATTTAGTTATATCTAATTGTATTTTTTTAATTAAAAAAAAGTTTCTAATAATTTTTTTAATGGTTTTATTTAATTTGAACATGCATCAGATTACAATTGAGTGCATCCCATAATCAGTTCACAGTTCCACATGTCCAAAAGGAGTAGGAAGAAGCAAAGCTTATTAAATCCTACCCCTCCATCTGGTACTTTTACAAACAGTAACTGTTACATTTGTTCACTTCCTGCTTTCCTAATATAATTTCATTTTATTTAACTGTATTTTTTTAATTACATTTTTTTTTATTTAATTTATTTTTATGGGTTTATTTCATTTGAACATGCATCAGATTACAATTGAATGCATCACATAATCAGTTCACAGTTCCACATGTCCAAAAGGAGTAGGAAGAAGCAAAGCTTATTAAATCCTACCCCTCCATCTGGTACTTTTACAAACAGTAACTGTTACATTTGTTCACTTCCTGCTTTCATAATATAATTTAGTTTTATTTAATTGTATTTTTTTAAATTAAAAACGTTTTTAATTTATTTAATCTTATTTTATTTTTCCCCACCCTCGGCCATCTCTGTGTGGAGTTTGCATGTTCTCCCCGTGCATGCGTGGGTTTTTTTTCCGGGTACTCCGGTTTCCTCCCACATTCCAAAAACATGCTAGGTTAATTGCCAGCCCCCAACATGCCAGCCCCCCCCCCCCCCCCCGCGACCCTCGTGAGGAAAAGCGGTAGAAAATGAATGAATGAATGAAAAAAAGCAGCTATACCTCTGCACCTCCTCCTCCACCTTGCGGTTATGTAGTGCCCCCTGGCGTAGGATAGTGGCACTGTTGAGTTTCACTGGCCACATTTTCTAAGAGAAGTGAGTTGCAAGTTGATATTTCATTCAACTGAATTCAAGTCTTTTAATGCCGCCGGGCTGGAATCCTCAATTCTCACCTTAACAGGCGAACGTTCACATTTGTGTACGGCACTGAACTTGAGCTTCGAGTCCATCTCTTCCTTAATTTGGGCCATGACTCTCTGCGTGATACATTAAATGATCAATTTACTTTAAATCACATGCAGAGAAGAAGATAGTTGATACCTTGGTGTGGTCAGATTTTCTGGGATTGGCACATCTGAATGGCGTCGTAGTTGCCTCATGAAGCAGAGCCTTCAGTGAAGAACAGACAGGATGTGAATAAAAATGCCAGGTCAGGTGACTTTGCATTTTTGCTACCTCAGTCATTTGATGATTCTTTTGTTTGAGCTCGTCTATCATGTGAACCTCTTTTCCAATATTGTATGTGCTGTTTGGTACCTGCAAAAGTAAGAGTAGTGGAATACATCTTAAAGCAAAATACATGCAAGTATGTATTTTGTACCACTTGTCCTGTACAGCAGGGGTCTCAAACACGTGGCCCGCGGGCCAAATGTGGCCCGCAGGACACTAGTTTAAGGCCCCCGTCTTGATATGAAAGTTTAATGTTAATGCGGCCCGCGCAAGTTTGATATGGATGCTGTATGGTATCATGTACCCAGAAAAAATTATTACGTTTGATTAATGTTCATGTTAAAGGTTAAATAACTGTTAATAGTTATCCTCCCTATCCGTGTGGAAGTGGTAAGTTTTTGGCTATTTAAGTTTAAAGGAAATAACTTGAAGGCTACCGTTTAGGTCGCTAGCTCTCTAGTTTGCGAGTTAGCATGTGTCTCAAGACCCTGCAGTTGCGCAATATGTTGTAAATAAAAAGAGTATAAATGTGACTATAGTCGTGTTTTGTCATGTCTACAGGGCTCTAATAATGCTTTGTTCATTTTGTAGTCGATCTAATGCAGGGGTCTCAAACACGCAGCTCTCGGGCCAAATGTGGCCCCCAGGACACTAGTTTGAGGCCCCCGCATTGATATGAAAGTTTAATGTTAGTGCGGCCCGCGCAAGTTTGATCTGGATGCTGTATGGTATCATGTACCCAGAAAAAAATTATTACGTTTGATTAATGTTCATGTTAAAGGTTAAATAACTGTTAATAGTTATCCTCCCTATCCGTGTGGAAGTGGTAAGTTTTTTGGCTATTTAAGTTTAAAGAAAATAACTTGAAGGCTACCGTTTAGGTCGCTAGCTCTCTAGTTTGCGAGTTAGCATGTGTCTCAAGACCCTGCAGTTGCGCAATATGTTGTAAATAAAAAGAGTATAAATGTGACTATAGTCGTGTTTTGTCATGTCTACAGGGCTCTAATAATGCTTTGTTCATTTTAATCTGCAAAAAATAATTTGTCTACCCACCAACTATATGTGGTTTCTTAAGTTTTTATTTTTTGACGTTTTATTATTATTATTATATTTATTTATTACTGATCGATTGATTTTCTTTATTCTTGATTTGATTATTTATTTTTCATCTTATTTTGTGTAGAAAAATAAAAATTAAGATATTTGAGAACAGTGGAATGTTTTATCAGAGCTTTTATTGTAGAAAATCGGAACCAAAGCACTGAAAAAGTTTGTATATTTTTCTGTTTTTAATAAATGCGTTTGTTTTTTTCTTGGAAAACCTGATGCGGCCCAGCCTTGCCTAGAACCTAGCTCCGGTGGCCACCAGGTAAATTGAGTTTGAGACCCCTGCTCTATAGAGAACCAATCATTCTCACATCCACGCTTACAGTCATTGAGTGGGAATGTATCCCACACTGGTACATTAGTGTGTAAAATGTGTATTCTTCTTACTGGTCTGTGTTTTTCCAGCAGAGGGCTGCGTCGAGGCTGAGGTGGAGAATGTGGTTTACGTTTTAAAAAAGAGAATCCCACCGGCTCGGTAGTTTTGGCTGGCATGCTCTGCAACTGCGTCTCTTTGGCGACGAGCCGCTCCATGAGTGTCTCAATTTCAGAGCGCCTCCTGGAGTAGAAAAAGGAATGAACGTGGATTGTGTAACTTTTGAAACACACTGTAAACACTAATAAGTTAGCAGAACTCAAAAAAAGTGATTACAAGTTAACTAAACTGAAAAGACGGATAATGCGACTGGCAACCAACATTTATAAATAGAACTTTTAAGAATATTTTAAATGAACTATGCTTATACCAGCGGCACGGCGGTCAAGTGGTTAGCATGCAGACCTCACAGATAGGAGACCAGGGTTCGATTACTCCGGTTTCCTCCCACATTCCAAAAACATGCTAGGTTAATTAGCGACTCCAAATTGTCCATAGGTATGAATGTGAGTGTGAATGGTTGTTTGTCTATATGTGCCCTGTGATTGGCTGGCCACCAGTCCAGGGTGTACCCCGCCTCTCGCCCCAAGACAGCTGGGATAGGCTCCAGCACCCCCGGCGACCTTCGTGAGGATAAGCGGTAGAAAATGAATGAATGAATTTTCTAGAGGAGTGGTTAGCATGCAGACCTCACAGCTAGGAGACCCGGGTTCAATTCCACACTCGGCATGCGTGGGCTTTCTCCGGAGACTTCCTCCCACATTCCAAAAACATGCTAGGTTAATTACCGACTCCAAATGAATGTGAGTGTGAATGGTTGTTTGTCTATATATGTGCCCTGTGATTGGCTGGCCAATCAGTCCAGGGTGTACCCCGCCTCTCGCCCGAAGACAGCTGGGATAGGCTCCAGCACCCCGTGCGACCCTTGTGAGGAAAAGCGGTTGAAAATGAATGAATGAATATATGTACTTATACCAATTAATTTTTTTTAGCATTCCGATTTGCAGTGTCTTAAGTTGTATGTAAACTGTTTTTAAGTTAGTCTTAGTTCAATTTAATCAAAACATGAGTTAAAAGTACTCAAAATGAAACAACATGTTAAATAAACTTGACATAATTAAGTTATTAGAACTTTTTAAAGAACTTTGAATATTCATTCATTCATTCATTCATTTTCTACCGCTTTTTCCTCACGAGGGTTGCGGAGGTGCTGGAGCCTATCCCAGCTGTCTTTGGGCGAGAGGCGGGGTACACTCTGGACTGGTTGCCAGCCAATCACAGGGCACATATAGACAAACAACCATTCACACTCACATTCATACCTATATGGACAATTTGGAGTCGCTAATTAACCTAGCATGTTTTTGGAATGTGGGAGGAAACCGGAGTACCCGGAGAAAACCCACGCATGCACGGGGAGAACATGCAAACTCCACACAGAGATGCCCAAGCTGTGAGGTCTGCGCACTAACCACTAGACCACCGTGCCGCCCGAACTTTGAATATGCATAATTTAATTTAGTACTTTGAACATTCGGGTTTACAGGTGCAGCTAACTGTTGCTTAAAAGCTTTTTACTCCATCTGTCACCTAAGAAGAGGACCAATCCAGCGCTCCATCACATATTCAGCATCATAGATGCAACTCCACTCATCTTGTATCCAAGTGGCGAGGTTTGTAAAGAGGAAACTTATGAACTGCAATGAAAATAAAGACATAAGAATATCATATAGGATATATCATATATGCTTTGGTTGGATTGTCTTTCAAAGTGTAACAATATTCTCACACTGTGCATTTTCTTAATATCCAAAGAGCAGACAATGTTGCTGAAGGTCTGGAGTCCAAGGTCATCAAGGTGGAATATTGTGAGGTAACAGATCACTGAGAACAACATAAACATCAACATGAACTGTGAGTTTATATTAAAAATGAAACTAATTGAATGAAATTACCTGACAACTGCCAGTGATGTTCTTTACGTCTGATTTTAGCATCGAGGTTATAGAAGGGATTGATGACAATGTCCAATAAACTTTTATGCTCAAGACAACCTGAGACAACATCAATCAGGAACTCCTTATCCAGAACGTCCATATCCTATAAAATGTTCACTTTTATTATTATTATAATTCATAATAACAGCCGTATTAATGTTGTTTATGTCATACCTGCAGATCTTTCGTTGCATCTTCAGTAAACTCGTCTGAATTGTGTTTGCTAGCGGTGTACTTTTCGAGCAGCACAATGGCCTCCTTGATAAGCGATCCGTAGTTTTTTGCCATTTTTACAGCCACACTTAAGCTAGAATGAGCGTTCTGGAAAAAGTTAGCACTTCGAAACACTGAAACTTTAAATCAATAATAAAAATATACACCCGCGTCTTTTTGTAAAACACTAAACTGGATTCGATTTGTTTTGCTTGTTTTCCTCTCGTTGCTATGGTCAAGCGTCGCGTAGCAACATCGATGTCAACAGAAATAGAACTCTAAAAATTGCATAAAGGGAGATTTTGTACAAATGAAAAAAAAACAATGTGAATTTTTATTTTCATATTGTGATCATTTCAGAAGTGTGTTACATTTGTTTTGGATTATCAAAGTGTCAAGATCCTGATCCTTTGTTTAGCTGCCATAACAAAATGACGTAGTGTGGTGTGACGTAGGGTGAAACCAATGTGCTGCCTTCGCGTTCCGTTGGAAAATAATGTTTGTATTAAACTTCGGATAAGATAAATGATCATCTGAACCTGGATTAATTTATTATTATTTATTAAGGTCAGATAATATGCTGTTATTTTTAATTGTAACGTTAGGTCAATTCACATCACGTTTAGGGCTTTGTAGAACAAAGCTGATTACCGAAAGCACATGCAAATATGTTTTGGGTGTATGGTCTCACTATGTAGAAATCAGATTAAAGTAATCTGCTTTTCATTGAACATATAAACAAAATAATTGTGTCTTTGTTCTAAAAAAAATAGATTTTTTTTTAAAGTAACGACGCGGTGCATAAAGTACAAATAATGTGTTTATTTAGTGATTTCCGATGTTTTGAGAGCTGTACCTGAATGCATCACTTCCTGAGAAAGTGGGAGGTGAATGTTGTCAACGTGACTGTCATCCGGTAATATTGGACCGGCAACAGAGCAGCGCAGTCGTCGGTCTTCTCCGTCTGAACGCTCTGGACTTCGGAAGTGGCCGGACGGGGGTGTGGGAGACAGGCAGCAAAACCCGGAGATGTGGAAATAACTCAAAATATCCCCCATATTCAGTATTCGGAGTCGTTTTGTTAAATTTAGTACAGGTTACCCTCCAGTGTGTTAGTGTATTGTATATTTTGTTTTACCTTAGCCACCGTCGCTAGCTAGCTTAGCAGCCGAACGAGGCTGTCAAGACACACAGGGACCGCCGGAGAAGAAGACGAAGGGCTCGGTGACAAGGGAAGGTGGCGAGGTAACGATGAACCGCTTTCGAAAGTGGCTCTACAAGCCCAAGGTAAGTTATCTTGGATTCACTCGCCGTGTCATTCCGCCGTTTAGTTTATTTTAATTAATTTGGTACTCCGGGGTGGGAGCTAGCAGCAGTGTGGCTGGCTAGCCAGCCCCCCTTCCCCGCGAGTGTCACACATCTGCTAACATTAGCCGGTGTGATCCTGATGTTGACATGCAGGCAGTGCCCCCCTCCCCTTGTTGTTATTCACCCCTTTTGTTAAGAGGTACACAAAGAAAAAAAACATGACAATGCTCTCTCTATATCGCTGTATTATATACCTCTTTCACTTGATTTATTGTCTACAGAGGTTGTGATTGCAGACACTTAAAACCATTTAAAACCTTTATAAATAACATTAATAGTCATTATCGGGTAGAGCAGTTTATCAGTGATAAAGTCTTACAGTATAAATTCAACTCACCAGTGTTAGTATAAATTGTGTTAAATAAAGGAAAGTCAGTTGTGTATTTTTTTTTAGACTTTTATGTTCTTAAACCTATGTTTGTTTGGGGAAAAACATCCACATTAGGAATAGAAATTGTCAAAATGTGTATTTAAAACCTTTATAAATAACATCAATAGTCATTATCAGGTAGTGCAGTTTTACAGTATAAATTCAACTCACCAGTGTTAGTAGAAATTGTGTTAAATATTGTATTTTTTTCTACTTTTATGTTCTTAAACCTATGTTTGTTTGGGGAAAAACATCCACATTATGAATAGAAATTGTCAAAATGTGTATTTAAAACCTTTATAAATAACATCAATAGTCATTATCAGGTAGTGTAGTTTATCAATGATAATCAAAGTCTTACAGTATAAATTCAACTCACCAGTGTTAGTAGAAATTGTGTTAAATAAAGGAAAGTCAGTTTTGTATTTTTTAGACTTTTATGTTCTTAAACCTATGTTTGTTTGGGGAAAAACATCCACATTATGAATAGAAATGTGTATGATAGTCATTTTTCCCTGATTACTTCCCTGATTACTTCTGATCAATGTCCACTTCCTTATGATTGAGTATGTCATTTTTTTTACCTTTGCTGGATGTGAATTCGGCATGTTATGATCCCTTAAGTCTGACCACACCGATAATTGGTAAAGGTATGGAAGGCTGGTGTCCTGCTAAATCAGCATCTCCAAGGTCCAGCCTTTGCTGCTTGCAGTCAGGGTGTATTGGATATGTTGTAATTCTTAAAATCATGCAAGCAGAGCGGGTATTGAAGCCTTGGGTGCCTTTTTAAATGAACTGCCTAAAATATGGCAATTGCAGCACTTTGGACAAGGAACCTTATTTTACACAACATTTAGGTGTAGGAAATGCATTTAATGCAACAAACAAGTTGCTCAATGTATATGTGCTTTATCATCGCTATACGTTTAGTTTGTCCCAGAGGAAACGCAGCGTGTTTGCTTGCCAGAGGTCGATTAAGAATGATCTGTGTGGTCTATGCTTGACAGTAATTCTGTACTCGTGCTATTTATAGTGACCACTGTGAGTAACTGTCCTATTGAAAAAAAATCTTGTGCAACACTTGTACTGTACATTATTCTAATGTACCCACTCCTGGAGAATGGGTGTACAAATTGTATCGCTGAATAAGTAGTTTACATAACTTTAGTATATTTCCATTCAGTTACTTCATAAATATGATTTTTTTTGTCACAATAATAAAAAAAAACGTAATAAATATAATACCTACCACTTTGTGCTTTGCAGACTTCACTTCTCCCTTCCTCTTCTTTCAGTGTGTGAACCTCACCCTCGTTCATGGCACTCTCAACTATCTCCGGTTGAAATTGATATGTCTACACAAGATTCCCTGCCCCCCCCAAATGGGCCACTTTCTATTCTTTGTCAGCTAGAGACATTTCTTTTTCATAGTCGGCAAGAAAATCCGTTAAACTGTTCCGGAACTCATGGTGTATGTATGTTGTGTCACTGTGATACACCATGTTTAAATCGACTCACTCCTCATATGATGTCACAGCTCTACACTAAGTTGATGAAACCCACCAACTTTGAAATTAAATTCCTCAAGATCCCTGCGACATACAACATTCCGATCATACTCATTCCGAGTCTAAACATAAAGAAAATCCTGCTTGGGATAACCTTTCTAGGGATGTCCGATAATTATCGGTACTGATGATTATTGGCCTGATATAAGCATAAAAATCGGTTGATACTGATATTGGATTCTGTCCTATTATGTAACCGATGATACAACACGTGTTCAATGAAAAATAATCAAGTCCAAGCAATCAGAATGATTTTTTTTCTAAGCCTCAGAGGACCAATGCAGATGTTATTGAAACACTAAAACGTTACTGACACTACATAAGAAAGCTACAATATGCTATCTATTTAACCTGCCGGATTCTACTCAATACCCACACAGCTAAACTCAATTGACCAAAGTCGCCGCCTCGTGTTTCAGAGGCAATTAAATTAAAGCTAGTTCATGTTAACAGGGTGAAAAAAATCATCAAAAAGTCAAAGAAAAAGCACGATACATTAGCAGAGTTGCTTTGGTGCCAGTTGAACAGGCCTTGTGAGAATTTGTCTTAAAGCTGACCGATCGTTCTCCTGGATTTTGTGCTAGCCATACAGTATTTATTCCAAAAAAGTGCCACCATTACAATATTAACAGTTGTTTTTATCTGTAATGAAGTTAAGTACTTTGTGCAAGTAGAAGAGCTCCCCTTTGACCCGGCAGCCACTGATAGTTACCTGATTTTCTGCAAGGATAGAAAAGCAATTAGCTCCTATCATACTTGACCGTATACGCTCACTTGTTATTTTTTTTTTTTTTAGTATTTCTACCTTACTGTTGACACTGCCTTGTTTTTGTGGCCCATTGTTGGGGTTGGACATAAAGTGGTGGTGCACACAGAGAGAGTATTGTCACAGTCCTGAATGGAATTGCCTCAGAAGTAGTGAACTATTACAGCAACACCCGTTTCTGTCAAGTCACCACCATGGTTGGAATTAACGTGATTATCTGTGGCTTTTTAAGCAACCTGTTCTACTTCAATGTGAGGGAAAGCAAAGGACAAAGTAATTATATGGGCCAGTATAACACGACGGGAGCATGCATGGGGAAGGAGAGGTTCAGGTTACTTAATTGTCCTGAAATTTAAAAAAAAAAAAAAAAAAATGGAGAGCAAGTGTAAAGTGCGGAACCTATTTACGGTACAGTATTGTGGCATTTATGATGGCTGGGTGATGATGTGATGGCTATAAATTTCAGATGGTAGCATGTGTGCTCCCATCAAATATGTCAGTGATAACAGCCAATCGGAGTCAACGATTGAAGAGAAGCTACACACAATAACCCGCAATGAAAACATTGTAGATACGACAGGTTAAAAACAACATAAAAATTGTGATAATAATCAAGATCGAATGTTGAAATACAGTAAACCTCGGATATATCGGACTCAGATATATCGGAAATTCGTTCACAACGGACAGATAAAAAAGAACCGATTTTTCTGTAATGCATTTCCAATAAAAATTCATTGCATATATTGGATTTTTTATAACAGATTTCGCTTATTTCGGACAAAATCTCCAGTCCCGTTCCAATGCATTTCCATAAAATTTCCCTCGCATATATCGGATGGCCGCATCGTGGTGCTCCGAATCGCCGAATCGTGACAGGCCGCTATACGACGTCATTTGCAGCTAATACTAGCACAGCAGTGAATGAGATCTTAACCTCACTATTGGAAATAACGTAGGCCTGACGGGCGTAACAGGGCCTAGCTTAATTAACAATTTGTTATGCTCAGAGTCCAATAAAGTTAAATTCTCATTACCTTACGTCTCTTTTCATTGCCCAGTCCAGGTACATTGGAAACATAGTCAAGGAAGTGCCTTTTTATAACGGATAAAATCCGATTTACGCATATACCGGATATAAATCCGATATATGCGTAAAACTGACATTTTCCGGTATACGCATATAACGGATTTCGCTTATATCGGACAAAACCAGTAGGAACAATTGAATCCGATATATCTGAGGTTTACTGTATTTACCTTTTTTAGGCTTTCTGTAACTCATGGTGTATGTACGTATGTTGTGTCACTGTGATACACCATTTTTAAATCGACTCACTCCTCATATGATATCACAGCTCTACACTAAGTTGATGAAACCCAACAACTTTGAAATTAAATTCCTCAAGATCCCTGCGACATACAACATTCTGATAGTCTAAACAAAAAGACATAACATAACAAACATAAAGAAAAAAAATCCCGCTTGGGATAACCTTTCTAGGGATGTCCGATAACTATCGGTACAGATGATTATTGGCCTGATATCAGCATAAAAATGCGATATCGGTGTGCTCCATCAAATATGTCAGTGATAACAGCCAATCGGAGTCAACGATTGACGAGAAGTTCTCACAATAACCCGCAAAGAAACTTTTCTAGATCCGACAGGTTAAAAACAACATAAAAATTGTGATAATAATCAAGATCGGGCAACATAAAACATACATAAAATATGCTGTGACAACCAAATATTGTTTTCTATTAGCATCAACACATATAAAGCCATTTATAGAAACATGTTTCCTTGATTGGAGAAGAGTTATTTGTGTTTTTCAAGGTTTTCCACTTGTTTTTTCCTTTTGCCCCATGCAATCCCTATTATCCTTGAACTGGTCTCGTTAAAGTGCAGAGACATGCAATAGTTAACTTGACCTAAAGCCGGGAAATACAAGTTTCTCCACATTCCTTTTAATCCTTTAAAGCTGTTACTGTGCTCATAGTTAATCTTTATTGTCCGCATCTTACAAAGGGGATCTTGTTTTTCTTTAAAGGTCCCATATTATATATTTTTTTCAACGAAAAAAGCAGTCCCATAATAATAGTGTGTTAGATGTATGTCACACCTGATTGCTGGAATTTAGACACTTGAAATAATCGTTAAGTAATCACTACTGGGAACATTCCGTTTTGTGTGTTTGTAGCTTTCAGGCTGATGAGCTTACTGCTATTGTAGACTTCTTATATACGTATACACTTATGTACCCTGCACTTGGACAATGTAATAACAATGTAACATTAAGGGGCTCATGACACCAAAACTATTATTTTTGCAGTGGGAAAAATAGCATTGAAAGGCATATTTCTGAAATATATGTGCTCGAATGTTGAAATATTTACCCTTTTTAGGCTTTCATCACTTCTTCTGGGACTGCAGAAGGAGGCGCAAGTGGCGTTCACACCAGAAGTTACTATCCGAGATTACCTTTAGACATGTAATGGAAGCATGACATGCAGTATTTTATCATTCAATACACTTTTATTTCTGCTATATTAACTTTTGAACATGAAAAACTTCCACTGGTGATTTTTGGTGCTTAAGTACCTAAATCTTAAGTAAATTTGATCAAATGTAGAATTACAACAGCTTCCACTGTTGTAATTCTACAATATAGACAAACAACCATTCACACTCACATTCATACCTATGGACAATTTGGAGTCGCCAATTAACCTAGCATGTTTTTGGAATGTGGGAGGAAACCGGAGTGATTAATACTAAAATGAGAAAATAAATAAAACTAATTGATTTAAGAGATTATTATGATTTTTTTGAGGTTCATTTGACCATTTTTGGAAATTGAAATGGAAGGGTATAGTGACAAAAAAGCCCTACATGCCCACACCAGAAGTATTAAAACCAACATTTTCATGAATGAGGAAGCCTAAGAAGGTAACCAAGACATGAGAAGTAAATTTGATGGTAACTTATTTGTTTTTAGTGTATTTTATAGCTGATTTAATACATGGGTCAAAACATAAGAGGTGATACCAGAAAGCTAACACAAGAGGAAGGTTAGCATACAGCAGGTTAAATTGATTTTGAAAAGAAGTGGTTAAAACGCCAACAGCCGTTCCCTCTTAAAGGCTCATGAAACACCTGACTGGAACTTGTTTGGATTGTCGAGACAGGTCAGCGCCGTAGTTCGTCATGAAAGTAGCTGCTAACGACACTATAGTTTATATAAATATTTTTAATTCGAGCCGTGGCTTCTTTGCTAACATAGCTTGTTGTTTTGCACATCACCTTCGGTTGTCATGCCTCAGTGCACCGCGTTGTTTGTGACTTATGCTGCAACCTGCAAGTGGAAGAACCGAGGCCAGGCGAAGCAATTAGCGGGCCGGTCTCTGTAGAGGAGCTTCTGTCGACGCACACGTCGATTCAGGGAGGGTGGGGGGAAGAGCGGCAAACTGCTGAGCAGTGACTAGCTTGGCTTCATGTTTAGCCTGCTTTCAGGGGGATGTCTCATTTTGCTTACCCGCCAGGCATGCAGTAATTGATTTGGTGTCACTTGTCTGGATTTAGGGCGTTGACCCTAGTGCAGGAGATTTTAAATTCATGGAAGATTCTGGAATTCATCATAGCCGGCTGAGCTAGGTGTGGCGAAACAATGATTGAAGGGAAATGGCCGTGGATGTCAGAATTAAAGGTAGCACAAGGAGCATTATCTCATCGCATTTTAGACATCGCAGTAATTGGTGCACACCCTGATTAAGGGCTTTTTGATTAAAACTTTTATTGGTGGGTGTGAGAAGGTGACACTATCTCCACTACCATTTACAGCGGGCCAAATGTGGCCCGCAGGACACTAGTTTGAGGCCCCCGCCTTGATATGAAAGTTTAATGTTAGTGCGGCCCGCGCAAGTTTGTTATGGATGCTGTATGGTATCATGTACCCAGAAAAAATTATTACGTTTGATTAATGTTAAAGGTTAAATAACTGTTAATAGTTATCCTCCCTATCCGTGTGGAAGTGGTAAGTTTTTGGCTTTTTAAGTTTAAAGGAAATAACTTGAAGGCTACCGTTTAGGTCGCTAGCTCTCTAGTTTGCGAGTTAGCATGTGTCTCAAGGCCCTGCAGTTGCGCAATATGTTGTAAATAAAAAGAGTATAAATGTGACTATAGTCGTGTTTTGTCATGTCTACAGGGCTCTAATAATGCTTTGTTCATTTTAATATTGACTGGCCACCAGTCCAAGGTGTACCCCGTCTCTTGCCAAAAGACAGCTGGGATAGGCTCCAGCACCCCCTGCCACCCTCGCGAGGACAAGCGGTAGAAAATAAATGAATGAATAATAGATATCAAGACTGCAAGGCGGACTAGTGGTTCACACGCAGGCCTCACAGCGAGGAGAACCGAGTTCAATTCCACCCTCGGCCATCTCTGTGTGAAGTTTGCATGTTCTCCCCGTGCATGCGTGGGTTTTCTCCGGGTACTCCGGTTTCCTCCCACATTCCAAAAACATGCTAGGTTAATTAGCGACTCCAAATTGTCCATAGGTATGAATGTGGTTGTGAATGGTTGTTTGTCTATATGTGCCCTGTGATTGGCTGGCCACCAGACCAGGGTGAAGACAGCTGGGATAGGCTCCAGCAACCCCCGCGACCCTTGTGAGGATAAGCGGTAGAAAATGAATTAATGTTTTTCTAGAGGGGCTGCATGGTGAAGAGGGGTTAGTGCACAGGATTCACAGCTAAAAGACCCCAGTTCAATTCCACCCTCGGACATCTCTGTGTGGAGTTTGCATGTTCTTCCCGTCATTCCACGTTTCCACCCACATTCCAAAAACATGCTAGGTTATTTAGCAACTCCAAATTTTCCATAGGTATGAATGTGAGTGTGAATGGTTGTTTGTCTATATGTGCCCTGTGATTGGCTGGCCACCAGTCCAGCTCCAGCAGCCCCCGCGACCCTTGTGAGGATAAGCGATAGAAAATGAATGAATTTTGCAATTGTAAAAAAATCGCTGCTCTGACAGAACCTTCTCAAATAAGCAATGAGGTTGTGCCCAGAAATAGCTAGAAACACCAAGGATTTGGTTTAGAAATTATAAGGAAATTCAAACAAATATGCAGATACTTTTTGACATTTGGGCTCTACTGTCGCCATCACAAAAATCTCTGAGCTGGGCTTTTTCCGGCCAGTTAAAATCACAAAGATGTGTGCTTTTGCACACTCTTGGTCCGTCCACGGCTGTCATTGTGCATAATGTGCAGCAGCCTGCTCGGTGTCTTCATTCTGTCACTGTTCATAACAGTGAAAAGGAATGTGGACAGAATTAGCCTCAATGTGAGCCACGCACATCCTCTGTGATGGCAGAGTTGGCTGTGAGTCGTCCTCACACAAAAGAACCCCGGCAGCATAAAGGTAGCGTTTTCATCATTGTTCAGCTCTCGGATGGACGTACGTACGTTTGGAAATGCGAGTGCACATTCAGTTTGTTGCTCCCTCGAGCTGCTAGCCTCAAGCGGGGAAGAGATTTGAGTACTTTCTCACTCCTAATTGCACATTTTTTTTTTCCAAATTCAACTTGTCCACATCTGCTCCAACTGATAAGTGGCAACACTCAAGGCTCTTTGTCAGATTTTACGCCCCTACAGCAACAGAACGCTTTGAACAACTTGTTCTGTCTTCACTATGTTCTGTAAACATATGAAACCACCTGGGTTCCATGTCAAGCGAAACTTGTATCTCACCCGATTTGTCATTTTTAAACCTAAAAATCAACCTCTTCATTGTAGCTCCAGATCATCAAGACAGTTCAGGATTGTATAACTAAGCAGGGCTCGACAATAACGATGTACCGATGGCCCGGGGCAAGTTAAAACAAAATGCGGGCAAGTAAATCCAATCAGTGATATTCCCGTCGGGCTAGCGCACTTTGGCATTCCATACTGCAAAGAGTTTTTTTTTTTTAAAGCGGTCCTTGTTGGGTGTTGGTAAAACACGGACTGCGTAATTCTGGTGGTAATTTGCAAACCAATCCTTGCAAATCTTGAAATGGACCACTCAGAATCGTTTATTTAGACCGCGGTTCGCAGTCCGCGTTTTACCCACATCTATTTTTGTTCGCAAACAACCAATCAGCGATGGTTTGACTACGAAAACATCTATCAGGGCTCGACAATAACGATGTACCAATGGCCCGCGGCAAGTTAAAACAAAATTCGGGCAAGTAAATCCAATCAGTGATATTCCCGTCGGGCTAGCGCACTTTGGCATTACATACTGCGAAGAGTTTTTTTTAAAAGCGGTTCTTGTTGGGTGTTAAAACACGGACTGCGTAATTCCGGTGGTAATTTGCAAACCAATCCTCGCAAATCTTGAAATGGACCAATCAGAATCGTTTATTTAGACCGCGGTTCGCAGTCCACAGTCGCGCGTTTTACCCACATCCATTCTTGTTCGCAATCAACCAATCAGCGATGGTTTGACTACGAAAACATCTATCAGGGCTCGACAATAACGATGTACCGATGGCCCGCGGCAAGTTAAAACTAAATTTGGGCAAGTAAATCCAATCAGTGATATTCCCGTTGGGAATGCACTTTGGCATGCCATACTGCCAAGAGTTTTTTTAAAAGCGGTTCTTGTTGGGTGTTGGTAAAACACGGACTGCGTAATTCCGGTGGTAATTTGCAAACCAATCCTTGCAAATCTTGAAACGGACCAATCAGAATCGTTTATTTAGACCGCGGTCCGTAGTCCGTGTTTTACCCACACCCGTTCTTGTTCACAATCAACCAATCAGCGATGGTTTGACTATGAAAACATCTATCATGGCGTCCCTGCCAACATGGTCTAATTCTTCAACAACTTGTAAAGGAAAAAACAGCAAAAAGTGATGAACCAGTGCCTCCTAAACAAGTATTTTATTAGCGGCAGCAAATCAAATGATGGCACAGGTGAGTGAATCACATTGCTGTGACAATTTGAAGTGGTCACAATGAAACACCAGCGATTAGATCCAATACCAAGTGCTCATTTTGCACAAGCTACAAAATCTAGCGCTTCCATTTCTCTGTGTATTTTTCTCACCTTTTGCTTCACAAATTATTGTTTGACCGTTGAGCATTTTTTTTCTGGTTTAAAAACACTTTACTAGTACACAAATGTGTCTATTCGATAATGTTTCATTGTGATGCACAACTTATAAAAGGCAAAGTGCCTAGAAGTCTCTTGACAATCCAGATTTCCATGCAACGTCATGATCTACGTAGGAAAACAACCACAATAAATGATAATCATTTCATCTTTATTTGAGATTCTCATGTGATGCCACAAAAATTACATGATATCATTATGGCAGTCTTTTCATTTTACATGGGGCAAGTTGGGGCAAGTAGTTCTCACCTTAAGGATTCCCCATGGGGAAGTCATTTTTGTTTTTAAGTTAGAGCCCTGAACTAGATTATTTGTTGTATAAGAGGTTCCATGTGGATATGCTGGCAAACATGGTGTCTCCACGTGTCGTCACACAACAGTCAAGGCACCCGGGAAACGCCTTTAGCCAAATCCACTCCTGGGTATGCTGTCTTACCAGTCCTAGCGACAGACACAGACATCGCTGCCTCGTCCAAATATCACATCGGGACAAGCTACAAAGAATTAAGCCATCGTTCCAGATGGGTGGATCACTCTGAGCCCCTGGACAAAGTTTAATTCTGGTTGTCTGATGTTGATGCAAATCTTTGTCCGTCTGATTAGAAAAGATTTAAACTGAGGTGATATTCCTGAGCATTCTGTAGTTGAATCACACATCTGTGAAATGAACAGAAATTACACTTGAGACTTACAATTATTACGTCCTGAAAAGAAAAATATTACAGAAGAGGATGTTTCTGTTTGTGACTAAAACCATTCAGGTCACTGCTGCTTTCAATGCTGAATCGTGAATAATAAATGAATTTGATGTCCATCTAAAACAGGGGTCTCGAACACGCGGCCCGCGGGCCAAATGTGGCCCGCAGGACACTAGTTTGAGGTCCCTGCCTTGATATGAAAGTTTAATGTTAGTGCGGCCCGCGCAAGTTTGATATGGATGCTGTATGGTACCATGTACCCAGAAAAAATTATTACGTTTGATTAATGTTCATGTTAAAGGTTAAATAACTGTTAATAGTTATCCTCCCTATCCGTGTGGAAGTGGTAAGTTTTTGGCTATTTAAGTTTAAAGGAAATAACTTGAAGGCTACCGTTTAGGTCGCTAGCTCTCTAGTTTGCGAGTTAGCATGTGTCTCAAGAACCTGCAGTTGCGCAATATGTTGTAAATAAAAAGAGTATAAATGTGACTATAGTCGTGTTTTGTCATGTCTACAGGGCTCTAATAATGCTTTGTTCATTTTAATCTGAAAAAAATAATTTGTCTACCCACCAACTATATGTGGTTTCTTAAGTTTGTATTATTTGCTGTTTTATTATTATTATTATATTTATTTATTACTGGTTGATTGATTTTCTTTATTCTTGATTTGTTTATTTATTTTTCATCTTATTTTGTGCAGAAAAATAAAAATTAAGATATTTGAGATGATGAATGTTTTGTCAGAGCTTTTATTGTGGAAAATCGGAACCAAAGCACTGAAAAAGTTTGTATATTTTTCTGTTTTTAATAAATGCTTTTTTTTTTTTTTGGAAAACCTGATGTGGCCCCCAAGTAAATTGAGTTTGAGACCCCTGATCTAAAAGATTTGCTAGGATCTTCAGTGGCATGGATGGTCTTCAAGTGTCTGTGTGTTCGCTCTCATTGCCTGCACACTTAGAATGAAAAAGAAGCATAGACTCTGCAGCTCATCAGGAATGCAGAAATAACAAAAATGCTGATGGCAGCCACTTGAATGTATGCTACCTTTTACTAATTTACGTATTACAAACTGCGCAGGATGTTCGGTATCTTTGTGGATTTATAGATCCAACATTAGCTTTGCATCATCTTCAGAGAGGTCACCCAGGGACGACTGACAGTGGGAGTTTCACAGGACACACTACAGGGGACGAGAGTATGCTGAATCATGTCTTGATTTAATGCAAGGTAGCGCTGTCATTGGTTGGGGTGACACAGGTTTTGGAGTTATTATTTTGATGGTCACACCTTCCTGGGTCTTTGTCATTGTACTGTAATAATATGGTGTCATCTGTATGTGACTGCTTTGTCATGGTCAAGTCAATGGATGTAACAGTAGGGTTAGCGTTAGGGTTAGGGTTCGTTAGTAGGCCGATACCACTGGTCTACTAGCAAAATGCTTCCGGGACAAAAGTAGTGACATTTTTCCTGGTTTAGGTCACTAATACATAAAATAAGTCAGAAGTGCAGATTGACCATGGCTTCCAAGATACAGTTTTGGGTCAAAATAGGAAATATGTGCAAAACTAGTTAATAAAAATAGTAGTTTTTAGAACTTACAGAACTTACAGGGCATAATTTAGTTGGCCCGCAATATTTATAAACTTTTCATTTATATTTCTCTACCTCATATGCAGTTCAAACAAGAAGTTTGTATTGTTTCATGGGTATTGTCCAGAATCAGACTCTGCAGGTCAGACTTTTTAATGCTCTGTGATGAGTCAGAAAATTGTAATCAATGCACCCCTTTAAATTGGACTGTATGTCCGAATACCCAGTTCTGATTTGGTGCCTGTATCTGAGTTATTGGGATTTGTTTTTAAAGTGACCAACATATTACCAGAACACCAGAACCAACCCACATAAAGTTGAGAAGAAAATTCTTCAGGAACACGCGAGTGTGGAAAGGGCCATCAAAGTGGTCGTTGTTATGCTTGGCGCATTTCATTTCAACAATGATTACTTCGAGGAACTTTTCAGTATTGCCAGAGACCTGGGATACAAGACAAAACTGAACCCTTCAGCTGTGCCTAGCATAAATATCCCTTTTATAACTTGAAAGACTGAGTCCGACAGCCAGCCCAACGGAACCTTTGACACCAACGCCTAAGGCAGAACCAAGTCGGGGTGTTGTTGAAAAGAGAAACAGATCTGTAAAGCAATGTCAATGCTGTGTTTTGAATTATAAAATATTGACTAAATAATAGAAATAAGGTGTTGTTGTAATTGGTAGTTATTTGGTAATGGTGATACTTTAATTTCATTTGAACATGCATCAGATTACAATTGAATGCATCACATAATCAGTTCACAGTTCCACATGTCCAAAAGGAGTAGGAAGAAGCAAAGCTTATAAAATCCTACCCCTCCATCTGGTACTTTTACAATCAGTAACTGTTACATTTGTTCACTTCCTGCTTTCCTAATATAATTTCGTTTTATTTAATTGTATTTTTTAATTTAAAAAAAAAAGTTTTTAATTTATTATTATTTTTTTATGGTTTAATTTCATTTGAACATGCATCAGATTACAATTGAGTGCATCCCATAATCAGTTCACAGTTCCACATGTCCAAAAGGAGTAGGAAGAAGCAAAGCTTATAAAATCCTACCCCTCCATCTGGTACTTTTACAATCAGTAACTGTTACATTTGTTCACTTCCTGCTTTCCTAATTTAATTTTATTTAATTGTATTTTTTTATTTAAAAAAATGTTTTTAATTAAAAAAAAATGTAATGGTTTTATTTTGATTATTTATTTTCATTGTTACATTTGTTCACTTCCTGCTTTCCTAATATAGTTCACATTATTAAATTAAATAAATTAAATTTTTTATTTTATTTTATTAACGTAGTCCGAGCATATAAGTGTTCTTCCCTGAGATCATATTTCTCCTCTCTTGTATTGGATGACATTTTTAGGTAATTGGTTATTTTTAGCCTTATGCATTATTTTAGCTGTTTGAAGATGAACTATATCAGCAAGTTGAAGTATTTGTGATTTTAGAAGTAAGGAGTTAGTATGTTCTCTGTAGGCGAACATATACTTTTGACAAAATATTCCCTGAAGAAAGTACCGTTTCATTCACATAAATATCATAATTTTTAGAATGCAAATTTTTCATGAATGTTGCATTTGTATTAAGATGGTATCATCACACCACATACAGAATAAACAATCCACTAAGCCATGTCACTAATATTAAATGAATTACTATTTCATGGTATACAAAATGTGTCGATTTACTGCCTATCTTGAAGAGATCCAACACATCTTGAACAATGTCTCCCGTTTTTTCTCCCATGATGCCTTGCTGCAGGAATGTTCCCTCTCTATGAGGAATGCAGCAGGAGGAGGCTTTAGGGTGGCATCTGTTTCAAACACCTCCTTGCTGTCTCGCTGAACACTGGCCTATATACCTCTTGTTTCAAATGCAATTCCACCACTCCTGCAGGAGGGGATAGAGTAGACAATCATTCATTCAGATATAAACATTCATAACCAGCGAATTCATCATTCCAGCCACATAACCACCATATATTCTACCGTATTTCAGTCTCGTGAACAACCTTTGTAAAATGTCCAAAAACATTTATTTCTCTGCACAGTAATGATGCGACAAGCATCCCTGCCGCAGCTGATATCGCTGTGTTCCCTCCTTGCTGTTTGTTTCATTATTAATGAGCGTGAGTGAAGGGGAACAGCGCTGTGTATCATATTCAGGGAGAAGCCAACCAAGGTCCACAGGGGGAGTCTATCACGCAACAGGAAGTGCTGCAAAACTTGATGGAAATGCACCTGTGAAGAGAGTTCTCCATTAATACTAATGTTCAGTTAGGTGTCGTTAAAAAAAAAAAACAATTCCAACACATGCGGACATTCCTTCGTCCAGTACGCCCAGTCATGTTGCCCCGTTTAGCGCCTTAGCTCTTGTACTTTCATTTTAGGTTCTTGTGGTGTGTGATGATGCATGTCGGCATGCGGTCGCCATTTTCGAATCCATTAACCTTTCGATCCGTGTGAGCCCTCTTTGGATTGTGTCTGTGTGTGTGTACAGATTCAGTTTCCGAGTCACAGTTTGCTTGCTTGCTTTCTTGTTCCAGTTTTGAGCAGAGCTAAGTGACATTTTCTTTTTGCTGCCATACCTTTGCATGTGTGATTTTTCACTCAGCTGAGGTGTGATTGGCTCCACAGTGCTGTTGTCCCATACCTCCAGTGCATGGTGGGAGATAATGACACAAATGTTCTATCAGGGTCATACTCACTAATTACGCCTACTCTGCTGGGAGCTTTCACTGTGTTAAAACCTTTTGTTACCCACCCTTGTCACAATGAATTTACTCTCCTTCTAACGCAATATCCATTTATATTGTATATTATGTTTATTTGACAGTTACTGTGGTACACATAATGTCATTGTATGGTCATATCACCTCGTACTTTGTTACGAGGTACATTATTAAAAAAAAAATACTTAAACTGTATTATGGAAAGCAGGAAGTGAACAAATGTAACAGTTACTGATTGTAAAAGTACCAGATGGAGGGGTAGGATTTAATAAGCTTTGCTTCTTCCTACTCCTTTTGGACATGTGGAACTGTGAACTGATTATGGGATGCATTCAGTTGTAATCTGATGCATGTTCAAATGAAATAAAACCATTTTGAAAAATAATAAAAAAAAAATGTTTTAATTAAAAAAATACAATTAAATAAAATTAAATTATATTAGGAAAGCAGGAAGTGAACAAATGTAACAGTTACTGATTGTAAAAGTACCAGATGTAGAGGTAGGATTTAATAAGCTTTGCTTCTTCCTACTCCTTTTGGACATGTGGAACTGGAACTTTTTTTCTATGACTATAAGACGATACTTGCTGACATGTTAGGGATGTACCCATAAATGGTTCTTATGGTTCCTAAACTGCGTTCCTTGTGATTCTGTGCAGAGGACGGACCCGCAGCTTCTGGCTCAATTTTTCTACGCCGACGATGAGTTGAACCAGGTGGCCACCGAGCTCGACAGCCTCGATGGCAGGAAGGACCCTCAAAGATGTACACTGCTGGTCAACCAGTTCCGCTCCTGCCAGGTATGTCACGAGGGCCAAGAAGCAGCAATATCTCCAGCTTCCTGATAGTGATTTCTTAGTTTTTTGTTACTACAAAAAAGTATTATTATTATTATTTAAAAGTAGTATTTGTTTACTACAAATTGAAGTAGTAGTCAATGAAAATGTAACTGAACACAAAATACATTTTTGGTAGACAGCAAAATTTGTGGTTCAATTTATCACAGTCTTTAAGGTCCTGAAAGAAAACAAGCAAAACAGCCCCAGACCATTACACTACTACCACATAGTTTTACTATTGGTATAATAATCGAATTAATTGGACACAGACCTTCCAAAAAGTTTAACTCTTGTCTTGTCAGACCACAGAGTATTTTCCCAAAGGTCTTTGGGATCATTCATTCATTCATTTTCTACCGCTTTTTCCTCTTTGGGCGAGAGGCGGGGTACACCCTGGACTGGTCGCCAGCCAATCACAGGGCACATATAGACAAACAACCATTCACACTCACATTCATACCTAAAAACTACATAATAAAGAACAATAAATCAAAATGAAATATGTTATCTTTTTCTCTGTAAACTTGCTGAAATTGGCATTTGTGACATGTATTTCCCTCGTAGGTAATTTGTTCTGTCTGTTAAATGTTTGCAGCATTTCTTGAAATGCTGCAAACATTTTCAATTGTGTCAGCATTATTAGTTCCAGCTTGTAGTTGTAGGGCTGCCATGAAGGTAGTTTTTGCCCAGTGTGTTTTTCTTATGGTGGAGTCATGAACACTGACCTTAACCGAGGCAAGCGAGGCTCGCAGTTCTTTGGATGTTGTTTTGGATTCTTTTGTGACTTATATAAGTTGAGTCATCACTGCCCTCTTGGTGTTATTTGTTTGAACTCTTAACGTTTAAGCGTGACAAACGTGCAAAAAAGTGTGAAATCATGAAGGGAGCAAACCACTTTTTCATGCTATTAAATCGGACAACACTTAAGGTGTACACAAAGGCTAGATTTGACACAGATCCATCAGTGCTATGTTTTTTTTTAATATAATCTTTCAAACAAACACGTTGCTGGACTTTGGTTTTTGTCCTACAAGCTCAAAATAGAGACCAGAGAGAGATCAGCCGCGCTCTAAAATTGGGCGTGGTGATCTCATTGTTAACTTATCTAGGCCAAGTTCCTACATGGCGCATGTCGACTGATAACATGTGATAAGTTTTATGAATATTAAAGGTCTTTGAAGACAGGAGAGCAAACTCTCTTCTGAACAAAAAACCTGTGGGTTTTGTCATTTGAGCAAATTTCAGAAGGGTGGCTTCTTTGGGAGGGAATCTTTGGGAGGGAACAGCACAGCGCTTTTTGATTAAAATATGTGTGGAACACTCATATTAATTATAAAAAAATAAAAATAATCATCATCATAATAATAATCACAATAATCATATTATATATAATCATATTATTAAAACAAAACAAAAAAAAACCCTTAAACTGTATTATGGAAAGCAGGAAGTGAACAAATGTAACAGTTACTGATTGTAAAAGTACCAGATAGATGGGTTGGATTTAATAAGCTTTGCTTCTTCCTACTCCTTTTGGACATGTGGAACTGTGAACTGATTATGTGATGCACTCAATTGTAATCTGATGCATGTTCAAATGAAATAAAAACATTAAAAAAATTAATTAAAATTAAAAAAAATAATAATTAAAAAAATACAATAAAATAAAATTAGATTAGGAAAGCAGGAAGTGAACAAATGTAACAGTTACTGATTGTAAAAGTACCAGAGGGAGGGGTAGGATTTAATAAGCTTTGCTTCTTCCTACTCCTTTTGGACATGTGGAACTGTGAACTGATTATGTGATGCATTCAATTGTAATCTGATGCATGTTCAAATGAAATAAAACAATTAAAAAAAATAAAAAAAATATATAAAAAAATTAAAAACAAAAAAATATTTTTTAATTAAATTTAAAAAATACAATTAAATAAAATGAAATTATATTATGGAAAGCAGGAAGTGAACAAATGTAACAGTTACTGATAGTAAAAGTACCAGATGGAGGGGTAGGATTTAATAAGCTTTGCTTCTTCCTACTCCTTTTGGACATGTGGAACTGTGAACTGATTATGTGATGCATTCAATTGTAATCTGATGCATGTTCAAATGAAATTAAACCATTACCATATTTCACACAAGGTCATTGTTGTATGGCATATGTATTACGTTTGGGGGCTTAAAATGATGATGATGATACAGGAAATAGAGTAGTAGCAGCTTGGAAGGTTGTGCGTGAGTGACAGATGCCATGCTCTACCATGCTGAGAGAGCTACAGGTGGTTTGGGGAGGTTGTCATGTGGTCTATTGTGCGTCAGCAGCACCACCCGCATACCCGGTAGGGCTTAATAAGGTCACCACTTGATCCCCGACTGTTCTCTCGTTCCTTTACTAATAATGTGCCCCTTGGTTTCTTGTGTGTTTCATGTTGAAGCATCGTTTATGTTTAGTACGATTTCCATTGGCTTTTTCCTCCTGAAAAACTTTTAATGAATGAATTAGGCTTTGATGATACCTCAAGTGGCTAGCGCGCAGACCTCACAGCTAGGAGACCTGGGTTCAATTCCACCCTTGGCCATCTCTGTGTGGAGTTTGAATGTTCTCCCTGTGTATGCGGGGGTTTTCTCCGGGTATTCCGGTTTCCTCCCACATTCCAAAAACATGCTAGGTTAATTAGCGACTCCAAATTGTCCATAGGTATGAATGTGAGTGTGAATGGTTGTTTGTCTATATGTGCCCTGTGATTGGCTGGCCACCAGTCCAGGGTGTACCCCGCCTCTCGCCTGAAGACAGCTGGGATAGGCTCCAGCACCCCCCGCGACCCTCGTGAGGAAAAGTGGTAGAAAATGAATGAATGAATGAATGAATGATACCTCACAGTCCGAACCCCCAAATAACAGGCGAGTCCACAATTTGCACTTCAACCCGCCACCATTGCCATCAGCTATTCGCGTTCCTCTCTGGGTTTTTTTTTTTTTTTTTGGGGCATGAGTGGTCTGAAAATTCCAAGCACCTTGCATGATTTTCATCCAACCTATGAGATGGTTATCACCAATTTTACCCCGTCTACAAAAAGATTCACAGACACGCCAATAGCTCAAAGCTGTGAACGAATCAATGACCAAGCCTTCCTTCTCAAAGCTTTTTTAATCTTCCTCCACGAGGCGTGCAAAGAAAGACGCAGCGCCGCGCTTGACAAGATTACAGTGCACACTGCAGCCACAGTTGAGTGAAAAGCTCATTGTAAGTCATTATTATGGCTCTTGTACATGCCAGTGGCACATAAGCTCTTCATTAGCTCTCGCAGTGTGTGTTGCAGTGTTTTCACAGCTTGGAATTACACACTTCAGTTTAGTCTTTTTTTATTGAAGGCCAGTGACCCTAATGGTGTAATACTCCTTTCAAAGTCCGGTTTTTCACTTCCCAATCCAGGGCTCTATATTAAAAACAAAAATTACTTGCCAATGGGGAATCCTTAAGGTGAGAACTACTTGCCCGAACTTGCCCGAATATGCTGATAATTCATCAGATGATGGTACTAATGCATTGTATTTGGAGGAATGTCTGAAACGTATGTTAACATGGCATGCCATACTACCTTACACATGGTAGTCGTAGTAAGCAGTGATATTTATAAGTTGTGCACCACAATGAAACATTGTTGAATAGACACATTTGTGTACTAGTAAAGTGTTTTTAATCCAGAAAAAAATGCTCAACGGTCAAACAATAATTTGTGAAGCAAAAGGTGAGAAAAATACACAGAGAAATGGAAGCGCTAGATTTTGTAGCTTGTGCAAAATGAGCACTTGGTATTGGATCTAATCGCTGGTGTTTCATTGTGACCACTTCAAATTGTCACAGCAATGTGATTCACTCACCTGTGCCATCATTTGATTTGCTGCCGCTAATAAAATACTTGTTTAGGAGGCACTGGTTCATCACTTTTTGCTGTTTTTTCCTTCACAAGTTGTTGAAGAATTAGACCATGTTGGCAGGGACGCCATGATAGATGTTTTCATAGTCAAACCATCGCTGATTGGTTGATCGCGAACAAGAATGGGTGTGGGTAAAACGCGGACTGTGGACCACGGACCGCGGTCTAAATAAACAATTCTGATTGGTCCATTTCAAGATTTGCAAGGATTGGTTTGCAAATTACCACCGGAAATGACGCAGTCCGTGTTTTACCAACACCCAACAAGAACCGCTTTAAAAAAAAACTCTTCGCAGTACGGAATGCCAAAGTGCACTTGCCTGATTGGATTTACTTGTCCGAATTTTGTTTTAACTTGCCCCGGGCCATCGGTACATCGTTATTGTCGAGCCCTGATAGATGTTTTCGTAGTCAAACCATCGCTGATTGGTTGATCGCGAACAAGAACGGGTGTGGGTAAAACACAGATAGTGGACTACTGACCACGGTCTAAATAAACGATTCTGATTGGTCCATTTCAAGATTTGCGAGGATTGGTTTGCAAATTACCACCGGAATTACACAGTCCGTGTTTTACCAACACCCAACAAGAACCGCTTTTTAAAAAACTCTTGGCAGTACGACATGCTAAAGTGCACTTGCCCGACGGGAATATCACCGATTGGATTTACTTGCCCGAATTTTGTTTTAACTTGCCCCGGGCCATCGGTACATCGTTATTGTCGAGCCCTGATAGATGTTTTCGTAGTCAAACCATCGCTGATTGGTTGATCGCGAACAAGAACGGGTGTGGGTAAAACGCGGACTGTGGACTACAGACCACGGACCGCGGTCTAAATAAACAATTCTGATTGGTCCATTTCAAGATTTGCAAAGATTGGTTTGCAAATTACCACCGGAATTACGCAGTCCGTGTTTTACCAACACCCAACAAGAACCGCTTTTTTAAAAAAAACTCTTGGCAGTACGGAATTCCAAAGTGCACTAGCCCAACGGGAATATCACTGATTGGATTTACTTGCCCGAATTTTGTTTTAACTTGCCCCGGGCCATCGGTACATCGTTATTGTCGAGCCCTGTACTCCTTTCAAAGTCCGGTCTTTCACTTCCCAATCAATGAACTCAAAAGGCTGCAGTGTCTCCACAAAGAGGGGAAAAAAGGGGTTCAATTACCGTGACCACTCATGTATTGCTCATTCAATTTGTTTTTGTCACTCCGCCGCTCTCCAGGACAATGTGCTCAACATTATCAATCAGATAATGGATGAATGTATCCCCTGCGACCGAGCCAACAGAGACTTCTGTGTCAAGTTCCCCGAGGAGATTCGTCATGACAACCTAGCGGGGCAGCTATGGTTTGGAGCAGAGGTACAGTAGTCTGGAAACAAACAACCCCCCGTGTAATGATGTAAAAATACAGTTTGTTGTCCTGTGTATCAGTGTTTGGCTGCAGGCTCCATTATTATGAACAGAGAGATTGAAAGTATAGCGATGAGACCGCTGGCGAAGGATCTGACTCGCAGCTTGGAGGAGGTACGTAACATCACCAGAGACCAGGCCCTGCGGGACCTCAACTTCTACACAGATCGCATGAAGGACGCACTGCGACATTTCGACGGCCTTTTTGCTGAGTTTGAACTCAGGTAATTTAGATGCAGAACCCACCAAAGTAATTCACATATTCCATTGTTTCACTCGACAAAACGTCCTTGATCCTTTGCTTTGCTTGTGTTTTAGCTACGTGTCAGCCATGGTGCCTGTCAAGTCTCCCAAAGAATATTACGTACAGCAGGATGTCATTGTGCTCTTCTGTGAGACGGTGGAAAGGTTTGCCCCAAATAAACGTTATCAAAAACTCAATCTATGTATCTTTGTGTAGACAAAGTCCTAATAATATTTGCGTTGTGTTTCCTGTGTTTCCCAGAGCGCTGAAGCTGGGCTACCTCACACAAGACATGATTGATGACTACGAGCCTGCACTGATGTTTACAATTCCCAGACTAGCCATTGTATGGTAAGTGTTGACAGTCTTGTACGGTATTCCGGCTTCTCTCCTCTTTCCGGTCCTCATATAGAATTTTTTTCATGTATTTTTAGCGGGCTGGTCGTGTACTCAGAGGGACCTCTCAACCTAGACCGAAAAGCAGAGGACATGTCTGAGCTCTTCCGGCCTTTTCGTACTTTACTGAAGAAAATAAGGTACCGTCTATACCAGAGGTCTCAAACTCAATTGCATGACACATTTTTTGGGCAAAATTACCCCCGCAAAAAAGTGCAGTTCCCCTAATGTCAGTGCGGCCCCGCGCAAGTTTGATATGGATGCTGTATGGTATCATGTACCCAGAAAAAATTATTACGTTTGATTAATATTCATGTTAAAGGTTAAATAACTGTTAATAGTTATCCTCCCTATCCGTGTGGAAGTGGTAAGTTTTTGGCTATTTAAGTTTAAAGGAAATAACTTGGAGGCTACCGTTTAGGTCGCTAGCTCTCTAGTTTGCGAGTTAGCATGTGTCTCAAGACCCTGCAGTTGCGCAATATGTTGTAAATAAAAAGAGTATAAATGTGACTATAGTCGTGTTTTGTCATGTCTACAGGGCTCTAATAATGCTTTGTTCATTTTAATCTGAAAAAAATAATTTGTCTACCCACCAACTATATGTGGTTTCTTAAGTTTTTATTATTTGGTGTTTTATTGTTATTATTATATTTATTTATTACTGATTGATTTTCTTTATTTTTGATTTGTTTATTTATTTTTCATCTTATTGGGTGCAGAAAAATAAAAATTACGATATTTGAGAACAGTGGAATGTTTTATCAGAGCTTTTATTGTGGAAAATCGGAACAAAAGCAAAGTTTATTCATTTTTCTGTTTTTAATAAATGCGTTTTTTTGGAAAACCTGATGCGGCCCAGCCTCGCTCAGACCCTAGCTCCAGTCGCCCCCAAGTAAATTGAATCCTGGTTCTTTAGAACAAACGGTGACGCTCCAGCTTGATCTTGGTGTCTTTTCAGAGACCTGCTGCAGACTCTGACTGAGGAGGAGTTGCTAATGCTCGAGAGGAACCTCTGCATTTCTCAGGATGGCGAGCTCGCTACAGGCAAGGAGCAGACCCCCAATAAGCCACCAACACCCGTTGAAGAGAATCACTGCTCCAGCAGCCCCACGAATGACACCTTCAAGAGACCTCGTGAAGATGAGCATTTGGCTGTCTTTGTCCGTCCCAGCCAGGAGGAAGAGTTGGCAGATGTGGAAAAAGGCTGGGAGGAAGTAGAAGCCGACAAAGGGGAGCAGGAGGAGATCTTACTGTGTGAGGAGGCAGAGGAGGCAGAACTTGCTTGTTCCATGCAGTATGACGAGGAGGAACTGGAGCAGCTCAACATGATGGTGTATCGCGTCGGAGACGAGATGTCCACTCTGCTGTCGCCTCCGAGCAAGAATCAATCCCCAGCACATCACCCCAACAGAGGAGAGTCAGGAGGTGCCAGTGGAGCCTCTAGTATCGAGGCCTCCCCTATCAGGGTGCTAAGGTGCCGAGGAAGAACGGGTATCTATCTCGAGGAGGAAGACAGAGTCTTCTTCATGGAAGATCTCGACACAGCAGGAGATGCCCTCAGCAGCATCTCCAGAGAAGTCCAATGCGGTATCGCCTCGCCTTCTAAAGCACCAAAGTCTTCTCGTTCTTTGCAACGTAGTCCAGGTCTCCAATCTGATTCTGGTTGGCGCCCCGCAGCTCCTTCAGAACCTCCTTGTCTCCAGCCTCGCGGCAAAAATACACACTGTCTCAATTCAATACGGGCTCCATGCACCTCCGTCCCGAGCTCCGAAGTTCTGCCTTACACCAACGGTTGGGAGGTGGGCTTTGAGGGAACAATGAATGAGACCGCAGAAGTCATCGCGCATCGTATGGGTGGGATGAAGCTCTCTGCCACCGTCATCTTCAACCCTCGCTCCCCGAGTTTGACAGAGCTGGCCGTGGATAAGCTGCTCCTCCCGCGGCCATCTCCGTCAGAGATGGAATCCTGCGGCCCCTTAGTGGCCACTCACTGCCTCCTTAACTCGTGCGTCTGCTGCGGGAGCTGTGAAGACGCCAACGAGGACGCCTTCACCTCCGACACCTCCGGGTTAGGACTCGCTCTCGGAGCGGATAAACACTGCAAGACGGCAGCACCCGGAGCTCTTATACGATCATCTGCGTGTCAGCTGCCGCCTCGGGGCCACGAGCCCCTTAGCAGACGGGAACTCCAGATTTCTCCGGCTTCCTCCCGTTGCTTGAATGAGCCCCTGGAAGAGGAAGGAAGCCTTCAGCTCTGTGAGAACTGCCTGGTGGGCGTCCCTCGGTCAGAGCATCGCAATCAGGACCGTAGCAACAGCAGAAGGGAGGACTACCAGGAGATGATTGACAAGACGGAAACCGAGATGGATAAGCAAGGAATTAAAGAATCCAGGAGGGACACCAAAGAGAAAAGTCGGAAAGCCTCCAGGTAAGTTTTCTATGTATATATTTTTAGCATTTTAATTATCTTCATTACACTTAAATCCTTTGGTGTTTTCGACATTTGTTCTCCATTTTAATGTTTTCTGTACATTTAAATTTTTTTTTCTCCCCTAATATTTTCTTTATTTTTCTCCTTTTGTACTGTTTTAGCTTTCACAACTCCCCCCACAGCTCTGTGTCAGGTAGTGACTGTGACAGTGTGTCGGTCACCACATGTAGTCTATCCAGCAGTGCTTACACTCCAAGGTAACTATGAGCGGCATTGTGAGGTTGGAATATACACCGGGGGGGGGGCATTTTATATAGAACCATTTGTCTTCTATATGTGACCATTTGTCTTGAGGTCCTCGATATTGGCTTTATTACTGATATTTATAGGTTATCACATGGTTTGTCTGGTATCAGGCCAGGTATCATTCCCCAAAGTGTCAGTATCAGCCGAGGGTCTGACCCGGAGAAAACCCACGGATAACATGCAAACTCCACACAGAGATGGCCGTGGGTGGAATTGAACCCTGGTCTCCTGGTCTCCTAGCTGTGAGGTTTGCGCGCTAACCCCTCAACCGCCGTGCCGCCCATGCAAATCTTGAAACGGACCAATCAGAATTGTTTATTTAGACCGCGGTCCGCAGTCCATATTACGTGTTTTACCCACACCCGTTCTTGTTCGCAATCAACCAATCAGCGATGGTTTGACTACGAAAACATCTATCATGGCGTCCCTGCCAACATGGTCTAATTCTTCAACAACTTGTGAAGGAAAAAACAGCAAAAAGTGATGAACCAGTGCCTCCTAAACAAGTATTTTATTAGCGGCAGCAAATCAAATGATGGCACAGGTGAGTGAATCACATTGCTGTGACAATTTGAAGTGGTCACAATGAAACACCAGCGATTAGATCCAATACCAAGTGCTCATTTTGCACAAGCTTACAAAATCTAGCGCTTCCATTTCTCTGTGTATTTTTCTCACCTTTTGCTTCACAAATTATTGTTTGACCATTGAGCATTTTTTTTCTGGATTTAAAAAACACTTTACTAGTACACAAATGTGTCTATTCAATAATGTTTTATTGTGGTGCACAACTTATAAATATCACTGCTTACTACGACTACCATGTGTAAGGTAGTATGGCATGCCATGTTAACATACATCTACACTATTTTTTTTAAGCACAATGTTTATTCAATCATGAATGTATACTTTTATTTATCAAGGCAAAGTGCCTAGAAGTCTCTTGACAATCCAGATTTCCATGCAACGTCATGATCTATGTAGGAACACAACCACAAGAAATGATAATCATCTCATCTTTATTTGAGATTCTCATGTGATGCCACAAAAATTACATGATATCATTATGGCGGTCTTTTCATTTTACATGGAGCAAGTTCGGCGGCACGGCGGTCGAGTGGTTAGCGCGCAGACCTCACAGCTTGGAGACAAGGGTTCGATTCCACCCTCGGCCATCTCTGTGTGGAGTTTGCATGTTCTCCCCGTGCATGCGTGGGTTTTCTCCGGGTACTCCGGTTTCCTACCCACATTCCAAAAACATGCTAGGTTAATTAGCGACTCCAAATTGTCCATAGGTATGAATGTGAGTGTGAATGGTTGTTTGTCTATATGTGCCCTGTGATTGGCTGGCCACCAGTCCAGGGTGTACCTCTTGCCCGAAGACAGCTGGGATAGGCTCCATCATACCCTGAAACCTTTGTGAAAGAAAATGAATGAATAATAAGGGATGAAACAGGCTGTACGGCGGTGGAGTGGTTAGTGCGCAGGCCTCACAGCTAGGAGACCTGAGTTCAATTCCACCCTCATCCATCTCTGTGTGGAGTTTGCATGTTCTCCCCGTGTATGTGGGGGTTTTCTCCGGGTACTCCGGTTTCCTCCCACATTCCAAATACATGCTAGGTTAATTAGCGACTCCAAATTGTCCATAGGTATGAATGTGAGTGTGAATGGTTGTTTGTCTATATGTGCCCTGTGATTGGCTGGCGACCAGTCCAGGGTCGCCCCAAGACAGCTGGCAACCCTCGTGAGGAAAAAGCGGTAGAAAATGAATGAATGAATGAATGAATGGGGCAAGTTCGGGCAAGTAGTTCTCACCTTAAGGATTCCCCATGAGCAAGTCATTTTTGTATTTAATGTAGAGCCCTGTCATTGAGAGTTATATGAAAAAAGACACAGTATATCTACCAGGCCACAAACAGCCGAGTGGTATTTACTTTTAAATCTCAACATATTCACCCAATGAAATATGGATGCATGGTGTGAATAATGCAGGGACGGTTAGGGATATAAACGGCCTCTCCTTCTGTTTTCCATGACTTTCTCCAGCCCCGTCAGCAGCCTCACTCCAAGCTCAGGCATGTCCGAGGACCTGGACCATGAAGTGATGCAGCTGGCCCTGCAAGACGCCAAGGTGGCCGCCCGGAATAAGATTCGCTCACGCTTCCACAGCAGCAGCGACCTCATCCACCGTCTTTTTGTTTGTATTTCAGGTAGAAACCTGCACCTTTTTTTCTTCTTCTTTGTGTCACTGTTTGTTGACGTGTTCTGTGTTGCATGTCATGTGACGCAGGAGTCGCTGATCAGCTGCAGACCAATTACGCCAGCGACCTTCGCAGCATCCTGAAGACTCTGTTCGAGGTCATGGCGACCAAGTGCGAGCAGGGAGACAGTGATAACCAAAAAAAAGGTCGGGACCGTGTGTGTTGACTGGAGGTTCTGGGGTGGGGGGGGGTGTGGGGGGGTATCAATTATTTAAGCACAGCTCGGTTTTAAGTGTTTTCTCCATTTGGTGCCCAGCAGGACCTGTTCTGCGGAGTGCCGTACTAGAGGACTGTGCTCTCTGTCAGGAGACCATTTCTTCATCAGAATTGGCAGCCAAGGCCCGCGAGGGCCACTTTGAAGGTTAGCATGTCATTCAGTGGGGACCCCGACGCTCATTGTAAACAGTTGTTGACGATACAAAATGGACTTGTAATTACCGTATTTTCCGGACTATAAGTCACACTTTTTTTCATAGGTTGGCCGTTCCCTGCGACTTATACCCCAGAGCGACTTATAAATGAAAAAACTGTTGGGGGTGGGGTGCTGGAGCCTATCCCAGCTGTCTTCAGGCAAGAGAGGCGGGGTACACCCTGGACTGGTGGCCAGCCAATCACAGGGCACATTTAGACAAACAACCATTCACACTCACATTCATACCTATGGACAATTTGTAGTCGCTAATTAACCTAGCATGTTTTTGGAATGTTGGGAAACCCACACATGCACAGGGAGAACATACAAACTCCACACAGAGATGGCGGAGGGTGGAATTGAACTCAGGTCTCCTAGCTGTGTGGCTAACCACTCGATCGCTGTGCAGCCCGGTTTGCAAAATTGATGTGGATAAATCAGGGGTCTCCAACTCAATAACTTGTTTTGGCCATTTGTGAATAATGGCTCTCACTGTGGTTTGCTGTAGTCCCAAAGCTTTAGTGGCTTTATAACCTTTCTCAGACTGACAGATCTCAATTAATCTTTTAATTAACCATTCACACTCACATTTATACCTATGGAGTGTGAATGGTTGTTTGTCTACGTATATGTGCCCTGTGATTGGCTGGCCACCAGTCCAGGGTGTACCCCGCCTCTCGCCCGAAGACACCTGGGATAGGCTCCAGCACCCCCGCAACTCTTGTGAGGATAAGCGGTAGAAAATGAATGAATGAATGAATAAATTGATATTAATTTTGGGCAAGGGCTGCACAGTGCTTGAGTGGTTAGCGCACAGGCTTCACAGCTGGGAGACCTGAGTTCAATTCCACTCTTGACCATCTCTATGTGGAGTTTTGTGTGGGTTTTCTCTAGGTACTCCGTTTTTTTCCCACATTCCAAAAACATGCTAGGTTAATTAGCGACTCCAAATTGTCCATAGGTATGAATGTGAGTGTGAATGGTTGTTTGTCTATATGTGTCCTGTGATTGGCTGGCGACCAGTCCAGGGTGTACCTCGCCTCTCGCCCAAAGACAGCTGGGATAGGCTCCATCATACCCGAAACCTTAATGAGGATAAGCGAGAGAAAATGAATGAATAATAAGGGATGAAACAGGCTGTACGGCGGATGAGTGGTTAGTGCACAGGCCTCACAGCTATAAAATCAAGCCTAGAGCTCTGCCAACATATATACCAGGATGTGGGATTTTTGTCAGAGGCACATTAAGGACGGCGTGCTTCATGGTGTTTAAATGTCGCCTTCTCCTCCTTGTAGACCCCCCTGACTGGGTCCCAGATGAAGTGTGCAGCTCCTGCATCGCCTGCAAGGCTCCTTTCACTGTCATCCGCCGGAAGCATCACTGCAGGAGCTGTGGAAAAGTATGATTGACACTTGAGGGGAAATTCTACCCATCAACCACAATCTTTATATGAGACATGAACACATATCACATATGCATGGCGGCGTGTGGTTAGCGCAGGCCTCACAGCTAGGAGACCCGGGTTCAATTCCACCCTCGGCCATCTCTGTGTGGAGTTTGTATGTTCTCAGCGTGAATGTGTGGGTTTTTTCCGGGTACTCCGGTTTCCTCCCACATTCCAAAAACATGCTAGGTTAATTAGCGACTCCAAATTGTCCATAGGTATGAATGTGAGTGTGAATGGTTGTTTGTCTATATGTGCCCTGTGATTGGCTGGCCACCAGTCCAGGGTGTACCCCGCCTCTCGCCCCAAGACAGCTGGGATAGGCTCCAGCATACCTGAAACCTTAATGAGGATAAGCGATAGAAAATGAATGAATAATAAGGGATGAAACAGGCTGTATGGCGGATGAGTGGTTAGTGCGAAGGCCTCACAGCTAGGAGACCCTAGTTCAATTCCACACTCATCCATCTCTGTGTGGAGTTTGCATGTTCTGATAAAACATTCCACTGTTCTCAAATATCTTAATTTTAATTTTTCTACACAAAATAAGATGAAAAATAAATAAACAAATCAAGAATAAAGAAAATCAATCAATCAGTAATAAATAAATAAATATAATAATAAAACGGCAAATAATAAAAACTTAAGAAACCACATATAGTTGGTGGGTAGACAAATAATTTTTTTCAGATTAAAATGAACAAAGCATTATTAGAGCCCTGTAGACATGACAAAACACGACTATAGTCACATTTATACTTTTTTTATTTACAACATATTGCACAACTGCAGGGTCTTGAGACACATGCTAACTCGCAAACTAGAGAGCTAGCGACCTAAACGGTAGCCTCTAAGTTATTTCCTTTAAACTTAAATAGCCAAAAACTTACCACTTCCACACGGATAGGGAGGATAACTATTAACAGTTATTTAACCTTTAACATGAACATTAATCAAACGTAATAATTTTTTCTGGGTACATGATACCATACAGCATCCATATCAAACTTGCGCGGGGCCGCACTGACATTAAACTTTCATATCAAGGCTGGGGGCCTCAAACTAGTGTCCTGCGGGCCACTTTTGGCCCGCGGGCCGCGTGTTTGAGACCCCTGATTGACTTCATTGTGTTGATGAAAACAAACCCCTGACGTAACTCTTATGTTGTGTCCTCCTCTCAGATCTTCTGCTCTCGCTGCTCCTCCCACTCGGCTCCGTTGCCCCGATACGGCCAGATGAAGCCCGTGAGGGTGTGCACACACTGCTACATGTTTCACGTCACGCCTTTCTACAGCGACAAGGCAGTTTGATACCCTATCAGATACGTAGATAGATAACTTTATTCATCTCCAAGAGAAATTGATCAAATATTACAGAAAGCACAGAAAAGAAGAGGCAAGGATGCTAGCAAGGGGGGAGTCATCATGACAGAAGAATGTTAACCAGTGTTTTCATCGGTGAGCTGGTATCCACACATGATTCACACAGGGCTTAAAAAGAGAGTACGATGATGCAATCATAGACTTTGAACCGGCATTGTGCAGCACAACATCAGAACAGGCCATCTTTATACATAAAAAAAAAAAAAAAAAATGAAAAGACCTTCCTTTATTCTGCAGCGAGCTTCCTACATTTATGCCAAGAGCTCCTCACTCGGGACTCGGATTAGTCAAAAGAATGTAAGTCACGATAAGTATTTAAATAAGATAATAATTCTGTTAATAACCACACACCGCAATGTCTACAATTGCTTTTTCACACAGGAACTGATCAGCAGGCTTCCAGTCGCATTTACGCAAAAAAATGGATCATAGATTTTCTATTGAGATTTTTTGTTATGCTTTTAATGGCGGCGAATGTTCATTGTGGATGACCTGACTTTTTTTTTTTTTAATGGGCTGTGCCCATTGCTGTTAGGTGCACCGTAGTATATATATCGGGTACTCTCATGGTACTCCGCTGCATACTGGAATACTTGGAATGGTTCAAAGGGATTTTCTATATCTAGTCTCATCACTGTCTTGGGTGTGTGATGCCCTCTAGTGGAGAGTTGACCTCTCTTCAACACCCATCAGATTCCCAGCTTGACCCCAGAGGCCTTCTTCACTGGTGCTGGCCTAAGACTGCTTTAATGCTCTTTGCTCTTCTTCTTATTCCCGTTATCGTGAAATATTACGATTACTAAACATTTTAGTATAAGCGCTCATTTCATATTGAGAATTGTTTAAGTCCATTTTCATAAGCTAGCTTTGTGTTTTAGGCTAAATTAACTGCTCGGCGGGCGGCATGGCGGTTTAGTGGTTAGCGCGCAGACCTCACAGCTAGGAGACCAGGGTTCAATTCCACCCTCGGGCATCTCTGTGTGGAGTTTTCATGCGTGGGTTTTCTCCAAAAAACATGCTAGGTTAATTAGCGACTCCAAAATTGTCCATAGGTATGAATGTGAGTGTGAATGGTTGTTTGTCTATATGTGCCCTGTGATTGGCTGGCCACCAGTCCAGGGTGTACCCCGCCTCTCTTGCCCGAAGACAGCTGGGATAGGCTCCATCATACCCGAAAACTTAGTGAGGATAAGCGATAGAAAATGAATGAATAATAAGGGATGAAACAGGCTGTACGGCGGATGAGTGGTTAGCGCGCAGGCCTCACAAATAGTTCAATTCCACCCTCGGGCATCTCTGTGTGGAGTTTGCATGTTCTCCCCGTGCATGCGTGGGTTTTCTCCGGGTACTCCGGTTTCCTCCCACATTCCAAAAACATGCTAGGTTAATTAGCGACTCCAAATTGTCCATAGGTATGAATGTGAGTGTGAATGGTTGTTTGTCTATATGTGCCATGTGATTGACTGGCCACCAGTCTTGCCCGAAGACAGCTGGGATAGGCTCCAGCACCCCCGCGACCCTTGTGAGAATAAGCGGTAGAAAATGAACGAATGAATGAATGAATGTAATTCGGGGCTGCACGGGTGGTGAGCACGCAGGCCTCACAGCTAGGAAACCCGAGTTCAATTCCTCCATCGCCCATCTGTGTGTGGAGTCTGCATGTCCGGGTACTCCGGTTTCCTCCCACATTCCAAAAACATGCTAGGTTAATTAGCGACTCCAAATTGTCCATAGGTATGAATGTGAGTGTGAATGGTTGTTTGTCTATATGTGCCCTGTGATTGGCTGGCGACCAGTCCAGGGTGTACCCCGCCTCTCGCCCAAAGACAGCTGGGATAGGCTCCAGCACCCCCCCGCGACCCTCATGAGGAAAAAGCGGTAGAAAATGAATGAATGAATGAACTGCTCGGCGTCAGACATCCCTTTGCAATAACAAATTATCTTTGTCATATTATATTATATTATATTATATTATATTATATTATATTATATTATATTATATTATATTATATTATATTATATTATATTATATTATATTATATTATATTACATTCGGTACATTAAGAGCAAGCGCGTCTTGTCATTCTTGCTGTGACTCAAAAGCAGCTTCTCAGGCATTACATAATCAGGAACACACTCTACTGTTGGATCAGTCTTAGTGTCCTCTAGCTTGGAAACTCGCTTTCAAAGGCTACGTTTTTTTTTTCTTTTATAAAGAATCAAAACGGCATATGGCGTGATATCACATTTATGTATATAAACAGGGAAATCATGCAGTAATTTAATGGCGGGGTGGGGTATACTATTATTATTATTATTATTATTTCAGAGCTTGGTCTTATTTTTTAAGATGCCATTGTATTTCCTTGATGGAACTGTGTATAATTTTGAAGAAAACAATGTTGTATAGTTTTAAATGCAATGTAAAATGAAATAAATGATTTTTTTTCTGGGTAAAGAAGTTGAGCAATCTCTATGAGTGCATTTTTTTATGGATTTTGTTGTACTGTTAATTTCTCACAATCACATCTTGGTACGATAATAGCTGAATGTCAAAAAAAAAATAGTTTTAATAGTTTTGAGTTTTTTCCAGCCTGCCTGTCCTGCTTTAAATAAGCAAATATTAAATCCCCTGAATGCATGGGAATTGAGAACTCCATCTCTGGATAGTAGCGTCTTAAAATAAACACAATGTATCAGCAAATAAACCCAAACTGTTATTCCCCTTTGGTATATTTTGTTTCAGATTTATCACCACTCTAATCACCATATTTCTTAACATAACAGAATTGTTTTTATTACACAAATCATGTTCCTGAAAAAAAAAATTATGTATGATGAGTATGGCCCTGAAAAGTAGGGCGGGCATTGGATGATATGTCATATTGTTACCACTAGATGGCAGCACTGGTTTAATAGTAAAGTACATGTTCATTTTTTGGCACCATATATTATAAATACATTATAGTATTATCCGCAATACATTTATGGTAATGTAAAGTAATAGCATCTACCTGTGTGTATTTTTATCCTGGCGGGTCTGTTGATATACTCGGTGACAGCAAATCTTTTTTTCAATGTAAATATCAGTTTTTCTGTTTACATTATGATTTTTTTTGTATTTTTGCAGTTCCAAAAAGTAACTGGTAACTAATTACATTCATAAAGGAGTTATTCACATTTTTGGGGAAGTTACTACTGAGTAAAAAGTAATTTGCCCGACACTATTATTAGTATTGAATTTAATTTTTCCCATTTTTACTGTATGTTTTCCAATTTTTTTGAGGGATTTTTGGGTTTAATTCTATCCTTACAATGTACCGCGGGCCTGGCATTGAACACCCCTGGTATCTACTGTATCTACTGTGTGCGTCACCCGGCGTTGAAACGGTTAACATCTGCGCGGTCTCTGATTGGTCAGTTGCCTCCGCGCGCACACGCCCAGCCAGCTTGTGCACGGCACGAGTCACTTGTTGGTCTTCGCGGCTTCAGGAACGCTGGACTGATTTCTTTTTTTTTTTTGTTTGTTTGTTGACACGTTTCTACTTTATTCTCTTTAGTTTTGTGTTCTTGTACCAAAAAAAAGAAGCTTCACCGGTCGATAAAGGTTTAAAAAAAAAAAAAGAACTAGGAACTGTCATTTTTGATTCATGGACTCAAGAAGGACTTTAGCGAAAACTGTCAAGAGGCTAGCTTGACTTAATTCAGTCAACATTCAGGTTTGTCATTTTAATTTACTTTTATTTAGTCCACTTGACTTGTTATTACATTGTTTGGTGTATTTGTTATTATGCTAACTCTCACTTACATTACGAATACATGTCTCATTAACATCTCACACCATCATTTTGTCATTAATGTGATTATTTGAAGACAATATAAGCAGTTATCCTTAGCCAATAATCACTGGCACTTCGAGTTCAACCAAAATAAAAGTGATAGTGACATGGAAACTTGGAGTAGTAGAGCCTTGTTTGTCAATATGAATCATTTTTGTACTGTAAGGTACCTTTTTTTTTAAACATTTTCACTCCTAGTACTAATATTTTCCATGAGCAATTTCACATTGAGTCCATGTGTCTTTCAGATTTAGGGAGATCGGTGTTGTGTTTGAAGACTATGGGAATCCTCAACATTGTGCTGATCATCTTGAAAGCGGTGGTACTGATCCAGTGTGCACGAGGTGAGAGCTTCATGGTGACATTTCTTTGGTTTATTGTGATGCTTGAAGTCCACATTCATGGCTCATTAGGATTTGAGCTGGAGTGGGTTGGGTGGATGAGTGGGTGGGTGGATGGGGGGGAGAATGTCTCAGTTAATGTTTTCACACAGAGAAGTAAGAGATGGAAAAGTAAGTTTAAAAAAAACTAAAAGGAGCCCAAAATCAACACGGGGCTGGGGAATGAGAGAAGGGCAAGCCCAGTGTGTGTGTGTGTGTGTGTGTGTGTGTGTGTGTGTGTGTGTGTGTGTGTGTGCGTGCACACATTCTCCAGGGCTAAACCAAACAAACATCATCCATCAGCTTCCCAGGGTGAAAGAACACAAGTCTGTGTAAAGAGTCCAGCTCTCCTGCAGCTAGCTGGCTGCCAACTGTCTCACTTCAAGCCTGTGTGTGTGTGTGTGTGTGTGTGTGTGTGTGTGTGTGTGCATGATCAACATCAACAGTTTGTCAATTCAGTTTGTCAATACGTCGCTTTACAAACACAAACACTGCTTGTCAATAGATCCCTCTATAATAATAATAATAACTAGAAAATTCCCGCGAAAATTTTGATGGACTTGCCACCTGTGCTGTGAACCTCGGGCCCGGTGTCTGCCGTGCCGCGCCGCACCGCCGAGCAATGCGGTGCGTACATTAGACGAGGAATTGAGCAACAAAGCTGACATGCTGAAATGCCAACATGCTAACAGTTAGCATTGTAGCGGCTAAAAAGAAAGCACCGAGTCTCAAAAGCGAAGAGTCAGTCCCACAGCGTCCCCACATCATGCCATGTGTGTATTTGCCTTTAGAGAGCGGCAAATTAGCTAAAATGCTAACATGCTGAGAGCAAGCTTGGTAGCATCTAGCAAGTAAGGTACCAGGTCCCAAAAGTGTTCAGGCAGTCCCATAGTATCCCGACATCATGCCATGTGTGTATTTGGCTTCATAAATGAGTCAATTAGCCACAATGCTAACATGCTAAGAGTTAGCATGGTAGCATCTAGCAAGAAAGCACCAAGTCCCAAAAGTGCTAAGACAGTCCCATAGTGTCCTGACATCATGCCATGTGTGTATTTGCCTTTAGAGAGCGGCAAATTAGCTAAAATGCTAACATGCTGAGAGCAAGCTTGGTACCAGGTCCCAAAAGTGTTCAGGCAGTCCCATAGTATCCCGACATCATGCCGTGTGTGTATTTGGCTTTATAAATGAGTAAATTAGCCACAATGCTAACATGCTAAGAGTTAGCATGGTAGCATCTAGCAAGAAAGCACCAAGTCCCTAAAGTGCTAAGACAGTCCCATAGTGTCCTGACATCATGCCATGTGTGTATTTGCCTTTAGAGAGCGGCAAATTAGCTAAAATGCTAACATGCTGAGAGCAAGCTTGGTAGCATCTAGCAAGTAAGGTACCAGGTCCCACAAGTGTTCAGGCAGTCCCATAGTATCCCAACATCAGGCCGTGTGTGTATTTGGCTTTATAAATGAGTAAATTAGCCACAATGCTAACATGCTAAGAGTTAGCATGGTAGCATCTAGCAAGAAAGCACCAAGTCCCTAAAGTGCTAAGACAGTCCCATAGTGTCCTGACATCATGCCATGTGTGTATTTGTATTTAGACATGAGTAAATTAGCTTAAATTAACATGCTTGTCAACAAGTCGCCCTATAACACAAGGATGCCATTTTTATGATGTCACTCAGCATCACTGGCAGGCTCAAGCATGTCTGATGCAATTGGACCCTGGACTGGTTGCCAGCCAATCACAGGGCACATATAGACAAACAACCATTCACACTCACATTCATACCTTGGAGTCGCTAATTAACCTAGCATGTTTTTGGAATGTGTGAGGAAATCGGAGTACCCGGAGAAAACCCACGCATGCACGGGGAGAACATGCATGGCCGAGGGTGGGATTGAACCCTGGTCCGCTGTGCCGCCCATGATGTTACAGTGTTACTGTAATGTTAGCAATGTAGCTTACATACAGTAGCTAGTGTAGCTAATGTTTATGTCCCACTTGGATATGATGTTGGACAGTGAGTTTGCATGTTCTCCCAGTGGGTTTTCTCCGGGTACTCCGGTTTCCTCCCACATTCCAAAAACATGCTAGGTTAATTGGCGACTCCAAATTGTCCATAGGTATGAATGTGAGTGTGAATGGTTGTTTGTCTATATGTGCCCTGTGATTGGCTGGCCACCAGTCCAGGGTGTACCCCGCCTCTCGCCCGAAGACAGCTGGGATAGGCTCCAGCACCCCTTGCGACCCTCGTGAGGATACGCGGTAGAAAATGAATGAATGAACACATAAACGGTAGCCTTCAAGTTATTTTCTTTAAACTTAAATAGCCAAAAACTTACCACTTCCACACGGATAGGGAGGATAACTATTAACAGTTATTTAACCTTTAACATGAACATTAATCAAACATAATATTTTTTTTCTGGGTACATGATACCATACAGCATCCATATCAAACTTGCGCGGGCCGCACTAACATTAAACTTTCATATCAAGGCGGGGGCCTCAAACTAGTGTCCTGCGGGCCACATTTGGACCGCGTGTTTGAGACCCCTGCGGTATGGGCTGCCCTTCCTGCTGGTGATAGGTACGATACCTGCATGTGGTGGCAGGGATGCAGGAAAGGGGGCATGGTGAGGTGGGTGGCGTTGGTTTAGAGGTGGTGGTGGTTGGGGGGGGGGGGGGGGGGGGGGTTATATCCGGCGGTATGCAGACAATGCCTCATTCACAGCGTGACGGCCATGCCTTTCACGGCACGACTACACCAAGAGTAAACAAGTCGTGAAGGCTAAATAAGATTAGAGAGGCAATTTTGTGTGTTTACAGATGAACAGATGGGATGGGAACCAACGTGGGCTCCGCTGGATGAATCTTTACTTTGGTGCCGTGTCGGACGAAAAAAAGAAAGCCTGTTCATCATTTTCCTGTCAAAGTGTGTCTCTTACAGATGCGCTGACAGATACGTAGTTGGCAGACACCGCTGGATGATGTTTAACGATCTTCTTCTAGCAGAGTAAACACACTTTTCCTGCGAGCTGCATGTTACGGTCCAACTACAACAGCTAGTATGTTCTGTGAAATACAGTCGGCGGCCCGGACTCAAACCCGCACAGACTATAAAATGGCCCCTGTAAAGTTTAACAATGCATGATGACATTTGTGACAAATGTAAATTCAATTATAAAGGCCAGATTCCCCCGCCTTGAACCATTTCCTCCTCTTTTGACTTATGTGTGGAAACAGTAAAAGGGCATTGAACGTGTCGCTTTCCTGCTGTTAGCAAAACAATGCAGCCAAAGAGGAGGCTGTAATTTTCAGCGAAAGCATTTTAAGCCTGTTGCTGTCAATCATCAGGCGACATACGATCCCACACCCCCCCCCCCCCCCCCCCCCTCCCCGTCCTTGTGGCACACAAACATATGGACCCCCTATCCCCACCCCCCATCTCTACACTGGAAAGACTTTGCGACTGGCCAAGCGAGAATTGGCTCCTTTTTAGAACCCCCCCCACTCCTCCATCATAGAAAGCCTTGCACTTCCTCTCTGGTGCCTCCGCTACCCCGAGCAGTCCAGGAGGAGGTGCCCGGTGATGTGTCCCAGCACTGTGTCTAATGTGGTGATAGGCCCAGACCACTGCAGCTTGATATGGCTGCACTATATGACAAGAGGGACTACCAGGGACTATTCCTAGTACCCGGTCATCCGGAATTCCTAGCAAGCAGAGTAATCCACGAGGAATTGCGCATTGAAGCAGTTGACGCGCTACTTGTCTTCAACCAGCAGAGGTGCTGTTGATTCATTCATTCATTCATTTTCTCTCTTTTTATCTGTTTTTATATCTTTAGAACTGATATGTGTTCATTCATTCATTCATTCATTTTCTACCGCTTATTCTCACTAGGGTCACGGGGGTGCTGGAGCCTATCCCAGCTGTCTTCGGGCGAGAGGCAGGGTACGCCCTGGACTGGTCGCCAGCCAATCACAGGGCACATATAGACAAACAACCATTCACACTCACATTCATACCTATGGACAATTGGGAGTGGCCAATTAACCTAGCATGTTTTTGGAATGTGGGAGGAGCTGTTCGTTCAGTCTCAACTAAAGAACTCGTCCAGGCAGCATTAGTCCGCTCCATTGAAATAAGAGTTCAGAACATTCAGACGTCGAACCGTCTGTTAGGTTCTCATTCGATTTTGGAACAACATTTGCAATAAAAATGAATGTAATTATTAGATTAGCTCCAGAAATCCCTCCCCTTATCTCTTCAATTGCCATTGTTCACTCGTGATACAATCCAGGTTTGAAGGCTAAATATACCTCACACGCGTATTAAGCACATTTAAGGTATAAAATGTATAGATGCTCCCCACTAGTGAATGACAAAGTAAGATGATAAATAAACAAATGAAATCGGAGTCACCTTGTTGCCAGTCACAGTGCATGGTGCATTCAAGGACCACCGGACAAAGTGTGAAATATCAACAATGGATGGAAAAACATTATCAGTGAAGCATTAACCCCCCTTAATATTGTTCAAACATTGGTTAATTAAAATGAATATTTTATTTTATTTTATTTTATTTTATTTTATTTTATTTTATTCATTTTCTACCGCTTTTTCCTCACAAGGGCGAGAGGCGGGGTACACCCTGGACTGGTGGCCAGCCAATCACAGGTCACATATAGACAAACAACCATTCACACTCACATTCATACCTATGGACAATTTGGAGTCGCTAATTAACCTAGCATGTTTTTGGAATGTGGGAGGAAACCGGAGTACCCGGAGAAAACCCACGCATGCACGGGGAGAACATGCAAACTCCACACAGAGATGGGCCGAAGGTGGAATTGAACCCTCGTCTCCTAGCTGTGAGGTCTGCGCGCTACCCACTTGACCACCGTGCCGCTTTATTTTATTTTATTTTATTTTATTTTATTTTATTTTATTTTATTTTATTTTATTTTATTTTATTTTATTTTATTTTATTTTATTTTATTTTATTTTATTTTATTTTATTTTATTTTATTTTATTTTATTTTTTATAAATTATTGCTGAATTCTGTGTGTTAAGCAGAAATGTACCATGGGTGAAATCCAGTTGTGTCCACTGACTGGCTAGTTCAACAACCTCGCATCTCAATGAGCAACAAACAAATGCTGCATCGCATACAACTGTGTGTGTGTGTGTGTCTGTGTGTGTGTGTGTGTGTGTGTCAACTCCACACGTTTTCTCTACCTTTGGAGCCATCTGGACAGACTTAGCGCACACTCTGCAACCCTGTCGGAAAAATATACATTTTACAGCACCGTTACCTCACGCTCTCATAACAAGGAGGTATTGTGATGCATGATGTGCCAATGGCTGTTAAAATCACAAGGCCATTTGGCAGCGTCCACTGAGTTTTCCATTTCCTTTACGCATAATGAAGCGAGATTCAAAAGTAACTCAATGCCCCAAAAGTCCTTTCAGAATATCTCCTGAATAGCAAAGTCCAAAGTAAAGTAGTCTTGAGAGGAAAGGGGGGGGAGACCGAAAAGAATAGCTTGCCTTGTGCATTATGCTAAATATTCCATTTAGGGGGTTCAGGAAGGCAACCGTCACTCATTTTCTGCTTGAGTTCCATGTGTAGGACTGATACATCAACACACAAAGCAGACCGTCAGCACTGCCCGCATCTCTGTGCATTTCCTTTACTTTATTACCGTTGTAAAACTGGAGGAAGTAAGTTAACTTAATGTGCTGTTGTTAAAACTAGGCATGGACTGACCTTTACTCACCTCTGCTCAATCTTTCTCAGCTCAGCTTTAGCCCCTATTTACGGCGTGGCGGTCCATTTGCGACAAACAATGGGGTGGATTATGATGTGACGGTCCCCCCCCCCCCCCCCCAGGTTGGACGGGGCAGGGCTAATTTGTTTTAAGAACTCGGAAGTCGACTGAACCGAGGAGGCGCCGTTGTTTAAGGCAGTGATTTTCAACCACTGGTGTACCTTGAGAAACCGTCAGGTGTGCCGTGAGGAATTATCCAATATCACTTTTTATAATTAACATTTATTAATCATCATTTGCAAATATGATGTCAATAGCCATGATGTCAATAGTATACATGGACCCAAATATTCCAATTGCGTTTGGTTTATTTGCTCAAACGGAAAGAATTGAACAGGGATGGAATATTCCTTTAACCAATCCGATTGAGGTATCTTGTACCCGCTCAAACGGAAAGTTGTCAGACTGCGTTCTTCTTTGTGGTGTTTTTCTTCTTCTGTTGTTTATTGGCGGTTGGCAAGCAGCTTTCGTCTACATTAGCGCCATCTGTGGAACAGAATCTAAACCCTTCTATACTTTATTCATAAGTCCAGTTTTATTAAAAAAGAAAATAAATGTCCCGAGTTTAATTATAAAATATTAGCAAGATTGAATTTGATCTTTTCCTGTTTAAATTGATCCCGGGTACGTTCTTTCAGCGCATGCTCAGATATGACGTAACACGCCGATCCAGACGTTCTTCACTTTTAAAAATGGAGGCCAGCAATCGGCACTGGACTAAGCAAAGTTTGTTTTCGATTCAAACTAAATTTCAAGACTGGACAGACGAAAAACTGGCAATACGGAGTTATTCCAACAAGTGAAAGAATAACTCGGGGGAAGCCGGTATCACATGATGTTGATGTTTACTTTTTACTGGGCATGCCCTATTGACTATTCTGGTTGATTTTCACAGCGCATGTAGACAAGAGATTGGAATATTCCTTTCTATGGATACCATTGTTTCCCGAAAGGTGATTCGGAAAGAGAAAAAAGTGGTGATGTAAAAACGTGGCTACTGTGGAGTGTCTGTGGTGTAAAGACTAGCATAGCAATGTAATATTGGTGTAGGTGCGGCAACACCTACCTTGTTCCTCCGATAGACTTATTGATGCACGTGTGAGGTCGTGGTGACATTTTGGAACATTTTTGGTTAGTGGTGTGCCACAAGATTTTTATAATGTAAAAAAACGTGCCGTGGCTCAAAAAAGGTTGAAAAACACTGCTTTAAGGTGTGCGTGAGAAGAACTAGCAACTAGTTTTTATTTCTGAGTGCGTGAGCGTGTTTTATTAAGCAAATTACCCCATGAAAAAGTCCTAATAATGAGGCCATTTTTTTTAGAACCCGGCTCTACATCTCCCAGAGGTTGGGAGTAATATGCTTGTTTTTTTCCCCCCCATTCCCAATGCCTCCCCTTCTGTTCTCACCATGAAAACAATCCATGTTTCCCGTCTATCAGCGCACACCGCTGACCCCGGCAGTTGGCAGGGGAGGAATGTGTCAGACTTCACCCCTCGCAAGGGAAAGAAAGGAAAGGGCTGTAGCTGTGATAAGTAGTCATAATGGAGGTCACTTGGTGTTTACTTAAGAGGGGTCATATAATCCCTGTTAGCAACACTCTCTCATTGACTGACTTAAATGGCCACTCCAATTAGCATTCATGTGCAGTTTCAACAAGGCATTGTCCACTCGGTGTGCTTATCTCCGTCAGCTGTATGCTAATACTTAGTTTTTTTTTTATTCTGGGAATGAGGAGGCCGCATCCATTAGTTTGTTTGGATTCGGGATGTTTTCAGACCACACACACACTCAGTGGATGAGTGGATTTAGGCTCAGTGAAACGCTCCAGTTAACCTCACAATAAACGTGTCAGACAGTCGCTATTCAGATGCTAACAATGTTTACACGCAGTCCCGGTCCGAGTTGTACTGTATGATGTAGTAGATACATTGGTGCTCATTGGGAGCTGATTGGTTTTGGCAACAGATGACCACAGACGTCATTCGGCGGAGTTACACTCTGAAGGGCTGGACGGGAGCCCGTACGTGGGGGGGCTCGGGGGTCGACTCGTACATGGGACCTTACAATAACACGACAGCGCCGCAGTGGGAAGTGTTTGTCTTGCGCAACCCCTCTTTCTATGACTCCTTCATTCTCTCACTTTGTTTTCTCTTTTCTTGGAGTGGAGGCAGCCAGCCCCCCCCTCTCCCCCCCCCCCCCCGCTCCCCTTCCTGCCTACCTTTCACCTTCTGACACTGTCCACACTTACGCCCCCACAGCTGTCCACCCTGGTTTTTGGTGATCAGTTTACCACCTTTGAACAACAGTGTCATTTCTGTCTTGCAGTTGTTTTTTTTTAAAATATAAAAATAAATTATTAATGAGGTATATTATCATTGTTTTATCACCAAAACAACCTAAGAGGTGGATGGCATCCACATGCTATGTCGGCATAGTTTAGGAGTAGGGATGTCTGATAATTATCGTTCCGATATCAGCAAAAAAATGCGATATCCGTATAAGATTTCTTTCCTGATCATGAAAATACAAAATAATACAAAAACAAGCAAAAAGACGGAGCTAAGACCGCACGCGATGGGCAACACATATTCCGCCTATACAGCCTTCTGAAAAAAGGGTGTGTCCCATTATGTGTAGTAATGAGATGTCTCTTTTTATCTGTTTTTATATCTTTAGAACTGATATGTGTTCATTCATTCATTCAGTAATTTTCTACCGCTTATCTTCACGAGGGTCGCGGTAGATGCTGGAGCCTATCCCAGCTGTCTTCAGGCGAGACTGGTCGCCAGCCAATCACAGGTGCACATATAGACAAACAACCATTCACACTCACATTCATACCTATGGACAATTTGGAGTCGCTAATTAACCTAGCATGTTTTTGGAATGTGGGAGGAAAACGGAGTACCCGGAGAAAACCCACGCATGCACGGGGAGAACATGCAAACTCCACACAGAGATGGCCGAGGGTGGAATTGAACCCGGGTCTCCTAGCTCGGTCGCCGTGCAAACCCCGTAATGCTACTTCAAATGTGTGATAGTATTATTTCCCCATTTCTGTGCCACCACGGGAAACTTTTGCATGACAAGTTTTGCACTCAGCGGCAACGTAGTTTTTAGATTTTAACCAAATGTTGTGATCGCATGGGTTTATATGCAGATAATGCAACAAGTTGATTGTGACTTGGCGTTTTAATTTCATACTTGTGTCTTCAAGTTGTGGCACCATGCAAGTATACGTACAAAGTTTGACAACTTTGACAACTTTTTTTTTTTTTTTTTTTTGAGAAAAGATGCCCGTATTGAGTGATTGTGACCTTGGCGCAGCAGGTTGGGTCCTATACAGTCGTCATTGTGATGTTATTCAATACGGTTGATTTAAACTGCAGCAACACACGCTTGCCAACTCCTGGGATTGTTTGTTTGGTAGGCTTGTCACAGCCTGATGTACTGCACTGAAGTCTCATTATCATAAAGTACAAGTAGGTCAAGATACCTGATGTACATCATGCTTTGAAAAAGATTATAAATGTTTTTTGTTTTTTTTTTGCCTCCTCTCTCCAGGGGGTTTCATTAGAAATCACTTGTTGTCCTGGAAACTGATGCACACACACACATACAAACACAACCCCCCCGTCGTGCAGTTAAAGGTTGATTGAAAGTTATGGCATTGGAAACAACGATGGCTTGGCTTGTCCTAAAGAAAGCCGAGCCAGGGAACGTTCGGGATAACAAAATATTGAATGAGGCCTCCTCGGCCTTCCACACACACACACCCTCCTCTCGGTTTCCATCCTCCTCTTCAAACTCCTTTCAGTTCACCTCCGATGGGCTTCAATGAGACCCCACATAGCTTTTTGGCTTTTTCACTCCCATTTTCTTCTTCATTAGCGATTCTTTTGAGCGTGCTCAGAAATTCTTGCAGCATTGTCCCCTTTTGATTGAGATTCTAAAGAGTTCGGTGCGGGCGAATGCTTGTCACAGTTCATCAAAAATAGGAGTTTTCACCGCCGAAGTGTAACGTATTTTCCTAACACTGCAGCAGCTGAAGCGAGGACGGCTGATTTTTCATTCGGAGTGTGTGTGTGTGTGTGTGGGGGGGGGTGCAAATTCAGCTGTGTTGAATGGAAAAATGGGTCCCTGCACTCTTGAAAATGCTGGGTTAAAAACAACCCAATCTGGGTTGTTTCCCAACCCAACGCTGGTTAAATATTGGACCAACCTCGCTCGTGTTGGGTTATTTTAACCAGTAACAATGCTTCACGAACTTACATTTTAACAACTTTATGAAGCTTTATATAATAATATAAAGTCAATTTTACGGTAAAACAATAGTGGGCGTGTAACAAACCTTGCTCCGTGCTGAAATTCGTCTCTTCAGATGAAATGTGCGGTTCGATTGAAGTAAGTTTGCGGGCGGTGCTTTGTTGCGCATGTCCAAAATTCTACCCAACGCTTTGGGTTGTCCAAAATAACCCAGCACAAAATAATAGAAATCACAACCCGGCGGCAAATAACTTAGCACCCAACAGAGATAACACAGCGAATTGGGTTCTCAGAATACCCAATTCAATAAAAAATTACCCAATTAAATGACCCAACAGGCTCAACCCAAAAAAATAACCCAGCATTTTTAAGAGTGTGCTTTAACAGTAAGGAACAGGACGATCGTTCCGATATCAGCAAAAAAAATGCGATATCCGTATAAGATTTTTTTCCTGATCATGAAAACCGATATTAAAAAAAAGTGTTCATTCCACCTAAAGAGAAGTTTCATGTTATACATATTGATATCAGAAATTGAGAATTGGACAATATCGCATACTGGTTTTCTCCCTACTTAGGGCCTCATGACCTACATTGGATTTGCTCTTTAATGCACAAAATGTATGAAAGTACCCCCCCCCATAACATTATGTATGCCACTCTCGTGAGGCGCTTCTCCAGGATGACATAATGACAAAATGGTGATTTACTGAGGTAGAAAGCTTGAATACATTTATAGTGGCTATATTTTATAAACATTTATATATATTTTATATAAAATGGCAATCGATATTCCAATGTAGCGTTAATTATCATAATATCAATTTTGATTTTAGTTTTATGGACAATGTAGTGTCGGCTAGGCATAATGTAACAAGGTTCGAAGTGCTTGATGAAGCTGAAGCAAGGACGGCTGATTTTTCATTCGGGTTGTGTGTGTGTGGGGGGGGGGGGGGGGTGCATGGAAAAATGGGTCCCTGCTTTAACAGCAAGGAACAGGACGATGGAGGAATAATGATTTTTTTTTTTAGGACCGCAGAGCATAATCTGTCATAGTTTACAGCAAGGCTTTACCGCCATCCCAGACTTGCACCACGCAGTGAAATTGATTGCATTTCCTCCTGCACGGGGATGTGACTAGAACTTTGGCGCAGTTGCAGTTCGGATGAACTTGGCACATGTGGGTTCCATTCATACTCAATCAACTTATTCTTTGTGTTTCATTTATCTGTTTTAAAGGCATTTAAGCACGGTTGAGTCATAGAAAATATGAGTGTCTAATGGTATCTGTTCTGGTCATCAGAAACTCTATAAAAGAACCACAGTCTTATGACACCGTAGACCTTTTACTTTGCTCCTGAATCTTAATTCTTGTTGAGTAAGAACCTTTGGACCTTTTGGGGTGAACTAGAACTAGAACTAGAACAGCGATGATAAGCCACGCCGTCCGAACATCTGCCCTGACAAATGATTTTCTGGATTAATGGATACAAATTTGCTACGCTTTTGTAGAAAGTCTTCCAAGAAGGGTGGGAGCGGTTATAGCTACAGAAGTGGTGACCAACTCCATTTTTTTCCATTCTGGTGAGATATTAGCATAAAACCACTCAGCACGTGTTTTTTGCAATGCGTGATTGTCTTTGGCTTCTGTGTGCGAAGGTAAAACAAACGCGTTCGTCTGTTCTTTGGTAACGTTGTTCGGATATTAGAGAGTGCTAAACTCCAGTACCAGGTTGAGATAAACAGAACAGATGTGATGACAAACTTCAAATATGTTTTTATTTATTTAACCTGTAATTTAATGCATAAAACAGCCCAACTTATTTACCAATTTACGTACAATGGACACTTGGATTTAACTGTCAAGTCAACCTAAAACCTTCGGCCGAGAAGCGGGTTACACCTTGGACTGGTTGCAAACAACCATTCACACTCACATTCATACCTATGGACAATTTGGAGTCGCTAATTAACCTGTTTTTGGAATGTGGGAGATAACCGGAGTACCCGGAGAAAACCCACACATGCACAGGGAGAACATGCAAAATCCACACAGAGATGGCCGAGAGTGGAATTGAACTCGGGTCTCCTGGCTGTGAGGCCAGCGTACTAACCACTTTTTCCGCCGTGTAGCATTGATATCTATTATTCATTCATTCATTCATTCATTCACGAGGGTTGTGGGGGTTGCTGGAGCCTATCCCAGCTGTCTTTGGGCGAGAGGCGGGGTACACCCCAATCACAGGGCACATATAGACAAACAACCATTCACACTCACATTCATACCTATGGACAATTTGGAGTCGCCAATTAGAGGAAACCGGAGTACCCGGAGAAAACCCACGCATGCACGGGGAGAACTCGGGGTGGGATTGAACTTGGGTCTCTTACCTGTGCGGCCTTCGCGCTAACCACTCGACCGCCGTGCAGCCTCTATCCATTTTCATTTACTGTTTATCCGGTGCAAGGTCGCAGGTGAGCTGCAGTCTGTCCACACTTACTAAGAATAGCAACTCACAAATATCACCAAAAGCATCATGTCGATCATGTGACTCGTTGATTAACAAAGAGAGAGACTGACCAAGATAAATAGAGACCAGTGATCTTTGTCCACCGGGAAACACCGGGTCTCGGGCTGATACTGACACTTGGGGGCATGATACCGGGCCTGATACCAGACAAACCATGTGATAATCTTATTATCACATACTATTTAATCATGAGCTTATTATCACGTACTATTTAATCAAAACACCATTTTGTTTCCAGAAAATGTTCAGTTTATAACATGTATTATCTCTAAACAGTGTAAACACAATAATTGCAAAAATATTTACTCCTAATGTCCGTCACTTCAAAACCAGCGTACAGTGACAGTGACTACATTTTGTGGAACATCTGCACCTCATTGTGCTTCACCACATCGGAGCCCCGACTGTGCAGAATGTGCTGATGAAAAGTCTGCTTCGTCTGTGGAATGCAGCAAAGGTTTGGAGGAGAAGGGGAGTGGCAGGATGCACCTCACTGTTGATGGGCCTGTAAAAGAATGAGGAGCTTACAGTTTCTTGTAAGTGTTTTGTAAGGCGGTGATTTTCAACCACTGATCCGCGGCACTCTAGTGTACCTTGAGAAACCGTCAGGTGTGCCGTGAGGAAATATCCAATATCACTTTTTATAATTAACTTTTATTAATCATCATTTGCAAATATGATGTCAATAGCCATGATGTCAATAGTATACATGGACCCAAATATTCCAATTGCATTTGGTTTATTTGCTCAAACGGAAAATTGAACAGGGATGGGATATTCCTTTAACCAATCCATCTATCTTGTACCCGATCAAACGGAAATTTGTCAGGGTGCGTTCTTCTTCATGGTGTTTTTCTTCTTCTCTTGTTTATTGGCGGTTGGCAAGCAGCTTTCGTTTGCAATAGCGCCATCTGTGGAACAGAATCTAAACCCTTCTATACTTTATTCATAAGTGCAGTTTTATTAAAAAAGAAAATATATATCTATATAAAACATGTCCTGAGTTTAATTATAAAATATTAGCAAGATTGAATTTGATCTTTTCCTGTTTAAATTGATCCCGGGTGCGTTCTTTCAGCGCATGCTCAGATATGATGTAACACGCAGATCCAGACGTTCTTCACTTTTAAAAATGGAGGCCAGCAATCGGCACTGGACTAAGCAAAGTTGGTTTTTGATTTTAAACTAAATTTCAAGACTGGACAGACGAAAAACTGGCAATACGGAGTTATTCCAACAAGTGAAAGAAAAACTCGGGGAAGCCGGTATCACGTGATGTTGATGTTTACGTTTTACTGGGCATGCCCTATTGACTATTCTGGTTGATTTTCACGTCGCATGTAGACAAGAGATTGGAATATTCCTTTCTATGGATACCATTGTTTCCCGAAAGGTCATTCGGAAAGAGAAAAAGTGGTGATGTAAAAACATGGCTACTGTGGAGTGTCTGTGGTGTAAAGACTAGCATAGCAATGTAATATTGGTCCGTGTGGCAACACCTACCTTGTTCCTCTGATAGACTTATTGATGCACGTGTGAGGTCGTGGTGACATTTTGTAACATTTTTGGTTAGTGGTGTGCCACAAGATTTTTCCAATGTAAAAAAAGGTTGAAAAACACTGTTGTAAGGCATAATGCTATCAAAATGTCAAATACTTTGTATGAAATGTTGCTTCAAGAGAGACAATACCGCACTGAGCATCCAAACATGTCCGCCACTGGCCCAAATGATCTCCCTCATCTCCAAACATACAGAGACGGTTCTAAACAGGTGCTTGTCGGTACCCTGCTCTGAGCGAGAATGAGGACTGTTAGAGGGGGTCATGTGGCTGAGCCCAGGGCCCGGGATCTGGGTGTGAGATTGTTGGCATTCCTGGTTACCGCCGCCTCGGCCCGCCTAATCCTCTTCCACTCCCCCATGCGGCCCTCTTCTCTTCATGAGCTGCGTTAAAGGAGACCTCTCTGCCATCTTAGCTCCCGTGCCTCGATAAAACAACCCACTCCTCTCCTCTATGGCTTCGAGTTCATTTATCCACCCACTCAACCCCCCTGCCGGGACCACTCGGCCTGTCGCTCAGTCTGAGTTTGTCACTCTATCTGGCCTTTTTCTTCATTCCCAGACTTCACCCCCCCCGGTGCCTGTTCCCTGATAAGTGGCCCACAGCATACACTCGGTCCTCAGACTAATGGAGTGAGATAAAGGCAGCAGAGTGCCACTCACTGTGGCCCGTTTGTGGCAGCGTACGACTGGCCAAAGGCACACCAAGAATGAAGAGTTAGGTCACTGAATGACTTTTTTACAACAATAATAAAGATACATTTTTTCTAGCATTTAGCAGTGACTATGCTATTAATTTGAATTTTTCTACCATTCATTCATTCATTCATTTTTGACCGCATTTTTCCTCACGAGGGTCGCGGGGGGTGCTGGAGCCTATCCCAGCTGTCTTTGGGCGAGAGGCGGGGTACACCCTGGACTGGTTGCCAGCCAATCACAGGGCACATATAGACAAACAACCATTCACACTCACATTCATACCTATGGACAATTTGGAGTCGCCAATTAACCTAGCATGTTTTTGGAATGTGGGAGGAAACCGGAGTACCCGGAGAAAACCCACGAATGCACGCGGAGAACATGCAAACTCCACACAGAGATGGCCGAGGGTGGAATTGAACCCTGGTCTCCTAGCTGTGAGGTCTGCACGCTAACCACTTCTCCGCCGTGTCGCCCATTTTTCTACCAATTATAAGAAAATGACGGTATAAATGATAAATATAAACAAAGCCGAGTTGATGAGTCCGTCGCCTCCAAAATTAGAGCGGCATCGAACTGAAACAAAATAAAATTGATACAGGGTCAGGCAAAATGATCTGACACATTTGTAGGTTAAATAAAAGGCAAATAAAGTAAAGTAAAAGTGTTTTTATTTTCAAAAACTTCATATAATGCCATTCTGTTTCATTATGTTTTAAAAATTACATCAGTTCCGGCGGTTCGAGTTCGGCTGCTTCATTTTGGTTTCAATGCAGATCCAGTAGCTCTGAAGTTGGTAACCCATAACAAGATGGTGTCCGGAGCTGGTACGGGATCATGTCTACCGAGATTGAAGCGCAAACGGAACGCTCGGCGTGTTGCAGTTACGGATTAGTTTGTTTTGATCAACGTGCGATTCTCAACAGTCCAACAGCAAAATCATCTGACACATTTGTAGCTTAAATAAAAGGCAAATAAAGTAAAGTTTATTTTCGAAAATTACATATAATGCCATTTTGCTTAGTTTCTTTATAATGCCATTGGTTTTGGTTTCTTTTTCAGTTGCTGCCATGAATTGGAAAATAAAAACACTTTTACTTTACTTTATTTGCCTTTTATTTAACCTACAAATGTGTTAGATGATGTTGCCTCACTGTACATATGCAGCTAGAATTGCATGGGTGACTACATCTTCCATAATCACAAACACAGGCATTACGTTTGTTGAATATTTTGTAGTAATTCATTGATTTCCATGGAATCATCCTTATTCCTAAGGTATTGCGTGTGGAGTAGCACCTCTGCCTGCTTCCACAAACAAAACTTTGTCTGCACGTTTTGTCATGATGTCAACAGAAGAGGCCTTTGTTGAGACTTTGCAGGGACCTCAAGTGGATGAATCCATTTCTATCTAAGTGATGTATTGTGGCTGGACTTGGATTTGTGGTGTGCCGTAACTTCAGATGACACACACACACACACACACACACACACACATGCTGGGGTCCACCAACGAGAAGCAGCCCAGGCCGAGCAGACGGCTGTCAAGTTTAATGAAATATAGCAGCTTGGAGTTCAAAGGCGCCACAGTAGGGCCTGTTATGGGTAGGCTGTATGATGGAGATGTTTCCAGAAGCTTTACGACGCCGGAGTCGTTTCTCTCATTTTTTTTTTGGAGTCTGCAGGGGTTGCCTGTTTTTTTTTGTTTTTTTTTTTTCAAAGAGATTGACTGAGAACAAGTGGGCGGTGTTATTCCGGCGGTTATGCTTTAATCAGGGAGCATCTCCTTCTCCTGTCTTCCATCCTTTCCTGCTGTTCCTCAAGTCACCTAATCGCTTCACCGCTACCATTCCCACCACGGAAGCTGTTACCATTCAGTACCCACATCAAGATGGTGCCGAAGAAAGAGCCATTGTTTCCGACTGCTCTTATCTATTGATTGGAAAGCGGAGAGAGGTGGGGAATAACAGGTATTGATTACCATTCCGGGTGAAGTTGCCAGGCTCCATCTTTGGAATGGTAAAGAAAAGGCGCCATTCTTTGGATTTCCCAGCAGTCTCGCCGATGTCAGAATATAGCCTCCAATGCCACCTTACCCCCCCCCCCAACCCTTGTACTGTATTATGCTGATTTCTATCTCCACGTGTGAAATGTATAGCCTTCTCCTAACAAAAGTTCTGGCCTTTCACACACTCCCCAAGCCGAGGCTTTCTCTTCGCCGTCTCGTCTTCACCCAGACCTTCCATTCCCATGTGAGGTCACAGACTTTAGATTCGGTTTCTTGTGTTGCTCTCCCTGAACTTTCTTTTCCCCTTTTATGTTGAAGATGTGTGTTATGCAATTGGGCCTGAGGTTCAGTGAGGGGCATGATGGAATATTGCCCTGCAAGCGTAGGCTCCATTAGGCTGATGTTTGCATTTGTACGGTCTGTTGGCCTAACACATTGCTGCTAAGGAGGAGTAGGAGGAGAAGGAGGAGGAGGAGGAGGAAGCATTCTGCGCTTTTATCCTTCTGCCTGCCTCTTATCCTTCAAGAAAATACCTCCAAAGTCAACCTCAGTCTGACACTGCTTTGACTTCCATATCAGTCAATTTCTAAGCGATTAGTACAAAACTTTTCAAGTTTGTAGTAACCAGTATCTTTTAAAAAGCCATTAGTTCCCCACAAAGTCATTGAATTAGGAATGGAATTACTGTTTCATTAATTAATGTAATTAGTTCAATTCCACCCTCAGCCATCTCTGTGTGGAGTTTGCATGTTCTCCCCGTGCATGCGTGGGTTTTCTCCGGGTACTCCGGTTTCCTCCCACATTCAAAAAAAAAAGGTAGGTATGAATGTTCTGAACTCCTGTTTCACCATTGCTGGATTGATCAGAGAGAAGTAGAGCAACTTCATATAGCTGCCGTCATGCTATTTGTTAGGGCAAAAACAATAGTCAACTAATGTTGATGGCGGTCGAGTGGTTAGTGCGCAGGCCTCACAGCTAGGAGACCCGAGTTCAATTCCACCCTCGGCCATCTCTGTGTGGAGTTTGCATGTTCTCCCCGTGCATTCATGGGTTTTCTCTGGGTACTCCGGTTTCCTCCCACATTCAAAAAAAAAACATGCTAGGTTAATTTGCGACTCCAAATTGTCCATAGGTATGAATGTGAGTGTGAATGGTTGTTTGTCTATATGTGCCCTGTGATTGGCTGGCCACCAGTCCAGTGTGTACCCCGCTTTTCGCCCGAAGATAGCTGGGATAGGCTCCAGCACCCCCTGTGACCCTCGTGAGGATAAGCGGTAAAAAAAAAATCAATGAATGAATGAATAAATAATAGATATCAAGGCTGCAAGGCGGACTAGTGGTTAGCACGCAGGCCTCACAGCTAGGAGACGTGAGTTCAATTCCACCCTTGGTGGAAGTTCTTTGAAAGTTCTCTGTGGGTTTTCTCCGGGTATTCCGGTTTCCTCCCACATTCCAAAAACATGCTAGGTTAATTAGCGACTCCAAATTGTCCATAGGTATGAATGTGAGTGTGAATGGTTGTTTGTCTATATGTGCACTGTGATTGGCTGGCTACCAGTCTCGCCTGAAGACAGCTGGGATAGGCTCCAGCACCTACCGCGGCCCTCGTGAGGATAAGCGATAGAAAATGAATGAATGAATGAATAATAGATATCAAGGCTGCAAGGCGGACGAGTGGTTAGCACGCAGGCCTTACAGCTAGGACACCCGAGTTCAATTCCACACTCGGCCATCTCTGTGTGGAGTTTGCATGTTCTCCCCGTGCATGCGTGGGTTTTCTCCGGGTACTCCGGTTTCCTCCCACATTCCAAAAACATGCTAGGTTAATTAGCGACTCCAAATTGTCCATAGGTATGAATGTGAGTGTGAATGGTTGTTTGTCTATATGTGCCCTGTGATTGGCTGGCCAGGGTGAAGACATCTGGGATAGGCTCCAGCGGTCATAGTGAGGATAAGCGGTAGCAAATGAATAAATGAATAATGTAATTAGGTACCAGGGAATGTAATTATTGCATTACTTTTTTCCAACGCCTTCAAATAGGATAGGATTTTTGCAGTTTCCAGAAATCCTTGGTTAAATTGTATGACTTATGAAGCCTTTAATTCTGCAGTATTTAAGGATACACTCACTCATAACAGTATTTATCTTTGTAACAAATCAGCAGGCTTTGGCACTGTACAAAAAAAAACCCCTTTGATGCGCAAGAAATTCTTGCAGTTGGCTGCAGATTAAGGAGCAAATCCCCTTTAACGAGACGATGTTTACAGATGTTGCTTGAGTAACCACGTCCTGCATTGGGCAAGCAAAGTGATACTGAGTGTTTTATTCAGGTGTTGGTTCTTCAAGTGGTTGTCAGAAGCTGAGCCCGACCTTTTATTGACATGTTTGTAGTGACGAGAATAACAATTTTGTGTGTGTGTGTGTGTGTGTGTGTTTGTGAGCATCTGCGGATCATTACAAATCCGCAGGTGTTCATAACTAAGAGTCTCTAATCTTTTTTTTTTTATTTGCATTTCCCAACATATTTCCCACATGACTACTCTTGAAATGTCTCGCTCACATGGTTTCAAGAAAAAAAACTATATATAGTTTGTCACAAGAATGTAACTTTTTGAATGTGCCCCTTTCTTTTAAAATACTTACCCGAGCAAAGACAAACAGAGCTAATTCTGTGAGTCGCCAGGCGTCCTCCTCCTCCTCTTCCTCCTCTTCCTGCACTATGAAAGCTTCTATTCACACTATACCAGCGCAGCAATACGGGAAAGCCCATATGTATCACGTGCATCTTTTTTTTTTCCATTCCGAGAACAGCTAACAATTCTAACAATTTGAGGTAACGTGAAGCGGCGACGTTGTCGTTCATCACAGCGCCACGGTGCTCAGGAGACATGACACCTCATGACACCAAGAAGGAAAGAGCAGTTCCGGTTCATTTTTTTTTTTCAGCAGGATGCTGTGATTAAATGTTACCTCCTTGATCATCTTGTCTTTCAATCATATGCAGATAAAGAAAGATATTCCCCTCATTTGCACAGAGAGACTCTGTGGTTTCAGAGCTTTCAAGTCCAAGGTTAAGCGAACCTGTCCTTGAAAATGGAGGAGGCGGAGAAGAGAACCCCCATTGAAGCGAGGATAGCGGTTATGCACACAAGCGTAAATACTTATTACGTGATGCAGACCACATCCTTGATTTCAGCACCTCTTCGTGCCTTGTTTTTCAGAGAGGGAGTTCAAAGGAGTTTTTTTTTTTTTTAAAGTAAAAAAGATTGAGGGAGGAAATAATTTGTTGCACATTCCAAACACTTGGAGCGCCAGCCAAACCTTCTCGTGCATTCAGATCATTTATAAAAGTCTGGAGCTGGAGGGGTCCTGAATAACATTCCGTATCATTTACCGTATCTTCACCACGGTAAGGATGACAGTGATAAAAGGAAGTTAATACTAAAAGTGGAAACACATGTTCAAAAAATATCACCGTGTACTACAGTAGTAACCTTACGCCATTGTTGTATTGTTGTATTACTGACATGGTTTAACATGGTCCATACATCTGTTTTCTACATTGCTTGTAATAATTAGCGTCATCGGTGAGCCAGAGCCTATCCCAGCTTGGAGGGGGGGGGGGGGGGGGGGGCTTAGGGTGAGAGGTTTTAACAGTCCCACACTGTACTCCTTCATTTAAGAGTCTAGTTTGGAGTTGTTTTTTTTGTTGTCCCCCACTTCTTCCCCCCCTTCATCGCCCCAATCATCCCGTCCTGTCACCCCTTGTCTCACTGCATAGTATGTTGTATATGTATGGATGATTGATTTCACAATTTTGCTTGTACTCCTGTATAAGTGACAAGAATAAAGGGCTTACTACTACTACTACTAGGTGGGGTACACCCCGAACTGGTCGCCAGAAAATGAATGCCGAGCCACTGATATGAACATACAATATAGGGCTCGACAATAACGATGTACCGATGGCCCGGGGCAAGTTAAAACAAAACTCGGGCAAGTAAATCCAATCAGTGATATTCCCGTCGGGCAAGTGCACTTTGGCATTCCGTACTGCAAAGAGGTTTTTTTTAAAAGCGGTTCTTGTTGGGTGTTGGTAAAACACGGACTGCGTAATTCCGGTGGTAATTTGCAAACCAATCCTTGCAAATCTTGAAATGGACCAATCAGAATTGTTTATTTAGACCGCAGTCCGTAGTCCACAGTCCGCGTTTTAGCCACATCCGTTCTTGTTCGCAATCAACCAATCAGCGATGGTTTGACTACGAAAACATCTATCAACAACTTCTGAAGGAAAACACCGAAAAGTGATGAAACAGTGCCTTCAAAACATTAAAAACAAAAATGACTTGCCCATGGGGAATCCTTAAGGTGAGAACTACTTGCCCCAACTTGCCCCATGTAAAATGAAAAGACTGCCATAATGATATCATGTCATTTTTGTGGCATCCCATGAGAATCTCAAATAAAGATGAAATGATTATCATTTATTGTGGTTGTTTTCCTACATAGATCATGACGTTGCATGGAAGTCTGGATTGTCAAGAGACTTCTAGGCACTTTGCCTTTTATAAGTTGTGCATCACAATGAAACATTATCGAATAGACACATTTGTACTAGTAAAGTGTTTTTAATCCCGAAAAAAATGCTCAACGGTCAAACAATAATTTGTGAAGCAAAAAGTGAGAAAAATACACAGAGAAATGGAAGCGCTAGATTTTGTAGCTTGTGCAAAATGAGCACTTGGTATTGGATCTAATCGCTGGTGTTTCATTGTGACCACTTCAAATTGTCACAGCAATGTGATTCACTCACCTGTGCCATCATTTGATTTGCTGCCGCTAATAAAATACTTGTTTAGGAGGCACTGGTTCATCACTTTTTGCTGTTTTTTCCTTCACAAGTTGTTGAAGAATTAGACCATGTTGGCAGGGACGCCATGATAGATGTTTTCATAGTCAAACCATCGCTGATTGGTTGATCGCGAACAAGAACGGGTGTGGGTAAAACGCGGACTGTGGACTACGGACCGCGGTCTGAATAAACGATTCTGATTGGTCCATTTCAAGATTTGCAAGGATTGGTTTGCAAATTACCACCGGAATTACGCAGTCCGTGTTTTACCAACACCCAACAAGAACCGCTTTTAAAAAAAAGCTCTTGGCAGTACGGAATGCCAAAGTGCACTAGCCCGACGGGAATATCACTGATTGGATTTACTTGCCGGAATTTTGTTTTAACTTGCCCCGGGCCATCGGTACATCGTTTTTGTTGAGCCAATATGTGTGCATTTTTCGTACCCGGTACGCATTTTGTTACCTTTGGACAGTTTACTATTGCAAAAACAGTAGGATTACTGATAGGGTTGATCGATCTGAGCAAATTATCACGATGTAATTCGCTATAAATAAGTTTAAAAATGTTTTTATTATAATAACATATTGGCTTTTAGACAGAAAAAAGCTTTTATGAGTATGCCACACACACTGAATTAAAAACTACATATTTACCGTAAAGGGCTATATGACAACATCTTAAAATCTTATTCCCATTAATATAAGCCGTGGGGTTCTGGAACTATATGTTGCAAAGCAACAAAAAAAACTCTTGGCAGTATTCCCGACGGGAATATCACTGATTGGATTTACTTGCCGAATTTTGTTTAAACTTGCCCCGGGCCATCGGTACATCGTTATTGTTGAGCCCTGGTTAAATTCTTTTCGTTTGAGCAAATAAACCGAATGCAACTGGAATATTTGAGTCCATGTATACGTGGCTAGTGTTATGTATAGACTATAGCGACATACCTGCCAACTCTTACATTTTTGCATTTTGAAAATGTGGGAAATTGTGGTCTTTCCACCTGTATTTTCAACACCCTGTGTTATTTTACTTTTTATTTTGAAATCCCGACTGTACCGGCTACCAATATTGCCGAGTCAAAGGGCAAAAGAAGAGTAGTTTCCCGGGGGAAAATGGATGCTTGACAGGTATGAACCACATTCCTGACTAGCTGAATCTCACATGAGCAAGTACTATGGTGACAGGCAAGAATAAACTTAGAACCGAGGACAGAGAAAGACACGGTGCAGGGACCGAGGGTAGAAAGAGAGGGAGAGAAAAGAGAAAGGGATTTGGTGAGGGATGAGTGCCGCACATTTTTCAACGATCAAGTCAGTTCATATAAACCGATCAACATCAGGGCATCCGTGCTGTGACCCGACCGCGGCTTTAAAGGAGCGATTGCAGGATGGTAAAGGAACAATGTGTGTGTCTGTTCTGCCGTGGTAGCGGTAGGGGGTGAGATATGGGCCAGCTGACAGCAGCCAGAAAGGCGGGCGGTTACATTTTCTTCACACACGTAAACAATGACATTTCCAATTTCCTGGAGACCATGGAGATAGAATACACGGCTGCGAGACGAACACGCTTTTCTACTTATGGCGCATATGACCGACTCGCATATCTCTGAGTCACTCGCTAATATAAAAACATTTTGGATCAAGCACCATGTGTCCAGATGTTCAACTTGCAGCTCTCATCCATCTGTTGGCAATGTGATAAAAACAACCAGATGGAGTTACCTGCATCACCTCCCCCATCCATAAAGTTCTTGTTTACCATGAAGTGTGAAATGCATTAGAGCAGGGGTCTCAAACTCAATTTACCTGGGGGCCACTGGAGCTAGGGTCTGGGTGAAGCTAGGCCTCATCAGGTAAAAAAAATAAAATTATATATATATATATATATAAAATAAAAATGTAACAAAAATAATAATAAATATTAATTATGTTAAATATTAATAAATCTATATAATATAATAGGCTTCAATGCTTCTGCTATACCCTCCACTTTTTCAGTGCTTCGGTTCTTTGGAAAAGCTCTGATAAAACATGAAATTTATTATAAATTATGATAAATGAATTTTTATTTATTATTAAATTATTAAATAAATGTTTAATGTTAATTTTTATTTTTTGACACAAAATAAGATGGAAAAATAAATAAGCAAATCAAAAAACAAATGAAACAAATTAACAAATATTTTTTTTATTTATTATTAAATTATGAAATTAATGTTTAATGTTAATTTTTATTTTTCGACACAAAATAAGATGCAAAAATAAATAAGCAAATCAAAAAACAAATTGAACAAATTAATTTTTTTATTATTAAATAAATGTTTAACGTTAAGTTTTATTTTTCGACACAAAATAAGATGGAAAAATAAATAAGCAAATCAAAAAACAAATGAAACAAATTAACAAATTTTTTTTTTATTTATTATTAAATTATGAAATTAATGTTTAATGTTAATTTTTATTTTTCGACACAAAATAAGATGGAAAAATAAATAAGCAAATCAAAAAACAAATTGAACAAATTAATTTTTTTTATTATTAAATAAATGTTTAACGTTAAGTTTTATTTTTCGACACAAAATAAGATGGAAAAATAAATAAGCAAATCAAAAAACAAATGAAACAAATTAACAAATTAATTTTTATTTATTATTAAATTATGAAATTAATGTTTAATGTTAATTTTTATTTTTTGACACAAAATAAGATGGAAAAATAAATAAGCAAATCAAAAAACAAATGAAACAAATTAATTTTTATTTATTATTAAATTATTAAATAAATGTTTAATGTTAATTTGTATTTTTCGACACAAAATAAGATGGAAAAATAAATAAGCAAATCAAAAAACAAATTATTTTTTATTTGTTATTAAATTATTAAATAAATGTTTAATGTTAATTTTTATTTTCCGACACAAAATAAGATGGAAAAATAAATCAGCAAATCAAAAAACAAATGAAACAAACTAACAAATTAAACTTTCATATCAAGGCGGGGGCCTCAAACTAGCGTCCCGCGGGCCGCATTTGGTCCGCGGGCCACGATTTTGAGACCCCTGCATGAGAGGAATGTGTCTGTGTGTTTGTATGCTTTTTCAAAGCCATGTGTACTTAGCTAGCCTTTCCATTGTTTTTTTCCCGCGGACCCTGACTAGCGATAGGGTTTGGTTGCATTTTGTTGGCTGTCTCGTCTGCTCAGTGTTTCAGGCCTTTGTTTAGCTATCAGGGGGAGAGAACCGGGGGCGGGGGGCTGGGGGGGGCTCGCTTGGTGCTCGGCAATGTGCGAGCAGCGGTGCAGGCCTCCTAACACCATCACAGGGTGTTTCAACCCGCTTCACTACACCAGATCTAAGGAAGCAGACCCGAGCCAATTAAGAGCCGCTGCTGTCTGCCGCAGTGCGACCCGCACTCCCTCCCACCCAACAATGCCCCCCCTCACCCCCCTCCCCAATAGCTTTGATCTCTTGCACGCTACGTAAAAAGCAAAGCCAGAACACTTTGCCCTTTCTGTGCAGGCTATGGACGACAGGCCTTGTCCAATTATTACAATCTGGTTTGGGTATTTCTGGGTAATCAGACAGGAATATGACAAATTACCTCGCTCTCACTCCATCTGCCCCCAACCAAGCTGTTATTTTATGGCGAATGCACAGTCAGATCCTGTATTTCTTTTGCTACACTTGAAACTCTAAAACATATTTACATTACATTGACGGATGTGTGTTTTCTTTTGTTTTTTTTGTAGTAGGTCTTTAAAACTAGTGACTAGAGCAGGGATTCTACACCCTTTTTCACCTCGGGGCGTCGAACGGCAGCTGGCTATGTGGAGATGTTGCAGGGGGCATCCCTCAGGACTGAAGGCCCTCGTCTGTGTGGTCATGACTGGGTTTTCCAACCGGACAAAGGACTTCTTCCAGAGGAATAATGTCACTCTTTTGGACCATACTGCCTGTTCCCCTGATCTCACTCCAGTTCAAACCACAGTTCTCTGTGTCAAGTGCCGACGTGGTTACCCACTATGCCAATAAGAAAAATAAACTCAGTATACATAAGTATATGTAAGTTCCTTTTTGGCTGAAGGGCAGCATTAATAGGTCCAGCTTGTAGTTAAAAAAAACGGCAGCTCACATCAGGCATATTTAGGGGATATCTATTCATTTTCTACTGCTTATCCTCACGATGGTTACAGGGGGTGCTGGAGCCTATCCCAGCTGTCTTCGGGCGAGAAGCGGGGTACACCCTGGACTGGTGGCCAGCCAATCACAGGGCACATATAGACAAACAACCATTCACACTCACATTCATACCTATGGACAATTTGGAGTCGCTAATTAACCTAGCATGTTTTTTTTGGAATGTGGGAGGAAACCGACGCATGCACAGGGAGAACATGCATATCTATTATTATTTCTTATTTATTTTTTCTAGTTACATTATGCATTTTTGCTCTATTTTTCTACTGTTTTTTTGTCTTATTTTTCTGTGGGCCACACTTTTGCTGGTGTTGGTGTTTCTAGGCGAGGGAGGAATATGTCCAAGTTCTGTCTTCTTGTCTTTGTCACTGATCGGGGGTTGGGTTGCATTGTGGAGGTTCGAGCTCTCAGACTGGCATTGCTCGGCATTGCACGCTCGTGCAGCGGATAGTTTACCTTGATTGATCAACTTCATGCATTCATTTTCTACCGCTTATCCTCACGAGGGTCGCGGGGGTGCTGGAGCCTATCCCAGCTGTCTTCGGGCGAGAGGTGGGGTCACCAGCCAATCACAGGGCACAAAAGACAAACAACCATTCACACTCACATTCATACCTATGGACAATTTGGAGTCGCTAATTAACCTAGCATGTTTTTGGAATGTGGGAGGGAAGTGGACTACCCGGAGAAAACCCATGCATGCCAAGTGTGGAATTGAACCCGGGTTTCTTAGCTGTGAGGTCTGCGTACTAACCACTCTTCTAGAAAATTCATTAATTCATTCATTTTCTATCGCTTATCCTCACAAAGGTCGCGGGGGTGCTGGAGCCTAGCCCAGCTGTCTTCGGGCGAGAGGTGGGGTCACCAGCCAATCACAGGGCACAAAAGACAAACAACCATTCACACTCACATTCATACCTATGGACAATTTGGAGTCGCCAATTAACCTAGCATGTTTTTGGAATGTGGGAGGAAACCGGACTACCCGGAGAAAACCCACGCATGCACGGGGAGAATGTGCAAACTCCCCACCAAGATGGCTGAGGGTGGAATTGAACCCTGGTCTCCTAGCTGTGAGGTCTGCGCGCTTGATTGATCAACTGAATAAATGCATGATACAAAAAACACTGTCTTTCATAATAATGCGCACCCCTAATCACTTAATATAGTGACCAGAAATTGTCAACATTGTCTTCCATGTATGAGATGTGTCGTATAACGAAAATGTAACGAACTGCTTGATTGATGATTCACTGAGAACTTGTCACCGCATCTACGCCTAGATTGTCATGGCGATTCGAAACTGAAAAAATGAAAAATACAATAAAATTAAGTTTCAAAATATCCAAAATTCACATATCGACAGATCTGCCAAATATTGTTTTTCTGAAAGTGTACGCTATTGTGTGTATTCCCAGGACCTCCGCGGGTGTCTGAAAAAGTTGCCCACCGCCAAACGGCTCGCCTCGGGGGCGCCATCAAACTGCCCTGCCCGGTGGATGGGGACCCTCCGCCTCTCATCATGTGGACCAAAGACGGCCGCAACATCCACAGTGGCTGGATCCGTTTCCGTATCTTGCGCATGGGGCTCAAGATCAAAGAGGTGGAGGCGGATGACACGGGCACCTACATCTGTAAAGCCACTAACGGATTTGGCAGCGTCAACATCAACTACACCCTCATCGTCATTGGCAAGTACAGTTTATTAAGATCTTTTTGGTTCGGGCATTTAGTTTGGGCACTCTTGTTAAAGATACATTGTTTTAAATATAAAGGCACATAAGATAAAGTACATTATGCCAGTGATTTTCAACCTTTTTTTAGCCACGGCACGTTTTTTTACATTGTAAAAATCTTGTGGCACACCACTAACCAAAAATGTTCCAAAATGTCACCACGACCTCACACGTGCATCAATAAGTCTATCAGAGGAACAAGGTAGGTGTTGCCATTACATTGCTAGTCTTTACACCACAGACACTCCACAGTAGCCACGTTTTTACATCACCACTTTTTCTCTTTCCGAATCACCTTTTGGAAAACAATGGTATCCATAGAAAGGAATATTCCAATCTCTTGTCTACATGCGCCGTGAAAATCAACCAGAATAGTCAATAGGGCATGCCCAGTAAAACGTAAACATCAACATCACGTGATACCGGCTTCCCCCGAGTTATTCTTTCACTTGTTGGAATAACTCCGTATTGCCAGTTTTTCGTCTCATCCAGTCTTGAAATTTAGTTTGAATCAAAAACCAACTTTGCTTAGTCCAGTGCCGATTGCTGGCCTCCATTTTTAAAAGTGAAGAACGTCTGGATCTGTGTGTTACGTCATATCTGAGCATGCGCTGAAAGAACGCACCCGGGATCAATTTAAACAGGAAAAGATCAAAGTCAATCTTGCTAATATTTTATAATTAAACTCAGGACATGTTTTATATATATATATATATATTCATTCATTCGTTTTCTACTGCTTTTTCCTGATGAGGGTTACAGGGGTGCTGGAGCCTATCCCAGCTGTCTTTGGGCGAGAGGCGGGGCACACCCTGGACTGGTCGCCAACCAATCACAGGGCACATATAGACAAACAACCATTCACACTCACATTCATACCTATGGACAATTTGGAGTCGCTAATTAACCTAGCATGTTTTTGGAATGTGGGAGGAAACCGGAGTACCCGGAGAAAACCCAGGCATGCACGGGGAGAACATGCAAACTCCACACAGAGATGGCCGAGGGTGGAATTGAACCCTGGTCTCCGAGCTGTGAGGTCTGCGCGCTAACCACTAGACCGCCGTCCTCACGGCACACTGACGGTTTCTCAAGGTACACTAGTGTGCCGCGGGCACAGTGGTTGAAAATCACTGCATTATGCATCAGTTATGCTGAGGTCTTGCCATGTCTCTCAGAGGTCAAGGTAGAGAACAAGTGGATTTACAGGGACTTAGTAGTGGATCCTCGGATAGTTGAGTGTGTTACAGCCGCTACCTCTCTTTCCCCAAAGTCAACATCAACACGGGATATTGTTTTATACTACTTCATCCTCAGTGAATCAGATGGATCCGGTGCTCTTCCTCCGCTCCTCAGCAGCAGCAGGAGGTCCACAACAAGCAACACATTCAGTGTCTCCTGTCTCACATCTGATAGCCTTTGTGTGGATGCAGTATTTATGCATGTATTTCCTGATGAATGAGCGGAGCGTGAAGGCTGTGTTTAGTCTAATTCAGGGGCCTCAAACTCAATTTACCTGGGGGCCACTGGAGCTAGGGTCTGGGCAAGGCTGGGCCACATCAGGTTTTCAAAAAAAACCAAAAAAAAACGCATTTATTAAAAACAGAAAAATATACAAACTTTTTCAGTGCTTTGGTTCCGATTTTGTACAATAAAAGCTCTGATAAAACATTCCACTGTTCTCAAATATCTTAATTTTTATTTTTCTGCACAAAATAAGATGAAAAATAAATAAACAAATCAAGAATAAAGAAAATCAATCAGTAATAAATAAATATAATAATAATAATAAAACGGAAAATAATAAAAACTTAAGAAACCACATATAGTTGGTGGGTAGACAAATTATTTTTTTCAGATTAAAATGAACAAAGCATTATTAGAGCCCCGTAGACATGACAAAACACGACTATAGCCACATTTATACTCTTTTTATTTACAACATATTGCGCAACTGCAGGGTCTTGAGACACATGCTAACTCGCAAACTAGAGAGCTAGCGACCTAAACGGTAGCCTTCAAGTTATTTCCTTTAAACTTAAATAGCCAAAAACTTACCACTTCCACACGGATAGTGAGGATAACTATTAACAGTTACTTAACCTTTAACATGAACATTAATCAAACGTAATAATTTTTTCTGGGTACATGATACCATACAGCATCCATATCAAACTTGCGCGGCACGCACTAACATTAAACTTTCATATCAAGGCGGGGGACTCAAACTAGTGTCCTGCGGGCCACATTTGGCGTGTTTGAGACCCCTGGTCTAATTACTCTAAGATGCCTAATTAGGGACCAGAGAATGTGCACTGTTACTCTAAGCAGGAGGAGTCGGGGATGGCCTCAGATGAAAAAACCATAATCACGCAGATGTGGAAGCACGTCAGAAAAAAGGTGCATGCTGTAATAAAAAGGCTTGTCAGGAATAGTCTGGAACCACATCAACACACGTATTTCCTGTCTGCCATATTGCAAGATTGCCAGTGAGTTCAAAGAAAGGGTGTCTGCTGATTGTGCTAAAATGAAAGGTTAGGATTGGAGGCGCACAGCCAGCGTTTAATGTCAAGGTTTATTGTGCAGTAGTACCAAAGTCGGGCAAAACTGAACAAACGTGAAAAGGGATGTGATGTATATACGTGGAGGGTGGGGGGCAAGCGGACAGACTGTCCTCCACCAAAGCTATCTAAAGAATCTGGTCAGTCGGTGCAACATGGCGCCTCCTCAATCCCTCCAGCTGCCTGTTTTGCGCCTGTTTAGGGTGGTCTCCTGACAACTGGGGCCATCGCTTCCAGGCTCCCCCCTCCAGGATAGAGCCATGCCTGCGGTACCCTCCCCTTCTCAATCCCCAGCTGCTACAACAGACCGCATATTAACACGGGACGACTGTGTTTATGTGTGGATTTTATTAGCAATAAATGACAGAATAATTCAACGATGGTATAGTTTCTGTGTTTGACTCCCCTCTGGGGATGCTGTCAGTCCAAACGTTGCGAGTCAGTGATCACCTGCGCTAGCTGAGTGCGATGAACTTTCCCCTCGCATTATGTCGCCGTCAACATCTGGACCTCATTGTGGGCCCCAAATCATCCGGGCCATTTTCCTGCGATTCAGCTGGCACTGGAGAGGCCAGGGACCTGTTTCCTGTGGCTGGATTTGTGAATGAAGTGGGAGCGGATGGCGTCAGCCCCCCCCCCAAAAAACACTGTAACAGACCGTGCATGGTTTCAGGGCGGATTGCATTATAAGCTTTTTAGTTCTTGTTCTTGAATCCTGACTCCTGTAATTTAAAGGTCCCATAGTGTTGGCTTAAATGTAAGCTTTGCTTGGAACACGCCGTAGCTTTAACGCTAACGAGGCGAGAAGCGCTATTGTAAACTTTAACTACGTTTTACGTATACATAGTTACGTTACACTTATCCAACATAATAGATGTCATATATCACATCTAACAACGTAACAGGAGGACACAAGCGTTAGCGACTTTAGCATAGCTACTAGCCTGAGATGTACAGTGCATTTTAACAGCAACATCATGCTTTATTTTAGTTATTTATTATAGTTTACTTTGCACCTAACTATTCATTAGCAGAGCTGCATTCTTTACATTCAGATGTGTAGCGAAGCCTGTTTTTTTTGTGTGTGTGTGTGTGTGGAGGGTTCCATTGTTGTAGGAAGAAGGTTTTTCATCATAACAACCAGGACTACTTTATGTACAGTATATATTTGGTCGAGTGGTTAGCACACAGACCTCACAGCTAGGAGACCAGGGTTCGATTCCACCCTCGGTCATCTCTGTGTGGAGTTTGCATGTTCTCCCCGTGCATGCGTGGGTTTTCTCCGGTTTCCTCCCACATTCCAAAAACATGCTAGGTTAATTAGCAACTCCAAATTGTCCATAGGTATGAATGTGAGTGTGAATGGTTGTTTGTCTATATGTGCCCTGTGATTGGCTGGCCACCAGTCCAGGGTATACCCCGCCTCTCGCCCGAAGACAGCTGGGATAGGCTCCAGCACCCCCGCGACCCTCGTGAGGAAAAGCGGTAGAAAATGAATGAATGAATGTTCTTACTAGGTGGCACGGCGGCCAAGTGGTTAGCGCGCAGACCTCACAGCTAGGAGACCAGGGTTCGATTCCACCCTCGGCCATCTCTGTGTGGAGTTTGCATGTTCTCCCTGTGCATGTGTGGGTTTTCTCCGGGTACTCCAGTTTCTTCCCACATTCCAAAAACATGCTAGGTTAATTGCCGACTCCAAATTGTCCATAGGTATGAATGTGAGTGTGAATGGTTGTTTGTCTATATGTGCCCTGTGATTGGCTGGCCACCAGTCCAGGGTGTGCCCCGCCTCTCGCCCGAAGACAGCTGGGCTAGGCTCCAGCACCCCCGCGACCCTCGTGAGGAAAAGCGGTAGAAAATGAATGAATGAATGTTCTTACTAGGTGGCATGGTGTTCGAGTGGTTAGCGCGCAGACCTCACAGCTAGGAGACCAGGGTTCGATTCCACCCTCGGCCATCTCTGTGTGGAGTTTGCATGTTCTCCCTGTGCATGTGTGGGTTTTCTCCGGGTACTCCGGTTTCCTCCCACATTCCAAAAACATGCTAGGTTAATTGCCGACTCCAAATTGTCCATAGGTATGAATGTGAGTGTGAATGGTTGTTTGTCTATATGTGCCCTGTGATTGGCTGGCGACCAGTCCAGGGTGTACCCCGCCTCTCGCCTGAAGACAGCTGGGATAGGCTTCAGCAACCCTCGCGACCCTCGTGAGGAAAAGCGGTAGAAAATGAATGAATGAATAAATATTCTTACTATGCTATTATATGGTATTATTTGTTATAACATAATAAAAAGGGACATTTGCACAGTAGTGCACCATTTAAACTGCTCACTTAGGTATTTTCGTGCACTCAAAGTTCAAACTAATTAATTTCTCCCCTTAAATTAATTTGCAGCCTCTATTGACTTGCAATACAATCTTCTGCTATTAATTCAGAAGGCCCCAGTTACCAATGGTGCTAAAATAACAAGGATTAGACAACCATGTGATGCCCAACGCCACCTTTGTCTCCCTCCAAGTCTGCCAGCATTGTGTAAAAACAATAGCGGCAAGGCCGAGACATAACCTGCGCATAAAGGGCACCATTGTTTCCCAAAAAAAAAAAAAAAAAATTGCCAAAACGTCAAAAGGAAATCGAGTTCTGTGAGGGGGAAACGGTCAAAAAAAAAAAAACGGCAATGAGGGACCATGTTCTGTTTGGATTGGGAGGTTCAGGAAAACCTGGAGGAATGTGAAACGCCAAAGTGAGGCAGTAACAGAGGGAGACTTCTTCCAGTGTAGAATGTTATTTAAGCGGAAAGGTTATTATAGTTGGCCAGTTAGGGTCCTCCAAATAGCCGTGACATCATGGCTGGGCCTGCTGCTGCTGCAGGGGACAAACAAAGGAGGGTTTGTACCCACAATACTCCAGTCTACAGCTTTGAGGATTTCAGGGGCGGGGGGGGGGGTTAGAAGTCACATCTGGTCTCTTTACCTGGCGGGGTACTGGAGAGTATCACCAAACTGTATCTGAACAACTTCAGAATGAGGCAGCGAGAACAGACTGTACTTTTTGCGTACCTAAGCTGAGGTGCCTCAGTGAACAAAAGTATTGGGACACCTGGGCATCATTCATTCATTCATTTTCTACCGCTTTTTCCTCAAGAGGGTCGCGGGGGTTGCTGGAGCCTATCCCAGCTGTCTTCGGGCGAGAGGCGGGGTACACAATCACAGGGCACATATAGACAAACAACCATTCACACTCACATTCATACCTATGGACAATTTGGAGTCGCTAATTAACCTAGCATGTTTCTGGAATGTGGGATTGAACTCGGGTTTCTAAGCTGTGAGGCCTGCGCGCTAACCACTCAATACACCGTGCATAATTTTTCATTAATTCATTCATTTTTTACCACTTATCCTCACGATGGGTGCTGGAGCCTATCCCAGCTGTCTTTGGGCGAGAGGCGGGGTACACAATCACAGGGCACATATAGACAAACAACCATTCACACTCACATTCATACCTACGGACAATTTGGAGTCGCTAATTAACCTAGCATGTTTCTGGAATGTGGGATTGAACTCGGGTTTCTAAGCTGTGAGGCCTGCGCGCTAACCACTCAATACACCGTGCATCATTTTTCATTAATTCATTCATTTTTTTACCACTTATCCTCACGATGGGTGCTGGAGCCTATCCCAGCTGTCTTCAGGCGAGAGGCGGGGTACACAATCACAGGGCACATATAGACAAACAACCATTCACACTCACATTCATACCTACGGACAATTTGGAGTCGCTAATTAACCTAGCATGTTTCTGGAATGTGGGATTGAACTCGGGTTTCTAAGCTGTGAGGCCTGCGCGCTAACCACTCAATACACCGTGCATAATTTTTCATTAATTCATTCATTTTTTACCACTTATCCTCACGATGGGTGCTGGAGCCTATCCCAGCTGTCTTCGGGCGAGAGGCGGGGTAAACCCTGGACTGGTGGCCAGCCAATCACAGGGCACATATAGACAAACAACCATTCACACTCACATTCATACCTATACGCATGCACGGGGAGAACATGCAAACTCCACACAGAGATGGCCGAGGGTGGAATTGAACCCTGGTCTCCTAACTGTGAGGTCGGCGCACTAACCACCAGACCGCCGTGCCGCCCCCTGGGCATCATACCAAGAAGAAATCAAAATGGAAGAAAATATATAAGTTAGCTTCCTTGTGCAGCTGCAAAAGCTTCAATTCTATTCTTCTGGGGGGGACTTTGACGAGATTTTGGAGGGTGTCTGGGGGATTTTTTTTTTGTCCATTCATTGAGAAAGACATTTGTAAGGTCAGAGGTCGCTGAGGGTGGACAATGTTGGACAATGTTGAGGTCATCCATGCATGCATTTCTGGACCTTGCTTGCTTTGTGCACGACAGAATAGAAGCAGGCTTTCCTTAACTGTTCCCACAATCCTGAAAACATGGAATTGTTACAAATGTCTTGTTGATTGTGGTTTCGAATGTCGCTTTCTCGATTTATTCCGTCAGTTATTCCACTCATTCATTCATTATTGAATGCTTTTTTTTTTTGCCTATGGTCTATTGTTCTGTATGAACGTGGTACCTTTTGGATGCTGATTTTGTTCTTCTTCCTCACTCAGTTTAAGACCAAGTTTGAAACTCAGTTTCTTACATTTAGAATAGAATAAATAGTTGGAGGCGGCTGCACTAGTGGTTAGCGTGCATGCCTCACAGCTAGGAGACCTGAGTTCAATTCCACTGTCGGCCATCTCTGCGTGGAGTTTGAATGCGTGGGTTTTCTCCGGGTACTCCGGTTTCATCCCACATTCCAAAAACATGCTAGGTTAATTAGCGACTCCAAATTGTCCATAGGTATGAATGTGAGTGTGAATGGTTGTTTGTCTATATGCGCCCTGTGATTGGCTAGCGACCAGTCCAGGGTGTACCCCGCCTCTCGACCGAAGACAGCTAGGATAGGCTCCAGCACCCTCCCGTGAGGATAAGCGGTAGAAAATGAATGAATAGTTGGAGGTAACCACTTCAATGTGTAACCGACATGCTTTTCCTGGTTACTGTGCAGCGTATTTCAATGGAAGAGATGCATGCCGAGTTCTTATAAAATGCGTCTTGTAGTCATTTTTGGGGGTTTAAAACGGCATCAAACATGCTCTCTTCTATTGTGGAGTTACATCATCACCTGTTTGTGCCTCCTGCGCCAAAAAAAACATATATATAAGTCTTTGGGAGTGATGGATCTGGTTGAAAAAGATGTATAAATACATCTTTTAAATCGTTAATATTGAATGTGCAAATTTGCTTATGGTGGCCGGGTCTGGAACCGATGAACTACGATAAACTACGACAGTATTACAGATCTTGCTTCTAGTTAATTGCTAGCTACAGCGTATCAATTGCATACTTAAAAAGACGTATAAAACGGATACTAGCGCTGTACCTCTCCTTTTAATTCATCACTGCCTAATTTGAAAAGTCAGTACGCATCACAAAAGGGTCGATTAGGTTTCAGTCATTATACGTCTTTAAGCCCCCACTTAGCGGCTCGGCGTGATGTCAGCCGGTGACATAAACTCCACAGCTGTCTCCTGGAATTGCGCTCATGAAAAAGCAGCTCATGTTACTCCCAAAATGCTCCACAGTCCAACCCGATCGTGCCCCCCCCACCCCCCCACCCCCGCTATCTTTAAATGATAGATGCTATCTATAAATGCTGAATTTACTGATATGGCGCCAAGAACACGGCGCTAGGTTCATTTGGTGTCAAATTCACGGTCAGTGCGTCATTTTAACGGTAAATGCCCTGCCTTCTCTACTTTCACGGTACACTGCTTTGCAGTGTTGCCTCATTAACAGGATGACGGTGGGGGCTGCCATGTGAGGTGCCATCTGGCTCCTGAAGAAGAGGTCAATGTGTTGTTCAAGGTCACCGCAGGAACCAGAGGGTCCTGTTATCTGTGAGATGTTCGAATAACCGTACTAACATACATTATTGCAGTGATTTTCAACCACTGTGCCGCCGCACACTAGTGTACCTTGAGAAACCGTCAGGTGTGCCGTGAGGAATTATCCAATATCACTTTTTATAATTAACTTTTATTAATCATCATTTGCAAATATGATGTCAATAGTATACATGGACCCAAATATTCCAATTGCATTTGGTTTATTTGCTCAAACGGAAAGAATTGAACAGGGATGGAATATTCCTTTAACCAATCCGATTGAGGTATCTTGTACCCGCTCAAACGGAAAGTTGTCAGGGTTCGTTCTTCTTCGTGGGGTTTTTCTTCTTCTGTTGTTTATTGGCGGTTGGCAGGCAGCTTTCGTATGCATTAGCGCCATCTGTGGAACAGAATCTAAACCCTTCTATACTTTATTCACAAGTGCAGTTTTATTAATAGAGAAAATATATATCTATATAAAACATGTCCTGAGTTTAATTATAAAATATTAGCAAGATTGAATTTGATCTTCATTCATTCATTCATTTTCTACCGCTTTTTCCTCACGAGGGTCGCGGGGGTGCTGGAGCCTATCGCAGCTGTCTTCGGGCCAGAGGCGGGGTACACCCTGGACTGGTTTCCAGACAATCACAGGGCACATATAGACAAACAACCATTCACACTCACATTCATACCTATGGACAATTTGGAGTCGCCAATTAACCTAGCATGTTTTTGGAATGTGGGAGGAAACCGGAGTACTCGGAGAAAACCCACGCATGCACAGGGAGAACATGCAAACTCCACACAGAGATGACCGAAGGTGGAATTGAACCTTGGTCTCCTAGCTGTGAGGTCTGCGTGCTAACCACTAGACCGCCGTGCCGCCCTGAATTTGATCTTTTCCTGTTTAAATTGATCCCGGGTGCGTTCTTTCAGCGCATGCTCAGATATGACGTAACACGCAGATCCAGACGTTCTTCACTTTTAAAAATGGAGGCCAGCAATCGGCACTGGACTAAGCAAAGTTGTTTTTTGATTCAAACTAAATTTCAAGACTGGACAGACGAAAAACTGGCAATACGGAGTTATTCCAACAAGTGAAAGAAAAACTCTGGGGAAGCCGGTATCACGTGATGTTGATGTTTACGTTTTACTGGGCATGCCCTATTGACTATTCTGGTTGATTTTCACAGCGCATGTAGACAAGAGATTGGAATATTCCTTTCTATGGATACCATTGTTTCCCGAAAGGTGATTCGGAAAGAGAAAAAGTGGTGATGTAAAAACATGGCTACTGTGGAGTGTCTGTGGTGTAAAGACTAGCATAGCAATGTAATATTGGTCCGTGTGGCAACACCTACCTTGTTCCTCCGATAGACTTATTGATGCACGTGTGAGGTCGTGGTGACATTTTGGAACATTTTTGGTTAGTGGTGTGCCACAAGATTTTTACAATGTAAAAAATGTTCCAATTCGTCAAAAAAAGTTGAAAAACACTGCATTATTGTGTCACCAGATGACTCCGGTTCCGATAGGACAAGACCCGCCTTGTCTGACGGAAGGCAGTCAGAGCATGGTTCTGATGGCTTGGTGGAGAAGCTCGGTAAGTCTATCACCATGCAATGTCAAGCATCAGGAATCACGGTCGTTATAAATGTCTCTTTTTCCACAATAAACAGTACGCCCACGCTTCACGCAGCCCGCCAAAATGAGGAAGAGAGTGATAGCCCGACCCGTGGGCAGCTCAGTGCGGCTCAAATGCACGGCCAGTGGGACCCCTCGGCCGGACATCGTGTGGCTGAAGGACGACCAGCCGCTAACCGGGCAGGAGGTCGGTGAAGGCCGCCAGAACAAGTGGACCCTTACCTTGAAGAATCTGATGCCCGAGCACAGCGGCAGATACACCTGCAGGGTGTCCAATCAGGCTGGAGAGATCAATGCCACGTACAAAGTGGAGGTCATACGTGAGTAACACTAGTGTCAACTAAAACAGCACAACCCTCCTTTAAAAGGTTTCCCTGGCAAGTAGCAACATGAAAAAAACCACAACAAAAACAGCCATTCATGTGCTAGTGCTAGTGCTAATGTTCCTCTAATTCATTCACCCACTCACACGATGTTTTAATAAATATATTGTCAGCTCATTCACACTTAAACTGAACACAAAATGAAGATTTTCAATGGAAAAAAACAAAAACATGCTAGGTTAATTAGCGACTCCAAATTGTCCATAGGTATGAATGTGAGTGTGAATGGTTGTTTGTCTATATGTGCCCTGTGATTGGCTGGCCACCAGTCCAGGGTGTACCTCGCCTCTCGCCTGAAGACAGCTGGGATAGGCTCCAGCACCCCTCGTGAGAATAAGTGGTAAAAAATGAATGAATTAATGAAAAATGATGCACGGTGATAGAGTGGTTAGCGCGCAGGCCTCACAGCTTGGAAACCCGAGTTCAATTCCACCCTCCGCTATCTCTGTGTGGAGTTTGCATGTTCTCCCCGTGCATGCGTGGGTTTTCTCCGGGTACTCCGGTTTCCTCCCACATTCCAAAAACATGCTAGGTTAATTAGCGACTCCAAATTGTCCATAGGTATGAATGTGAGTGTGAATGGTTGTTTGTCTATATGTGCCCTGTGATTGGCTGGCCACCAGTCCAGGGTGTACCCCGCCTCTCGCCTGAAGACAGCTGGGATAGGCTCCAGCCCCCTTTCCCCCCCGCAACCCTCGTGAGGAAAAGCGGTAGAAAATGAATGAATGAATAACAGATATCAAGGCTGCAAGGTGAACTGGTGGTTAGCATGCAGGCCTCACAGCTAGGAGACCCGAGTTAAATTCCACACTCGGCCATCTCTGTGAGGAGTTTGCATGTTCTCCCCGTGCATGCGTGGGTTTTCTCCGGGTACTCCGGTTTCCTCCCACATTCCAAAAACATGCTAGGTTAATTAGCGACTCCAAATTGTCCATAGGTATGAATGTGAGTGTGAATGGTTGTTTGTCTATTTGTGCCCTGTGATTGGCTGGCCACCAGTTTATGGTGTATCCCACCTCTCGCCCGGAAGACAGCTGGGATAGGCTCCAGCACCCCCCCCCCCGCGACCCTTGTGAGGATAAGCGTCAGAAAATGAATGAATGAAAGAATATTAGCTTGTGCGTACAGCAAACATTTAGTCATGTCTACACAATAGTGACTCACTTGGGCACAATTAATCTTGTTTAACATCCTGCCATTGAGACTGGCGCGTGTTAGGACGCCGGCTCTGCTCCAGTAGCAGAGAACTGATTTCCAATCGGTACAGTATGTTAATCTGACTTTTATGCCAATATTGACTGATAATAATGACATAGTTGATGAAAGTGATGCTCTGTTCTCTTTCTTAAGCAAACAAGCAAAGCATTTGCATATATAGGTTGGATATTGTGGACATAATTACCGTATTAGTGGGTCTGATGTCTTTCCAGCGGACGCACCGTAACCTTTAAAGAAAATCTCTCATCTACTTCCTCCACACTCAGTCCTGTCCTTGCTGCATGCCTGATGAATGTGTGTAATCACGTATATGAGAAGCACATTGGGGAAGCGGGCAGGATAGAGAGGCCTTGTCCCCTGGTGTTTGCTCTAGGGATGGAAGATGGGGGTGGGGGGGTTGGCGCTGTAACTCAAAGACCCTCCACCCAATCTGGATCTGATTAAAGCCCAGCTTGCCTGCAGAACCCACTGTACAACCAGGAGCAAAGAAAACCAGGGAACTAATCACTCATACTCATATTGTCTTACATGTGGTACTCTACTTCCAGAGAGGACCAACTCCAAACCTGTCCTGACGGGCACCCACCCTCTCAACACGACGGTGGACTACGGCGGCACCACGTCCTTCCAGTGCAAAGTCAGGAGCGACGTCAAGCCGGTGATCCAGTGGCTGAAACGCGTGGAGACTAATGAGGAGAGCCGCTACAACTCCACCATTGAAGTGGGAGACCACCGCTTTGTGGTGCTGCCCACAGGGGAGGTGTGGTCGCGACCCGACGGCTCCTACCTCAACAAGCTGCTCATTACCCGCGCCAAGGAGGAGGATGCCGGCATGTACATCTGCTTAGGTGCCAACACCATGGGTTACAGCTTCCGCAGCGCCTTCCTCACTGTTCTGCCAGGTGAGGGACCGGAAATGCCTCTTTAGGGGACCACAATGCATAAGGCTAAAAATAAACAATTAGTTAAAAATCTCATCCAATACAAGAGAGGAGAAATATGATCTCAGGGAAGAACTCCATTTGAAACACTTCTATGCTAGGACTACGTTAAAAAGCCATAGCATTTCAGTATGTGGAATCAAACTATGGAATGGATTGAGTAAGGACCTCAAACAATGCACAACGATGAGCCAATTCAAGAAACAATACAAGCAGTTGATGTTTGCTAAATACAAGGATGAAGAGTCTTCAACCAGTCATGATGTGCTATATATATATATATATATATATATCACTATATTGACACTTACTATGGTACCCATTATGTCATTGGATGCTCATATCACCTCGTACTTCGGTACGTGACAAAAAATTAAAAAATTAAAAAAAAAATACTTAAATTATATGAGGAAAGCAGGAAGTGAACAAATGTAACAGTTACTGATTGTAAAAGTACCAGATAGAGGGGTAGGATTTAATAAGCTCTGCTTCTTCCTACTCCTTTTGGACATGTGGAACTGTGAACTGATTATGTGATGCATTCAATTGTAATCTGATGCATTTTCAAATGAAATAAAACCATTTAAAAAATTTTAAAAAAATGTAAAAAAAAAAAATAATAATAATAATAAAAATACAATGAAATAATATTATATTAGGAAAGCAGGAAGTGAACAAATGTGATGCACTCAATGGTAATCTGATGCATGTTCAAATGAAATAAAACCATTTAAAAAAAATTACATTTAAAAAAAAATTATTTTAAAATTTTAAATAAAAAAAATACAATTAAATAAAGAGCTGTGAACTGATTATGTGATGCATTCAATTGTAATCTGATGCATTTTCAAATTAAATAAAACCATAAAAAATTAAAAAAATTAAAAAAAAAATGTTTTCAATTGAAAAAATACAATTAAATAAAATCAAATTCTAGTAGGAAAGCAGGAAGTGAACAAATGTAACAGTTAATGTTTGTAAAAGTACCAGATGGAGGGGTAGGATTTAATAAGCTTTGCTTCTTCCTACTTCTTTTGGACATGTGGAACTGTGAACTGATTATGTGATGCATTCAATTGTAATCTGATGCATGTTCAAATGAAATGAAACCATTACCATTACCATTACAGTTGCACGCCAACAATCTGCATTCATGGGATCTTTTGCCTTTATACATGATTGTGGAAGGAGGAATAGGAGGACACCAATGGGAGCTCGCTCTCTACTCTTTTCATCATCCCTCATTCCTTTCCAGACACCAAGCCTCCCATCACGCCCATCTTCCCGGCCGCCTCCAGCTCCCTCCCCTGGCCAGTCATCATCGGCATCCCAGCTGGAATAGTCTTCATCTTCGGCACGGTGCTGCTCTGGTTCTGCCAGAGTAGGAAGCAGTGTCCCCCTCCCGGCGCCCCGGCCCCGACTCTGCAGCAGGCGCTGCACGGCTCTCAGCGGGCCCCGTGTCGAGAGCGTGACCGAGGCTGCGTCCCCGCGTCGTCCGGCTCGTCCAGCCCGGATAAAGACTGCATGAGCTCCATGAACTACGAGGAGTACCTAGCTCAGCAGCAGCAGCAGCAGCAGCAGCTCCTCCTCAACCAGGGAGGAACCACCATCCCGGCTAAGATCTATCCCAAAATCTACACTGACATTCACACGCACACACACTCCCACGTGGACGGAAAAGTGCATCAGCATCAACACATTCATTTCCAGTGTTAGCGAACAAGACTACAAAAAAAAAAACATCAGGAGGACAAAAAATGGCCAGTCATGTGACACCACGAGCTACAGCGACATCCAGGTGCTGTTTTTTTTTTTTTTTTTAAATTTCTATCCGATTTTCACGCCACTTCAAATCTATCAGCTCTTCGTTGTGCACTTCATTCAAAAGACGACAAGGAATTCTGTTGCGTGCGAGTTTGACTGCAGCTGTTCAGGCCTAACGAGAAGGTCTTCTTCTTCTGCAAAAAGCTGCAAGCGCGTGGAAGCGGCCGAGGTCACGTTTCACCTTCTGTTTAATCAGCTGTCGCTCACGCTCTCGTCTGCTCGTGAACGCTAAAAAAACGGTACTCACGGAAACACAAAAGGGCTTCTTCTTCTTCTTCTTACGTCGTCGTTGTCGTTGTCGTCCTACTCAGGTTGTCCTTACGTCAAAGAAAGCTGACCACTATCTTTTCGATCACACGTCTTCATCCCCCAGAGGCTGAACGGCCACAACATTAGGTACACCTGCAGAATATAATAATATTCAAACATATGATGTGTGTGTGTTAGTATGGACATTGTGATGTCATAGAAGACGTCTTATAAGTTTGATGCCAAAGAATAGACGTCATTTTTTGTTGAATGTTTGGTGGAAATCATTCATTCATTCATTCGCTTTTTCCTCACGAGGGTCGCAGCGCGTGCTGGAGTCTATCCCAGCTGTCTTCGGGCACCCTGGACTGGTGGCCAGCCAATCACAGGGCACATATAGACAAACCATAAGCGAATTTGCACATTCAATATTAACACAAAGATTTATTTATACATCTTTTTCAACCAGACCCATCACTCCCAAAGACTTATCTATACGGTTTTTTTTTTGCCGCAAGAGGCACAAACAGGTGATGATGTAACTCCACAATAGAAGAGAGCATGTTTGATGCCGTTTTAAGCCCCAAAAAATGACTTACAAGACGCATTTTATAAGAACTCGACATGCATCTCTTCCATTGAAATACGCTGCACAGCAACCAGGAAAAGGCATGTCGGTTACGCATTGAAGGGAATCTCGTCGAGCTAAGTGGTTAGCATCCAACTATTCATTCATTTTCTACCGCTTATCCTCACGAGCGGTACTGGAGCCTATCCCAGCTGTCTTCAGGCGAGAGGCGGGGTACACCCTGGACTGGTGGCCAGCCAATCACAGGGCACATATAGACAAACAACCATTCACACTCACATTCATACCTATGGACAATTTGGAGTCGCTAATTAACCTAGCATGTTTTTGGAATGTGGGAGGAAATCGGAATACCCGGAGAAAACTTGGAGAGAACATGCAAAATCCACACAGAGGTGGCCGAGGGTGGAATTGAACCCTGGTCTCCTAGCTGTGAGGCCAGCGTGCTAACCACTTCTCCGCTGTGTAGCATTGATATCTATTATTCATTCATTCATTCTTTTTCTACGGCTTATCCTCACGAGGGTCATGGAGGGTGCTGGAGCCTATCCCAGCTGTCTTGGGGCGAGAGGCGGGGTACACCCTGGACTGGTAGCCAGCCAATCACAGGGCACATATAGACAAACAACCATTCACACTCACATTCATACCTATGGACAATTTGGAGTCGCTAATTAACCTAGCATGTTTTTGGAATGTGGTAGGAAACCGGAATACCCGGAGAAAACCCACGCATGCACGGGGAGAACATGCAAATTCCACACAGAGATGGCCGAGGGTGGAATTGAACTAGGGTCTCCTGGCTGTGAGGCCAGCGTGGTAACCACTCGATCGCCGTGGTGTGAAAACCCGTAGATAACCCACGCATGCACGGGGAGAACTCCACACAGAGATGGCCGAGGGTGGAATTGAACCCTGGTCTCCTAGCTGTGAGGCCAGCGCGCTAACCACTCGAACACCGTGCCAAAATCATATTTTCTCGAAAAAAAATCAATTTTTAATTTCAGATATGACTGGATATGGTTAGTCTTGGACTGCCAATCCAAACTGAGCCTAATCATCAATGTAAAGTATCAATTGATTGGATATCCTTATATATAATGCAGGTATACCTAATGAAGTGACCTCGTCCAAGACTGCAAAGGATGAAGGAAACAGATTGAATGACATATTTTTCATTTTCTTGCAAAATTCCCCATCCTAATAAGTTCTCAACCGATATATATTCTTTAACCAGTTTGTGATTTCTAATCAAACGGTCACAAATACGTAATTTATTGTTGTTGTTTTTTTTTTTTCCAAGAAAATGTAACAAAAGTTTATTTTTCTGAGTAAAGCGTTTTACATATCTATGTAATGTAATGTAAAGTGTACATGTGTTGTGTTTAGTGTATCCACATGTAGTTATTGTAGTTATTTGTGTATACAAATGGTTCTATTTTTTGACAATCCCAAATGTTGTGTTGAAGAATCATCCAGTTTGTTGGTGGTTTGATTAAAATGAAGGAAGGATGTGAATATGCATTCCCAAAAGTGTGTGCCGAGGTGATGCAGAGGTCAAGAGACACAAACGACAAGGAAAAAGTGCTTTTTTCCTCTTTTTCCCGGTGAGTGATATCCCCTGCAAGACAAACACTTGATGACCGGCGTGGTTTTCTCATTCATGTCAATCTGTGTTCCTTTTCAAAAACCAATCTAGGTAGGATTCCCTTTCACCGCTTAGGAAGTGCATGCATTGTCCTGCTGTGGGACTGACGTGACAAGATCCCGTCATTCCTCCCTCCCCGGGAAGAAGGGCCGCTTTGTCCATCAAGCTCAGCTTTGCTTTGGTCTGATGATCACATGCAGAGGATGCGGAGTCCTGGCATCACACAGGTGAACATGTACAGTTATCACAACGTACTAATCAAATATACAAGGTAAAAAAAAAAAAGTTTTATTAAGCAGCCATTCTTTAAATAGGAGGGAAAAGGCCTGAGAACACAATGGAGGTAAATACTGCCCTCTAGCGGTGTTTTTGTTAACTGCATATACGCACCAAACGGGAATTCATTGTCGTTAGCTGTTTTTAATTGAAGAAAATTCATTTGTTCTTCATGGTATATTTCAAATAAATTCAAGTAACTTCATATTTCTGTACAAACCAAACAAATTTTTCAAAAACAGTGGAACCTTGGTTAGTGTCATTAATTTGTTCCAGAAGGTGAAACTCTAACCAAAACGGATGTTAACCAAATCAATGTTACCCCATAAGAACTAATGTATATACAGTAATTCCGTTCCAAAAAAGCAATTTAAAAAATATAGTTTTACATGCAGCCAAGTGGTTAGCGTGCAGGCCTTACAGCTAGAAGACCCGGGTTCAATTCCACCCTCGGCGTTGAAGTGTGGAGTTTGCATGTTCTCCTGGTACTCCGGTAGTAATATCTTACTTTTTATTTTTCTACACAAAATAAGATGAAAAATAAATAAGCAAATCAAGAATAAAGAAAATCAATCTGTAATAAATATAATAATAAAACGGCAAATAATAAAAACTTAAGAAACCACATATAGTTGGTGGGTAGACAAATTATTTTTTTCAGATTAAAATGAACAAAGCATTATTAGAGCCCTGTAGACATGACAAAACACGACTATAGTCACATTTATACTCTTTTTATTTACAACATATTGCGCAACTGCAGGGTCTTGAGACACATGCTAACTCGCAAACTAGAGAGCTAGCGACCTAAACGGTAGCCTTCAAGTTATTTTCTTTAAACTTAAATAGCCAAAAACTTACCACTTCCACACGGATAGGGAGGACAACTATTAACAGTTATTTAACCTTTAACATGAACATTAATCAAACGTAATATTTTTTTCTGGGTACATGATACCATACAGCATCCATATCAAACTTGCTGCACTAACATTAAACTTTCATATCAAGGCGGGGGCCTCAAACTGGTGTGCTGCGGGCCACATTTAGCTCGCGGGCCATGTGTTTGAGACCCCTGGTCTAGATCTCCCAGAAACTGCACCTATTTCCGAAGTCAGGTTCACTGTGACGTCATTGAACATGGTGAGAAAAGTGGAAAAAGCATAATAGGTCCTCTTTAATTATTAAAAATTATTAACTCACTTTTTTGGGGGTTGGGGAGAAAAAAAAAAAACACTTTCATATCCTAATTGTCTATATTTTTAATTTTACACAACTGTAAGAACATTAAAAGTCAAAGTCAGACAAACATGACAGGGTGAAAAAGACAACAATGAAAAATGTGTACAATAAGTGAAGACCATCAAGCCTTCTGGACGTTGCTGATGAGTTCATCGCAGAGTTTGGTGAGCTCTTCAGCCTCCTTCGTCTGTCAGATGAAAAACAAACATGTTTAGAATCGGAAAAAAAAAAAAAAAGAGTTTGTGCCGACCTTCTGGTCCAGGTTCTTCTCCAGCGACTGAACCTTCAGCTGCTCCCGCCGCAGCTGGACTTGCAGCGCCGACACTTCCGTCTTGTGTTTGGCGCGCACCTTGGCTATTTCCTCATTGGCGCTGGCGGCAAAAGAAGTTGGTGAAGATGAGCGACCGGTAACGCTCACGTCGGCAAATGTGCGGTTTTCTTACTGGCCAATTTTCTCCTCGGCGTGGGCTTTAAGGGTGTGGTAGCGCTGCTCCTCCTTTTTGATTCGTACCAGATAATCCTGAGCGCAAGCTTTCAGCGTCTCCTCATTCTGGGTGGGAGGGGGGGGGGGGGGGGGAGAGACGAAGAAGACCAGTTAGTCCGAGCATGACGTTTTAAATGTCATGTAAACATGGATCTGACCTTTTTATAGCCGTCAATGGCCTCCTTGTACTTCTCCAGTCGTCTAACGAGATCCGACAAGGACCTCTCCACCCCGTTGAGGTCGTTGGAGGCCTGCTCCTTCTCCAGCAGGGCCTCGCTGAGCTTGGCCTGGGACAGCTCGCGCTCCTTCTCTTGGTCGGCTTCAATAACATCCACATATTGGATCAGAAACACCGATGGTTAGCGCGCAGACCTCACAGCTAGGAGACCAGGGTTCAATTCCATCCTCGGCCACCTCTGTGTGGAGTTTGCATGTTTTCTCCAGGTACTCCGGTTTCCTCACACATTCCAAAAACATGCTAGGTTAATTAGCGACTCCAAATTGTCCATAGGTATGAATGTGAGTGTGAATGGTTGTTTGACTATATGTGCCCTGTGATTGGCTGGCCACCAGTCCAGGGTGTACCCCGCCTCTTGCCTGAAGACAGCTGGAATAGGCTCCAGCACCCCCGTGAGGATAAGTGGTAGAAAATGAATGAATGAATAATAGATATCAATGCTACACGGCGGACTAGTGGTTAGCACGCTGGCCTCACAGCCAGGAGACCCGAGTTCAATTCCACCCTCGGCCACCTGTGTGGATTTTGCATGTTCTCTCCGTGCATGCATGGGTTTTCTCCGGGTACTCCGGTTTCCTCCCACATTCCAAAAACATGCTAGGTTAATTAGCGACTCCAAATTGTCCATAGGTATGAATGAGAGTGTGAATGGTTGTTTGTCTGTATGTGCCCTGTGATTGGCTGGCGACCAGTCCAGGGTGTACCCCGCCTCTCGCCCGAAGACAGCTGGGATAGGCTCCAGCACCCCCCGCGACCCTCGTGAGGAAAAAAGCGGTAGAAAATGAATGAATGTCCTTTGAACTCACCCAACATTTTTGCGATGGTGAGCTCAAATTCTGCAACGACTTTCCTGTTTGGAAAAGAGAATTGGGGAAAATGTCAGCAAATATTAAAAAAAAAAAAAAAGTGATATTCCATAAAATGTTGCTTTTATTCAAAAGGCCCACCTCATTTCCTGACCTTCCTCGTGCAAGGCGTTATACTTGGCACACATTTGTTCCTCTTTTGCCTTTGCCTGCAGCACAAAGCAGAACACGTTCTCGTCAAAAAGCGATACACCAAGGGCTCGTCACGTTGGTGACACATTCTTGTAAACGACTCTTTTTCACGTCACGGTACCTCAGCCTGGACCTTGGCGATGGCTGCGTCCATGTCTTTCTGACTGTACTTCAGCACTTCGATGATTGTGCCTTCGCCGCTTGCAGGCTGCACGAAAGGAGGGACAAAGCTCTCCAGTATTTGGGGCGTCTGGATAAAAGGGTGATGATAATTATTAGGATTTTCATGATGATTCAACAACTACTATCCCTAAGAGGGACATACTGGGGCTGTGGTGTCATCGGTCAGTTTAGGGTTCTCCTGAGGTGAGCTTCCACCTTCCTTTTCAGCCACTGGAGGAATTTCAAACCTAAAAAAAAAAATCAGACAGATGACATTAAAGATATACCGGGTCACATGTTTACCAGTGCATCCACCGACGACGGCAGCACCGCTAGTACCGTAAATGGCCCCTTCATTACCGTGAAACAAGTGCCGCAGGTTGAAGAGACTGGTCCGGCACGACTGGGCCTCCGCCGCACTTCTTTGGGCTCTCTCTCAGCAGGGGGTCAAATTTAAGGTACAAAGACTGTTTGCGTAGTGCCGACTCCTTGAACTAGACACAAAATAAGAAATGTTTGAGGTCGGAATGCCGATGAAGGGGTGGCGAAAGTATCCGATGTATACATCAACACTCACGCTGCAGGAGCCGAACTGTTCAAGGTAGTCGATTTGGCCTTCGAAGTTGTTAGCCATGACTATAAAAAAAAAAAAAACATGATTATATGAACAAGTGGTATGGTTCTTTTACCCCCCCCCCAAAAAAAATAATCCTACACAAACCAGAAACTTCCTTTTTGCTCATTAATTAAATTAAAAAAAAGTTTAAAAATGATAGACTTTAAGAATATAGTACATCAAACACATTTTGCTTTGCTTCTTCCTGCTCCTTTTCAGACATGTGTGGTAATGAGGTATATACATACATTGCAAGTGTATTGTATTGCAAGTGTATATGTGAGAAACAATAATGTAACATAGTATGCATGTCTGAAATAAATTAAGAATACATTTAATTTTTGGGGGGAGAAAATCCCCCCCCCCCCCCCCAAAAAAAAAAAAATTCATGTATTTATAGTGTATTTATGTATGTATAGTCTGGGCTTCCCTACTAAGACTGCTGCCCCCACGACCCGGACAAGTGGAGGAAAATGGATGGATGGGGAGAAATTTATATATATATATATATATATATATTTTATATATATTTTATTTTTTTCTCCCTGTAAATACATCATTTAGAGAATACATATTTTCTGCTATAACAGTGCTCATAGAAAAAAATATATACGTATATAGCAGAAAAGGACTGTTATAGCAGAAAATATTTATTCTGTAAATGATGTATTTACAGGAAAAATATACAGTATAATATAATTCCATAAATGCATTTAATCTTATAAAAAAAAAAGAAACTGGTTAAGAAACTGCCATCAAGCCAAGTGCAGACTGGAAGACCTCCATTGACTTACACTCAGTCCCAGGAACAAACTCTTCATTGAGCTCAGACAGGCTGCCTTCTGGTTGTTGCTTTGCAGGGAGGAGTTCTACTGTGGAGGCTAGACCCTCCTCAGAGTCCTGGCAACACAAAAAACAACAATAAAAGATGGAGTCACTGCTCAATTAAAAAAAAAAACACACAAAAAAAAACACTTCTTATACCAAAAATATCTTTTTTTGGGGGGGTGTAATTTATCCTTACAGATTTCAAATGCCAGATCAGGATTTTAAAAAAGTGTTTTTCACCTCGACACTAATTTTTATTAGTATTTTCATATTTTTTATTATTATTTATTTTTATATTTTTATTATTATTTATTTTTTATATTTTATATTTATTATTATTATTAAAATAAACCAACCTGGATTATGTGTGGTACTGCTTTGGAGTTGATGTCAGGAATGGAAATGCTCTCATTAGCACTGCAGGTAAAGGGGGGGGGGGGAGATAAACCATATTAGCAAAAGGTGAAATATAAAAACCAAAGACTGGATTAGACTCGGTACCAAGCAGGTGTCTGGTCCTCTTCAGCAGGTAGAGAACCGGTCTGAGGAGAGTCGTTGATGCGGGACTTTGTTGCAAACGGGTCCTGGAGCTTTTCCCAGTCTAGAGAGTACACGTCTTCGGGGGCGCCCACATCCGACTTCTGCGCGATGTCTCCTTGTGCCTTCACATCCAACTCGGTCTCTTTGGGTTTGAAGCCAGGCGGCCTCTTGCCAAACTTCTTGGGTGGCGGCTTCTGTTTAAGCTCGCCGCAATCATCAAAGTTGAAGTCCAACTTGATGGGACTTTTGTTGGCGGGCGCGGAGACTGGCGGGGGCTTGGATTCGGCCGCTTGGGTGTCAGATGGAATGGGGGCCACGGTGGCGATGGGCTTCACGTTAGCTTGAATAGGCACCTCCACGTCTACGGGCTCCATCCGCTTCACCTCCTGACAGTCCGGCGCCTTCCTTCCTAGGAGAGGCGAGTTCTGGATTTTGGAGCCTCCCGTTTTGAAAGGATCGATTGAATCGATGTCGTCGGGATCAAAGCTGTAGGATCCTTTTGGAGGCGGCGGTGCATCTTCAACAAAACTTTCCGGATACTCGTGGGGGATGCCACCTGGGGAAGGCTGAGCGGGGACATCAGGTGTGGTGCTGCGTGATTCTTGCTCCGCGGCTGGAAGCGTCACGATGACCACGCTGCTGTCAGTAGAGCAGACGCCGGTAGAAACCAGGGAGTTCTCCAGCGAGGGGGTGATGGGTAGCGTCTCCTCCAATGCGGAATCCGACTTGGTGGGCTCCTCACGGATAATGTCTACAAGTTTGGGAGATGGGTTCTCACTTGGAGGCCTTGGAGGGGACAGGGCCATCTTGTTAGACGTCTGGAAAGGGTCCATGTTGTCCAGGTTGTCGAAATCCAAGTGGTAACCACCTTTGCTTTGTATTGGCATGTCATCATCTGGGTAGGAAGACAATTCGCCTGCAACGTAAAATCACAACACATTCAATAAGAGTCCAACACCCTTAATTGGCACATACAGTGGAACCTCTAAAGTTGTACAATTTAGGGTTCAACCTGCGAGAATTAATCTCTGTGTGTACCTCACAATTAACTCCACGGGTGGAGCTTTGCTTTTTCCGTGATTGACCAACATTATGGTTGAGATTCTACTAGGAACTTTCCCAATGCTAATGCTGAGTTATTTTTTTATCTTGTTTACTATATTTGGTAACACAAGTGTAAAAGGTGGGCGGCACGGCGGTCTAGTGGTTAGTGCGCAGACCTCACAGCTAGGAGACCAGGGTTCAATTCCATCCTCGGGCATCTCTGTGTGGAGTTTGCATGTTCTCCCTGTGCACGCATGGGTTTTTCAAATTCAATACATTCCAAAAACATGCTAGGTTAATTGGCGACTCCAAATTGTCCATAGGTATGAATGTGAGTGTGAATGGTTGTTTGTCTATATGTGCCCTGTGATTGGCTGGCGACCAGTCCAGGGTGTACCCCGCCTCTCGCCCGAAGACAGCTGGGATAGGCTCCAGCACCCCCCGCGACCCTCGTGAGGAAAAAGCGGTAGAAAATGAATGAATGAATGAAGTGTAAAAGGTGACTATAGGAGTGTTAGCTCATGTTCACAGGACTCTAATGCTCTATCACAGGGGTCTCAAACATGCGGCCCGCGGGCCAAATGTGGCCCGCAGGACACTAGTTTGAGGCCCCCGCCTTGATATGAAAGTTTAATGTTAGTGCGGCCCGCGCAAGTTCGATATGGATGCTGTATGGTATCATGTACCCAGAAAAAATTATTACGTTTGATTAATGTTCATGTTAAAGGTTAAATAAATGTTAATAGTTATCCTCCCTATCCGTGTGGAAGTGGTAAGTTTTTGGCTATTTAAGTTTAAAGGAAATAACTTGAAGGCTACCGTTTAGGTCGCTAGCTCTCTAGTTTGAGAGTTAGCATGTGTCTCAAGACCCTGCAGTTGCGCAATATGTTGCAAATAAAAAAATAAAAAATAAAAAAAAATAATAAATAAAAAAAAGAGTATAAATGTGACTATAGTCGTGTTTTGTCATGTCTACAGGGCTCTAATAATTAATTAATTTTATTTTTTGTCATGTATCAAAGTACGAGTTGATATGACCATCCAATGACATAATGGGTACCATAGTAAGTGTCTATATATATATATATATATATATATATATATCATATATCGTATATAGCACGTCATGACTGGTTCAAGACTCTTCATCCTTGTATTTAGCAAACATCAACTGCTGTATTGTTTCTTGAATTGGCTCATCGTTGTGCATTGATCTCGTACCTTGTTTGGGACCATCGGGTTGTTCAGGTGTCCCTTGTGGCAAAGTGCTACAAAAAGAAGCATCATTTTCAGTCTAAAATGATAACCGTTTATCATGGGTATATTATGAATGAGAGACAGTACATACGTGGTCAGGTCCAAATTTAAGGACTCCATTGCTTTTGTGCACTCGTCCAGAGATGCAATAACAGTCTTGGTAGGTGATAATAATCTTTTAGTTACTGGGTCTCTTCTTGGAGTCTGGAAACAAACCTAGACACAAAAATACTAGCTCAGTACAGGGAGGGTGAAGTACAAGAAATAATGTGTGATTATTTATCGATTGCGGTGTACCTTGATGCCCTTTGGCAACGTCTTGCTGGGGAGGTTCTCCGTCTGACGCAGGATGGACGGCCTCCCGGTCGGCTGGTCCAGGGTGAAAATGTCACTTGTGCTGCTGTGCTTTCCTCCTCCAGTGTTGACGCCAAAATTCTCATCGTTCACTTCAACAGAGTTCATCCTGCGTAAACAGGGAGTACTTAAAACTCTGAGGGGAGGGTCTTTACAAGATGAAAGCTGCATCTACTTGATAAGACATTTGGAAGGGTTTTTTTTAAGGTTTGCACCAAAATGTACTTGAGGTGATGAAACCCTGTGGGTATACAATTGCTCATAATAAACTCAACAATACCAAACAATATACAAACCATTTAGTATGGCCATTGCAATTTTGTTGACTATTATTTTGCATGACTGTAGCAATAATACGTTTGTCGTATGGCGCCCCCTTTGGTCAACATTAGAACAGCCCGACAGTAGGTCATGTGACTTTCTCACGAGTTGAAGCCTGTCTCATTTTTATACCGTTAAAAAAAAAGTCAAACAAAATGACATCAGTGCTTCATCAATTGTGAACCAAACGTTCGTCTTTGTCACAATGTAACACATGACCACTGTGTACATTTGTCATCACAATTTATACCACTGCCTTACATTGTTCATAAAAAACTCATTCGAACGTAAAACAGCTAACTTAGAGACGTTAACTTTAACCTAGTTAACAGTGACGTTGCATTATATATCGTTAGCATATTCGTATTCTCATCATACAAACGTTAACAACTACATTTACACACTTTTCACGAACTTGCCAAACAATGGTAGCTAACGGTACTGGGTTCAAATAAAAAAAACTTAGTTTTAAAGAAGTACACGAATATCCAACCACGTACCTCGAATTCAATAAAAAAAAACTCGCAGAATGGAATCTTCCAGTCGTCACATATAACTCTAGTGTGGGCAAATAAGAATGACTTTCTGTTTGAAAAATCGCCTTCCTGTTGGGAGAAGACCGTTTGGGTGTTAAATACCATAAACGGACCAATACGATTGTGAGAAACATTCAAAGTAGCCAATCGCGTAAAACACGGAAGTGACACACTGGCGACTGCGCATTGAGGAGCTCCATCAAAGACATTCACAAAGTCAAGATGATTCAGGAAAAGCGAAATTGAATGTGACAACTATCTGAAAGGTTTTGTTGTTTATCGTATCTTACGGCCACTGTTAAATGTGATTAGTTTATATGTTGTGTATTATGCAAAATGTTAACAAATTTAGCAATGTTTTATGCAAACATGTTTGAAATGTTAAGACGTCAATGAGCTATACGTTAAGCTTTTTTTTAAACAAGCTTGTTAGACGACACAAACAAGATTACTCTAGGTATCTACCACGTGAATATATGCGCTTAGTTTGTCAAATTATCCATACTTTATAATTACAAAATGTCACAGCGACAACATAAAATTAAGAATTGATTCTTTAACCACTCCAGTACAGTACGTAGCGATAAAAATAAAAAGAAGAAAGCCTGTTCCTTTTAATTCCAGAGGGTGGCAGTAATGCAACAGCATGGGTTCCAGCTGCCGCCAATCACCAACGAAGAAGAAAAGCAGGCAGTATATTCAGGTTGCCCGCCAAATCCGATTGTAAACAAAGTTCGACGGACAAACGATGAAACAGTTTGACGTTTCCATGTAACAGCGACTACATTCTCGTCGACAATGAATTGCAGTGGAAAAGGTAATATACATACATAAGTATACATGTCTAATATGTAAGCTTTACAATGTGCAGTTCGCGGAGAAGACGACTTGACTCAGTTAAAAGGCCTTGCCTTTACGATGACACGAGATATCACGTCTGTTTCCAGTAAACTGCCAAATATAATAATATTATAACGATTATAATAATAATACTATAATGGTAGCCATTATTATTGTTTTTGTTTCTTTTCTAGGAGGTAGCGATTCTAACCAGTTCGCTGGCAGGTTAGTAAACTCAGGACACATACACCTTACCCCTAAACATGAATAGCCACATTTCCCAATGCAATTAAATCAGCAGCAATCTTAATTCCATTCACATAATCATACCTCATTTGTTTTTACATTGTGTCTAGTTTTAATTCTTTGGTTTCATCTCGGTCTTACAGCGGCGACAGTGATTCCATCAAAGTTTTTGTTCGAGTTCGACCTCTGACCCAGGGCACCGGACTAACCACTGATGGAGATCAGAGTCTATGCCTCAAGGTCACCTCACCGAGTACTATACGTCTCCTCTCAAAACCCGAACCGCGAACCTTCACCTATGATCATGTTGCAGACATGGACACGTCGCAGGTCTGGTTTGGTGGAACTTTTCTTATTTTATCGTCCATAAAATGGACTAACTTTGGCGTTGTTGTGTGAACATCGTGTGCTATTCTCCGACAGGACTCTGTATTTTCCAGTGTGGCCAAGAGTATTGTAGAGTCTTGCATGAATGGATACAACGGTACCATTTTTGCCTAGTAAGTAAACTGTGTAATCAATAATACACCATAAAACTATATTGGCAAAGTTAGTTATTGTGTTTCTTTTGCAGTGGCCAAACAGGCTCAGGGAAAACGTACACCATGCTAGGTGAGAATTTGATTTAAAATTTGTTTCATAAAGAAATTTAATTTTTTTTTCTTCCACGGTTAGGACCTTCAGAGTTGGACAACTTTACAGATGAACTGCGGGGTGTTATTCCCCGCAGTTTTGAGTACCTGTTTTTTCTCATTAACAGAGAAACGGAACGGGTGAGTGTAGTTAATCATTATGAAAGTCATAGAAAGATGTTGTTTTAACAATAATGTTGTTTTTTTTTCAGTCTCAGTCCAAAAGTTTTCTCTGTAAATGTTCGTTCATTGAGATTTACAATGAGCAAGTTTTTGACCTCCTGGACACAGCCTCCGCTAGCTTGTTTGTCAGAGAGAACATCAAGAAGGGGGTGTTCGTGGAGGGGGCTGTGGAGAAGTTTGTCAACTCTGCTGCTGAAGCCTACCAGGTTGGAAATAACAGTGTAATCTATGTTGTAATGCGGAATAATCCATCATTATTATTATTATTAATCAGATATTATTTAATCAGATGTTAACAAAATTAATCCATCGACATTTCTTTCAGGTGTTGTCTCGTGGTTGGCGTAATCGCCGAGTGGCCTCCACTTCCATGAACCGCGAGTCTTCCAGGTCTCACGCTGTCTTCACCATGATTCTGGAGTCCAAGGAGTCCATGAATGAAGTGGTGAACATCAGGACGTCTCAGCTCAACCTGGTGGACCTGGCAGGCTCAGAGAGGCAGAAAGACACGCACACTGAAGGCTCCAGACTCAAGGTTAAAGATTCCTGATTCATCACTGGCTCAATGAGGTCCTGTTTTGTGTTTTTTTTGTTTGTTTTTTTTTGATGCTACTGTGTGCATTGGTTCTATTTTCAGGAGGCCAGCAGTATCAATCGCTCCCTGATGTGCCTCGGTCAAGTGATTATGGCTTTAGTTGACGTATCTAATGGGAAGAACCGCCACATTTGCTATAGAGACTCTAAACTCACCTTCCTGTTACGGGTCAGCGGCTACACATTTCAGTGCATATTACCGTAAAATATTACACAATGTTAACCGCTATCTAAACATTTTTAGGATTCTCTTGGTGGAAATGCAAAGACTTACGTCATAGCCAACGTTCACCCCGGATCAAAATGTTTTGGGGAAACGTTATCGACTCTGCAGTTTGCCCAGAGAGCAAAGCTGATCAAGAACAAGGTAATTGAACATTACCTCTTGTTGCAACACAGCAAACCGTAAATGTTCTGTTTTCCTGTTTCTTACAGGCCATCGTCAATGAAGACACTCAGGGAAATGTGAGGCAGCTACAAGCCGAGGTGAAGAAGCTAAAGGAGCAGCTGGCACAGGCTCGCTCATCTCAGCCAGTGCATTATGGGAGCGACGTCGCACCAGGAGGACCGGGGCTCCTGATGTCCAGTAATACTTCTTTACAATTAACTGCATTTCATAACTCGATCATATATTTTTTTCCTGCTCAGTATATGACTGGTTTTAGTTGGGCGTACGTATGAGAGAATTACAAAAATATGCGAGTAATTGATGAAGGAATAGTCTATTTTTGACACATGGCTTACTGTTACTCCTCCAAATTATCCTGCTAGTTTCACATCGACGTTCTCCAATTTCAGGTCAACATTTGCAATAAAAGCAACTTGTAATTATCACATAAGATTCAGCTCCAGAACCTTCTCTCGTCAATTGCCATTTGCATCGTTATACATACAGTATATGCTATACAGTCAAGTCTTGGTTTTGATATGATTTAGGTTTTCGCCTGAAATCTTTGGCAAAACTTGTTTTTTTTTTTTTTTTGAAAAGTCTGTTTTCATCCAATATTGTACCTAACAATTGTACCTGCTGGATAATCCGCCACGGGGCCAAAGAAGGGTGAGAGTGACAGCAGTCCATTTTCCATTTATAATTATTTTGCATTCTTTTCTGCCTGCGAAACTATAATCACTCGCTAAATTTTTTTTGTTTTTCATATTTTGGGGGGGCGGCACGGCGGACGAGTGGTTAGCGCGCAGACCTCACAGCTAGGAGACCAGGGTTCAATTCCACCCTCGGCCATCTCTGTGTGGAGTTTGCATGTTCTCCCCGTGCATGCGTGGGTTTTCTCCGGGTACTCCGGTTTCCTCCCACATTCCAAAAACATGCTAGGTTAATTAGCGACTCCAAATTGTCCATAGGTATGAATGTGAGTGTGAATGGTTGTTTGTCTATATGTGGCCTGTGATTGGCTGGCCACCAGTCTAGGGTGTACCCCGCCTCTCACCCGAAGACAGCTGGGATAGGCTCCAGCAACCCCGCGACTCTTGTGAGGAAAAAGCAGTAGAAAATGAAATGAAATATTTTTGTGTGTCTGGAACAGATTAGTTGGATTTATATTTTTTCCCATGGTTGTTTTGGTTGTTATCTGATCCTTTTGGAAGAAGTTAATGGAAATTATTCATATATTTATGAACGATTACCCACTCAGTGTGAATGAGATGTGTTTTCTAATTCCGCAAGTTTGCAGGTCCATAAATTGGGAATCACGCTACAGTGATTTATTCTTTCATGAACTGTATCATTTTTTTTTTCCCCGTCCAGAGCCAAGCATAGACATGGAACGTGATGTCTTGTATAAAACCAAGTTTATTGCCGCTGTTCGTTTGTGGAGGAAGCGTGAGGAGGAAAAGAAGGTATGGGCATCTTCTCTTTTCTTCTTTTTCTTAATCTCTTGTAGTTTGCCACTATTATTATATTCCGTATCTAAACATTTCTTGGAAACTTTGTGGAGGGATGGTACAAGTAGCGAGGAAAAAGCCATTCCATTTTCAGAGGTGCTATACCGTCCAACTGTGCATCCAGGTGCTGCTTAAGAAGCTGTCTCAGCTGGAGGAGGCCTGGACCCAGAAAGACAAGTTCATCCACTCCAGTCGTCTGATTGTTAAGTTCCGTGAGGATCATATCAATCGTCTTGAGAAGAAACTAAAAGCAGGATCTGCCTCCCTTACGGACGAGGAGTCGCAGGCTCACATTGACCAGCTGAAGCAAGAGAATAAGATTTTACGAGACCAGGTGAATTTATTTCATTCACATTTATACTCTATTATTTTTGAATTACAATATTTATTTATTTTTTTCAGGTTGACCATCACCCGAAGATGACTCGCTATGCAGCAGAGAACTACAGCCTCAGACAGGAGAATCGTCAACTTCGCTCCCTTGTGTCGGAGGGGAACTCTGAAGAGGCTGGAGCACAAGTTGCTGCCGAGCTGGAAGAAGAATTCCAGAGGGCCATCGAAACGGAAAGCATTGCAGGAAGTAAGCCGTGTACTCATTATAGTTTTACCGCAGGGTTGTCCACAGCTTGTAGACCAAAAATAGCTGAAAATGGTTTGTTATTCATAAGATATATGGTTAGATATTACACCAGGGGTCTCAAACTCAATTTACTTGGAGGCCACTGGAGCTAGGGTCTGGTCACATTTATACTACTATTTTTTTTTTTTCCTTCTTTTTTTTACAACATATTGCGCAACTGCAGGGTCTTGAGACACATGCTAACTCGCAAACTAGAGAGCTAGCGACCTAAACGGTAGCCTTCAAATTATTTCCTTTAAACTTAAATAGCCAAAAACTTACCACTTCCACACGGATAGGGAGGATAACTATTAACAGTTATTTAACCTTTTAACATGAACATTAATCAAACGTAATAATTTTTTCTGGGTACATGATACCATACAGCATCCATATCAAACTTGCGCGGGCCGCACTAACATTAAACTTTCATATCAAGGCGGGGGCCTCAAACTACTGTGGGCCGTGTGTTTGAGACCCCTGTATTACACTCACTTGCTGTAGCAAGACTTATGTAGCTTGTAATACAGTATATTGACCTACAAGCACTATACAGCAAACTTGCATAACATTAAACGTGTCATATTTACAAAGCAGGACGTGCCCCCACTGTATGTGACCCTTGGTGGAAAAAGTCTGTACAACCCTTACAATCTACCAGTCCCCAATGCCCGCAGTAATATGGGCTAGGTTCCAGCTGTCCACAGGAAAAAAAGAAGCATAGAAAACTCAGGGCTGCATGATCTGACGATACATAAATAATCCTAATTTGTCGCTAATCTGGTGTCGCTTCGTAGCTCCAGCAGGTGCTTTGACCTCCGTGGCTACCGATGCTCTAACTGCATCCGCAACGGAGAAGCTGAAAGCTCAGCTGCTGCAGAAACAGTCGGATCTCACAGCGGCTCTTCAGGCCTTTGAGGAGTACAAGGAGATCACCAAGTAAGGCTGGAGTTTTATTATTATTTAAAAAATGTAACATGGGGAAATGAAACCCAGTTGTTTGAACAGCAGGTTATGTCTACTTGATTGACAGGAAATTATGGCAATACTTAATACAAGGATGAAGAGTCTTGAACCAGTCATGATGTGCTATATATATATATCACTATATTGACGGTTACTATGGTACCCATTATATCATTGGATGGTCATATCACCTCGTACTTTGGTATGTGACAAAAAAAAGGTCAACTATATTAGGAAAGCAGGAAGTGAACAAATGTAACAGTTACTGATTGTAAAAGTACCAGATGGCGGGGTAGGATTTAATAAGCTGTGCTTCTTCCTACTCCTTTTGGACATGTGGAACTGTGAACTGATTATGTGATGCATTCAATTGTAATCTGATTCATGTTCAAATGAAATGAAACCATTACTTAACGAGTTGATATGAAGGTCATATAATTTCAATATGGATGAACACTTGTTTTTTTAACGCTGATTAATTTCCAATGAGCGTAGTTGTCAACAGAGCGAGATGCGCACAGAGACCAAAGGGAAGATGGGCGTCCATGAAATGAGAAAAGGAGGCGGCGAAAACTCACCCGCTGGCATTTCTGCATAACATGCAGCTATCAATCAATCAGTCAGGCTGACTTTATTCGGTCACTTTCAAATTCCAAAGCCTTGATAGGTTGATTAAACAACAAAAGCCAGTCGTGGACAGTTTGAAATGTGTGTTGTCCTTTTTATTACAGGGGCGAGTGCCAATGTCAGGAAGCCTAAATTTGAAAGCGAGCGGATGGAAGACAATTCAGGGATTTGGCTAGGAGAGATTTACACAGGGACTGTTGACGATGGCAACACGGTTTGGTCAGCTCAAGAGGTACACGTGAGGGCAAGGAGGACATTTTATAAAATTATAGCCAGAGAGACTGCGCATCAAATGTTTGAGTAATAAACATAGAAACAATTTCGGTAAATGCAACTGAGGCGTGCGGGGAAAAAGAATGTCACGAAACAAGTGGGAACCCTATTGATGTGTTTTTCAGGAAGCAGATGTCTCAGTTGGAGTCGGACAGAAGATACCTCGACAAGTCCAACAAGCATTTGGAGAACATTCTGGAAGCCACCAACGCCTACAAAAAAAAAGAAGTCTCAGAATTGAACAGAATTCACGTGGAAACTCTGAAGGTAATGGACAGTCTACCTGCCCACACATCCGGTATCTAGTCTCCATCCAGTCTCCATCCGGTATCTAGTCTCCATCCAGTCTCCATCCGGTATCTAGTCTCCATCCAGTCTCCATCCGGTATCTAGTCTCCATCCAGTCTCCATCCGGTATCTAGTCTCCAGTCTCCATCCGGTATCTAGTCTCCAGTCTCCATCCCGTCTCCAGTCTCCATCCCGTATCTAGTCTCCATCCCGTATCCAGTCTCCATCCCGTATCTAGTCTCCATCCAGTATCTAGTCTCCATCCCGTATCTAGTCTCCATCCAGTATCTAGTCTCCGGTCTCTATCCAGTATCTAGTCTCCGGTCTCTATCCAGTATCTAGTCTCCATCCCGTATCTAGTCTCCGGTATCCATCCCGTATCTAGTCTCCGGTCTCCATCCCGTATCTAGTCTCCGGTCTCCATCCCGTATCTAGTATCCATCCTTCTTTCTGTCTAAGTTTGTGTCATCTGCTGCTGTCATTTCTCCTTGTGTGATGTTTACAATTCTCCTTTCTTCAAACATTTAGATTCTCACCACTCCCACCAAAGCGTACAACCTGCGCTCCCGTCTCGTGCCCCTGGCCAGCCCGGAACACTTGACAGGCACCGACGATAATAACGCAGATGAGATTTGGGCCGAGCCCCCTCCTTCAGACATGACTGAAATGGCGCTGACCGAAGAGCTGCGTCAAGTCCAGGTCCGAATGATACTCTCAAATAAGTACTGTATGCTGGAATATATGGAGGATATTTCACTGTTATTTTGTGTTTTCTTCTCAGGAGCAGATGAGTCACGTGCAGGCCCAGCTGGGGGAGGAGGAGCTAAAGAACAGGAACCTGATTCAGCAAATTGCAAAGCTAGAAGAGCAGATCCATGTACTGTCACAGGAATTTGGACAAAAGGATGAAGTGAGATGTTTCTTCATGTTTTGTGATGATATTTATCCAGCAAATGTATCAAATTTAAGACGTGGTTAGCGCGCAGACCTCACAGCTAGGAGACGGGAGTTCAATTCCACCCTCAGCCATCTCTGTGTGGAGTTTGCATGTTTTCTCCGGGTACTCCGGTTTCCTCCCACATTCCAAAAACATGCTAGGTTAATTGGCGACTCCAAATTGTCCATAGGTATGAATGTGAGTATGAATGGTTGTTTGTCTATATGTGCCCTGTGATTGGCTGGCCACCAGTCCAGGGTGTACCCCGTCTAAAATGGATATTGGCTTCATAGCGGTTGAGTGTTTAGCAACCCGAGTTTGATTCCGGCCTTGGCATGTTCTCCCCATGCATGCGTGGGCTTTCTTCAGGTACTCCGGTTTCCTCCCACATTCCAAAAACATGCTAGGTTCATTAGCGACTCCAAATTGTCCATAGGTATGAATGTGAGTGTGAATGGTTGTTTGTCTATATGTGCCCTGTGATTGGCTGGCCACCAGTCCAGGGTGTACCCTGCTTCTCGCCCTAAGACAGCTGGGATAGGCTCCAGCACCCCCGCGACCCTCGTGAGGATAGGCGGTAGAAAATGAATGAATGTATCAAATTAGACCAATTGGTTTCCTCTTGACCTGCTGCAGCAACTTTCAACTGAGCGCGCCAACAAGAACAGAGATCAGCTCAAACTGCAGGAAACGATCAACGGCCTGCACCGGAACCTTCAGTCTGAACAGGAAGCTTCAGAAGGTGCCGTTTCTGTTGCTACTCCATAGTGTCATTTTGTTGCTCTTCAAGCTCATTTGAGATTTATTGTCTTCCACGTTCAGTTCTGAGAAGTGAGATCCGTGACCTACGTCTGGTGCTGCAGTCTTCTGACAAAGAGCTGGCCGTAGTGAAGAAGGAGCTGGGAGACAAGCAAAGCGAGCAGCAGAGCGAAACAAGCCAACTCTCCAGCAGTCTGATCACCACTCGGCTCCAGCTCGACAAAGTCCAGTAAGTGTGGCTGCACTGATGCTGTGCTGGAAGACCGTGTTCCGTATAACAGCAATGTTTTGTGGCAGATTGGAGTGGGAGCAGCTCCTGGAGCAGCATCGGACTCTGCAGGATTCTTTCGACCAGCTCCAAGCCGAGGCCAAGTTTGACGCGGATCATGCGAGACAGCAGCTGGAGGACGGGCAGCAGGAGATGGGTGTACTGCGGGCCCAGATTGCAGTCAGTTAAACCATCCAATTCTCTCACTGAAATGCGACCTGTCAAATAATTCAAGTTATGGTATTTTTCTTTGTAGGAATTAAACGGCTCCCTGGAAACGGAGAAAAAGCACACTAGTACTTTGACCTCCCAGTTAAGAGAGAACAGAGAAAGTACATCAAAGTGAGCGTTTGATTGTCGGCAAACGTGACTAAAGATGCTTTGATTGACACGAGTCCTTTGGTGTGCTTTCAGAGAACTTGGTGAAACTGCTCAGGAGAACACACATCTTAGAAAACAAGTCTCAGACATGAGCGTGCAAATCCAACAGCAGGTAAGAACCTCCATCATTAGAACCAGAACCAGAATCGCCTTTATTGTCATTGTATTGCATACAACGAAATTTGAGTGCAACGCCACCGTGCGTTTTGTAGAAAGTAAAAATAAGAATATCAATCTAAAAAGTGGCAGGTGCTGTTGAGAATAAATGTAAATATATGTACATCAAAAACAATAAGATATGCCTTTATTCGTCCCTCAGTGGGGAAATTTGCACAGCAGCAAGAGTACAGAATCAGTTAAGCAGTACAAAAATACACAAAAACAATAACCTATACAGTAAACAAAGTGTGGAATTGATTGAATGATTGATCATTACAGTGATGGCTTTGGGAAAGAAGCTGTCTCTGAGTCTGTTTGTCCGGGTTTTGTGTGACTTGGAAGTATACACCGTCTTTGACCCTCTCATTGTCATTTCTAAGGTATCCAAATTTGATCACCTGGAGAAGAATCTATCCACTGCCAAGGAAACTATAAAAGGCCTGGAGCAGAAGATTGACCAGGACAAAGTATGCTCATGTGATTTGTGCTCCATTTATACACGTTTCTCTTTATATTTTTTTTCTCTCCTTTCTTTGTCAGGATGTCGTTGTTGATCTGATCAACCAAACCAGAGACCTCCGGAGTGAGCTGAGTCAGAAGGACCAGACCATTAGCCATCATTTGGAGGATATCAGAGACCTCACAGTATTTAAAACCTTTTTATTTCACCAGTCATGTCTTGTTTCATATGTCATTATTTGGATTATCCTAAACAAGTCATGGAGAGTTGCAAATTTATTCTCATCATGGAATCGTACCCCACCCTCAGCAATGTCTGTGTGGAGTTTGCATGTTTTTTCTCCGGGTACTCCGGTTTCCTCCCACATTCCAAAAACATGCTAGGTTAATTAGCGACTCCAAATTGTCCATAGGTATGAATGTGAGTGTGAATGGTTGTTTGTCTATATGTGCCCTGTGATTGGCTGGCCACCAGTCCAGGGTGTACCCCGCCTCTCGTCTGAAGACAGCTGGGATAGGCTCCAGCATCCCCCATAACCCTCGTGAGGAAAAGCGGTAGAAAATGAATGCTAGGAGAGAGGCTGCACGGTGGACGAGTGGTTACCGCGCATGCCTCAGACATACATTACCAGAGTTCAATTCCACCCTCGGCCATCTCTGTGTGAAGTTTGCATGTTTTTTCTCCGGGTACTCCGGTTTCCTCCCACATTCCAAAAACATGCTAGGTTAATTAGCGACTCCAAATTGTCCATAGGTATGAATGTGAGTGTGAATGGTTGTTTGTCTATATGTGCCCTGTGATTGGCTGGCCACCAGTCCAGGGTGTACCCCGCCTCTCGCCTGAAGACAGCTGGAATAGGCTCCAGCACCCCCTCGACCCTTGTGAGGATAAGCGGTAGAAAATGAATGAATGGAATCGTACCACTGCATCATCCTCTGTCAACCAGAAAGTGGCATGCTAACATACGGACAGTCTTCCTCTTATTAAATTGTTTACTGTTTACTCACCTAGAAGATTTTATTGTCTTTTTTTTTTTTTTATTTGTCATAACAATAACTCACTAAATGTCTGTGTCTTGTCATTTGCCCCTCCAGGCCAAGTACAACACTGCAATCCTGGAACGAGAGGATGTCAGCCAGAAAAACTCAAAGATGCAAGCAGAAGTCACAGAACTGAAGGAGACATTAGAGAGGAGCATTGCTTCTAACAAAATAGAAGTGAGTGCGTTTAACACAACGCTCAGTATCTCGGTGTTATTCATTTGCGGTGGACCACCACAGATTGATTTGGCGTGAACATTTTTGTTCTTTTTCCCGGAACTCTTCACACCTCGTAGACACCTCATACACACCCTGGTTTGCCAGACAATAAGATATGGCAGGAGTGTTGGCAGCTTAGCGACATTTACAGAGTAATCACACTCTTCTGGATTGTAACTTGGAGTGTGTGTGTCAGGTTGAGGTGTTGCAGGAGGAGATGATTTATGCCAACGAGGAAGTGGAAAGACTCACAAAGGTCTTAGATGAGCAGAGCAGTCTCCTCCAAGCAGCTCAAGAGCAAACTGCTCAGAAGGACATACTCATACAGACTCTACAGCAAAAGGTCATTTTTCTAGTTTTTTCATCAAAAAATAATTCTAATTATTGACCATATTTAATACGAGGTGTGTGTGTGAACCAGGTGCTGCAGCAGCACAACGCTGTGGAACAAACCATAAGAAATGGAGGTTTCAACCATGTCGAGTCAACGCCTAAATCGATACTTAAGGTAAATAATCTACACTTTTTATGTTGTTTTATCGATTTCTTATCACGCTCCGCTTTCTCATTGCCATTCTAGACCCCCAGCACCCCTGGGAGCTTCAGCAGGGACCTGACCCAGGTCCTGGAGAGCCAGGAGAGAGAACTGGAGAATCGACGGTCCTCCATGATGACCATGGAAATCCTCTTAGCGGAGCTGAATGCCGAGAGAGCTGCCAAGAATGAGGAGATTCAACGGCTCAAAGTATAGTTTTTAATATCATCAGCAGTTTTTGACTACGTGCAAGAATTCAGTTATGAGGCACATCGACAGTTTGTTTTTCTCTGACTTCAGACACAGTTGACTGAGAAAGAAATGGTCCGCATGGAGATTCAGGGTTTGCTTGACCAGTTTTATACCAAAAGGAGTCGGCTGTCTCAGAGCGGGAATGCAAACAGGTGGAGTTAATTTGCCGTTTTTAATGATGGGATGGCTGGGATGCTGACGCTGTTGTTCATCTTTTAGCGAGGAGCTCACTGACGGCATCAAGCAGTCCATCCTTAAAGAGCTACACGAGGAGAAAGAAGAGAAGGTTTGCTATTACGTCATCTTGATTTATGCATTTTGCTTTACTCTTATAAATTGTATTCACATGCTTCTGTTTGTCTTGACCAGGAGAAAGTGATGCAAAGGCTTATGGACACTCAAAAAAAGTAAGCACCTCGACAATAATTCAAATAATGGGACGGGCCACCCCCGGGGGAAGTGCGGGGAACTTTCAGAGGGGCTAGCGAAAGGCTTTCAGACCAACAAACATACAGCATATACATTTATAGTACTCAACATGCAGTTTGACCCTTGACAAATGGCCTACGCCATTTTAAAAATGAGTATTATGATGTTCATACGGGCTACACGGCGGTCGAGTGGTTAGTGCGCAGACCTCACAGCTAGGAGACCCGATTTCAATTCCTCTGTGTGGAGTTTGCATGTTCTCCCCGTGCATGCGTGGGTTTTCTCTGGGTACTCCGGTTTCCTCCCAACATTCCAAAAACATGCTAGGTTAATTAGCGACTCCAAAATTGTCCATAGGTATGAATGTGAGTGTGAATGGTTGTTTGTCTATATGTGCCCTGTGATTGGCTGGCCACCAGTCCAGGGTGTACCCCGCCTCTCGCCCGAAGACAGCTGGGATAGGTTCCAGCACCCCCGCAACTCTTGTGAGGATAAGCGGTAGAAAATGAATGAATAAATGGATATTAATTTTGGGCAAGGGCTGCACGGTGCTTGAGTGGTTAGCGTGCAGGCTTCACAGGTAGCAGACCTGAGTTCAATTCCACTCTTGACCATCTCTGTGTGGAGTTGTGTGTGGGCTTTCTCCGGGTACTCCGGTTTCCTCCCACATTCCAAAAACATGCTAGGTTAATTGGCGACTCCAAATTGTCCATAGGTATGAATGTGAGTGTGAATGGTTGTTTGTCTACATGTGCCCTGTGATTGGCTGGCCACCAGTTCAGGGTGTACCCCGCCTCTCGCTCGAAGACAGCTGGGATAGGCTCCAGCACCCCCGCGACCCTCGTGGGGCTAAGCGGTAGAAAATGAATGAATGTTCATACATATCTTGTACTTAATATTTTAACAAGCTTTGTTCCTTAGAATGCAGGCACAGGAATCGGTATTGGCCCAGTCACAGACTTGTGTTCAGGAGTTGACCACGGAATTGAGGAATCGCTGTCTGGAACTCCGAGAGCTGAGCCTGCGGGTACAGGACGAGGACAAACTTCTCAAGGTCAGAGTTCTTATAGACTCTTGTATTTCTACGCTTTGTAGTACTAAGTACACAATGGATGTAAGAAGTGAAAGTGGCTCCTCTTCCAGGAGAATGAGGTTCTCCGCAAGCAGAATGTTCAGCTGTCAGAGGAGAACGGAAAGCTGGTAGGACACAAGAACCACAAACAGAGGATCGAATATTTGGTGAAACTCAAGAAGAACAACACGAGACTCCAAGAGGTGATTAGCTTTTCTGTTTTGGAATATTTATCAAGAGTGGGCTCTCTTGCCTCACGACACTAACCAAATGCATTGTTGTGTGCGTTTAAAGGAAAATGAAAAGCTTCGATCAGAGATGAGCCTATTACAACAGGACAGTGACAACACGGGACCCTTGAAAATGCTGTAAATCCCTGTGAATGCTCTTTTTTTGGAGTTTTTTTTTTTTTAACTTTCATTTGTAAACAATTTTTTTTAATTGCCATTTTGTTACTTCTTCCGTATTGTATTTTTTTAATTGTCTTTTTCCCACATTAATTGGAAAAGGGTGTTTTACATCATAATCAATCCGTGTTCATTCATTTTCTACCGCTTATCCTCACGAGGGTCATGGGGGTGCTGGAGCCTATCCCAGCTTTGGGAGAAAAAAAATAAAATACATTTTATTTGTATAGCGCTTTCCAGAGTACTCAAAGACGCTTTACAGTGAAGAAAAAAAAATAGAAAAATAGAGTTGAGTAAAAACAGTAAAGGATGTATTAAAATACAATATCCATACATTCATTCAAAGCTAAAAACAAGGCTAAAAAATATACAAGAAAAACGCTACTTTTCAGTGTTTTCCTCCTCCACATAGATTTGTGAAAAAACACACCTGTATGACAATGTCCTCTTTGTTGGACATATAAAATAGAAGTGATTTGTTAGGTCGCTAACATGCTTCTCTTGTGTTCCTGCAGTCGTCCTGTAGCCTGCGCCTTAAAAATGTAAAGTAAACAAAAGAATAACAAGAGTGGAAAGGAGACTATAGGGGTGTTATTTTGTGTTGATGGGTCTCAATGGTAAAAAGCCATATTTCCAAATTCTTAAACATGTTTGCTATGCTCTAAATATGAAAATAATATTAACATTTAATCCTATTTTGCAGAAATTCACTTATTGGGGTTGGGTCTGGAACCAATTAACCACAATAAATGAGAAAGAACTGTATTTTACTTCACAGTAATTAAAATTACTGTTATGCTAATCAAAGAGGGAGTACAGCTGAAATTGCTTTACATGGTCATTTATTAGTTTTATTATTCTTTCCAAAACATTACAAAAATCATTTTTACTCAACACAATTATTTAATGGGGAAATTTTTCAGGGTCAGGAGGATGTTGCTTTTAATAGAAGTTGACACAATGGAAGCTCACATTGCAAACAGCGACTCACTCTTAGCTAACATGTTTGGCGCTCACCGGTTGGAGACAAAGGAGTTGTGATATTATCAAAGTGCAACATGAAGAAAAGTTTCACGGCCGAGCAAATTTCCGATTGGTTCACCTCCGGGGCCACGTTTGCCAACATTAAACTCACAAATGAAGTGGATGGAAAGAAATTAACTGAGCCGGCGACGAAAGAGACCGGGTAAGCTGATTTTTAAGCATCAAATCTTTAGCTAGCAAACAAGCATTCCCTCCTCCCGAACCTGAGCTAGCTTAGCAGGCTAAAATCCCATCGTCATCTCATGATTGTCAGAACGCAAAAATTCATATATATTATAGTTAGTCATAGTAACAATATTAGATTATTGAATTTGATAGACAAGACGAAGAAAAAAATACGGGATTTTTTTTTTACGGTTGAATAATTGTACTAATAAAATGTAGCATGCTGTAGCTAGCAAAGATAAGTGCGTCACAGTTTAGACTCAATAATTTGTCTAAATAATTCTTAATATAGTAGCAGCATAAGTAAAGGTGTATGGTGGCGAACAGGTGCAAACGTTCCAAACAAAATAACCTTATAAAATACAACGTGAAAATGCTGCAAATGACAAAAACGACGAATTGAGACTGGTAAATGTGTTCAACAATTCAATTTAATATGCAAATCAGCCATATTTATGGTTTATTATAATCATGTGCTTCCCAAGGTCAATGTAACAACAATTTAAACATTGGTGACAAATTCATAAAATCCCACTCATGTTTAAATACCTGAGATCCCTTGGGTCTGCCTTGTTAGTGGCGTGATTAACTCCCACTTTGTTCCGTGAAAATATGTAGTGTTTTTGTCATGCAGCTGGCTGTGGAGTTTGTGTGTGTTTTTGTCTTTTGCAGCATTTCCTCTGTGTATTTTGTGTCTTTTTTGGTATTTCTGTGTTGGGAAACTTTGTCAGCCCCTGCATAGCTATATATTCATTGAAACGAGTTTCCTCTGAGTGATGTGTAACAGGCCTCAGTTGAGCTCACAGGGACTGGATAGTAATATGGAAGCTCCCAGTCTCTCTTCGCTGCCAAGTGACTTGTCCGCATGGCCCTGTCTACATATCCAGAGACCGTTGGGATCTCCTCCCTTTGCGTGTCACCATAGCTGCTTGATCGGGGGGCACCCTGTTTCAGTTTGGCGCGGCCGGTCCAAAACCACAAATGTTTACCGTCTTCATCGCATTTCCTTTGGCTGAAGAAGTCTTTCAGCACCAGTTTGAAGACTGACACCAACTCCCAGGGCATCACGTTGTTGCCTGCAAGCACTTCACGAAACCTGCAACCAAAAAAAAGTAATAAATCTATTGATGTTGCAAGAAATTGTTGAGGCATGTAGTGCAGTTCGGCTGGCAGATATAAATGGATCTATATGCAAAATATGAACTCCCAGCCACCTCTTTCTCAAAGAAAATGAAGACCTACATGGCCTAATTCTGTGACGGTCACACACAATGGCTTTGTTGGCAGCCCATCCTAACCCACCCCACGCCCCCCACCTCCCGGCTCTTCTCTGCTTCCCCTGCTGTCAGCTTGCGTTTTGCTAGTGTGAGAACGTGAGCGGACGCCGTGTTTGCTGTTAAACACCTGGAGAGCACTGCAGCAGCATGCACGGCGGGGATGTTGGCACACATCAGCTCCAGTTGGCGTAGCTCCGATGTGGGAATGACGCTCCGCAACCTGGGGCACCTGTGAAAACAGTGGTGATCCGCGGCAACGTCGGCAAGCCTGTGTTCCTGCTCAAGCATCCGTGCCGTGCGTTCACGTTCCTGCAGGTGCCATAAGAGCTCTTGGAGAAACACGTGGCTCGGTCGGTCCCCAAAGGTTCTACAAGATTGGGCTTCACTCGGAGAAGGTTTCTCATGGAACACTTTGGGCCAGCTGAAGAGTGGCATAGTAAGAACAGCCCTGGGACACTGACAAAATGATTAGATGATGATGGATTCCACTCACAGCAAGCATTAACAAATATTTTGTAGCTTCAAACATGGTCGTTTGCCACACTTGAGTGTACTTTCAGAAACAATAACATATAATCTCAGTCCATACTGGCTGAACAAACAACAAAGAGCTATACTTACATATAAAAGATGCACTTACTGACGCCTCTGTGAATCAGTTCACCAAAACCAGCATCTTTTGGTGTTCAATCCCATAGAAAAAATCCACTTGAAAGTCTGGATATTTCTTCTTTGCTTGGTAATTATTATTCTCTTGTTGCCATCATCCCTCCCGCGGCACATGCACATATCCTGCAGACGTCCAGGAGAGTTTCAGTCACACTCTGAGCGCTGTCGCCTCTTTTCCTTTTCTTCCTCTTCACTCAGTTTGCAGCTTTCAGGTCAGATGCTTTGCATTGCTTGCACAAAATGCTTGCACTGGAGAGAAAGGGAACTGGGTGAATGTGTGGACTTGCTGTAGAGTTGTGTGTGTGTGTGTGTTATGGTACCATCAACGTCTGTGCCTTTCCTTGCTGAAGGCGAGTGAGGGCAGAGGGTACTTATTTAGCAGAGGCTAAATAAGGGACCGTATGAGTAGTCTTGTGTCCTGCACAGTGTGTTTTGCATAAGTGCACCCTAATGTATATATAGTGAATGTTTATCAATATGAACTTGAATGTGTCTAAATTGTGTTTCTTACCAGCCCACTAAGCATTCCTGATGATGACAGCGTGAAACCTGGAAACTCAGTCGGAGGACCATTGAAGAAAACCGAGCTACCAAGTGAATATAAAGCTTTCTATGGATGACTCTCTATTGTACTTATGTGGCATAGTTTCACTGACAATGATTATTTTATTTCTTAATCCTTAGGTAGCATCCCGCCTCCGCTCCATAGCTTCGAGTACCCCAGCTTGCCCATAACCAAAAACAGACAGGAGGTGAACTGTAGAGTCCATTTGTGTGTATACACAGAGCACGCATTTGTTCTCTTGTTAGGATCTGGAGGTTTTTTATTTTTTTTAAATCCTCTGGATATTTCAGCACTTAAGCATCACTCAAGAAAAAGTACATTTGCAACGGAGTATCAAAGTCATGGGTTTAGAATTTGAGAGTGGACAGTGAAACCCGTTTAAGTCGATGCTCATGTTGACATCAGTAGTTGTCAACAAAGCGGAAACTGAACTCAAAATTGCATTTTTTTAAAAACACCAAATATTAAAAGAACACCGCCGGTTAGCTTATGTTACCATTAGTGTAAATAAGAGTTGGCATTATTTTTCATAATTACAAATTAAATATTCATTTGCCACCCTCGGCCATCTCTGTGTGGAGTTTGCATGTTCTCCCCCCGTGCATGCGTGGGTTTTCTCCGGGTACTCCGGTTTCCTCCCACATTCTAAAAACATGATAGGCTAATTGGCGACTTCAAATTGTCCATAGGTATGAATGTGAGTGTGAATGGTTGTTTGTCTATATGTGCCCTGTGATTGGCTGGCCACCAGTCCAGTCGCCCGAAGACAGCTGGGATAGGCTCCAGCACCCCCGCGACCCTCGTGAGGAAAAAGCGGTAGAAAATGAATGAATGAATGAATGAATATTCATTTGGTCCAAATAAGATGACTGGCGTTCATGGCTGTCACTCTTGTACACGTTATGCACTTGATGAGTTGGTCATAGGCAGGTTCTCAACTGAGATGTGTTCACTGTCCTGTGTTTAGTCTTCCTTCTCCTGACTTGAAGTGCACATTAATCTGTATTATTATTTTTTTAATGTTGTTGTTTACCAGCTTTTGAACTGTTTGTATGTCCTTCCAGCTGATTTCTCTTATAGAAAACAACTCTGTCGTGATTATTCGAGGAGCCACAGGCAGCGGCAAGACCACTCAGCTGCCACAGTACATCCTGGACCACTACAGTGAGAGAAATGCCCCGTGCAATATCGTGGTCACGCAACCACGCCGAATCGGCGCTATAAGCATTGCTCGATGGGTCGCCACTCAAAGGAAGTCTACCATCGGTAGTCTGGTTGGATATCAGGTCGGTGCAACGTTGAGATAGCATCTCATGAATATTACCTAAACTGGCATGTATGTACATACAGTAATAATCATATTCCAGTATTCCATATAAGCTCAGCCAGCATGAAGTGCTTGTCCTCACTAGTTATCCTGAAGCCTATCCCAGGTCTCTTTGGTGACAGCCAATCACAGTGGCCATCTTGAGGCATTCATATCAGATTTGTGGATTTCTCCAAGACATTACGTTTTGCTTTAGGTGACACCCCATCGCTTTTACTTTGTTGCACTCAGGGATGGGAAAGCTCTCTTCTCAAAGTATTTCCCCGCAGCAATAGATTTACTCTTCAAGTCACTAACAGTTATATCACCCCGGTTCTCTTGATGTGTTCACATCAGTTTATGTCTGCAGAGCAGAAATGTTTCCTCCACGTGGTTGAATCAACGGCACAATACGTCAATAAAAGGCATTATTATGCTTTTAAACCAGAAGGGAAGATGTAGTGTTTATTTACAACACTAAACAGCATTGTCACCTCATCCAGGTTCGTGCAAGGATGCAAATTTCATGCTGAATGATACTGTGAGAGAACGAAAGGGAGACGTGTTCCTGTTACCATCACCTGTCGTGTCATATCGCCATGCTGCATACATGTACTCAAATAGCATGTTCACCTTTTATCCTCATTTCAGGTTGGGCTGGAGAAAATGGCTACTGAACACACCCGGCTAATCTACATGACAACAGGAGTGCTACTGGAGAAACTGGTGGCGGCCAAGACCCTCACCGAGTACTCCCATATTTTTATTGATGAGGTGCGTACACGTATATGGGAATTATCATCTCCTGTGAAAGTCACATCATATTTTATTTGGATGTACCGTACATATAGTATTTGTCCAAATCGTTGCTCTGCAGTGATCTATATTTTGCATCATATCATATATTTAACGCATGATATCTAATAAAATATGTAGTCCCAATATCCAATACCTTTGTCCAAGGTTCACGAACGCACCGAGGAGATGGACTTTCTCTTGCTGGTCTTGAGAAAACTTCTTAACACCAACTCTCGTTATGTGAAGGTACCTGCAAGATTACATGAATTTAGGGTTGGGCGATATGGACCTTAGCATACATCACAATATTTTTGGGGATGTATCATGATTTAAAAAAAAAACATATAAAGTTTAAATGCAATAGAGTCTTGTATACAAATCTATAAACCTTAAACTATATAATAAAATACTCTTGTCTGAAATTGCATATCTAAGATATTTTTTATGACACCAAAGTTTTGTTTACACAGACATGGGCCTAACACCTGCTAGCTGCCGTTCACGCTCTTCAGGAGGAGATTCAGCCAACTTTAGCTAGCATTTAATCGCCATTTCAACCTGTTTGGGTCTGGAGGGGATTGTTCAGTGTTGATAATTATTTTGTGCCACGATTGAGCGGTCCACCGAGTACATACTTCCACGCACGAACGTTCCTTCTGCTCACGATGACAGCATTTTATTCATCCACTCAGTCATCCACTCGGCTTATCATTTATACCATTTTGTTATCATTGGACCAATCTAGATAAATATGGCCCAGCCCTAATGGAATTGTTTTCAACTTATTGATCCAACGCTAACGGAAGTGGTACTCTTCCAGATCATCCTCATGTCAGCCACCATTAACTGCAGACAGTTTGCAGAGTACTTCAGCACTCCAGTTCGTGGGAAGATGACCCCAGCCTATGTGTTTGAAGTGGAGGGGGTTCCTTACGGCGTTGAGGATTTTTATCTGGATGACCTTCAGCACTTGTGCCTCTACAGCGTAAGGACCTTCTTAACCTGTGCTATCCCACTTTGCCTCCAAATTACACTTTTTTTTTTTCAAACACAAAAAATATATCATATAAGAACACTACCACCAACTAGTTTATGTTTCCAATAGTGTATTCGGACAACAGATAACAAAAAAATCTATTTATTCTCCACAATTGAAAGTTAAACTGAATGAGATTTGTCCTTTGGCACGAAAAGGAGGAGTAACATGAATGGCTATCACTCGCTCAAGGCTTGTACACAGGCACATCTGTACTGTGGGAGAGCTAGTGGAATGGTACCTCCGCTTGCATGAGGCCAGGCAGCAGAAGCGGGATACCGTCCATGCGGTCATCGCTTAGTTGTCTGTTTCTAAGCCAAATTCTTCGCCTTCTCATCTACTTTTTGGCTGTCCAGTCCTTCACTTAAAATATGTAGTGTGGGAGGGCTCTTTTCACTAGCCTGGACAGGCACATCCATAAAATGTATTGTAAAACCGCTGACCATAAAGGCGATCCATTGACATGCATGCACATTCGGGTGCGTCTAATTAGAATGGGAAATTTGAAATACGTAATATCAATTTGGCTGGCATTCCATTTTTTTCTAATGAACATAAAAATGTCTTTTGCAAAGTTTTGAGGAAATCCTTTGAGATTTAGGGGTGCCAACACCCACAAACTACAGTACCACTCTCAATAAATATGAGGCATCAGCAATACTGTCTACTCTGTATTACTGTTGTTGATGTTATGCTTGCTCAGCTATTAGCTAACTGTCATTGGCAAACTGGCTAGCTAATGTTAGCTACAGTAGAGAGCGCTAAATACTTATAAATATGACTACAAATCATTCAAATTACAAAGACAAAACCACAAATTTCCTAGTAATATGTAATAGGAGTATAAATAATACCAACAAAAACATAAATATCACCTCAGAGTTCTTGAGCTGCAGTCTTTGCTGACCTCAAATCTCCATGGCGACCATTGAACTGTTCACCACTTTATTCCACAAAAACAGATGTAGGGTGGCACCCCTAAATAATCATGTATTGGAAAAATATTTTGTATGTGTTGTTTCTACATATATTGGAACACTTTTAGTACCCAGCCATATCAAAATTCAATAATTGTGTTTTTTGATGCACCCTAATGCAGATGCATTCTCTGAGAAGCTTTATTTAAATGATCTTAAATTAGCAGTCATAGCTGAGCAGCTCATTGTGTTTTTTTGTAACTTGTATTTGTCTTTTAATCAGTTGGATTCAGCCCATTTAGATGATCCTCACATCTCAGATGAAATGTACGACCTTGCCATCAGCCTCATTCAGAGCTTTGACAAGCTGGAGGGCCAAGATTCCAGGTGAAGACTCCAGACCTCAGCTTTTCAAACTGCCTTTTAGAAGCCTTAAATGCAGATCATGTGGTGAAATGTGCTCTTTGTGTTTTAGCAATGGAGGTGCTGCAGGCGAAGAAAGCTTCTCAGAGAGAGGCAGTGTCCTTGTTTTCCTTCCTGGCATTCGCGAGATAACCTACATGCAGCAAGCCTTAGCCAAGCTGGTCCACAAGAGGTCGACTTTTTTTCAACATTCTGTCTATGTTAAAATCAACACGTTTATGTTCTGTCCTTGAGTTTGCTACAAGTTAACCACTTGATGATGTCTATACTTCAGTTACTGTTTTGTAAGGCAACATACTGTATCTCTTGAAGCACTCTGGTTCTGGTTTCAGGTTGCAGGTTTATCCCCTTCACTCCACGGTGACTTTGGAGGAGCAGTATGGGGTTTTCCTATCTCCCGTCCTTGGTTACAGAAAGGTAAACGCCTTATGTGCGTCATATTTCCTGATAATACAAATTCTTCTGAGGTTTATGTGAACCCTTGCAGGTCATCCTTTCCACCAACATTGCGGAAAGTTCAGTGACGGTGCCTGATGTCAAATATGGTGGGTTCTCTTACCCCAGTTTGGTCAATCTCTGAATATAGTAACACAACTGAGGTCTCCTTACTCCCCAAAATACTCATTGTTTGGATAAAATTCCTGATTAGGGAATAAATCCATATATTTTACCTTCAAACCTATCTGAAGTTAGTTTAGCAGGTTTAGTTTTTTTGGCAAGCAACTGTTCCTTCAGTTACAGTGAATATTATTTAGCAATATAGTACAGTAAACCTCGGATATATCGGAAATTCGCTCACAACGGACAGATAAAAAAGAACCGATTTTTCTGTAATGCATTTCCAATAAAAATTCATTGCATATATCGGATTTTTTATAACGGATTTCGACTATTTCGGACAAAATCTCCAGTGCTGTTCTAATTTCCCTCGCATATATCGGATGGCCGCATCGTGTCTTTCTCCTGGCTCCAGATTTAGGACAAATATAAAAGTGAGTGACGTCAATAATACTAGCACAGCAGTGAATGAGATCTTAACCTCACTATTGGAAATAACGTAGGCCTGACGGGCGTAACAGGGCCTAGCTTAATTAACAATTTGTTATGCTCAGAGTCCAATAAAGTTAAATTCTCATTACCTTACGTCTCTTTTCATTGCCCAGTCCAGGTACATTGGAAACATAGTCAAGGAAGTGCCTTTTTATAACGGATAAAATCCGATTTACGCATATACCGGATATAAATCCGATATATGCGTAAAACGGACATTTTCCGGTATACGCATATAACGAATTTCGCTTATATCGGACAAAACCAGTGGGAACAATTGAATCCAATATATCCGAGGTTTACTGTAGTTGTATTTTCTTTTAGCATCAGACCAGTTTCAGTGCTTTTGTTTTTTGCGATTAGTCATCGATTTCTGCCTGACCCGTCACATGGTTTGTGACAAAGAAGCCAATTACCAGTCTCTGCGTCTCACCTGGGCATCAAAGACCAACTGCAACCAACGTAGAGGTACAGCAACAGCAACACAGACATCTATGGTACCGTGTGTTCATTTTGCACTTACTCCTCTCTTCCAGGAAGGGCAGGTCGAGTATCCAAGGGCTACTGTTACCGCCTTATTAGCAAAGCCTTCTGGAAGGATGAAATCCCAGACTATATGATCCCTGAGATGTTGGTATGTATTTTGGAATATGTCACTGTTTCTTTAATGCATTCATCTGATGCACGATGTCTGCTCTCAGCTTGCCCCTCTGGCCACCGTCTTGCTGAAGGTGAAGCTTCTGGACATGGGAGACCCCCGATCCCTCCTCTCTTCAGCTCCCTCACCCCCTGTCCTCAAAGACATAGTGAGGACTGTGCTCCAACTCAAAGAGGTGACAGATGATGTAATCGTTAGTATGTCATGAGCATAGATCTATCGGATTGTCTTTGGACATTATGCTGCTTCACTCTTTAGATGGGGGCCTTGTCTGCTAAACAGGATGATAGATGTCTCAATGAGGATGGTGAGTTGACGTTCCTGGGGCGAGTGCTGGCTCACTTACCTGTGGACCTTTACCTCGGCAAGATGATTGTCCTGGGGCACATTTTCGGCTGTCTAGATGAGTGTCTCATCATAGGTCAGCATGTCCATGTCATCCATTATATCCTGTTAACCGTGTGTGGTCTTGTTAGAATACTACACCAACAATTACTTGTATCCTCAGCTGCTTGCAACTCTCTGAAGAGTTTCTTTGCCATACCATCAATGCAACAACTTGCCGGTCTCAGGTGAATCACATCCAGCAGTAGCCTGACTTTAAAAAAAAAAATTGTAGTGTCTTTTTAGTGTCAAATATTTAATACTTTACACTAAGATCAATTTGTTTTTACAATAATATAACTTATAATATAACTTATATAACTATATTTTACATTCCAGGAGCAAGATGGCCTTTGCCCAAAGCACCCAAAGTGATTCCATAGCATTTGTCAACACCTTCAAGGTAATTCCAAGATCCCATATCAAAATTAAGTCATGTATTATAGCAAGGGTTAATGGTATTGCATTATTTAACTGGTGTCCTGGTGTTAGGCATGGCTTTCCTTCAAAAAGCAAGGACAGCTGAGAAACAAGAAGGTGAACAAAACCTTTACCACATTTTAATACCTTTGCCTATGCTCACTTTGAAACCGATAATACAACAAAAATCATCCTCCGTCCTCCCAGGATGAATTGGACTGGGGAAAAGAGAACTTCATTCAAATCAAGAGGATCCGTGAGGTACTGAGGCTAAAAGCGATTACTACTGGTCATATATCTCACCTTTTATTTATCCATTGGGATGCATTGGGTGTTTTACTCTCTATATTGTAGTCAAATGCTGGGCTACTTGAAGGGTGCTTGCACAGTGCTACGTATGAGTTCAGTGGTGTGGCCCAGACCTCCCCCCCTTGCATTAACTTCCTACTTAGGTTGCAGATTTATATGAAGATCTGAAAAAACGTGTGCAACAGTTCAACATGTGTCTGCCAGACAGCCAGCCCTCTGACTATACCAGCATGCATGCACAGAAGTTCATCCTTCAGGTTAGTGTTGATCTTAGTCACTTAAGACTTTATTCTCCCATGTGCGTAAGGGTGAAAAGCCGTTCTTTTGGCCAGGCACATAGTCGGCCATCAATTTAAGTACTTTTGCACCAACGCGCTTCTGTGGCTGCAATAAGTCCAGCGCCTCAGGAATGTGAAAAATAATTTTGTATTTGAAGTTTGTAAAGTACTATTGGATATTGACTCCAAATGCCATTGTCATGAAGTTTTTTTTTTCTTTCTTTCATATTTGCTGGACAATATTATAAATCTGTAACATCTTTCCTGTCTTCCCCACTGCACCAGTCATTCGTCTGATATGAACGCAATTGGTTCAGTGATGATTAGCAATCAGCCAGTTATCTGATCGCTTCAGTTGCTAGGTCAAGTGTGGATCTGAGGACTCAAAAATCAGCATTTTGGGGAAGAAGACACTGGTTGTAGACTGTTGCACACACACACACACACACAAGCTTGCATCACCCTGACGACATATGTGATTAAAAGCACAGGTCAAGAGGCAATGCAACGCAGTACAACGTGAATATTTTTCATGGTGAAATACATATATCAGTCCAAGCTGTTACATTCTCATTCTATTTACTCACATCATGTTACATTGGGCTGAGCGCTAACTTAATTAAAACTCATAGTTAGTAGACATTTAAACGACACGGTGGCTATATTTAGCAAGTAGCATTAAAAGTGAAAGACAGGAGGTGTTTCTTGCACCATTTATTCAGTAATTAAATACACACAATCCACCACAATATAAATCAAATTAGTCCTTTCCAGACACCCAACTTCTGTCTTCTGACACCTCTAATATTTACTGCTCTTATAGGTGGTCATTGCTGGCGCCTACTATCCGCACTACTTTGTCCAGGGGGAAATCAGTGAAGACTTGGCTTCCAGAGAGTTGAGTGGGTTGAACCACAGAACAACTGTGATGGTATGAGCCACAGTATTGTTTACTGTGGAGTGTTACTATACCACCCGAGCAAGCAAACATTGGAATTTTTCATCTTTCTTTGCTCCAGCACAAACAGCAAATTAATCGATTGACCCTCCCTGTCGATTAACTGTAATATTGATGATAACATATTCGATTTTATTACTACATATAACATTTTTAAACTGCAGTTACAGTTGCTGTGGTGTTGCAGGTTTAGCTAACTCTGTTACAGCACTTCTGATCATCTGCATGATTTTGATACCACATCTTATGTTGTGACCAGTTGCGGAACCTCCCTCCATACAGTTTCCTGTACTACAAACAGCTGCAGTCTCTATTCCGCCAATGTGGACAAGTCAAAGCCATTTCCTTTGAGAGCTCCAGGTACTGAAATGAGACATGAGTTTTTGGGTGGAAGATTTTTATACAATCGGTAAAATATGACCGTCTTTGTGTATGCTTGCATGCACAGAGCATATGTGGAATTCTACAAGACATCCCAGGACTCTGCAGTCTTGCCTGAAGTCATGCTAGCCCTCCTTCTGGCCCAGGAGAGACCTGCCATGGAGTTGTCTGTCTACCCAGCAGAACAAATAGAATTATGCCTAGGGAACAGACAAATAACTCACATGAAATATGCACGGTATATTTCTTAAAAGAAATATTTTTTGTGTGTATCACAGCTATTCACAGCTATTAGGAATTGTGTCACAATGAATAAACAATAACACTGATGCTCGCTTTGTGCAGGGTGAATGTCGACTTCCAAAACCAATCCGTCCTCCCAGTAGGAGTGGTGAGCAGCACCATTGACCCGGACAAACTGCCTCCCAACCCTTTTTTTGTGGTCAATGTCACAGAGGTCTGCTTTCCTCCCTCATCTCGTTTAACACGTGTAAATACTGTTTTCTTTGGTGTAGGCATACATTATGTACAAATGCTTTAATCACCGGCTGCAGGTGGTAGATGTGGGCCATTTCTGGGGCTTCCAGGCAGATGAAGCCAGTTTGGAAAAGCAGCGCCAACTGTCAGGAGAGATCAACATGCGCACACTGCATCCTGTAACTATATCGCTTTATCCCAACCTTCTGTGCCTGGCGCCTTACTCTGAGATCAGCGAGCAAAGCCTCTACTACCGGGCCAAGATCCTGCACATGCGTGGCGACACAGTGGAGGTAATTATTCACGCTGATTAGTCATTATCGTATCACATTTTCACTCACCTGAGAAGTTTTTTGTTATTGTGATCAAATACATTTAAATATATGGATTTTTTTTTCTATAGTAAACCATGATTAGTTTGCTGTTGGTAGCAGCTTTTAAGGATTCCATGGTTTATTTGATGGCTACGAGGATATGTGAAATTCTCTTTTTATTATGTAAATTACTATTTTGATGATTATCTATCCAGTTTCTAAAGCCAACACGGCACACAAACATATAGGCAAATAGCATGACAATGGAATTGAATAGAATGATTAAAAAATGACAATGTCAATATATTAATGAATGGTATTATTTTTATTGGAAAATATTACCTGCCATGGTTGTCCACGTTCTTCTTGTGCAGTGTGATAAGCGGCCATTAATAATGTAATTCATTATGACATGATGTCAGTCATGTTAGCCGACTCTACGTGTAGCTTAGTACGTGTGTGTACAATACACTCATATTTGTTGACGGCAGTCCCAGGGAGATTTATTTTTAGTTCGACAAAAATGAGTGAGCACAAAATGCAAATTTGTGCATCCATTTTTATTGGGTGCACAAATGAATACAAATAAATACACTGGCCATGCACTTACACTTGTTGAGTTACTTTGTGGAAACAGTTTTTGTCCAAGCTGTACACAGACTACTTAATATTGTAGCAAAGTTTCATATCTTTAGTGTTGTTTCTCAAAAATGTGTAACAAAATGTGACTGCTTGAACCAAATATACACAAGTACTAGTAAATGATGATGTAAGCGATTGTACCAGAGTTATGTTCTTGCTCTGCAGGTGTTCTTCTTGGACTTTGGTAACACAGCAGCTGTCCCATGCAACAGCCTTCGGGAACTCCCAACTGACCTTCTGTCGGAGCCCTTCCAGGTGGTACCAGTGTGACTTAACATCTTTGCCCACGTAGTCAATAACCAATAAGACTAATACTTTTATCCTGCTCTCAGGCTCAGGAGTTTCAAATTATTGAAATACGTCCGTCAGCAGAGTCTGTCATCTTTGGGAACCAGTGGAGCAGCCGTGCCCGTCAAAGTTTCATGGCACTGGTGAAAGACTGCTCGGTCCTCGTGTCGCTTTACTCCATCCTCCATGGAATCATGCGCGTGAGGTTGTTTATCTGTGGCGAAAACACAAACAAAAGCGTGGCTGATGTCTTGGTGGAGGAGGGCCACGCCGTCATTGCTGAGGAGAGCTTTGACTCCAAGGTAACTTTGCATTTAGTTGCCATTTACTGTAAATGAAGATATACCTTGTTTTTTGTATTTTTTATTCATATTTGTGTGGATTTTGTATTTTGATTACTATTATCTATTGCTCAACAAAAGGATGCGTGCAAATGTTGTGTGCATCTTCTTATCATGCAGCAAAACAATGAGATGCTGCTTTCCCTGTATAAAGACATCCAAACAGGAATGTACATCCCCAATGCCACCAGCAGCTCCTGGAAGGATCGCAAGAAAGAGGAGAAGGAGCTCATTGACTGCCTCCTCTCCCACTTCTCCAAAAGCCGCACGCCTTATTCCAGGACAAAAGCAAGTTGAAAAAAAACATATATTATCATCCTATAGTCAATACATTGAAAAATCATCACATAGTTATCAGACAGATAGAATTGGCCTTGTGGCAAGATCACACTCCCATACCAGTATGTAGTTTTTTTTCTACGCCTTGACGATTCCCCACCACCAGGAATCGAACATTCACCCACAAATATGGCAAGACGTTTTCCCGTCAGACTACAAGACCCATTCATTCATTCATTCATTTTCTATTCATTTCCTCACGAGGGTCGCGGGGGTGCTGGAGCCTATCCCAGCTGTCTTTGGGCGAGAGGCGGGGTACACCCTGGACTGGTCTCCAGCCAATCACAGGGCACATATAGACAAACAACCATTCACACTCACATTCATACCTATGGACAATTTGGAGTCGCTAATTAACCTAGCATGTTTTTGGAATGTGGGAGGAAACCGGAGTACCCGGAGAAATCCCATGCATGCACGGGGAGAACATGCAAACTCCACACAGAGATGGCCAAGGGTGGAATTGAACCCTGGTCTCCTAGCTGCGCGCTAACCACTAGACCGCCGTGCCGGTCAAGACAAGACCCAAATGAATATAAATGGAACAGTAGGCTTTATTGACAAAGATATGTACATTCTTACAAAGGTGTAACCAATATGCATAAATATTTACAATGTTTTTTATTCGTGTGAAAGTTATAGCTACACATTTTAGTTAGATTTGCAAGTATTCTTTGGCGGAATAAGTCATAAGAAACATAAATTTTTAGTAATAAATTAAGTAATAAGAAACATAACTTAATATACATGGAGCAGTAGGATTTATTGATGCATGTATTTATGCATTCTTACAACGATGATGATGAGACTGTTCAATTTATATAAATTTGTGTCTTGTAGTCTGACAGCGAAACGTCTTGCCATATTTGTGTGCGAATGCTTGACAGGGAATCGACCTCTAGTGGCAGGGAATCGTCTTGACAGGGAAACAACCATAATCCTGTATACCCATAAGCAGAAGAATGACATGAGGCTCTGCTCAACGACGACCAATAAATGTATGAAGATGTAAAGTACCTTTTTAATTCTTGACACCGCAGGTTCGTCTGCATGGACCAAACAGTCCTCAAAAAATCATCTTCCACAGCTTGAACAAAGCCACGTACGGCAAGTAAGTCCCAACATATGCACGGTTTGTTATTGTTGTTGCTAATAAGGTCTGTTTTTCTCCAAGGACGGTGTGCATTGATCGCTACAGCGTCAACGCCATGGCTGTGAATGAAAACCCTCACTACAAGCATCAGAGAATCCTGGTGGCCGGCACCGTGTTAATCAGCTCATCAGGTTCCACGCGTTGGCACACGTTTGAATTCACACTGATTTTTTTCTATTGTAAAATCACTACCAAAATATGTACTGTATCTTGTTGGCTTTTATACGCTTCCTGTACACTCTAGTGGACAAATAGGTTACTACCATATTGTGTTGCAGGTAACCACATTCTCCTGAGGGACACGTCCCTCATGCCGGACATCCCTGGACTACCTGCCATTGTTACCATGCTCTTCACGCCCATCATGGAGTTGCGGTTGGTTTCACACAATAAAATATACTCATGTCATGTTCCTTTACATTGAATTTCTTCTTTCTAGCACTAATGAAGAGAAGACTTCCTACACAGGAGCTCTCTGTGGTTTGGGATGGGACAGTCAAACACAAGAAGGCATCCTACCTGAACATGACATTGAAATGGCCTTTGACGTAAAGTTTGATGTGGAAGACATCACTGAGGTAATTATGTTGCATATGCACTCACAGTACGCTCCATGAGATACACTTGCATTCTAATACAAGAGCTATATAAAAAAAATAATTCTCAAATCTGTTATGGAATTACGCTCTTTCCGACACGTTTCCTGTCATATAGCCAAGTAAGACCAAACCAAATGTGAAAATATTTTGCCTCTTTTGCTTTTGTCTTATAAGGTCAGATGCCTTCAACTCGCTTCAGATTAAATGTTTTGAAACAAAAGAACACCACCACAGGCTAGCATATGTTGCCAATATTGATTTATAAGAACACACAAAATTCTAAATGTTTTTACATTTCCCAATTAAACAGCATCAGAATTAATGCCATTCATACGTTTGCATGTTGGAGCCCTGTGGGGGCAGCTGGAGTGAATCCAATTCTCTCATACCCGGAGCAATATATGCTTCTGTGACTTATATCTGGCCTTTTATGTGATGATTAACCAGTTTTTACTTTCCAAATTGTTGCCACTTCTTTGACTACTTGGTTACATGAGTGCTCTTTGTCTTCAGATAAATGCTTTGCGAGTCGCCATCAACCGTCTGGTGTGTGAGGGACCGAGTGGCACCTTGCATCTGGGGTCTGACAGCATCGCGCAACTGCAGGAGGACTGTCGGGAGCGCCTCAAGAGGTCCCACTCACACACTTACACACATCTAAGGCTATAGCCATCTATTATTACATTATTAGAGTTAACCCTTTTTGTTCGAGTAATCGGATAAAACGCACTTCATAGGCCAAACCACTGCTGCTTCATTGTGACACATACAATTTAAGATTCTCTTACTGGTTTTGAAATGTCTTAACGGCCTTGCGCCTTATTTATCTGATCTGCTTTTACCATATCGACCCTGCGGTCCGCCGGCACTGGCCTTTTAACGATACCAAAACCCAGAACAAAAACCCACAGTGTGGCAGCCTTTAGCCACGATGGCCCCCACCTGTGGAACAGCCTGCCGGGGAGCCTCAGGACTGCGGAGACTGTTGATATTTGTAAAAAAAGATTAAAGACACACCTTTTTTAATCAGGCTTTTAATTAATATTTTAAACTTTTCTTATGTTTTTATTTTTTTAGTCCTATTTTATGCTTTTAGTCTTATAGCTTTTAACAGGGGGGTCCTCCACACTGGGGGCTGTGTCGGGTCTGCTGAGGGGGTGCCATCCTTGAGTCACTTCGACCCGGCCGGCTGGGGGTTCCTCCCTTTAATGTGGGGGGTCCGCCCGTCTGTCGGAGTCGGGGGGCCCGGGTGCTGGTCCCCCGATGGCAAGGCCTGCGGCTCCTCCCAGTGTGGACGGGCCCAAAGGTGGCGTTTCCTTGATTCTCAGTGCCATGCCATGTCTCCCTACTGTGTGTGATTGTGGGTGATTGTGTGTGTGTGTGTGTGTGTGTCTAGTATGGAAGGTGGGAGGGAGGGACTTTCTTAGTAATTGTTTTTCCTTTTAATTGTGGTAATTGTTTTTAATTCTGTAAAGCACTTTGTGTTGCATGTCTTTCCAGGAAAAGTGCTATACAAATAAAGTTGATTTGATTTGATACGCCTTGCTGTTGCCCCCTTCAGAGCAGAGGGAGTACTGCATGAACAAGCACTTGTTAGACTCAATGGGTTATTTAGGTGTAAGTTCCAGTCACTCCATGCGGTTCGGATATTATAACTCTCTATTACTTACACTCCTTAAACAGTATGTGCAGAATAGGAATTAAAGCTTTTTTATTATCAAATTAATTTATATAATTGATGAATTGTTGCAGTTCTACACGCATCAGTCAGACATTTTCTGAAACTTTTGTTTTTATATTAAATAGCTTGTTCACCAAGTCACCTCCAATGGAAGCTGTCACTCCAGAGTACTATGACAAACCAGGGAAATGGAACCAGGTACAGTGTCCATTTGTGCTCTTTAATTTATTATCAGGCCTGCTGATGTGTTGTGTTTTCTCTCTGTTCTTTTGTGGTTCAGGTTGATCCCTCCCTCAAGATGGACATCACGGAGGTCAGAGCTGGCAAATCAAGAGCGGTTCTCTTTCAACTGCATCCTGTCGTTCTTCTGAACAACTGAAAAAGCTATGTCTTGCTTTGCTACTATTATTTCATTTGACACTTGTTTACTTTATTGTCCAGTGGGACTTGAGATTTAGTGGTACAGAAAAAAAAACACGTTTTTTCGTTTTGAGAATGTACACTTATTTTAGGTTAATTTTTGATGAGGATGTTTGTTGACATTCGTCATGTTACAGCTATTCAGCAGTGAGACAATAAAAATAGCTGGTCCCAACAGTTTGCGGCTTGGTACTCCCTCATGAGCCGGAAATATTTACATTACTACAAAAGTGTTGCGTCTGTGCCTGATTTTAATGATTTTTTCCGTTTTCAGACGTTTCCCAAAATTCTATTTACTCCCTCTTAACATGTGTAGCTCCTGTGTTTGTGATCAGTCACACGGTCAGATACCTTCATCACCAACAGGAAAATGACCTCGTCAGTAAGCCGACTAAGTAAATGGTATCCATCAAGGTACATTTATTTTTCTTAGTCTTGTAATTAAATACATAGTGTAAGTGCAAATAGTTAAGAGTCCAGGGTCTAGAGAACTACAGAGTATAGTAGAACATAGTACAAAGTTGGACAGTTATTTAAACAAGCTTAATATCACCCGATACTTCTTGTCTTCATAGTAATTGTACAACAGTACCCATAACATGAGTGTGTGTGTATTGTTCCTTATTGGTATACAAAAGCAAAGACCCTACAAATACCACATCTAAGACGCATATTTTGAAATGACTTTGTGCTTGGAAACACCAAAAGGAAATCATTGTTGATCATTTTATATAGACATATACTGAGAGAAGCTCCATCTGCTTACTTGAACATGAAGCAGCGAACATTGGCAGCAGAGCAAGACTGTGGCCACTTAAGCTTTTATTATTTCTTTTTTTTTTTTTTTGTGCCACACCGTACAGTTTGTGGTAAGCACTGCAAAGCAAAAATGTAGCGTGGTTTTCCCCAAAAAACGTCACAAAAGATATCAAATATTTACCCAAGGCTCGACTTCATGCACTTTAGAATAAGCAACACAAAAAACGTCTTTTCTCTTTTAGTTTTTCGAGTTGTGAACTTGTCTACCTAGTGGCGTTTATGTACGTGTGATGGTGTGTTGTGTGTTAGTGTCTACATTGCTATAGACAGGGTGAAGGCTTCTCCAGTGGATGCTTTTAGAGAACACCAAGATGACAAAAGCATGACACCCCACGTGACGGTGACCGGGCTCTTTTAAGGGTGAGTGAGCCTCTTCCACGGGACAACTGAGGTCTATTCCTCCTTTCTCTTGGCCCCGGGGATCTTTGCTTGGATCCTGGACACAGACAAGAAGTAAGAATTGCATGTTTTCTTATAGGATTAAGATGTTCTTGGCAGCTGAGCACCTGCTGCTCTATTCTCTCTTTTTATGGTGTTCAGATGAGTCTACATGCTCGGTCATACTAAATTAGGAAAATGAGTCCATAATCTGCATGTCCCGCCACTATAAAGGCTTAATTTGCAGCCATTGTGTGCTGGAATGGATAGTGTAAAAGAAAACTCACTTTCCCACCACAGAGTTGACATGGGTCCGTATTAGTCCCACATATTGATCGATCTGTGCCTACAAGTAGGGGGAAAATATGTTAACACGGGAATAATCTCAATAATTTCTACTATACTATATAATCCTTACCTGATGTTTCTCATAGACCACAGGCATGGTGAACATGGAGACCACAGCTGTAAGCGCATGAAGCAAACGGTGATGAAACTGTAATCTTGCAAAGTCAACATCCACAGCAATTATAGTTACTAACACACTGACAAAGACATGCTGCCCCACTTACGATTACATAAAAGAGCTAATAATAACCCGGGTGTACTCGGTTCACGCCAGCGCGTATCGCTCCCATTTTAAAATGTGAACACAGAAAAGGTCTATGAAGTCAGTGTGGGGGAACGGCATGAGACATAGTGAGTCAGGGTGATCTCACCTAGGATCAGCAGTGTCAGGCCGTTGAAGAGGGCGCCTACGTATGTCAGTAGCCACATCAGGACGGCAAACTGTACAACAGAAATATTAGAGTTACTTCCATAAGTCATGTTTCTACCTTGTCAATGTGGAAATACTGTTGTGGAGGCGAGAGATATACAGTAAACAATGTGACATCCACCCTTTTGGTTTGAATACTACTGCTGTTGGCATCTTAATAGAAGACTGCCAAAAGGTGGGAGGGTTCAGAGAAATAATTTTTTTCTCTTTTTCAGTCAAGGAGACGGAGAACTACTGCTTGGTGGAAACAGGGCTTATTGAAATATCTTGCACTGGTGCCAAAATGGAGAAAGTCACTAGTACACAAACCTTCAACGAGTCGATCAGATCTTGAACAAGGAAAAGCCGGCGGAGCTCCCTCATGCAGGTGTTGGTGTAGAGAAGGATTTTGTCTGCATATTTGCCTATTTGGTCCTGGGATAGAGAGATCTCCATCTCCAGGTAGGCTCTGAATGTAAAGGACAGAAAGACAGATGATCGTTCGATATGTAATGTTTGTGTGATGGTGGCGGGGATGATTCACTCACTTGAAAGGATGCCCCTCATCGGTTTTCTGCACGGCCTGGAGCACAGATTTGTAGATACGGAAGCTGATGGTAGCAGAGAGGGCAGCCAGGGCTAAGTAGGCGCCGACGCTGACCACGCTGAACTGGGTCAGGGAGAAGAGGAGCAGGAGCACGCTGCTGAACACGGCTCCCGACTGCTTCACATTCCTCCAGTAGAGCAGGTCAATAGCTTAAGGGGGGAGGATAGGAAGAAACAGGGTTACCACCCACAAACAGGATCATTCCCTCGCTGGACACATCAACAGCTACACCAACTTAAAAATAAAAGTAAGCCAAATACCGTATTTTCCGGACTATAAGTCGCACTTTTTTTCATAGGTTGGCTGTTCCTGAGACTTATACTCCAGAGCGACTTATAAATGAAAACTGTTCATTGACAATGGACACCTTTACTGTTTATGTTTATTTTTCGTGTAGCTGAATAACCATTGTGTTAGCATATCTTACACCTATTCAGCCTGTTCTCTATTCTTTTATTAATGTTAGAACTTGCTTTCCAAGATGACGTAATGTCTGTTTTGGTCAAGTAGTTTGGAAAATAAATTACCTGCAAAAAATGCAACTTATACTCCAGTGCGACTTATGCATGTTTTTTTCTACCTAATTATGCATTTTTGGCCTTGTGCGACTTATTTATTTATTTCCCCCCCCCCCCTTTATTTGGGCAAATATATGAAACATCACAGTGCATTTCCCACATCAATCAAAATACAACTCTCCATTATTTATATTTGTATTCAACTATCTGATAACTTATACTCCGGAGCGACTTATAGTCCAGAAAATACGGTATATATATATATATATCATTTTTTTTAATAAAAAAATTAAATGATGATTAATTGAATATCCAAATAGTTAAATTTCCCTGGATAATCAATTAACTATCAATTAACTGTTGTGGTTTCATTCTTAACCCAGAGTCCTGTGACTGTTGCTTCGTTGTGGATTCAACCCAGCTTCCTTGTTCAAGTTTTCATCCCAGTGTGAGGTGGACTCATCCTTTGACCTTTCTCTATATGATATATATACACCGTATGTATATACATCCAAAGATAACAGGTGAGATTGCTACATTTATCACCATTTCCACCTGGTGTGCTCTCATAACAGCATGTATACAAACATACATCCATTCCAAACAAACAGTGGGCGCCATATTGCAGCACAAACTGCCCGGAGAGGAGAATTAATGATTGACTTGTGGCTGGCAAAAACGGGGAGCACAATCAGCACATTTCCAGATAACGGTTCAGTTTGACATGGCCACACTGATAAGAAGCTCGGTGATGAAGGATGACGATGCTTCGTGAAGGTGTAAGGTACTCCTAAGAATAATCTTATAAGCTTTCCAACACCTATGGACTTGCAGTTAGAGCTCCAGAAGTTCAATGGGAACATCTGTCTTTATATTGTCATTATTCCTCCCCTATTGTCCCGGCTACATTAGTAACTATGTTGAGGAGAGAGCGATTCTCCAGTTGCCTTTCTCCTCTCTGAACTGTCCAACTGCTTTTTTGCCTGCTCTAATTTTAGCCATGGAGCTGTGAACAGCATAGTGATGACGGCCATCTTTGCTCTCCTCTGTAAAGACATCTGTGGAGTCCAAAAAGGCCCGGCTAAACCGCAGGTTTCTTTGGAGGCAATTTGGTACAATGGGCGCTCGCCGCAATTGTAGCCCCGCAACTTTTTAACCCAGCATGTACTGTTTGTATTACATCTTCACAGGAAGGCACAGTATGTGACATATCTATGAAATGAACATCAGAAGGAGTGGCAAGATTATCTACGTGCTCCACCATCCCTCACTGTGACGCCAAACTCAGCCTGTTGGAGATGCTGTGAGAGGAGCACGCACGCACAGGTGGGTCGCCTCATTCATTAGTTGTACACCGCACACACGCAGACAAACACAAAGAAGCCAAAGCAAGGACTACTGTAGAGTCGGCGTGTACCGCACACAAGACTGCAGACCTGCGAGCTGTAGCTTAGTGCAGTAGAAGCATGTACTGACCTGCGGCTCCCATGGCTGAACGGGGAAAGAGGCAGCTGCTTTATTCACGGACAAAAGGAGAGCGAGGGGGGGGGGGGCGCGTCTGTGTGTGCCCCCCCTCTCTCCCTTTGCCACCTCCTAATCTGCACAGGAGAGGAGGGACTCCTAAGCACAGTAGCCTATCAGCAGCTGCTTGATGAGTGACAGGGCTATAAGGGGGGCATCTATTGGGCTGTGTTGCTAAAGAAGCACTTTGGCGCACACACACTATGTTTTTTTGTTTTTTTTAAGCTCAGGCCGCGCTACTAACACGTGTCGAAACTCAAAATCAACGCTTTTTACTAGCGTTTCATACACAAACAACCAAATTGTGTCAAGGCAGGAAACACAGAGCCATTAGCCGATGCTCCATCACAATGGTCTGGTGGTAAGACTGCTGAGCACCTGCCTGATGCAGTTACCATGGCTACCGTGCTCCATTTCATCACCCGAAGAGGACGGGAGGGGCCGGAGGACAGAGAAAGAGGGAGGGTGGGGGAAAGAGCGTTCCTTCGGGAACAGAGAGATTCATATGGTTTGAATCAGGGAACACACAGGAACCGAACGGGTGTGCACCCCCGTAAAGATAAAGACAGCCACTCCCTTTTACTGTGGAACACAAAGGGACAAAGGCAGGTTAACAGAGAGGTGTGTTACCTTTTCGCATGATAAAACCTGCGCGCATCAAAGGAAACGACAGGCGGTGCGTTTTAGATTTGGTGAAATGAAGTGTCTGTGCCTTTTTGTTAAAGCAGTAGCTGAACTACACAGACAACAGTTTCATCATTGCATAAACAATGCATGTTAAGTCGGGCCCTGTTAGCGGACTTCCTCCTATCTTCATCACACACACAGAAAACCAGAGCGAACGATTATCACCCGTGACAAGAATATGAATTCCCCACTCCTTTTTTTTTTCTGAAGTGAAACTAGTTTAGCCTGACCTCATTAAATCACTGAAGACATCCTCATGGCCTCAAACAAGGCATCAGCCCGAGTGTGCAAACATGCAATGGGACTTCTGCTGCCAAGAGTTTTTCCCATGTAGGCCTTCAAACATCTACATCTCACATGGTGATACAAACAAATGCACACTAATATTTGGTACACCTGCATAATCTGTTGACATCCAATCCGAGAACTGAATCAAAAATATCCCTTTAAAAATAATAATAAAATAGCAGCAGTATACAACAGAGTTTAATCGTGCTTAATTAGTGTTTGAATTCATTTTTTTTATAATTGCGTCAACATGATAAGCAGCAAGTACAACCAAGAATCATTCACAGCACTTAAAGATATTAACTGTTGATGCTTCTGCTTGGATGTGACATTTGAATGTACAGTACCGTAACGTGTTCGGTTTTCTGTCATGATGATGTCAGTCCCGCATGCGGCTCGATCTGTGTAAACACGCCTGTGAAGGTCCCAGCAGTGAGATAGTTCTAGAGAATACAGAGTGACTAAACATAGTATGTACTGTGGTAGCGTGGGGTGTTTATTTACTCATCTGCAGAGAGTACCAGGCATCCATCAGAGTTAAGGTGGTTATTATGGTGGGAGACTGTATTTTTCTTGTAATATTATATAGCTTATATTTTTCCTAAGGAAAAAGGGGTGTCTGTTTGATTTAGGGGATTGGTTGGGTTACAGCATTTATTAAAGTGGAGGCCACTATTTGAGAAAGTACAAACTGTAAATTAGATTGGCGGTCGCTTTACACAGACATCAATTCAGTTACATAATGAAATTGCTCATTCACCCAGATGACAAATTACTCTGACATTGGAAAATCAAAACCTAGAATCTGAGATGGTGATGGCGATGATGATTTAGGGTGGAGGAAATTGTGCCATTTTCTCATATGCTGTCTTTTTTTTTTTTTTTTAAAGCCCCCCCTGCTGGAAATAGACAGACGGAGGATGGTTTCTCTCCAAGGCGCCATGGCAGCCTAGGAAATAGGGCTGATGTAATGGGGATGGGTGTGCCCTGGTTACCATGGAGACAGTCTGTCAGTGCTGGCCTGGTGCACGTCGCGATAGAAAAAAAAAAAAAAAAACCCGGAGCGTGTAAGAATACCACTGTGCTTTTGCTAACTAACAAACGTAATGCATTCTTATCAACATGAACATCTCTCAATGCGCTGCTGTCCATGCATGCTATCCATCTCAACACACGACTGTGACTCACACCCACGCTCCTTTTGTTTTGTGCACACACATGCAGCACAATTGATGTGCCATCAGGGTGTGTCCGTGCACACCCGACTGATACTATGACAAATGCACACATGCAGAGCGCAATTAAGACTACACATTTGAATTAATTTTAGATATTTAAGCAACATGCACCACAAATATAAACAGAAAAATCCGAGCAAGTACCCTGGCCCTTCCAGCTGCTCCAGGAGCTTTCCTTCTTGGTCACATCTGCAGCGGCCTGCATGCTGATGATCGCGTTTGTCCCTGTTCTCTCTCTTTGTCTTTCTTTCTTGCTTTTTATGGTGTCCGCTTGCTTCTTTGTGCACCTCTTCCGTGTCTCACGCTCACTCACTCATCGCAGAAAAGGCATGAATGGTCGAAAAAGGATGCTAGAGCACGGCGGAGTCGACAAGAGAGGGAGGGAGAATGGGAGGGAGGGTGCTAGGATGGGATGGAGAGGCTTCCCGGATGCTGCCGACTGGCGGTGCTCACACACGGATGCCGTGAATCGGGAAAAGTGTGTGTGTGTGTGTGTGTGTGTGCGTGCTAGTAGGGCAGGAGGGAGGCAAACTATAAACATCACAGTTGCCGCTGCATCACACCAGCCATGCAATAATTAGTAGCCGTCGGGGACGAGAGGGCTTTTGTCTCGAGAGGGATGGTAGCGTAGCTTTTCACAATAAAAGCCCAACGCAAAGCTTCCAACAGACACAAGCTGTGGGAGAATAATTCAAAGCAGGCTAGAGCACCATTTTACTTTCAAAGCATTATATTAAGCGTAAAAGATGCTTACATTAGCTCTAAAAATAGATCTTCAAATGGTTGGCTATCATTGCGATGTATATGAAATTAAATATGTTTATTATGAAGCTTGAACAAGGCTGACCCTGTTTTGGATTAATATGTCAGACAGCCTGTGCTGACAGTATTTAAGGTGAGCGCTTCAAATAGCTTCCCACGATGGCTCACTGAGAACCGAGGACACAAAGTGCTTCAACTTTAATAATTAATACAAGAAGGCATTCATTCTGCATGGAAGCTGAAGCAACAACGTTGTGTGTTTATTGCCTTGAGGATGTGTCTGTGTTTAACCACTTCCTCCTCCAGAGGAGCGACTGAAAATGCAACGAGAAAGTGCACAATCACCACGGTGTCGTCATTGTGTGGAAAACACCCCTCCTTGATGTATACCATTGGTGGTTACGTACTTCTAGAAAGAGCCCCCCCCCCCCCCCCCCCCCCCCAGGCAACCACACCTCACACCTTCTGTTCACTGCAGCCTCCACACTGCCAACACCCACTAAGAAGTAGGGGAAAAAACACATCTCTATGAGCCAGACTGAACGTGCTCCCCCATCAGTGTTTCTATGGCAACTGAGGATGACGCGCCAGTCACTCTTAATGCTGAAGTAGCACTGCGCCCTCTAGCGGTGGAAAAACATACATGTGACCTGTTTTTTTTTTTTTTTTCCAGAACCTTCCGACAGTGAATAAACAAAACAAAAGGAAGCCAGCTCGGTAGAATTAAAAACATTTATCACACTAAACAGCATCTTATATCAAACTGGGAAATGTCATGGTGATCATGGCTGCATCCTACAACAAAGCCATTACTTCTTATGTAATTTTCCATAGCCATCAAACAATATGAAATGCACATGTAATCCCTCAAGGCGCCTTAGAAGGAGTCTGCCCCACTTTTAACATCCAAGGATTATGTAAACAGGGCCAGAATGAACAGCTAATGGCAGACAAAATACACAACTTGCTACGCAGTGTGCAGTTTAGACCGAATGAACTCAATCTGACTGTGACTGGCATGTTTGTCTTATCTAATCCTAGGATTTTAAAGAGTCAAACAATGAGCCGCGCTCTGTGCAACCCTGAAAAGCATCGATTGTACCCTGACTGACGAATAGGTTTTTAAAATTCATATTGTTGAGGTCTGTTTTTTTTTTTTTTTTTTTGCACAGTCAGGATGTAAATTATGCATCTGCATTTTCTCCTTCCTGTAACACCACTAGGGGGAAGCAGACTCACAAAATGACAACAAGGACTTCCCACACACTCCTGGCACAGACGAGCACAGCAGCTGGGGTCAGGTCCTACCTCTCTCTACAACATGCTTTATTTGGTGGCCTTGTCAACAAACACCACAACAGCACCCGTGCAGCAGCTTGGAGGAGGTAAACAACGTCCGGGGATGTTTACCGTGTGGTTTTGTACCTCCATTCACACACCAACAAAGTTGTAAACATGTCTCATTGTCACAACCACAACAGGAATGGTCAACCACAGAGTGTAAATATCTGAGATGTATTACTAACATATGAAAAATACACATATACTCCTGATCCAAATTTTAAGACCAGTTAAGAAAAGGATGAGCCAGGGTATGTACCCGATGGAAAAACAAGCTACTTGCATTGCTTGTTTATTATTCAAGCAAAATGTCACTTTGGTGAAAAGTCACATTTGGAGTCCGACGACAAGACGCTCGGCGAATAATTCTAGCTAGCTAGTTAGCTGCTGACAGCTAGAGGAGGAATTTATAGAAAAATGCAAGAGACGTCAAACACCAATAGGTTGGACAAGGGAGTGATCAAAAACACATGGCATCGATTGATTAAGCTGTTATACCGTTTTGTTTTTTTTTAGCTATGTTCTTAAACATATGATCATCTAGATCAGGGGTCTCAAACACGCGGCCCGCGGGACACTAGTTTGAGGCCCCCGCCTTGATATGAAAGTTTAATGTTAGTGCGGCCCACGCAAGTTTGATATGGATGCTGTATGGTATCATGTACCCAGAAAAAATTATTACATTTGATTAATGTTCATGTTAAAGGTTAAATAACTGTTAATAGTTATCCTCCCTGTCCGTGTGGAAGTGGTAAGTTTTTGGCTATTTAAGTTTAAAGGAAATAACTTGAAGGCTACCGTTTAGGTCGCTAGCTCTCTAGTTTGCGAGTTAGCATGTGTCTCAAGACCCTGCAGTTGCGCAATATGTTGTAAATAAAAAGAGTATAAATGTGACTATAGTCGTGTTTTGTCATGTCTACAGGGCTCTAATAATGCTTTGTTCATTTTAATCTGAAAAAAATAATTTGTCTACCCACCAACTATATGTGGTTTCTTAAGTTTTTATTATTTGCCGTTTTATTGTTATTATTATTATATGTATTTATTTATTACTGATTGATTGATTTTCTTTATTCTTAATTTGTTTATTTATTTTTTTATCTTATTTTGTGTAGAAAAAAGATATTTGAGAACAGTGGAATGTTTTATCAGAGCTTTTCTTGTAGAAAATCGAAACCAAAGTTTATTCATTTTTCTGTTTTTAATAAATGCGTTTTTTTGGTTTTTTTTGGAAAACCTGATTCGGCCCAGTCTCTCCCAGACCCTAGCTCCAGTGGCCCCCAAGTAAATTGAGTTTGAGACCCATTGATCTAGATGGATGGTGTAGTTTCCGAATAAAAACTTTCATTATGCTCATAAAGTACTTTATATTTACTTATAAACTCTGCCCAAATTCTTTCCTGAATTCTGATGTTATCAAAAAAGGTCATAACAATTCAGATTTAGATTGATTCAGACTGATGATGCGTCCAATTTACTTTTAAAAAAAATGTAAAAATTATTGGTGTCTATCAGCGATACAGGCCCTTTATTTACTTGGTATCAGATAGATACCAAATCTAGCAGTATCACTCACCACTACTAAAATCCGTGTCCATGTATGTGGGTTTTGTAAAGTGCTATCACAACAAAGAAAAGTTTGATGGACAGAATAATAATAAGTGTTTGTCACACTCACCCTTTTCTTTGTTCAAACCTTCCAGGAGGAAGGAAGCGGCCAACTTCCCAAGATCCACTTTTCCTTCATTTGTGTTCTCCTGACTGGACCTCTCTGAACGCACCTCAGGGGGAACAGCAGCAGTGGGAGGCTTGGGCTTGCTCACGCGGTCTTCCTCTGCTTTGACTTGGGTGTTGGCCTTTTCTGAGACAGGGGGCTCAGCCGGCACCCCCACGGGGGCGCTGCGGGCAGGAGGCGCACTGGGAACCAGGGGAGACGGAGAGCTCACGGCTGCCTGTTTGGGGCCTCCAACGCCCTGCTCTCTCTTCGGGCTCTCCTCTGATGCAGACTCAATGAAGAGATCGCTATCAAGCTCCGCCTCTCTCTCTTCACGTAGAATGCTGTAAGCTGCAGGTGGAGCGTGGTTGCCAGGTAGGCCGAAACCAACCTTGGACACTGGGGAGTTGTCAAAGGTGCCGCTAGACTGGTTGAATGTGCCCTTGGTTTTAGGCGCTTCGGCAAACGGGTTGCTACTAGCCTTGGGAAGCTCTTCGGACACCAGCTCGATCTCAGAGTCTCCCGACTCGGCACTGCTGCCCTCTTGGTCCCTGTAGCCCGCCTGTGGACCTGGACTACCTTTGGGAGCTGCAGGCTTCACTGTGTCGGTCTTGAACACGTCACGGGAAGTGAAGTCTTTTTCTGCTCTCAAAGAAATATGTGGAAAAATAATTATTAAAGCCTGAATTACTAAATTACTAAACAGTATCTTAAAGGCACTATTGGGGCAAATGTATTGGGACACCTGGTAGAATAAGAAATTAAGATATACTTCATATTAGCTGTACTTTCTACAAGACTATTTTGAATGATTTCATCTTAAAGGTTCTTCCTAGTCACATTCCTGGAAGCACACCTGTTTCAACCTTGCTTTGTGCGTATTTCTTTTCCTTAATTTATTTCATACTATGTTACATTATTCTTTCTCACATATACACTTACAATATTCATTCATTCATTTTCTACCGCTTTTTCCTCACAAGGGTCGCGGGGGTTGCTGGAGCCTATCCCAGCTGTCTTCGGGCGAGAGGCGGGGTACACCCTGGACTGGTCGCCAGCCAATCACAGGGCACATATAGACAAACAACCATTCACACTCACATTCATACCTATGGACAATTTGGAGTCGCTAATTAACCTAGCATGTTTTTGGAATGTGGGAGGAAACCGGAGTACCCGGAGAAAACCCACGCATGCACGGGGAGAACATGCCGAGAGATGGTCGAGGGCTGTGAGGTCTGCGCGTTAACCACTAGACCGCCGTGCCGCCCACTTACAACATTCATTCATTCATTCATTTTCTACCGCTTTTTCCTCACAAGGGTGGCGGGGGGTGCTGGAGCCTATCCCAGCTGTCTTCTGGGGCGAGAGGCGGGGTACACCCTGGACTGGTCGCCAGCCAATCACAGGGCACATATAGACAAACAACCATTCACACTCACATTCATACCTATGGACAATTTGGAGTCGCTAATTAACCTAGCATGTTTTTGGAATGTGGGAGGAAACCGGAATACCCGGAGAAAACCCACGCATGCACGGGGAGAACATGCAAACTCCACACAGAGATGGCCGAGGGTGGACTTGAACCCTGGTCTCCCAGCTGTGAGGTCTGCGCAACAAAAGAAGAGTGGGAACATCGGACACCCCAGCAAAACCCCAGGACATTGCTGAAGCACACCACCAACCCCTGCCAGTCAACCCACCTGGCCCCCGACCCCCCTAGCCCACTGAGTGCCCAGCACCCCAGCAGTCCCCGCACACCCCGCTGCCCTCCAATAAGATGCCATTTTGGCTGGACCCTGGGTGGGCCTACATTTGGCACATATGGGCACGGTTATGCGGGAACAGAGGAGGACTATTAGCATTAAAGCTAAAGACACAAAACAGCATATTCCCAGTAGGGAATGGGTGGACTTGCCAGATCGATCTCACTAAATACCCTAAATACACGATTGTAGGACCTATGATTTTTTACAAATTGTTTAATAATATAATATGGGAGCTTTAATTGATTGAGTGTTCTCAGTACTTGTGCCCATATAGTAACGTGTGTGTGTGTGTGTGTGTATTTGCTTACGTGTAGGTGAAACATTGGGTGTGGAAGCTGGGCTTTCATCCTCTGGTTCTGACAAGGTCACAGTGGGGACCCCTTGTAGGCCCACGCTAAGCACGTTTTCTCGATCAGGCCCACTGACTGCAGGGGGGCGCTGCTGAGGCTCCGCTTTGGCCGCTGGAGGATGCGACTGGGTCAAGGTGATCTTCACAGGACTGGCCGACTGTGGTGTTCCACCCAGGTTGCGGTAAGAGCGGTAGTCAGACAACTCCTCATCAGATGGTTCTTCCACATAGGGGAAAGAGTGGGAACCCAGTGCTGGACCTAAATTCTCTTCTTCTTCCTCTTCATCTCTTCCAGGGTTGTCCATGTAGCCGCTGAGTGAATCACCCCCGGTCAATCCTATGTCCACCAGGCTGTGGTCGTGGCGCTCATCCCCGCGGCTTATATCCATGTAGTTGTACGATTCTGTCTTCTCTAAGCCCGTCATTGACTTGGGAATGTCGTTGGGCAGATCGGACATGGTCTTCTTGGTGCCGGAGCTGAAGCTGTAAGTATCATCGGAGAAGTGGTCCAACTCGGAGGAACCAGAGGAGGGCTTTTTGTTGTCAAACAGGTATGAGGATTCTCGACCTGATGTGAAGCTTTGATTGGACAGCAGTGAGGTGTACACGTCACCGTCGTCATTCATAGGGTTCCTAAACAGGCCTGACATGGTGGCATCTATGAGAACAACACAGAGAAGGGGAGAAAGAAGTGAATACTTATTGGAATTAATAGGCCGAAATGTGACACCACTTTGTGTCACGCGCTTGTTGGCGTCATAATCACGCAGCTTTGGGAGCGGCACGCAGTCAAAACTGGGCGCTCTGTTGTGCGGCTCAGTGAGGCAGTGCTAACACGGGCTGCTTGTGCGAGACAAAGGCAGATTGTTCAGCCAACAAAAACCCCACAGAGCCATAACCGAAGTCTATTCTGAATCATGCAGACACACTCTACATGTTCAAGTTCAAGTTCAAAAACACGAGGGGCAATTTAAAGGACACAGAGAGCAGCATATGGAATAAAAATGTAGAAAGCAAGACAAGTAAAAAGAGCAGACACTACTGAACACACATGTACCTATAAGAGAATAAATAGTACTTAAATAATTTTTAAAAGTATAACAAGCTAAAGGGAGGTTGTGCGAAATCTGGATAGGGAGGGGTCCAAGTTCAGAAGCCGGAATGGTGGTCAATGAGTGTTTCGCTTCGACGGGAGAAGGTAAAACAGCCGACGGGGGTGTGGGGGTATACCTTACCATCTCCCGTCTAAGCGGAAATCCCTGGTTCACCAAAACACCTCATGCACAATTTGAGAAACCGACTTTTTAGAAACCTTGACTACCAGGGTTTAGACCAGGGGTGGGCAAACTACGGCCCGGGGGCCACATCCGGCCCACCAAGTGTTTGAATACGGCCCGCCCAATCTTTCCAAAGTATTTCATTTAAACTCAACATACAACCTGGCATCATGGCCTGAGCCAACCTTTTGATGGTTTTATCAATTTAGTTTTTTGACATGGTCTGTTGTTTACAAAGTGCTCCTGAAAAAAGGGACACAAGCACATAATAATAATAATAATTATTATTATTATTAGATTATTAGATTATTATTAGAACTATTATTATAATTATTATATTAACGCTAATTATTATATTAATTATATATAATATTATTGTTATATTTGCATATTTAACATAATAATAATAATATAATAATTATTATTTTAATTTTATTGTAATTATAATATTTTATTATTTTTTAAATATTTAAATATGAATATAAAATAATAAATAATAATAGCAGATTGCATGACAATTTACAGATACAATAATACCAGGTGGACTGTTACGTGTCCAATATATAGTCTGCCCCCCCCTACCCCTGTAAATTTTGTCATATCAATGCGGCCCGCGAGTCAAAAAGTTTGCCCACCCCTGGTTTAGGCCAAGGAAACGTGCGTTTTGAGGCCGATTTTGACGCACCGAAACACGGACTGATGCCGGCGAGGGCCGCTCCTCTGGTTCTTTTTTTTTTTTTGAGTGAGAATTTTTTCAATAAGGGCATGCATGCCTTAAAAAAATCTAAAAGTGAAGGCTAGGGTTTGGAAAACTAACATGCATGTATTTGCCATACAAAAGCAAACATGTCCACTGTAAGAAGTGTAAGGGTGCAGAGAAGTCTGTGTCTGTCACTCAATAGTAATGTATCCCATATTAATGACAACATTCCATAATTTCAAACTTTGCAGTTTGAACTGCTGTCGTGCATGAAAGTCAAGACATCAGCATGTCTCATGACAAGATTATTCAGCAAATATGTTTTGATCTTTCTTTGGCACCAATTCTAAAACTAGGATTACCCTCAACAATGGGTGTTTAGAGAAGAAGAAGAACATGCAGTACACCAAAAGTAAATCATAGTTGTATTCAAAGCAGTAAGACTCCAGTACATAGGCTTTGTCGTTGATTATTATTGTTAGGTACTACATGGGGGGCCGCTACCTTTCGAATGTGCATACTCCGCCCTCTCACTGCTGTGATGTTGCAACCCATGCCCCATGTCACTCGATAGCTAACATTAACAGCTAAACTTTGCCAAATCACTATTAATAACTGACAAAAAACATCACTCAAAAGTATAGATTTAGAATTTATTTATATTTACTCAATTGTGATTAGCGCGCAGGCCTCACAGCTAAGAGTCCCGAGTTCAATTCCACCCTCGGCCATCTCAGAGTTTGCATGTTTTCCCCGTGCATGCGTAGGTTTTCTCCCACGTTCCAAAAACATGCTAGGTTAATTAGCGACTTCAAATTGTCCATAGGTATGAATGTGAGTGTGAATGGTTGTTTGTCTATATGTGCCCTGTGATTGGCTGGCCACCAGTCCAGGGTGTACCCCGCCTCTCGCCCGAAGACAGCTGGGATAGGCTCCAGCACGCCCGCAACCCTAGTGAGGATAAGCGGTAGAAAATGAATGTTTACAACCGGGCTGAGTGATTAGCGTGCAGGCATCACAGCTAGGAGACCCGAGTTCAATTCCACACTCGGCCATCTCTGTGTGGAGTTTGCATGTTCTCCCCGTGCATGCGTGGGTTTTCTCCGGGTACTCCGGTTTCCTCCCACATTCCAAAAACATGCTAGGTTAATTAGCGACTCCAAATTGTCCATAGGTATGAATGTGAGTGTGAATGGTTGTTTGTCTATATGTGCCCTGTGATTGGCTGGCCACCAGTCCAGGGTGTACCCCGCCTCTCGCCCCGAAGACAGCTGAGATAGGTTCCAGCACCCCCGCGACCCCCGTGAGGAAAAAGCGGTAGAAAATGAATGAATGAAAGAGTCCTGTAGACACAAAAGTACCCTCCCTTCAGGGACAAAGCAGACGGTCACTGCTAGCATAGCAAGCTACTGAGCTAACGACAGGACCCTCCATCACCCCCGCGACCCTCGTGAGGATAAGCGATCATTCATTCATTTTCTACCGCTTTTCCTCACGAGGGTCGCAGGGGGTGCTGGAGCCTATCCCAGCTGTCTTCGAGCGAGAGGCGGAGTAAACCCTGGACTGGTAGCCAGCCAATCACAGGGCACATATAGACAAACAACCATTCACACTCACATTCATACCTATGGACAATTTGGAGTTGCCAATTAACCTAGCATGTTTTTGGAATGTGGGAGGAAACCGGAGTACCCGGAGAAAACCCACGCATGCACGGGGAGAACATGCAAACTCCACACAGAGATGGCAGAGGGTGGAATTGAACCCTGGTCTCTTTGCTGTGAGGTCTGCGCGCTAACCACTCGTCCGCCGTGCCGCCCTGAATGAATGACTTAATAGTTAAAATCATTGCCTGTACAGTAGATAATGGTGTAACTCTGGGATCTTTGCTTTATTTTGTCTATATTCAAACATCTACAGAAACCACATCATAGAATAGTTTTACTGTATTATTTAAGTATTATGTTACGTCTGGTAGCTCATGCATCTTTGTTGTCAAACACTCCCATGCCAAGCGCACAGGAAAATCCAAACAAACATAAACAGCACCCACGCAGGATACTAATATTTGTGTTGCGCTGTGTGTACAAGTCGCAGTCGCTCCCTCCTCCTGTTCTCTAGCCCCCGCTTCTCCCCGGGCAGAGGTGGCGCTATAAATAGTCTGGCTCCAGCTGCCGGGCTCGGTTATGGGGGGGGGGGGGAGATTTAAATGTGCAGCCTTTGGGTTAGCAGCGGAGGGGAGGATGAAGGCTGAAATGACAGAGGAGACAACAGGTCAGGATGTCCCTCCCTGGTGCTTCATCTCTAGACGCCTCGCCACCATTTTTGTCATTAGATTAGATTAGATTAGATTAGATTAGATTAGATTAGATTCAACTTTATTGTTATTGCTCATGTCACTGGTACAGGGCAACAAAATGCAGTTAGCATCCAACCAGAAGTGCAATTTTATAAGTACCTTAGTAGTAAGTAAATGTAGAAAAAAAAATGGACAGATCTATGTAAAAAAAAAAAACTATAACAGGCTATGACTATAATACAGTGAGGATATGTACAGGGATATAAATGACTATAATATGGCTATTGTAGATTATACAGATTATAAACAGTATGGATATGACATTATATAATAACAGTAATACGTATACAGTATTGCAGTGAAGTGACTAGAGCAGGGGTGGGCAAACTACGGCCCGGGGGCCACATCCGGCCCGCCAAGTGTTTGAATACGGCCCGCCCAATCTTTCCAAAGTATTTCATTTAAACTCAACATACAACCTGGCATCATGGCCTGAGCCAACCTTTTGATGATTTTATAAATTTTTTGACATGGTCTGTTGTTTACAAAGTGCTCCTGAAAAAAGGGACACAAGCACATAATAATAATAATAATTATTAGATTATTATTAGATTATTATAATTATCATTAGAACTATTATGATTATTATAATTATTATATTAATGCTAATTATTATGTTAATTATCTATAATATTTTTGTTATATTTGCATATTTTACATAATAATAATATTATTATTATTTTAATTTTATTGTAATTATTATAATATTTTATTATTTTTTAAATATTTAAATATAAATATAAAATAATAAATAATAATAGCAGATTGCATGACAATTTTACAGATACAATAATACCAGGTGGACTGTTACGTGTAAAATATATAGTCTGCCCCCCCCCCCCGTAAATTTTGTCATATCAATGCGGCCCGCGAGTCAAAAAGTATGGTTATTGCAGATTATATAAATTATAAACAGTATGATCAATGAATGCAACAAGATAGTAATATGTACAATAGTACAATATTATTAATAGTGCAATAATATGCTGTATTAATTACCAATACAGCATAGAATGTGCAAGTACCGAGTCATAAGTCACGCTATTCAGAAGGCAGTAGCATGCATGATGTTTATTCAATCAAAACCGAGCATGACTATGTGGATTTATCATGGTGTGATCGGTCAGTGTAAAACTAGGTGGCCACAGCTGTTGGCCCAGAGACATAAACGCCCTTGATGTCCTGCTAAAGCAAATCAACATAATCCTCTTTTTAGTTCACGACCATCGTATAGGTCCCCCTTCAGTCATCACCCTGGCAACGCCTCCATAATCTCGCACTCACTGATTCAAAACACTGACAATATACAGCCTGTGGTAAGCACTAGACGCCGTGAAGAAGAAGTGATGTGTGATGCTCTCAAATGCCACTAATCCTACTGATGCCAAAAATGTGGCAAAGACACACCCTTCACCATCCATCCTCTATTCGCTGCACCGAAGCACGGCTCACCGTGTCGTTGCGTAAGTCATCTGCATCAGTGACGATGCAGAAGGTTTGATGCTCTTGACAAAACTTGCAGTGTTGAGACTGGCGGCATTTTTCAATCTGCGGAGTCCCACAGGGCTTTGACAAATGCTTTGTTTGCATTCATACATGGCATTAGCGGCGACAACAGAAGGAATTCTCCACACTGATGCCAACATAATTATGTCAGGGTTATAAAACAAAAGTCGTCCTTAGTGGATGCTCTGTTAAAAGGGAGCTTTTGTTTGCGCTGAATTGAATCTGCGCTATGTGCAATATACGAAGACGACTCGTATGCGGAGCACGGGATATCAAAAGCTTCTCACGTTGCAAATTTAATGCGCTAGTTTTTTTTTTTTTTTTTTGAAAATAGAAATCTCCTCTGCCGGGTATTAACCTTCAAAACAGCAGTAAATGTGCTACAGAGTAGAAATGATTCAGTTACTTGATAGATGTACTTCTAAATGGTAGTGTTCTCTTTCACTCCCATGACCTTGTAGAAAAAAATATATCATGCTACTGATGCTCCACACTACAAAAACTGAAATATAAGCCATCACTTGTCTACAAGCAAAATGCTTCCGGATCAGAAGTAGTGACTTTTTTTTTTTAGTTTCGGTCACTGATAAAGAAAAAGTAACTCCAAGGTGGGTGGCATGGTGGTCGAGTGGTTAGCGCGCAGACCTCACAGCTAGGAGACCGGGACTCAATTCCACCATCGGGCAACTTGTCTACAAGCAAAAATGCTTCCGGATCAAAAGTAGTGACTTTTTTTGGGGGGGGTTTCGGTCGCTAATAAAGAAAAAGTGAGTCAAAGGTGGGCGGCACGGCGGTCTGGTGGTTAGCACGCAGACCTCACAGCTAGGAGACCAGGGTTCAATTCCACCCTCGGGCAACTTGTCTACAAGCAAAATGCTTCCGGATCAACAGTAGTGACTTTTTTTTTTGTTTCGGTCACTAATAAAGAAAAAGTAAGTCAAAGGTGGGCGGCACGGGGGTCTGGTGGTTAGCGCGCAGACCTCACAGCTAGGAGACCAGGGTTCAATTCCACCCTTGGGCATCTCCGTGTGGAGTTTGCATGTTCTCCCCGCCTCTCGCCCCAGAAGACAGCTGGGATAGGCTCCAGCACCCCCCGCCACCCTTGTGAGGAAAAAGAGGTAGAAAATGAATGAATGAATGTTGTAAGTGGGCGGCACGGCAGTCTAGTGGTTAACGCGCAGACCTCACAGCTGGGAGACCAGGGTTCGGTTCCGCCCTCGGCCATCTCTCGGCATGTTCTCCCTGTGCATGTGTGGGTTTTCTCCGGGTACTCCGGTTTCCTCCCACATTCCAAAAACATGCTAGGTTAATTAGCGACTCCAAATTGTCCATAGGTATGAATGTGAGTGTGAATGGTTGTTTGTCTATATGTGCCCTGTGATTGGCTGGCCACCAGTCCGGGGTGTACCCCGCCTCTCGCCCCAAGACAGCTGGGATAGGCTCCAGCAACCCCCGCGACCCTTGTGAGGAAAAAGCGGTAGAAAATAAATTAAATAATATTAAATAATATCAGAGCTTTTCTTGTAGAAAATTGGAACCAAAGCAAAGTTTTTTCATTTTTCTATTTTTAATAAATGCGTTTTTTTTTTTTTTGGAAAACCTGAATGCGGCCCAGTAATGTTAGTCTCTCCCAGACCCTAGCTCCAGTAGCCCCCAAGTAAATTGAGTTTGAGACCCCTGCTTTAAAACAATCATATCAATAATCAAACGAAAGACATAAGTAAAAAGTGGCCCAAACTTTGAATGCTTTCTCATCTAATATATTGATCACAATGTCTAACCAAACCTATGAAAACGGACCATTTCTTATTCCATTTCAATGCTTGTAAAGGCACTGAAAATGGGAGATGACAAAAGGCAGCCTTAAATGCGAGTGCAAGTACAAACTAAATGACTTGCAGAGGTCGATAAAAATAAAGACAAAATACCAGCCGTGCTGAAAACAATTGACGGCTGTGAGTTGCATTGATCCTAAACAAAAGAAGCATACAATTATGGTAAGAAGCGTCACTGAAGGCCACACAGGACAAATGTTATTGTTGCATTGGCTTAAGGTAGATCAATGGGGAGGCACTTTGGATAAAAGCGAACCTATTTGGATTCTGTGGCTGTGATGGTGTATTGATCCTTTTTTTTTTCGTTGTTGCTCGGGTGGATATTTATGGATGAATGGATAGTGTGTGGGAGACTGACTGTCTACTCCAAACTGTCAATTTAGTAGAACTTCTTTAAATTAGCATTTCAATGCAGAATTTGGCATTAAAGCGTACGTACACAGGCATGCGCTTAAATAATAAATCATCGTAAACAATCTAGATCAGTGATTTTCAACCACTGTGCCGCGGCACACTAGTGTACCTTGAGAAACCGTCAGGTGTGCCGTGAGGAATTATCCAATATCACTTTTTATAATTAACTTTTATTAATCATCATTTGCAAATATGATGTCAATAGTATACATGGACCCAAATATTCCAATTGCATTTGGTTTATTTGCTCAAACGGAAAGAATTGAACAAGGATGGAATATTCCTTTAACCAATCCGATTGAGGTATCTTGTACCCGCTCAAACGGAAAGTTGTCAGGGTGCGTTCTTCTTCGTGGTGTTTTTCTTCTTCTGTTGTTTATTGGCGGTTGGCAAGCAGCTTTCGTGTGCATTAGCGGCATCTGTGGAACAGAATCTAAACCCTTCTATACTTTATTCATAAGTCCAGTTTTATTAAAAAAGAAAAATAAATGAGTTGAATTATAAAATATTAGCAAGATTGAATTTGATCTTTTCCTGTTTAAATTGATCCCGGGTGCGTTCTTTCAGCGCATGCTCAGATATGACGTAACACGCAGATCCAGACGTTCTTCACTTTTAAAAATGGAGGCCAGCAATCGGCACTGGACTAAGCAAAGTTGGTTTTTGATTCAAACTAAATTTCAAGACTGGACAGACGAAAAACTGGCAATACGGAGTTATTCCAACAAGTGAAAGAATAACTCGGGGAAGCCGGTATCACGTGATGTTGATGTTTACGTTTTACTGGGCATGCCCTATTGACTATTCTGGTTGATTTTCACGGCGCATGTAGACAAGAGATTGGAATATTCCTTTCTATGGATACCATTGTTTCCCGAAAGGTCATTCGGAAAGAGAAAAAGTGGTGATGTAAAAACGTGGCTACTGTGGAGTGTCTGTGGTGTAAAGACTAGCATAGCAATGTAATATTGGGCCGTGTGGCAACACCTACCTTGTTCCTCCGATAGACTTATTGATGCACGTGTGAGGTCGTGGTGACATTTTGGAACATTTTTGGTTAGTGGTGTGCCACAAGATTTTTACAATGTAAAAAAACATGTCGTGGCTCAAAAAAGGTTGAAAAACACTGATCTAGATGTTATTTTGTGTGTGTGATAGTAGTTCTCATCACATTAAGAAATGTTAGAATACTCTGCTCAGGTGTTTACACTGACCACATGCATACGAGACGGACACCCACAGAAGCATCGCATTTCACTTCCTGCCTCTTAATCGTTTTTAGAGTAAACACAAGGGACGCGAGCGCATGGAGTAGTCAGATAGAGATTTACCGACATAAACAAAGCAGTAGTGTTCTCTGATTGTTACACCAAATTTAAAGCATTTAATAAGAGGGGGGGGGGGCGGCACGCAGATCTCACAGCTAGGAGGACCAGGGTTCGATTCCACCCTTGGCCATCTCTGTGTGGAGTTTGCATGTTCTCCCTGTGCATGTGTGGGTTTTCTCCGGGTACACCGGTTTCCTCCAAATTGTCCATAGGTATGAATGTGAGTGTGAATGGTTGTTTGTCTATATGTGCCCTGTGATTGGCTGGCGACCAGTCCAGGGTGAAACCTGCCTCCTGCCCGTAGACAGCTGGGATAGGCTCCAGCACCCCCCGCGACCCTCGTGAGGAAAAGCGGTAGAAAATGAATGAATGAATGAATAAGGAGGACTTAAATGATGGTTTTACTCATAAAAGTAAAGCTAATTAGTGCAGGAAGGGCATTTTTACACACAGATATGCAAATTATTATCAATTAAAAGCTTTTTATGAATTCACATTTAAATAACATGAACCAGTGTCCACCAAGTAAGTACTGGACAGGGTGGAAAATAGAGGTAGTGCTCATGGTGGTGCAGCGAACAACATTTAGGTCAGACATGGATCGATTACTTGGATGGGGAATTGTAGACATCTGGACAGGATAGAGTTTCCACCAAGGCCAGACTATTCTTTCCTTCTATTCCTCCTCCTCATCACCGACTTAGAATCACAGGGCACATATAGACAAACAACCATTCACACTCACATTCATACCTATGGACATGAGTTATGTTTAACCTAGCATGTTTTTGGAATGTGGGAGGAAACATTTCTATTTGCACGCTTTAAGCTGACATAATATCTAAACTCAATTAACCCCGCCCTTTTTTTTTTTAATAATTTGATGGATATGGGGTCAGACGTGTATGTTTGATCTTAGTGACTTAGCCGATGAAATGGAAAGACAGGAAGCCAGCCGGCTAGGTTTTTTAAACCTCTCATGAATTTTTCAGTGAATTTGTGACTAAAAAAAAAAGTGCCCCGGCACCACTTTTACTTCCCAGCCTTGACAGTCAGATCCCAATTGGAAATAGCAGCCACAATATGCTGAGGAGAATCACAAACTCAGAAGGAATATCTGGTATGATTATGGTATTAAATAGAATATGGCTTCCACTAACAAGTTATCCTACTTTTTTTGTGACTTTGTAGTAAGGGAAGATTGTATTGCTTCGAAACCTCCGTTTATTATACATATTTCGCCCAGCAAACTGTTGAACATTGTGGTATTAATATTAGGGATGTCAGATAATTAATGTCCCGATATGAGCAGAAAAATGTGATATTGGTTGATATCGGTATCAGATTTTTTTCCCGATCATAACCAATATTTTAAAAAACACTGTACACAACACATTTATTCATTTTCTGGAGCCTATCTCAGCTGTCTTGGGACAAGAGGCGGGGTACACCCTGGACTGGTGGCCATCCAATCACAGGGCACATATAGACAAACAACCATTCACACTCATATTCATACCTATGGACAATTTGGAGTCGCTAATTAACCTAGCATGTTTTTGGAATGTGGGAGGAAACCGGAGTACCCGGAGAAAAATAAAAATTAACATTAAACATTTATTTAATAATTTAATAATAAATAAAAATTAATTTATCATAATTTATAATAATTTAATGTTTTATCAGAGCTTTTCCAAAGAACCAAAGCACTGAAAAGGTGGAGGGTATAGCAGAAGCATTGAAGACTATTATATTATATATATATTTATTAATATTTAATACAATTAATATTTATTAATATTTTTATTATATTTTTATTTTTAAACATTTATTTCATAATTTAATAATAAATAAAAATTAATTTGTTAATTTGTTTCATTTGTTTTTTGATTTGCTTATATATTTTTCCATCTTATTTTGTGTTGAAAAATAAAAATTAACATTAAACATTTATTTATTAATTCAGTAATTAATAAAAATTAATTTATCATAATTTAATGTTTTATCAGAGCTTTTCCAAAGAACCAAAGCACTGAAAAAGTGGAGGGTATAGCAGAAGCATTGAAGACTATTATATTATATATATATTTATTAATATTTAATATAATTAATATTTCTTAATATTTTTATTATATATATATAGATATTTTTTTTATTACCTGATGCGGCCCAGCTTCACCCAGACCCTAGCTCCAGTGCCCCCCAGGTAAATTGAGTTTGAGACCCCTGTGATAATATAATGTTTGTAGCTGGTGTTGCACAACACTGGACTCGGTCATCTTCTCATTTTGCAAGAATATTGTGGTTGTAGTTGCAACACTGCATCATATTGAGCACACATTCTAACATCTCACAACCACAATATTGTTATTCAATAAAAATATGACAGTATCTGATTATGTTTATTAAACAATATGCTTGTTTTGGTGTGTGCACTGCTTAATTTCCAGGCCTACATGTGAAGGTGTGCGGTTGGCAGTCCACTGTTTGTTGACGTATGATAGATTAGCAATGGACATTCAGAAGTGCATGAATTTCTCTCCATCGTTTTTTTTTTTGACGTTGCACCAACTTACCTGTGGATGCAGTTTCCATAGCAACGGGGGGCCTTTTCCCGTCTTTCCCGTCATGGTACGGATGAAATTGTTGATCCAGGTCGTCAGCAGCCTCGCCTCCTCTCGACTTCAGCTCGTCACGTAGCTCGTCGAACCGCGTCGCCGTGTTCCCAAGCATCCTGTCGTAGTCATCGCCGAACCATTTCCCATCCGATCTGAGCTCCTCGCCGGACATGCTTGTGTCTGTCTGTCTGGTGTCGGGACAGCAGAGGCTTGTGTGTTTATATGTGTGTGTGTGTGTGTGCGCACTGTGCCGATGGCTGCTTAATAATGTGCGGCAAACACCCAGCAATGCGGCTAGTCGCTGGCGTCTGTCGGCCGAGTGCGAGTGTACACTTCCTGGGATGAGGCGGGGAGCAGCAGGAGGGGAGCCGGCTTGATTCTTTTAGTTCACTGCTCGCTCCTAAGGTGACGTCATAGTGCCCGGGAGGCTCGAGGTCGGCACTTTGGTGACATACAAAAATATCAGAGATGCCTTTTTACGGCATCAGAATACCAAGTCTGACTTCTTGATTACACGATTTGAGTGGAAAGAGCAAGTATCTAATGCTAGTATTGATAGTAAAAATGCACTTAAAATGTAATCATCACAGTTCATATTTGCGTCTCGTGGGAAACCATGTCATGCAGTGTGGCGCCCTCGTGTGGCAGTTGATCATATGGACAAGTTCAATATGGCTCCTAAGCAACCAGACAACAAATTACACAACACAACTGGACGAGCAAAGTTTTGCTGAGTGTTAAGGTAGTCAAAATGTTTTATATTCATTATTCATACGTATTATTATTATTTAATAAGGAGCAATATATGGAATAGATTAATTGAGTATGTTGGTATGTTAGCTAACGCTTATGTTTACATTTATTAACTAACCCCTTCAAAGATTGACGGATATACAACAGGTAGAAAAACAAAACAGTGACAGTTTCATCGGTTTAAGTAAGAATATCATACAATTAAATGTAGCCTTTTTAAAAAATACATTAAAAAAAAATACATTAAAACGTAAAAGCGGTTTCTCAGGAGTAAATGTGTTTACGATAAATTAAGTGCTGTGATCTTCATGTATGACTTTGCTTTGTTTTCCTGGTCATTATATAAGTAATATTAGTGGCAACATACATTGTTATTAAAGTGTGTGGATGTACTTAACACTTAAAGGATAACTAGCTATAGCACTAGCTAGCTCCAGCAAAAACACATACGTAGATATCTGCACTGCAAGAAGCATCATTTTAATTAACTAAACCGATGTGTGCCGTTATTTAATTAAAATGAACTAAATTTTATTTGAAATTCCTTAAAATAATAAATACCAAAAAATACACAATTTCTATGCGAATTTTGTAACTATTGTGAAAAGGCTTACATAACTTCCGTGCTTTTTCTATGCCAACTTGCACTCACACGAGGGTCACGTGGGTAAGCTGGAACCAATCCCAGCTGCCATCAACTGTTCGTCAGCCAATCGCAGGGCAGTCTTAAACTTTCTTTTTTTGTTCTTATTTTCTGTAACTATGCTTTTTATTTTTGTAATATGGTTGCTCATATGTTCTTATACTGTTATTTATTGAAGGTTTATTGTCATGGTGATGCCAAGTTTTCAGTAGAAGAGTCCCCCCCCCCAAAAATACTATTTACAATCAACAAAACAATTTCAAGAAAGATGCTGTACGACAACACAGCATTACATAACATTACATAAATCAAAACCATACATAAGAGAAAATAAACAATAGAAACAATGTGATATTGTAGTTACTAAGAATTGTTTTACGACGTGAAGCTACTTATGTGTGCTTATGTGGGGGACTTATTATGTCGGTCAATCAAACGCCCCGCCCGTTTATGCTACAAGCTAGCTCTGAGCTAGCGCCGAATTCTGTTTAGCCACCGCTATACACTGCATTGTGACGTCACATCCGGCCGCTCCGAACACAACAGAACGTGTTTGTGATGTTTTGTGACCGAAAGTCATCAAATGCTTGTGACGCCTGTGTAAACATTCATTTGAATTCAGCGTAATTCCACGGAAGTGGAATTTATAACAGAAATGATTGTAGTTGTAGATAAAGTGATGATAAATGTAGACAGCCGGGAGCGGCCATCGTGTTATGATGTTTGACGCCAAACGGTTAAGTCATCTAAAGTAATGTTATTCCCGTTTGTTTTTCAAATGTGGGGGGAAACCGGAGTACCTGGAGAAAAACCACGTGTAACATTCTTGTATTTAAAAATACTGTAGAATATGCAGTGGCCTCCAGAATCATTGGAAGAGTAAGGTTGATTTATGTATTTTTGCTGTAGACTGAAAACTATTACATTGCTTATTCAATCAATAAATAGCACTCAATGAGTTTTTTTTGGGTGTAGACTGCATTTAAAGGCAAAAACAAGTTCAAAACCATTTGTCGGTTTAGGTTCTATGTGACAGAAATAGTAGTATCTTGTGAATTGTGTTGTATTTACAAATTAATCTGCTTTATTATCGCAGATGCAGTCGATTTCTAGGAAGAAAAGTTCACAAAAGAATGAAATACTTTGTCCGGATGAGGAGGTGGTCAGAGAGATGGTGAGTATATTCAAATATTAAAATACTACTCTACTAGAGTCGATCTACACCAGGGGTCTCAAACTCAATTTACCTGGGGGCCAGTGGAGCTAGGGTCTGGGTGAAGCTGGGTGAAAATATTAATAAATATTATATTAAATATTAATCAATATATATATATACCTTTAAAAATAAAAATATAATAAAAATATTAATCATATTAAATATAAATATATATATATAATATATTGATAATATAATATAATAGTCTTCAATGCTTCTGCTATACCCTCCACTTTTCCAGTGCTTTGGTTCTTTGGAAAAGCTCTGATAAAACATTAAATTGTTATAAATTATGATAAATTATTTTTTATTTATTATTAAATAAATGTTTAATGTTAATTTTTATTTTTCAACATGAAATTAGGTGGAAAATAAATAAGCAAATCAAAAAACAAATGAAACAAATTAACAAATTAATTTTTATTTATTATTAAATTATTAAATAAATGTTTCATGTTAATTTTTATTTTTTGACACAAAATAAAATGGAAAAATAAATAAGCAAATCAAAAAACAAATGAAACAAATTAACAAATTATTTTTATTTATATAAATTATTAAATAAATGTTTAATGTTAATTTTTATTCAACACAAAATAAGATGGAAAAATAAATAAGCAAATAAAAAAACGAATGAAATAAATTAACAAATTAATTGTTATTTATTATTAAATTATTAAATACATGTTTAATGTTAATTTTTATTTTTCAACACAAAATAAGGTGGAAAAATAAATAAGCAAATCAAAAAAACAAATGAAACAAATTAACAAATTAACTTTCATATCAAGGCGGGGGCCACAAACTAGCATCCGGCCCGCGGGCCGTGAGTTTGAGACCTCTGATCTACACACTCGACACAAAAGTTCTTTACAGTCAGTAAGGCAATATGGATACTTTCCAGTGTATGGCCAATGGAATCTCCTATGATGACATAGCTGAAGAGGGGCCTGACGTCACTTTCTTGGAGATCATATTGAGCGGTTTTCCACGGATGGTTGGCCTTTCCTACTTCCCGAAGCTCCGCCAGCTCAATATCGTGGGCCAAGACGTAAAGCGCATTGAGGGTCTTGAAAGCCTCCCTTTACTCCAAGAGCTCTGGGTGGTTCAGTGTAAACTAACTGTGAGTGACTTTCTGTTCTATTTTTCTTTTAATTGTACAAATTAGCTCGGATGAGAGGTGAAATATTTTCTAATTCAATGTACTGTGAGCTAGGAGACCAGGGTTCAATTCCACCCTCGGAGTTTCCATGTTCTCCCCGTGCATGCGTGGGTTTTCTCCGGGTACTCCGGTTTCCTCCCACATTCCAAAAACATGCTAGGTTAATTAGCGACTCCAAATTGTCCATAGGTATGAATGTGAGTGTGAATGGTTGTTTGTCTATATGTGCCCTGTGATTGGCTGGCCACCAGTCCAGGGTGTACCCCGCCTCTCGCCCAAAGACAGCTGGGATAGGCTCCAGCACCCCCGCGACCCTCGTGAGGAAAAAGCGTTAGAAAATGAATGAATGAATGAATGAATGTACTGTGAGGGCTGCACGGCGGTCTAGTGGTTAACACGCAGACCTCACAGTTCAATCCCACCCTCGGCCATCTCTGTGTGGAGTTTGCACTCCACACTCTACCCCTCCATCTGGTACTTGTACAATCAGTAACTGTTACATTTGTTCACTTCCTGCTTTCCTAATATAGTTTACGTTTTTTATTTTTTTATTTTTTTATTTTTTGTCACGGGCTGCACGGCGTTCCGAGTGGTTAGAGTGCAGACCTCACAGCTAGGAGACCAGGGTTCAATTCCACCCTCGGCTATCTCTGTGTGGAGTTTGCATGTTTTTCCCCGTGCATGCGTGGGTTTTCTCCGGGTACTCCGGTTTCCTCCCACATTCCAAAAACATGCTAGGTTAATTAGCGACTCCAAATTGTCCATAGGTATGAATGTGAGTGTGAATGGTTGTTTGTCTATATGTGCCCCGTGATTGGCTGGCCACCAGTCCAGGGTGTGGGATAGGCTCCAGCACCCCCGCGACCCTCGTGAGGATAAGCGGTAGAAAATGAATGAATGAATGAATGAATGCACTGTGAATGTGAGAATATTAACCGGCAGAACATTCATTCATTCATTCATTCATTCATTCATTTTCTACCGCTTTTTCCTCACGAGGGTCGCAGGGGTGCTGGAGCCTATCCCAGCTGTCTTTGGGCGAGAGGCGGGGTACACCCTGGACTGGTGGCCAGCCAATCACAGGGCACATATAGACAAACAACCATTCACACTCACATTCATACCTATGGACAATTTGGAGTCGCTAATTAACCTAGCATGTTTTTGGAATGTGGGAGGAAACCGGAGTACCCGGAGAAAAGTATTGAATGTGTTCTTTTCATTATCTGTCTTTTTACAGAAAATATCCGGACTCCAGCATTGTCTTGAGCTGAAGAAACTCATCCTGTATGATAATAAAATCAATGAAATAAAGAATTTAAAATCGCTTGTCAACATGGAAGTCTTGTGGCTCAACAATAACTACATATCTCAGATACAGGTTTGGATGAAAATGATTTTTATATTTAATTATGACTTTCTTAAAGACAAATATCATCGTCTGGTGTGTTTTTCTTCATCCAAAAAGGGCTTGAAGACTCTTCAGAACCTCCAAGAACTAAACCTTGCTGACAATTATATTCAAAGGATCGGTATGTTTATTTTTTGTTGTTGTTTTTTTAGTGTTTTCTATACAATGTTAATTTTTTCTTTGCATACCTTTTAAGGGGACGGCCTTTACAACAACGTCAACCTGAACAGTCTCAATCTGTCCGGGAACAAGATCAGCTCCTTCAAGGTGAGATTGGACATCCTATCATCAGCTCCCCCATAACCATAATAAGGACATAAAGTGCTGTAGAAAATGCATTTTTGCGTACTACAAACATTCATATTTTTGTCTCAGGAGCTGACCCGGCTCACCCGCCTCACCCAACTGAAAGATCTGTCCCTCAGCGACTCCACGTCAACCCCAAACCCGGTGTGTCGGCTGTGTAACTACGCCACCCACGTCCTGTACCACTTGCCTTCGCTTTTGTTTCTTGATACCTACGACGTCTCAAGCGTGCAAGTCAAGGAAGCAGCCGAGGTAAGAGCTTATATACATAAAATCTTAACTTAAATTAACTTAAAATCTTCATTAAAAAAAATCTTAAATTAAAAAATTAAAAATCTTAATTTATTGTCCTCCCGAGGACTTCCGGACGGCTGCCGAAGCCCACTTTCGAATTTTTGCCGCGACATGGGGTTTGTCTTTTAAAAATGTCTGCTCTTAGCATGGTAACGCAGGTCTGCGTTTAGAGGCAATCAGGTCACAACAACCGTAGTGGAAGCTACACAAAGAACCGCTTTTGTCTGATTTTTTTGTCACAAAATAAACAAAGGTAGGACATTGATACATTGTTACTTACATGCTCTTCTGACTCCTTCACATAACAACCAAGTTTGACGGATAGTCTAACTTCCTATTGTTCTCAAAACTGTCCCGTGTGAAGTGCTGTTGGAAGATATTTTTCTGTTGCTTGCCGGGAATCAGAAACTCCAACCACTTCTGCCTGATGCTTGCCTCGTTAGGGAAGTTAAATAAACTTACCTTTCCCCTTAAACCCGAACAAACATTTCCTGGGAGTGGACACAGTGAACAGAGCTAAGTAGAGTGTGTAGGGGGGGACTAGTGGTTAACATGCAGCCCTCACAACTAGGAGACCAGTGTTCAATTCCACCCTCGGCCATCTCTGTGTGGAGTTTGCATGTTCTCCCCGTGCATGCGTGGGTTTTCTCCGGGTACTCCGGTTTCCTCCCACATTCCAAAAACATGCTAGGTTAATTAGCGACTCCAAATTGTCCATAGGTATGAATGTGAGTGTGAATGGTTGTTTGTCTATATGTGCCCTGTGATTGGCTGGCCACCAGTCCAGGGTGTACCCCGCCTCTCGCCCGAAGACAGCTGGGATAGGCTCCAGCACCCCCGCAACTCTTGTGAAGATAAGCGGGAGAAAATGAATGAAAGAATGAATAAATGGATATTAATTTTGGGCAAGGGCTGCACAGTGCTTGAGTGGTTAGCGCGCAGGCTTCACAACTAGGAGGCCTGAGTTCAATTCCACTCTTGACCATCTCTGTGTGGAGTTTTGTGTGGGCTTTCTCCGGGTACTCCGGCTTCCTCCCACATTCCAAAAACATGCTAGGTTAATTAGCGACTCCAAATTGTCCATAGGTATGAATGTGAGTGTGAATGGTTGTTTGTCTATATGTGCCCTGTGATTGATTGGCTGGCCACCAGTCCAGGGTGTACCCCGCTTCTCGCCCGCGACCCTCGTGAGGATAAGCGGTAGAAAATGAATGAATGAAGGATGTTCTCTGTACAGGGTCTCCTTGAAACAGTCCAGTTCAAGTTTAGAGTGATGATCATGTCCATCGCGTCATCACTAATGGAGGGGGCAGGTCTAAAGCGCAACTGGGCATGCTCGGCATCGAACTCGGTGTTAAAAAAAAACGTAAAACAGAGCATGCAGAGTCATCCAAAGGACTTCGATTTTTCTTTCCAAAGCTGTCATCTGTGTTTTTGCTATTTTTCTTTACTTTGACACATGACATTTAAGAACTTTTTTTTTTGGGCGGGGGGGCGGGGGGGGGGGATTACATTTGACATAAGATCCAGTACTACATATTCCCTTCGTTAAAGCCCTCCCTCAGGGTAACATGTTGTCTTTTAGTCCACTGTAATGAAGAAGATGATGTTTTACAACATGCGCGTACGCACGGCTCAGAAGAATCTGGCAGAGAGTAGGCTTCAGCTTCTGGAGAAGAAAAATGCTTCCTTGGAGTCATCCAGAGAAAGCATCCGGTTGCTTAATTACAACTTAAAAAATGTACGTAAGAACTCCGCTCACCGTGTCATGAATGTTACATGTGTAGAATATTCATCTTTAATGCTTGTGCTGCATTCCCAGCTCGAACGGGAGCTTTGGAAGAAGTCTTTGGAGGATGGATGGAGTCACACGGGCGGTGATAGTGAAGAAACTGACACTTGTGACATCGGCTGCGACCCCCCAGTTGGCGGAATGCTCCAGAAGAAAATTGATAAGCTGAAGAAGAGACTTGCTCTTTGGTCCAGGAGGCTGCATGAGTTAGTTTGTGTGTTTATAAATACAAACAGTCAAAATAGGAACCTTGGTACAGTTTATACTACATCATTTTTGACGTAACACGTGGAAACATTGTAATGTTTTTTTTTGATATACAGAATCGAAATCTGGTATCAACATCATTTGACCCGAGCGACATGCACGATGGAGGATACCGTGCAGTTTCTGTTGACCGAGCTACAAAGTGTCGGAAATATTCGTTTGGAGGAAGGCAGTGCCGCAGATCCGTGGTATGTGATGCTGAAAAAAAAAAAACATTGACACATTTGTCCTAATTCACTGAACATGTACATATCATTTTCAACAGGTTCAATTCCTGTTGCGAACTCCTGCTTTCTCGCTTCTCTCGGTCGGAGTACATGAGTCTTGGTGTTCTTGGCATCAGGATCATCAGAGTTATCCGTATCCACAACAGTGTGCTGAGGCTTCGCTTCAAGGAGAAACTTCATTCCCTGCTGGCCAGGGGCGACTCTGCTGCATTTATACAGTAAGCCACTAAATCATAAAAAACTTTACTGTTTTGTTTTTTTTTTCACATCTAATATCATCATTTCACTCAGGAATCATAAGCAGCTGCTTGAGCATTTGTTCTACATCGCTGACCCTGAACAAAGCACAGAGGATATTGTGGGCATCTTTGAAGAAGGCTTCAAAACAGCAAGAGAATATAAGGTATTTTTCCTTAAGAGTCAGATTAATGAATACCGTAAATGCTCCAATTAACGCCTTTTTTTAATTAACCTCATAAGTTTCCTATAGTTGTTAGGTTCATGGTTTGCAAAACTCACAAGCGGTCAGCATCCACCAGCGTTATCTACCTCTGCATGAGCTTTAAAGTGTCGACGCGTGTTACACTTGCTGATATTTCCTATGAACTCATCAGCTGGATTAATGCTGACCGAGCAGTTTTGGGCTATTAATGCTAAGAATCCACTGGGCCGGCGCCAGTTGGTGCCAGTCCACGCCAACGCAACTTGCTGTGGCGCCTAGTGCCGTGCAGTGGCTCAAACTGCCCCCCAAGTGGCTCGTGGCGGCGGCAAAAATTGAGTTTGGCGGCAAGAAAATGTCAAAATGTTTAAAATCTTTGTTGTGCCAATTACTTGATGCAAGCGTCGACCAAGTGGAACCAAATGTCACAAACAATCCGCCGATTGGAATCCACTGGAATGTAATGGCGCGAGCCAAGTTGCGCCAATGATTGCCAGTTGGTGCCAGTTCACGCCAACACAATTTGCTGTGGCGCCTAGTTTCGCCAATAAGATGCCTAGTGGCGTGCAGTGGCTCAAACTGCCTCCCAACTGGCTCGTGGCAGCCCGTGACGGCGGCAAAAATTGAGTTTGGCGGCAAGAAAATGTCAAAATGTTTAAAATCTTTGTTGTGCCAATTACTTGATGCAAGCGTCGACCAAGTGGAACCAAATGTCACAAACAATCCGCCGATTGGAATCCACTGGAATGTAATGGCGCGAGCCAAGTTGCGCCAATGATTGCCAGTTGGTGCCAGTTCACGCCAACACAATTTGCTGTGGCGCCTAGTTTCGCCAATAAGATGCCTAGTGGCGTGCAGTGGCTCAAACTGCCTCCCAACTGGCTCGTGGCAGCCCGTGACGGCGGCAAAAATTGAGTTTGGCGGCAAGAAAATGTCAAAATGTTTAAAATCTTTGTCGTGCCAATTACTTGATGCAAGTGTCCGCCAAGTGGAACCAAATGTCACAATCAATCCGCCGATTGGAATCCACTGAAATGCAATGGTGCGAGCCAAGTTGCGCTAATGATTGCCAGTTGGTGCCAGTTCGCGCCAACGCAACTTGCTGTGGCGCCTAGTGGCGTGCAGTAGCTCAAACTGCCCCCCAAGTGGCTCGTGGCGGCGGCAAAAATTGAGTTTGGCGGCAAGAAAATGTCAAAATGTTTAAAATCTTTGTCGTGCCAATTACTTGATGCAAGCGTCGACCAAGTGGAACCAAATGTCACAAACAATCCGCCGATTGGAATCCACTGGAATGTAATGGCGCGAGCCAAGTTGCACCAATGATTGCCAGTTGGTGCCAGTTCACGCCAACACAATTTGCTGTGGCGCCTAGTTTTGCCAATAAGATGCCTAGTGGCGTGCAGTGGCTCAAACTGCCTCCCAACTGGCTCGTGGCAGCCCGTGACGGCGGCAAAAATTGAGTTTGGCGGCAAGAAAATGTCAAAATGTTTAAAATCTTTGTTGTGCCAATTACTTGATGCAAGCGTCGACCAAGTGGAACCAAATGTCACAAACAATCCGCCGATTGGAATCCACTGGAATGTAATGGCGCGAGCCAAGTTGCGCCAATGATTGCCAGTTGGTGCCAGTTCACGCCAACACAATTTGCTGTGGCGCCTAGTTTCGCCAATAAGATGCCTAGTGGCGTGCAGTGGCTCAAACTGCCTCCCAACTGGCTCGTGGCAGCCCGTGACGGCGGCAAAAATTGAGTTTGGCGGCAAGAAAATGTCAAAATGTTTAAAATCTTTGTCGTGCCAATTACTTGATGCAAGTGTCCGCCAAGTGGAACCAAATGTCACAATCAATCCGCCGATTGGAATCCACTGAAATGCAATGGTGCGAGCCAAGTTGCGCTAATGATTGCCAGTTGGTGCCAGTTCGCGCCAACGCAACTTGCTGTGGCGCCTAGTGGCGTGCAGTAGCTCAAACTGCCCCCCAAGTGGCTCGTGGCGGCGGCAAAAATTGAGTTTGGCGGCAAGAAAATGTCAAAATGTTTAAAATCTTTGTCGTGCCAATTACTTGATGCAAGCGTCGACCAAGTGGAACCAAATGTCACAAACAATCCGCCGATTGGAATCCACTGGAATGTAATGGCGCGAGCCAAGTTGCACCAATGATTGCCAGTTGGTGCCAGTTCACGCCAACACAATTTGCTGTGGCGCCTAGTTTTGCCAATAAGATGCCTAGTGGCGTGCAGTGGCTCAAACTGCCTCCCAACTGGCTCGTGGCAGCCCGTGACGGCGGCAAAAATTGAGTTTGGCGGCAAGAAAATTTCAAAATGTTTAAAATCTTTGTTGTGCCAATTACTTGATGCAAGTGTCCGCCAAGCGGAACCAAATGTCACAAACAATCCGCCGATTGGAATCCACTGAAATGCAATGGTGCGAGCCAAGTTGCGCTAATGATTGCCAGTTGGTGCCAGTTCGCGCCAACGCAACTTGCTGTGGTGCCTAGTGGCGTGCAGTGGCTCAAACTGCCTCCCAAGTGGCTCGTGGCCGCCCGTGACGGCGGCAAAAATTGAGTTTGGCGGCAAGAAATGTCAAAATGTTTAAAATCTTTGTCGTGCCAATTACTTGATGCAAGTGTCCGCCAAGTGGAACCAAATGTCACAAACAATCCGCCGATTGGAATCCACTGGAATGTAATGGCGCGAGCCAAGTTGCGCCAATGATTGCCAGTTGGTGCCAGTTCGCGCTAACGCAACTTGCTGTGGTGCCTAGTGGCGTGCAGTGGCTCAAACTGCCTCCCAAGTGGCTCGTGGCCGCCCGTGACGGCGGCAAAAATTGAGTTTGGCGGCAAGAAAATGTCAAAATGTTTAAAATCTTTGTCGTGCCAATTACTTGATGCAAGTGTCCGCCAAGTGGAACCAAATGTCACAAACAATCCGCCGATTGGAATCCACTGGAATGTAATGGCGCGAGCCAAGTTGCGCCAATGATTGCCAGTTGGTGCCAGTTCACGCCAGTGCAATTTGCTGTGGCGCCTAGTTTCACCTATAAGATGCAGAGTGGCGTGCAGTGGCTCAAACTGGCTCGTGACGGCGGCAAAAATTGAGTTTGGCGGCAAGAAAATGTCAAAATGTTTAAAATCTTTGTCGTGCCAATTACTTGATGCAAGTGTCCGCCAAGTGGAACCAAGTGTCACAAACAATCCGCCGATTGGAATCCACTGGAATGTAATGGCGCGAGCCAAGTTGCGCCAATGATTGCCAGTTGGTGCCAGTTGGTGCCAAAGAAAAATATTGAAAAATATTATATATTATAATATTTTTTTTTTAATTGAGGAAATAACCTCTGTCTAGTTATCACCCGCTTCCATTTAAGGCCTCATAAATAAATAAATGCCCTGGCTATAATTAGAGCATTTATGGTAAGCCACTGCTTCAAACAAGCAAAAATGAGCAAAAAGTAACGTTTTCTTCTCTAAAACCAGTCAGTGGGAAAAGAAGCGGCAGTCCCGTTATCCAACAGCCTGATTGTGAGCGAACAGCCGAGAATCGAATATTGTCTAGCTAAGCAAGGGTGCCCCAGGAAGAGAACAGATAAAATCCCCTTCAGATATGGTGTGTGAATTGAACATGAAAAAAAAAAAAAAAAATCCCAACATCTCAGCTGCAAGTATGGTGAAATTGTACATGTTGTATATCCTGCAGGTAAGGTTATTGTTTCCAAAGTGTTTCTGGGACACAGCAAGCCCATCAGAGAGGGACAACCCGTCCACAGAAGATCATATCCCAGAGCTTCTTCTGTTTATCGCAATGTAGACACCAAGCATCAAGGTATAGCGCAAGTGAGAAAAGACACATTAGAATTCATATTTCACTTCCACTGTTTACACTTGGGTCGAGTGGTTAGCGCGCAGACCTCACAGCTAGGAGACCAGGGTTCAATTCCACCCTCAGCCATCTCTGTGTGGGTTTTCTCCGGGTACTCCGGTTTCCTCCCACATTCCAAAAACATGCTAGGTTAATTAGCGACTCCAAATTGTCCATAGGTATGAATGTGAGTGTGAATGGTTGTTTGTCTATACGTGCCCTGTGATTGGCTGGCCACCAGTCCAGGGTGTAAAGAAAAAGCAGTAGAAAATGAATGAATGAATATTTACACTTATTGTTTTGTCGTCGTTTAGGTAGAACACCCTGTGCCTCTCCCAGCATTCCCAGAGCAAAGCAGTGGTTTGTCTTTGATCACGATCTTGTCCTGCCTGAGTACATCGTTAGTTTTGAATACATCACAGGGGTAAGCAGCTTTATCATATTCCTTTTAATATGATGGTTACCAAGTGGTTAGCGCGCAGGCCTCACAGCTAGGAGACCCGAGTTCAATTCCACTCTCAACCATCTCTGTGTGGAGTTTTGTGTCGGTTTTCCCACATTCCAAAATCATGCTAGGTTAATTGGCAACTCCAAATTGTCCATAGGTATGAATGTGAGTGTGAATGGTTGTTTGTCAATATGTGCCCTGTGATTGTACCCCGCCTCTCACCCAAAGTCAACTGGGATAGGCTCCAGCACCCCCACAACTCTTGTGAGGATAAGCAGTAGAAATTGAATGAATGAATTGCACAGTGAGCGAGTGGTTAGTGCATAGCCACACAGATAGGAGACCCGAGTTCGATTCCACCCTCGGCCATCTCTGTGTGGAGTTTGCATGTTCTCCCCGTGCATGTGTGGGTTTTCTCCGGGTACTCCGGGTTTCCTCCCACATTCCAAAAACATGCTAGGTTAATTGGCGACTCCAAATTGTCCATAGGTATGAATGTGAGTGTGAATGGTTGTTTGTCTATATGTGCCCTGTGATTGGCTGGCCACCAGTCCAGGGTGTACCCCGCCTCTCGCCCGAAGACAACTGGGATAGGCTCCAGCACCCCTCGCAACCCTCGTGAGGATAAGCAGTAGAAAATGAATGAATGAATTGCACGGTGAGCGAGTGGTTAGTGCGCAGGCCGCACAGATAGGAGACCCGAGTTCGATTCCACTCTCTTTGTGAGGAGTTTGCATGTTCTCCCCGTGCATGGGTTTTTTCCGGGTATGAATATGTATGAATGTGAGTGTGAATGGTTGTTTGTCTATATGTGCCCTGTGATTGGTTGGCGACCAGTCCAGGATGTACCCGGCCTCTCGCTGAAGACAGTTGGAATAGGCTCCAGCACCCCCCGCGACCGGGCTTCGTTTCTTAGGTTTTGTCATGAGAAACTGGAGGGAATGACTGATACCAACACTTTCAGTGGGACTTTATGTTTTTAAAGGCAAAGCCCACATGTTTATTAAACTTCCTTTTACACTGAATTGGGCTATATTTGTTCCATTGTAAGAAAACTACATTCTGTTGATAATTGTGTGTTCCTTTCAAAAGGGCAACGACCAGGTTATGTCAATGGGCTACAGCATATACGGTCAAGACCCTCCCACTTATGACACCTCAATGGACGCACAAGCTCTGGACATGGAGCCTGTCCTGGAACCATGGATCAAGTTGTCCAATTTGGATGAGACCATACTCTTAAATGTGTCCAGAGCCAGTGTCCTCTGTGAGATAACCGTAAGGATCATATTTTCTCTCCTCTGTGGTTTTGTATATGAATGAACTGTCATTCATATTCATATATTGACAATTTAGGTGCTGAACCTTCACAACCACAGTCTGAGCAACATAAAGGCGATTTCCTCCCTCACGGCTCTACGTCATCTCACCATCAGCTTCAATGAGCTGACCAGCCTCAGTGACATTTCTCACATGGTATTGATACTTAATAAAGACATTTTTTGGGTGTAATTAGAGATTTGTGGATGATAAAAGTGTCTCCTTTTTTAGCCTAACCTTGAGTTTTTGGATGCCAGCTACAACCAGCTACTGAGCCTTGAAGGCCTGCGTGGCTTAGAGCAGCTCCGACATCTTGACGTGACCTGTAACAAGCTGACCAATGCCAGCCAAGATTCAGCCGTGCTCAGAGAACACGCCCCCGCCCTGCTGACTCTAGAAACGCAACACAACCCGTGGAGGAAGGTACATCCTGTAACCCCCGAATCTGAAATAACTCGCACTAATCAGATGTAGACAAAATGCTGTACTTCTAGACTGGCTGTTGCTTTGTTCCTGTCAGCCAGAGGAAGTCCGAATGACCGTTTTGAGCCATTTGACGACTCTCAAATACCTGGATGACGTACTGGTTACACAGGAGGAAACCGCTGCCGTTGTTCAAAAGACTGCAAGATCCACTATGAACCAGGTTAACTTCTTACGATTCAGCAGGCGTCTCCAAACTTCTTCTACTTTGATACATGATAAGCTATCTAAACAAAACATTCATTCATTTATTCACTCATTTCATGAGGGTCGCGGTGGTGCTGGAGTCTATCCCAGCTGTCTTCGGGCAAGAGGCGGGGTACACCCTGGACTGGTCTTAACAAAACATCAACATGTTAAAAGAGAGTAGAGAGAGTTCCCCAACCACTGGGCTGCAGGAAAACAAGTGTCAATAGATAAATGGATATTGGCTGCACGGCGGTTGAGTGGTTAGCGCACAGGCCTCACAGCTAGGGTTTGATTCCACCCTTGGCCTTGGCATGTGGGTTTTCTCCGAGTACTTGGACTTCCTCCCACATTCCAAAAACATGCAAATTGTCCATAGGTATGAATGTGAGTGTGAATGGTTGTTTGACTATATGTGCCCTGTGATTGGCTGGCCACCAGTGTATCACCAGGGTGTATCCCGCCTCTTGCCCGAAAACAGCTGGGATAGGCTCCAGCACCATCCGCAACCCTCGTGAGGATAAGCGATAGAAAATGAATGAATGAATTGCACAGTGAGCGAGTGGTTAGTGCACAGGCCACACAGATAGGAGACCCGGGTTCGATTTCATCCTCTGCCATCTCTGTGTGGAGTTTGCATGTTCTCCCCGTGCATGCGTGGGTTTTCTCCGGGTACTCCGGTTTCCTCCCACATTCCAAAAACATGCTAGGTTAATTAGCGACTCCAAATTGTCCATAGGTATGAATGTGAGTGTGAATGGTTGTTTGTCTATATGTGCCCTGTGATTGGCTGGCCTCCGGTCCAGGGTGTACCCCAGCTGGGATTGGCTCCAGCACCCCCACGACCCTAAGCAGTAGAAAATTAATGAATAGATATTTATTTTTCTTCAAAAAGTTTATGTATATTGTGAGTGTTGACCTGTTACTTAACAAGACTTTCTGATCCCCTCCTTGCAGGAATCTATTGTTGCTTGCTCACATTTTGACAATGAACGCCCTCGCTATCTCAGCCTACTGCCGACAACGCAGCTCCTTTCTGAACGCAGTCTCTCACCTTGGGGCCTCAACCAAGACCTGGAGCCAGACTGGACTACAAAGGTTAGTCCACGTTGTCTTTACTAGTTAAATTGTGATACCTGAGGACTACATACTATTAGTGACATCATTTGTGTTATGTGCTTTCTCGATCATTTTGAACAGATCACTTCTCTAAACCTTGACAACCAGAAGATCTGCAGGATGAGCCATCTGGATACCTTGGTCAACCTTCGTTGGGCGTCGTTTAATAATAATTACATCTCTGAAGTCGAGGGATTGGACTGCTGCACCAAGCTGGAGGACCTCTCCCTCAATAACAACAGCATCAGCTCGTTTAGCGGTCAGTCGTTAAGAGGGCTTCATGGTCGACTTACGAAACCAGACGTACAATGTGAAAAGTTTTTTTTTTTGTGATTACATCGTCTTAGGGCTCTCAAAACTACAAGGTCTAACCAAACTCAGCATGGATGGTAATCAACTGACCAGTCTGGACACCTCGATCCTGGATGAGCTCCAGAACTTGACTTTTCTGGCGGTGGAGAACAACTACATCACTTCCCTCCATGGCATCCACAGAGTCTGCAACCTTCTGGAGCTCTATGCTGGAAACAACCAGATTTCTGTGTCTAGGGATATATACTATCTCAAGGTAAACGTCTGAAGATGTCACTGGTCACAGTATAAGGTATCTGTATGGTTTTTAAACATTTCTGCCTATATGAATATATTTATTGACACTCAGATTTTTGGAATGGAATGGCCTTTATTGTCATTATACAAGATGCACAACGACATTGGAGAGCTTCTCCTTTCAGTGCAATAGTTAAGTTGAAAAAAAGTATACACAAAGTAAAAGTAAAAATTGACAGTTATATATATAATTAATATATATATATATATTAATTTTAGTGCAAATGATAAATGGTGTGGGCGGCACGGCGGTCTAGTGGTTAGCGCGCTGACCTCACAGCTAGGAGACCAGGGTTCAATTCCACCCTTCTCCGGGTACTCCGGTTTCCTCCCACATTCCAAAAACATGCTAGGTTAATTAGCGACTCCAAATTGTCCATAGATATGAATGTGAGTGTGAATGGTTGTTTGTCTATATGTGCCCTGTGATTGGCTGGCCACCAGTCCAGGGTGTGCCCCGCCTCTCGCCTGAAGACAGCTGGGATAGGCTCCAGCACCCCCGCAACTCTTGTAAGAATAAGCGGTAGAAAATGAATGAATAAATGGATATTAATTTTGGGCAAGGGCCGCACGGTGATTGAGTGGTTAGCGCGCAGGATTCACAGTTGGGAGACCTGAGTTCAATTCCACTCTTGACCATCTCTGTGTGGAGTTTGGTGTGGGTTTTCTCCGGGTACTCCGGTTTCCTCCCACATTCCAAAAACATGCTAGGTTAATTGGTGACTCCAAATTGTCCATAGGTATGAATGTGAGTGTGAATGGTTGTTTGACTATATGTGCCCTGTGATTGGCTGGCCACCAGTCAAGGGTGTACCTAGTGTACCCTCACCCGAAGACAGCTGGGATAGGCTCCAGCACCCTCTGCGACCCTTGTGAGGATAAGCCTTAGAAAATTAATTAATTAATTAATCCGAAAAGGAGTAAGAAGAAGCAGATTTAATGCTAAATTTTTAATTTTATATAACTTTTCAGGGCATTTTAACTGTATCCCAACTTTTTTAGGGCTTGGCAAGCCTCATCATCTTGGATCTTTACGGGAATCCTTTATACGAGAGCTTAAAGAACTATCGCATATACGTGGTGTTCCACCTGCCGTCACTCAAGGCCCTGGATGGAACGGCAGTGGTATGTGTCAACATATGGGGGCGCTAAGAACATAACTCGTATCAATATGTTTGATTACCTTGCTGTTTCTTCTTGCTTTAGGATGCAGCTGAATGTGAAAATGCAAAAGCCACGTTTGGAGGACGACTTACACCCGACTTAGTCGCAGAGAAACTGGGCCACTCCGACTACGCCAACATCACCAACCTCAATCTGCCGTCCTGCTCCATTAGGTCACCCGTTAAAAGTCACCTCCGATTATGTCTCAAAGGAGCCTTTTTAAACGTGGGAAAACACACTTTTATTTCTCCACAGGAGTGTGGATCTGTCGCCAACAGATCTGTTCGTTAACCTCCAGAGTGTCAACCTGGATCACAACAGCCTCACCTTCTTCTCAGGCCTCATCCACCTGCCCAGCATCAAAGTACAAATGAGAGGAATGACAAATAAGAATGCAGACAGTTTAAGTCTCTGGGCAAAAGAAAGTATATATATATATATATTTAATTTTTTTTTTTTTTTTTTTGCAGGTTCTGTATTTAAACCACAACCGCATTGAGTCCATCCTGCCCAGGCAGAAGACCTTCCTGACAAACAGGCAGATGTTACACAATAAAGTGCACTCCAGTGGATATGGCCAACAGAGCTTATGCAAAGGAAATAGGTAGTGTGGAAAATTGTATCTCTGTCAATATAAACTGTATAAATCTTAAAGGGGAACTGCACTTTTTTTTATTTTTTGCCCATCATTCACAATTGAAGAGGCTGAAATCAGAGGATATTTCATCCCAAAATTCATCTCTGTGTGGAGTTTGCATGTTCTCCCCGTGCATGCGTGGGTTTTCTCCGGGTACTCCGGTTTCCTCCCACATTCCAAAAACATGCTAGGTTAATTAGCGACTCCAAATTGTCCATAGGTATGAATGTGAGTGTGAATGGTTGTTTGACTTCCTTTATTGTCATTGCACAATAACACAGCAGTGAAATTTTGTCTATATGAATGAATTAATGAAAAATGATGCACAGTGGATGAGTGCTTAGAGCGCAGGCCTCACAGCTAGGAGACCTGAGTTCAATTCCACTCTCGACCATCTCTGTGTGGAGTTTTGTGTGGGTTTTCTCCGGGTACTCCGGTTTCCTCCCAACATTCCAAAAACATGCTAGGTTAATTAGCGACTCCAAATTGTCCATAGGTATGAATGTGAGTGTGAATGGTTGTTTGTCTATATGTGCCCTGTGATTGGCTGGCCACCAGTCCAGGGTGTACCCCGCCTCTCACCCAAAAGACAGCACCCCCGCGACCCTTGTGAGGATAAGTGGTAGAAAATGAATGAATGAATCCCAAAATTAATACTTGATTACCAAAATAGTTGTCGGATAAATTGGGTAATTCACCACCGATTGTTGCAGCTTTATAATAAATGAAATTCAATTTGACTAATTTATATAATAAATATAACATCTAAAATGTCAATTATTAATATTTAAAATAACTAATGAATGAATGAATGAATTTATTCTACCATTGATTTGGCGGATCTCTTAAAACGCTGGCCGTTCATTTACTCTAATCGTCGTTAGGGGGCAGCACCTACCAGCAAAAGGATCCAATTCTACACAGTTGTGCCCCTACATCAGTTGAAATTACAGCATGTCCACAAAGCATGCTAGCTTGTTTGTATTTTTGTCTAAAATGACTTTATGGCAGTAGTATTTTATGCTCACCATAGAACAGTTGTTTATACTTTTTTATTGGACGGTGTTGTGAAATAGCTCCAAACAACCTACTGTGATTTTCCTCAAGCATTCCGTCCCCTTTTGGCTCCAACAAACCAGCAGGAAGGAAGGAAGGAAGGAAACAGGTGTATATATTTAATTGAAGCAGTTACAAAAGTGTCTTTCTTTTGTGAAGGCACATCGCTCAGACTGTCAGCCTGGAGCCTCTGATGAGCAGCCTGGAGGTGCTGCATTTGAGTCACAATGGCATCTCCAATATGGCCAATCTGGAGCTCAGCAGGCTCACCAATCTTAAAACGCTCTTCCTTCAAGGTAGGCACCGACTGTGCACGGGCTGCACGGCTAACACACAGCCTTGTGAAAAGGTAAACACTGAACATCACAACTCAAATCCAGGTGGGAGATGAGGTCTGAACAAAAGAGCATGCAGAACAAAAAGATTGAGAAAGGCCGATTGCTGCCAAAGACCACTTTGCTTGTCCTCTATATATTTATTTCCTGGAAAAGGAAAAGTCCACTGCACCAACAGAATTATCATGCAATTATTTTTATGACTTTAAATGTTTACACACTCAAGGATAAGATTCTTTGGTTTATTTCTTTAAATGAATAACAGATAATAATTTGACCTGAATTAAAATATGGCTTCTACAGGTACCATTCATTCATTCATTCATTTTCTACCACTTTTCCTCACGAGGGTCGTGGGGGGTGCTGGAGCCTATCCCAGCTGTCTTCGGGCAAGAGAGGCGGGGTACACCCTGGACTGGTGGCCAGCCAATCACAGGGCACATATAGACAAACAACCATTCACACTCACATTCATACCTATGGACAATTTGGAGTCGCTAATTAACCTAGCATGTTTTTGGAATGTACCCCGTCTCTTGCCCGAAGACAGCTGGGATAGGCTCCAGCACCCCCGCATCCCTCGTGAGGATAAGCGGTAGAAAATGAATGAATGAATGAATGAATAATAAATATCCAGGCTGAAAGGCGGACTAGTGGTTAGCATGCAGGCCTCACAGCTAGGAGACCCGAGTTCAATTCCACCCTCGGCCATCTGTGTGTGAAGTTTGTATGTTCTCCCCGTGCATGCGTGGGTTTTTAATTGGCGACTCCAAATTGTCCATAGGTATGAATGTGAGTGTGAATGGTTGTTTGTCTATATGTGCCCTGTGATTGGCTGGCCACCAGTCTCGCCCGAAGACAGCTGGGATAGGCTCCAGCACCCCCGCGACCCTCGTGAGGATACACAGTAGAAAATGAATGAATATTATACTTAGATGTATTTATTGGAAAATAGTATTACTTAATATTATTCATTCATTTTCTACTGCTTATCCTCACAAGGGTCACGGGGGGTTGCTGGAGCCTATCCCAGCTGTCTTCAGGCGAGAGGCGGGGTACACCCTGGACTGGTGGCCAGCCAATCACAGGGCTACTTAATATTAAATGAATGTAAATGTAAGCGTCTTTAAGTTCCTAGAAAAGATCAATACAAATGTATGTATTATTATAAACCTGTACTATCTACTTTCTTTGCTATGCTAAAAAGTGAATTATACTGTTTTTAACTATATAATTTTGATGTTTATATTTTATACTGGGCCGCACAGTGGACAAGTGTAGTAGCATATAGACATCGGGTTCGATTCTCCGCTTCGGCATCTTTGTGTGTAGTTTGCATATTCTCAGAAATGGAAACACATAAACCTCATAAAAGGTATTGAGTCCTGCTGTTCCCACTCAGGGAATGAGATCAGCCAGGTAGAAGGCTTGGAGGGTCTCCACCAGCTCCGGGAGCTCGTGTTAGACAGGAACCGGATCAGGGCCCTGTACGAGAACTCTTTCATTTCCCAGAACGTCCTTCTGGAATTGCACCTAACAGAGAATCGCATCCGAGAGCTCAACCATCTCTATCCACTCACGGAGCTCCGCAAGCTTTACCTCGGCATGAACAAACTACAGGTAGGTTTTTAACATGCTCACGTGTTTACGTTTGATTCCACGTGTCGCTGTGGGAGTACACCACTTGAATGACCTCCAAGTGGGCTGATTTCCCCGCACAACCAAGGCCATCAGTTTCCTTTTGAGATGTTTGTGATTGGTTGATATGCACAAGGTGACAAATGTTCCACATAGCATAGTAATCTTGAATCATCATACCCCACTGCGGCTTGTGAGGGTTAGCATTAAAGGGGACTCCAGCGTGATTGAAGGTCAGGGTTGTGTGTTATGATGACAGAAGGAACAATCAGTGGAACGTACAATCAACATCTCCTTCTAACCGAGGGGGGTGTGATTTGCTCTTTTGTTTGACAATCGCTCTTACTCGCCAACGCTTCCATGTATTTAATTAAGATGCAGAGTATGGCAATTGGGCGGCACGGCGGTCTAGTGGTTAGCGCGCAGCTAGGAGACCAGGGTTTAATTCCACCCTCGGCTATCTCTGTGTGGAGTTTGCATGTTCTCCCCGTGCATGCGTGGGTTTTCTCCGGGTACTCCGGTTTCCTCCCACATTCCAAAAACATGCTAGGTTAATTAGTGACTCCAAATTGTCCATAGGTATGAATGTGAGTGTGAATGGTTGTTTGTCTATATGTGCCCTGTGATTGGCTGGCCACCAGTCCAGGGTGTACCCCGCATCTCGTCTGAAGACAGCTGGGATAGGCTCCAGCACCCCCCCCCCCCGCGACCCTCGTGAGGAAAAAGTGGTAGAAAATGAATGAATGTTAGTTAGCTAGGCTGCACGGCAGTCGAGTGGTTAGCCTCAGACCTTCAGACCTCACAGCTCGGAGACCAGGGTTCAATTCCACCCTCGGCCATCTCTGTGTGGAGTTTGCATGTTCTCCCTGTGCATGCGTGGGTTTTCTCCGGGTACTCCGGTTTCCTCCCACATTCCAAAAACATGCTAGGTTAATTAGCGACTCCAAATTGTCCATAGGTATGAATGTGAGTGTGAATGGTTGTTTGTCTATATGTGCCCTGTGATTGGCTGGCCACCAGTCCAGGGTGTACCCCGCCTCTTGCCCCGAAAATAGCTGGGATAGGCTCCAGCACCCCCCCATGTGACCTTCGGGAGGATAAGCGGTAGGAAATGAATGAATGAATGAACTAATTAATTGGCTTTTTTCACACGCCTCATTCATTCATTGAGTTTCTATGCCACTTAATCCTTATTATGGTTGCTGGGGGCATGCTGGCGCCTAGCCTAGCTGACTTTGGGTGCAAGTTTAGTAATTTTTTCCGATTTTGGATCAACATTTGCAATAATATCTATATGAATAATAGATATCAAGGCTGCAAGGCGAACTAGTGGTTAGCACGCAGACCTCACAGCTAGGAGACCAGGGTTCAATTCCACCCTCGGCCATCTCTGTGTGGAGTTTGCATGTTCTCCCCGTGCATGCGTGGGTTTTCTCCGGGTATTCCGGTTTCCTCCCACATTCCAAAAACATGCTAGGTTAATTAGCGACTCCAAATTGTCCATAGGTATGAATGTGAGTGTGAATGGTTGTTTGTCTATATGTGCCCTGTGATTGGCTGGCAAACCAGTGCAGGGTGTACCCCGCCTCTCGCCCGAAGACAGCTGGGATAGGTTCCAGCAACCCCCGCGACCCTCGAGAGGAAAAGCGGTAGAATATGAATGAATGAATGAATGAGTATGGCAATTGTTCCAGCACATGGGTCCTGGCAGTGGGGGCATCTTTGAATACTGGCCAAACCAAACCATAAACACCCCCCGCCCCCGCCGCCCCCTCTCGCCTCCTCTCCCAGTGCCCTGTTGCGTGCCCAAACTCTCATGCGATTAAACATGTAATCTCTGCCATCAGCTGCTTCTATCCCGTATACACCAGAAATTATGAAAGGTTTCAGCCCCCCCATGTACATATGCTCTATTATCCCAAACACATGCGGCTTCAATGGGAACGGGACGCAAAAAAAAAAAAAAAAACTTGAAAAGAATCATTGTTTTCTTTTTTTTTTTTTAGGACATCACAGAGCTTGATAAACTTGAGGTTCTTCCCTCGCTGACAGAACTCTCTGTTGTTGGCAATCCGGTGAGTTTTTCCATAGAGTCCATTAAACAGACCAATCACAGGGTACCCTAAGCAATACAATTCAATGACCACTGGTATTCTAGAGTTCACACCTCCACTGAAGATGAACTGGTGTGTATTTTTGCTTGTGGAGGATGTCAAACAGATTATGGGGAGGGGGGGTCATTATGATTCTGAGTGTAGACCCGCTCCTTTGGTGTCAGACTGTAATAATAAATTCCTGTATGAACACATTCTCACCCAGATGTAATAGTAATAATTCCCCTTTGGCCCCCGTGCCACCAAGCAGTACTGCTATTTACATCCTTACTGTCAGAATGGCAATTCCATTACTGCAGCTATATAAATATGTACAGTATATACTATATACTGTATTGCAGTTAACATTAGAAACACTTCATTCCATGCATTGGCCTGCATTGCAATAACTACATAAATACATAATAAATAAATGTCCATAATAAATGCATAGAGGGCGGCACGGTGGTCGAGTGGTTAGCGCACAGACCTCACAGCTAGGAGACCAGGGTTCAATTCCACCTTGTGTGGAGTTTGCATGTTCTCCCCGTGCATGCGTGGGTTTTCTCCGGGTACTCCGGTTTCCTCCCACATTCCAAAAACATGCTAGGTTAATTGACGACTCCAAATTGTCCACAGGTATGAATGTGAGTGTGAATGGTTGTTTGACTTCCTTTATTGTCATTGCACCATAACACAGCAGTGAAATTGCCAACGAAATGTCGTTGCCTGGCTCCCATATAATACCAGAGACAAAAGAAGATTAATAATAATAATAATAATAATGTGGGCTGCACGGCGGTCGAGTGGTTAGCGCGCAGACCTCACAGCTAGGAGACCAGGGTTCAATTCCACATTCGGCCATCTCTGTGTGGAGTTTGCATGTTCGACTCCAAATTGTCCATAGGTATGAATGTGAGTGTGAATGGTTGTTTGTCTATATGTGCCCTGTGATTGGCTGGCCACCAGTCCAGGGTGTACCCCGCCTCTCCCCCCAAAGACAGCTGGAATAGGCTCCAGCACCTCTCATGAGGATAAGCGGTAAAAAATGAATGAATTAATGAAAAATGATGCACGGTGGATGAGTGCATGAGTTCAATTCCACCCTCGGCTATCTCTGTGTGGAGTTTGCATGTTCTCCCCGTGCATCCGTGGGTTTTCTCCGGGTACTCCGGTTTCCTCCCACATTCCAAAAACATGCTAGGTTAATCAGCGACTCCAAATTGTCCATAGGTATGAATGTGAGTGTGAATGGTTGTTTGTCGATATGTGCCCTGTGATTGGCTGGCGACCAGTCCAGGGTGTACCCCGCCTCTCGCCCAAAGACAGCTGGGATAGGCTCCAGCACCCCCGCGGTAGAAAATGAATGAATGAATAAATACATAGCTAAATATTCTGTTGTATACAGGCCTTGTATCCTGTCTTGTTACCACGACTCCATGATTGAATGCTTTCCCTGGTAGACAACACGATCAAAAGCATGTTTTCAGGCTCACTTTCTCACTTGGACAATCCAAAACACTGACCCAGTGTCGCTCTGTGGTCCCAAATTAAGCGATTACATGATGGCCGTCTGCTGTGCCTCAAACTGGCCGGCATCACAGACAAATCCGTCGACCAAATGGCGAATGCTGTTGGCCCGCTTACTTCACCCATCTGGAGCCCGTGGATCAGTATGTATGTAGCTTGTGGGCGATGGGCAGGCCGGGGGGGGGCAATGCTCAGCTGCGGCAGCCTCGTTCCCGCAGGATCCCATTCCCCTTCCCTTTCCATAGGGCGTTAATCCTGCCAAGGGTTAGAGGTTAACAGCCACCCTTGAGACGATACCTCCTGCTGTCCACCACATGAGATCACTGCTTTGCCTGCATTCCCATGCCAAAATCTGTCCCATCTCCACTGGACTTTGCACTGGCTCTCACCTCACAACTTAACATGCAGCAGTGCCCTGCAGGAACATCTAGTTCTAGCAGTGCACAGGATAATATTTTACCACATTTCATTCTAAAAGCTAGTCAGGGTCTAAGCCAGGGGTCTCAAACTCAATTTACCTGGGGGCCACTGGAGCTAGGGTCTGGGCGAGACTGGGCCGCATCAGGTTTTCCAAAAAACAAAAAAACGCATTTATTAAAAACAGAAAAATGAATAAACTTTGCTTTGGTTTTGATTTTCTACAAGAAAAGCTCTGATAAAACATTCCACTGTTCTCAAATATCTTACTTTTTATTTTTCTACACAAAATAAGATGAAAAATAAATAAACAAATCAAGAATAAAGAAAACCAATCAATCAATCAGTAATAAATAAATAAATATAATAATAATAATAAAACGGCAAATAATAAAAACTTAAGAAACCACATATAGTTGGTGGGTAGACAAATTATTTTTTTCAGATTAAAATGAACAAAGCATTATTAGAGCCCTGTAGACATGACAAAACACGACTATAGTCACATTTATACTCTTTTTATTTACAACATATTGCGCAACTGCAGGGTCTTGAGACACATGCTAACTCGCAAACTAGAGAGCTAGCGACCTAAACGGTAGCCTTCAAGTTATTTCCTTTAAACTTAAATAGCCAAAAACTTACCACTTCCACACGGATAGGGAGGATAACTATTAACAGTTATTTAACCTTTAACATGAACATTAATCAAACGTAATAATTTTTTCTGGGTACATGATACCATACAGCATCCGTATCAAACTTGCGCGGGCCGCACTGACATTAAACTTTCATATCAAGGCGGGGGGCCTCAAAGTAGTGTCCTGCGGGCCACTTTTGGCCCGCGGGCCGCGTGTTTGAGACCCCTGGTCTAAGCCGTACCGTTTTGACTGATACACACCCATTTGTTTTTCGTGTCTGTGTAACTTTCAGGTGGCTCGCAATTCCCTCCACAGGCCAGCAATCATGCGGAGTCTATCCCAGTTGCAGATCCTGGATGGCATGATGGTTACAGTCGAGGAGAGAAGCAGAGCTGAAATCACGGACACATCAGTGAGAGCTGCATACTTTCTCTCAGTCATCGGCGCATAGAAGCAAACACGCCTTTTAGCTCAGTCGCTCTTCTTATACTTGAAGCTCAACAGTGACATGCGGTCATGGATGTTAGAAATGTATTTTCCTTCATGATTCCAAGCGTTTTGATGCATTTTTTTGAAGTAGAAATTGCTGAATTTGGACATTTGGACATTTGGACAAGCATTACCTCAAATGACGTATCGAAAGTATTAATATTTTGAGTTAAGACTCGATTTTAGCGTCCAAAAAGCTACTATCGGTAGTATTAATATTTCAGTATCGATCGGCACATCACTCGGCTGAAGCAGACTGAATTATTGCATCGCTACTGTATGCGAGTAGCAGTCTGAAAGGCATTATTGTAAGTGCACATACAGTCAGTGATTAACGCACACCTTGCAATGCACCTCAGTGTCAGTGAGTCATGTGTTAACGGCTGTCGTCGTGTATATATTCCAAGCAGAAGATATAGTAATATAATATTTTATCTGAGTTGCTAAGACTAGATCAACCCAGGTAGATGTTCGGACTTGTCTGCAACGTTAGTCACCGGGCAAGTTTATGTACGCTTATTATATTTGTCTGGCACCAACTTTAAAGGAAAACTACACGTAATGGGGCAAGGTTTATATGGTTTTAAATACATGCTGTAACCGTTTATGTAGTAACAGGTTCATTCATGATAACATGTCATACTCATAGTATTTTGGTTTTTTTAAGCATTACCGCCGCACGGCAACTCAGATTGTACATGAATACCGCCGTGCAATGCTGGTTTGATGCCGGTCTAAAAGACTCTTCTTCCTTCCTGGCAAAACCAGACAGTCTGGCCATCTGTGGGAACGTGGGGACGGACGGGGGACAGACCGGGGATGGTTCAGGAGTTGTATTGCAAATGTTGATCCAAAATTGGTGAACGTCAGCATCAACATAGCAGGACGGTTTGGATGGAGAGGGGAAGCAAGTCATTCATTCACCGCTTATCCTCACGAGGGTTGCGGGTGTGCTGGCCGAGGGTGGAATTGAACCCTGGTCTCCTAGCTGTGAGGTCTGAAGGTCTGAGGCTAACCACTCGACCGCCGTGCAGCCCAGCTAACTAACATTCATTCATTTTCTACCGCTTTTTCCTCACGGGGGTCGCTGGGGGTGTCTCCGGGTGAGAGGCGGGGTACACCCTGGACTGGTGGCCAGCCAATCACAGGGCACATATAGTCAAACAACCATTCACACTCACATTCATACCAATGGACAATTTGGAGTCGCTAATTAACCTAGCATGTTTTTGGAATGTGGGAGGAAGTCTCCGGAGAAAGCCCACGCATGCCGAGTGTGGAATTGAACCCGGGTCTCCTAGCTGTGAGGTCTGCATGCTAACCACTCATTCATTCATTTTCTATCGCTTATCCTCACGAAGGTCGCCGGGTCAGCCTATCCCAGTTGTCTTCGGGCGAGAGGCGGGGTACACCCTGGACTGGTGGCCAGCCAATCACAGGGCACATATAGACAAACAACCATTCACACTCACATTCATACCTATGGACAATTTGGAGTCGCTAATTAACCTAGCATGTTTTTGGAATGTGGGAGGAAACCGGAGTACCCGGAGAAAACCCACGCATGCACAAGGAGAACATGCAAACTCCACACAGAGATGGCTGAGGGTGGAATTGAACCCTGGTCTCCTAGCTGTGAGGTCTAACCACTCAACCGCCGTGCAGCCATCAACGGCAATGTTGAAGTTAAAATTAAACCAATTGCATGGACATCTGATGTGGTATTTATGAAAGTAGTAGTTCTAATAACATTCTAATAAAGCTTTAATGAGAAAAAAAACATGATCCCGTCTCTGTCATTTCCACATGTATGATTAGCAGGCAGAGGGGGGGTCACGTTGACCCGGCTAATAGGGAGTAAATCCACTGGTGCATTATCGGCCGGGCACATTTCATCTAATCAGCAGGATGATGCCAGCAGGCTTAGGCTGCTTTTAATTCAGGGCTGCGGGAGAATTACTGCAATGGCCTCTCATTACATGGAAGCAGCCATTCGGTATGACGGAGAACGTTTGATCCCAGCTTTTCCCTTGTTTGTGTGGATGCTCTCACTTGGATATGCTGCTGTATGACGCCCGTTTGGGTTGTAAAAATTGCAGAAATTGACAGGACTGTACAGAAAATCACAGCAATTCATGGAAAAGTCAAATAAAAACAAAGAAAAATATTCCAAACAAGACGGACATTGACTTGATTGACTTGCTTCCGGGGCGGCACGGCGGACAAGTGGTTAGCGTGCAGACCTCACAGCTAGGAGACCTGAGTTCAATTCCACTCTTGACCATCTCTGTGTGGCGTTTTTTGTGGGCTTTCTCCGGGTACTCCGGTTTCCTCCCACATTCCAAAAACATGCTACGTTAATTAGCGACTCCAAATTGTCCATAGGTATGAATGTGAGTGTGAATGGTTGTTTGTCTATATGTGCCCTGTGATTGGCTGGCCACCAGTCCAGGGTGTACCCCACCTCTCGCCCGAAGACAGCTGGGATAGGCTCCAGCACCCCCAGCGACCCTCGTGAGGAAATAGCGGTAGAAAATGAATGAATGTTAGTTAGCTGGGCTGCACGGCGGTCGAATGGTTAGCCTCAGATCTTCAGACCTCACAGCTCAGAGACCAGGGTTCAATTCCACCCTCAGCCATCTCTGTGTGGAGTTTGCATGTTCTCCCCGTGCATGCGTGGGTTTTCTCCGGGTACTCCGGTTTCCTCCCACATTCCAAAAACATGCTAGGTTAATTGGCGACTCCAAATTGTCCATAGGTATGAATGTGAGTGTGAATGGTTGTTTGTCTATATGTGCCCTGTGATTGGCTGGCCACCAGTCCAGGGTGTACCCCGCCTCTCGCCCAAAGACAGCTGGGATAGGCTCCAGCACCCCCAGCGACCCTCGTGAGGAAATAGCGGTAGAAAATGAATGAATGTTAGTTAGCTGGGCTGCACGGTGGTCGAATGGTTAGCCTCAGATCTTCAGACCTCACAGCTCAGAGACCAGGGTTCAATTCCAACCTCGGCCATCTCTGTGTGGAGTTTGCATGTTCTCCCCGTGCATGCGTGGGTTTTCTCCGGGTACTCCGGTTTCCTCCCACATTCCAAAAACATGCTAGGTTAATTAGCGACTCCAAATTGTCCATAGGTATGAATGTGAGTGTGAATGGTTGTTTGTCTATATGTGCCCTGTGATTGGCTGGCCACCAGTGCAGGGTGTACCCCACCTCTCACCCGGAGACAGCTGGGATAGGCTCCAGCACCCCCAGCGACCCTCGTGAGGAAAAAGCGGTAGAAAATGAATGAATGAATGAGTAGTAATGACTGCCCCCCCACCTTTTTAGGATCCTCTTGTCTGCGGAGCAGCAAGCAATCAAATCACCAATCCGCTACCCAGACTGTGGATGAAGTGGACCCAACCCGGTGACAGTATCGGAGAACGACCGCCGTTAGCAGTTAGGTTGCAGATAGGGCCTGGTTCGAATATCCAGTATGTGTGTTCGGAGTTTTATTTGAACTTCCTCCGATGCTTCATATTTCTTTCAAGCAATGTGAGGAGTGCTGTAGCAGTTCCAACCTGGAGACAAACTCGCCTGGACTGATGACGTACATGCCCGTTAGAGGAATGGCCATGACCGGACTACAGAACCTCATTCATGGCCACGACCTGCTCCAAGAAACCCAGTACACACCCAAACGTGAGTAATATTCTCCATGCAGTCGCTTGAACTTATGAAGTCTCAGCTTCTGTTCTTCCCCCGATCCCAGACAAGAGGCACATAGACAGGAACCCACCTTCTAGCGTCCATGCTGACATGATCTCCAGACAGTCCCGAAAAGCAAGAAACATGATAGCTGCATGTACCCTTCCCCCTGGGAAGAAAGAGCAATTCTTCTACCATGCAGGAACAAAATACCAGGTTGATGAGTCCTAACATTCCATAAATGGGATTATTATCCTGGGACAGTATCTGATAAAAAAAAACTTATGTCCAAAAATCTTTGGACGTCAATATTTTATGAATTCACAACAATTGGTTTGAAATAAAACTGTCATGATGTGACTGAAGTGTAGACTTGAAGCTTTCATTTAAGATGTTTTAATATTACTATACTGGAATTGGGACGGTGTAGTGGTTAGCGCGCAGACCTCACAGCTAGGAGACCAGGGTTCAATTCCACCCTCGGCCATCTCTGTGTGGAGTTTGCATGTTCTCCCCGTGCATGCGTGGGTTTTGTCCGGGTACTCCGGTTTCCTCCCACATTCCAAAAACATGCTAGGTTAATTGGCGACTCCAAATTGCCCATAGGTATGAATGTGAGTGTGAATGGTTGTTTGACTTCCTTTATTGTCATTGCACAATAACAGAGCAGTGAAATTACCAACGAAATGTCGTTGCCTGGCTCGCATATAATACCAGAGACAAAAGAAGATTAATAATAATAATAATGTGGGCTGCACGGCGGTCAAGTGGTTAGCGCGCAGACCTCACAGCTAGGAGACCAGTGTTCAATTCCACCCTCGGCCATCTCTGTGTGGAGTTTGCATGTTCTCCACGTGCATGCGTGGGTTTTCTCCGGGTACTCCGGTTTCCTCCCACATTCCAAAAACATGCTAGGTTAATTAGCGACTCCAAATTGTCCATAGGTATGAATGTGAGTGTGAATGGTTGTTTGTCTATATGAAAGTTATTATTAAGGGAGAATAAAATCCAAACCCTGTGTGAACATTGAGATTGAGATCTATGAGTCTGGAAAGGATCTATGTAAATCCATTTCAAAATCTTTGGGACTCCAGCAAACCACAGGGAGAGCCATTATCCACAAAGGACGATGATGGAACAGTCGGCAATAATGGGATTAATGAAAGTTGTTATTAATGGAGAAAAAAATCCAAACCCACATTAAAATGATTATAATCATTTATTAAAATAAATAATGTTAATATTAATTATAAATTAATATTTAAATTATAAATCTAAATAATTTAAATTTAATTTAAATTATTTAAATTTAAATTATTTAAATTTATTTTTTTTATGATTATTATTTTAATATTACAAATCCAAACCCACATTAAAATGATTATAATAATTATTATTTATTAAAATAAATAATGTAAATATTAATTCTGAATTAATATTTAAATAATGTAAATATTAATTATAAATTAATATTTAATTTATAAATATAAATAATTTACATTGAAATTTAAATAATTTGAATTTAAATAATTTACATTTAAATTTAAATAATTCTGTCCTGTCCTTTAACATCTAAAATTAGCATATTTCACACATACTGGCAAATGGTAACTGACTACCATATTTTCTGGACTATAAGTCTTTTTTTTTCATAGGTTTTTTTCATAGGTTGGCTCTTCCTGCAACTTATACTCCAGAGCGACTTATAAATGAAAAAACTGTATAAGTTACATAAACTGGACACCTTTTCTGTTCATGTTTATTTTTTTGTGTAGCTGAATAACCATTGTGTTAGCATATCTTACACCTATTAGCATGTTCTCTATTCTTTTATTAATGTTAGAACTTGCCTTCTAAGAGGACGTAATGTCTGTTTTGGTTAAGTAGTTTGGAAAATAAATTACCCGCAAAAAATGTGACTTATACTCCAGTGCGACTTATGTTTTTTTTTCTACCTAATTATGCAATTGTGGTCTTGTGCGACTTATACTCCGGAGCGACTTATAGTCCAGAGAATACGGTCATTTGATTAAAAATGCTAATCATTTGACTGCCCTAATAAAGATTGATTATATATTATCAACATTAGTGGTTTATTAGATCATACAAAATGTCGACAATAATGTTGTTTAACTTCAATTTGTAGTACAATAAATATTTCAAAACGCAGTTAAATAAAAATATTTATCCAGTCATATTTTTTTTTCATTGTACTTTTCTCAAAATTAACTTAAAAATCTCGTCTTGTCTTCTTCAACCGGACCCAGTCTCTTGCATCGTCTGATGGTTGGGTGTCCCATCTCATTTGGTCCCATTTTGAACTTTTCACATGCAAACACATCAGTTGCACTTGAAAGACAATTAGGATGCTTAATGGGGTCATGTTGTGCATCGCTTTGAAATGCATTCGTAATGACTGCGACTTTATTTTCTATGCACATATGCGGATCACTAACCATGGTAATCTGAGGATTTGGTGTCACTTTTACTGCTATCCCAAACAAGTAGCGGGGAAAAAAAAAAAAAAAAAAGCCCACAGATGTAAGGGTACGTATGATACTGGCACGCTTGCATCCACTGGGTCAGATGCATCCCCAACAAGTGGATAATCCAGCTTTAGCACACCTCTCTGTGGACAATAATCTGCAATCACTCAGATAAAGATGTAATCTTGAACGAGGTCCAAATGGATTTCAGAGATTGTCAGTTTCATCATCATGTTAGCCTCTTTTCCACACAAAAAAAAAACAAAAACTGCCCTCGATGTCACCAAATCTTGTGGGATGTAACTGGAAATGAACCAGTCAACTTCTCCGCTTGTTACATTATAAATCCCCATTCCTCATTTTGACTTGTGTCCAGTAGTCCAGTACTTAACGCAAACACCACAGATCGGGCTTAGTATGCACACGATAGTTTACTGATAAGTTATATTTATTGTATATTTCGCTATTAGACACCCTTTTTATTAAAGACAATACTAATATGTGTGAAAGTTGGACATGAGTGGTACAGATTTACTATCCAATAGAAATGAGTCAACACCATTTTGGTGACAAAACGGACTGACTAAACCGGATTCAAAAGTTTCTGCAACTTCTCTGTAAAACCAAAACCAAAATAGTTCCAGCTGCTGACCATCGCTAATGAGCTAAGCTAATCATCGCTAATCGTCCAAACTTTAAAGCAATTGACCAGACAATAAAATTAGAAAACGGGTTCTGTCATAGCGAATAAACACCAGGAAGCAAGTCATGTCCGAGAAGTAATAATGTTGAATGATATAAAAGATAAACATTATAATGACACATTAAGGAAGTGTCCGGAATTCGTGATTGGGAAAAGTCCATAAGCATGATTGTATTTGGTAGGGCCACACTGATACATATTAATGGTAATGGTAATGGTTTTATTTCATTTGAACATGCATCAGATTACAATTGAATGCATCACATAATCAGTTCACAGTTCCACATGTCCAAAAGGAGTAGGAAGAAGCAAAGCTTATTAAATCCTACCCCTTCATCTGGTACTTTTACAATCAGTAACTGTTACATTTGTTCACTTCCTGCTTTCCAAATATAATTTAATTTTATTGTATTTTTTTAATTAAAAAAATATTTTTATTTTATTTTTTAATGGTTTAATTTCATTTGAACATGCATCAGATTACAATTGAATGCATCACATAATCAGTTCACAGTTCCACATGTCCAAAAGGAGTAGGAAGAAGCAAAGCTTATTAAATCCTACCCCTTCATCTGGTACTTTTATGTACATCAGTAACTATTACATTTGTTCACTTCCTGCTTTCCAAATATAATTTAATTTTATTTAATTGTATTTTTTTAATTGAAAAAAAAATCTAATTTTTTTTATGGTTTTATTTCATTTGAACATGCATCAGATTACAATTGAATGCATCACATAATCAGTTCACAGTTCCACATGTCCAAAAGGAGTAGGAAGAAGCAAAGCTTATTAAATCCTACCCCTCCATCTGGTACTTTTACAATCAGTAATTGTTACATTTGTTCACTTCCTGCTTTCTTAATATAGTTTTAAGTTTTTTTATTTTATTTTTTAATTTTTTGTCCCGTACAGAAGTATGAGGTGATAAGACCATACAATGACATAATAATGGGTACCATAGTAACTGTCAATATAGTGATTATTAAACTCACAAAATATTGTTTATCATACTAAACAATAAGTACTAAAATATATATTTATGATCGTATATGACTTTTTTCTTAAGAATGCAACTTTCTTCTATGTATTTTTTCATGTGATTGTAATACTTTATCGTAGTTTCCTGCCATTGCAGACAGCAAAAAAGGCCAAAGCTCTCCCAAAACATTCTCTAATGCACGTACTTAATTTGTGTTAACTCCCTGCATTAAGCGGGGGGGCTAATGACTGCAAATGAATGCACTGTCATTACCTTTCCCTTTCCTGACTGACATCAAAATGGCAGCGGATGGGACTTACACTAAAAGAAACTAATGCACAGATTTGGTGGCTCAGCACGAGAATGCTCTAATGCATTAGGTATTACAAAGGATAATTACACATTTTATATCTGTGTACCGCGTGTGCAATATTGATATGTCAAAAAGGTTAACAGTTTAAATGTGGTTTTCTTTAGTGGGCCGCCGTCCAGCATGTCAGAATCGGAACATTAAAACAAAATTAAGCACACAAAAGATTTCATTTGAACATGCATCAGATTACAATTGAATGCATCACATAATCAGTTCACAGTTCCACATGTCCAAAAGGAGTAGGAAGAAGCAAAGCTTATTGAATCCTACCCCTCCATCTGGTACTTTTATAATCAGTAACTGTTACATTTGTTCACTTCCTGCTTTCCTAATATAATTAAATTTTATTTAATTGTATTTTTTTTAATTAAATTATTTTTTTATGGTTTTATTTCATTTGAACATGCATCAGATTACAATTGAATGCATCACATAATCAGTTCACAGTTCCACATGTCCAAAAGGAGTAGGAAGAAGCAAAGCTTATTGAATCCTAACCCTCCATCTGGTACTTTTATAATCAGTAACTGTTACATTTGTTCACTTCCTGCTTTCCTAATATAATTAAATTTTATTTAATTGTATTTTTTTATTTTTTTTTATTTTTTTAAATGGTTTTATTTCATTTGAACATGCATCAGATTACAATTGAATGCATCACATAATCAATTCACAGTTCCACATGTCCAAAAGGAGTAGGAAGAAGCAAAGCTTATTGAATCCTACCCCTCCATCTGGTACTTTTATAATCAGTAACTGTTACATTTGTTCACTTCCTGCTTTCTTAATATAGTTTAAGTTTTTTATTTTTATTTTTTTAATTTTTTGTCCCGTACGTTTATCATACTTATACAGTACTAAAATATATATTTACGGCCGTATATGACTTTTTTCTTAAGAATGCAGATTTGGTGGCTCAGCGCGAGAATGCTCTAATGCATTAGGTATTACAAAGGATAATTACACATTTTTATATCTGTGTACCGCGTGTGCAATATTGATATGTCAAAAAGGTTAATAGTTTAAATGTGGTTTTCTTTAGTGGGCCGCCGTCCAGCATGTCAGAATCGCAACATTAAAACAAAATTAAGCACACAAAAGATAAGTCAATAATTCAACAGCGCTGAGTGAACCCAGATGCACTTGCTCTCTTTTTTTTTTTTTTTCTATGCGTTGCCTCCTCCTTGTGAGCAGACCACATGGTTCATAGCTGGTTTAATGGGATGGAATGTGACAGGTTATGTTTTCCATCCCCCTGATATGGAGACCGAGACTCCGGAAGGAGAGGGTGGAGGAGGGACGGGCTCGGCGCTGTTATGATCTGGATTCATAATTAGACTTGTTTGTGCATGTCATGAATCACTTATATAGAAGATGCACTCACCAACCCCCCCACCACCATCACACACACACACACACACATGCTGTAGAAGAAGAACACATGCTCCGTATGGGGCCATTACTTCTGGTCCACAAATTCCCTACATTTTCTGTGTGTGTGTGTGCAGCTAGAGCTCCATTAGTCCAAGACTCTGTGAATAATTGCTGAATGGACCGCGATTTCACCACTATGTACTCAGGTTCCAGTGTCAAGGGGGTTGACATTAGAGACATGACGGCATTGATTGATGTTTTATTCTGAAGACAACAATGCATCATTCACATTGCATGGAGGAGCAACATCAACACGCATTACGCATTTATCAGATTGTATTTACTTTACATGTGCAGCAGTGGAGGTCGCAAATACTCATCAGGCCTTGACGTGAAAATGACTGTTTTCAAGTGCTGGGCATCATTATGAATAATGCTGCCATTATGTTTTGACATCATAAAAAAATATATATATGTATCACAGTGCTGCTTATTTTTTCTGTTATGAAGGGACTTTTTATTTTTTTAAATTAAAATTTTAAAATTTAAAATTTAAATTTTAAATTTTAAATTTTAAATTTTAAATTTTAAATTTTAAATTTTAAATTTTAAATTTTAAATTTTAAATTTTAAATTTTAAATTTTAAATTTAATTTTATTTTTCTGTGGAGTTTGCCTGTTCTCCCCGTGCATGCGTGGGTTTTCTCCGGGTACTCCGGTTTCTTCCCACATTCCAAAAATATGCTAGGTTAATTAGCGACTCCAAATTGTCCATAGGTATGAATGTGAGTGTGAATGGTTGTTTGTCTATATGTGCCCTGTGATTGGCTGGCCACCAGTCCAGGGTGTACCCCGCCTCTCGCCTGAAGACAGCTGGGATAGGCTCCAGCACCCCCGCGACCCTCATGAGGAAAAAGCAGTAGAAAATGACTGAATGAATGAATGAATGAATGAACTTTGAACACAGCTAGAAGACCAGGGTTCAATTCCACCCTCGGACATCTCTGTGTGGAGTTTGCATGTTCTCCCCGTGCATGCGTGGGTTTTCTCCGGGTACTCCGGTTTCTTCCCACATTCCAAAAACATGCTAGGTTAATTAGCGACTCCAAATTGTCCATAGGTATGAATGTGAGTGTGAATGGTTGTTTGTCTATATGTGCCCTGTGATTGGCTGGCCGCCGGTCCGGGGTGTACCCCGCCTCTGGCCCGAAGACAGCTGGGATAGGCTCCAGCACCCCTGCGACCCTCGTGAGGAAAAGCGGTAGAAAATGAATGAATGAATGTTTCCAATTATGTAACACTATCATGTATTGTATTTCTTGCAATAAGCCTTAATAAGTACACAATATTTCCTTTATTAATCTTAATAAAGCGTAGTCTCCAGTAAAAAAAAAAAAAATACATCTATATATCATGTATCAATGTGTGACTAAAAAAAAAACATCAATGTTTTTGCCCCTAACGGTTCATGAATCTTAATTGAAGCAGCTCTAGCAGAAATAGGAGCAATAATTTCCAACGAATGGCCTTCTACAGTAGAGGGGGATTACAGGGTAGAATAAATGTTGTCGTGACTGGCAGGTTTTTTTTTTGTTGTTATGGTTTATTTTGTCCTACAAATTGATTTCCCCCCCCCCCCCTGAAGACGACAATAAAAAGCGGTCCACAGTGCACACCCTTACCCCTTCAAGCACAGCGGACAAAGAATAACACTTTAATCTTCTTTCCTCCAGATTATTGTCTGTCTTTGTGTTGATATTGCAGCCATTCGGTAGCTCATTTCATGATCCTGCGATTTTTGGACTTCTTTCTAGGTCAGGGGTCGGCAACCTTTAGCATGAAAAGAGACATTTTGCCTCCTCCTGTAAAGAAAAATGGTCTGGAGACGCAAAATATGACACAGCTTATGGAGTTTTTACTTAATAATAAAAATAGACGTAAAACAAGGAGGCTGGCCAGATACATGCGGCTACAGAGCCGCAGGTTGGCGACCACTGTTCTCTGTAAAAGCACTTTCATTAAATTGAAATATTATGCAAAGACTTGTCTTTGTGTGTAAAAGACACAAAAACAAGGGTTGAGAATATAACAATTTTGCTAATTGTGTCACTTTTAGGGTTCAAGTAATCATATTACAGTCATGATTTTTTATATTTTCAGATGCTCTTTTACATATTTAAGATTGCCTTGTTGATAATTTATTTAGGATAAGGATCACGCATTATAAATACAAAAAGGTTGGCCTTTTCATTGTTGCAAATCATTTTGCGTATAAATTAATTTCTTATTTGCACATATATCCTGATAGTAAACTTGAGTTTAGGAAATTATTCATAACCTATGAAATTATTAAGCCTCCAGCGTGACAATTGCATTCATTGTAAAAATGTACAATCTTTCATTAAATGGCCAATTTGAATTAAAATGAGCTGTGCAATTTGTGTTTGTCTCCTTGGTTCACCACAAAATGTATTTAAGTTTATTAACTTTGCAGTGAGGGCTGAGTAATTATAAATAGCGGATTTGCATGCATATTTTACATACAAAGCATGAAATTAAAATTATACTCCAGTACTGTTACTGTAAAAAAAAATTGGGGGGAGTGGCCGTTTAAAAGGCGGAGTTTAGGTATCCTTTTTGTCCAATCAGACAACGCGCCCTACCCTCGCCTTCACTCTCATTGGCTACAATCAGTGTGTGCATCATGTCTATGTTGCTTGGTTTCATAGCATTCGGCTAGCAGCTAACCGCTATTTTATCGACATTGTTATCTATTCTGTCACACCCCACACAGAGTGTCGCTACTGTGGATGATTTCACGTACGCCGGTAAGATTACACCCACGCTAGCGATAGTATTAACTCGCAGAATTACCGCAGTTTTACGTCAGTGACAACAAGCTAACGGTCTGGCTTTCGTTGATGCTGGCTGCTCTTGCTAACAATATAGCTAGCAAAAGTGACACTGTAAAGACCGGAGAAACCACAAACAGTTAGCTTTGATTTTGTTTTTTTGTTTTTTTATGAGAGGGGACCATAAACGAGGGGTAAATACTAAGATTAGTAACTTCAAAAGGTAATGTTACTTCATATTTAGTCCATCTCTGCTTGTGTTTTCTTGGCAACTCCGCTGTTGCTATCCAGATTAGTGCACAAGATAGTGACAGCCTTGGTCTCGTAAATGATATCTAGATGTAAAATTAACTCACATAAATTAATTAATCCTAGTAGACGTGTTGAATTTATGATTTTCAGTCACTGTGTCCAGTAATAGTGACATTTTCTCACATAAACACAGACAAATGTGTGATATGATAGTGACTAATGTATCTCAATCTGTCCATAGTGGAAAAAGTGTGGTTCCTCACACCTTGACATGAAGATGCTGACTGGAACCTTCACTTCAGCTGTGTGGAGATGACCTGCCACCCTTTTGGGAATGGTCAGAATGGGGCCAGATGTGCCCCTTCTCAATGAATACAAGCAGGAGTTCTTCTGGAAGCGCTTCCCCCAGACGGTGTTGGGGGGTCCACGCTTCAAGTTGGGCTACTGCGCTCCGCCGTACGTTTACGTCAATCAAGCCGTCCTTTTCTTGACGCCATGGCTGTTCGGCGGCGTGGGTACGCTCCTCTGCCAGTTGCAACTTCTTCAGGCGCTGCACGCCGCGCTGCTGTCCGGTGTGCTGATGTTCGGTGCGGCGGCAGGCGTCCAAGCTGTGGCCTTGTATGCCGGACGGCGCAGCGGCACAGTGGAAAGGCTCGGTGCGCCCAATATTTTAGTTGACGAAGAGGAAGTGGAATTCACTCACTGCGTCAGCACGGAGACGGTCCGTTTCATTGCTCCCGGGAAGAGATTTGGGCTGAATGTGGTGTTGCATACGGTACTGGCAGGGGTTCTCTGTGGTTTTGGGACATGGTACGTGCTCCTCGGGAGGCTGACCGCTCTCTATGGCAGCATAGGTGTGTCCTTGGTAGTTTTTGTTCTCAGTTGGGTGACTCTGTGTATAGCAGAGTATTCTCTTGTTGTAAATACAGCCACAGAGACTGCTACTTTCCAGGCGCAGGACACTTATGAGATTACCCCACTCACCCGACCCCTCTACATTTTCATCTTCATCGTTGTGGACTTGACAGACAGGTAAATAATGTTAACGCCACCGCTCAAATCCAATGGTGACATTTTCTTGTACTTTTTGTTTTTTTAGGTTCTCGGGTCCAGTTCCTGAGCTCCAGCTTGCCAGTCAAATTCTTCACGTGATTTTCCTTTTTTTACCTCTGCTGTGGGCGCTAGGAATACTACCTCCTCTGGACGCCTTGTTCCTGTGGGGCATGGAGCAGGTGCTGGTGTTCGGATTAGGAGGCTCGCCCATGTCCAGCAACCTCAGGTCTATTAAAATGATACGTAGTCAAGTCAAATTGAGTAACTCGGCACTATTAAAAGGGGACCTGTTGTGCTTTTTACATTTTGCTGACGTATAAATGTAGTTAGAATGTCGTATTATTGTGTTAAATGATGCGAAAGTTTAAAATAAGGAGGTTTGCGCATTTGGAAGTGAGCCCTGATAGAAGTTTGGGATGGATCAAAACGCTCGGTTTCAGAAGGCGTGGTAAAACTGCCCATTTGTGATGTCACAAAGCGGTGGACTTTCTTTTATGGTTCTTAGATAGATAGATTGATAGAGCTATAGGTCTAGATCTATAGGGATAGATAGATAGATAGATAGATAGATAGATAGATAGATAGATAGATAGATAGATAGATACTTCCTTTATTGCCATTGCACAATAACAGCAGTGAAATTGCCAACGAAATGTCGTTGCCTGGCTCCCGTATAATTCATTCATTTTCTACCACGAGCGTCGCAGGGGGTGTTGGAGCCTATCCCAGCTGTCTTCGTGCGAGAGGCGGGGTACACCCTGGACTGGTGGCCAGCCAATCACAGGGCACATATAGACAAACAACCATTCACACTCACATTCATACCTATGGACAATTTGGAGTCGCCAATTAACCTAGCATGTTTTTGGAATGTTTCCCACCGGAAAACCCACGTATGCACGGGGAGAACATGCAAACTCCACACAGAGATGGCCGAGGGTGGAATCGAACCCTGGTCTCCTAGCTGTAAGCTAACCACTCGACCACCGTGCCCCCCTATAATAATAAATACAACAATGTACAGCGTAAACAGTAAATTGCACAAATAATTTAAAGTTGGGAAGCACTTTGGGGCGTGTGACCAATCACAGCCGGGTGGGGGGGCTGTGGGTGGAATAAATTAAACCAGACCGTCTACAAAGTTTTCTGTACGGGTTATTGTGTGTAGCTGCTCTATAGGAGACCACAGCTCAATACAAAGGGTTGAAAAATGATAAAAAATAGGTCCCATTTAAGGACTGACTCAGACAGAAGGTTTCTGCACAGTACTACTATCTCCCATGTGTCATATTTTAGTCATCCCAATTGGAGCTTTTGCCTGTCTGACTCTTGGTGTGTACATGCCTTCCTCACAGGCTGCTGTCGATGTTTGCCGTGTCCGCTGGTGTCACCGTGTGCAATTGCTTCATCCCATCAACACTGGGAGTCGTCCTCTTCTCCACTGCAACGGGATTCCTACTGAGCTTGGACCTCAGCCAGGTCGGCACACTCTGCCATGGTTCCAGGGCCGAGTGCAAGGACTTTGGATTGCGCAGACGGGGGTCCCCGCCGCCTCCTCTTTCCAACACCTTTGGTTGGAACCTCGGCTGCACGGAGGTGTTGTTATATCTGAGCCTGCTACTGGCGGCCCTGGCTGAAGCGGGTCTCTTGCATCACTTCCACGCTTCAGCTCAGTCCCATAGTTTGCTGAAGGGACCCCAGGCTCCCGTCAGCTACCTCCTCCTGCTCCTCTTCTCCCTCTGCTGGGTTCTCAGAGAGATCCAGGGGGCCTACATATTTGGCGGGTTATTCCTCAATCCACTGTACCCGAAAGGCATGTCCAGTGTGCAGACTTTGAAGCAGAGGAACAGAGGATTATTTATTGCTGCAGCCATCAGAAGAGTCCTTCTTTATCTTGGTGAGAAGTCTGTTGTTTTCCAGACTACATCCAAAAGTGGTAACAACATCGTTTTGTGTGTGACCCATTATTGTTGTGTGTTCACAGTGTCTCCATTTGCATTGATTGCTTTCCTGTCTATGGATAAATCTTTGCAGCAGCTCAACGGGGTTCCTCTCTGCGTGGGGTTCACACGAGCCTTCAGAGTGGTAGGCACACAAAAGCTTGTTGGTTGTATGAAACAAAAACAAGATTTATTTGTATCGACTTTTTGCAGATTTATAATTGGTTGTTCGGAGATGGGACGTTCAAAGGGAAACTAAATATTTGCCATTGTTAAGAAAAGGCTTTATTTTTTAAGTACTTGTCCGGTCATTACAGCGTTTGCTCTTTGTTTCTGTGCAGGCATGGCAGAGCTCGGAAGATGCTTTACTACAAATGGTCGTCATCATCATTGTGCGTCTCATAGCTGGAAACAACACACTGCCTGGGTGGGACAAGCTGGGCACAGGAGTTCAGCTTCTCCTGGTGAGGTGTTTCCATCTTTTCCATCTATAAAAATGTTTCAGACACGTTTAGCGAGATACTTTTCCCCATTTCAAATATGGGGTAATAACTATAAAAGCAATCGTCACTCGCTAAATGTACTGCAAAAAAGGTCAGTAAGGATAATTCATAATGCCGCCTACAGAGAACATACTAACTCCTTATTTCTAAGATCACAAATTAACTTCAACTTTCTGATATAGTTAATCTTCAAACAGCTAAAATAATGCATAAGGCTAAAAATAACCAATTACCTAAAAATGTCATCCAATAATTCTCTACAAGAGAGGAGAAATATGATCTTAGGGAAGAACTCCATTTGAAACACTTCTATGCTAGGACTACGTTAAAAAGCCATAGCATTTCAGTATGTGGAATCAAACTATGGAATGGATTGAGTAAGGACCTCAAACAATGCACAACGATGAGCCAATTCAAGAAACAATACAAGCAGTTGATGTTTGCTAAATACAAGGATGAAGAGTCTTCAACCAGTCATGATGTGCTATATATATATATATATATACACCATGTCCAGTATCAGCCCCCGTAGCTGTCCACTCAGAGCGCGCTGCTCTGGTATTGTGCCCGTGAAACAACCAATCAGAGAACAGAACATTTTCTGGAAACAAAATGGTCTTTTGATTAAATAGTACGTGATAATAAGCTCATGATTAAATAGTATGTGATAGTAAGATCATCACATGGTGCCAGTATGATGAGTCACATTTATACTCTTTTTTTTTTTTTTTTTTTTTTTATTTACAACATTTATTTACAACTGCAGGGTCTTGAGACACATGCTAACTCGCAAACTAGAGAGCTAGCGACCTAAACGGTAGCCTTCAAGTTATTTCCTTTAAACTTTTAAATAGCCAAAAACTTACCACTTCCACACGGATAGGGAGGATAGCTATTAACAGTTATTTAACCTTTAACATGAACATTAATCAAACGTGATAATTTTTTCTGGGTACATGATACCATACAGCATCCATATCAAACTTGCGCGGGCCGCACTAACATTAAACTTTCATATCAAGACGGGGGCCTCAAACTAGGGTCCTGCGGGCCACATTTGGCCCGCGGGCCGCGTGTTTGAGACCCCTGCTTTAGCACATGTATTAATGTCTCACATGGATTGTAGATTGAGTGCAGTTTTCCTTTAAGATAAGTTGTTTAACAAAGTACGGTACAGTATGCCCTTATTCGGTTAATGTTCACTGCGGGCGTGTAGACAGAACAGCAGTCATTGGACGTCTATATATTAATTTGCAGGCCCAAAGTTGTATTTATACTTGAAGCTAGTAAAAAGAAGGAATTATAGAAATGATGGTGTATTTCCTCCATAGATCGGCCTACTGATGGATAGACTGACCCAGTTCCTGGCCAAGTTAAAGTTCACCCTCACTGTGTTGGTGACATCTTGGACCGAGAAGAAGCAGCGCCGGCAGTCAGCAGGAACTCTTCTGGCTCTGAACGCCTCCCTCTGCCCGCTGCTGTTGGCCGTCGTGACCCTGTCCGCCCTGCTCTCTGCACCCCTGCTGCCTCTCTTCACCTTGCCCATCTTTCTGGTCGGGTTCCCCAGGCCTCAGCGCAGTTGGCCGGGACCCGTAGGTACCGCGTGTCCTTGCGCAGACTCGATCTTCTACCAGCAAATGAGTGGAAGTCTGGCTTCTGCCCTGAGGACGGCCTTTGCAAGAGGGTCTCTTGGTCAGTTATGCCATTTATTTTCATTTGTTAGAAAAATTTGCTGAGTGAGTGCACTATTTTTTTAATTTGAATTGGTCTTGGAATTAGAATTTATTGTGATGGTAAGTATATTTATCACTGTATTTATTTATCATTGTTGTCAGTCCTCAGTCACGAGGGTGCAGAAGAAAAAGGCGAATCATTTATAAAAAAAAACTAGTGATGTCACAGCAGGCCATGTCGTCATATAATGTATAATTCAATACAAGTGCTTGTGAGGTTGATGATTACAGTCCAGTGACGCCAGTCTGAAGTGTTCCCTCTCTTTGCTATATCACTAGAGGCCGTGTAGCAAGTAAGGCAGTAAAGGGGTCTCATCCTTGTGTCACTTCCCATCATGGCATTCTGAGATGTCGCCACGGGACATGACATTATCCCTGAGCCAAGCATCCACTAGTCAACTTAAAACAAAAGCCTTTTTCTGTCCTAAGAGGAACACCCACAACCTTGACATGAATCCAAGGGCAAGCAGGAGAGATGTTATATTTAGATCTCTGTAGGGGGGGCAAGCACCATGAGTAGTGCTCTCCTAGTACGGTTTAGGTTCCTTTCGTTTCTTTTCTTCACATATTGATGATTGTATTTTCCTTCTTGCAGGTTCTTTAGCTCCTGGTTCTCACTTTCTTGGGCGATTCCAAGACCGCATGGTTTGGATCATGATTCTGGAGAGGGGATATGGCTACTGCACTGTCAACATTAAGGTACGCTTTCTGCTTGTTTGACACAGTCCTTCACAGTGACAAAACAATCCATGTGTAGACTTCATTTAAAAAACACATTAGTCATGTATTACAGACATTTTATGCACATTACCGTAAATGTTCCAAGTAGTGCCTCTATTTAGTAAACCGCAGTGTCTCTTATAGTCTCCAGGTGTGTGGTCTAAAAAAAGGGCTGGGGCTATAAATTGCATTGGCATGAACAGTTGTGGCTGTAGACAACCTCCTGTTCTATTTTTAACCCCACAAGACTTTATTCGCTACGTGAGCAGTATTATGACTCGTCGGCATCAAGCAGTTTTATCTAGCTGTTTATGCACTTTAAAACACTGGCAAGTTGCACTGCTAAGTCATCACTAGTGTTAATGCTCTCTTAGTAGTTAGCTCCTGCCGTGTTACATTGGTTCTGTTGCTGGCGTGTTGCGCAATATACCTGTTAGTACATTTCCATGGGTAAAAAAACACAATGTGTTTTCCCCAATTATCATCTGCTTCCAATCAACACCCCATCATTCTTGCTGGCCCAACTATTTCATATTAATAATATATTTATATATATATGTGTGTATATATATTTGTATGTATGTATATGTATATATATGTATGTGTATGTATATATATATATATATATATATATATATATATATATAATATGTATATATATGTTTTTATAGTTGTGGCACATGGCTAAAAATGCTATTATGCTAATGTTAGCATGCTAACACCTAACATGATAGTGCTAAATCTTTATATACTGTGTGTCTACCTATGAAAATAGCTAAAAATGCTACTATGCTAATAACATAGTTAACATGCTAGCAGTGCTAATGTTAAAGCTGAAAGTCTACAATAGCATCTTGACAGTTTAATTTCAAATTAATCGGAAATTAATTACATTTTCCCAAAGGGTTTGGAGCTCCAGGAAACATCTTGCCACACTGTAGAAGCGCGCCGCGTGGACGAGGTTTTCGAGGCTGCTTTCGAGCGCCCAGAGCGACTCGGTTTGACGCAGGGTTTGAACCTACACTGGGCCAATGCTCTGACACCTTGTGCAGCACTGGCCGTCCGGGTCTACTCGGATGCCCGGAATGTCCTCTCTGGTATCATAGACTCTCACGACAACTTGAGGAAACTTCAGGACGACTTTCTGAAAGCCCTGGTGTGGTTGCTTCTCCGGTATTGCATTAAGAAGCATAAAGGCTCTCTTTGGAGCTGCAGCGAGGCGACTGGAATTGGAGGCAGAAAGTCCCAGTCCTCCCAGCGGGCGCAGACTACATGCAACCAGCTCCCTGACGCCATCGTGGTAGAGTCCAAAGTGTCGTCCCTCAGGTTCAGACAGGACAGCTCCAGCTTGACATCCTTTGGTGATTGGTCCGATGAGGATGATCTATTTGGACCTCAACCAGCCAGGCGGACTGTGGCCTTAGTAACGGCAGAGGCCCAATCTGGACACACGATGCTGCAGACGGGAGCCTCTCTTCCAGGATCCGTAGAGATGGACGGTCTTTTTGAAAACATGGCCCTCTCTGCCCTGCAGCCTTTACAGCCCCTAGGACTCGGTGTCGGGATGCCAGTGGTTGACAAAGGTCACAACCCGGAGGTTTTCAAAGAGAGTCCTGGCTCTCTCCGACAGCTCAACTTCAGCTGCCCCCAGTCCGAGGTGTTCAACCTTCCGACAGGGTGGAGGACGGCGCCGTTGCTGCCGAGCCGGCTGCTGCAGCTCAGGCCTTTATTCCCCGAGGACTGGTTCAGGTTTGCCTTGAGCCAGTTCGGCCCCGTCGTGCAGAGTGAGACGTCCGAGGACATGACCAAAGCTCTGAAGGAAGACGAAACCTTGAAAGACCTTCACGCTCAGGTTGCAATTTCGTGTCTGGTGTCACTCGGCGCGGAGTCCGCCTTCACCAGTCCCAGTTACATTTATAGGCTCTACTGTGGAGACGTGCCGTGGACAGAGGGACTCGAGTGGCTCTCCTCCAGTAAAGAACTGTATCAGCTCGCTCTTAGGGCTTTCAGGTAAAATCACAACTGTGAATTCTCATCAAGGATTGATGACATCGCTGCCTTTTCTATTGTTTTAGGTTTAGCTTCAAGCTACTGTTTGATCAAGCAAGCTTTGGGCCCATGGAGTCTCCTGAGGAGATGTTCAGTGCCTTGGAGGAGTATGAGAAGGACTGGTACATAGGATTGGTGTCGGAGAAAGGCTGGCATGACAGTGTCCTTCAGGAGAAGCCCTTCCTCTTTTCTTTAGGACATGATCTTTCTATGGTAAACACACATTTTCAATATAGCATCAAGTTCGTATTAATAAGTCTTGTGGTCCACAGGGTACCTACACCGGGCGAGTCCTGTCCTTGCAGGAACAGCTGGTGCACGTGGGTCGCCTGAACGGTGAAGGAGTGAGAGGTCAGTGGGCAAATCTGTCCTGGGAGCTCCTCTACGCCACCAATGACGACGAGGAGCGTTACAGCATCCAGGCGCACCCCTTCATGTTAAGGAACTTAACTGTCCAGGCAGCGGATCCACCTCTGGGGTACCCCATTTACTCGTCTGCACCCCTTCACTTCCCCTGCCTCTGACCGCACGGGGAAGAGCACTTTTCACTTCACAACCACAAGCTTTCATGTTTTTAAGAAACCTGTGAGAAACTTAAAGCAAAACTGCATTTTTTTTTTTTATTTAGCCCATCATCCACAATCCTTAAGTGAGACAAGAACACAAATGTGTATTTTTTGTGTATTCTAAAGATACCAAGCTACAACAACATTGGTATTAACATGAGAAGCTGAATGCCACATCAACTAAGGGAAGTTCATTCATTCATTCATTTTCTACCGCTTTTCCTCACAAGGGTCGCGGGGGATGCTGGAGCCTATCCCAGGTGTCTTTGGGCGAGAGGCGGGGTACACCCTGGACTGGTAGCCAGCCAATCACAGGGCACATATAGACAAACAACCATTCACACTCACATTCATACCTATGGACAATTTGGAGTCGCTAATTAACCTAGCATGTTTTTGGAATGTGGGAGGAAACCGGAGTACCCGGAGAAAACCCACGCATGCACGGGGAGAACATGCAAACTCCACACAGAGATGGCCGAGGGTGGAATTTGAACCCTGGTCTCCTAGCTGTGAGGTCTGCACGCTAACCACTCGACCGCAAATATGGCAAAATATGTTTTAATATCTTTGTGAGCGGCGTCGGTGTGTCCCTTTATACTATATACAGCAATGAGCTGCCTGTTTTTATATTGTTAGAACGCCCACTTGTGTGTTCATGTCATACAAAAAGATTGTGGATGATGGGCAAAATTTAAAAAAAGACAAGTTTTCCTTTAAGACCAAAGGGATCTTTTTGGTAGAATATTGGAACATTTGTTGTTTTTAGGGGTATAACGATTCGATTCCGATCATGATTCATATCAACTTACGCCAAATCAAACTATTACATAAGTAAAGTTTTGACCTATTTATCATTAAAAGTGCTTAAAAAAAACACACACATCCGAATGAACTCTACCATGTTTAAATCCAGTGCTTTATTTCCTAGTATCAATGTATTTGATTACCTATTTGATTAAATTATGTTAGATCGATATGTCGTCCGGAATGGCAACTTGCGGAACACTGATCATAGGAATATAAATCGATACATCAATATAGCGGATGAATCGTTACACCCCTAGTTGTTAATAATAGGATTCAGTTATGGTGCTTCAGTTACAGTACAACAAAGGAAGAAGCAAAAATACAATCAAACTACAAGATTCCCATTTTAGAGGAAACATGAACACTCATAGCTTAGCTAATTGGGGGATACATTCAACAGAAGCACATTGGGTGTTACTTGTTTATTTTGTAATTTTTTTTATATAAACATGCCTACCTGTCATTTGAGGTCAGATTCAGCTTTGCTGTTTTTAAATTACCGTTTTTTTTTTTTAATTTTGCCCCTCCCCGCCTGCTAAAAAGGGACACAAAATCCATTTATTTTGTTAAGATATCAAGGATGTGCCTTGGGTATGTATCGTTGTAAGCGTTTAGTGCTATTGTTTTGTTTACACTTCACTTGTTTACAACTTTTAAAATAATACTTCAACAAATGTGACCATAGCCTTGTACATATGGTTCATTTTTATATATGTCTACCTGTATATACTTAGAATAAAATAGATTGTATGAAGATGTCTCGGTTTACATTTCATCAGAAAGCAACATTTTAGGAGTTCTTGGGCTTGCTGAAATAGGCAGAGTCTGCATCCTGCAAAAAAAGAAAAAAAGATAAATATATGAGCACTGTTTTTTTTTTCAATAGCAAGAGCACAAGTATTTTTGTGCCGCTTCCTGCAATAAGCTCTAACTGCTTGATCTTAAGAGGAACATGACCTTTCCGCATAGCCCTTAGCTATTTCTTCCCAGCAGAGGCAACCAAACACATTGGTCAGTCAGTCAGTCAGTCAGTCAGCACCGGAGAGCAATGTCACATCCTTTAACACAGAATTAACAAGGCCAGTAGCAGCTGCGGTCCTGCAGGTAGTCATCCGGTTCAAGTAATTTCTCTTCATGACGCAAAAAAAAAATCGTCCAATTGTGGTTGTGATAATACAAGGTCAACAAGACGTATTGCAACAGTGCACAGTAGCAGCACACAGAAACAACTATCCATCTGACTGAGGTGTATACATCGGAACACAGAGGAAAAGCCAAACAGCTCTCGTTCCTCTTTTTGTATCCAGTTGCTCATGACGAGAAGGTCAAAAAAAATATTCCATGCTCATTGAAGTCGTTAGCTAGGTTTAAAACCAATATTCCTGTGTACCTACCCCTCCGGCTTTAAAATTCTGCACTCTTTTCTTGCCCAGGATATTTGTTATAAACCAGGCCAATGTGGGGGTGTACTGCCAAATGTAGTAATATGTCAAAAATGGCTGCTGTGCAATCCACATTTCCTTGACGCCATTGGCGATTCCCGCTAGTATTAAAGAAACACATCGACTTGTGGGCATCTTGTGTGTCTGTTCACCAGCTGAAGTCACAGGCTAAGGGGGAAAAAAAACGAGAGCAGTTAGTAGAATCAAACGTCAAAACATTCATATGCTCACAAATATTCACCTTGTGCAGGTTTTCTCTGATAGCGTTGTGTACTATAAATGATTGCACAGGACCTGGACACACTGTGCTGATGAATATGTCGGGGTAGTCGTACAGCTCCGCTTGAAGGGATTTGAAAAAGCCCTGAAGGATAAGACATGGATAACAGGTACTCGACTGCTTATTGTATCCATCTTATCCAAAATTATATTTAAGGATCTTTGTAGGCGCAAACATCACCTGCAGAGCGTGCTTGCTCGCAGCGTATCCTGTGGCTAAGGGTCCCCCCGCCAGGCCCAACAAGCTGCTGATGGTGACGATGGCGCCGATGCCGCGCCGCGTCATGTGAGAAAGCACATGCTTGGTCAGGGAAAGGGTACCCAGGAAGTTGACGTCCATCAAGGCCTGGTACACTTCCACGTCAGCGTCCAAGAACAAAGAGCGCTGGCTTCGGCCCCCGTTGTTTATCAAGATGTCAATCTGGAAGATGAGTCGTGTTGATTTTGTCGTTGAATGGGACTTTGGGAGGTTTAATGGTATTCCATACCCGTCCAAAGTGTTGAATTACAGCTTTGGTTTTTGCTTCATGGGTAGTCCTCTCCAATAAATCCAGCGGAAGAATGAGAATATCCTCATCTTTGAGACTGGAACACTCTGGAGATATACAAATAATACATACTGTATATTCCATTAAATAAGATGATAATGCATAAATCCAACATACAGTGCTAAGACTAAGAATTTTTTGGAATGTCATGGTTTTCTGAATAAATGTCATAAAATGTGATCTGATCATCAATGCCGGGGGTCTTAAACTCCACAAAAAAAGGTTGCCTTGCAGGTCTCATCCACAGCTACAAGAAACGGCTGGTTGAGGTTATGGTAATGGTTTTATTTCATTTGAACATGCATCAGACTACAATTGAATGCATCACATAATCAGTTCACAGTTCCACATGTCCAAAAGGAGTAGGAAGAAGCAAAGCTTTTTAAATCCTACCCCTCCATCTGGTACTTTTACAATCAATAACTGTTACATTTGTTCACTTCCTGCTTTCCATAATACAGTTTAAGGTTTTTTTTTTTAATAATGCACGATATGACCATCCAATGACATAATGGGTACCATAGTAAGTGTCAATATAGTGACATATAGTGACATATAGTGATATAGCGCATCATGACTGGTTCAAGACTCTTCATCCTTGTATTTAGCAAACATCAACTGCTAGGTTACTGCTGCAAAGGGGGCATTTAAAATGCTTTATCCACAAGCACTATATGAGTTTTTTTGGTTTCCAATAAAGAAATGCTGAGTTTTTATTTCATCCTTCGACAGTTAAAAACCCCGACTTGGATGAAGTTCACATCACATGACATTCCAAAAGGTTTACATACTTTTTCTTGCCACTGTAACTACGGAAAGCTCCAGGCATCCTTTTTGGCTTTGGACTTGATGTTGCATGCCTTGTAAATGCTGTCTTACCCAAGCATTGACGTTTCACCCTCTTCAGCTCACCCTCACGGCGTGCAGACAGGACGAGGCGTGAGCCACATCGCGCCAGCTGGTAGGCCAGCTCTTCCCCAATTCCACTGGAGGCTCCTGTCACCCACACCACCTGACCTTTCAGCTTGGCCTCTGACAATTAGGTGAAAAAACACTCTTAACAGTTCACAAGTTGACAGCAAACTCCAAGCATTAAATCTAAGCGCATTAAATATAAGTACTTTTATTAGAAGATTGTATTTACAGGTTGGTTTTTTTTGTGCTTACCTGGTTTGCGTCCCACCAGACTTGCCCACAGCAGCGTAAAATCAGCATCGACGAAGAAGAAAAGCAGGAAGTGAATTAATCCATAAAGTATTATTGAGTAGTACAGCGCGGATGCAATAAAGTCATACATGGCTACGAATTTGCTACGAATTTACTGGAACAAATGGAACATATGCGTCCACATTACTTTAAAAACCGGTTCGCGCAAGACAACCGAAATAAGATGGCAGTTATAAACAGGAAGAAAGGTGATGTGGGCGGACGTTGTGTCACTTCCGGGTTTCTATTTTCACCTGAATGCTGTTTTGAAGGCAGCGATGGCAGACAAACCATTGACAATTTGCATGTTATGAAATGTGGCACAAGTACCTGAATAAACCCATGTGCACATAGCGTGAACCAAAGGAGATTCGAACCCTCAAACTTTGTCTGTGTAGCCATTTGTAGCATGTGGCTCATTTTTTTAGCACACATTTTTTGTTTTTTAAAAATAACGCTAATATAGGTAAAATGTACAGCAAGAAAAAAAGCTTAAATCTTGATACCGATAACTGAGAATAACACAAAAGGGCTTTCAACCCCTTTTCACACATTATAAATATTTGCTTTGTAGTCAGTAAACATACTGGCGCATACATAATATAGCCGCTTCATTAATGTGTCCAAATGCAGATTAGTCTCACGGTGTGCATCTTGAGTGACAATGCAGTAACGTTTTCTCCACGCTGAGTGGTTCCCTGAGTCTTCAGCGATGATGTCATGTTTTCGAAGTCAACCTGCAACATCCGGGTCCTCTCCCAGCGCTTCTGCTCACCAACAGCTAACGGTGCTAGCAAGCTGTCAAGCTGTCAAGTGGAGAGGCTGGGACAGACGTTTCAGCTTCCCCTGACTTGGCTTAATAAATCCCCAACGAAAAGAAAAAAAGGCTAAAATATATTTGCGATTACCCGCTGAGATAATGTAAGGCATCAAGGTCGTAACCAAAAGAGGAACCTCCGCACTTGCACCATTTTATATGCACTGGGTCTTGTGTGACGATTGGTCTTTGCTAGTTGGCTAACACTTACCCGAAGCTAAAGCCCAGCAAAGCCCCATTTTCTTCGGTGTTAAGTGACCCTTCCCGGTAATCTCAAGCTCCGGTCACTGTTGCGGTCAACAACTAGTTTGGACATTCGGTAAGTCGTTTGAAAGTCTTATCATTGAGCCGGGAACGTGAACGGTTGGCTAAAGCTAGCCTCTTTAGCTTGAGCACTAGCTTGTTAGCAAGGCCGAGGATCTCTCCTTGCCTTAGCATACCATAGCAGAAGTTAGCTGTGAGGGAAAAGGGTCAAGGCCTGCTAGCAGGAAAGACTGAACATATTTCAGAAAACTTAATACATTTAACGTTATCATAGGACTAATTATTGTATTGAACACACCGAGCTTGCCATGTTGTTTATCTACCGAAATAGCAGTTATCGAGCAAGTGGCCAGTCACTTAGCTAACGTTAGCATTCCGTGCTAGCAACGACGGCTTTGACTACTTTTAACTGGCCCTGGAAAGTGCGCTGTATTGCGAAGGTCACAGATGTATAATAATGTGTTTTTTATTTCAAATGTGTGTCGTATAACAGAACGGTAGCATTGGTTCGACATGTACCCAGGTCAGGCAGTGGTGGAAGGGCGTTTCAATTTTGTCCACACCATCAGTGCGCCTAATATGTAGCCATAATATATACACAGGCCTGCTATTTTTAGAATTGTTCAAGCGGCCTGAACACCAAGTTGCCAAACTGTTCAAACAAATGAATGCGAGATATGATATATGTATTTGACAATAGAACTTACAGCTATACTGTTCAAATCTAATTGAGAATTTTTGCAGGTTTCAGGAAGGACACAATGGGGGCATTTCTGGACAAACCAAAGATGGAAAAATACAATTCCCACGGTGAGGGGAACAGCCTGCGATATGGGCTGAGCAGTATGCAGGGCTGGCGGGTCGAGATGGAAGATGCCCACACAGCAGTAATTGGCCTGCCTCACGGTCTTGACCTCTGGTCGTTCTTCGCTGTATACGATGGGCACGCTGGCTCTCAGGTGGCCAAATACTGCTGCGAGCACCTGTTGGAGCACATCACCAGCAACTCAGACTTCCAGAGTGCTCTGCAGGAGGATCCCTCTGTGGAAAGTGTGAAGAACGGCATCCGCACAGGGTTCCTCGAGATCGATGATCACATGCGAACCATCTTGGAGAAGAAGCACGGCGTGGACCGCAGCGGCTCCACCGCGGTGGGAGTGATGGTTTCCCCCAGCCATGTCTACTTTATTAACTGCGGTGACTCACGGGGACTCCTGAGCAGGGGGGCACGTGTGCACTTCTTCACGCAGGATCACAAACCCGGCAACCCTCTGGAGAAGGAAAGGATCCTGAATGCTGGTGGCTCAGTCATGATCCAGCGAGTTAACGGCTCCCTGGCGGTGTCTCGGGCCTTGGGAGATTTCGACTACAAGTGTGTGCATGGAAAAGGCCCCACAGAGCAGCTCGTCTCTCCTGAGCCTGAAGTTTATGCAATAGAAAGATGTGAAGGGGAAGACGAATTTATTGTTCTAGCTTGTGATGGCATCTGGGATGTCATGGGCAATGAAGATCTGTGTGAATTTGTCAGGTCGAGGCTAGAAGTCACAGATGATCTTGAAAGAGTCAGCAATGAAATTGTCGACACCTGCTTGTACAAGGTAAACCATGTTCAGCTAAACTAAATCACAACGTAATATTGTCACCGGTTACTGTTGTAAGTCTGACCTGTGTGTTTCTTCCACAGGGAAGTCGGGACAATATGAGTGTTGTTTTAATCTGTTTTCCTGGAGCTCCAAAGGTATCTCCAGAAGCAGTTAAACGGGAGGCTGAGCTCGATAAGTATCTGGAGTCAAGAGTAGAAGGTAGGCACGTGTAGTCGAGATTCAACCGAACACATAATGTATCAATGTTTTTATTTTTTTTACATTTTTAGATAGACTCCCTTTATTGTCATTGCACAAAAACACAGTAGTGAAATTGCCAACGAAATGTTTTTTGGAAAGACCTATCATTTTGTGCTTATAATCTTCATAATTGGGGTATTTACTGGTCAATACCCCATTTCATTTTTTCCCCCCCAGAGGAAAACGTCAACTTTCCCTCTGAATCTGCTTGATAGTTTTAACCCTTACTTGTACATCACACACCAACAGGAGCTTATCAACCGGAATGCCTACATGTGGATCACACTATCAGTACAGATGCTTACACACTGACATACAGTCGAACCTCAGTTTTCATCATGAATGCATTCCAAAAGGGCCGATAATAACCAAAACGTTCACAAACTGAATCAATTTACCATAAGAAATAATTAAACTCCAACAAATCTGTTGCAAACACTCAGAAATATCAGTAGTAAACACATTTCATATTGGCAGAAAGGGAGGAGAGAAAGGAAGAGCCACTTGAACGCCTTTTCCTCCAATCTCACGAGCTTGAACTTAAAGTACACCATGACAGTGTGACATGGTGGTTAATCAATCAATCAAAACTCATAAATCTGATGAGAAATTTAAATTGTAATCATTTGACAGGCGTAATAAAAGAAATAACATAATAAAGATTTTTTTGTCATACTGTTGTCATAGATGAACAACCATGAAACGGGAGCAAAATGAAGTGATTTTAATATATTTGACATCCCGGCTAGTATTCTGATCCGACACTGTCTTAGTTGTGACATAACATAACACGTTGTAGGAACCAGATTCAAACACATGCAACCATGAAGTCGGAGCAAAGCCAAAGAAAGTGACACATTCACAGCAATAATGCATTAATAGCATTCACTATTGTGATAACTCTTATATAAGTGACACAAACAGCTATACGCACAATATAAAATAAACGATCAATGAGTAGCCATTGCAGCTTATTTAGCCGTGGAATGAGCACCCATACTATTATTCTAAGATTTGTAGAATGCCTCTAGTGAAAAAATAAATAGGCTAGAAAGACTGCAAGTGACTGCAGGCCATGTTTTGTCTAGAGCACTTACGAACGACACCGCAAACACAGCCGTGAATGCACGTGAAGAAAGTGACACACTGTACAGCAGGGGTCTCAAACTCAATTTACCTGGGCGCCACCGGAGCTAAGGTCTGGGTGAAGCCGGGCCGCATCAGGTTAAAAAAAAAAAGCAAAAAAAAAACCCCAAAACGCATTTATTAAAAACTGGAAAAAAATCAATAAAAAACTATCTTCAATGCTTTTGCTTCTGCAATACCCTACACTTTTTCAGTACTTTGGTTCCGGTTTTCCACACCAAAATATCTGATAAAACATTCCACTGTCCTCAAATATCTTAATTTTTATTTTTCTATACACAAGATAAAAAAAACAAAACAAATTAAGAATAAAGACAATAAATCAATCAATCAGTTATAAATAAGTAAAATAATAATAAAACAGCAAATAAGAAAAACGTAAGAAACCACATACAGTTGGTAGAGACATTATTTTTTTCAGATTCAAATGTACAGTATTAACAGTTATTTAACCTTTAACATGAACATTAATGAAACTTAATAATTTGACCCAATTAGCAAGTTAGCATCGTACTCAGTTCCATCTGGGAGCAGCGTCGTAACTTTAACAACATGTTTGACGAGATGCTTTATCTTGGATGTGCATTTTCTGTTTTATTCCAAATCATTTCCTGCATTTATTTGTACCCAGCGTCATAAGCCTTTAGCTTCATTGCTAATCCAAAGCAAAACAGGGCGGGGTAACAGTATGGGCGGGGCAAAATCATGTTATTTGTGTCCGGTGTGCACACAGCTTTAAGCTGTCATTTAAACATTAAACTTTGGTATCAAGGAGACCCCTGCTGTACAGTATTCACAGCATTGACTAATATTGTGTTTAATATTGGGAGTACGAGAGCCACAGCCCTCAGGTTGCTCTCAGCAGAAGGTGATAGACAACGATTGTTTAGCAATACTCCAACCATGACCTAGCGAGGGACAATAAATAGCTGACAGCAGGTCAGCATAGCAGCAACTCATGCAGTGGATTCACCAGATGAAAACAAACAAACGTCTTTCAATTGAAGTCATCGAAAGTGTTGACAGTGTGTTGGTTGGTTTAGAAAATAGCTGTGTTTAAAAACAAACAAATGACTTATTAATGTGATCTTACAGCTGCCCGGACAAGTGCAAACTTGAATAGACGTATCTTCGTCAAAGTACTTGCACTTGTTGACTTCGTAAGTGCTCTTCAGGCAGGCGTGTCAATGAAAAGTGACATTGAAGAAAATGATGTCTGCCTCCAACTGTGCAGCATTACAGATAAGAAGTCGGTATCACATTTCACACCAATAAAGTGAAACCGCTAATGCGAGACTGTTGTTACCTTCCAATTGTAAACAAGAAGTAACAATTTGACGCCATCGGACAGCGAGCGACATGTCTAAATTTACACATACACTTTGATCTGTACAAATAAAGACGTTCTCTTCAATAATAGCTCTTTCAAATAAATGGCAGGTTGTACTAAAGTCTAAATCTGTTTTATGCTCCTTTACCTTTGACTCTCAGGGGTTTTCAAAGTGTAGCAGAGTGGGCCTCCCCTCCGCAGAACATGTCTTTTTTTGCTGAATTGTCAAGCTCTGATCATGCACTCACAATAGAAACTAAAAATCAATTCATTGGCTTAACAGCATTGAAAATAGATTTTTTTTTTTTTTTTAAATATTGTCTCCCAAGGGAAGCCTGCCTCACACTTTGGAAACCCTGTCAAGATCAGGGGTTCTCAATGGGGCTGATCTTAGGACCCACATTTTCTCATGGTCACTAACCATGGCTCACTTTAATATTACGTATTTATTAGCAATTATTTAATAAAAAGTATATCTATTTCATTTTTTAAACACAATTACACATGCTATCAGGTGGAATTGGGGCACATTATACAAAAAACTGAGGTCATTAACCATGGCTCACTTTAATATTACGTAGTTATTAGCAATTATTTCATCAAAAAATATAAAAAGTATACTGGTTTCATTTTTTAGACACAATTACACATGCTATCATGTGGATTTGGGGCACATTATACAAAAAAACTGAGGAGGAACATGGTAAATATTATTATATTTGACTTTCTTTTTCCCCCCCCAAAAAAGAGTCAGAAATTGGATACCCTTGATTAACTTTCTTTAACCCACACATAATGGGGCCTGACCCACCAGTTGAGGACCCCTTATCTGGGTCGTTTCAGCCATGTATTTGCTTCAGTTTCAATCAATGCAGAGTCTTATCAATCATTTCTGACATTTGCCATAAAAAAAAAAAAAGTAACCATTGTGTCTTTAAAACATGCTTTGACAGCAGTTCTTATAGGCCGACTTTAACTTGGCCTCATTTAAAGGTTAATATTTTTCTACTGTAACAACAGTTAATCATTACCAATCCATTACACAGTCTAGAACCTCACCGGGATGTAAAAATGGAAATGAATGGCGAGGAGTACCCAGAAAGCTTTCTTGTCCAATCTGACACCTTAATAGTAACCCACTTTTGTACCATCTATGACTTACCATTTGGAAATGTCCATTTTGTAAGAGAATATCTTCCTCTGTATCAAAGCTTACGATTGTATTTTCTTCCGACAGACATCCTCAAGAAGCAGGGGGATGAAGGAGTACCAGAATTGGTCCAAGTTATGAGGACGTTAGCATCAGAGAGCATCCCCAACCTTCCCCCTGGAGGAGAGCTGGCAAGCAAGTACGTGATGAACTATTTTTCAATACATTAAAATAAGAATAAACTAAGGATTTTTTTCCTCCCTCCCTCCCAGACGAAGTGTTATTGAAGCGGTGTACAACAAACTCAACCCCTATCGAAGCGATGACACAGTAAGTATGCCATCCAGTTCCTGTTAATTCCTTGAGGCTGTGCTTTGGTTGAAGTATGCATGCTTTTTGACATGCGAGCTCAAACTATAACCAGCATGTCAGGTAACATTTGCAAAGTGCAAAGTAAAAATTCTGAAAATGTCATTGGGAATAAATAGGCGATGTCACCTTCTTTCATACCTTGACTCTACATGCATAGGTGACATTTGTTCATTCACATAGAAATTGAATTGATGCCATTAATACAGTCACTTGCAAGTCAGTATTTTAGTTAGGTGTGTCCCGATATGACATTGATATTGCAGCGTTAAATATCCAATGATACCGATATTGAGCCGATATCACCACAATGCATACGTTTATTATTTTTTCGTGTTGAACGTTGGAACACATGAATAATACATACTTTTATAACTTATTTTGTACAAACATCAGAAAAGGCTTACTCAAGATATTACTCAGAATAGTCCGCAATGGCCGGTAGCGCAAAAAAAACTCACTCATTGACTTTTTTTTTTATGCATGTGGGTATAGTTTTATGAACAATGTAGTGCCAGCTAGTCATAATATAGTCAGGTTCAAAGTGCTCAACGCAGGGAGAGTTTAAACCGGACAGGCTTTTGCCATCCCGTGGGACGCCGCTTCAGAAACACAATGAGTTCCGTTGTATTAAACTTCTCACTTCTGTTCCACGGGAAACTTGTGCATGACAAGTTTTACACTTAGCTGCAACATTTGCACTACCAAACGGCTGACATCACTGCTGAGCCTTGCTAATTTTGTTGCAATCCAGCAATCGCTGTTGTTGTGATCACATGGGCTCTATCTAGTCACGGCTGGACAGAATCGGTGCATATCTGTGTCAGATCGGGACATCCCTAATTTTAGTGTTCCTTAAATTCCTTGCATTTTACTGGAAATTGATGTTGAAAATCTTTTATTGCGAAGATCAAACATAGGTCATGAACTACATGTGACTTCTCATTGAATACCTGCAAGAGTATCTTTTTAGGAGTAGTGCTGCCTTTGTCACTTAATGCTTCTGGCGTCATTAGGATTACTTTAGCAGCAACAGTTATGCTAGTCCAGTCCGTCCGGTACGGTTCGAGACCACAGACGAACGGCGAAAAATAATTATATAAATAAAGTAATTGATACTCCCACAATTTTTACCTCGACATTGACGTTCTCCTCCTAGGAACGACATTTACAATAAAAGTGACTGCTGGAATTATTAGATTAGTTTCAGGTCCTGAAGCTAACAAGGTAAATGATCAATGGTGAAAGACATTCACTAAAAATCTGCCAAACTGCGAGGTTGGGAATGCTGGAATATGAATGTGCGGGGTTCCACTGGATATTATTTTTTAGTTCTAATTAGAACAGAAAAACACTCAACAGCACACATGTCTGTTTCATAGACATCTCTGTTACTAGGACTGAACAAATAGGCCGACGTAAAAGAAACATGTCCTCCCACCGTAATCATTTAGTCTATCTCCCATCTAATTTATGGTTTATAATAAAGACATAAAGATGGATGTTTTTAAAAAGTATTTTGTTCTTGATACAACAGGGTCAGTAGTTTCTTTGCAGAAAAGCTCCTATTTGATAGTATCTTTAAATCAAAAGAAATGTCCCGAATTGTGACATGCACAAGGTCCAATACCAAATATTCTCCATAATGTATGCATAGAAAAAAAGTTATTATTCAAATGTCAAGTGTAATTTATGTTGGTTGATTTCTGGTTTTCTGTTTGCTGTGGAGGGCATGTCAATAATTACAAAGTACGCTTTTTTTTTTGAACTTTGGTTTTTCAATCTAATTTGAACAAACTAGTTCCTTTTTGAGGTTTGGTATTTGAAACAAACGAGGAGTGCAAAGTGCACCAGTATCCTGAAGGTCTTCATTTTCGAAGAGATTTTCAAGGCTGTGAACATAAATAGGCGAGCTGGTTTCTAAAGCAGTCCTGCCTTGGCTTTAAGGAGCCTTAGAAGTATAATAAAAAAATATATAATCTCCCTCCCCATCCCCCCTACTTTCTCATTTGTTTCAATGTTACCTCTTTCACAGTATCATTGTGAACCACAACAAGGCAGCTAGCTGGTTCTGGAGAAGATTTAAAAACCGACCACATTGTAAAGCTAAAGGTCATCACTAGCTATCCAAGGCAGTGAAGCATAGATTTTGCATTGGCTGCAGCAAAAACTTGACTCGGTAAAGAGCAGAATTTTGCATTAGTGCATTAGTAAGCTGCATTAGTAATTGCTCTTAGCGATAATGTTCCACTCCACTCCACTCTAGGTAGAAAGTATCAGAACATATATTATAACACATATTTCTGCTCTGCACCAAACTACAGTGGAGCCTCTTCAAACACAATCCCTTCCGACTTCCAGTTTGTTGAGATTTTTCAAATAAAATCCAGTAGGTTCCTGTGTGATTTGTGCCATCGTAAAACGTTAACTGCACAGGTCACTGAACTGTCACACAAGTGTAAAAATAACAGGCTGTATAATAGAATTAATAATAAAATATTCACTTACGCCATATTGCAGACCTGCCAATATGTATGCATATTTTGGTACTGTACTCGGCATGCATTTTGACCCTCGAATAAGCTTGCATGCTTCGCGACTTTGCGACTTCGCGACGTGAGCATGCGTGCACCAGTTACACCACCTTTGGAACTGGCGTACACATTTTTTGGCGACATGGCAAAAAGGCGACGCACACAGTAAGTGGCTAGGTGAGGTTATGTTAGAAATAAACATGCAGTGGAACTGTGTAGTGTTTGTGCTTGTCCGGACTAAAAGACGCACAAAAAACACAACGTAGGACCCGGATACGTCACCATTTTATTTTAGCGTCATGACAATACTATATACTATATTTGCTGAGCAAATATGTCCTCAGCGCTCTGTTACTGTCTTTTCTGTTGAGAATTTGATAAAAAAAAAAGCTGCTTCTTCATTGCATATGTCCTCAGTACACCATTTATCTGTCCTACCACGGCCTTTATTTGTGTGGATAGTGTCAGGGCCGTGTGTGTAAACGTACTCTTATTGGTTTCCTTTTCCGCAAATGAAGGGCTTTTGTTTTGTTGTGCTTTGATCCAATACACAAAATTAGTTCTTCATAAAATAATTAAAATAGAAGTAATACTTTGATGGTGTTAGTCATAACGATAATATTTTTTTAATGTCTGTGTGGAATTAAAACAATTTGCTTTTGACTTAACAATCACAATTTTGATTCTTTTCATGGAAAAGACTTTTTATGAAAGTGATTTCACTAAGCTTATATTCATCTAAAATGAGATAAAAACATGTAGAAACAGGCTCGCTAAAAAATCATGGTAATGGTTTAATTTATTTTACGCTGGAGTACCTGACATAGTACATTTCACAGTTCCACATTTACAAAAAGTAGAAGTAAGAAAACAAAAAGCAGTCGTTTCACAAAAATAGAAACGTGTGCCTTGATATCGGACCGCATTCAGACGTCAGAGGACGTGCTGTCACGCAATCTTTGTTGTATTTGTCTTCCAAATCTGATACTCTTTTCCAGTATTTCTACATCCAAAGTCCGCTCCTTCATGCTCGTCTTCCCACCAGCCATGATTCCAAACGGGGCAGCAGCCATCGTAACAAAGCAATCAAGCTTAGCGTTCCACCTTCTCTGGCGAAGTGGAGGTGTGGCACAAGGGTGCAAGTTGAGGTGGAGTTGTGTACGTGCACTTCTCCTCGAGGTAGACTCCATAAGCTGCTAATTGCGTCAATGTGTGCGTACGCCGCTTCTTATAGGTCTGAATATTTTGGGTTTCTGGCGTTCGTAGACTGTCAGATTTCCATGTATATTTTTATAGATACGGCGCCCGGTCTGATGACGCTCCACCGCACGTTAACACAGGCTCGCTCCTGCGTAGCATGACGTGCACCTCCACAAAAGAAAATCTAACATTGACCCATTGATCCCGTCCAATCCCTTCTCCGATTTTGGGTTAACATTTGCAATAAAAATGTATATCGTAATGCGTCAGTCACTTGCAGCTGCAATAACGCTCCCCTTGCCGAATAGTCGACGAGAGTTGTGTTTGCACCACGCCACGATCTCAACCCTGACAAAGAACTATAAAAACCGGGGTGTCCAAAGTGCGGCCGGTGGCTCGTTTATCGGGCTACTTGTAAAATGTCTCCACATTTGGCAGGTCTGTCTCCATAAATGTTCTCTCATGCAAGATAATTGGCAATAATTTGACCTTTATGACCGAAGGATGTGTCTTTTTCCATATGATTAACAAATAAGAATCAAGATCTGCACACTTGTGTCTTGTGTGACAGAAGTCATTTTCGGGTGTTGTTGCACTGGTCCCGCTCAGCATTGTGCGATAGTTGCGATGGTTGTTCGATTTCCAAATCGGGCGAATAATTTGGAGGATCCACTGTATTTCCATTTCTTCCTTGTCCTTTGGCGTACCTTTTTCTTGACTTTCCAGGCATTTAAGTAGTTTTTGAGTAACGTTGGTAACAGAGAAACGTTGCAGAGCATATAAAAGTTGTTGGTGTAAGGCAGGGGTGTCCAAAGTGCAGTCTCCTTTTGTATTAGCCCACGGTACAGTGTAGAAATGAAATGTGTTAATAAAAAATAAAATAAAAATACAGCAAATGTCAATAATGGAGCAAAGGGCGCTATATAAAGAGGAAGAATAAAAATATCCCCTCCACACTTTTTGATTTTCCCTCAGTGGAAAAGTTAGGTCAACCCTGCTGTAAAAGGGCTCTTTTTTTGTTTGTTTTTATTTTTTTAAAACACAAAAAAATAAATAGAAAGTGATTTCTGCTCCATATCAACAATGTATCTGCTGTGCTTCAGTGTTGATAATGCATGAGTGTTTTAATGTCAACTTTGAAAGACAACGACCGCAAAACTGTAGCAGATAAATACACGCGTTTATCAACAAAGATGGTTGCTGCACAATAATGACAAACAACAATACTGACAAGCGAGTGAGCTCTGAATGGAATTGGAGGCATCGTCTGAAGGGTTTTGTCCTTCCCTCTCCTCTCCTCTCCTCTCTCTTGTCAAGGACTCAGCGTCCACAGATGACGTGTGGTAACACAACCCCGTACCACTAACACAGCATAGCGTTTACAAACCACCATCCTCTCTCAAGACCCACAGCAGCTCAGCTCAGCAGTCTGTCTTGCCGTCGTCACTCTGAGCTTTTGGTTTCTAAGAAGGGAATTTCATGGGAGGAGGAGGAGGAGGAGGAGGAGGAGGAAGAGGAGTTGCATGCACACAAACCTGGAGATAGTGCAGCGCCAGTCCACTCTGGAGTTCAGGATCCCCCACCGTCTTGTCTCCCCCTTTTGTGTTCACCCATCCTAATACTTCCCTCTAAAGTCAAACATAACAAGTGAGTCCATAAGGCTTTCTTACTTCATTTTTTTTTTTGGTTGAATAATCAGCTTATGTAGTAGGATTTATTTTTTTTGTTGTTGTTGTTGCTGTAATTAATTTGATTCACATTTCCTTGTGTGTTTGTATATTTCTGTTTTTGTGAAGTGCAATTGTCCTGTACAAAACAGCCTGTATTTAATGCAGCTTGATTTTAAGTTAAAAAAAAAAAATGAATGAATGAATGAAAGAAAGAAATGAAAAAGAACCTTTTTATGCACTATCTGCCTTTTCTCCTGCTCTTCTGGAATTCTAACCCATTTCTACATGGTGAATATTACTGCTTGTCCCCCGTGCTTTTACTTTTTCTTTTCTCCTCAGTTATATGTCTATGCTCCTTTTTAAGAAACGGGTAAATTGTATAGTCAACAGCACAGTAAGCTCTCTATATAAAAAAAAAACAAAACATTTATAACCTAATTATTTCTCCCTTGTCTCTCTCTCTTTAACTCTCTCTTCCCGTGCTTTTTTTTTTATTTATTGTATTTTATTTTTCTATGTGTTTTTCCGTACATGCTGAATTAACAGCAGTCATTTATTTCGGACACGCGAAGTGAAACAAAATCCATCTGTTAACACTTTGGTGTGTCTAGATACTTGCAAGGCGTGCGTGGGTGCTTGTGTGTATGTACGTGCACGCGTGTGTTTGTATCAAGGCACATCACTCACAATTTGCCGTGACCGGGCTGCATTTTTTTTTTTTAAAAGGGAATTGCAAAGCTATACTCTTATCTCATTCTTATTCCACAAGTTTCCATCAGTGTGTGTGTGTGTGTGTGTGTGTGTGTGCATGCTCTGTTTAAACAATTCATATTGCTGAGTTTTTGTAGAAAGGACACAAATTAGGACTTTGCTTCCTTGCTACATTATTGAAGCAGTGGCTTGATTTCTAATCACTTCCTCTCTGCTTTACGATAACCTTTGACCGTGTGTGTGCAATGTCTTTATGTGGCACGACCTTTGACATCCCACAGACATTGTGGGGGGCAAGAGAAAAACGCATCCACATTAAACTGAGCGCGTGTGTGTTACCCTTCCTCCCTCCCTCCCTTCCTTCCTCCCTCCCTCCCGACCGACCAACAACACATTTTTGTACATTTTAAAACATCTATTTTGACTGATGCGAGCACTGACTATTTTAGGAAGAGTCGACGTTAAGTGCGACCATCGAGGACAAACTGTTGGCTCAAATACTTTATATAAAGGCTGTCTTTATTTTCCTCTCTGTTTTTTACGGCGGTGGCGGGAATTCATCCCAAGAACAAATCACCTGATTGTAATGAGTTGTCACGGTTGTGTACAGCACCCTTTTGTTTTCTTTCTTCTATGGGGTTTGATGTGTGCGTCAACACAAGCCAGGCAGGACACAACACTGCAGTTTGCTGCTAGCGCCAATGATTTTGAGTGCCCCCCCCCCCCCCCCGCCCCCCACCTCCACCTCCACCCACACCCCCTCTTTCCGCAAAGGCAACTATAGTCACTGTCTGTATTCACTCACAATGCAGATACATTTCTTTAAGAGAAAAGGTTTTTCTTTCAGATTCTGCTATTTTTTTTTTGTCTAAAATTGCATTGTTGGAAATTAATGTATGTATATATTTTTGACTTTTAACATTCAAGGAATAAATATGTTGTTTGAGTTAATGTTTTTTTCCCCCCCCTCAACACTGACAAATTATGATTTCTGGTTTGTCTCAGTGAGGTTTATTTTGAACTGAAAATCCTATGTGTCATAAGCTGGTGGGTAGTTCCTGAAAATTTATTATTATATTATTAAGATACTAAAAATGTATTTAGTTTAAAAAGACAATCCTAACACTCACCCTCATTGTATCGAGTCACAAATTCTTAAAGCGACTTTTCACTAAATTCCTTAACAAAGCCACTTTTCTTATCTACTAGGGTGGCAAAACAGCCAAAATGTCAAATCGGTGTTTTTTTAATTCTCCTGTTTTTTTTTTAACAACCAGTGGTGCTGTAATGTTTGTAATGTGCAACGCCGGTCATCATCATGTGCAACAATGTGAACAAACAAGCAAACAAACAGGGTACAAATGAAAGAAAAGACAGCATAAAGGCGCAGGGTTGTTAATTGAGGTATGACACTGAAATGAAGTGGCGGAATTGGCCTTAACGACATGGGAGTTTATTGTTGCATGTAGCAACATTGTCACATGTTCAAAGTTGTGAATAACTGATAGTGGTGGCTCAGTAAGTATAAATGTCCTATTACAACGTATGTGTGTGTGTGTTTGTGAGCAAATAACACACAAAAAAAAAAATTGAGAAAAGTAAATAAATGAAACAGACTTACAATCATGGCTTTTGGGTGTTTGAATACAGTATTAAATGATTTTCACTAAAATGTATAAGAAAATGGTTATTTTGCTAACTGTACATTGATGATAGATTATTTTTTTCAAATTAGTATGCTTTTGTGCTTATCGTCGCCTGTATTTCTCTCCTTTTTTTTGTGCACCCCCGCTCAGTGGCTTGTAAAAGAACATTTTATGTGTCCTTTTTTTCCTTAAAAGTTTTACCATCTCATCTTTTATGAACATAAGCTTTCAAAGGTTTGCTGTGTAATGAATGGAGAAAAAAAAGGGAGTATTCAGTATCCCTTTTGTTGGAATTTATTTCTGAAATGTCTTGGTCATTATTCCGTTTGAGGGTGTTTTCGTTTCGCTTATGCCAAGTTTCCATCACAATTCTTTCATTCCCAATACTCAGTCAAAAAATGAACAAAGAATTTCCTTCTTTGATTTTTCATGAAAATAAAATACCTCATTACATTTATAGGAAGTGCTTGTGCGTTGTATTCTCTAGTCGTACAACGCAGCTGATGTGTGAAGGCTTTTCGTTTTGGATGGAAGTACAGAAATTCACCCCTGAATCTGAATCCTGGACGAGCCTGTGCCAGCATTTTCAATGGAAAAGTAATTATGTCATCAAAACCAGTAACGAGGGCGAAAGGACTTTTACCATAGGGACATTGGCAAAATGGCGATAAAGCCATCATTTAAAAGAATTAAGTCACATTATAAGAATATATGTATATTTTTACATTGAAATCGTAGTACAATTACAAGATTAAAGTCATTGTTTTATCAGAATAAGGTCAAATTGGAAAAAAACAAATGACCATAACGTAAATATACATCGTGTCTACAGAGAGAGAAACGTTTGATAGTCGTGCAAATTTCAACCTCATTCTTGTAAGTTTAATGACTTTTTACTGGTAACGTTGTGTTTATTCTAGGAATGTTATCATCTTTCCCTTTTGGTGCATTACAACACCAGAAAATGAGTTAATATGAGCTAGCTAACAATGGGCCACACCTGTTTCGACTACGGAAAAAAACAGCGTTTTAATGTTCGATATTCGTGCTTTAATCATGCAAGAACAAGTACATTAATAACATGTAATACGGACAGTATCTTGGTGGGGTTTTTTATTTATTTAAAACACTGATTGTTGATGTCACATCGAGCATTTACCTTACGCTACCATCGATACAGCGACAACACTTACAATGTCCGCTCTTATTTGGGATGGATGTGTGTTCTAGCACAAGGCGTGTTCTCGAGTTCTAAGAAAAAAAACGCTAACAGCAAACGAGCATCTTTTCGAGTCTTTGTAGCATAATCGACACGAACCGCTAGCAGTTCGCTAGTCCGGAAAAATTGAAAATTGACTTTTTGATGTCCATTGTTAGCTAGTTTATGTTGACTTTTTCTTGCGCTAGAATGCACTAAAAAGGGAAAGAAATATTTTGGCAATGATAGGCAGAATTCCCCCCCCCAAAAATGTTTATTTTTAGAATATGTGACTTCAGTTCTTAACATTAGGATTTTATTGTTGTAATGTTACCATTTTTTTAAACCATTAATATTGCCTCTATTCTCGTAAAATGATCAGCCTTGTAACGTTTTTTTCCATAACATTACCATTTTTATACTCAGTGCAGCAATTTTTGTGTGATGACTTTAATCTTACGTTACACATCTTTTCGCATAACGTTTTTGAACTTTTCCGGAAAAATATCACTTTCCTCTAAAAAAATATGACTTGTAACATGACCACGTTATTTTTCGAACATTATGACTTTTATACTCGTAATACTGCCTCTATTCTTGTAACTATTCCTGCAATGTGAAATATTTTTCCCAGTTTTTCCCTAAATGTCAGACCTCATTTTACTGGTATGACTTCTTTCTCGGACCATGACCACTTAAGATTTGTAACATTACGACTTGTATCCCTGTAATACAGTATTTTCCGGACTATAAGTCGTACTTTTTTTTTATAGGTTGGCTGTTCCTGCGACTTATAAATGAAAAAACTGTTTATGTTACATAAACACTGGACACCTTTTTTGTTTATGTTTATTTTTTGTGTAGCTGAATAACCATTGTGTTAGCATGTTCTCTATTCTTTTATTATTGTTAGAACTTTCCTTCCAAGAGGACGTAATGTCTCTTTTGGTCAAGTAGTTTGTAATATAAATTACCCGCAAAAAATGCGACTTATGTATGTTTTTTTTCTACCTAATTATACATTTTTGACTCCGGAGCGACTTATACTTCAGAAAATACGGTACTTCTTTCTATTCCCATAATATTGCCACCCTACACTACAAATACAGCTATTCCGCTAACGATGACTTTGTTCTTGTAACATGACCACTTTACTTTTCTACAGTACTTGCGGTACTGCCTGGTATTGCAATACGATTCTAACATACGATACCGTTCTTGCAACATTTCCACTATTTTTTTTGTTACATTCTGACCTTTTTGTTTTTGTAATACTGCTTCAATACCCGTAACTTTTTTTTTTTTTTTACTATTCTTAGCAACGCTACATCTTTTCATAACATTTGGGACTTTTTTTATGCTAATCTGGGACTTTGTAAATTGACTACTCGGTGGGTAAATGTAAGTGCGAGTGCATTAGGTAGTTCTATGCACCAATGGTCTGTGTTCCACTATTTTTTTTTGTTACATTCTGACCTTTTTGTTGTTGTAATACTGCCTCAATACCCGTAACTTTGACTATTCTTAGCAACGCTACATCTTTTCATAACATTGGGACTTTTTTATGCTAATCTGGGACTTTGTAAATTGACTACTCGGTGGGTAAATGTAAGTGCGAGTGCATTAGGTAGTTCTATGCACCAATGGTCTGTGTTCCACAATTTTTTTTTTTGTTACATTCTGACCTTTTTGTTGTTGTAATACTGCCTCAATACCCGTAACTTTGACTATTCTTAGCAACGCTACATCTTTTCATAACATTGGGACTTTTTTATGCTAATCTGGGACTTTGTAAATTGACTACTCGGTGGGTAAATGTAAGTGCGAGTGCATTAGGTAGTTCTATGCACCAATGGTCTGTGTAAAAAAAAATGGTCGTAAACCAGAAATGTACATAAAAAGAGTACAAAGCTATGTACAGAGTTGCGTGGATGGATCCTATTTATTCTTATAGGAAGTACTTGCAGGCAATTGTATTGCCTGCGCCCTCTTGTGCATATTCACATACCATATCTGTGGCGTTTAACTGTGTGACCCCCCCCCTCCCAAGCCTCACTTTTCATGAATAAGCTCACCGATTTGCCTTACCCTACCTCCTCGTGTTGTCCTCTGAAGTACTTGTTGAACCAAACCCAGTGAGCAAGGAAAAACTCCGCTCCTGTTGTTGCTAAGGTACTTCAGCTATCAACATAAAAAATCAAATCTTGGAATCTTTTCTTTTTCTCAACACCCCCCCCCCTTCCCCCTCCTGCTGCGGTGTCATGTATAAACAAAGGCGAGCGTGTTAACATGGTGACCTCATGAACATTGCAAGTGTCTGCTACATTTCTGACTCCATTGAGGGACTAGCTTTAGAGTGCTGTACATATAAATATATAAATATCGTCCATGTTGATTCAAACGCTTCCCAGAGGCCTCTGTCAGTTCTTTTACAATTACTGTATATTTGGTATGCTGTCGACGCTCCAAAGGAATGACTTAAAAAAAAAAAAAAAGGAAAAATGTTGAGGCGAAAATTGTACTCTTGTGTTGTCGATTGAACAAATTGCATTCCTCGCTTGTGGATTTGATGCATTTCTCTTCCTGTTCCTTTTTACGTTTTATTCCCTTCCCGATTTTCTTCCGTTTTTTTTTTCTTAGCCTTTCCAGTTGAAATAAAGTTTCTAGTTTGCAGAATGTATTATCCAATAAATGGGTTGTCATCTTGTACCGGTCATTCCATGGCTTTTTTTTTCCAATGTCTGCCGTACCGTCGCTAATGAAATGAAAGAATATGCGGAATAATTAAGTGGGAAGACAATTTGATCAACTAGTCACGACTTTTAACAAGTTGATGTCATAATGGTAACAACTGGATTTGTGTGTCTCGATCGACCTGCCATGTAGTCCCCAAACATACAATAGATTTTATTTATCTTTCTTCCCTGATATTGGTACATTCTACATTTTTATATGAAATTAAAGGGATTTTATGCTGCCAATTCCGATACCAATCATCTATGATTGTGATGGGCGGATACCGATCATATGGGTTGACTACATATTTTAATCTATTAGCCAGGGCCGCCATTAGACAATAACAAATGGGTCCCCGAGTTCAATCCCACACATCTCTGTGTGGAGTTTGCATGTTTTATCTCCGGGTACTCCGGTTTCCTCCCACATTCCAAAAACATGCTAGGTTAATTGGCGACTCCAAATTGTCCATAGGTATGAATGTGAGTGTGAATGGTTGTTTGTCTATATGTGCCCTGTGATTGGCTGGCGACCAGTCCAGGGGGTACCCCGCCTCTCGCCTGAAAACAGCTGGGATAGGCTCCAGCACCCCTCGCAACCCTCGTGAGGATAAGCGGTAGAAAATGAATGAATGAATGAGTTCTCCTCCTGTTTTGTGTGGAAGTGGTAACTTTTTGGCTTCTTATTTTGTCTTTCCCCACCCTCGGCCATCTCTGTGTGGAGTTTGCATGTTCTCCCCGTGCATGCGTGGGTTTTCTCCGGGTACTCCGGTTTCCTCCCACATTCCAAAAACATGCTAGGTTAATTAGCGACTCCAAATTGTCCATAGGTATCAATGTGAGTGTGAATGGTTGTTTGTCTATATGTGCCCTGTGATTGGCTGGCCACCAGTCCAGGGTGTACCCCGCCTCTCGCCCCAAGACAGCTGGGATAGGCTCCAGCACCCCGGTAGAAAATGAATGAATGTTGATATATTATTTTCTGACTTTTATATGACAATGACATTTTCCTAGCATATTACAGAATTTTTCCTATAATTTGCTTTCATGTATTCCAATAGATTTTTTTTTAACCAATATTTTGAGTTTTTTTCCTTGCAAAATTACACCTAGCAATTTGTGAGCAATTTTAGCCCTTCTCGGTAAATAGCCAGCCTCCTTTTCTTGGAATCACCAGAACCACATTTTTTCAAACCCTGTACCCATTGTCTTAGCGAGTGTCTGCTAACGTTCCATTTTTATTTACTAATCATTCAACCATTTTCCTGCTGCATGGTTCGAGTCCCCACCTTTTGCAAGCACTCTGTAAAATGGTGATGGTGGTGTTGCCTCATCAGGAGTCGTGCTCTTCTGGCTGCCTCCCCGGGCGGCATGTAAGGGGGGGGGGCTTGACGCTCAGTGGACGGGTCAGCCCGGTCCACGGCCACCGGGATTAAGAAGCATGGGAGGGATTAGTGGAAATGTCAACATAATGTCATGAGACGTGTTAAAAGGTCAGACATTCAAACGGTGCTCAGTGGTGAACAGTTAACAGATCAGGTATCATTTAGATCAGGGGTCTCAAACGTGCGGCCAGCGGGCCAAATGTGCCCGCAGGACACTAGTTTGAGGCCCCCGCCTTGATATGAAAATTGAATGTTAATGCGGCCCGCGCAAGTTTGATATGGATGCTGTATGGTATCATGTACCCAGAAAATATTATTACGTTTGATTAATGTTCATGTTAAAGGTTAAATAACTGTTAATAGTTATCCTCCCTATCCGTGTGGAAGTGGTAAGTTTTTTGGCTATTTAAGTTTAAAGGAAATAACTTGAAGGCTACCGTTTAGGTCGCTAGCTCTCTAGTTTGCGAGTTAGCATGTGTCTCAAGACCCTGCAGTTGCGCAATATGTTGTAAATAAAAAGAGTATAAATGTGACTATAGTCGTGTTTTGTCATGTCTACAGGGCTCTAATAATGCTTTGTTCATTTTAATCTGAAAAAAATAATTTGTCTACCCACCAACTATATGTGGTTTCTTAAGTTTTTATTATTTTCCGTTTTATTATTATTATTATATTTATTTATTACTGATTGATTTTCTTCATTCTTAATTTGTTTATTTATTTTTCATCTTATTTTGTGCAGAAAACTAAAAATTAAGATATTTGAGAACAGTGGAATGTTTTATCAGAGCTTTTATTGTAGAAAATCGGAACCAAAGCACTGAAAAAGTTTGTATATTTTTCTGTTTTTAATAAATGCGTTTTTTTTTGGGGGGGGGGGGACATGATGTGGCCCAGCCTTGCCCAGACCCTAGCTCCAGTGGCCCCCAGGTAAATTGAGTTTGAGACCCCTGATTTAGATTGATGAACGACTCACTATAATATGTTGGAGAGTTTCAAAATAAAAGTAGACACGGCCGACTCAAATGCCCTTTATTATTGTCAACCAACATACTGGGAACTTTTCCCCTAAAAACAGATAAACCATGCATTTATCCTGGTTTTCCGTCCCCCCTGCGGCCCACACCCACACACAAACATAGCTCCAATTTTAATTTGAAGTTGCACCTGAAGCCACCGCACATTTGTGTCCATCTGAGGTGCACAAATGTGTCCCATCACGTCCCCAGGCCACCTGTGCTCCCTTGAACCAATCCCGTTCCACTATGACATCATCAAACGGATCTGACTGAATCATCATCTGCCTGCCATTGTTCGACTTCATGCTCCGCTTCTCTTGGCTTCCAAAATAAAACAACATTTTCACTTGACGACACCCACCGCATACCATGTATTGTCTCCACGCTGTCTGCGGTCCACCTGGAGTGGAAATAGACTTTGTATTTATACCGTGGAAATATAGAGGACCTGCACACCTGATGTTCTTAAGTATTAGACTAACTAAACTAAAGGCATTGCTGTCCATTCATTAGAGAACATGTGAGGTCAGTTGAGGTCCAGTACATCCCAATAGGTGTCTGATAGGACAGTGGTGGGCAAACTATGGCGCAGGGGCTATATCAGGGCCGCCAAGTGTTTGATTACGGCCCGTTTGTTCTTAACATTGTAACTTAACATACAACCCGGCATCATGGCTTGAGCCAACATTTTGATGGCTAAAGTGGATTAGCTTTTTTTTTTATTTTTTAAATCAATTGGGTTATTGGATGTGGTCTGCTCCTGGGAGAAAAAAAAGGACACAAACGTATATAGCAGATTGCATGACACTTTTACAGATACAATAAATCCACTGCTAAATACATTACCGCTCAAAAGTTTGGGATCACTTGCAATTTGCAAACCAACCAGATTGGATTTTTTGTATTATTTTTTTGTACTTTTCAGCCATGCTGCCTATAGTCTTTTCACTTTCGGGTCAACTACTACTTATGAATCATCCTAGCAAACCCAAGATTAAAAAATGTAAAAATATAATCAAGTTAACCGCATGGCAGAACTGTGATTAATCATGATTAATCGCAATTAATCACAGTTGTCTCAAATTAATCGTGATTGATCTCATTGGGGCGGCACGGCGGTCAAGTGGTTAGCATGCAGACCTCACAGCTAGGAGACCAGGGTTCAATTCCACCCTCGGCCATCTCTGTGTGGAGTTTGCATGTTCTCCCCGTGCATGCGTGGGTTTTCTCCGGGTACTCCGGTTTCCTCCCACATTCCAAAAACATGCTAGGTTAATTAGCGACTCCAAATTGTCCATAGGTATGAATGTGAGTGTGAATGGTTGTTTGTCTATATGTGCCCTGTGATTGGCTGGCCACCAGTCCAGGGTGTACCCCGCCTCTCGCCCAAAGACAGCTGGGATAGGCTCCAGCAACCCCCACAACCCTCGTGAGGAAAAAGCAGTAGAAAATGAATGAATGAATGAATGAATCTCATTGCTACTACTACTACTACTTATGAATCATCTTAGCAAACCCAAGATAAAAAAAATGTAATCAAGTGAACTGCATGTACGATCTGTGATTAATCGAAATTAATTGGTGATTAATCACGATTAATCTCAATGTTTCCCGGGTTTGAAGCAGTTACACTACCGCTCCAAAGTTTGGGATCACTTGCAGATTTATTTGTTTTCCAAAGAAAAACACATTTTCATGCATTTCACAAACAATTTTTTTCCAATTATCTTTTCTTGTTTAAATTTATCCCGCGCATGCTCAGATATGACATAACACGCAGTTCCAGACGTTCTTCGGTTTTAAAAATGGAGGCGAGCAATCGGTACTTGGACTGTTGCGGATCCAAACTAAATTTGTTTTTGATTCAAACTAAATTTCAAGACTGGATGAATGGAAAACTGGCAATACGGAGTTATTCCAACAAGTGAAAGAAAAACTTTGGGAATTGGTATCACGGGATGTTGATGTTTACGTTTGGTTGCTTATAGACAAGAGATTTGGAATATTCCTTTCCATGTATACCATTGTTTTTGGAAAAGTCATTCGGAAATAGGAAAAACTCCTCATGTAAACGTGGCTAGTGTCTATAGTGAAGCTGCACAGGTCCTCCATGATGTCAGACAACTTGGCGCTTGCAACCACTTTAGGAGACCCCAGAGGTGCTCGTTTGGGTTCAGGTGTGGAGACGTACTTGCCCACTCTTATCACCTGGAAGTGTGTCGTCAGTACATTCTGGAATTAGCCTTTCCGTCAATGAACCGCAGCACTCGTGCAGCCCCAGACCATGTAAAATGTGTTTCATATAGTTGAGGCTGAGGTCACACAGTATCGCACCCCGCCCCCACTCCTCCACACGTCTCCCATGTTCCCCCTTCCTCGCCTGGGGTCCATTTGTCACATGGAGCTCCAGCTTTTCTCACTTGGCCTCAGTGATTCAATGATTAGTGCGTACCAACCGGAGGATCAAATATGGCTGACATGCTCCCCTCCCCCTCAAAAAAACGACCACGTCCTCTACAGTGTCTCTTACATGAAGTGGCTTACACAAGCGACCGTCCCGGGAATCCTCATTATGTATCAGCTCCCTGTAAACGAGGACATGAAACCATGCGTGCTCGTTAAGGAGCCACAAATCCGCTCATTAGCATCAGCACCTTCCTGTGTTGGGAGCCCGCATCGGCATTCTCTCTCCTGCAAACCACATTGTGTCCTCTCAACCCGACGCACTGACTGGAAGACTTAGGATTAATGTCAGCTCCCGCCAGCGGGTCATCTGAGCTTTGGCGCCCGAGCTGTGGAATTTGTTGACAGCTGCCCACCATCACCACCACTCTTGCCCTTTGCTCGTGGCTTTTGTTTGGAAAATACCGTGCAACATTTGTCTTTTTTATGTCAGTACGGAGCCAAGACTCACAATGGCTGCGTTTTATTCCAAAGAATTTTGCACTTTTTTAGGCTTTTCATTGTTAAAATCAGGTTTGATGCCTGCATCGATATCAGTATTACACCCCACAATGCCATCGGTCTACTCTGGGTTAGCAATTGAGAACAGATTTTCTTTTGCAAAAAACAACCTGGCCTGTAGAGTTGCACCTTTGCATCTAACAGCAACTGTGGTGCATTCAAGGACCTGCCGAACAAAGTGTGAAATCTCAACACCTAATGAAAAAACATTAAAAATTGACTTTTTTTAACAATGGTACAATTGTGCTGTACAGCTTACCTGTACCTGTATGAGAATGAGATGTGTTTTCTGTGGGAAAACCTGCTTATTTTCAGAGGTTGGGAAAAAAAATAATAATTTTTGACAAAATACTCGCAATTTTGTGTGGCTATGAATGCTGAATCGTGACAGTGCAGGGAACCTCTTTAATGAGAATGCATAAGGATGTTTAACTCTACAAAGAGTTCTGAACTAGAAAAGTGCTCGGGGAACACACACCTCCGCCAAGCGCCATACCCCCCCCCCCATATTGTGATTCACACCAAAATCAGCCAAAAAAATCAGTCTTTGATGTTTTGTAGAGCCTGTTGGAAACTTTCATTCATTTTCTACCGCTTATCCAGCTGGAGCCTATCCCAGCTGTCTTCGGCCGAGAGGCGGGGTTACACCCTGGACTGGTGGCCAGCCAATCACAGGGCACATATACACAAACAACCATTCACACTCACATTCATACCTATGGACAATTTGGAGTCGCTAATTAACCTAGCATGTTTTTGGAATGTGGGAGGAAACCGGAGTACCCGGAAAAAACCCACGCATGCACGGGGAGAACATGCAAACTCCACACAGAGATGGCCGAGGGTGGAATTGAACTCGGGTCTCCTAGCTGCGACGCTTGCGTGCAAACCACTAGTCCGCCTTGCAGCCTTGATATCTATTATTCATTCATTCATTTTCTACTGCTTATCCTCACAAGGGTCGCGGGGGTGCTGGAGCCTATCCCAGTAGTCTTGGGGCGAGAGGCGGGGTACACCCTGGACTGGTGGCCAGCCAATCACAGGGCACATATAGACAAACAACCATTCACACTCACATTCATACCTATGGACAATTTGGAGTTGCTAATTAACCTAGCATGTTTTTGGAATGTTGGAGGAAACCCACACAAAACTCCACACAGAGATGGTCAAAAGTGGAATTGAACTCAGGTCTCCTAGCTGTGAAGCCTGCGTGCTAACCACTCAAGCACCATGCAGCCCTTGCCCAAAATTAATATCCATTTATTCATTCATTCATTTTCTACCGCTTATCCTCATTTGGCCCGCGGGCCGCGTGTTTGAGACCCCTGCTCTACGGTATAAGTGTTATTTTACGGAGGCCCCCGTGCTATTTATGAACCTTTTGTGGCCCCTCGACTCTCAATCCATACTTGGAATTTTCTTTCACCTCTCTTGTACCCGATTAACTATCATCATTTATTGTATTGACATGACCGTTGCAAAAATTGTTTTTCTATTGTGCGAATACAAACCTTTTTTTTTTTTTCCCGCTTATTTGTCATCTGAAGCATCTGACTTAGCGCTAGCATGGCGGGCTGTGAAATTATCTCCTTATGTGTAGTTCATGGACACACAGTGGAACCTCTCAAGTTGAACACCTCAAGCGTCGTATAATTTGGAGTTCAAGCGACCAATCGTTTTCTGGTTACTTCCTCTTAGTGAAGAATGAGACGCTAACCACAGAACCACAACTAGAAATTTTAATTATTAAGTATGATTTTATTGTAAATGTTTGTGGCGTACTTTGGAGTGTTATGCATGTTATGCATGTATGCTATAAGCATGTAGCCCCCATGCTGGTTGGATCATTCCTACTTGCATGCTTCCACTCGACTTCTTCATCATCATCATCATCATTATCATGGCTTCCCAGGCTTCACCTGCGTCCCACTCTTCTCCTCCCCAGGATCCCGACATCCTGTTCTTTCGTGGTTTCAGCTAAATCAACAATTAATGGGGGGATGTTTAACGAGGGGGCATCGCCGTCACTTCATCGTTTGTTATTTTCATCCCGTGACTGTCATTCAATGCTTAGTTCTTAGACACCAAAGCGCCACAGCATGTTGGTACGCTTCCATCATCTCCTACGGTCCAATACGAGAGTTAAGAGTTATATTGATTTATCAGGTACGGGTCCATAGTACTTTGTCACACTTAAATGTTTCACATCATCAAATGTAAATATTAGTCAGGGACAACACAACTGAACACAAAATGCTGTTGTGTGAAAACAGCCCACAATTTTAATTTAAAAACTTTTTAAATGAAATTTAAAAAGTTTTTAAATGAAATTTAAGAACTTTTTAAATGAAATTTAAGAACTTTTTAAATGAAATTTTGTATTATTAAGGAAGAACAAAATCCATTATATTGATTTATCAGGTACACGTCCTTAGTCCTTTGTAGTATTGTTGAAATATTTTGTATTATTAAGGAAGAAAAAAATCCTTGTGTAAAAACATGATCCCCCCCCCGTTAAAACATACTGTAACTGAGTTTAAATGAGATCTATCATTCATTCATTCATTTTCTACCGCTTTTTACTCACGAGGGTCCGCGGGGGGTGCTGGAGCCTATCCCAGCTGTCTCCAGACGAGAGACAGCGGGGTACACCCTGGACTGGTGGCCAGCCAATCACAGGGCACATATAGACAAACAACCATTCACACTCACATTCATACCTATGGACAATTTGGAGTCGCTAATTAACCTAGCATGTTTTTGGAATGTGGGAGGAAACCGGAGTACCCGGAGAAAACCCACGCATGCACGGGGAGAACATGAAAACTCCACACAGAGATGGCCGAGGGTGGAATTGAACCCTGGTCTCCTAGCTAGACCACTAGACCGCTGTGCCGCCCTGAGAGCTATCAGTCATTTTTAAAATTTGGGACTCCAGCAAACCACAGTGAGAGTCATGATCCACAAAACACGGAACAGTAGTGAACCTTCTTACCGGAAGAGGCCAAAATGACCCCAAAAGCACAGTCACAACTCATAAAACAGCCCACAACAACATCTAAAGAACTGAGTACCAAAGACGAAAACCACTCTTGAACAATTAAGGCTCTTCTCAATTTCACCAGAAAAATTGAATCCTATTGAGAAATGTGACTGAATTACAACAATTCTGCAAAGTCGAGTTTGCCAAAGCGCTATAAGACACTCATTGCAAGTTACTTGATTGCAGATGTTGCTACTAAGGGTAGCCCAACCAGTGATTTTTGTGTTTAGTTGTATTGTCATTGACTGATATTTAAATTTGTTTGATGATATGAAACATTCAAGTGTGCAAAAAAAAAAGAGAAATCAGAAAAAGGGGGCCAACGTTTGTTGACACCAGTGGATATTTTATATTACACACCATTGCTGCTGAAGTTCAACGTGAAGACAATCATTTTTAACTTCTTCAACGACCCTGAGGTTTATGGAACAAGTACCCAACCCCCCTCTCCTACCTCCCCAAAATGTCACCCGCTCTGAGTCGTAACATCTCTAGAACCTTTAAGTGACCCAACAAGAGCCTTACTTATGTAACGTTGAAGGAGTGCAAATGTCTGTAGGGTTATTGATACTATACTAACAATGTAATATTTACTGTTAGTGCGTTGTCCATGCACATTAGAATTGTACAATTTTTATTGCAAAATTCTAAAATGTTTTTAACATTTATGGAAAAAAGCACACATATATATATATTGTACATTAACTTTTAAATCTGCCAACACGAAAATAAAAATGAAACGGAATGTGGAAAAATAATTTGTTTAAATTTCTGTCATCACAAAAATATTTTTTTTAATTTTGCAAATTCCCCCAGACCCTCTGCAATGACACCCTGTGACATGTCATCGAACACAGTGTTGCTCACCTACACTGGGATGGGAGGGGTGGGGGTGGGGGGGGCTAAAATGTAAAAGACACATACTGTAAATACGTTTTTGGTAGCAAATGAGTTAAGCTAACAGATTACGTTCCTGGGGTTGAAAACGAAAAGATGGGGCAATGCAGCTAGCTGGGATGAATGGGCAGAAAGGGTCTGCTTCCACGGAAATTTCACAGGAAATTGTCTTTTAGGACTTTTGCAAGTAAGGATCCCAGACCCGGGACCTCGTCGTGCAATTGAGTGCAAAAAAAAAAATCAAGTCAATGGGTCTCCAGTACAGAACAAATGATGAACATCAACCAGCCAGGTAGCTAAATTCCCCTTATGGCAAAGTGGCTACAGGTGCACCTTGTTGCCCCGCCCACTCAGGAAGTCACAGAATCTAAAGGGAAACAAAAAGGTCACCAACAGGCGGTGCAACCCAACAGGACCGAACCTTATCACAACAAGTCTGTAGTACCAAACATATCTTTCCTAACAATGTGGGATGAAGCCGTGGGAGTGGACCTATCAACAAAAAGACATCCACTGGGCCCTCCTACAGACATCCACAGGTGACCCACTATGTCCATCACAAGCTTTGTGGAAATGAAAAGGCAATGAAGTTGGACCAGCTGGCCAAGGCTACATTCGTGGCGCTGACAGGAAACCGCTGGACATCTGTAAGTAACCATACTTTTATCTCCAATCAAAATTCAAGCCAGTCGTAGTACGTCAATAAAGTCTACTTAACTCTGATGTAAATGCATGATTAGTTAACTGCTTGGAACGTGAAAAAGATTGTGATTAATCACAGATTAATTGCGATCGATGACAAATTAATCGTGATTAATCACAGATTGATCGTGATTCCTCTCATGTGATTAGCTGGATTATATTTTTAATCAATTGGCAGCACTAATTTCTTCGATAAAGTCTACTTAATTAAGTGATGTAAATGTATGATTAGATAACTGCTTGAAACGTGAAAAAGATTGCGATTAATCACAGATTAATTGTGATCGACCACAGATTAATCACATTAATCTGCGATTAATTGCAGATTGATCACGATTCCTCTCATGTGATTAGCTTGATTATATTTTCAATTGATTGGCAGCACTAATTACTTCATCAATAGATAGTCTACTTAAGTGATATAAATGTATGATTAGATAACTGCTTGGAACGTGAAAAAGATTGTGATTAATCGCAGATTAATCGTGATTAATCACAGATTGCTCGTGATTCCTCTCATGTGATTAGCTTGATTATATTTTTAAGCGGTTGGCAGCACTAATTTCTTCATCAATAGATGAAGTCTACTTAATTAAGCCTGATGTAAATGTGTGATTAGATTCGCTACCGCTCAAAAGTTTGGGATCACTTGGAAGTTTTTTTGGCCAGTCTGAGTCCCGCCATGAAGTCCAGCATCCTGATGTTGCTGCTTCACTGTTGATGTGACACTGGTGTTACTGGTGGTACTGGTGCTACTATTTAGTGCAGCTACCAGGTGACCTGTGAGGCGTCATCATCTTAAACTACACTCAGATATTTGTCTTCTTGCGCAGTTGTGCATCGTTTTTGTGTCCTTGTTAGACCCAGTTTGTGCTGCTCTCTGAAGTTAACAGCATGATAAGACATTATAGTTTAGATTTTTAGACGGCTTTTCTAATAATCTATTAGCCTTATAAAATGATGAACTTGGATTAGCAACCATACCAGGAGATTGATGCAGAGGACTGACAGTTGTTGATAGTAGGACTCTATGCAAAAATGTACATCCTTCTTTGAAAATCATTTGATTCATTTTAATTGTTTGTGAAATTGATAAAATAAAATGTTTGTGAAATGGAAAAAATAGTTTGTGATATGCATGAAAATGTGTTTTTCTTTGGAAAACAAAGAAATTTGCAAGTGATCCCAAACTTTGAAGCGGCAGTGCAACTGCGCGAAGCTCGGAAACGGTTAGATTAATTGTGATTAATCAGCGATTAATTTCGATTAATCGTGATTAGCCACAGACCATACATGCTGTTAACTTGATTACATTAAAAAAAAATTTTACTTGGGTTTGCTAAGATGATTCATAAGTAGTAGTTGACCCGAAAGTGAAAAGACTATAGGCAGCATGCCTGAAAAGTACACAAAAAAAAGAGACCCAATCTGGTTGGTTTAGTCAAATAAAGCCGGTGAGATGATAAAACATGGAAATGTTTTGCCTTGACATGATTGAGAGGGTGCAGCATGCATTGGCAAAGCCATTCATCTGCATTCATCTTGCATCCACAAAGAACAAGAGGGCCTTCTCCCCACTAGAAGCAGCAGTCATGAAGACATCCATGACTTCCCCTCCCCGAAAAAAACACAATCATTTTCTGTTTGTGATGACTTGTAAACATTTGGCTTCCTTTTTTAAATCCCGTCCATTCACTAGCACCCATGTGAGGACGGTACTGTTTGCATGAAGATGTGCTTTACGTCTCCACAGTTCATCAACAGGTGGAGAGGAAACATGTTGCTTCTCAGAAGAAGGATGTTAAGTTAAGGAGAGAGCGGCCAAGTGTGTGAGAACAAAAAGTCGCTTGCAAGAGGGCATTCAGCCGGCAGGAGGACTTCCTCGCTCGGGACAGAGGAGATGGAAGTCTTCACACAGCTGCACAGGCATTTCTTGGGCCTAATTAATGTCCGTCTTTACCCTTTTATATTTGCTCTTTTCGACCTTTTATGCCAGTCTGGAGCATATTCGGATGCTTCCTGGAGGAGGCTAACACTCCAGACGCATGTTTACACTTGCACAATTCATGTCGGAAAAGGAGTCGGAAGAAGCAGATGTGACTCAATCCTGATCATTTCAAATCAAAATCAAATCAACTTTATTTGTATAGCACTTTTCCTGCAAAGACATGCAACACAAAGTGCTTTACAGAATTCAAACAATTTCCACAATTAAAAGGAAAAAACAAAGAAACAAAAGAAAGCCCCTCCTTCCCACCCTCCATACGAGACACACACACACACACACACACACAATCACACAATCACACACAGTAGGGAGACATGGCATGGCACTGAGGATCAAGGAAACGCCACCTTTGGGCCCGTCCACACTGGGAGGAGCCGCAGGCCTTGCCATCGGAGGACCAGCACCCGGGCCCCCCGACTCTGACAGACGGGCGGACCCCCACATTAAAGGGAGGAACCCCCAGCCGGCCGGGTCGAAGAGACCCACGGATGGCACCCCCTCAGCAGACTCGACACAGCCCCCAGTGTGGAGGACCCCCCTGAGGAAACACTGGAGTTAAAAGCTGAAGACTAAGAGCATAAAATAGGACTAGAAAGATAAAAACAAAACACTGGAGTTAAAAGCTGAAGACTAAGAGCATAAAATAGGACTAGAAAGATAAAAACAAAACACTGGAGTTAAAAGCTGAAGACTAAGAGCATAAAATAGGACCAAAAAAAAGATAAAAACAAAACACTGGAGTTAAAAGCTGAAGACCAAGAGCAAAAAAAATAGAACTAAAAAGATAAAAACAAAACGCTGGAGTTAAAAGCTGAAGACTAAGAGCATAAAATAGGACTAAAAAGATAAAAACAAAACACTGGAATTAAAAGCTGAAGACTTAGTGTACAAAATAGGACTAAAAAGATAAAAACATAACACTGGAGTTAAAAGCTGAAGACTAAGAGCATAAAATAGGACTAAAAAAAAAGATAAAAACAAAACACTGGAGTTAAAAGCTGAAGACTAAGAGCATAAAGATAAAAAAAAACACTGGAGTTATAAGCTGAAGACTAAGTGTACAAAATAGGACTAAAAAGATAAAAACATAACACTAGAGTTAAAAGCTGAAGACCAAGAACATAAAACAGGACTAAAAAGATAAAAACAAAACACTGGAGTTAAAAGCTGAAGACCAAGAGCAAAAAAAATAGGACTAAAAAGATAAAAACAAAACGCTGGAGTTAAAAGCTGAAGACTAAGAGCATAAAATAGGACTAAAAAGATAAAAACAAAACACTGGAGTTAAAAGCTGAAGCCTTAGTGTACAAAATAGGACTAAAAAGATAAAAACATAACACTGGAGTTAAAAGCTGAAGACTAAGAGCATAAAATAGGACTAAAAAAAAAGATAAAAACAAAACACTGGAGTTAAAAGCTGAAGACTAAGAGCATAAAGATAAAAAAAAACACTGGAGTTATAAGCTGAAGACTAAGTGTACAAAATAGGACTAAAAAGATAAAAACATAACACTAGAGTTAAAAGCTGAAGACCAAGAGCAAAAAAAAAAATGTGACTAAAAAGATAAAAACAAAACACTGGAGTTAAAAGCTATAAGACTAAGAGCATAAAATAGGACTAAAAAGATAAAAACAAAATAAAAGTGTAAAAATATGAGTTAAAAGCCTGATTAAAAAGGTGCGTCTTTAATCTTTTTTTTTATAAATATCAACAATCTCCGCAGTCCTGAGGCCCTCCGGCAGGCTGTTCCACAGGTGGGGGCCCTAGTGGCTAAATGCTGCCTCACCGTGGGTTTTTGTCCCCTTCTGGTGTTGAACATGCTAAAAAGTTAGCGGTGTAGTGTTTTGAAAGTAGTAGTAGTTTGTGTGTTATGGAGTGGGGGGGGGGCACGGGGGGGGGGGGGGGGGGGCATTATGCAGTGAATGACGGCTGCAAATACATTATATGCTCCGCTAAAGCATTCACCTGCCCTCTTCCAATGTATATTAAGGAAAGATGATTTGGTTTGCTTAAGTGAATACTAAATTGGGCAGAAGGGTAACGGGGAAGTCAGATGAAGCCATTTAAGCAGCGTGATGATTTCTAATGTTTTTTTTCTTTAATCTCTTTGATACTTTTCATCTGCGAGTTGGGATACTTGGCCTTGCCATCAGCAGTCGTATTTTATATCTTAAATTTGACTGCTTTTTGAAGGATGTTTTATGTTAAATATGCTTTTTATGCCCCGGAAAGGTATTTAATCAAGATTAACCTTGGTATTTTAGTAGCCGGTGGCCCCGCTTTGTGAGTTTTCATGATGGATGACAGTCCCACGTTGACGCTCTCATGAGAAAACATTTCAGTTTTTTTTTTTGTTTTTGTTTTTTTTTTTTACACTTGCTGAGGAATTTATTTATTTGCCGCTGTCATCCAGTACACGTATAGCACCCGGGTTTCTTTTCTAAAGCATTTCAATCGAATGAACTCAAATATGATCGCTATTACCGCATACATTTGGCTGAAGATGTTTCTGACTCCAACGTGACAAGATAGCTTCAACCAGTAAATCAGCGGACTGCAAAATATTTCCTTTGAGGGCTCGCATACTTGACCTTTTTAATCATTTTGTTTTTTGGCTAAATATAATCCAAAGTCAATATACTAAGAAGTATATCTAAAAAATAATAATAACTCTCCACTGACAAAGTGTATTACTATTGTTATTGCTAACACTTTTGCTTCAATTGTATTTATAGAACATGACCGCAAATAGTGGCTGTGCGGTGGTCTAGTGGTTAGCGCACAGACCTCACAGCTAGGAGACCAGGGTTCAATACCAATCCTCGGCCATGTCTGTGGGTTTTCTCCGGGTACTCCGGTTTCCTCCCACATTCCAAAAACATGCTAGGTTAATTAGCGACTCCAAATTGTCCATAGGTATGAATGTGAGTGTGAATGGTTGTTTGTCTATATGTGCCCTGTGATTGGCTGGCCACCAGTCCAGGGTGAACAACAAAAAGGCTTTTATTAAGGCTTGTCTCAATTTTGCCCGAAAAAATCTTTATGATCTCAAAGAACTCGGGTATCCTAGCTGTGAGGTCTACGCGCTAACCACTTGACCGCCGTGCAGCCGATATTAATTGTTGTATATTCTTTGGATGTATTTGTATTTGCCTTGTATTTACTTGGCATGAGACCGATACCAAAATGTGCAGTCCAAAGTTATCCAAACTGGAGCCCGCGGGCTATTTGTGGTCATGAGTCAGTCAGTCATTTTCTAGCGCTTATCCTCACGAGGGTCGCACGGGGTGCTGGAGCCTATCCCAGCTGTCTTCGGGCGAGAGGCGGGGTACACCCTGGACTGGTGGCCAGCCAATCACAGGGCACATATAGACAAACAACCATTCACACTCACATTCATACCTATGGACAATTTGGAGTCGCTAATTAACCTAGCATGTTTTTGGAATGTTGGAGGAAACCGGAGTAAGAAAACCACGGGGGAGAACATGCAAACTCCACACAGAGATGGCCGAGAGTGGAATTGAACCCTGGTCTCCTAGCTGTGAGGTCTGCCGCCGTGCCGCCCCCACACAACAAAAAACAGATATTTAAAAAAAAATACAGGACTGAAAAACATGGATCTCGTCATACAAGACTTGGTATCGATGGAATCAACATTTGGATGGACCCTCCCAACCCTGTGGTAAATATCGGATCAACCATTTGTGAAGTGCTTGACAGATGCATGCTTTAGTGTGTGCCAATGTTTTGCAAACGATGTCCACCTTAAATGGAGAACTTGAAAAAAAACAAAAACCCAACAAACCCCAACATGGTGCTGTGTATTGTTCCAGCCTCCAATACGGGAATTTATCTGCCAACGCTTTGCTTGCAGGGGATGTAGCAGCGCTGCTCTTGTTAATGTTCATTCATGGCTTTCACAAGCTGACACACTCCAGGATCCTCTCATTGTCTGTGGCCAAAGTGGGGACAAAGTACTTTTCCTGGGTGGTCCCACTCATTAATACACTCCGCACTTCTTGATTTACGGCTCACGGTTCAACTGCTGCCAATTAACGTGAAAGCCAGCAGGAGGAGCGAGAAGGACGAGGAGGAGGAGGAGGAGGAGGAGGAAGCCTGGAGGGAAGTGGACCGACTAGAGCCCGACTTCCGGAAATAGGTAAGATATGTGTTGGCAACTTATGCTATATTTAGCGAGTATTCAGACAACCTAGTGCAGGGGTGGGCAAACTACGGCCCGGGGGCCACATCCGGCCCGCCAAGTGTTTGAATACGGCCCGCCCAATCTTTCCAAAGTATTTCATTTAAACTCAACATACAACCTGGCATCATGGCCTGAGCCAACCTTTTGATGGTTTTATCAATTTCGTTTTTTGACATGGTCTGTTGTTTACAAAGTGCTCCTGAAAAAAGGGACACAAGCACATAATAATAATAATAATAATAATAATAATAATAATAATAATAATAATAATAATAATAATAATAATAATAATAATAATAATAATAATAATAATAATTATTATTATTATTATTATTATTATTATTATTATTATTATTATTATTATTATTATTATAATTATGATTATTATAATTATGATTATTATAATTATTATATTAATGCTAATTATTATATTAATTATATATAATATTATTGTTATATTTGCATATTTTACATAATAATAATATAATAATTATTATTTTAATTTTATATTAATATTATAATATTTTATTATTTTTAAAATATTTAAATATAAATATAAAATAATAAATAATAATAGCAGATTGCATGACAATTTTACAGATACAATAATACCAGGTGGACTGTTACGTGTAAAATATATAGTCTGCCCCCCCCCCTGTAAATTTTGTCATATCAATGCGGCCCGCGAGTCAAAAAGTTTGCCCACCCCTGACCTAGTGACTCTTTAAAAAAATTATGTGGAAGCACGTACTAACTGTACACTGCCGGCTTGTGACTGCCTTCAAGTGGGGTGGATTTGTCAATAGTGAGAACACAAAAACACAAAACAATACGTGCTTTCACTTTTAAGTCCCCAAATACAAAAAAAAATCCCATACGGCACCTGACAAAGACGCTAGATTTGTTGCTAGTTGCTTTGGACAAAATATGTCATCAAGGCAGGGGCTGCACGGTGATCGAGTGGTTAGCACACATGCCCAACAGCTAGGAGACCCGAGTTCAATTCCACCCTCGGCCATGAAAACATGCTAGGTTAATTGGCGACTCCAAATTGTCCATAGGTATGAATGTGAGTGTGAATGGTTGTTTGTCTATATGTGCCCTGGGATTGGCTGGGGATAGGGATAGGCTCCAGCACCCCCCGCAACCCTTGTGAGGATAAGCGGTAGAAAAAGAATGAATGAGACGAATACGTGCTTTCACTTTTAAGTCCCCAAATACCAAAAAAATCCCATACGGTACTAGAAAAAGATGCTAGATTCGTCACTGCACGGTGATCGAGTGGTTAGCACACATGCCCAACAGCTAGGAGACCCGAGTTCAATTCCACCCTCGGCCATGAAAACATGCTAGGTTAAATGGCAAATCCAAATTGTCCATAGGTATGAATGTGAGTGTGAATGGTTGTTTGTCTATATGTGCCCTGTGATTGGCTGGGGATAGGGATAGGCTCCCTTGTGAGGATAAGTGGTAGAAAAAGAATGAAAGAGAAGAATACGTGCTTTCACTTTTAAGTCCCCAAAAACCAAAAAAATCCCATACGGCACCTGACAAAGACGCTAGATTTGTTGCTAGTTGCTTTGGACAAAATATGTCATCAAGGCAGGGGCTGCACAGTGACGAGTGGTTAGCACACAGGCCCAACAGCACGGAGACCCGAGTTCAATTCCACCCTCGGCCATGAAAACATGCTAGGTTAATTGGCGACTCCAAATTGTCCATAGGTATGAATGTTAGTGTGAATGGTTGTTTGTCTATATGTGCCCTGTGATTTGGCTGGCGACAGCTGGGATAGGCTCCAGCACCCCCCGCAACCCTTGTGAGGATAAGCGGTAGAAAATGAATAAATGAATGTCGTCAAGGGGGGTTAGAAATGTTGCCAGATCTAGCGACAAAATCGCCTAGTTAACAACACTGTTTGTTGGCTTTCTTTATGGCGGGTAAACAATGGCAATTAAAGAGTGTTTTATTGATTAGCAAAGGTGACCTGTACATCTTCTGACAGGATCGTATACACAGAGGAAATCAAATAATGCGTTTGTTTAGGACACCCAATAGCTACTTTGCTTACTGAGCAGATGGCAACACTGGGTAAAAGCTAATGCTAACTCAATATACTTTAACTACAAGTATTAGCAGTTAACAGCACTAAAACAAAAGTTTGAAAAGTTTAAGTCCAGGACCAGACTGAACCGGCGTGGACGGTAGTAGTCCTGAGAGAGCCGAGTGTGAACGGCAAACCGCGCCAATGCATCAAAGAACCGCATGAGTCACCAAATGTGAGCGAAACCGTTTGGCTGGTTAGTGAAACCTAACAGAAAGTTGAGTAAAAATCATCCGAAATGAGAAGTGAAAGTCGTTAAATATACCGTTTCATATCAGTTCGGTGAAGTCTTCATAAAGGTTGCGTACATCTTTACGCAATTGATATCCTTTTCATAACATCCGAGCTGATAAAATGTCAGCTGGTAAATACGCCGCCGTAGAAGAAAATCATATGAGCGAATGTAACTGTTCTGGGCTTTGTATCCATTTTCTGTGAAATAAAAAGAGGAAAAAAAATATCCTCTGTATGACAGGAGTGCTGTGCTTATTTTTTAAGAGGACCTACTTGAAAAAGACTAGTCAAAGATCCTTTATATGACAATGCTTTGCTACACCAATGGTCGTTGCTCATGCTGGTTTTGAATTGAACTCACCAGTCTGTCAGTGAATGTTGTGTTTCTGTCTAATCCCATTTTCATAGATATCCATATAGATACTATATGTGCCCTGTGATTGGCTGGCGACCAGTACAGTGTGTACCACGCCTTTAATTCAACAAAGAGAGCTGGGATAGGCTCCAGCATACGCCTGCGACACTAGTGAGGTTGTTAACACAACACTAGTCACCCCAAAATCGCCTAATTCTAACACACATTCACGATTCAGCATTCACCACCCCATAATTTATCAGGATTTTGGTATAAAAAAAATTTAATAAGAATTTCCGGTGTATAAGTGTCTTTATAATCTCCCCAAACTTTCTCTCTCTCTGTGTTTGGGTGTCGCTCTCTGTATTTATTCAAATGAATTGCTTTTAACTTGAACGCACCATCCATATGCTTTTCATTGCGTGTTTTCCATAACAACAGCGTGACTTCCGGGTTTATCACTGCGCATGTGTTGAATGCGCAACATCCGGGCACCGCGTCAACACTCCTGTCCAGTAGGTGGCGACATTGCACCTAAACATGGGTTGCGACCCGCCATAAACATGAAGAAGAATGTCGCGCTCGCCTGTGGCGCCACTATGACGTAAGGTTTTATTAGGGTCACTTGTGAAATTGAGATGGACAGATTCATCATTTATGGACTTTATTCATCTACAAGAAAACAAGGCAGTATTTTGTTTGATATTTTATTTTTCATGCGTGTGTAATATTTATGCTCCGTGTTGTACGTAATAGTTGCACCCCGCCATTAAACCAGAAGGAGAAGAGGAAGCTTATGCAGGTGGCTCTGCGTACATCACCTTGCATAAGGTTTACATAAGATCGCTTGTGAAATTACTGGATATTCCAATTTTTTTTCCGATGGATTTATCTTCTGGACTTCATAAGAACCTTCATGGCCGCCTTTGAATCATCATCGCTCCTGCATTCTCTTGGATCCAGGTACGTCAGCGATTTTATATAACATTTCCTGTTTCCTGTTTGTTTTCATTAATTATGACATACTTCGTAATCTTTGTGGTATATTTACTGTGTTTATTGAATAATTCCAAGTCTAGATATGTTTTACATGTATTTATAGTATAACTTTTGATTGATTCAATTGTTTGCTTGGTAGTGACAGAGTTAGCAAACGCCGAGAACGGTGCATTCACGGCGTGTTTTCATTCGATATATGGAGGTTGAATATCGATATATGATATATATAAAATACAAAATCAATAGAAAATGATTTATTTAATACTCTGGAATGGAAGTAGCTCCATATTACTGAGTTACTGCTTATTCTTTGCCGACTTCTTCCACTGCAAATGCTAGCTTGTTAGCATCAACGGAGCCTCGAGGCTTCTGCTCCGCCCCTCCTCCATCTTTTTTACAGACATGAGGGCGATACAGTTCAATTCCAGTCTATATCGATATCAACAATATGGTTTGTATTGATTTCTTAGAAGCAAATATTGATAATTTAAATGTATCAATATATCGCCCAGCCCTACTTGTAGGTAAAGTGTACACTCTACAGGTCAACCCCCGATTTTATTTCTCTGTGCTTCACTGATTGTGTTTATTTGTTAAGCGCTTAGATATCCCACTTTGTTAGGCGGTCTGAATGCACCATAGTTGTGTGTTGTGACAGGCTGTGACTCCCATTGCATTTGTTCATTGATCATCATTAGTCATGAGAACCTGTGCTATACGTTTTATTATTTAAATGTGTTTCTTAAGTCTGTGGGGAGTATTTAGGGCTCACTTTTATTGCAAATGTTAATCCAAAATCGGAGGCGAACAACGTCAAGCTTTGTGTAAAAAAAATCGAAATTTTTTATGGCCGTATCATTATTATTTTTTTTTGCTGTTGGCTGGTGGTGTTTGATTGTAACGCCCACAAAATTACTGCCATCTTAATCTGTGAAAATAACTGGGCAAATAACAAAGTAAAGTTAGTTGTAGTTTTTCTGAAGTTTACTTCCTGTTCTTTTGCTACACAACCGTTTGTATTGTTTACTGTTTGGCAACGACTCCATGTGTTAAAGGAAAGTGTGTTGCAGTTCATGTGAGTAGAATCACCAGCTGCCGGTTGAGGTCGCGCACTGTTGCGCCGTACTCGGTGACCTTGTCAAAATCAATCACGGCGGTAACACACGACGATAGTTTTTGTTCTTCTCGTGCTAAGACGTAATCTCTTTAATTGGTGTCAGAGTTGGGCTCCTTATGGTGAAAGTTCTGAGGATCCCCGCAAACGGACGCGTTCTACTTGTGTTGACACTTGAAGAAAACAAATAAATGGAGCAGGGGCTGTCGTCGGCGTGGTGGAGAATATTGTTAAAGTGTGTGTGTGTGTGTGTGTGTACGTGTGTGTGTGCGTCCACTAAGCACTCCAGTCTGACGGATTCCTTAGTTTGAAGTCAATTTCATCCAAGCCATCTTATTGACGCCTTTGGTTACCCTGTTTGACGCCAACAATGTTGAGCCAATATAAGAAAAATGACATTACTTTTTTGCTTAATACTCCAATTCTCTTGAGTTCAGTCAACAAACGACATTGATATTCTTATGTGTCGATTTCAGCTGGAAATGTTTGCTAAATTGAAGTGAATGAAAATGTACTACATTAACGTCATATTCTGAAGTGCTGGTGAATTTTTTTTTTTTTTTTGGATGACTTTGATTGCAAGATTATTTTTAAATGGAACATGTAACATAGTGCTGTTTAACCACCTCTGGGCTTGAACACGATCCATCCTGCAATGCCGGTCAACCTCTGCTGTATTATAGGAAGGGTTGTTGACATACTAGTTATTTTGGTACTTCAATTAACATGTTGGTTGCCATCCTGAAACCTTTATTAATTTATTAACTGTGCAGTGAATTTTCATTCTTTCCGCAACATTGTTTATTTTATTCAAGCTTTCATTGATCAAACCTTAAGCGTAAAAAGAATAGTCTGATTTTTGCTTTATTTATTTATTTATCCAAACTGTAAACATTGAGACAACAGTTCAAATCAAAGTATTTCAAAATGGAATACACACATTACATATGATATGTATTTTCATCTTATTTATTAATGACAATAATAACAACACAGATGATCGATGACTGATTTCACATTGTGGAAAGGGTTTTGAACACGTGTACGACGACACGGAGCAGGCAGATCAACTGAGAGGTCAAGCAGTGAGAGGATGGGAAAGATTTGGTATTGGACACAAACCTTTTCATAGAGGTGTCCTTGGGCCGCGTCAGGGGTGGGGGGTCATACGCCCCAACAAGGCCCCTCGAAGGGGGGGTTGTAGAGGACAAGGTCAGGTACCAAGACGGCCACAGGAAAGTGTGGCAAATGAGATCAGAGCAATGGTTATGTATCATGTCATCAATCAGGGCATGACCATAAAGAAACCCGTTACTATTGGTTACTATTACTAATCCCCATGGGGGGAGGGGTGAATAGCACAGAACACTGAGATTTACGTACTGCGCTCGAACGCCTCATGTCTTTTAAAAAGCCCCCGATTTTTGCACATGTAAGTAAATTTATGCTTTCACTAATAACGTCTTTGTCGGGGCGTTGCGGCCACTTTGTTCGCCAGTCCTTGAACACACCATACGTGACGCAGATTGAGACTTACGGTATGTGTATGACTTTCTCCAGTGCCGCACAGACAGATGCGTATTTTCTATTCTTCCTTGTACCTCGACCTTGTTCACAGATGGTAATGCTGTGTGTAAATGCACGGAGGTGAGGTTGAATCATGTTAGCGCTGTCCTGCTGTGCATTTTTTTTTTTTTTTGCATATTCTCATGCTACATGTAAAAGTCCATTCATGTGCATTTTTGTTTTCATTATTATTATATTGGTTTCATTGTACTTCATTGCAAAAGAGCGTAAGGATCAGTTCACCCCGTCTAGTTAGCGTTAATTCCACCAAATTCTATAATAATAATAATAGTAATACATTTTATAAATTGTATTTTAGTTGTATTTTATTTTATTTACATTTTAGGACACACAAGGTCACCGTACAGAGTTGTTAAAATAAATAAAACTACAAATTTTGCACCATCTTATATTAGTATTTTATTTTATATTAGTAGCCTATGCGCATGGTTGGAAAAATAAGACATAAGACAAGATATAATATCATAATATATAACATAAATCAAATATGCTTGATGTTTCACGAGTGCAGGAGTAGCGGGTGCATGACTTCCAGTCAGATGCCTGAAAGGGAAAGTGAAAACTATGAAAACATTTCATGCCAGGTGATGATACATTGTTTTCAATGATAGAACAAATGCTTGGATGGTCGTTATGACATTTGCATGGAGTCAGAGTGATTGTAAACAACTGTCATGAAGTAATTATACGTGAATATTGTGTGGCGTCTGTGTAGGTGAGAGAAGAAGATAATTATGACTATTGATACATTTGATACATACAGCAGTCAAACCCAGTGCTGCTTCTTCATACACACGTTAAGAAAGCATTTTTTTTTTCAAAAAAATTGTCTATTCCTGCTTCTTTTTTTTTCTCCCAATAAAACTCAGTGAAATTATTTAAGTTTCATCCTGACCATACTGATAACTGAGCCGTTCGGACACAATAATCATAATAAATTGAATATATGTCGGCGCGCTAACATCTGCCCTCCGCCCTCTCACGTGCGACCTTTCGGCCCGACTTGGCGCTTCGTCGCACGAGAACCGTGCACCTCGACGTCAAGCAATTAAAGCCGTGAATAGCAATCCATATGGAGGTTGGCGAAAGCCACATGTGAAATTAGCAAAAGGTTAGAAAAAGCTTTCGTCGTCGTCCCTCGCTTGTTTTCACTGGATGCTAGATTCAAATTGGCAGGGGTCGCTGCGCCCCCTTTCAAGCAGGTGAGACAGGGGTAAGACGATCACCTGTGAACGCTCGCAATGGGAGTGGAAGGAAGTAAGGACCGGGCTTGATGAATGCGGAGCACAAACATTAACAACAGGAAATAGATGTCAAAAAAAAAAAGTGCAAGGAGTTGCTGAATGTGAATGCGCCCATTGAGGTTCTCTTTTTGGGTGTGAGCCCAATGCGCCCACTAATGGTCTGTTTCACTGAAGTAGCACCAGGAATGCTCGTCCTCTCAATGCTTTTCCAACACAGGGCACGCATGGCAGCGCTCCCATTTTGTGGATGTGTGTGTCTGTCATTGTATTTTCCATGCAGGCACAGAAAGGGAAAACTCATTCTCGTACACCCCCCCCCCCATGCTGTAATGAACGGGGACTACATATTTATGTTTTTTTGCCAGAGAACACTTGAAACACAAGAGGGGTTTAAGTAAAGAGAGGCCGGGGTCTTTTGGGCCATTTTCAATATTTCCCCCCCCTCGTCGGCCCACGGGGCAAGTAGGGGGGTACTTCTTTACAATAATCAGGTGACCAGGGGAAAATAGTGTGGCCTTAACAAGCCCAAATTAAAAAAGAACATCATTTTCATTATGCAGTCAAACACAATTACAAGCAAATGTTTTCTCTGTGGAGCTGCCCCCGCTTTCAGGGTCTTTGTCCGTGGCTCCTCAGTGTGTGCAGAGAAAGGACCCGCTGGTCAATGGGCAGCTGAGTGGCGTGTTCAGCGGAGGCCCACATCCTTAGCCCCCGGTACAGAATGCGTTTTGTTAGAAGAGCAGCTATACATTCTGAGCAGATTTGTTGAATTAGAGAGCACAGCGGGAGACAGGGGCGGCGGAGGGTAAGTGATGGGAAGGACTTGTTGCTAGGTGACTGACATACAACTGCAGGATGCCAGTTTTCAGAGCTTGGCACTCCTTGTCCGTGTCCTTTTTTTTTGTTGTTGTTGTTTTTTTGTTTTTTTTTTTCTTCCTTATCATCCCACTCCTAAAATAAAACACAAACCGCTGCCTGCTCTCCCACATTACCACCAATTTATTTATCTACTGTAGCTCACATTCTTGCTGAAATCTCCAGGAAACAAAACGGGTTTATTTACGTGTTATTTTACATTACACATCTCGCCCCCCCCCCTAAGTAATCAGCGTTGCAATTTTGAAAATCTTCCGGCTAAGTGTTGAAAAGGAAGAAAAATGCTTCCATGGGCAAAATAAAGGTGCATTACCTCCTGTTTGATGTACTGGTAAGTATAACATCTGACATAAAACATTAGCGTCATACAGACACCCTGTGCTATCAGCAAAAAAAAAAGGGAAAAAACAGTCTTTTCCTGAGGCTTGTAAGTGACACACAAGGTCAGGCAGGATTTCTGTAAACCCCCCACCTTCTTATCGGCCATGCTGACAGCAAATATTGCCATTTGGAAAAACGTATATTCAACAGCATCTTATTTCCTGTGTACTTCACAAACTGTTCAGTGTTTTTTTGGATTATTTCTCTGAGATAAATCAGCACTGTTCTGTCCCGATTGGACAAAGTGTGCCGTCTATAAGCATATCAACCTATTGCGAGTACGTGCATAAATGTTGATTTATTTTATTTCTTTCTTGTCATTTATTAATATATCCACTGAAAGAAACCAGCAGCGTAATAATGAGAGTTATTACTCACGCCGCCGTTCTCCATATTCGGCTAAAAGTTTCCGAATGAGACATTTTTTTTTTTCACCTTATATTCATGCCACAGGCTCCAGCGATTCAGGGTTGGTGTCGCTCCTATTTGAAGCGGCGCCTGAAGGTCAAAACCACATTCACCCTAATGAAAACTCCCATTGTTGATTGGAATCTCCACCTTGTGCCGCCCCTAATCCTTTTCACCAAGGAAGCATCTCTACTTCTTTGTGTTGCCGCCGGCTTATGAGAATATCAGGACACACCTGTGCCCTGAGGAAAATTCCCCTGCTCTCGCTAAAGCTGCATTATTCAACGCAAGGCCATGGCAGTCAGTGTTTCTAAAAGTGTTTGGTTCTTTAGCAAGGCACAAAAAAGAAGAAAGATACTGTTTGCAGTATTTTCTTTTCACTTGTAAAAAAAAAACCTACCAATATTCAAACACAATGTTCGTGGCGGATAGTAAAATAAGGTATGAAATACTGCACTATAGCTTATTGACGGAATGAATCAAGTACATTATTGCCTTCAGACACTGAACACGAGTTGGGATGAAAATGATGGCCTTGCAGGCAGTGATTAATCTCAACTATGTGTTTTGCTTCATTTCTTTTATTCTGCTGAAATTGTTGATGCTCAGTTATGTAGTCTTTTTGTCCCAAAAGTAAATAGCGTTGACCCGGTGTGGCTTATGGACAAATCTAGTGATGTAGGGACGGGAGAAAATATCACACCGTATCTGATTTTAAAATCAGTAAGACGCTAACCGAAGAAAACTTCAGAGATTTTCAACGTTAACCAAAAAAGACGGCTGCTAGATTCCACTGTAGAGTGGATATTTTTTTATGTTAATGCAGGTTGTACATTAAGAGGAAGAAAAAAAGATGAGAATAAGTCACTTTAGCTTAAAAAAATTAACTGAAAAGCATTTGTGTTCTTACCTTTTTGTCTGTATATGAAGTGCATGTACCCTATCCAACTCCTGGAGATTTTTTTGTTACTTTGTTGTAAATGTCTGATCACCTCCTGGTGAGCTTGGCTATATCATCCTCAAGCTAAGCCAGGGGTCTCAAACACGCGGCCCGCGGGTTTGAGGCCCCCCCGCCTTGATATGAAAGTTTAATGTTAGTGCGGGCCCGCGCAAGTTTGATATGGATGCTGTATGGTATCATGTACCCAGAAAAAATTATTAAGTTTAATTAATGTTCATGTTAAAGGTTAAATAACTGTTAATAGTTATCCTCCCTATCCATGTGGAAGTGGTAAGTTTTTGGCTAATTAAGTTTAAAGGAAATAACTAGCTCTCTAGTTTGCGAGTTAGCATGTGTCTCAAGACCCTGCAGTTGCGCAATATGTTGTAAATAAAAAGAGTATAAATGTGACTATAGTCGTGTTTTGTCATGTCTACAGGGCTCTAATAATGCTTTGTTCATTTTAATCTGAAAAAAATAATTTGTCTACCCACCAACTTTATGTGGTTTCTTAAGTTATTATTTGCCGTTTTATTATTAGTATTATATTTATTTATTCATTACTGATTGATTGATTTTCTCTATTCTTGATTTGTTTAATTATTTTTCATCTTATTTTGTGTAGAAAAATAAAAAGTAAGATATTTGAGAACAGTGGAATGTTTTATCAGAACTTTTCTTTGGAACCAAACAAAGTTTTTTAAATTTTTTTGTTTTTAATAAATGCGTTTTTCCTTTTTTTTGGAAAACCTGATGCAGCCCAGTCTCACCCAGACCCGAGCTCCAGTGGCCCCCAAGTAAATTGAGTTTGAGACCCCTGATCTAAGCAATCAAATTCATTCATTCCTAAAAATATTTGTAATGCTTTTGACTTACTACACCCCCCACAAAAATATATATTTAATATATATATCATTTGGGCGGCACAGCGATCGAGTGGTTAGCGCACAGACCTCACAGCTAGGAGGACCAGGGTTCGATTCCACCCTCGGCCATCTCTGTATGGAGTTTGCATGTTTTTGGGTTTTCTCCGGGTGCTCCGGTTTCCTCCCACATTCCAAAAACATGCTAGGTTAGTTAGCGACTCCAAATTGTCCATAGGTATGAATATGAGTGTGAATGGTTGTTTGTCCATATGTGCACTGTGATTGGCTGGCCACCAATCCAGGGTGTACCCCGCCTCTCGTCCGAAGACAACTGGGATAGGCTCCAGTACCCCCCTCGTGAGGATAAGCAGTAGAAAATGAATGAATTAATGATTTTTTTTAATGGTGTATCATACAGTATAGTATTATATTACTGCAATATTTTGGCGACATGCTCTCAAAGAGAAACTGGCACACTCACTCAGACAGTACGGCAGCATCCTCTATGGTTCTTGCCCTGTATTTGATCAGCAAATGTAAAAATTCAGTGATGTAGTAAATGTTAAAGATTTAAAATGTATAGAAAATATATTTTTAATACCGTTAAATGGACAAATATTCCATCCATATCGTAATCTCTCACAGTTGCTTGTTACTTACTGGTGAGTTGGAATTTATGTGATGTACGGTAATGTTCTGTCAACAACAAATTCCATTTTTTTTTATCAGTAAACTTTCATATTCAAATCTTGGGTTCGGGTGTTCTATTACACGCTACTTTTTGGAGCATACAATTACAACATCAATGGAGTTGACCGTCCTCACTTTGTTTCAATAAACAGAGTGCCGGCAACCTTGGATAATGAATGTTTTTAAAGCATGATTGACAATAAAGGCATTTGCACCAAACTGAGTGTACAGGCAGGTCACACGCGGAGCCTGGGCTTTTGTAAAGTTAAGATTTTTTTTCTTTTCTTCAAATATGTCAGACATAAAAACCAATGTCATAAATGTTAAGATAAAATCAATGTTGCTGTTGAAAAAGTCTAATAATGAAGTTGCTGTAATCAACTACCTGAGGCTACTTCCACCCACCTTGCAAAAATAGTAAAGGGTTGATTCCACCAAAATGATTTTCTACTTCTTATCCTCACGAGAATCGCAGGGGGTGCTGGACACTATCCCAGCTGTCTTCAGGCGAGAGGCCGGGTACACCCTGGACTGGTCGCAAGCCAATCACAGGGCACATATAGACAAACAACCATTCACACTCACATTCATACCTATGGACAATTTGGAGTCGCTAATTAACCTAGCATGTTTTTGGAATGTGGGAGGAAACCGGAGTACCCGGAGAAAACCCACGCATGCACGGGGAGAACATGCAAACTCCACACAGAGATGCCCGAGGGTGGAATTGAACCCTGGTCTCCTAGCTGTGAGGTCTGAAGGTCTGAGGCTAACCACTGGACCACCGTGCAGCCCAGCTAACTAACATTCATTCTTTTTCTACCGCTTTTTTCTCACGTGGGTCGCGGGGGTGCTGGAGCCTATCCCAGCTGTCTCCGGCGAGAGGCGGGGTACACCCTGGACTGGTGGCCAGCCAATCACAGGGCACATATAGACAAACAACCATTCACACTCACATTCATACCTATGGACAATTTGGAGTCGCTAATTAACCTAGCATGTTTTTGGAATGTGGGAGGAAACCGGAGTACCCGGAGAAAACCCACGCATGCATGGGGAGGACACAGGGAGGGTGGGATTGAACTCGGGGCTCCTAGCTGTGAGGTCTGCGCACTAACCACTCGACCACCGTGCAGCCCTCAATACGTTTTTTTAACTGTCCCAAAATACGTACCCGGAGAAAACCTACACATGCACGGGGAGAACACGGGGAGGGTGGGATTGAACTCGGGTCTCCCAGGTGTGAGGTCTGCGCACTAACCACTCGTGGTTCGTGCAGCCCTCAATACGTTCTTTAACTGTCCCAAAATACTAGAAAACGTCTCAACATCGGAAAAAGTCAGTTCTGTCGCTAGTTGCTATTGAGAAAATATGTTCCCAGAGTTAGCGACAGTCACCAAATGAGAAATCTCATCACATTGTAATCTCATGACACCCTAATACAATACCATTAATTACCCAGCCATTCCCACCCCAACTAATAATTTGTACATATTTGTCTGCACAAAGTGGTATTTATATCCATCGAGGAAAGAGTCAAAGAATCAAATTCACTCACTTACAAGACGAGGTGTTGTGCATGAGCCGATTGGGTCCGCTGCCACATCGTTTTTGGCGGGTTTCCATACGACGGTATAAGACGGTAAGATAAGACGGTATTAACGTCTCAGCTGTGAGTGTTCTGAACTCTTGGCAGGACTTTAATGAGTCTTTATACTCTGGGATCCCCAAGATGCTTTTTCTGCTTTTATATAGCATTTTTAGGACTTTTCTTTGGCTGGAAAAGGAATGGAATGGAATGGCCTTTATTGTCATTATACAAGATGTACAACGAGATTGGAGAGCTTCTCCTTTCAGTGCAGTAGTCAAGTTTAAAAAAAAAAAATATATAAAAGTAAAGTAAAAAAGACAATTTAACAAGATATATACAAGATATCCAAAATATACACATAGTATTGCACAGGAGCATATGCAGGAGCAGACATACAGTAAAGTCTCGTTATATCGATATTCTCGGGAGTCGGAAAAAATATCGATATAACCGGACTTTCGATATATCCGATCCTGCGCCGGACTGCATTAAAAGTGGGCGGATCTTTGATATGGCATGTAATTTTCTCCTTGAGTTCATGGATTGCGTATCTAGCATGCTTTTGTACTGTAGTGAAGTGAAAAATAAACTTATGCATTAAATAAAAACGTCTTTACACTTTTTTAATAACTATTTCTTTTCTAAAATTCAACCAATGCAAAATCCTCACGCTTCAGCAGACAAAACCATAAACATTGTTGCAAAAAATGATTGCATTCATATACATAACACAATTCGGTTAAAGTCAGATGGGTCACATTTTTTTTCAACATTTATTATTTTTATAACGCACTCTTGCAATAGTGACTCTGAGTAAATATTCAATAATGCACTCGACATTGTTCTATACACACGAGAGAAACCACGAACGCCAGCATGTACATATGAAAAACAGTAATTATTGCAAGCGATAAAAAGATATCTGAATACAACACAATTAAATACATGTATGGAAAACAAAAACTGCAACGTTTACATTACTTATTCTGCAATACTTCCATCTTCTTCTGCTTCCCCGTTTCACCTTTTAACACAAAAGATTCAATATTGTTTAACATTTCATATTAATCTTTAAGATACAAGTGTATTGATTTATTTCAAACAAGAGATTACTTCTTTGATCAAGCAATACCGTAAGTTTACTTTCATAATTTATCAGTAAAGCTAGTGCCAAGAATATTGAACACATCTGAAAACACTAAGTCTATTCACTGAATCTTCCCTCTAAATTATACAAATATTTACTCCTTTACTTCAAAAGATTGTTTAATACTTACCTCATATTAATTACCTGTAATCCTCTAATTACCGTCCATCCGTGGAAAAGCCGAAACGGTGTTAGCCGAAAATCAAACAATACGCCGTTTACAGATTTCGTTAATGGTGGTATTGAAATCCTTAAGCAAATATTGATTCAGCTTTAAGATGCTTTTGTATCGCTATAAGCAGACCAAATTGGCTGGCGGGAGATGAAAAAGGCATCGTAGTAACCGGATTATCGTAATAACCGGGTATCGTACTAACCGGAACTAATTATATTATAAAAGACTAGAAATTTGCCGGGAAATAAAAATAGCATCGTAATAAGCAGTACTTCGATATAACCGATATCGATATAACGAGACTTTACTGTATTGCAGATATATTAATTTTAGTGCAATGATAAATGGGTCATAGCGCAAATAATGACAAAAGTAAAGTCACATATGAGTATATTGTATTGGGTTGTTAAAATAATAAATATGATTGAGGTAGTAACAGAGGCAGTGATGGAAATATGTAAACTGTGCCTAATTGCATGGGTTTGTTTTAGCAACTCAATTCGAGCTCTCATAGCAACATCCCTGCCACTGGCCACCATTGAAGATCAGACTCAAGACTGGTATTGATCAGGATTTTTTTTCCTGCCTCGGCTAAAAAAGATTCCACATCTGAATTTGTGTCTTCCAGCTTGCTCATTTCCAATGACCCCAATCCTCGGCACGTCCGATGATTTAATCTTCCCTGGCAGTAGCACCCAGAGCAGCCCTCCGCTTGCCCTCGAAACATGCATTTTTAATCAGTATATTAAGATGTCACATAACAGTCTGAGCTCATCATGGATGCCGCTAGCCATAGCACATAGGAGTCCAGCTATTTAAAGCAAGATTAGACCCGGCTGCTGGTTATTGAATGCTCGATGATGAAGTGAAAAATATAGCACATGGAAGAGCCGTCGCGAGGGTCAAAGTCAGATGAAACATAATATTTGAGTCTCTTTTTGTATGCTATCATGAGATGCTACGTGGCGACAAAGAGAACAGATCGTTTGACTCATCTTCTCAAGGTCTCCGAAGTCTCTGCCGGGCCCCCCCGTCCTTGTAGCACAAGACTGCTGATGCCACGCAGTGCACTGAGAGAGGGGCCGCACACGGCTAAATATTTCAGGATGTGTGAGTGGCGAAAGCGAGATGACTCTCAGCCTGTCAGTTGTGTTTTGGAGTCGCGGCATCAAAAGCAGGGACCTGTTCAGTGACATCGGGTAACTCCAGCCGTGACATGAGCGAGCGTATACACCCGGCGCACTCACACACACACACACACAAACACACAGATAGATGGCACTGTCAGCTATGTCCTGTCACACTCGTCACCCTCCAGCGCCAGCGTTGAGCCATACGTGCACACAGTGATCAGGCAGCTCACCATCTCTGCCTTCTCCTGCCCGTACCTAGACGGCTCCCTTCATCTTAATGAGCTCTGTCAGAGTGGCATTTGACATAAGCCATCAATAAAGCACAGCTGACAGACAAGTAAGACTCTCACTGGCCTCTGCTCGCCCCCCCTCCCACCTCTACAGTGGAAAACAACTCCTGAGTTGCACGTTGTGATTAAGTTGCACATTCTCACGGTTTCATGATGATGTGCGCACGCAAACTACTTGGCTCCATGAAACAAGCACTCTCCGCAAGGCTTAGAAGGCCGATTGGGATTGTTGTTTCTGTTTTATAACTAATTGAAAACGCCGTCGGAGCGAACAAGTGTTTGGCACTTGTACGGCGGCTTTTTAGTTGGATTTTGTCTCACTGTTTATTTTTTATGCAAAAAAATAATTGGTAGGACTGAAGAGGAACCAAATATATTTTTCATACTCGTGAATATAAACAGTACAGTGTCCAAAGTCATTCAGTCATTCATTTTCTACTGCTTATCCTCACGGGGGTCGCGGGGGTGCTGGAGCCTATCCCAGCTGTCTTACACCCTGGACTGGTGGCCAGCCAATCACAGGGCACATAGAGACAAACAACCATTCACACTCACATTCATACCTATGGACAATTTGGAGTCGCCAATTAACCTAGCGTGTTTTTGGAATGTGGGAGGAAACCGGAGTACCCGGAGAAAACCCAGGCATGCACGGAGAGAACATGCAAACTCCACACAGAGATGGCTGAGGGTGGAATTGAACCCGGGTCTCCTAGCTGTGAGGCCAGCGTGCTAACCACTTCTCCGCCGTGTAGCAGTGATATCTATTATTCATTCATTCATTTTCTACCGCTTTTTCCTCACAAGGGTCGCAGGGATGCTGGAGCCTATCCCAGCTGTCTTCGGGTGAGAGGCGGGGTTACACCCTGGACTGGTGGCCAGCCAATCACAGGGCACATATAGACAAACAACCATTCACACTCACATTCATAACAATAGGTCCCCTTTAAAAAGGAAAATCGCACTTTTGGTGGAATTTTGCCCATCATCCACTATCCTTATGTGAGGGAGAACACGTGTTTCTCTTTTCTGTGCGTTGTCAAGATCCAAAAACAACAAAAAGACGGAGATAAGAACGCACGTGATGGGAAACACATATTCCGCCCATACAGCCTTCTGAAAAAAGGGTGTGTCCCGTTACATGTCATTACATGAGATGTCTCTTTTTATCTGCTTTTATATCTTTAGAACTGATATGAGTTTGTTCATTCATTCATTCATTCATTTTCTACCTCTTATCCTCACGAGGGTCGCGGTAGGTGCTGGAGCCTAGCACCCTGGACTGGTGGCCAGCCAATCACAGGTCACATATAGACAAACAACCATTCACACTCACATTCATACCTATGGACAATTTGGAGTCGCTAATTAACCTAGCATGTTTTGGAATGTGGAAGGAAACCGGAGTACCCGGAGAAAACCCATGAAACATGCAAACTCCAGATGGCAGAGGGTGGAATTGAACTCGGGTCTCCTAGCTGTGAGGCCTGAATGCAAACCACTCGGTCACCATGCAGCCCATGCAGTCGTACCTTTATTTCAAGCAAATAAACAATGTATGAATTTATTCAGAAAATGGCACAACCAAGTCCAAATAGATTTGGGAAAAAAAATAAAATGGAGTGGGGAGAAGTACAACTTATTAAATACCATCACAATCCATCAAAGAGATACTTCGTTGGGAACCAAAACGTTATATGAAATGCCTTAAACATTCCTGTAAATAGTTTGGCAAGGTCATGCAATGTATTTTTAGAATTTTTCATTTGAGAAATAGCTGATTTTTGTGATCAATATACCTTATGAATTATTTGTAACGCCCTGTTCTGTAGATAAAATAGCACCTCTATTCTTCCACACATTGTTAGCTATGGAAGCAACACAAGGTATGTAGTGTATTGTAATCAAGGACATATTTAACTCTATTCATGACTGCAAGGCTTTTAGAAATGTTATTTGATATGCGCATAATATGTGTTTTCCAGTTTAATCCTAAATATTTCATTTCTGCAACCATTTTTGTAATGTCACTTCATAAATACGAGGCCAAAATCTTGGCAAATGTATGGGCTTCAATGTTATTCTATGTCAGGTATTCATACTGTCATGATCTCTCAATGACAAAGGCAAAACAAGGTCGGATTGTTGAGCTACACAAGCAAGATGGCACCATTTTATGCTCTGATGAGGGAAAAAATGTAACCTCGACGGTTCTGATCGCTGCCGATGTTACTGGCATGACATGGAGATCCCACCTTGAGATGTTTTCCACACGGCACAGTGGAATGGGAGACATTGTAATCTGTTTTTTTTTTTAATGAAACAATTGAGCTTCAGCTTGTGCAGGGGCGTCAAACGGTAGATGGATATGTGGAGATGTTACAGCCCTTGTCTGGAAGGACAACATTGCAGTTCACAATGCCCTTCAGACAAGAACTTCTTCAAGAGGAATAACACTCCTTTGGAACCTGCATGTTCCCCTGGTCTAAATCCAATTAAATCCAACATTTGGGATGGATGGTAAGGGATGTTTTCCAAAATGGACATGAGGTTTCGGATTGGGGGATGCTACCTGTGAAGTCATCTTCACCACCTGCAGCAACATTCCCATTTTGCATCCTGGAAACACTGGAATAAAGCATGTCCAAACCATTTTTTGAGGATTTTTTTTTTACGAATGGTACAGAAAATGTTGACAGCTGCCATTCTTGTAGTGGCTGAAATATTCTTCTCACTTTTTTGTTTTGGTTGTTTTGTGTGCGGCACGGTGGTCGAGTGGTTAGCGCGCAGACCTCACAGCTAGGCAATCTCTGTGTGGAGTTTGCATGTTCTCCCCGTGCATGCGTGGGTTTTCTCCGGGTACTCCGGTTTCCTCCCACATTCCAAAAACATGCTAGGTTAATTAGCGACTCCAAATTGTCCATAGGTATGAATGTGAGTGTGCATGGTTGTTTGTCTATATGTGCTCTGTGATTGGCTGGCGACCAGTCCAGGGTGTACCCCGCCTCTCGCCCGAAGACAGCTGGGATAGGCTCCAGCACCCCCACGACCCTCATGAGGAAAAAGCAGTAGAAAATGAATGAATGAATGAAGTTTTCTAGGACCAAATCAACTTCCAGAAACCATTTTCCATCCTGTTAGTGTAATAACGCCAACCTTAGCATTTACTATAATGAAGTATGAAGTATGATTAATCATTCCCTTGCGTTAATGGACACATTCCACCATCCTGTTTTTTTCGGGTCTGTAAACGTAACTCAAGATGCTCAAGTTGTGATTCTGAGCTTTCGTAGACACGTGAAATGAGTCCAGCATTCCATATATTTTCAAGAAGGGAGGTATTTGTGTGTATTATTGCTTCTGTTTTTCTGGTTTATAGATCCGTCGACCAATATGGCAGATCTTGAAAAGATGTAAGAGTATGTAAAGGTCAATAAAGAAAGAGCTACGACACAGCAGACAAAAGAGCAAAGTGTGTCAGAGAGAGACGTTTATTGACATGTATGCGTGTGCAGTAACTATGAGAAGGCACAGGCTCTAGACAATGTGAAGTGGAGGTGAGGCCCGGATGGCACGGCTGCGGCGTTGTGACCTGTGCCCTGACTCACGCATCATGTAGCTGCGTGGCGCCAGAGGACCTCCTGACCGTGATGAGTTTTGACTCCTGTCAACTTCCGGTGTTGTCAAAACCCTCTGACATGGGAATGTTGTTTTTTTTTATTATTATTTTTTTTTATTTTATTTTTTAACTTTTCTGCTGTACATAAATGCATGGAAAAAATGACGCAGGTCTTTTGGACTGCAAATTGTCACATTTTCTGGTGATACAGTATGTAAGTGAGTTATGTTTTTGGAAGAGGCGCTTGTGCACTCTGCGTGCTGGCGAATGAAAGGGAGTCAGAGTGTGTGTGGGAGGCTTTGGAGGGAGGTCTAAAGACAGAGCATTCAATCAACCCACCTGTTTTGACTAGTTCTGTTGATGTGGCACTGCTGTGTGTCGACACAAAAGGGGTTCATGATTTTTGTTGAATATATCGTGCAGGTTTGAAAAGGCAGACTTTTGGACATCTATTTAAAAAAAAAAAAAACTCTGGGCTTACAGTTCGTTGTGGCTCAAAAAGATGCAGGGAGTGAAAAGAAAATCTCACCGCTGGGTGTCTATTTGGTGTATCCTGAGCTCGGCGTCGAGAAAAGTCACATTGTTGTTGCCCTTCCAATTTGCCGCTTGCTGTCCGTGGCTGAGTGCAATAGTGGATTTACTTCTCCTAATAGTCAGCTTGGCATTTCAGCATCGCCTCTTGCACACAAGACGCACGTTGTGCAAGTTGTATAGGCAGCGCTTTTGTTCATTAACTGCGCTATATGCGTCTCACAAATGCAGGTAATATGGCCGTGTTGTGTAACGTGTACACTCCCCAGTTTCATTTAGCCCTCCTGCGCCCCAGAAATTGACTGCATTCAGAGTGGAATGGATGTAATAATTGCTTGCACTCTATAACATACACAGTAAATGCACCCGCCCTGAAAATAAATAAAGAAAAAAACAGGGCTGGTTTTCAAGGTACTGTATTTTTAATGGATTTTTGCAGTTCAATCCGTATTGCTTGTTTTGCAGTGAGATGCAGTGCAAGAGAACGTAGTTGAAACAGAGACGTTATGGGGAAAAATTATGTTTTGTATTCCATGTTATAGTGAATACACACTTGCGATTTAGCATTCTGCTAATTCTAACTGTCACTCTTAAGTCGGTAATGATTTATAATATGTGGTAATACAGGTAAACCGTACTGCATACATGTGTCGCTGTTAAAATAGCTTTGCAGTTTTAGCATATTTGTCTTTATGCTTCACTGATAAGATTTTTTTGTCATGCGTTTTGCATTTTATATGTTCTTCGGCGGTCCTTGAATGCATCATAATTGCTGTAAATCACAAAAGTTGAAACGCACCTACAACTTCTACTCCAGTTCCAGCTGCTCATGCATCATCTTCTTGAGTACCTTTCACATACTTTCTAATTTAATAATTGAAACTTTTGTTGTAAATGTTGATCCGAAATCGGAGGAGAATGTCATCATGAACCCAACCATTTTTGCAGTTCAATCCGTATTGCTTGTTTTGCAGTGAGATGCAGTGCAAGATACCGTAGTTGAAACAGAGACGGTATGGGGAAAAATTATGTTTTGTATTCCATGTTATAGCGAATGCCCGCACACTTGTGATTTAGCATTCTGCTAATTCTAACTCCCACTCTTAAGTCGGTAATGATTTATAAAATGTGGTAATACAGGTAAACCATACTGCATACATGTGGCGCTGTTAAAATAGCTTTGCAGTTTTAGCATATTTGTCTTTATGCTTCACTGATAAGATTTTTTTGTCATGCGTTTTGCATTTTATATGTTCTTCGGCGGTCCTTGAATGCATCATAATTGCTGTAAATCACAAAAGTTGAAACGCACCTACAACTTCTACTCCAGTTCCAGCTGCTCATGCATCATCTTCTTGAGTACCTTTCACATACTTTCTAATTTAATAATTGCAGGGCTCGACAATAATGATGTAAGTTAAAACAAAATTCGGGCAAGTAAATCCAATCAGTGATATTCCCGTCAGGCTAGTGCACTTTGGCATTCCGTACTGCCAAGAGTTTTTTTAAAAGCGGTTCTTGTTGGGTGTTGGTAAAACACGGACTGCGTAATTCCGGTGGTAATTTGCAAACCAATCCTTGCAAATCTTGAAACGGATCAATCAGAATCGTTTATTTAGACCGCGGTCCACAGTCCGCGTTTTACCCACACCCGTTCTTGTTCGCGATCAACCAATCAGCGATGGTTTGACTATGAAAACATCTATCATGGCGTCCCGTCCCTGCCAATATCGTCTAATTCTTCAACAACTTGTGAAGGAAAAAACAGCAAAAAGTGATGAACCAGTGCCTCCTAAACAAGTATTTTATTAGCGGCAGCAAATCAAATGATGGCACAGGTGAGTGAATCACATTGCTGTGACAATTTGAAGTGGTCACAATGAAACACCAGCGATTAGATCCAATACCAAGTGCTCATTTTGCACAAGCTACAAAATCTAGCGCTTCCATTTCTCTGTGTATTTTTCTCACCTTTTGCTTCACAAATTATTGTTTGACCGTTGAGCATTTTTTTCTGGATTAAAAACACTTTACTAGTACACAAATGTGTCTATTCGATAATGTTTCATTGTGGTGCACAACTTATAAATATCACTGCTTACTACGACTACCATGTGTAAGGTAGTATGGCATGCCATGTTAACATACATCTACACTATTTTTCAGACGTTCCTCCAAATACAATGCGTCAGTACTATTATCTGATGAATTATCAGCATATATTGATATATGATATCATTATGGCAGTCTTTTCATTCTACATGGGGCAAGTTCGGGCAAGTAGTTCTCACCTTAAGGATTCCCCATTGGCAAGTCATTTTTGTTTTTAATGTAGAGCCCTGAATTGAAACTTTTGTTGTAAATGTTGACCTGAAATCGGAAGAAAATGTCATCATGAACCGAACCATTTTCATTGGTGAATCAGTTACTCATGTTTGGTGGCCCTTGAATGATGTACTGTTAAGGCAGTTAAGGCCAAATATTCCATGCTTCGTAATAAGCGTTGTGGTGTGCTGTGTACTATATGTTGTGTCAAAACAAAAGCTTGGGGGGGAGGAGTATGTGTGTCAGGGCAGGGCTTTGGCACGTATGCGCGCTCCCACACTTTGTAGCCGTTGTGGCCTATTGGCTCCCCTGCAATCCATGTCAGCAGGACTGCGCCGCTGAAGGACGCTGGATTACATACACTTGGGGCCAACGGGTCAACGGATAAGAAGTCTTCTCTGTTACCGCAAATCCACAGATTAAACGTAGCATCAAGAGCTCGCGCTGCCCCCGAGGGGCAAATGGGTCTGAAAAAAGTCGACTCACTGAGAGCTTTAGCTTAACCTTTCTGTCACCACGATGGAACGAGCTCAACCTATGAACGGAGCGACTTTAAATTCCCGGCTTTTAAATACATTGGGGGTCACGCCGGGGTTAAGGGGGTATATTGATGACATGATATCTTAATTGGAAATTTAATCCCATGCAGGGACACATAAATAGAAAAAAAGCAAATGGTGGCGTCTGTGCAGCTTAGCATTTTATAACACGGTTTATAAACAGACCTCTCGTAACAAAGATGTTGCACCAGTGGTTGCTTATTGTGGGCTAGCTGCAACACAGGAGGGGGGGCAGATGGTGAGAGAAAGGTGCTGGAGAGGTTTGCATGGGACTGTGGCAGCATGGCTGTTGGTGACAGGCTCTTGTAGCGTCTCGTCTGCTCCAGTGATCCTCGGGAATCTGGGTCATTTCCAGCCCGTTCACATGTAGCTATTCCCTACTCTCTTTCCCTATATACTCCTTCCCTCCCTGCTGCCCAAAGGCAAGCTATGACCCAGCTACATGCTCATAATGACGATGACACAAAGTAAAATGTCTCTTATTGTAATTCGGAGGCAAAGCTAAGGGTTGGTCACCACCCCTGTCATTAGTCTCATTACATGAGCACCCTACTTATGTCGTGTTTTGTAGCTGTGCGGCTATCCCACGTCACAGAAACGTGGATTTCTTTGACGGCAACATCATTTATAAGCTGCTGCTTTCAAGTTTAATTCACATTTGTCATAAAAAGTTGACAATGAACCCCCAGCATCTATAATAGCTGCAAATATGGGAGTTTATATTACTACACATTATAATGTTGGCTCATGTCTTTTATCAGCTTATCTAAAATAAGGTGCCAATTTAAAATACATCAATAATAGTGTAAAGGGTGTTAAGACTTGGATTTGCACACCGGAAGGAAGTTATTTTAAAACCATATTATGTGCATATTGTTTCATAAACATCAGCGGAAAATCTCAGCAGATGTCTAGAGTTGAAAATTCTTTTTTTTTTTTTTTTTAGGTGAAATTATACCTTGAGGTCTTTCTGATTAAAATATGTAAAGCTCCAGTTTGTAGTGTTATTTGGCTTAATAAAGGAAAGGAGCACTTTAACAAAATTGCTCTGCGGATTTAACACAGAAAGCGGCTGCATTGAATCCCATTTTGTGTGTGCAGACAAGTGGCTGCTGAGATGAGGATGCATGAAACAAATAGACAAAGGGGAAAAAAAAGATGTTTGAAAGAGACGCACTGTGTGTTGCTGTGCTCAGTGTGGGAGATATTGGTGTCAGGAGGCCTTCTGTCTCCATCACACAGTGATGGCAGGCCTTGCCTCGATACTGCTCAACCTTCAAATTGTGCACTATAAAATAATGAGGAAATTATTATTGGTATGCGAAATGGCCTGTGTGTAATTTATATGCTGTTAATGAAAAGAATATCTCTGACTTGTTGTATTGCCTGATAAAAAAAAAAAATTAAACCATGTCTATATACTAGACTTGTATTGTTATTTTCAGTTTAAGTCCGTTTAAGGGATCAAAAACCTCAAGATGTTTTATTAATGGTTTCTTCCTAGAAAAAAATGGAGTTTGGGACAGGCAGTCTGTGGGGATGAAATATTCACAAGGTGGCTAAATATTTCAAAAGCAGCACCTTGTCAATTTACCTTCACTGCAGCATGGCACTGATCCTTTATTTACCGGCTGCTGTGATAATACGCGTTGACCTTGATAAACAAAACCTCCAGGTTGGCAATCACGCAAATAACGCGGCCTTAGTGGGCTTTATGTGTTCATAGACGCTCCTTGCGTTTTATGCAAATCCGCATGGATCCTTTTTTTTTATTATTATTATTTTTTTTACTTTTGAATCCAAGACTATGTATCTGCAGTCGACCAGCAAGAGAATGAACAGCTTCTTGTGCAGAAGGCATTTCATAACCCCGGCATCAAGCGTCTATAATTCATGCACAAAGAGCCCGAAGGGGATGCAGCTCAGTGTGGATGCGTGTGCACGAACCTGAGCGTGTGTGTTTATGTGTGCGCGCCTATGTGAAAATAATATCGGGCCTTTCCGTCAGAGTGAACTTTAGTACTGTATCCAGCCATGAAATAATCTGACCCGACACTTGAAACCATCTGCGCTATCTATCCGCCCTCTTATTTACAAAATCAGCCTGAGCACAAAACGGGAGTGTGGATGATACTAAAAGCTGCCAGGGACGTCATAATCTTATATACACTAACGGAAAACACAGTTTACATACAAATAATGCAGAAATATGTAGCATTTTAAGCGTAAAAATGCTCCTAATTGAAGTGTTTTTTTCCACGCTGGCAAATCACAACAGTGCGTCTAAAAGACGCTAACCAAAAAGGTCAAAATGTTTATATTGTCTTTTGAAAAAGGGAGGCGCCGAGATCTGCTTTGCGCCTGATTGGGCCAACTTGACAGTGATTGACGTGCAGCCATGGCAACCGGGCAGCCAATCTGCCAAGTCCAATAGGAAATCATCAGAGTGGGCTTGACTGTCTTTTTCTCCCCCCTTTTAAAAAAAAAAAAAAAAAAAAATACACCTCTGCTTCGGATTTAATCCTCTCCTACTTTCAATCCCAGCCCACCTTGAAAGATACATCGCAGCTCCGGCGTTCTTTTCCGCGTCCTTCCAAGTTGCCAGATAGCGAGGATGCTAGTGAGGATGCGGTAAGGCTGCCTCCACGCCTCCAGCGGCATCCTTGTTTCCTCGTCTCCCCGGCTTGGCCAGACCATCGCTTGTCTTCAGTTTTTTTTTGGATTGCCTTATTTGTGTTTGCGTGCGTCCGTGTGCGTGTGCGCGCGAGCGCGTCTCGGATCGCCTTGGCGCGCGTAAAGCAGCCCAAGGAGTCGACGTGGAGGAGAGAGAGGAGCAAGGAGGGGGAGACCCAGACCCAGGAGAAGCCTCCATGTTTCAGCTGCCCATCTTGAATTTCAGCCCCCAGCAGGTCGCCGGGGTGTGCGAGACTCTGGAGGAGAGCGGCGACGTGGGTCGCCTCGGCCGCTTTCTGTGGTCGCTGCCCGTCGCCCCGGCAGCCTGCGAGGTCCTCAACAAGAACGAGTCGGTGCTGAGGGCCAGGGCCGTGGTCGCTTTCCACACCGGCAATTTCCGCGAACTCTACCACATCCTGGAGAACAACAAGTTCACCAAAGAGTCGCACACTAAGCTGCAGGCGCTGTGGCTCGAAGCCCATTACCAGGAGGCCGAGAAGCTGCGGGGACGCCCGCTGGGCCCGGTTGACAAATACAGGGTACGGAAGAAGTTTCCCCTGCCTAGAACCATATGGGATGGAGAGCAGAAAACCCACTGCTTCAAGGAGCGGACCCGGCACTTGTTACGTGAATGGTACTTGCAGGATCCGTACCCGAATCCCAGTAAAAAGCGAGAGCTTGCACAGGCTACCGGACTTACACCCACACAGGTCGGAAACTGGTTCAAAAACCGAAGACAACGAGACAGAGCCGCGGCTGCCAAGAACAGGTAAACTGGTTTATTTATTCTGTGGGGTTTTTTTTTGTACTTTAGGAGAAAATAGATCCTTTTGACAAAAGTGCCACTTGGGAGCCATTTTAACCTCGGCTCCTTTTTATTAACGAATTAATAACAACAAACAAAAATTTGAAAAATAGAACAAAAATGATCCCCAAGCTCCAGTTTATTAGATAACTATGAATAACACAAAGCTTGGTCTTTAAAAACAAGCCTATTTATACATATAATGTATATAAAGCTTTTTTTTAATAATTGACAAAATTCTAAATATGAAACTGTGCTTTCGTTTTTCTGTATGCACCCCCCAGGTGGGGAAAACCTTGCTTTATGGGGGAATTTTTATTTTGCCAATCCCTTACGGTGTAATGACATTTTTGAAAGAAAGATTTATATTATTTTTGATTATTTTCATTCTGTCCCTTTAAGAAGATGCTCACATTAAAAAAAAAATCCACACATAATTTGTATTGTTTACAGTTTGGGGGAATTGATAATGTTGGAAAATATCATTATTATTGTGCATTTAAATTGATGATAATGTGTGCTTTGTTATAATGGCTGGGGTGTTACGAACGTTACAATGAAACTATATAGTTACGTTGTATTTTATTGTGTGTATTTTATTATTGCATAAACATCACAATAGCCTTCTTTTGAAGAAAATAAATAGCGCTTTGTGTCTGCCGTGTGAAAACGCTCCATTACTGTAAAGGCTGCTTTTTGCTCCTAGACAGCGTCTCTGTTGTCTCGCCTTTTATTGTAACCATGTGATGCTTTCTGATGTCACGTCTGCCATGCCCGCGTCCACCCAGGCTCCAGCAGCAGGTCCTGTCCGGCGGCTCCGTTCGCTCCCTGGCGGACGAGGACGGCACCGTGGACCGTCTGGGGAACTCGTCCAGTCCGGAGGCGAGCCTGTCCAGCAAAGCGGCGGCCTCGGCCATCTCCATCACCTCCAGCGACAGTGAATGTGACATCTGACCACTCCGGCTCCGCTCCTGATGAATGAAAGGGAAAAAAGGGAGGATGCGAGTGAAAGACAATCGAATAAAACGACTCATAGTGCCTGCGTTGAGTTACACACACACATATTTGGATATTTGACGGTTGCCAAAAAGACGACAACATCTGTGATGCCTATACTTTTATTATTTTGCATCTGACATACGGATAATAACCCCCCCCCCCCTTCAGTTGGAAAAAAAAACACCCGAAAACGAAGGCATAATAACGAGCGCCTATATAACCTGCTGTTTTCCGTGGGTATTTCATGTTGAAAAAAAAGAACTGTGTTATTTTTACGTTACTTTGAAAGTTTTATAAATAATGTTTATTTGCCTATTTAAAACTATCTGCTCTGTCGTTTTTGGATTTCATATTCATTTTCTGCTTGATGTTTTTTAATACTTGTGCACAGGTGAACCTGTTGAGCATGCGCGCTTTAGTGACGTTGTGTTTCAGTAAAAGGAACAAAAAAAAAAGTAACTTAATAAAAATAATTGTGGATCAAGAGAGGTTTTTTTTGTGATTGGTGTTCGCGGAGGAAAATCGGGTAATGAAAATAAAAAAAAAAATGGAATGTTTTATAAAGCTTCTTCCATGAGAGGTTTGCATCCATTGTAATGGCTGTGTTGTCCACACTGACACGTTGGTTTCACAGCGAGTCCTAATTGACCAGCATGCTGTGCGTCGGTAATGCAGGGTGACAGCGAGGGGTCAGGGAGGGGTCAGCGAGAGGCCGACTCACTAACCCGGATGATGCGCTGGAGAGATCATGCAGATGAAAAACACAGCAGATTGCGGACGTGCACGATCGAGCCTTATTATTCCGCGCATGGACGAACACTCGTCATCAATCTTGGACGAAACGCATAGCTTTTTGCTTTTTTTCACGGTGCAGAGAGAGAAAAAATGGAGGCGATAATTTACGTTTCCACAATTCAACAATTGCTCCTATGCCGTAAAAATCATTTATTTACACGGTGACTTACTATATTTAAGTAGTTCCCTTGCTGTATATAAATATAACATTTTCACAGTAACAATTCTTTTTTTTTTGTAATTTACTTAACATAATTTATGTATGTTTAAAAAAATGTTTTATAATTTTTTATTTAAAATTACACTTCCTCCTAAATATGTGATTTACTGTGACAATATAGTCACGTGAACACAATCTACATTTTCGTGCTATTATTACTCCGAATGAGACCACGTGACCTCCAGTAAAGAGGAAGCACAAGTTCAAGTTTATCCTTTCCAACTGATGGGCCAGACACCTGGTTCCCTCCATTTTGGAGTGAATTAGCCCCCAGTAACTTCTAAAACGGACAAAAGGCTTCCAGCTTGAACGAGACAGAAGCCAAATGTCTGTGAAGAGAGAGGGGAGGAAACGGGGTGAGCCCAAATCAAAAAGAGGGGTCATGAGGCTTTTTTTTTTTTTTTCTCTTTATTTTTTTTGTGTGTGTGTCTCTTTCACCAAATGTCAGAATATTTCTGTTTCTATTCAAAGTAAGGACTGGGTGAGGAGGGGGTGGGGGGGGGGTAGGTGGAGAAAAAAAAGTGTTTCTTTCTGTCAATAAAGTTGTCAAACTGGTCAGCGGTAATCAGTGCTAATGATGGCTCCCAGGTCCCCTCTTGGACAAAGGGGCCCTGCCGCTGTTTTGTAAGGGTAGGCTCTCCAAAGAAAAGGCTTGTGTGTGTGTGTGTGTGTGTGTGTGTGTGTGTGTGGCCCTGTAGTTATTTAAAAAGATTTGAATGACTATTTAACTATCTTCCGACTAATTTTCATGCCTGCATATACACACTAAAAAAAATCAACCTTTTTTATGTTAATTATCTTGAAATATTGAAGATAATTCATTGGTTCATTCATTTTATTATAATTCCAGGTCAAAAAATTTTGCATTTTGCATGGTACTTTAGGATAAAATGTGACATGAGCACTGATAAATAGATAAATAACCATCCATATTTTTTAGGCCACACTTTTGAATTGATTGAATTTGAGCTTCACTTTTTTTTTGTCCAATCAGGATGGCTTCGGTTTCAGTCTGCATATTCATTTCATACCAATTTGAACAATGACGATAAATCAGTATATGTCTTTTATAAGTCAAACCTTTTTTATTATTGTTGTATGGGCAACAAGAATTGGTTGTATTAGTAAATATCACATGTGTGTCTGATTTCCAAGTGTACGTGAATGCAGCGGCAGAGGAGTTAGGTGATGCAGCTGAATGCACCGTTCTTAGAAAATGCTAGCTCAGCACTGATATAGCATTTCGCTGGTTTTGATACTGCTTGTTGAGTATATGAAGTGTACGTTATCTGACGAGAATCTATCCATGGTGTCCCAACTCATAGAGAACCACTTCCCCCTTCTTAATAGTATCAAAAATACATACATCCAACCCTAAAGCCTCATTTTCGGGTGAATTTCCACCCCTCACTGACAGGTTATTACCATTGTGCCATGCAGGGATTAATTGCAACACCAATATTACCATTGCGTAAATAATAAATAGTAGCTGATGTTACATGTTGTACATTTAAAAAGGTTTGAATGACTAACTATCTTCCGACTAATTTTCATGCCTGCATATACCACCTACTCCTGCGCACAAAAAAAAAAATCAACCTTTTTTATGTTAATTAGCTTGAAATATTGAAGATAATTCATTGGTTCATTCATTTTATTATAATTCCAGGTCAAAAAATTTGCATTTTGCATGGTACTTTAGGATAAAATGCGACATGAGCACTGATAAATAGATAAATAACCATCTATATTTTTTAGGCCACACTTTTGAATTGATTGAATTTGAGCTTCACTTTTTTTTTGTCCAATCAGGATGGTTTCGGTTTCAGTCTGCATATTCATTTCATACCAAGTTGAACAATGACGATAAATCAGTATCTGTCTTTTATAAGTAGAACTTTTTTTATTATTGTTGTATGGGCAACAAGAAGTGGTTGTATTTGTAAATATCACGTGTGTGTGTCTGATTTCCAAGTGTCCGTAAATGCAGCGGCAGAGGAGTTTGGTGATGCAGCTGAATGCACCATTCTTAGAAAAAATGCTTGCTCAGCACTTATATAGCATTTCGCTGGTTTTGATACTGCTTGTTGAGTATATGAAGTGTACGTTATCTGACAGGAATCTATCCATGGTGTCCCAACTCAAATAGAACCACTGCCCCCCTTCTTAATAGTATCAAAAATACATACATCCAACCCTAAAGCCTCATTTTCGGGTGAATTTCCACCCCTCACTGACATGTTATTACCACTGTGCCGTGCAGGGATTAATTGCAACACCAATATAAATGAAATCTTCAAGATGAAACACTATCAATACACAAAAGAATAATTCCAACGTATTTGTTATGAAGCACACATAGCAATGAACAACTTGACACTGTCGGCATGGCCCACTAGTTATTATAAGTGTTGGCCCTAATTGTTTTTCATTTTTATTCACGTACCATTTATATGACAATTGGCGTAGCCCACTTTGCAAAGCTCGGATATATACATTATAGATCACCTTGGGCTTCTCCAGACATGACAGTTGCCGGTTTAGACAGGTTAAGAGTTGTTTAATCACACTCTTTCAGCTGCGGTTGTATGTTGAAGGTCAGACTGCACCATCGACTATATGCATATACGTATATACAGTAATGTCTGCTTGCTATTGACTACATAGCACTGACTATTGATGTCAAAAGCTGCTCTGAGGTCTATGAGCACAAATAGTGGATGTTACACGGTAAAAAAAAAATAAAACACACACACCAAAACTACACTAACAGATTGCTCGTTATACAATTAAGTGACTCCAATGTTGTTAAAAGTTGAGTGAATATAAATCGGATCAGTTCCAGTGACAGCAAGGGTGATAACTATTCAGAACATTAACCGTGGTTTGGGTATTATTATTATTATTATTATTATTATTATTATTATTATTATTATTAGATTATTATAATTATTATTATAACTATTATGATTATTATAATTATTATATTAATGCTGATTATTATATTAATTATATATAATATTATTGTTATATTTGCATATTTTACATAATAATAATATAATAATTATTATTTTAATTTTATTGTAATTATTATAGTATTTTATTATTTTTAAAATATTTAAATATAAATATAAAATAATAAATAATAATAGCAGATTGCATGACAATTTTACAGATACAATAATACCAGGTGGACTGTTACGTGTAACAGTCATATCAATGCGGCCTGCGAGTCAAAAAGTTTGCCCACCCCTGAGCTCGGGTGTGGGTGAGGCTGGGCCGCAAAGGGTTTCCCAAAAAAAAAACACATTTATTAAAAACAGAAAAATGAATAAACTTTGCTTTGGTTCCCATTTTCTACAAGAAAAGCTCTGATAAAACATTCCACTGTTCTCAAATATCTTAATTTTTATTTTTCTACACAAAATAAGATGAAAAATAAATAAACAAACCAAGAATAAAGAACATCAATCAATCAGTAATAAATAAATAAATATAATAATAATAATAAAACGGCAAATTATTAGCATTATTAGAGCCCTGTAGACATGACAAAACACGACTATAGTCACATTTATACTCTTTTTATTTACAACATATTGCGCAACTGCAGGGTCTTGAGACACATGCTAACTCGCAAACTAGAGAGCTAGCGACCTAAACGGTAGCCTTCAAGTTATTTCCTTTAAACTTAAATAGCCAAAAACTTACCACTTCCACACGGATAGGGAGGATAACTATTAACAGTTATTTAACATTTAACATGAACATTAATCAAACATAATAATTTTGTTCTGGGTACATGATACCATACAGCATCCATATCAAACTTGCGCGGGCCGCACTAACATTAAACTTTCATATCAAGGCGGGGGCCTCAAACTAGTGTCCTGCGAGCCACATTTGGCCCGCGGGCCGTGTGTTTGAGACCCCTGCTTTAATATATGTGATCAAATATCTTAAGTGAAAAACACTTGCCGACAGAATCATTTATTACATTATATGTTATGTTATGATTATGATTATGAACTGGCCCAATAAAGCACATAATAAATCAGTCATCTGGCTATGAAGGCATATCAAATCTCAGCTAGGGTGTCTCTTTGTGTTAACACCGCCCAGCAGTGAGAAGATATCAGGTACAAATGTAATATAAGCTACTGTTACTATCTAAAGTATGTGATAGAGTCATATAACTGTTTATATTAAAAATATTGGCTGCATTTAACGTTTCAACCTCCAGTCAAATATATGGCCAGTAAAAGCAGCACACTTAACTTAATACATTTTGACACAGGAATGTGTATTTAATAATGTACTTTGGATCCAATTTATGTCGGTCTGTAGCTTACGTATGTTTATGACTTTCTGTCCTGTAGGGGGCGTAGGGTTCGGCTGACTGTTTGTGCTCAATTAATTAAAACAATTATGAATCTCACATTTCCTTATCTACTATTGTGTCTCCTAAATTTAAAAAAAAAAGATTTTCATACAAATCATGGCAAAAATGGGGGAAAAAAGACCCGAGTTCAATCCCACCCTCCTCGTGTTCTCCCCGTGCATGCGTGGGTTTTCTCCAGGTACTTCGGTTTCCTCCCACATTCCAAAAACATGCTAGGTTAATTAGCGACTCCAAATTGTCCATAGGTATGAATGTGAGTGTGAATGGTTGTTTGTCTATATGTGCCCTGTGATTGGCTGGCCACCAGTCCAGGGTGTACCCCGCCTCTCGCCTGAAGTCAGCTGGGATAGGCTCCAGCACCCCCCTCTTGAGGAAAAAGCGTTAGAAAATGAATGAATGTTAGTTAGTCGGGCTGCACGGCGGTTGAGTGGTTAGCCTCAGACCTTCAGACCTCACAGCTAGGAGACCAGGGCTCAATTCCACCCTCGGCTATCTCTGTGTGGAGTTTCCATGTTCTCCCCGTGCATGCGTGGATTTTCTCCGGGTACTCCGGTTTCCTCCCACATTCCAAAAACATGCTAGGTTAATTAGCGACTCCAAATTGTCCATAGGTATGAATGTGAGTGTGAATGGTTGTTTGTCTATATGTGCCCTGTGATTGACTGGTCACCAGTCCAGAGTGTACCCCACCTCTTGCCCGAAGACAGCTGGGATAGGCTCCAGCACCCCCACGACCCTCGTGAGGATAAGCGGTAGAAAATAAATGAATGAATGTCTCCATATCGGCATTCTCTGTACACTGACATTGATACAGTCCAAGGTGTGTTACAAGGTGCCAGATAAATACGACAGTACTCCCCCCTGATAAGCAATCACAATTTTTGGTTCATTCTGAAAGAAGAGCAAACACTTTGTGCAGATAGCGAGGATACACTTAGCCATGAAATATGATGATATGAGTAATATTGTTATTATAATTCATTCAAGGTGCTCTGCTTTGAAAATTTGTTATGGCCTTTTTTTTTTTCAAAGATAATAATATTAAAATGTCTAGATGAAAAAACACAGCAGCCACTGTGTATATCTCTAAGGATCAGGCATATACAGGAGTTGTTAAAAAAGAATGGACCGAGTTCATTACGCAATATTTAGTTATAAGGGACCTATGATGCTAATTTTTGGCCTTTTGTATTGAGTTGTGGACTCCTACAGAGCAGCTAAGCATCATAACCCTCACAGAAAGACGTCTAGATCTTTCAGAATCTTCACCTATTCCACCTGTATTTCCTTGGATTTCTAAAATGGTCTGTTTGTAATTTATTCCACCCACGGCCCGCCTCCAGGAACACCCACTCCACTGTGATATGTCACATTCCCAAGCGCTCCCGGGGACTTTTGGACTACTGCCGAGCTTTGTAATTTTGTGGCCGTTTATTGAATAGATTTTTTGTAGTATATAATAATAATAATATATATGCAATGTATATATTTTTTATTATTTATTGAATTTATTGATTTATTCATTATTAAATGAATAAACCATTTGGAGAGATATATTGTGGTCTAGAGATTTTTGAATTGAAAAGGATTTATTCAAGTTTATTATAGAAGGGAGTCATTCATGAATAAACATGTCATGCAACATGTCCTTCGATCTGTGGCAAAAACACAAAAAAGTAATGTTTATATATTATATCATATAATATATAAAAAATAAACATTAAAACCTTTTTAGTATTCAGTTCAAAATTTGTTTGAGAATATTTGTGGCTTACAATGACCTGCAGGTTAAATTATATTATTTATTATATTTATAAATATATATATATAAATATAAATATTTTTAAATTATTATTATCAGTACTCATTGATTACTACAGCATTAAAATGTCGGCACTACCAATTGTACAGTTGCTAAACTTGAATACAGTTATTTTGGCAAAACTGCAACATCCCATGTAAACATTAAATGCATACAATAATAGGTGGTAGGGAAAAAAGTACAGTATATTTTGAAGATACGTAGTTCAATAACAGGACTGTAGCCTCTTGTCATGACCTTTATGAACAAAGAGGGCGATAATGCTCTACAAAAGTACTGTGCTAGTACATTAATACAATGGGTATGTGGCGACACCTGCTGGCCTTTTTGTGCAGCACTAGTCAAGAGAGCTTCATGCATATGAAATGTACTCCGCATACGCAATCGTCTGTATTAATGTTGAAAAAAATGTATGAAGACAATTTTAAAATAAAAATACATACTGTACCTTTTTAAAGTTTCTACGCGACTTGGAACATGTGAGTCCAGGGAAGAGACCAAGCGAGAACGGCTGCTCTGGTCTAGGATTACTGTTGTGTTATATTTAAGCCTTAAACAAAAGCAGCACCTAATTCAATAAGTGTGCTTTAAAGTGTGCTTGTAGAACGGCCGTTTGGCCACTAGGGGGTGCACAAGCTCCACAACAGCGATAAGTACTTGCCGGTTCCACAGCTGTCAATCCAGTTTCACAGGTTGAGTCAGTGAAAGCCCCACATCACTTTTTTAGAATGAATATGTGATGTAATCTCTATTAAAATGGGAACCGAATGTTTAAATTTCATGTCTAAAATATTTTTTTTCCTGCCAAACTTTTTATTAGGAGGTCGGGTCCCCCTCGGTACCAAAGAAAACAGTTTAAACTGAAGTCTAAATTGAAGTCTCCAATCTAAAGTGAATTTTGTCTGGGTGTGAACGAGTGGACAGATTACACAGTGTCGGGTGTGAATGTACATGTGTGAGAAAGTGCGAAGGGAGACCAAGGGCACCAGTTTGTATTTTAATGATCTATATTTATAACTCTCTGGTCTCCAGTTTCTGCAGCTGTTGCCAAGTTTAAGTTCAGCACCTTGAGCCCTTCTCAAGTCATGCTCTTTGGGGTCACAGTTATAAACCTGCCAAACTCTCGAGACGGAGAGGGTGAGGCAGACACTCGGCCTGTCAAGTGATATGTCTTTGCTGCAAGATGTTGAAACAGCCTTACCACTTTGTAAAATTCCTCTATAAACCAACAGCTCCGATCTGCATGTTGGTATGTTGTGTCTAGCTGGTGCCGTGGTTGTTGTCCTACAGAACTGTGCTTTGTCCAGATTGTTAGAAATGTCTCTTATTGGTATTTGATTAGATCGATAGGTTGGTGAGTCAGTAGGTGAGATACTGTCTGTATCATCATAGGTCGGCAATAGCAGTCTTCTTTCGTAATGGTAATGGTTTTATTTCATTTGAACATGCATCAGATTACAATTGAATGCATCACATAATCAGTTCACAGTTCCACATGTCCAAAAGGAGTAGGAAGACTGTGACATTTGTTCACTTCCTGCCTTTCTAATATAATTAAAGTTGTTTTATTGTTTTATTTTTTTAATTAATTGTTGTAATTAATTGTTTTATTTTATGTTTTATTTATTTGATTTATTTTATTTATTTTATTTATTTTGTTTTATTTATTAATTTTTTATGGTTTTATTTCATTTGAACATGCATCAGATTACAATTGAATGCATCACATAATCAGTTCACAGTTCCACATGTCCAAAAGGAGTAGGAAGAAGCAAAGCTTATTAAATCCTACCCCTCCATCTGGTACTTTTACAATCAGTAACTGTTACATTTGTTCACTTCCTGCTTTCATAATATAGTTTAATTTTATTTAATTGTATTTTTTAATTTTAAAAAAAATGTTTTTAATTTTTTAAATGGTTTTATTTCATTTGAACATGCATCAGATTACAATTGAATGCATCACATAATCAGTTCACAGTTCCACATGTCCAAAAGGAGTAGGAAGAAGCAAAGCTTATTAAATCCTACCCCTCCATCTGGTACTTTTACAATCAGTAACTGTTACATTTGTTCACTTCCTGCTTTCATAATATAATTCAAGTTTTGTTTTTTGTTTTTTTTTTCTGTTGGTGAATCCTATTACCTGAATTGGTAGCTGGAAGGTGCTAGTCACTGTCGTCCTTCCATAGAGAGGAAAAGGAGCAACATAAACCAGCACACCTAATGTAATATTTGAACCTATAAAAGTACTTATTGCATAACAACAATAAGAATAGAAAATCTGTCAAATTTTAATGAGGTCTGTAAAAAAATTATTAATTATTATTATTTTTTATATAAATATTTTTTATATCAAAGATAGGTATGTATGTTCAAATGCTTAGTTAAGACTGGTAAAAGTCAGAGCGAGGCCCAGATCCCTGCATCATTCACATTGGAGTGTGTAATGGAAGTGAAAAGATCGGGCATCAAACATTTTGCTCCTTTTCTCCACCCTGCATGTCAAGATCTGGACCATGACTGCTGATTGAGAAATGATGAGGGCTGGAGACCCGCTGGAAAACACACTGTAGGTTTATTTTTTCTTCTTTTCTTCTTCTGTCCTCTCTCATCGTCCTCTACTTTGCATCCATCTGTCTCGTCCTCTGTGCTCCTTTCAGCGCCAGCCTCCCTGCTCTCCTCTATCATGCTCACTAAACTAGGCACAGCGGCTTTTTCTCTGCCGGCCTTTTGTCCCTGCTCAGGGAGACGTTTGGCACACAGAGGATCGTGTTACAACTTTCATTTCCTGAATGTTTTTCTTTTTTTTTCCTAGCATGGAACCAAGAAGGGTATTTTATCCGGTTCTGCGGTATAAAGATGAAGGGCAAAAGGGAGGGGAGATGGCAGCTCATATTCGGGGTGCTGTCACTCCAACTTCGCCAAACAAATAAGTGGACATATAGCTGCAGGGAAGTAAGGAAGGTATGGCTGCAGAGATGTTTGGGCTTGGCCCAGTATGTTTAGAAAGGAGAGGGTCCTTGAGCTATTTGTGAGCCCCATGTTGGGTGAGGTGATGTCCCTTGGGAGTGTGAGTTAGATTTCATTATCCCATATCCCATACCCCTTTCCTCTTGTTGTGTCTGCCACGCCTGCCCATCCCATAGACAGCCTCCAGCCAGAAGTGGTGTTTGCTTGGGTTTTCATGAAAGCTTTAGAGCGGTGGAGGGTATCAATTATTGATCAGGTTGAGATATAATTCCTATCATGTGGTATAGTAAACCCAGTGGACATTCCTGTGAAGGCCAGTGAGACTGACTGCTGTTTATCAGCTGACATGAAGTTGTATGACATCCACATCAGCGGTGTAGTGCATCAATTGTGACTTACCCCCACCACTTTGTCCCGTGAGCCGAGTTCTAGTCGGATTTCGGTGATGAGGAACGTAGTTCCGGTTACTGGGTTAAAGGGTTTGACTTCTCAGAACAATATGCGTTCAAAAGAGTCGCCTGTCCATTGTTGTGTATGTGTTATACCCCCCCCCCCACACACACTTTTTCCCGTGAGCCGAGTTCTAGTCGGTTTTCGGTGATGAGGAACATAGTTCCGGTTACTGGGTTAAAGGGTTTGACTTCTCAGAACAATATGCGTTCAAAAGAGTCGCCTGTCCATTGTTGTGTATGTGTTATACCCCCCACACACACTTTTTCCCGTGAGCCGAGTTCTAGTCGGTTTTCGGTGATGAGGAACATAGTTCCGGTTACTGGGTTAAAGGGTTTGACTTCTCAAAACAATATGCGTTCAAAAGAGTCGCCTGTCGATTGTTGTGTATGTGTTATACCCCCCCCCCCCCCCCCCCCCCACACACACACACACACTTTGTCCCGTGAGCCGAGTTCAAGTCGGATTTTGGTGATGAGGAACGTAGTTCCGGTTACTGGGTTAAAGGGTTTGACTTCTCAGAACAATATGCGTTCAAAAGAGTCGCCTGTCCATTGTTGTGTATGTGTTATACCCCCCCCCCCCTTTGTCCTGTGAGCCGAGTTTTAGTCGGATTTCGGTGATGAGGAACATCGTTCTGGTTACTGGGTTAAAGGGTTTGACTTCTCCAAACAATATGCGTTCAAAAGAGTCACCTGTACATTGTTGTGTATGTGTATGTGTATGTGTATGTATGTGTTATATGACATTATGGAAAGCAGGAAGTGAACAAATGTAACAGTTACTGATTGTAAAAGTACCAGATGGATGGGTAGGATTTAATAAGCTTTGCTTCTTCCTACTCCTTTTGGACATGTGGAACTGTGAACTGATTATGTGATGCATTCAATTGTAATCTGATGCATGTTCAAATGAAATAAAACCATTACCATTACTGTTTTTATCTTGTCTCTCCAAAGTTATTTGGATATCCGATTCTCCACTATCAAACCTGGGTTTGTCTCCAGAATATGAATAATTGCTATATGTTATATAGCTTCCCGGCATATTTCTTTTTTTCCTACTTTCTCTTGATTACCCGTGTATTTTATCTAAGTCCTTATCTAAGTCCTTGTAAGGTAATGAAACCTTCCCCTTTCACAACAAGATAATGTACATAACACTGTCCTTCATTTGACGTACAACATGCTATTTAACACCTTAAAGTCAGGGTTAATCAGCGGTCTACTCCTCCGCCTCCATGTCTTCTTCTCTTTCTTCGTCGGGGTGATCCATCACTCAGCTGGCCGGGAGACAGAGATGAATATTTCTTTCAGCTCAGTCACATAGTAGCTTCCTCTCGGATGGTCGGTTTCCTACTCTTGCGGGTTTTGAACTTGTGGCCCCATCGGAGTAACTAACCTTTTTTGGGTCATATATCATCAGACTCTATAGTGTAGGAAATGGGCTGTAGTCTATTTATTTTTTATTTCTTCACTTTCTCACGGCCCATTTGCAAAGACAAAAAAAAAAAAAAACGGTTGTTTACATTTTCCAACTTAAACAGACACTCCTTTGAACGGGAGTGTAGAAGTGGAAGTCTTTGAAAATGATAGGATTACCACAAAACGGTACTTCTGAAAAGCATAAGATATGCACACGAATGTGGATTTGTGCAGTCTGGGCACGCACAAATATGTCACGGTCAACAGTAATGGCGGAACACAACATTGTGTAAAACTGTACTGAGTACTGTACTTACAAAGTCTTCATTCCCAAAGTTTTTGCAGATCTGTGTGGCCGGGAATTACATTGCTGCCTGTATTAGGGATGAGCATAATAAATGAGGGATCAATGAATTGATCAGGAATAATTGAGATGATTGTTTGAATTTGATTTTTCACCATAATGCAGTTGATGTAAAGTGGAGTGCACTACAGTCTAGACTAGCTTTTGGTTTAAAGAACATTAACAGCGGCTGCATTGCGGACGAGTGGTTCAGAGACCCGGTTCAATTCCACCCTCGGCCATCTTTATGTGGAGTTTGCATGTTCTCCCCGTGTGCATGTGTGGGTTTTCTCTGGGTACTCCGGTTTCCTCCCACATTCCAAAAACATGCTAGGTTTATTGGCGACTCCAAATTGTCCATAGGTATGAATGTGAGTGTGAATGGTTGTTTGTCTATATGTGCCCTGTGATTGGCTGGCGACCAGTCCAGTGTGTACAGACAGCTGGGATAGGCTCCAGCACCCCCGTGACCCTCGTGAGGATAAGCGGTAGATAATGAATGAACATGATTCCAACAGTAAAATATGGTGGGGGTAGTGTGATGGTCTGGGACTGTTTTGCTGCATCAGGGCCTGGAAGACTCACTGTGATAAATGGAACCATGAATTATTGTGAATATGCAAATATGGGTTGCACGGCGGATGAGTGGTTAGCTCGCAGGCCTCACAGCTAGGAGACCCGAGTTCAATTCCACCCTCGGCCATCTCTTTGTGGAGTTTGAATGGGTTTTCTCCAGGTACTCCGGTTTTCCTCCCACATTCCAAAAACATGCTAGGTTAATTGGCGACTCCAAATTGTCCATAGGTATGAATGTGAGTGTGAATGGTTGTTTGTCTATATGTGCCCTGTGATTGGCTGGCCACCAGTCCAGGGTGTACAGACAGCTGGTGAGGATAAGCAGTAGAAAATGAATGAATAATAATAATAGAAGAGAATGAATGAATTGATAGTTAGGATAGTTGAACAAGGAAGTAAAGTCAAACTTTCTTGTCTGTTTTTATGTAGAATTTCAAAAACCAAAGGAAAACCTTTTCCTGTTTTACCAGATTGTTGTATGCCTAGCTTCCGTTCTCCTCTCTTGCCCCCCCCACACACACATACAGTATGTATACACACAATGACTGCATGTGCCTCTGGGCCAGGCAGGAACATTGTCAGATCCATACATCATTGGTAAGAAAATCTCTCTTTACCCCCCCTCCGCTTCTCTTCCTCCCCTCTAAAAGGCAGCCTGAAAAGATCCTTTTGTCCCTCATCACCCTCCCTCCTTCCCTTCATCACCCCCCCCCCCCCCCTCCTCCTCCACCTTGTGATTATGGATACCTGGCTGGGATTGTGTCACACCCCGGGCTCCTGTGTGCGCCAAAGCTTTATCTGCCGTCAAACCACGTATGAGGGCACTCACCCCAAAAAGTGTTAGGTTCCTCATAGATCACATGCACACACCCTGACGTTGCCAGCCAAAACGCCAATGTAGCCAATGTATTGGCCGACGGCGCGGGCTCATGCTCTGCATGTTTATTTACACACGTCCAAGCCCTTCCTGCTGTTGATTTAGAGCCACTGCCACTTTACAGCCATGACAAATTAAATGCCCCGTTGACGACTGGAACCCTGTTTGCCATCAGCAGCTGCTGCTGTTGGCAACGATGAACCCAACCTGCCCTTTTTTTTTTTTTATCATTAGACACATGGTGGCTTATACTGCACATACATTTATAAAAGACACATTTCTCCTATTCGGAAACAAGGGATTTGAGAGTGATTAGAAGCGTAATAACCGGTTTCCGTATCGGATATAAGTTGAGTCTCTTGCACATCCTGAAGGTGACTGATGGCGCGGTATACTGTCATGTGGCCCCCGCAACGCCTGTTTAATCCCGACTGTGTCTCTGCTCTGCCTGACTTGTTGTCATTAGATTAACAGGTATGAAGAGTCCCTTTGGTGGCTTTGTGATCACCTGTTTGTTAATTTGTGAATATTTTAGCCACACTCTGGTGCCAAGAGTCGGAGACTCCGAATGATGGGATCATCACAAGCTTGTCCTTTGACTTACATAAAAGTATTGAGATGTTCCATGAAGAATATACTGTCCTCCAAAGTGTTTCCTATGATATGTTGACCTCATAGCTTAGTATATTTATTCAAGCAATATGCCGGACCTTTTCCCACTATAGCGCATATAACTTTGCATTGTTTTTCCTTCACCAAACTTTTATAGTAAGACCCCGTTGTGCACAATCATGAGTCACGGTCCTCACTTAAGACTTTGAACATAAGGAGCAGTAATTTGTTGAATATTTTAAGTGTAATAATAGCGAAGGTCAGGGAGTAATCGGAGCTAAACATCAGCTTTTACTGCAGTTTTTAGAAGCTGTAACAAATCTGAATGTTGACCGGTTTTAATTTAGTTAAATTGAACTTGTTAATTTAATTAGAAAAGGCCGTGAAGGCGTTTCATGGCCACTAATTCACTATAACCATTTGCTGCCTTGTACTATACTACTCCAGCTAGTAATTGAGCAATCCAATGCCACAAGCTCTGCCATTTTTTTAAAAAAAGACTTTGGTAGGGACATAGAGATGCGGCGCCCCGGGATGCACAATAGCCGCAGGCACCCCTTCCACCCACTGACCCCCCAAAATGAAGCAGGGTGCTGAGTCCCTGCAGCCCTGCAATCTTTGCAATCACGCAGTAATGCTAACAGCAACTGTTTCAGATTATGCTCAGGAAATCCTCAGTGCTCTCTGCTCAAAACAATTTACTCTGACATGAGTGTGTGTGGGGGGGGGGTGGCGGGGTGTGGTGTGGTGGGAGATATATGTCCCCTACATATTCTGATCACTACATTCACTTATTACTGTTTATCATCTTTATTATTTTTATGGTTTCTGTTGAATTATTTAAAACATTGTATTCAATTGTGCTTAAATATATATATTTAGTCAGGCAGTGAACTTGACCTTTATCTTGTGTTTTTTTCCCCTTCATTTTCCTGGAGCATGTTTGCCATTTACGTGTGAGAAATCCACTGCTTTAAAGGTTGAGTACTGACTCTTTCCCATGGCCCGGAACCAATAGAACAAACTCAGTGAGTGCAAAGAAAACATGGTAAAAAAAAAAAAAAAAAAAGATAAATTTTAAATGCAAAAAATAAAAAAAATGGTGTTTACACAGCAGCCTCCTGACAAAATACTGCAAATGTGTACATTTCATTCAGGACTCTGTTTACACTATAGGCTTTCAGTGAATAGACTTTTGCCTTCACAATAGATGAAATGTATAATTAATCAAATAAAGCACCGGTTTTACACACAACTTCATATTCAGATTGCTTTCTATTTTAGAGAATAATTCACAAAAAATAATATAAATGAGACAAATGCATTTTATTTGAATCTAATGGCATGACCTGACTGGAATTTTTTTTAAAAATATATCATAAATTAAGCAAATGGGTATAATCCACTTAAGTGTTCCAATGAGATGTTTTAAGTCTTGCTGTTGTGTTTTTGTTTTTTTTGTTTTTTTACATGTAAGAGATAATAAAACCTCCTGTCAGTAGAGAATAATTCACAAATACATTAAAACAAATAATATAAGTGAGACAAATGCATTGCTTTTTTGTTTTATTTGAATCTAATGGCATGACCTGACTGGAATTCTTTTAAAAATATATAATAAATTAAGCAAATGGGTATAGTCCACTTAAGTGTTCCAATGAGGGGTTTTAAGTCTTGCTATTGTGTTTTTTTTTTTTTTTTTACATGTAAGAGATAATAAAACCTCCTGTCGGGGTGATATCCAGATTTTAAGCGCATAAAGGGATTTTGTCGTATATCAAATGTAACGACAAACAAGTCAGTCTACATAATAAGCTACAATAATGTTATTTCTTACATGAATCTGATACATTTACCAGTCCTTTTTTTTTCTTCGTCAAATAAAAACCAGCCCCCAGTTTTAAGAGCCCAAATCCACAAGACTGGAGGTTAGGGGTCCCAACAAGGAGTCCTGGAGCTGATGCGGGTGTCCGTGCATGCCGTGCACCGGCTGTGGGGCTCCCAGGCCGGGCATGGAGTACGCGGAGGCCCCCGGGTGGCCCATGTTGCCCTGAAGTAAAAGCGCTGAGTTCTGGTCGGGGCTTTGAGGGGGGGAAAACTCGTCCTCTGAGCTGGACATGAGAGACTTGCCTCCATCCAGCGGGGACAGTTGGTTCTGTTTGTTGCCGCCTGCGTTGCTGTTTTCGCTGTTCTCTCTGGAAGAAATGAAGGCAGCGTTACTCGGACTTGCATGTTGGGATTTAGCTAAGATCTGGAGATAGTTTGCGAGGCAGGAGTGAGGTGTTTTTTTTAGTCAATAACGTAACAACTTTATTTATAAAGCACTTCAACAAACAACTACAGTTAAATAAGGAAAATACAGTAAAGTAGAGTTGTACTAAAATAACACAAAAATACAATACAGCGAATAAAAAGAGTTAAATTCTCATATTATAATAAAAATACAGTTTTATCTTAATAAATCAAATTATAAAATGTGATTTGTGGAGTAAAAGAAGCAAAAAGTAAATAAACATTTTGTACTTCCGGGCAACTTTTACGCATGTACATCTAGTTTTTTTCAATTTTATTTTATTTCTATGGTATTTCTATGGTGGGAACAAGTACCTTTCTTTGGCCTCGGCAGCTCTGTCCCTCTGCCGCCTGTTTTTGAACCAGTTGCTGACCTGCGTGGTGGTCAGTCCGGTGGCCTCGGCCAGCTCCCTCTTCTCCCGCGGAGACGGGTAAGGGTTGTGCGTGTACCACTCTCTCAGGACCCCCCTGGACTTCTCCTTGAAGCAATAGCTGGTCTCCTCGCCGTCCCAGATCGTACGCGGCAACGGGAATTTCCTCCTCACCCGGTACTTCCCCACGGCTCCCAGCGGCCGGCCTCGCAGCTTCTCCGCCTCCACGTAGTGCGCCTTGAGCCACAGCTGCTGCAGCTTGGGGTGGTTGTGCGGCGAGAACTGGTGGCTCTCCAGGATCTTGTACAGCTCCCTGAAGTTACCCCGGTGGAACGCCACCACCGCTTTCGCTTTGAGGACGCTCTCGTTCTTGTGGAGGTGGTCGCAGGCGGGGAGAGACCACAAGAAGCGTCCGAGCCTCTCCAGGTTTCCGCCCTGCTGCAGCACCTCGCACACGCACGCCACTTGCTCCTGGGTGAAGCCAAAAGAGGGTAAAATAGACATGATGCCCCGGCTCACTCCACCCTGGGAAAATCCAAAAGCTGATTTTTATTTCTTTTTTCTTTTTAGTCGCGATGCAATCCTTCCGCCTTTTTTCCAAAACCGGCCTTCCTTACGATCCACTCCTCTTCACTCTTCCCCGCTTCTCCTGCGGATTTTGGATGTTGATTGTTGGGACAATTTGTTCCTGCTTGGTGATATGTCAGGCTTAAAGGGAGCCCTTGCGTTCCGGTGATTGGCTCTCTCTCTGCCCCTGCACCCTGTACAGCAGAGCTGGACTGACTTTGCAGCTCCGTTTCCTCCCCAGAGGCAGTGCGTCAGGGGCTGAAATAGGAGCGCCTCCACCTCCCCCCACCCCCCACCCCCCCACTGCAGCAGCTCCTAAACACTAATCAATTATTACAGACCTCTTATAGGCCGTATTAACATCTTTGGAGGAGGCATTGTTTGGACAAAAAACTACCTCTATCTTATTGTAAACAAAAGAAATACAACAAAAATCACCATATTGTTGGGAGTTTTGTGTTATTTTATCTGGAAGTGTGATTTATTTTGCACTTATATTGGCTTATTGCTATTGGAAAGCTTATTTTTCTTTAAAAAAATGCCATACTCAAACACAGGAAGTAAACAAACTTTAAATGACAAAACGTAAAGCGTAAACATACAATATACTGTACTGTACGGTGCGAATTAACTATCAGCCATAGACATGAAGGGGAAAGGGGGGGGGCTAAATAAGCTCTGCTTCAGCCTACTTCTTTTCAGACAAGTTGCATTGAGTAAAGATAATCCATGCAAATTACGAAGAGTGTCTGAAACATGTAATGTATAGAAAACCGGAAGCGTGTCACATCTAAATGAATTCATGACACCAATACATTGCAGTGCTTCTCATAGATAGAGGGGCGGGGCCACACAACCCCCCCCCCCACCCCCTCCTCTCCCATTGGTGTCAGGGTGACTGTGTGAGTAAACTTGGAAATTGACCCTGCAGCAACTGTACTTTTTGACCAGATAAATCAATAAATATCAGGTGCTCAGTAGTATTTCAGTTGGGGGTGTGGCAAAAAATAATGCCCCCCCCCCCCTCCCAAGGGGATCATAACAGAATATAATGGAGAACCAATGTGCTATTAAAGCCATCCAAATATAAAGAGAAAGTAGTCAGCTTTTTAAAAGTATATTTGTTTGTTTTTTTCATATTCTTTACTCTTATTATTATTATTATTATTATTCAGTAACAAATAGTGAGAATAATCGGCATAAAATAAAATATCCTGGTGGAAATTATTCACTATCATTCACTCCAGTGCCATTTTATTGTGGGTGGGTGGGTGTATTTTGACTATTTTCTTTGTGTCTAATCTTGTAGTGCAGCATATAGCCCCCGGGCTGCACTTTGGACACCGCTGGCTTGCATATAGGAGGCCCTTGTAGACAAAAGTCAACACCCACCTCCCTTAATTACATACAGATTGTATTGCATTCCCACCTTTTCACAGTCTAATAATTACCATGGCCGTTTATTTTATGAGGTGATATAATTTAATAAGTTCCTATGATAGTTCAACTTTGGTGTTGGAGTCTTTATATGAGAAACCACAACTTGCCTGAATTGGCCCATATATGGACCACCGTGTGTGTGTGTGTGTGTGTGTGTGTGTGTGTGTGTGCAATGAACTCAGTGCAAACAAATGACATTCAGAATTACACATAAAAAAATAATGTCCCATATTTGTATTATTGAATATTCCCTTTTTTTGCTCTTGGATTCTCTGGCCCCATTTGTCCCCGGGATTTAGACCCGGCACCATAGTCGTGGCTCCATGCAGTGTTTTTTCGGTGGGCTGAAACTCTAAACCGATCCATTAGTAAATGAGTTCTGTGCCACACTGCTCCTTGCTGCTGCAGTTGTTGGTTCCAGACTCATGGATCACGTTTCTTTGTCTGCACCATGTAGACTCTTGAAACCGGATTCCTTTTTTTTTTAATAAAAGGAGCAGAGTTCTAGCCCAAAATGGAAAAGAACCATTGTAGAATTTTTTTTTAATTAGGATTTGTTTTGCACAAATATACGTTTTCATAATGTAGTTATTGAAGTAAAAACGAAAAATCATTTTCAAAGTTTCTATTTTTATATAATTGACATGCAGACCGATGCACAAGGGGAGGGGCTATAGTTGCTTTGCTCAAAGGCACCTCAACAGGGAATCTTTACATGAAGTAGATTAAATTTCCATATATTTCCAATGCTAAATTCTTGCAATAATACTAGTAATTATTATACTAATACTAATAATAGTCTAATATTATTAGTACATTTAATGTTTTAATAGTTATTATCATTAAGTTTGTTGTTTAAATAATCAACAACAGACCAGATTGATGCAGTGGGAAAAAAAACCAATGTAATTATTTATTTGTCCACTGCAGTGCAATCTGCGCATGTGTGTATGAACATCACGTGCACGTTGCTGGGCAATACAAGAAAAAGGATCTCTCACGGCTAGCCTGGCTGTGTAAAAAAGCTCATGGCTCCGGTAAATGAGCTGTCTGATGAGCAGCTCTCGGGTTTCTCTAATATCTCTACCACATTGCGACGCGCCTCCTCCTTTAACCCCAACAGCCCAGGGGGCCAAATTATTTCAAGATGTCGACTCTCCGCCTCCACTTCGGCCACGGCCAGGCCTTAAGCCTTCCCTTTTTACCCCTCATAGTAATACAGTACTTTTTTGGTGGAGACTCTGGGTAACTAATCGCTCATGAACGACACCATACCTGCCAGTGACTTCAGTTCAAAAAATAGGTTCTGTTTTAATTAATGGCTTTATTTTTACACTTTATTTTGCCATTTTAGTGCTTTCAATATGTGGATTATTCTTATCATATTATAATAAAAAAACGCCACTAATTTAATTTTATTAAATGTTAATTGTCACAACGAGGTATAGCATGTTTGCACTCAGCGTTGCCTTGGAAACCAATGAAATGCTACATTTCACTCCAGTCGAGGAGAGGGGGGGAAAAATATAAGAGAGTCTCGACTTGGGAACACACAAGAGCACGCTTCATAAAAACGTCACCATCAAAAGGGTTCCCATTATAGGAGGGTTTATGTTTGTAAAATATGGAGGAAAAGTGAAACGGCCCACAGATGTTTTTTTTTCACTCCATCTAAATCCAAACTGCTATTTCAGCTGCATTGAGTGGACGAACGCTGCTGTTTAAAATTAGACCGATAAAGTCCTACAAATGTGACTTTTTTAATTTATTACTGTGGAGAAAAAAAAGCCAAATAGGAATTTTTATCGTCATGTGGAATTGACAAATCAATTAATGGTCAAATAGTATGTATTTGCTTGAGTGCTCTCCATGTCCCACATTAAAAAAAGGCCCTCAAACACAACACACAACTGTTGACATGAGTGAGTTAAATGAAATTGGAGCTGCAATTATCAGCTTAACAGAGTTTCCTGTCATGTTGGAAAATTAGACCTGCTACAAGTGCGTTGGGCTTCGACCCCCCCCCCCCCCCCCATCATCAAAATCATTACGCATTTCCTCCAGAGGGGCCGACTCCGCAAATGCATCGCAATTACAGCCCTGCGCGTTTACTGCCCTGCGGTCCGTAAACACACCACAAGCTAAGTATTTTGTTAGGGGAAGGGAGGGGGTTGTTTTTTAAGGGGTGCAGGATTGCCGAAATAAACAAATTGCACAGGCTGATAAATAATATAAACAAACACAGGGATGATACTTGTGGAGATCATGTTTGCATGCTGGCAGGGAGGGGGCGCCATCTCCAATAGTAACCCCCCTTTTGTGTGTCTGTTTTCCACTTTTGCCTTTCCATGAACTGAAAGCAGCACAGGTTCTTTTATTTATTCCACATGCTATTGTTCCTACAAACAGGACCTTCTCGCAGCCTGGGGAGAACTAAACTCTGCATCTGCCGGGAGCAGCGGGGGAAGCGGGCCCAGTAGTGGTGGGTCTGTATGAGCCAGGCTGGTACCCGCCGACCCCTGCCCTCTCATTAGTGGGACGTGGAGCAGTGGAGTACCGTGCTCCACAGGTCATGTTACATATGGCTTGCAGTCTGCTGCGCCGCATTAAATGTCAGCTTTGAAAGCATCTGAAAGATCAGAGGTCAGTGTTTTTAATAAGGCCGGGGGTTCTGGGGGGTTCCCTGCTTCTTTTTTTTTTTTTCCTGCATTTGTTTTAAAAAATATGGATAAAACAGACTAGGATGTTCATGAGAAATTCATTCATTCATTTTCTACCGCTTTCATTCATTTTCTACCGACAAACAACCATTCACACTCACATTCATACCTATGGACAATTTGGAGTCGCCAATTAACCTAGCATGTTTTTGGAATGTGGGAGGAAACTCCATGCAAACTCCACACAGAGACGGCAGAGGGTGGAATTGAACCCCTGGTCTCCTAGCTGTGAGGTCTGAAGGTCTGAGGCTAACCACTTGACCGGCGTGCAGCCCAGCTAACTAACATTCATTCATTTTCTACCGCTTTTTCCTCATGAGGGTCGCGGGGGGTGCTGGAGCCTATCCCAGCTGTCTTCGGGCGAGAGGTGGGGTACACCCTGGACTGGTCGCCAGCCAATCACAGGGCACATATAGACAAACAACCATTCACACTCACATTCATACCTATGGACAATTTGGAGTCGCTAATTAACCTAGCATGTTTTTGGAATGTGGGAGGAAACCGGAGTACCCGGAGAAAACCCACGCATGCACGTGGAGAACATGCAAACTCCACACAGAGATGGAATTGGGTGGAATTGAACCCTCGTCTCCTAGCTGTGAGGTCTGCGCGCTAACCACTCGATAGCCATGCAGCCCACATTATTATTATTATTAATCTTCTTTTGTCTCTGGTATTATACGGGAGCCAGGCAACAACATTTTGTTGGCTATTTCACTGCTGTGTTATTGTGCAATGACAATAAAGGAAGTCAAACAACCATTCACACTCACATTCATACCTATGGACAATTTGGAGTCGCTAATTAACCTAGCATGTTTTTGGAATGTGGGAGGAAACCGGAGTACCCGGAAAAAACCCACACATGCACAGGGAGAACATGCAAACTCCACACAGAGATGGCCGAGGGTGGAATTGAACCCTGGTCTCCTAGCTGTGAGGTCTGCGCGCTAACCACTCGACCACCGTGCCACCCGTTCATGAGAAATAAACTACAATAATTATGTTCCTTTCTCCCCGCATAGGCGCCGAGATGAAGTCGGATTCCCTGCGCCTCCCTGCGCCTCCCGCTTGCTGCAAATGGGATATTGTTCAGGCCTATACAAAGCTGTTTTCAGCCTCTTCAATATTGCAGGAGGGGGGGGTCACCTGATACCTAACAATCAGCTAATCCACTGCCCATGGCGACGAGGTCACCTGTGCACAGGTAACTTTATCCCGGCCTCGCCCTCCCTTCCTGCTTGACTCACCCGTTTGTCTCTCTCCCTCTGTGTGCCTTCGCTCCAACAATGAGCACAGACAAATAGGCTCTGTTTATATGCACCATCGGTTCGATCACATCCTTTGGCCAGAATGTCAGCGCTGCAGGCGCTCTAAGGGTGAAGTAAAATAGCAAACGTGAAAACCCGGCCTCTTTCTTATCTTTATATATGTTGTTTTGCTCGGGAAAAACACACATTCGGTGGGAATTTGTGCATTTACAGATAATCCCCCGAAGCCATGTGAGGAGTCGAGGATCTCAGCGTCTGTGAGTGACAGCACCTCAGATTCATTCTTCCACATGTCGGTTGCAGAGAAGAGCAGTGGGGGGATGTTTGGCCTTCGCTCAAGGGAAGGGCCATTGGATGGGGCTGCGTGGAGCTCAAGACCCCCCACCCCCAAAAGGCTTTACCTCTGGAAATCTCATTGCTGTTTATTTGAATTACAGGGGCTGAGATGAGAAAAGGAGGGCTAATGAAGTCCAGGTTTCCAGGCATGTGCAAACAATCATGGCAAGGTTTTTTGCAGATAGAGCAAGCAGCAGGATTACAGCAACGCTTGCCCCCCCCCCCACCCCAAATGCCCCAATCCTCTCAGTTTGGCTACTTAAATGACGGAGAAGACATACATCTGTCATTAAAACACACGTCATGTCAAAAAGCAGCAAAGATTAAAAAAAATCCTTTAACTCTTTTTATAAATATAAACTTTTATTGCAGTACTGAGATTTAGAAAAATACATTCACATAATTTCAGATAACAAACATATACGTCAAACTAAGATTTAAAAAAAATGCCCTTCACTAACATTTAGTATATGAAGTTAAAGCACTGATGAATTGGGTAACCAAAAAAAATGTGATGCATTCAGAGATATGAATGCTGTTTCTTGGCCGCAAAGGCTGAAATGTGCTATTATGGTCATGTATGACAGGGAGAATGAGGCTCCTGTGGTTTTAAAAAAAAAAAAAAAAAAAAAAAAAAAAAAAAAAAAAAAGTACAGGACCCACTTGACAAATGGCCTCCACATTCTCTTGTCTCATTCTAATTTGACACCCAGCAAATATTCCAGTGACAGCAATGGTGGAGGTGATGGTAAAATCTCTGAATCTGAGCTGTTATTGCCTTCAAATAGCAGAGCTTCAGTGTTATTCACTATGAAAAAAAAACAAAAAGTGTCCACAACTGTCTGACGCCATGCAAAAAAAAATAATAATAATAATTTTTTCGCCCCTTGTTGTTCTCACTGTAGGTGTTTGCATTTGCAGAGTCACGTTAAACCGAAACACGATCGAGCGTAGCATCATCACGCCTATTTAACGTAGCGGCAGGCATTATAAACAACATACGATCGACATGTGAACCCACAGTGTGACCTTTTCATTCACTGTTGACGCCAGTGCTTGAAAATAGCATTCACTTGCTGAAACGTGCCCATTTGTCCATGCTCGTCAAACCCTAGTGTCGTGCCCGTAGTGTCGTGATGGTAGTGCAAACCCATAAAAAAAAAAAAAAAAAAAAAAAGGTACACTCATCTTTGAGACCGGAGAGGCAATTTAAGGTGCTTACTGAAGGGCACTTTGTCGGAGTTGAGCAGCTTTTTGTGTGTTGAATGACTTATTGTTTTGTACACGCATTGCGCGGTCCTTCAGTAAAAACTGGCCCACTTCCACAGACAGGCACCCCCCCCCCCACCACTGACCTTTTTGGTTTGACCCAGATGACGCATTTAGTTTGGAGGAACATCCTGGTCACGTGACTTGCGGCATGCATGCCAGCACCTGCTTCGGCAAATCAAGTCCACTCAACAGGAAGTAGCAGGTGTTGTTTGTGAAACTGCACTTTTCAACATGGCGTGGATTTTCACAAAATGTGAACGCAACATGTTATTAATTATTATTTTTTTGTATAAATGTCCAAGCCTTCTCTCTTACTAGAGTGCATCTTTAAATAATTTAAGAGTTAAAAGAAATGAATGGTAAAAAAAAAAATGCACACACACACAATAACACACACACACACACACACAAACAAAAGCGTCATCATATCACTGCTTTCATGGACATGAGTGCTTTTGCTTTAAGGTTAAAGGTCAGCCATGTCCTGATCCATCTGCACTGTCTGTAGTTTGGCTAACTCCTTCCCCTCCACGGGTTCCATGTCGCCGCACATGGCCCGCACCATGTCAGTCACGCCCGCCGGACTCGAGCCGTCCGTTTTGTTTTGGGACAGGCTCATATAGTCACTAGTCATGCAGGTGCCCATCAGGTGCGAGGCCTGACCCGCACGGACTTCGTGGTACTTTACGGGCTGCAGATGGTGACTGCTTGGGTTCGTTTGCGCCATCAGCGGCGTGCTAACAGTGAGGGTGGTGTACACGTCAGGGCTGGATGCAGTAACGGCGGGGATTTCTGCCGTGTCCGAGACCGGAACCTGCGTCGATGGAGCGTCTTCAGATCCGGGATTGGAGTAGCCGATATGCACGCCTGGGTCCAAGTGGAGCCCGTGGTGGTACGAGGAGTACACGCCTCCGTCCAGAGGTTCCTTCTTGATGGGCGGCTGGCTGACGCTGCTCATACTGTAGAGGACGGTGCTGTGGTGCAGGGAGGTCATGGTCAAGGAATCATCGCTGGCGGAGCTGACTGCGATATCGCTCAGAGGTATCGTACCTGCGGCCAGACCAGACAGATCAATACACATGTAGTAAATCCCTTCTCACTTCTCATATTGTACAGAAACGCAGCTGTTGTGTGTCTTGCACACTTTCTGTTGTCGGAGCCTGCGGCGCCTCAACAGCAAGCTTCCTTTCAATTAGGTGTGAATTCTCTGCACAATGTCAAAGTAAGTGCATTTTTTTTCCTTTTCTGCGTGTGTTTCTTTCATGGCGTCTGATTCCCTGAATCGCGTTTCGCTCCTCCTCCAACTCTGGAGATCAAAAGCATCGTGATGATGAGTGATGGCGACAAAGGACCACCACTCACTCTTGTTCTTCAGGTCTTGTTCTTCATTTATATTTCTCATATGGGTTTAATTTTGCTGTATTCGATCGAATGCAGGGGTCTCAAACATGCGGCCCGTGGGCCAAATGTGGCCCGCAGGACACAAGTTTGAGGCCCCCGTCTTGATATGAAAGTTTGATATGCAAGTTTGATATGGATGCTGTACGGTATCATGTACCCAGAAAAAAATTATTACGTTTGATTAATGTTCATGTTAAAGGTTAAATAACTGTTAATAGTTATCCTCCCTATCCGTGTGGAAGTGGTAAGTTTTTGGCTATTTAAGTTTAAAGGAAATAACTTGAAGGCTACCGTTTAGGTCGCTAGCTCTCTAGTTTGCGAGTTAGCATGTGTCTCAAGACCCTGCAGTTGCGCAATATGTTGTAAATAAAAAGAGTATAAATGTGACTATAGTCGTGTTTTGTCATGTCTACAGGGCTCTAATAATGCTTTGTTAATTTTGTAGGCGATCTAATGCAGGGGTCTCAAACACGCGGCCCGCGGGCCAAATGTGGCCCACAGGACACTAGTTTGAGGCCCCCGCCTTGATATGAAAGTTTAATGTTAGTGCGGCCCGCGCAAGTTTGATATGGATGCTGTATGGTATCATGTACCCAGAAAAAAATTATTACGTTTGATTAATGTTCATGTTAAAGGTTAAATAACTGTTAATAGTTATCCTCCCTATCCGTGTGGAAGTGGTAAGTTTTTGGCTATTTAAGTTTAAAGGAAATAACTTGAAGGCTACCGTTTAGGTCGCTAGCTCTCTAGTTTGCGAGTTAGCATGTGTCTCAAGACCCTGCAGTTGCGCAATATGTTGTAAATAAAAAGAGTATAAATGTGACTATAGTCGTGTTTTGTCATGTCTACAGGGCTCTAATAATGCTTTGTTCATTTTAATTTTATTTATTTATATTATTTATTTTTCATCGTATTTTGTGTAGAAAAATAAAAATTAAGATATTTGAGAACAGTGGAATGTTTTATCAGAGCTTTTATTGTAGAAAATCGGAACCAAAGCACTGAAAAAGTTTGTATATTTTTCTGTTTTTAATAAATGCGTTTTGTTTCTTTTTGGAAAACCTCATGCGGCCCAGCCTTGCCCAGACCCGAGCTCCAGTGGCCCCCAGGTAAATTGAGTTTGAGACCCCTGATCCAATGTAAAGAACCCACCTTGCGTGATGGATGAGGACGACGACGGCGAAGAAGAGAGCTGCAGTGGAGGAAGGCCGACGTCGCTGTTAAGCAACGAGCTTCCGTCACCGTCAGAGACTCCGCTCGGTACCTGCACCAGACTGTATCCGCCCAGCGAGGAGCTGAACGTCAGCACGGAGGAGCCTCCGTTCTGGGACGCCATGGTGTGAACCCCCTCGAGCTTCACCTGCCCTCCATTCACACAGCCCGAGTAGGAAGAGGGGTACTGCAGGGTCGAATCCTCCGCAGAGCCTCCCAGTCCTTTCTCATGAACGTCCATTCCAGAGCCGCCCAGCAGAACGCCGCCGGACGGCCTCAGAGAATTGAACGCCATTGGTTGGATGCCCAAATTGAGCCCGTTGAAGAGGATGTTCCCGGGTGAGTGGAGGTAAGACGAGCCACCGTTGTGAAACACAGCCGAGGAGGCGCTATTGGTGACCAGGCTTCCGTTGTAGAGCCCCCCGCTGTTGGATGCGGGGCCCATTTTGATGTCCCCAATTTGCTGGATGACGACCCCACTATCCAGTGGCCCCGTTTGAATTGGGAGGCTCCCGTGAGTGATCACGCCATCTGAGGAGTTTGAAAGGGGCCTGGGTGACAAGTCCTCTTGACCTTTGGTGGACTCATCCTCTGTGCTGTGGTTGCCATCAGATTCACTGCGGGGAAAGGAATGTAATGGTAATGGTTTCATTTCATTTCAACGTGCATCGGATTGCAATTGAATGCATCACATAATCAGTTCACAGTTCCACATGTCCAAAAGGAGTAGGAAGAAGCAAAGCTTATTAAATCCTACCCCTCCATCTGGTACTTTTATAATCAGTGACTGTTACATTTGTTCACTTCCTGTTTTCATAATATAGTTTAAGTTATTTTTATTTTGTTTTTTTTAATTTAATGAATTTTTTTTTTGTTTAATTTTTTTTATTGGTTTTATTTCATTTGAACATGCATCAGATTACAATTGAATGCATCACATAATCAGTTCACAGTTCCACATGTCCAAAAGGAGTAGGAAGAAGCAAAGCTTATTAAATCCTACCCGTCCATCTGGTACTTTTATAATCAGTGACTGTTACATTTGTTAACTTCCTGTTTTCATAATATAGTTTAAGTTATTTTTATTTTGTTTTTTTTAATTTAATGAAATTTTTTTTTTTTTTTTTTATTGGTTTTATTTCATTTGAACATGCATCAGATTACAATTGAATGCATCACATAATCAGTTCACAGTTCCACATGTCCAAAAGGAGTAGGAAGAAGCAAAGCTTATTAAATCCTACCCCTCCATCTGGTACTTTTACAATCAGTAACTGTTACATTTGTTCACTTCCTGCGTTCCAAATATATTTTAAGTATTTTTTTTTATTATTTTTAATTTTTTTAATTTTTGTAATGTATATATATATATATATAGCACATCATGACTGGTTGAAGACTCTTCATCCTTGTATTTAGCAAACATCAACTGCTTGTATTGTTTCTTGAATGGGCTCATCGTTGTGCATGAAAGTAGTCAGCAAACATCCAGTCCATTTTCCAGAACATAAATACTCTATCAGTTGGAGATTTGGTGTGTCCAAAACAAAAATCTAAACGCATTAAAAAAACATAATATATGACTTAATAAATCTTTTGCTAGGTTACATTCCTCTATGACTTTGATCTCCTTCCATGTTGCATGTAAGACTTGCCATGGGTCACATTTGTTGCTGTGTTATGAGGCTACACAGCTTTGAAGAGCAGGCTGTGCTTGGGAATGCCTCTTACCTCATGGAGAGACGACCAGCGTCAACAAGCGTGCAACCATTTGGCCGCAATAAATTCTGCTGTGTGATAAAAGCAGCCACCACCAGCAGCACCAGTAGTCGTTGTAGTAGCACAAACAAATGGCTTCAGACATTCTTACACCTTTAAATTTCTACGCCATCATTTTTTACAACTAAATTAGAATACTGAGTTGGCATCTGTCTTAGTTAAAAAGACGCAATGTAGATTTTTAATCATGTTTACTTCTTTAGTAACCTGCTGTCTTAAGACTGATTCTAACAGCTGCACCGCCTTTAAACACCCCCCAGCCCCCACCCTCACACTCTAGCCCCTCCCGGGAACAGATAACACAAGTGTGAATGGCCCTATACAAAGAATATACATATAACATTTTAATGGCGGCCATCTTTAATAGTGTGTGAATTAGAAAGGGAGGGGATGGGGGGGGAGACGGTCACCTCCACCAGGTGTGTATCAACATTGTTCACACGCACACAAGTTAATGAATATGATGCATGTTGACTTATGAGGCATACACACGCATAGCTCATAGAGTATGTATATGGAAATGATTAGTCTCATCCCCACTCATGGATCCCTCATTCAGACTGTAAAGTGTTTCTATGAGTTAAATCGTTGGTTTCCATGCCTATAAGCAAGCTAACACACTTGAAACCCGAGCTGAATGGCAACAAGCGTCATATTTCAAAACACAACAAACGTGCTCCATATTTTTAAATAACTTATAAATATATACTACATGTTCTTCTTCTTCAGTATTGTTTCACAGTGATGCATCATTGCCAGTGAATTATTATAACAAATGTGCTCCATATTTTTAAATAACTTATAAATATATACTACATGTTCTTCTTCTTCAGTATTATTTCACAGTGATACATCATTGCCAGTGAATTATAACAAACGTGCTCCGTATTTTTGTAAATAACTTATAAATATATACTACATGTTCTTCTTCTTCAGTATTGTTTCACAGTGATGCATCATTGCCAGTGAATTATTATAACAAACGTGCTCCATATTTTTAAATAACTTATAAATATATACTACATGTTCTTCTTCTTCAGTATTATTTCACAGTGATGCATCATCGCCAGTGAATTATTATAACAAACGTGCTCCATATTTTTAAATAACTTATAAATATATACTACATGTTCTTCTTCTTCGGTATTGTTTCACAGTGATGCATCATTGCCAGTGAATTATTATAACAAACTTGCTCCATATTTTTAAATAATTTATAAATATATACTACATGTTCTTCTTCTTCGGTATTGTTTCACAGTGATGCATCATTGCCAGTGAATTATTATAACAAACGTGCTCCATATTTTTAAATAACTTATAAATATATACTACATGTTCTTCTTCGGTATTGTTTCACAGTGATGCATCATTGCCAGTGAATTATTATAACAAACGTGCTCCATATTTTTAAATAACTTATAAATATATACTACATGTTCTTCTTCGGTATTGTTTCACAGTGATGCATCATTGCCAGTGAATTATTATAACAAACTTGCTCCATATTTTTAAATAACTTATAAATATATACTACATGTTCTTCTTCTTCAGTATTGTTTCACAGTGATGCATCATTGCCAGTGAATGATTATAACAAACGTGCTCCATATTTTTAAATAACTTATAAATATATACTACATGTTCTTCTTCTTCAGTATTATTTCACAGTGATGCATCACTGCCAGTGAATTATTATAACCTGAATATGGAGTTTCCACTGACAAAAGATCATTCAGGATTCTAGTTTTCACGCCTCACCTTTTGGACTGAGCCTCGGAGGGGTTTCTGTCCCTCTGTCTCCTGTTCTTGAACCAGTTGCTGACCTGGGTCAAGGAGAGTCCGGTGATCTTGGCGAGATTGCGTTTCTCAGCCGGAGAGGGGTACCGGTTCTGGTTGTACAGGTCCTTGAGCGCGTTCCGGGACCTCTCCTTGAAGCAGTACACCGTCTCCTCGCCATCCCAGATAGTCCTGGGGAGAGGGTACTTTCTCCGGATCCGGTACTTGTCCACGGCGCCTAGGGGTCTCCCCCGCGCTTTCTCTGCCTCGGTGTATCGGGCCTTGTACCACAGATCCTGCAGGAAGGTGTGGTTCGACGGGGTGAAGCTGTGGTTCTCCAGGATACTGTAGAGCTCCTGGTAGCGAGCCTGGTGGAACGCGACTAGGGATTGCGCTTTGAGGATGCTTTCGTTGCCGCGCAGCAGGTCGCTCTGGGGCAGGGACCAGAGGAACCGGGCCAGGCGGTCCACGTTGCCGCCCTGCTGCAGCGCCTCGCACACGCACGCCACTTGCTCCGGGGAGAAAGCCAGCGAGGAGGCGGCGCTCACCAGCAGCTCCGTGCGCACCGCGTCCGCGTTGGGTGCCGCTCGCTCCATGGACAACTCGGCCGCCTCCAGCCCCGCAAGCTTGATGCACTCCCGCTCGTCGACGTCCTTCACATTTTCCCTCTTGATTGCATTCGCTGTGGTGACTTCTCCAGCTGAAGAAGAAGACATTTTTTTTTTTTGGTTGCTCAAGGCTTCCCTGGTCGAGTCACTCCTCCCAGCTCGATCAGGTTACCTCCTCGCCATGCGAAGGCGATCGGATATCTGACAGCAGCTGTAAGCAGATACTTCTCCCTCTCTCTACCCCCAAAAGCCTCCCAATGTGACTTTTTACTCCACGCAGACTGCAAGTGGAAGGAGACACGCCGAGGTCTATGCGCTTGAGAGCCACGCTATTGGCCGCCCGAGGCCCCCGGGAGGGAGGAGCGACAAGGATCCAGACTTCCAATGTTTGCTTTTTTTTCCAGCTGTCACTCATACAAGCTCCACGGTTATCGTCCGACAGCGCTGCTCACCTGTGCGAGGTGAGCAGAGCGTGACCGTGGGAATGAACTTTATCGAGGAAGTGTCTGTCTGGTTTACGCAAATAAACAAACTTAAGTCCGAACTGGGAACTCCTGGGGCGGTGGTGGAAAATGCGGATTTAGGCCCGCAGATTTTTTTTTTATTATCCGTGGTATGGTGGCCGATAAGGGAAAACGCGCAAAGATTTTAATACTCAAAAATACTGCAAATGTCCGAAAATGTACACAAACCCTAAAAACAACTGTACTCGGGTGTGTCTTTCCTGGGATCTTTGTGTATTCTGGTAATTTTCAGCATTTGTCCCATGTACAGTGAATTAACATAAACAATAACAATAAACCCATTATTATTATAATTATTATTATCCTAAATCAGGTTACACAGCAGCCTTAAATTGATTGATGTATTGCACTACACACGTCATCAAGGTACTGTTTCATACACAGGTGTCAAACCCAAGGCAAGTGGGCCACATCCGACCCTGTCATATCATTTTATATGGCCCACCAAAAAAAGCCCAAATATGCACTTATCTTTCAATATTGTTAATGCATTTTTTATGCTGTTATCGTTATATTAGAAATGTTTTTGTGACCAAAACCCTTTTCACTGTTTTTCCTTGATTGCATAATTTCAAAAGCAGTTTGTTAGCAAAAAATATTATATACGTATGATTATGACAAATGTATACATTTATGTTGTTTCATTGTGATTTAATCAAAAACTGAATGTGGCCCTTGGTGAAAATCAGTTTGACAACCCTGGTAGTGAAATCCAATACAATAGGTGCATTATTATTTTATTATTATCAGTAGTAGTAGTAGTAGTATTTTACAAATCTAATAATTTCAAATGTAATTATTAATGTATTTTGAATAAACCCAAAAATGATGAACAGAATGTTAGCTTTATATCATATAGTTTCAGTAAAAATTGAGCATTAATGTTCTATTATTACTATGATATATTAGTGTTTATTGTTGTAGGTTTTTTTGCTCACAAATAAATAACATTTCACACATGGTCTGGGTTTTTATTACTGTACTTTAGAGATGTAACATAAAAATGTTAATTATAATATAATGTCTATGTGGCGTTATTCTTGCATTACACATGTATGGTTATTAGCATACGATGTCACTAAATATTTATTGTAAAACTAATAACAAGATTTGATTTGAAATTATGATTGCGCTTCCGGTTCCAAATGACATTGTGGAAAATAAAAAGAATCACGTGACTTTTGTGCGTCTCTGTACAAGTAAAACTATTCCACTTTCCAGGAGGCCTCCGTCGTTGGTGCCGTTGACGTCACTAAAGCGGAACATTACTCGCGTTTCCCATCGGACCAATTTCAATGAAACACATGCACTCGCCGCCGGAAATGTGAGCGGTGAAGCTGCAGGTTCTTCTATAAATCAGTCAATTTTTTTATACTTCTGTTACAGAGAGTAGCAAAAAAAAATGGATGACCAAGGGTGTCCGAGATGCAAAACAACAAAATACAGAAACCCTTCGCTGAAGTTGATGGTGAACGTCTGTGGACATACGCTGTGAGTACTGAAAACAAGCTAGCACTGCTGCACTATTTTACTGTATGGCACCACTTTTAGCATGTTAGCTCCTCAGATATGGTCGTCAAACACCGTTAAAGTCTTTTTGGAAAAATCCAGAGACAGTGCAGTCGTATTATTTATAATAATATCATGGATCATCATCGCAATAAATTACAATATCTTTGAAACATGTGTTTGTTTTAAAAAGTGAAAGTCATATTCCATAGATTATCTTAACACAGAGTGGAATATTTCAGCAATGTATTACATTCATAATTTTGATGAGTACAGCGTACAGTTGATAAAAATCCAAGTTTATTATCTCATAAAATGTAAAAAAAAAAAAGTGCCAAAATGTTCAATGCTGGTTATGGCTCCAATTAGCATGTGATTTGCAAACCTGCTAAACTTTTAACTAGTCTCCTTTGAGCTCCTGAAATCAAATAACTTGCACAATATTCTAATTTATTGAGCTGTGCTCATTTGCTAATCACTGTAGAGCAGGGGTCTCAAACTCAATTTACCTGGGGGCCACTGGAGCTAGGGTCTGGGCAAGGCTGGGCCGCATCACGTTTTCCAAAAAAAACCCAACAAAAACGCATTTATTAAAAACAGAAAAATATACAAACTTTTTCAGTGCTTTGGTTCCGATTTTCTACAATAAAAGCTCTGATAAAATATTCCACTGTTCTCAAATATCTTAATTTTTAGTTTTCTGCACAAAATAAGATGAAAAATAAACAAATAAAGAAAATCAATCAATCAGTAATACATAAATAAATATAATAATAAAACGGCAAATAATAAAAACTTAAGAAACCACATATAGTTGGTGGGTAGACAAATTATTTTTTCAGATTAAAATGAACAAAGCATTATTAGAGCCCTGTAGACATGACAAAACACGACTATAGCCACATTTATACTTTTTTTATTTACAACATATTGCGCAACTGCGGGGTCTTGAGACACATGCTAACTCGCAAACTAGAGAGCTAGCGACCTAAACGGTAGCCTTCAAGTTATTTCCTTTAAACTTAAATAGCCAAAAAACTTACCACTTCCACACGGATAGGGAGGATAACTATTAACAGTTATTTAACCTTTAACATGAACATTAATCAAACGTAATAATTTTTTCTGGGTACATGATACCATACAGCATCGATATCAAATGGGCCTGCGGGCCGCGTGTTTGAGACCCCTGCTGTAGAGTAAAAATGTAGGGGATAACATAAAGTGAAGGGGCTTTGTCAGGTCATGCACCTAATTTGTTGCACTCTCTTACACTTACTATTAACATTGTCTTTAGATTGAATAAGCCTCATGGCACTAAAACCTGTTAGCTGAGCAATTTCAATATTTCACCATGTCATCTGTTTATAAACCTGCTCATTTGAATAAAGGGTACACATATCTGTGTAAGCAGTCCGGTGTCGTAACGGTTGCCCCACACAAGAGCGTCTTTTCCACCCCTCACGCTATTTATTGACCGCACCATCAAGAAGCGGCCTTGCTTTGTCATCAGGTCACACTCAGTTTGGACACAGGGATGCATGCAGAAATGAAAAGGATTCTGCAATGGAGCATATTTTTGTGAAGTTGTTCCACTTATAGGCAAGGTCACCTTTGTAACATATGCGCTTGTTATTGTTGTTGTTGTTGTTGTATAGTGGTGAAGTGCATTGCAGCATACTTAGTTTTTATTTTTATTTTTTTGGAATATAAACAAACAACCATTCACACTCACATTCATACCTATGGACAATTTGGAGTCGCTAATTAACCTAGCATGTTTTTGGAATGTGGGAGGAAACCGGAGTACCCGGAGAAAACCCACGCATGGATTTGAACCATGGAACCGTGGAATTGAACCCTGGTCTCCTTGCTGTGAGGTCTGCGCACTAATCATCATTCAATACCATTTAACCTAGCATGTTTTTAGAATGTGGGAGAACAAAACAACCCGGTGAGAACATGCAAACTCCACACAGAGATGACCGAATGTGGAATTGAATTTGGGTGTCCTGGTTGTGAGGCCTGTGTGCTAACCACTCAACCACCGTGCAGCGTGAACAAGCGGCTCCGAATCTCTTTGTATACGGTCCAAATGTATCTATAGCAGGCCACTACTAATAAATGATAGTATGAGAAACACTGAATGAGATCCAGGACAGCAAGAGCCATCAAGCCCTGGTTGGCGAGGCATGCTGGGGGACAGCGAGAGCGAGGAGAAAGTTGAATAAATCATTAATATTTAGAAAACTAATGATATGTTTGTTTGAATCGAGATTGTGATTTTATTTTTTGATGTTTTTGTGCAGCGCTATCAGAGCCCTTTCTAGTCCTTCATTGAAATAACTGTCAACCTCTCACTAAGTCGGTGTCCATTCCACAGTGAGCTTAAGTCGACTTCCTGCCCTGGCAATGCAAGGCCAGTATCAAGCTTCTCCTGACACACGTCTAAATTTAAACTGCACCACAGCACATTTTGTATCCCTGTCACCGGGGGCGCCTGATATGTGTTATTTATTACCTTTGTATGATGACACTGGGCCCGTGTCCTTTGGGATTTGACACTTGGGCACACAGGCAGCCATGCCTAATTAAATGGAAGCGAGAGACTGTATCTGATTGCAGGAGAGTTTCATAGGTTGATGCACATCAGCAGAGCGTGAGGAGTGTGTGTGTGTGTGTGTGTTTTAAAAAATAAATCACCATAGCATCAAAACTTTAAATAAAAAATTATTATTAAAAAAAAAGCTACTCATAAATTAAGAATACATTCAATTCTGGACTATCTTAATGGCTTATATGCTCCTGATCAAAAAATGTAAAAATTAATTATGCTTATTTTTCGGCACTTTGTTTTGAGTTGTGGACTCTTACAGAGCAGCTCCACACAATAACCAGCACCAGAGTAAATATCCAAATACCCACACAGACTTAAATGCACTTTATTTATGTAACATTCATTCATTAATTCATTCATTTATTTTCTACCGCTTTTTCCTCACGAGGGTCGCGGGGGTGCTGGAGCCTATCCCAGCTGTCTTTGGGCAAGAGGCGGGTTACACCCTGGACTGGTCGCCAGCCAATCACAGGACACATATAGACAAATTCACAATTTGGAGCGTGCAAAAAAAAGCTACTCATAAATGAAGAATATAGCAATCCCTTATTTATTGTGGTCAATTAGATCATCTTAATGGCTTATATGCTCCTAATCAAAAAATGTAAAAATTTATTATGCTTATTTTTCGGCCCTTTTGTATTCAGTTCTGGACTCTTATAGAGCAGCTCCACACAATAACCAGCACTACAGTAAATATCCAAATACCCACACAGACTTAAATGCACTTTATTCATGTAACATTCATTCATTTTCTACCGCTTTTTCCCTCACGAGGGTCGCGGGGGATGCTGGAGCCTATCCCAGCTGTCTTTGTGTTAGAGGCGGGGTACACCCTGGACTGGTGGCCAGCCAATCACAGGGCACATACAGACAAACAACCATTCACACTCACATTCATACCTATGGACAATTTGGAGTCGCTAATTAACCTAGCATGTTTTTGGAATGTGGGAGGAAACCGGAGTACCCGGAGTAAACCCACACATGCATGGGGAGAACATGCAAACTCCACACAGAGATGACCGAGTGTGGAATTGAACCCTGGTTCAATGGGGGCTGCTTTGCCTGCTAACATTTTCTTTGCCATTATGTGTGTATGATGGTGGAAAAGGGAAGTTTGTTGCATTTCCGATGCGGCGACGCGAAACTTAAACCAACTCCAAAACCGGAGACGCTGACTTTTAACATGTCAGAAGTTCAGACAGGACCGTTTATTTATTTATTCATTCAGGGACACGATCCGGATGATTCATCATAAAGTGGCTCGCGACTGAGGTCTAATTTTTCAACATCTCATATGGCAAGCTTCCTGTGTAAGCAATCTCACTCTTGGGGATGGAAGTTCTTTTTTCGGATGCAGGTATCAGAGGTGAACGTGTTCTTGCAGGTTTCTTACTTTGCTTTCAATCGCTTCTATTCTAGTTTTATTTTAGGTGGAGAAGCATTTGTGATGTGGAAGCTAGGAAATAATGTTGGTAGAAGGTGGAGGCATCTTTGCCCCTGCTACCTTGCTTTCCCAGCACCCCCTTCTGTGACCTGCTGACAGCTGCAGATGGGAAAGATATAGCAGCCTGGAGCTGTGAGCTGGACAGGTGAGAAGAGGAGAAGGAGTTTCTCTGTGCCCTCCAAAGTGACAATATGGCGCTGTGTTGCTTTGCCGCATTTGAAAAGTTATGAACACAATCAAGGCACACAATTGTGAAACCGAAGAGCTGAAGAGACCCACTTCAGGGGAAAAAAAAAATGATGCCATATTGACTCTCAAAGTCTCCTCCCTCCCCTTTTTAGATGTTCACCTCTGTGCTCGCAGGATTTCCCCTTCGGAGGGTTCAGTTGTGTGGTCCATTTATGGGGCAGGGGGATAAGCTACGCCCCTGCTCTTACTCCGTGTTGATGAATGGGGCTCTTTGTGGGCCTGTGGAAACAAGCAGTAGTCCTCCATCTACCTCCATATGGCCGAGGTCTATACATCTCATGTAGCCTTGGGCCGTATTGAACATCTGCCTCTCCCAGGGTGCACTTGGGCCAAGGGGGCTTGGTGAAACGCAGATGTTCCATGGTTTCGTTTTTTTAGTTCGGTACTTTGTCCATGTCTAATTTGGACGGCGTTCGCTTCATTTAGTCGATCTTTTTAGCTTGCGCTTCTGTGGAAGCTTTAGCGTTGCATTTAGCAGGTTACGCCTGTTTGACCCACATCTGCCGTGATGCCTAAACATTCAAACGCTGTGACTCGGCACTTTTTTTCCTCCTGTTTTTGCTGAAGAGTGAAGCCGCTTACATGATGACTCTTGCATGATGGGCTTCATGACTTAGAGAGCTTCTGATGAGACACCAGCATTTGAAAGAAAGGACTCAAATGCACCACGAATATGCTGAAAAATCTCAAACTCAAGTTGGGTCCCAAAGTATTTGGATGATACCACAGTTTTTAGGATTTTGTACGCCAATTTAGTTGAAATGCAACAGTCAATATGCGATATAAGTGTAGAGTTTCACTTTTCATTTAAAATATGTCATTCAAATGTGACATTTACTTTGTAGGAATTGGAGCCATTTTGTATAAAAGACCTAACAAACCTTTCCTTTGACATAATTTAAAGGTCATTTCTTGTTTGTGTGTCTTGCCGCCTTCACTTTTTGTCTTCAGTAAGGTAAACGTCTGCTCCAACGTATGTGATTTCTAGTTCGTAGTAACGCAATTTCATAAAAAACTCTTGGCAGTACGGCATGTTAAAGTGCACTAGCCCGACGGGAATATCACTGATTGGATTTACTTGCCCGAATTTTGCTTAAACTTGCCCCGGGCCATCGGTACATCATTATTGTCGAGCCCTGATAGATGTTTTCGTAGTCAAACCATCGCTGATTGGTTGATCGCGAACAAGAACGGGTGTGGGTAAAACGCAGACTGTGGACTACGGACCGCGGTCTACATAAACGATTCTGATTGGTCCATTTCAAGATTTGCAAGGATCGGTTTGCAAATTACCACCGGAATTACGCAGTCCGTGTTTTACCAACACCCAACAAGAACCGCTTTTTAAAAAACTCTTGGCAGTATGGAATGCCAAAATGCACTAGCCCGACGGGAATATCACTGATTGCATTTACTTGCCCGAATTTTGTTTTAACTTTCCCCAGGCCATCGGTACATCGTTATTGTCGAGCCCTGATAGATGTTTTAGTAGTCAAACCATCGCTGATTGGTTGATTGCAAACAAGAATGGATGTGGGTAAAACGCGGACTGTTGACTGCGAACCGTGAACCGCGGTCTAAATAAACGATTCTGATTGGTCCATTTCAAGATTTGCAAGGATTGGTTTGCAAATTACCACCGGAATTACGCAGTCCGTGTTTTACCAACACCCAACAAGAACCGCTTTTTTAAAAACTCTTCGCAGTACGGAATGCCAAAGTGCACTAGCCCGACGGGAATATCACTGATTGGATTTACTTGCCCGAATTTTGTTTTAACTTGCCCCGGGCCATCGGTACATCGTTATTGTCGAGCCCTGGACGATATCAAGGTTGTATTTGTATCTGATGACAAAGGAATGCAGTTTTCTGCAATGGCCAAGCTCTTGTAGACGTCTTGTGACACCCCTAGTGTGGACTTAAATATATTTTTTACGATGAAAACATTAAGTTCGCAAAAAAACAGACACTCACAATTGGAAACCAGATGTTTTTTTGTGTAAAGGCAGCCAGGAACCGGAGGTGAATCCCTGTGGAAATAAAGCTCCACAGAGAGTTAATTAAAACGGTGCACTGTGCAAACGTTTATCCAAGCCCTCCACCCCATCAGGGGAGATTTAGAAGCGTTCCCATTGTCCTCAGTGTCCACTCCTCACTTGAGTGTGACTGATGGGTAAACGCCTACCTGCATAAAGGTGTGATTGATGGCTAAGCTCAGGGTTGCGCCCTCAGGTTGGGTTCTAGCGGTTGCCATAGAGACGTGTCATGACGGCGCACGAGGGAGATCTTCCACTTTGAACCCGTGTTTCACCTGAAGTTCTTCAATGTCATTTTTTTGGTTCATTTTTTTGTTTTATGACCAATGGAAGGGCCTGCTGTGTGCATGTAAGGAGCCAAAACTCCACCTGAAAAACTCATCATGACCACACTGCCATACTATACTTTTTTTTTTACTCTCTGGGAGACTGTTTCAGACATGAAGCAGACAGTCGACGTTAGCCTCACTTTGCCAAATGTATCTTTTATAGTTGAGACGATTGAGGCGCATTTTTGCATGCAGACATCTTGCATAAGTTGTTGCATGAATGCCTCAAGAGGTTGCAACACCAACTTTGACACGCTTTGCAAGTTTTTGTGCATCATACAAACCCCATCATGTGTCATTTGTTTACTAGTTTAGGCAAAATATAAAACATACGTAATTAGTGCGGCCAATGCATGTTCAGATACGTCACACGTTATCTATGATGACCTCACTAGGTGAGCTAGAGTTAGTGGACGTTAGACATCTTGCAGTTCTCCACATTCTTGTGCGGACGTAGTTGGCTGTAGGCAACACAATTATCTTGGTACTCGCTCGTATTGCTAGTTATGAGGACGGCTATACTCCTGTACAAGTTGTACACTGACTACTCTTATCTATTCAAGGTTTATTTCTTTGGTAGTTTCCCTTGAGATGTTATACTGTAGTGGTTGCTGAGTGTTGTGTGCTAACTTTTGTGAGATACTGTATATACACACACTGGACTACACATCACTTACTGCAGGGGTGTTATGGGTGCTTCAAATTTTTGAAATTTTTAATGTTGGTAAAACCTGAAAACTGATTTTGAGAGTGTTTAAACAAAACAAAACTGAATTAGGGCTGCACTGTGGAGGAGTGGTTAACGCGCAGACCTCACTGCTAAACCAAAGTTCAATCCCACCCTCTCTGTGTGGAGTTTGCATGTTCTCCCCGTGCATGCGTGGCTTTTCTCCGGGTTTCAAGATGGCCGTGACCACGGAGCTTTTCGCTTGTAATTTGATTTGACATATGCTGTTTGTGACACGGGGGTGCACGGCGGGAAAAGTGGTTAGCGCACAGACCTCATAGCTAGGAGACCCGAGTTCAATCCCACCCTCGGCCATCTCTGTGTGGAGTTTGCATGTTTTTTCCGGGTACTCCGGTTTCCTCCCACATTCCAAAAACATGCTAGGTTAATTAGCGACTCCAAATTGTCCATAGGTATGAATGTGAGTGTGAATGGTTGTTTGTCTATATGTGCCCTGTGATTGGCTGGCCACCAGTCCAGGGTGTACCCTGCCTTTCGGCCCAAGACAGGAGGGATAGGCTCCAGCACCCCCGCAACCCTCGTGAGGATAAGCATTAGAAAATGAATGAATGAATGAATCGCACAGTGAACGAGTGGTTAGTGCGCAGGCCACACAGATAGGAGACCCGAGTTCGATTCCACCCTCGGCCATCTCTGTGTGGAGTTTGCATGTTCTCCCCGTGCATGCGTGGGTTTTCTCCGGGTACTCCGGTTTCCTCCCACATTCCAAAAACATGCTAGGTTAATTAGCGACTCCAAATTGTCCATAGGTATGAATGTGAGTGTGAATGGTTGTTTGTCTATATGTGCCCCTGTGATTGGCTGGCCACCAGTCCAGGCTTTACCCCGCCTCTCGCCCGAAGACAGCTGGGATAGGCTCCAGCACCCCCACGGCCCTTGTGAGGATAAGCAGCAGAAAATGAATGAATGAATAAATGAAAACTGAATTATATCTGGTCCTCCTTCAGATGCGAGAACTGCGTGGAGATGCTGTTTGTCCGCGGCTCGGGCAACTGCGTGCAATGTGACACGCCCCTGAGAAAGAGCAACTTCCGCGTGCAGCTCTTCGAGGACCCCACCGTCGACAAGGAGGTGGAGATCCGCAAGAAGGTGTTGAAGATGTGAGTGACTGCGATGGGGAGGGAGGGAGGGAGGGAGGGAGGGAGGGAGGGCCTGGGGTGTGGCGGGGTTAATGTTTATGTCTCATCTTGTGGCTCCTCCCACTTCTTAAGCCACCTTTGTCTTCCTCATTACGTTGTTTGTTTTGTAGACAATGAGACTCCCCAGGGTGGGGGGGGGGATCAAGCGGGAAGGCTCTTTCTCTGCCAGTTTTTTTTTACTTGGCTGCCCCTCCCTGCATTTCTGTCTTTCTTTCCATCTCATCTGTCCTTTAATAGCCCCTTAATTGACATCTAATGTGTGTCTATTAGGCAAAAGGCAGACAAGCTATTATAAAATGGTTGATTTAATGGAGGATATTAATGCCAGCACATTTGTCTTTTCTCTGTCTGCAGATACAATAAAAGAGATGGCGACTTCTCTAGCCTGAGAGAATATAACGACTACCTGGAGCAAGTAGAAGAAATCGGTACAAATCCTAACTCCACTACTTGAAAACGGTGTTTTTCAGCCGCCGTAATGATTTCTCCCCCGGCGGCATGGAGGGATGTTGAACAGGCATTAGTGCGTGCCAGCTCGGGGTGTAGATCACCGGGTAGAGCTGCCAATGCTAACACATCATGAATGCCAACATGCCATAAGCCTTCAGCCCGGTGCCTTTAAGGGTCTTTTAGTCCGAGTGAGGATTTGCATCGTTTGTGTGTACATTTAAATATCACTTGAATACCACAACTGTTTTTCTCCAGATCTTGCATACAATTGAAAGTAACTGACGAATGAAAGTGATGTAACGGTTGCTCGTGTCTCCTGTCTCTGCAGTGTTTAATCTTACAAACAACATCGAAGTGGACAACACAAAGCTGAGGATGGAGCAGTACCAGCGGGAGAACCGAGATCTCATCCAGAAGAATAAAGCTAAGCTTGTACGTTATGATTACCGTAAATTCCGGACTATAAGCCAGCTACTTTTTTTTTCCCCCAAACTTTCAACCCTGCGGCTTATTCAGTGATGCGGCCAATTTATGTCATTTTTCTAACGGCCGCCAGGGGCTCTCGAGTAGAAAAGGTAATATTAAGACCGGAGGAAGACTGCAACTTCTTGTCTTGTGCATAAATTAAATTAGCGTGAACATACCCTCTTCGTGGAAAATGCAAAAAAAAAAAAAAAACGCAATGATGCAGCTTTTCAAGCTAAAAGCAATCGAGCTGTCCGATAAAGAAGGAAACAGAGCCGCTGCACGTAAACTTGGCATAAACGAATCGATGGTGAGACGCCGGAAACGGCAGCGGGAAGAACCGGAGCAATGTAAAAAGATCGCGGCGTGTTGTTACCATGTTGCTACCGTTTTACTGCCGCGTCACAGGCACCGTTTTTGTGAAGAAAGTTAGATTATTATTATTGTTAAGTTATATTATTAAAACTTTGAAAACTCTCTCTGTGTACCGTGTTTCTTTGTAAATATGTATACTGGTCAAAATCGGTTTTCCTCTAAAAATGTAGTGGGTGAGGCTCATAATCAGGAAATTAGTCCGGAAATTGCGGTATATTTATTATTAAAGAGTTTGGTGGCTGGAAAAAAAATGTTCCTTCTTCTTTTTCAACCCTTTGTTCTACATTCGGGCGGCACGGCGGTCTAGTGGTTAGCGCGTAGACCTCACAGCTAGGAGGAACAAGGGTTCGATTCCATCCTCAGCCGTCTCTGTGTGGAGTTTGCATGCGTAGGTTTTCCTCCCACATTCCAATAACATGCTAGGTTAATTGGCCACTCCATAGGTGCATATTCTGGAAGACCTAGAAAGCTTTCTGTGCGGGTTTCATTCATGTTCATTTTAAAGGTTAAATAACTGTTCATGCTGTTGATTAGGAGCTGCACGGTGGTCGAGTGGTTAGCGCGCAGACCTCTCCGGGTACTCCGGTTTCCTCCTACATTCCAAAAACATGCTAGGTTAATTGGCCACTCCAAATTGTCCATAGGTATGAATGTGAGTGTGAATGGTTGTTTGTCTATATGTGCCCTGTGATTGGCTGGCGACCAGTCCAGGGTGTACCCTGCCTCTTGCCCGAAGACAGCTGGGATAGGCTCCAGCACCCTCGTGAGGAAAAAGCGGTAGAAAATGAATGAATGAATGTTCTACATTCACCTGCTACTTCATTTTGACCACTGAACCGCAATGTACATGTGTTTTGTTTAGACCCGAGAACAAGAGGAACTGGAGGAGCTACTCCTGCTAGAACAGCAGGGCAGTGATCAGCGGAGACTGGACGTGCTGCAGGAGGAGCAGAGGCAGCTTCTGGCCAAAAAGAAGAACAAGCAGGCTCTGCTGGATGAACTGGTGAGATGCAGACATGTAGTTCAAGAAAGGTGAACAAGAATGCCATGTGTATTTTGTTGCGCAAATACGACATACTGTATGTTCCATTGCCGAGACACACACACACACACACACACACACACAGCCCAAAGGTTCATGGCTGATCATTAAGAGCTTATTACCAGTCATTGTGCTGCCGGGGTGCATTGTTGTCATTCTGCGATTCTAAAGCCTTCTTGGCTCCATTGTGTTGAGCTGCAGGCTTTGGAAGTGATTGTTCCTGCAGAGGGGCCTTCTCGAGCAACCATCACAGATAGCAGCTTAAGCTGTGTGTTTGTTTGTTTAAGGCACAGGGCCTGACCACTGTAGGCAGATGAGATCAGCCCTCACCGCCTCCCCTGGGGGGGGGGCCATCCCGAGTCCTGACATTTGTACATCCCAACGCTCACAAACACATTGTTCTCTCTCACACACAAGCACAATAAAGGATGCCTTTTTGGTGATTCCTTGACTTGTGGCTAACAGGCTGCTCACAGGCGACCTGTTGTGCTTCATCTGATCTAAAAATAAGACTCAAACGGAGGGTTTAGTGATATGCTCACAAGGTTGTGTACTGTATGTACATTTAGGGGTAAGAGTAAGACAACGTGGTGGGACTGGGATTGAAAATTGTCCCAGTGTAACCAGCAAATAATGTGCAGAATCAAATATCTTGAAAGCTAAAAGGAAGTAAATGTGCAACCCCGGCAACTCTTATGAAGATAAGCGGTAGAAAATGAATGAAAGAATGAATTAATGGATATTAATTTTGGGCAAGGGCTGCACAGTGCTTGCGACCCTCATGAGGAAAAAGCGGTAGAGAATGAATGAATGAATGAATGACATAACAGTGTGTACCAAAAATATATTGACTTATGACAAACCCATTCATGGTTGATCTGACCACACTATTGAGAATAAACAATTCAGACCTGGACAGGTAGGGCATCCGGAATATAAAAAGATCCATAAGGAAAAAGCCGAAAGAAACAAACAAAACATACAATATCTCTACAGGAAGCTAATAAATCAGTTTTTGATTCCCTTTAAACACAAAAAAAACTTCAGGCTGCCCACACCTCAATGTTGCTGCATCATCAGTGAACAACACAAGTTTGTTTTTTACAACTCTGTATGTGGCAACACACATTTTATTCCAAATATATATATATATATATATATATATATATATATATATATATATATATATATATATATATATATATATATATATATGACACCTTTTTTTTTCCTTCCCCAGGAACATTCTCAGCTTCCTGCTTCTATCTTGCTTGCCCAGCACAAGGCCCGTGTTTCCCAGCTGGAGACTGAGATCGAGCAGCAGAAACACGTGGTCAAACCCACCAATCTCTTTTCAACAGGAATTCAGATGGTGAGTGCAGTGCATGATTTTTCTTATTTACTTTTACATATTCCAAAAACATCTCTGCAAAGTGCATTCACAATAATAATAAACATAGTGTGTTGAATCTTTTTAGACCAGGGGTCTCAAACTCAATTTACCTGGGGGGCCACTGGAGCTAGGGTCTGGGTGAAGCTGGGCCGTATCAGGTTAAAAAAATATATATATATTAAAAATAAAAATATAATACAAATATTAATTATATTAAATATTAATATATATATATATATAATATAATAGACTTCAATGCTTCTGCTATACATTCCACTTTTTCAGTGCTTTGGTTCTTTAGAAAAGCTCTGATAAAACATTAAATTATTATAAATTATTAAATTATGCTAAATTAATTTTTATTTATTACTAAAGTATTAAATAAATGTTTAATGTTAATTTTTATTTTTAGGCACAAAATAAGATGGAAAAATAAATAAGCAAATCAAAAAACAAATGAAACAAATTAACTAATTTTTATTTATTATTAAATTATTAAATAAATGTTTAATGTTAATTTTTATTTTTCGACACAAAATAAGTTGGAAAAATAAATAAGCAAATCAAAAAACAAATGAAACAAATTAACTAATTAAACTTTCATATCAAGGCGGGGGCCTCAAACTAGCGTCCCCATGAGTTTGAGACCCCTGCTTTAGACTGTAATGCTGTACTTAATGAAGGCTGGTTTATGCTCTATTTTCTTTCTAAAAACTACATTTTATGTTCACGCAATACCACAAATGGATAGATTCATTCTAGACTTGGATCTATAGGAGTCTAGTGGAGTTTGGTCCTCCTTGACCGTGTAAAAGGCTGTTTCCCCTTCAGTCATGTCATCACATTCTTCTGAGCCAGAACTAGGGCCCACAGAGAGAGAGCCAGAGTCTGTGTGACCCTCGCTTTCCATGCCTGCAGAGACCTTCCATTTTTGCTGCTGTTCTGCTTTTCAGTCATTTGTTTTCATTTTACTGTGATGAGACAGGCTGTGTCATCACCTGAAGCGCCCCCCCCCCCCCCCCCCCACCAGCCCTCATGAGGCACCCTTGTCTTCCCACAGTTCAGTGGTGCGTGGGAGAGATATATACTATGCAAGGTTATCACCAAGAGACTCATGCTGGATGCATGTTAGCTTTTTTTTTTTTTTTTTTGAGGTTCTTGATTCAAGTGGGATAATCAAGTGATCTTCTACCAAGATCTTTCTACATGTTGGCACTGAAACTGCATGATTATGATGATTTCAGTTTCTTCTTCTTGTTTATTTTCAACCCTACCCATCACTGAGCTCTCCTCGTACATATGCTCTACTCAACAGAGAGTCGGGGGTGGGGTGGGGGGGGGGGCATGTGGCTTTGAATTTTCCTTCACCTCAGAGTCCAAAAGCAGGACTTGTTTGACTTGGTGAGGTTTCAGCACAGACCGGCAAATTCCTGCCGATTGCTGGAATTCATTTATCTGCTAAGTTTGGGTCCCTTGTTCCAAGACCAGTTGGAGAAAACACATCAGCAAAAATGTTCTTTCTTAGAACTCAGCAGCGACTCGGTGATGTCAGTCGGTGCTTGTGGTTAGACATTGAATGCGTCATGCAAGCAATCTATTAAGGAAACACTCTTTGGGGAAGTATTGGGACACCCGGTCATTACACTCCGTGGAATTTAATTACGGACTAAATCATGGAGTTACCCTGACGTTTGTCCATATTATGTATTTGAGTGGATCACATTGAAACTAATTAGCCAATTTCCACTTGGAATGGAATGGAATGGCCTTTATTGTCATCATACAAGATGTACAACAAGATTGGAGAGCTTCTCCTTTCAGTGCAGTAGTCAAGTTTTTAAAAAAAATTATATAAAAGTAGAGTAAAAAAAGACAATTTAACAAGATATATACAAGGTATCCAGAATATAATATATAGTATAATATATAATGTAGTGCAATGATAAATGGGTAATAGTGCAAATAATGACTGGTGTATACTGGTGAGTAAAGTCACATAAGAGTGTATTGTATTGGGTTCATTCATTCATTTTCTACCGCTTTTTCGTCACGAGGGTCGCGGGGGGTGCTGGAGCCTATCCCAGCTGTCTTTGGGCGAGAGGCGCACATATAGACAAACAACCATTCACACTCACACTCACATTCCGAAAAAAATGCTAGGTTAATTAGCGCCTCCAAATTGTCCATAGGTATGAATGTGAGTGTGAATGGTTGTTTGACTATATGTGCCCTGTGATTGGCTGGCAACCAGTCCAGGGTGTACCCCGCCTCTCGCCCGAAGACAGCTGGGATAGGCTCTAGCACCCCCGCGACCCTCGTGAGGAAAAGCGGTAGAAAATGAATGTTTAATCAAGAATAACATTTCAGTATAAGAAAAAGCAGACAACGATCGAGGTGAATGAACAGTTGTCCAATTTTACAGCCTCTAATTTTATCAACCGTGTTGATGTGCAAGTTCATCTGTCCCACTCGGAGAAAGTAGAAATTTATGGGATCGCTATCCCAGCCACATGCAACACTTTAGCCCGCCACGTCTCCCAGGCCAAGGTGAGCTGTCACTAGTGGAATGACATATCTGCTTATGTCTGAGCCCACCAATCCAAGGAACGTGAGGATGCGGAGTCTCCAGTCTTTATTTAAAGAGTGATCTAATGTCGCATCTAATGCAGCAGCTGTGTCGTGTTGTCGACCGGGAACATGCACGCAAACATCTAAGCCTGTTACTTTGGGACCCCGGTGCATAACGGCTATTCTGGTTGAGTCAGAATGCTGTCAAACGGATGCTTGGGGAAGTTAACCCCGATCCGAATGGAAAGTTGTTTTGGCCCAGGTGCGATGCGAGGGCTTGGGATGTGCCTGGTCTTGCTTCAGAAATGGCTTGGAAAAGCACACGCTAATCCGTCACTTTGTACCGGCACTATTTAAGCCATGGTGTGCAAGTGAATGCACACCAACCGCTGCCTAAGTCTGAGTAAACATCCTTTGAAGAATCAATTGGCCACTGATATCAAAAGAGACTGTCTGTCTGCATGGAAGCCAGCCAGCTTGTCCCTGTTTAAACAGGTTGCTTGTTTTTGTCTGACACATAAGACCGGTCGCTGTACTCCCTCTTTGGCACCTGCTTGTGAATATGAATTTATGATCATTACCATACAAATTTTGACATCTGGCTTCAGATCATATTGAAAAGCATGGTGACTTTGTGCCAGGAAAGTGGTGTATTTGCGGTTAGGGAGTCGTCCTCGGTTGCTTTGTCGCATTCCTCAAAGACTTTGACCGATGAGGAATCTCTTTGCTTTAGAGCAGCTTTCAGTGGCATCTTAAATGAAAGGTTCCCAGGTTAAAAAGAAAAATATATATATATATATATATATATAAAATAAAAATATTAATAAATATTAATTATATTAAATATTAATAATGATATATATATAATAATAGTCTTCAATGCTTCTGCTATACCCTCCACTTTTTCAGTGCTTTGGTTCTTTGGAAAAGCTCTGATAAAACATTAAATTATTATAAATGATATAAATAAATTGATAATATAAATTGAATGTTAATTTTTTTTTCGACACAAAATGAGATGGAAAAATAAATAAGCAAATCAAAAAACAAATGAAACAAATTAACCAATTAATTTTTATTTATTATTAAATTATTAAATACATTATTAATGTTAATTTTTAGTTTTTGACACAAAATGAGATGGAAAAATAAATAAGCAAATCAAAAAACAAATGAAACAAATTAACTAATTTATTTTTATTTATTATTAAATTATTAAATAAATGTTTAATGTTATTTTTTATTTTTCGACAAAATAAGATGGAAAAATAAATAAGCAAATCAAAAAACAAAACAAACAATTTAACTAATTTATTTTTATTTATTATTAAATAATTAAATAAATGTTTAATGTTAATTTTTATTTTTTGACACAAAATAAGATGGAAAATAAATAAGCAAATCAAAAAACAAATGAAACAAATTAACCAATTAATTTTTATTTATTATGAAATTATTAAATGTTTAATGTTATTTTTTATTTTTTGACACAAAATGAGATGGAAAAATAAATAAGCAAATCAAAAAACAAATGCAACAAATGAACTAATTTATTTTTATTTATTATTAAATTATTAAATAAATGTTTAATGTTATTTTTTATTTTTCGACACAAAATAAGATGGAAAAATAAATAAGCAAATAAAAAAAACTAATGAAACAAATTAACTAATTAATTTTTTTCTTATTAAATTATTAAATAAATGTTTAATGTTAATTTTTATTTGTTACACAAAATAAGATGGAAAAATAAATAAGCAAATCAAAAAACAAATGAAACAAATTAACTAATTAATTTTTATTTATTATTAAATTATTAAATAAATGTTTAATGTTAATTTTTATTTTTTACACAAAATAAGATGGAAAAATAAATAAGCAAATCAAAAAACAAATGAAACAAATTAACACCATCATTCCTCAAAGACTTTGACCGATGAGGAATCTCTTTGCTTTAGAGCAGCTTTCAGTGGCATCTTAAATGAAAGGTTCCCGCACCAGTATGTCCCGATCCGCTTGTCACAGGTGGCGGAGCAGCTGACATACCTGACAAGGCCGCCGTGGGCACCCGATGGAAGCAGCAGGCAACATACGCAGACAGACAAATGTGGGTGGCGAGTTTATCCCCAAACATAGATGTGTAGCTGACTTAAATATCCCGGGGACCTCGCTGTCATTGTTCTATTCACACGATGGGACTTGCCTTCAATAGAAAATACAAACAATTACACGCTGTTCGTTTGTTTTGCTTTGTTCAAGTTGTCCTTTACAGTGACCTCTGATTGGGAGACGTACTCGTTGGTGTAGGACTGAGCTGAGCTTTACTTTTCTCCGGCAGACTGGCCCGACCTGTTCTGCCTGAGAGCTTGTCGTTACATACCCCACCCCCAACAAAAGCCCTGTTTAATATCTCAACACATTCACTGGGAGTTTGATGTCCTTTCTTCCTCATATTATTAAATTAGATTTATTTACAAGTTCATTCATTCATTTTCTACCGCTTATCCTCACGAGGGTCATGGGGGTGCTGGAGCCTATCCCAGCTGTCTTCGGGCGAGAGGCGGGGTACACCCTGAACTGGTGGCCAGCCATAGCTTTTACAAGTTGCTTTTGCAAATTATTGTTTACGTGAGGGTCATGGGGTTGCTGGAATGGGGGTGCTGGAGCCTATCCCAGATGTCTTTGGGCGAGAGGCGGAGTACACCCTGAACTGGTGGCTAGCCAATCACAGGGCTATTTACAAGTTGTTTTTGCAAATTATTGTTTACGCGAGGGTCATGGGGGTGCTGGAATGGGGGGTGCTGGAGCCTATCCCAGCTGTCTTTGGGCGAGAGGCAGGGTACACCCTGAACTGGTGGCCAGCCATACTTACAAGTTGTTTTTGCAAATTATTGTTTACTCGAGGGTCATGGGGGTGCTGGAATGGGGGGTGCTGGAGCCTATCCCAGCTGTCTTCGGGCGAGAGGCGGAGTACACCCTGAACTGGTGGCCAGCCAATCACAGGGCTATTCACAAGTTGTTTTTGCAAATTATTGATTCCGCGAGGGTCATGGGGGTGCTGGAGCCTATCCCAGTTGTCTTCGGGCAAGAGGCGGGGTACACCCTGGACTGGTCGCCAGCCAATCACAGGGCTATTCACAAGTTGTTTTTGCAAATTATTGTTTCCGCGAGGGTCATGGGGGTGCTGGAGCCTATCCCAGTTGTCTTCGGGCAAGAGGCGGGGTACACCCTGGACTGGTCGCCAGCCAATCACAGGGCTGTTTACAAGTTGTTTTTGCAAATTATTGTTTACGTGAGGGTCATGGGAGTGCTGGAGCCTATCCCAGCTGTCTTGGGGCGAGAGGCGGGGTACACCCTGAACTGGTCGCCAGCCAATCACAGGGCTATTTACAAGTTGTTTTTGCAAATTATTGTTTACGTCACCGTTTCTTGTTGGATTACTGGAACACAGGTTGATCAGTGCAGGCGTTTTAGTACCGGGATTGGGGGGGAAGTAAAGAGAACCATCAGCTGTGAGTGGCACGAGCGCATGTGGGCATTCACACCTCTGCCTCTACCCCTGGCCTGGCCCTGTTTAGGATGGCCTCAACAACCCAGGCAAGCCCAGTCCAGCAGGAAAAGGACTTGTCAGCTTTAGGGGCTTTGCACTGGGGCAGCTGCCACTGGTTATATAGGAGGTTATATTTAAACCTGTAAGGCAAGGGGCGACCAGCTTTTTTGCACTTGCTACCTGCTGTTGGGATGTCAGTTTTGCATGAATGATGAGGTTGCCAATGTGTGGACCGAAGTCTAGATCAGTGTTTTTCAACCTTTTTTGAGCCACGGCACGTTTTTACATTGGAAAAATCTTGTGGCACACCACTAACCAAAAATGTTCCAAAATGTCACCACGACCTCACACGTGCATCAATAAGTCTATCAGAGGAACAAGGTAGGTGTTGCCACACGGACCAATATTACATTGCTATGCTAGTCTTTACACCACAGACACTCCACAGTAGCCACGTTTTTACATCACCACTTTTTCTCTTTCCGAATGACCTTTCGGGAAACAATGGTATCCATAGAAAGGAATATTCCAATCTCTTGTCTACATGCGCCATGAAAATCAACCAGAATAGTCAATAGGGCATGCCCAGTAAAACGTAAACATCAACATCACGTGATACCGGCTTCCCCGAGTTTTTCTTTCACTTGTTGGAATAACTCCGTATTGCCAGTTTTTCGTCTGTCCAGTCTTGAAATTTAGTTTGAATCAAAAACCAACTTTGCTTAGTCCAGTGCCGATTGCTGGCCTCCATTTTTAAAAGTGAAGAACGTCTGGATCTGCGTGTTACGTCATATCTGAGCATGCGCTGAAAGAACGCACCCGGGATCAATTTAAACAGGAAAAGATCAAATTCAATCTTGCTAATATTTTATAATTAAACTCGGGACATGTTTTATATAGATATATATTTTCTTTTTTAATAAAACTGGACTTATGAATAAAGTATAGAAGTGTTTAGATTCTGTTCCACAGATGGCGCTAATGCACACGAAAGCTGCTTGCCAACCGCCAATAAACAACAGAAGAAGAAAAACACCATGAAGAAGAACGAACCCTGACAACTTTCCGTTTGAGCGGGTACAAGATACCTCAATCGGATTGGTTAAAGGAATATTCCATCCCTGTTCAATTCTTTCCGTTTGAGCAAATAAACCAAATGCAATTGGAATATTTGGGTCCATATATTCATGGCTATTGACATCATATTTGCAAATGATGATTAATAAATGTTAATTATAAAAAGTGATATTGGATAATTCCTCACGGCACACCTGACGGTTTCTCAAGGTACACTAGTGTGCCGCGGCACAGTGGTTGAAAATCACTGGTCTAGATCACATCTAGCATTTACACCGACGTAAAAATACACAGCTTTAACTCTTTTGACAAAATTTGTCTGTGGGAATTCCAAAAAGACATTTTTGAAGTCAACAGTCCCTGATATTGGATCCCGGAAGAAGGCCTGGCTTATATTTGTTTTCCAGTTCAGCCCAAAGGTGTTTGATGGGTTGAGGCCAGAGCTCTCATCTCCGTCCGCACCACTACAACTTTATGGATCTTGCCTTGAAAGATATATTTTACAAATATGTTAAGCAAGAAAGCCAGTTTGTTATGCTGCATTTGTCAGTGTGGATGTGGAACGCAACAGAAAGGGTTGCTGCTCTATCACTTAAGAATCTGCTTTACTCCTTTCTTTCTGCTTTCTTTCTCCACCACGCATTCATTTCTTCCACCCCTCCCCCCCGACGCCGCTTAATCTCAGTACGTCAATTGGTGCATCGGAGTTAAGTAGTGCTGAAAGTTTGATGGAGGATGGATGGCGAGAGTGCAGGAGTGTCAAATTGAAGGAAAGTTTCTCAGCCTTTTGGTTGGCAGGCCTGTGTTTCATTAGTCTGTGGCGGGACACCACTGTGTCGGATGAATGATGGGCCAGGATTGGCGATCGTTGGCACCTTGAGGTTAAAGACTGTCGAGAAGCGCTTGACTGTGTCTCGGGTTTTTGGAGGATAACAACGATGACTAACAGAGATTGTGTTGTTTAATGTTGTTGTATGAGTAAAAAGGACATTGGTTCATTGGATGGGATTGCTGTTTGTGATTGGATGTACATCTGAGTCCGTTTTGTTGACTGATAGCCAATAATCAGTTGGGTTGTTTTTTCTTTTTAATTGTTCTTAATGGGGATATGTTCTTTGAATACCGTTGTTCTATTGAACACAAAAAGGCAGTCATTTCTGTGTGGGGTTCTGCTGACGGTGCCTCTGCTGTATGCAGACATCCACCACACTCCATTTTGTATTATTTGCTTTAACACATTATTATTATTATTATTATTAATAAATCAATCATTCATTCATTTTCTACCGCTGGAGCCTATCCCAGCTGTCGGGCGAGAGGCGGGGTACACCCTGGACTGGTCGCCAACCAATCACAGGGCACATATAGACAAACAACCATTCACACTCACATTCATATCTATGGACAATTTGGAGTCTCCAATTAACCTAGCATGTTTTTGGAATGTGGCAGGTACCCGGAGTACCCGGAGAAAACCCACACATTCACAGGGAGAACATGCAAACTCCACACAGAGATGGCCGAGGGTGGAATTGAACCCTGGTCTCCTAGCTGTGAGGTCTGCGTGCTAACCACTAGATCACCGTGTCGCCCGCTTTAACACATTATTATTATTATTAATCAATCATTCATTCATTTTCTAGCGCTGGAGCCTATCCCAACTGTCGGGTGAGAGGCGGACTGGTGGCCAGCCAATCACAGGGCACATATAGACAAACAACCATTCACACTCACATTCATACCTATGGACAATTTGGAGTCGCTAATTAACCTAGCATGTTTTTGGAATGTGGGAGGAAACCGGATTCCCTGGAGAAAACATGCAAACTCCACACAGAGATGGCCGAGGGTGGAATTGAACTTGGGTCTCCTAGCTGTGAGGTCTGCGCGCTAACCACTCGACCGCCGTGCCGCCCCAAATATGACATTCATTAATTCATTAATTTTCTACCGCTTTTCCTCACGAGGGTCGCTGGGGTGCTGGAGCCTATCCCAGCTGTCTTCGGGCGAGAGGCGGGGTACACCCTGGACTGGTCGCCAACCAATCACAGGGCACATATAGACAAACAACCATTCACACTCACATTCATACCTATGGACAATTTGGAGTCGCTAATTAACCTAGCATGTTTTTGGAATGTGGGAGGAAACCGGAGAAAACATGCAAACTCCACACAGAGATGGCCGAGGGTGGGATTGAACTCGGGTCCCCGCGCTAACCAGTCGACCGTCGTGCAGCCCAATCAATCAATCACTTTTACATAATCAACTGAATTCTTAATTCTGCCTTATTGAGCCTTATTTGGGGATGCTAACATAGAAGGTGTGTATTGAAAGCATGGATGATTACCTAGTACTGTTATACAGTCTTGATTTGGTTTGGACTTGAATGAGTTTACACAACCAGAAACGTGAAAGAGCAGCAAACTATTAGGAATAATTTGCACGTGTGATTAATCGTGGTTAATCGTGTTGTTTGGCTGAGTTACGTACAGTGAAGAAAATAAGTATTTGAACACCCTGCTATTTTGCTATTTCTCCCACTTAGAAATCATGGAGGGGTCTGAAATTTTCATCGTAGGTGCATGTCCACTGTGAGAGAGATAAACTAAAAAGAAAAATCCAGAAATCACAATGCATGATTTTTTAACAATTTATTTGTGTGATACAGCTGCAAATAAGTATTTGAACACCTGTGTATCATCTAGAATTCTGACCCTGAAAGACCTGTTAGTCTGCCCATTAGAAGTCCACCTGCACTCCATGTATCATCCTGAATCAGATGCACCTGTTTGAGGTCGTTAGCTGCATAAAGACACCTGTCCACCCCATACAATCAGTAAGACTTTAACTTGTAACATGGCGAAGACCAAAGAGCTGTCCAAAGACACCAGAGACAAAATTGTACACCTCCACAAGGCTGGAAAGGGCTACGGAGCAATTACCAAGCAGCTTGGTGAAAAAAGGTCCACTGTTGGAGCTATCATTAGAAAATGGAAGAAGCTAAACATGACGGTCAATCTCAATCGGAGTGGAGCCCCATGCAAGATATCACCTCGTGGGGTCTCAATGATTCTAAGAAAGGTGAGGAATCAGCCCAGAACTACACGACAGGACTTGGTCAATGACCTGAAAAGAGCTGGGACCACCGTTTCCAAGGTTACTGTAGGTAATACACTAAGACGTCATGATGTGAAATCATGCATGGCACGAAAGGTTCCCCTGCTTAAACCAGCACATGTCAAGGCCCGTCTTAAGTTTGCATATGACCATTTGGATGATACAGAGGAGTCATGGGAGAAAGTTTTATGGTCAGATGAGACCAAAATAGAACTTTTTGGTCATAATTCCAATAAGCGTGTTTGGAGGAAGAAGAATGAAGAGTACAATCCGAAGAACACCATCCCTACTGTGAAGCATGGGGGTGGTAGCATCATGCTTTGGGGGTGTTTTTCTGCACATGGGACAGGACGAGTGCACTGCATTAAAGAGAGGATGACTGGGGCCGTGTATTGTGAGATTTTGGGGAACAACCTCCTTCCCTCTGTCAGAGCATTGAAGATGGGTCGTGGCTGGGTCTTCCAACACGACAACGACCCGAAGCACACAGCCAGGAAAACCAAGGAGTGGCTCCGTAAGAAGCATATCAAGGTTCTAGCATGGCCCAGCCAGTCTCCAGACCTGAACCCAATCGAAAATCTTTGGAGGGAGCTCAAACTCCGTGTTTCTCAGCGACAGCCCAGAAACCTGACTGATCTAGAGAAGATCTGTGTGGAGGAGTGGGCCAAGATCCCTCCTGCAGTGTGTGCAAACCTGGTGAAAAACTACAGGAAACGTTTGACCTCTGTAATAGCAAACAAAGGCTACTGTACCAAATATTAACATTCATTTTCTCAGGTGTTCAAATACTTATTTGCAGCTGTATCACACAAATAAATTGTTAAAAAATCATGCATTGTGATTTCTGGATTTTTCTTTTTAGTTTATCTCTCTCACAGTGGACATGCACCTACGATGAAAATTTCAGACCCCTCCATGATTTCTAAGTGGGAGAAATAGCAAAATAGCAGGGTGTTCAAATACTTATTTTCTTCACTGTAGGATTCGCTGCTGTCTCACTATGCATCCTCAGTGGTGCTTAGTGGGCTTTAGTGGCGTATGTATATGCTTAAATGTATGTGTTTCAGGCCGTTGGGACACATGTTACTCATTTTGTTTGGGTTTTTATTAACTCTCCTCTGAGCTCTCTTATTTGTACTGCCCATGTTGAACTTCTTATTTCTCTCATCTTTTTTTAATCTTCCTATTGTCTTTCAGTTCCTCTCCTACTCCCTATAATTTCCCCCTGTTTGTTTTAGGCATCGCCATTATAATTTGTCTGATTTGTCTGACTACTTTCATGCCGAGACAAAGTCGGCGTGACTTGGAAATTCCCCTTTTGATGACAGAGCCTCAAATTGAGCATCTCTGCGATGGCATTGAGTAGTGTCATGTTTCAATGCTGAAGAAACGGTGAAACCCCAGCTTTAAAGGATTGTCTATTAAAGCGTCATTTCATGTCCCTGGCAATTAAAAGTTCTCAGCCTCTCTCCAACAGTCAGTGGGCTAATATTTGTCACACGTTTGAATCCGCTAAGCTTGTTTCCAATTCTTTTTGGCCGTGATGTGTTTTTTTTTTTCTCCATACTTCGTCATCACATCACATTTGCTGACTTGGCCTGTTTGAACAGTTTTCCTTCACCGTTTTGGGGAATGAGCTTCTTAATTCCAGTGTACGGTAATGGAGCATACAATTTTAGGTTCTTATGCCTGTTTTTTTACTGTACGGTACTACAGGCCTTGGATGATTAATCAATTTATCACACAATAACTCTAATTCTGCCGGCCTCCATATATTGCCATGTGCATGCCTGTTTGTTTTCCTTGTTGGCAGGGAGAGGGTTCACTCTGTGCATTGGTCTCAGCACCTAAGCATGTTTGTTTCATAGCGGAATGAATGGAGTGAGCCTTCTTGTCTTGTCTGATGTTTTTTTAGTGTGTGACTAAATAAATAAGCTACTGTTGTTGCACACCTACCATGTTGATTTGTCTATCTGGATCTTTTAGCCTTTTAAAAACAGCAAGATATAAAAATAACTCCCATTTAACGAGTAGTCAACTGTGGACTAAATCTGAAATGAAATGATAGTGGAAGACAGTAAAAATGTCTCCTATATCTAAACCAGTCTGTCAGGAACTTGTTCAGGCTGCCGTTTGATTGACATTAAGTCCTAATAGTTTTTCTTGTTAAGTCGTTATGGATGTGACGTAGTTTCCACCGCATACCAATGAAGATTATTGTCCTGTGTTAAATTTGTTGTTCTCTCTCTTCTCTCTGTACCCCCCCCCACCCACCCCCACCCCTCCCAACAGCGCCAGACGGTATGTCTGCAACCTGTACCCAAGTTAGAAGACGCTCTCTACCACTACAGTCCCCTGCAAATTGAAACCTATGGACCGCCGGTACCTGAACTGGACCAGCTGGGAAGACTTGGGTACAAGTTTTATTACACACTCAAAACACATATAAAATTGGGAGTCTTAAAATTGTTTCAATTTGAACCATGTCTGTTCCGATTCCGGTTCGTAGCGATTCTCGATTGCGATGCTTTCAAGAGGGAGGGTCATAAAAATTATATGAACTTTTTTTTTTTACCAACTTTATTTTCAGCCAGTAGTCATATGTCATATTTTCTATTATGTCTACTATATTGCTTAATATGAGTGTAAACGTGAATATAGGGGTGTTATTCCATGCCTAGAGGTGCTCTAATCATGGTAAAATTTACATTAAGAAGGCCATACACAAGTTTTCTGTGCTCTAACTAGCCAACTCTAACTGATCTGGACCCAATTACCGGCAATAAACAAGGGATTGCTGTTAATAAGAAGTTGACAATTATCCACATCTCCAATGTCTGATGGTGTAGATCAGGGGTCTCAAACTCAATTTACTTGGGGGCCACTGGAGCTAGGGTCTGGGTGAGACCGGGCCACATCAGGTTTTCCAACAACAAACAAAAAAAAAAAAACGCATTTATTAAAAACAGAAAAATATACAAACTTTTTCAGTGTTTTGGTTCCGATTTTCAACAATAAAAGCGCTGATAAAACATTCCACTGTTCTCAAATATCTTAATTTTTATTTTTCTGCACAAAATAAGATGAAAAATAAATAAACAAATCAAGAATAAAGAAAATCAATCAATCAGAAATAAATAAATATAATAATAAAACAGCAAATAATAAAAACTTAAGAAACCACATATAGTTGGTGGGTAGACAAATAATTTTTTTCAGATTAAAATGAACAAAGCATTATTAGAGCCCTGTAGACATGACAAAACACGACTATAGTCACATTTATACTCTTTTTATTTACAACATATTGCGCAACTGGAGGGACTTGAGACACATGCTAACTCGCAAACTAGAGATCCAGCGACCTAAACGGTAGCCTTCAAGTTATTTCCTTTAAACTTAAATAGCCAAAAACTTACCACTTCCACACGGATAGGGAGGATGACTATTAACAGTTATTTAACCTTTAACATGAACATTAATCAAACATAATAATTTTTTCTGGGTACAGCATCCATATCAAACTTGCGCGGGCCGCACTAACATTAAACTTTCATATCAAGGCGGGGGCCTCATTTGGCCCGCGGGCCGCGTGTTTGAGACCCCTGGTGTAGATGATTATGTTTTATTCGATGCCTGAGTATCAGCAAAGAGTGTTACAACCACACACACTCCAAAGTATTAGCTCGTTACCCTTTCTGACTCTCCTTTAATTTCACCATGATACTGAAAGCAAATTAGCAAGCGAGTTCCACCATAAACACTCCCACAAGCCGCCACAATGCTTCTGCCGGAGCGTCCATTAACACACACAGGAAGTGCTTTCCCCCCCCCCCGCCGACAGCCCCCTTTGGGCCAATCAATCCACGACGCCACTGGTCCGGTTCCTCACCGAATTGCAAGTCATTCATCAGTCAGCCCCAGCGCCCTGCCGTCTGCGCTGCAACTGGCTGCTACTAAAACCCGCCCACATACTGAGAACGGTCAGCTTTTATTGGGTGACAGGAGTAAGGTCATATTTTTGGGGAAGGGGGGGGGGGGGGGGGCGGGAAGCTTGTTCAATACTGCTTCACCCTGACAGTAACCTTCATTTGACTGAGACGAGCACTTTTTCAGGATATTGGATTTTTGTATGTGATGCACTCTAGCTAGAATTAACTGGTGTAATTACTTGGAACACACGCACTTAAGATAATACGTGTTTTTAAAGGGACTTGACAGTTCAAACAATAACTACACCAGTGATTTTCAACCACTGTGCCGCGGCACACTAGTGTACCTTGAGAAACCGTCAGGTGTGCCGTGAGGAATTATCCAATATCACTTTTTATAATTAACATTTATTAATCACCATTTGTAAATATGATGTCAATATCCACGTATACATGGACCCAAATATTCCAATTGCATTTGGTATATTTGCTCAAATAGAAAGAATTGAACAGGGATAGAATATTCCTTTCCCCAATTCGATTCAGGTATCTTGTACCCGCTCAAACGGAAAGTTGTCAGGGTGCGTTCTTCTTCATGGTGTTGTTCTTCTTCTGTTGTTTATTGGCGGTTGGCAGGCAGCTTTTGTGTGCATTAGCGCCATCTGTGAAACAGAATCTTAACCCTTCTATACTTTATTCACAAGTCCAGTTTTATTAAAAAAGAAAATATATATCTATATAAAACATGTCCCGAGTTGAATTATAAAATATTAGCAAGATTGAATTTGATCTTTTCCTGTTTAAATTGATCCCGGGTGCGTTCTTTCAGCACATGCTCAGATATGACGTAACACGCAGATCCAGACGTTCTTCACTTTTAAAAATGGAGGCCAGCAATCGGCACTGGACTAAGCAAAGTTGGTTTTTGATTTTAAACTAAATTTCAAGACTGGACAGACCAAAAACTGGCAATACGGAGTTATTAGTGAAAGAAAAACTCGGGGAAGCCGGTATCACGTGATGTTGATGTTTACGTTTTACTGGGCATGCCCTATTGACTATTCTGGTTGATTTTCACGGCGCATGTAGACAAGAGATTGGAATATTCCTTTCTATGGATACCATTGTTTCCCGAAAGGTCATTCGGAAAGAGAAAAAGTGGTGATGTAAAAACGTGGCTACTGTGGAGTGTCTGTGGTGTAAAGACTAGCATAGCAATGTAATATTGGTGTAGGTGTGGCAACACCTACCTTGTTCCTCCGATAGACTTATTGATGCACGTGTGAGGTCGTGGTGACATTTTGGAACATTTTTGGTTAATTGAAAAGATTTTTTCAATGTAAAAAAAACATGCCGTGGCTCAAAAATGGTTGAAAAACACTGTCATACACAATTTGTATTCAGTGAACTGCTGACGTTCTACATCTTTAAGAGAGGCTAATCAATATGTAGATAAAACACATTTTTCAATTGTGGGGCTCCCGAGGTTGGTTTAAAATGTGTCTGTGTTGTGTCGAAGATGTGTCTGGCGAGGAAGTGCAATCACGCAGGCACAAGCCTTGCCTATTCAGACCAACCACAACTCCCAAAATGCAATGTGCTGTTAAGTAAAAGCAAGGAAATACTGCTGACTGATACTTAGGAGCGGTTTGCATATTCAGCTGGAGGTTTTTGTGCGTGCTTGTACAGATACATCGACGGTCGAAAGCTTGCATACACAGCTTGTGTCCCTCCAACCTGGTATGCTCATTTGAGTCACCCCTGTTTTTGCACTCGAAGCATTTCTGCTATAATAGAACTGGTGTGCGATATGGTAAATATTCACATAAGTGTGTGTGTGTGTGCAGCAGAGAGAATAGACAAGGTTGAAAGGGGGTGAAAAGTGAGTCCCCCCCCGTGTGGGGTGTTGGACTCCAACTCCAAGCCTGTGACCTGTGACGGGAAATATGCTCCAGCATGTGAGGACATATGGATGTGAGTCAGTGTGGATGAGGTGGAAAGGCTGTGAGGCTGCAGGTACTTATTTTAAAACTGGCCTGTTTGTCTTGGTCAAGGCCCGCAGTGACAGCAGCAGCAGTGGTGATTTGTCTTGGACACAACCATCAAGGGAGGCTGGGGAGCATATACACACACACACACACACACACACACACACGTACACACCCTCCCTGGTGGCTTCATTGCTCCATGTATGTCCAGTCAACACTAGTCTGACTGGGGATGTGCTCGTCATTCCAGACAAACTGCATGTTCAGACATCCAAAAGAGTCAACCACAGTCATATACACTCTAGCCACTTCATGACAGTATACTGTTGAAATGGAATGAAATCCTATACAATAGTACTATTAGCAGTTTTGCTGTTTTAGGTCATATTGCTCACTTTTGACTTTCATTCATGGATTGATGCACCTCCTGATGGAGGATGTGCACTCACAGACGAGTCATGGAGTTACTGTAAGGTTTGGTTGCTGTCTATGGAACAATCATTCACAGTACAGTACATGACTTGGATAGTTGGATGGACTTGTCTTTAATCTTTACAGTGTTTGCTTTGAGGGCACCACAAATTCTGTGTAAACAAGAGTGTCATAAAAATATCTCCATATGCAGTTGGAATTGCATGGGTGACTACATCTTCGTTAATCACTTGCACAGGAATTACAGATTGTTGATTTTGTAGCAATGTATGCAGAGGCTGATATATAAATGTTCATTCATTCATTTTCTACCGCTTATCCTTGCAAGGGTCACAGGGTGCTGGAACCTATCCCTACACTTGTCGCCAGCCAATCACAGGGCATATATAGACAAACAACCATTCACACTCACATTCATACCTATGGACAATTTGGAGTCGCTAATTAACCTAGCATGTTTTTGGAATGTGGGAGGAAACCGGAGTACCCGGAGAAAACCCACACAAAACTCCACACAGAGATGGCCGAGGGTTGGATTGAACCAGGGTTTCCCATCTGTGAGGTGTGCGCGCTAACCACTCGACCGCCGTGCAGCCTGCAGTGCTGTTTGGATAATTTATTTTTATAATTAATTTTTTATTTTTAAGCTTTCTTTAGACCCTTTTTACTTTGTTTTTGTATGATAATAATCTTCTAGAATCTAATCTAGATGTTTTTCTCTCCGTTTTACTCACTGTACAACACAGACACACAAAAATGTGCCTTAAAACGCAAAAACCCATCAGTATCAGTCAATATACAGGATGCTATTTCAACAAAACATCATTTTGTGTTGTGGGTGACAAGGAAAATGAATGTAATATCTATCAATGTATCTCATTAATAATTATTTTTATTTTTACATCATACTGAAAGCCAATAGAAAGGAAGACATATGTGCATTAAGATATACTCTAACTTCTCTAATATGAAATGATGCTAATTGGATGTAATAAGTATTTTGTGTCTGATCATGGTCAGGCAATCTGGTCTTTGCAACAGCTTTGTCAACGGAATAACCACTTGGAAACATGAATGGTAGACAGGAGGGGGGGAGGGGGGGGGGTCTGCCTGTCTAATGTGGATGAGCTCATGTACACTACATAGGGACCGTGAGAGAATACTCCTTCCATTTGTTTCGACTTGCATGTGCAGATTATCATCTGGGGGTCTGACGTTGTTTTCCACAAGAACACTTTTTTTTTTTTGAAAGCTCTTGCTGTGTAGGTGATGAAAGGCTGGCTGAGATCTCGGACAAGGACAAATCATATGGGCTGGCGGGGGCAGGGAAAAGAGAATTTTGGCTGTGGAGCGCTGAAACATTCAACTCAAACCTCAAGTGCTGACAATGAGGCCTTGCCAGAACAGTTGTTTGTGTTGGCTCTGATCACCCTGAAATTACCCATCCTTCTCCGACAGAATTTGCTCAATGCACTTGCCAAAAGACGGCGTGTATAATATTTAGAGGTTTTGCCTCCCCCCCCCACTTTGCTTTGCTTTTTGTATAATTGGTGGAAAAAGTGAGTTTTTCTCTTGGAGGTGCTTGTCGGGCATCTGCCGCTAGTTGTTTCTGGGAAGGGGAACAGCTGAATGAACCCTGTTGAGTCTGGGGCTCCTCTCATGGGGATGCACCTCCTGATGGAGGATGTGTAATCACAGACGAGTCATGGAGTTACTGTAAGGTTTGGTTGCTGTCTATGGAACAATCATTCACAGTACAGTACATGACTTGGATAGTTGGATGGACTTGTCTTTAATCTTTACAGTGTTTGCTTTGAGGGCATCACAAATTCTGTGTAAACAAGAGTGTCATAAAAAATATCTCCATATGCAGTTGGAATTGCATGGGTGACTACATCTTCCTTAATCACTCGCACAGGAATTACAGATTGTTGATTTTGTAGCAATGTATGCAGAGGCTGATAAATAAATGTTCATTCATTCATTTTCTACCGCTTATCCTTGCAAGGGTCACAGGGTGCTGGAGCCTATCCATAGACTGGTGGCCAGCCAATCACAGGGCACATATAGACAAACAACCATTCACACTCACATTCATACCTATGGACAATTTGGAGTCGCTAATTAACATAGCATGTTTTTGGAATGTGGGAGGAAACCGGAGTACCCGGAGAAAACCTACACAAAACTCCACACAGAGATGGTCAAGAGTGGAATTGAACTCGGGTCTCCTGGCTGTGAGGCATATAGAATGTTAATAGTATGGTGCAAAAACAGGTAGTAGTAGTACAGTAGTATGCAGGGGTACTGGAGCCTATCCCAGCTGTCTTCGGGCGAGAGGCAGGGTACACCCTGGACTGGTGGCCAGCCAATCACAGGGCACATATAGACAAACAACCATTCACACTCACATTCATACCTATGGACAATTTGGAGTCGCTAATTAACCTAGCATGTTTTTGGAATGTGGGAGGAAACCGGAATAACCGGAGAAAACCCACGCATTCACGGGGAGAACATGCAAACTCCACTCAGATATGTCCGAGGGTGGGATTGAACTCGGGTGTCCTAGCTGTGAGGTCTGTGCGCTGTAGATAAACATATGTAAATAATTGTGGTTAATTTGAGAGTGTAATTCATTATATGGGTTAAGGTTTGTAGCTTTTTGTTAAAGAATCTTAATTTTATATCGTTTTATATTGTGATACATCCCAAAAATATTATATTATCTATCTTAAAATATAGATATATGCTAAGGTCAATATCGCCCAACCCTAATAGAAGATAACACAGTGTGTGGTATACAAGGTATAAGAAAGGTAGTGGGTAGCTAAATGCTATTTGGTGGGATTTAATTTTCTGCAAAAATGAAAAATGCTGTTGATTTTATATATCTGATAGTGATTGAAAAAACTTCCAAAGCCAACGTGTTTTGTACCAGGGGAGAAACAAGTGAGGAAAGGTTAGATATAAAATGATGGCGGAGGAGTACAAGAAGGCAAATTATGCAAAACAAGTGAGCATGTGACTAGAAGAACAATAAGGAAATATGGTTTCAAAAAAAAAAAAAAAAATCTTAGTCTGGGCTTCCCTCGGTCTTAGTTCTTAGTAATGTAACTCCAATCCACAGTTAGTGGTATTCTCTCGGAAGCACATCCATGTTAAAATATTTAAAATAAGTGAGTTTAAAACTGGCTAACATTGTCATTGGAAGAGACCATTTTTTTCCTCAAATAAAAACAGGCACGTTCTTACACAAAGCATAAATCACATGTGCACACACATAGACCAGCAATGTTTAACATGTGCTTAAAGGACGTCTGTTCACTGCCCTGGTCGGGAGCCAGGGGTTAATGGCTCTCTGAGTGATACTCTCCTCCTGCTTGTGTTCTTTAGCTTTTTAAGTGTCGCTTCCATGTCTGTGTGTTTACTTGGCGGGTAAGTGTGCGTGCGTTTGTTTCACTCCATGTTGTCGGGAGGGGAGTACTCCAGAAACTTGTCCTCAGTTCCCGGCAGACAGCTGTCCAAGGAACATGGATTTGGCTCTTTGACCATAAAAAAAAATGGTTCATAAGAGACCCTGGAGTTTCTTTCTGCTCTTGCCAAATTAGTTATATGAGCTTCTCTCTCCTCTGGATCTCGCTTCTCACTCTTGAATGAACGTGCAAGTCAGCCATGATGTTTTTCTTGGTTCATCAAACGCAGAGGATTCCTCTTAAGAATGGCTTGCCCAGGTATTTGACATTCCCAGAACTTTGTGGGGTGTATACATCCATCTCGTGTGTGCCCGATGGACCTGGAAAAGGACGGTGTGGCTGGAATAAGTGGTCACTGACAGTCGTGGACATGACAGTGCAGAGAGTGACAGTACCACATTAATGGCACCTACTTGGAGCCTCACCCGGTCCCTCTTTGGAACACAAACACAGCTTTGATGCTGAAGTTATGAGCTGGAGGCTGAGGCATCGGGTTGGGTGACCTCGCAGAGAACTTTTTCACTCAAATTTCTCAAGACTCATTTTGCCAGAACAACACTTTATGGGGAAGCTGGTTTGTTTGGAGGATAAGCGGCATAGAAAATAGATGGATGGTTTGTTTGGTTCTTGCTTGTTGCTTAACTGAACTCGGTTATCAGATATCTTGATATTATCTCCATAGTAAGTTGTAGTTATTGTGTTCCCTGACCATTTCCTTGACCCATCCACTATTTTTATGATGAAGCCAGAGTTTTGCACTCTTAATTACATGTATCAGCGGTGCGCCGAACTTATGGCAGTCATGATAAAACGGTCTTGAAAGACAAGAGACAAGCCATATAGAGCAGGGGTCTCAAATTCAATTTACTTGGGGGGCCACTGGAGCTCGGGTCTGGGTGAGACTGGGCCGCATCAGGTTTTCCAAAAAAAAACGCATTTATTAAAAACAAAAACATTAAAAAAAACTTCCAATTTTCTACAAGAAAAGCTCTGATAAAACATTCCACTGTTCTCAAATATCTTAATTTTTATTTTTCTACACAAAATAAGATCTCGCAAACTAGAGAGCTTGCGGCCTAAACGGTAGCCTTCAAGTTATTTGCTTTAAACTTAAATAGCCAAAAACTTACCACTTCCACACGGATAGGGAGGATAACTATTAACAGTTATTTAACCTTTAACATGAACATTAATCAAACGTAATAATTTTTTCTGGGTACATGATACCATACAGCATCCATATTAAACTTGCGCAGGCCGCTCTAACATTAAACTTTCATATCAAGGCGAGGGCCTCAAACTAGTGTCCTGCGGGCCACGTGTTTGAGACCCCTGATATAGAGCTTTGTTTGCGTGGAGTTACTTAAGGCTCTGTCATGTGGTGCCGTGAACAGTCACGTAGTCAGTACCACTTGATACACAAAACCATAGAAGAAGAAGAATTTGTGTAAGTCTGGGTCATCTGGGTTTGCAAGAAGTGTACCTTACCTTACCTTTGTAAGTCGTTATGGAGTATACAACATTGAAAACGTTTCCATGTCGATAGCCGCTACAAATGTCACACATTTGGAATTAAGATTAAGATATGCCTTTATTCGTCCCTTAGTGGGGAAATTTGTATTGCACAGCAGCAAGAGTACAGAATCAGTTAAGCAGTACAAAATAAACAATATAGAAAAATAAACAATAAACAACCCAAGTATTAACAAAAATCAACAGTTTTCCCCAGAGTTATATCCCTAATGCCTGATCCTAACTTTAGGAAAAACCTGTATAACAGACTTAATTTTTATGTTAGCATTGTCGAATTTGAAATGGGATTATGTAAAGGCTATGGCTATGACCTCGTTGTGTTTTCCAGTCCAAACTTGTGCTTATGAAGGTACATATTTCTGAAAACAAGCAGCCTAAAATCATCCATTTCAGCGTATTCAAACTCTTATTTGTCAGTGTCACTAACTTAGACGGATTCCAGCTGTTGGGGGTGAAAAATCCAGCTTGTAGCTGTCAAAAGAGCCCAAAGCAAAATTCCTAATGGTTCACAGACGGCTTTACCCTTAGCATTGGTATGACATTTTAGGTGTTTTTAAAAAATAATAAAAAAAAAAAATCCCAGCATGCTAATGGGCTAAGTGCTTCTATTGCTCTCATCTAAAAGCCTAACATTCGCTCGCAGAGGTCACAGATTTCCTATTTGCATAGCCAAAAGAGATCCCAAGCGTTGTAAAACACGAGGCTGGAGAACAGACATTTGACTTGCAAAACCTTCCATGTCAACAAAAACGCTCCATCTTACCGCTCATCACATGACTTACAGCTGAGCTTCGATGCGTCGTAGCTCTGTACGTGCGGACTTTCCTTGTTACTAACCAGATCAAAAAAACAATATGGAGTGCAGCCATGGTCCGAGTGCTCACCCCACCCCCCCACCCACCCAGCCCATTATCCCGTCTGTCTCAGTAAACAGACCATTAACAGGCCACATCACTATTGTTTCCTCTCCCATAGATCTGTTCAAATATTGATCCTCTCTTGAAGTACGAGTCTAAATAAGTGTGCACCGCAGTGGAGAAGCTTTTTTTTTTTTACTTTGGTGTGTGAGTCATTTCTGAAAAGTAGCGAGCATTACACAAGTGACAAAGACATTTCTGGTCTATCTGCAACAGCACCACTTTGAGTGTTGTTGTTTTTCTTCTTTTTTTTTTCAGGCTGCGCGCCAGACAGACTAACAGTCTCCTTCTTAGATGAACACGGGCCAATCCAAGTCATTTTCAGCGTGTAGGGCGGTGATTTTCAACCGCTGTGCCGCGGAACACTAGTGTACCTTGAGAAACCGTCAGGTGTGCCGTGAGGAATTATCCAATATCACTTTTTATAGTTAACATTTATTAATCATCATTTGCAAATATGATGTCAATAGCCATGAATATATGGACCCAAATATTCCAATTGCATTTGGTTTATTTGCTCAAACGGAAAGAACAGGGATGGAATATTCCTTTAACCAATCCGATTGAGGTATCTTGTACCCGCTCAAACGGAAAGTTGTCAAGGTGTGTTCTTCTTCGTGGTGTTTTTTTTCTTCTGTTGTTGATTGGCGGTTGGCAAGCAGCTTTCGTGTGCATTAGCGCCATCTGTGGAACAGAATCTAAACCCTTCTATACTTTATTCACAAGTCCAGTTTTATTAAAAAAAAGACTTTAATTATAAAATATTAGCAAGATTGAATTTGATCTTTTCCTGTTTAAATTGATCCCAGGTGCGTTCTTTCAGCACATGCTCAGATATGACGTAACACGCAGATCCAGACGTTCTTCACTTTTAAAAATGGAGGCCAGCAATCGGCACTGGACTAAGCAAAGTTGGTTTTTGATTCAAACTAAATTTCAAGACTGGATGAGACGAAAAACTGGCAATACGGAGTTATTCCAACAAGTGAAAGAATAACTCGGGGAAGCCGGTATCACGTGATGTTGATGTTTACGTTTTACTGGGCATGCCCTATTGACTATTCTGGTTGATTTTCACGGCGCATGTAGACAAGAGATTGGAATATTCCTTTCCATGGATACCATTGTTTCCCGAAAGGTGATTCGGAAAGAGAAAAAGTGGTGATGTAAAAACGTGGCTACTGTGGAGTGTCTGTGGTGTAAAGACTAGCATAGCAATGTAATATTGGTCCGTGTGGCAACACCTACCTTGTTCCTCCGATAGACTTATTGATGCACGTGTGAGGTCGTGGTGACATTTTGTAACATTTTTGGTTAGTGGTGTGCCACAAGATTTTTCCAATGTAAAAAAAAAAAACGTGCCGTGGCTCAAAAAAGGTTGAAAAATACTAGTGTAGGGAACTCCAGGTTTATTGCCGTTGCAACACCCAATGTAGGTGATCTCTCCTGACTATTTAACTCAGTGATATTTGTCGAATTCACAAAAGCAGCTGCTCAATCGAAGGCCGCATGCTTTTGATATCTGTGCTAATAACGTACACGTACTTTGACTTAGTGTAGTTGCACACAGATCAGACTTTCCCCTGCTTTTTCACCCTTGGGGCAAAGGACCTTACTATGTACCGGGGGTGGGGATTAACTGGCTCATTTTCCCCTCTTAAGAGCTGGAAAAAAAAAACAAACTCCTGTGGTGTGGAGCTTACCACACACACACCTTGTGGCAGCAAGAGTGTACTAATTTTGTCACATAACTATGTATTTGTTAGTGAGAACTAACTCTTATACTCCTGAACTGATACGTGTTGCCCGTGCTATTATTTTTCTCACTAACACACCACATGGTGGCATTATTGAACCTCAAAGTTTGATGCCATTGACTTGAAATTTCTCACAGCTCGGTGTCCTAAGTGTCAAAATCGTTTTTACAGGGGCATGAATGGGACTTGGCAACCACTTGTCCACAAGTCAATGACCATTTGTCTCATGCAGGGGTCTCCAGCAGATAGCTTGTGCACTACAAGAAGCTTAGGGTCAAATATGTGCGTAAACTGTACTTTTACTGTATCATATTTCAATTCAGAATATTTTTTATGACTGTTGACCAAAAAATTTTTTATCATTCAATTCGATTTTGAACATGCATACAGGTTACATTGGAATACAGCACATTAGAAGCAAAACTCATTTAATACTATACATCAATTGCTAATACATTTGTTTGTGCACTTCCTGTATTCAACATGTTCCGTTGACCCATTTTGAAAATAGTAACCATGCTTATTGAAATGCATTGTTTGAGTTCCATAATCCAGTTCCATAATTTGATTCCACATACTGATATGCGCGCAGACCTCACAGCTAGGAGACCAGGGTTCAATTCCACCCTCGGCCATCTCTGGCGACTCCAAATTGTCCATAGGTATGAATGTGAGTGTGAATGGTTGTTTGTCTATATGTGCCCTGTGATTGGCTGGCCACCAGTCCAGGGTGTACCCCGCTGTCTCTTGCCCAAAGACAGCTGGGATAGGCTCCAGCACCCCCGCGACCCTTGTGAGGAAAAGCGGTAGAAAATGAATGAATGAATTTAATTGCCATTTAGAACCCGCAAGTCATGCTGGGAAGCCCACAAACAGGAAGTAACCCAGTTATGGGTTTAACATGCTAGGTTAATTGGTGACTCCAAATTGTCCATAGGTATGAATGTGAGTGTGAATGGTTGTTTGTCTATACGTGCCCTGTGATTGGCTGGCCACCAGTCCAGGGTATACCCCGCTGTCTCTCGCCGAAGACAGCTGGGATAGGCTCCAGCACCTCCCGCGACCCTCGTGAGGAAAAAGCGGTAGAAAATGAATGAATGAATGAATACTGATATGCTGAAGGTTTTTAGTGTTGTTAGCAATTGCATGGTGGCACTTGTGTAAGTAAAACAGAAGTATAAAGTAAACAGAAGTATAAATCACCAGTCCTTTCATTTCCATCAAAGTAGCTCAAATAGTAATATGGAAGTTTTTTATTTTTTTAAACAAATAAACAAAAGTTTGACACCCCTTGTGTACAACTTTGAGGATATCTGTATTACATATATGGCTGCATGTTTTACATGGAAATTATTCGTTTTTAGTCCTCTCTTTCTTGCATTTTTTTCACTTGTCTTCTTCTCTTAATTGAAATCCACCTTGACTGCCCCCCACTGCTTGAGGTGTTTTGAAATTGATATCCCCCCCAGAGGGAAAACTCTATTCTTCCTCTGTGTATAGGTGCCCTATTCCCAGAATGTTACATCTGACTTTGCTGTTGTATATATGGGTGTGCCTTGAGGCCAGCAGCCATTCCCAGAACAGCATATGTTCCTCCATTGTTTACGACCCCATTTGGTTAACGATGACACTGATGTCATGTCATTCTTAGCCCCCCCCCCTAGCTCCCTCTCTCCCTCTTAGAAGCTTTTCAAGGTGGCACAGAGTTATCAAGTGGCGGCTCAGGAGTTGACAGAAAGATGGACTGTGTATCAAGTAGCTCCCAGGGATGCGCGATGCCCCTGACATGAGGCCCCGTGCAAGTAAGCCAGCCTCTACTGCCCCCATCAGGTTACACCGAAGAGATGCGGGGGCTGGGACAGTTGTCGGCTCGGATGAACGGTGACAGGTGGCGTGCAGGACCAGGAAGGGAAGTTGTCTTCAGGCGCATGCGGAACAATTGGCCTTTATCAGACGCAGACGTACAAAAAAAAACAATAAAGCCTCCTCTTTTCAGTAGCAGTGTTGCTTCCTGATTTGCAGTCACACGTATTTAGCTAGGTGTTAATTTCAAGTATCAACCGGAGCATCTGTTAACACTCTAAACATGCTGCTCTTGACGAAGTGTTAGTGATAGCTTCCTCATCTCATTTAGGGAAGCAGTCTCAGCCTGTCAGCGGCGATGATAAGACTCTTGATAGTGGATAAGGCTGATGTAAGCGCTCCAAGCCCCCTTAACTCACAAGTTTGAGCTAATTTAGCGGACAGCGGGGTAGGCTAATGGCTGAGAGTCCTTCTCACACGCTGCCGCATCCCCGAGGAAGCAGCGCTGAATGGAAAAAAAAAGAGTGTGACCCTTGACCTGTGGCGATGAAAGACTGCTGTTGACCGATATTGTATACCTGTGAGAGTGTTTGCCTTGTCTGCAGGGGGTTTCTGGACCAACTCCGCTGGATTTACAGTTTTGTATCAATAGAAACCGTAGACCAGGGGTCTCAAACACGCGGCCCGCGGGCCGAATGTGGGGTCTACTTGTTCAGTACTACACTTCAACAACTGTCCTTTTGCCTCATTGTGTGTCTATGACAATGCATGTGTTGTACTTGTTTACTCTACAGCAGTGGTCTCAAACACTCGGCCCGCGGGCCAAATGTGGCTCTCAGGACACTAGTTTGAGGCCCTCCGCCTTGATATGAAAGTTTAATGTTAGTGCGGCCCGCGCATGTTTGATATGGATGCTGTATGGTATCATGTACCCAGAAAAAATTATTACGTTTGATTAATGTTCATGTTAAAGGTTAAATAACTGTTAATAGTTATCCTCCCTATCCGTGTGGAAGTGGTAAGTTTTTGGCTATTTAAGTTGAAAGGAAATAACTTGAAGGCTACCGTTTAGGTCGCTAGCTCTCTAGTTTGCGAGTTAGCATGTGTCTCAAGACCCTGCAGTTGCGCAATATGTTGTAAATAAAAAAGTATAAATGTGACTATAGTCGTGTTTTGTCATGTCTACAGGGCTCAATAATGCTTTGTTAATTTTGTAGTCGATCTAATGCAGGGGTTTCAAACACGTGGCCCGCGGGCCAAATGTGGCCCGCAGGACACTAGTTTGAGGCCCCCCGCCTCGATATGAAAGTTTAATGTTAGCGCGGCCTGCGCAAGTTTGATATGGATGCTGTATGGTATCATGTACCCAGAAAAAATGATTACGTTTGATTAATGTTCATGTTAAAGGTTAAATAACTGTTAATAGTTATCCTCCCTATCCGTGTGGAAGTGGTAAGTTTTTGGCTATTGAAGTTTAAAGGAAATAACTTGAAGGCTACCGTTTAGGTCGCAAGCTCTCTAGTTTGCGAGTTAGCATGTGTCTCAAGACCCTGCAGTTGCGCAATATGTTGTAAATCAAAAAAGTATAAATGTGACTATAGTCGTGTTTTGTCATGTCTACAGGGCTCTAATAATGCTTTGTTCATTTTAATCTGAAAAAAATAATTTGTCTACCCACCAACTATATGTGGTTTCTTAAGTTTTTATTATTTGCCGTTTTAATATTATTAGATTTATTTATTGCTGATTGACTTTCTTTATTCTTGATTTGTGTCTTTATTTTTCATCTTATTTTGTGTAGAAAAATAAAAATTAAGATATTTGAGAACAGTGGAATGTTTTATCAGAGCTTTTATTGTAGAAAATCGGAACCAAAGCACTGAAAAAGTTTGTATATTTTTCTGTTCTTAATAAATGCGTTTTTTTTTTTTGTTTTTTGGGGGGAAAAAAAGGCCCAGCCTTGCCCAGACCCTAGCTCCAGTGGCCCCCAGGTAAATTGAGTTTGAGACCCCTGCCGTAGACAAACGTCCATGAATTGTGGAGCACAAGCTCACACCCGCTTTCCATACAATATTCTCAGTGTGCTGAATCTTCCACGAGGGTATTTTTTTTGTTTCTGGGGGTCGAGTGGCAAAAAGGAGGGGCATATGGGGGCAACCGTGCTGCGAGTGAAACCGGAGCCGCCTGAGGAATGCAGGCGGGGGGTGGGGTGGGGGTGTTTTTGGAGAGTAGAGTTTGACGGGGGTAGACTTAAGGGGTAGGATGGGTGATTAGGGGGTGACAGCTGAGTGCTGACCCCGCTATACTGACAAATCATCTGGCAGGTGTGTGGCTCTGCACAATCCCTCCCGCCTTTTTCCTCTTCGCCCCCATCATTCCCAGGCCAGGAATCCTCAACCACTGTTCGGAAGTGTGCGCGCGCTAACAGAAGACTTCCGGACATGCTTGCTGCCATCCAAGACACTCATGACTGGCCTTTGGCGAGTGTGGCGTACCCTCTGTGTCCCGTGTTTGTCAGCTGTGTTTATCAGCTGTCCTTGAATTAGCATCCATAGTTTGACCTTGAAGTAGTCCTCAGGTATAGGGAAGGATTTTTCGAGTCATTGTTATCCAAAGTGTAATCCAAGGGCCATTTGAAGGCCGCGGCTTGTTTCAAAGTGGCCCCCTGTATCTTTTGATTTTTCAATATGTGGGGCCGGTCCCAAAATGTGGACACTGCAGGTATAGTGGATGAATCCCCACTTGGTGACAATATGATTATGAGTGTGAATGGTTGCCTGCCTTTATATGTACCCTGATTGAATAGTTCACCTTTTACCCAAATGTTAGATGGGATAGGCTCCAGCAACTCCAGTGGATCCCCCACTCAGATCAGGATAAGCAGGATTTTTTTTCCCCTTCTCATCTTGCTTGTGCTTGTGCGGGCTGTCCGGCGGACAAGTGGTTAGACCTCACAGCTAGGAGACCAGGGTTCGATTCCACCTGTTCTCCCCGTGCATGCGTGGGTTTTCTCCGGGTACTCCGGTTTCCTCCCACATTCCAAAAACATGCTAGGTTAATTAGCGACTCCAAATTGTCCATAGTAAAGATTGTGAGTGTGAATGGTTGTTTGTCTATATGTACCCTGTGATTGGCTGGACACCAGTCCAGGGTGTACCCCGCCTCTCACCCGAAGACATCTGGGATAGGCTCCAGCACCCCTGCGTACTACTGTACTACTACTACTATACTACCTGTTTTTGCACCATAGTATTAACATTCTATATGCCTCACAGCCAGGAGACCCGAGTTCAAGTCCACCCTCGGCCATCTCTGTGTGGAGTTTGCATGTTCTCCCCGTGCATGCGTGGGTTTTCTCCGGGTACTCCGGTTTCCTCCCACATTCCAAAAACATGCTAGGTTAATTAGCGACTCCAAATTGTCCATAGGTATGAATGTGAGTGTGAATGGTTGTTTGTCTATATGTGCCCTGTGATTGGCTGGCCACCAGTCCAGGGTGTACACCACCTCTCGCCCAAAGACAGCTGGGATAGGCTCCTGCACCCCCCGCGACCCTTGTGAGGATAAGCGGTAGAAAATGAATGAATCTTGCTTGGGTGCTGTGAAAGCAGACAGGTGCGAAACCTGCGGTCCAGTCTCACCGCTAGGACGGCGTGTAAGCGGTGTCAGAGGACTTCATTCATACGGAGCGTCAGCTGAACGTGCTGTAAAGCAAACAGGAATGTTGTCATGTGTGACAGCAGCCAGTGCTTTGACAATGAGCGTTCTGTTGGAAGAGGGTTTGATTCCGTCTGTTTGCGTCTGCTCTGTGGTTTGTGTTGATTAAGTGTCTGTCTGCTGCTGACATACCCATTGCAACATTACTTGTGCCTCTTTTTCTTTTCCGTCAAGCTTTCTGAATCCAATTCCAGGCAATTCTGGAGAGTCTAGACAAGGGACTCGCGGCTGTTTGCCTCAAGAACCGAAAACCATCTCGGTTCCAATGCAGCAACGTGGGTCCAAACCCAACACGGACCAAACGTTCTCATCTGGGAATGACGCTACTGGAACATTTCACCTCTTTTCACTTGAAATTAGGGATGTGGTTGTGTGGAGTTTTCCAGGCAGTATGAATAGAGAAGACTTTCGGACAGATTTGTTGATCCTGATTAGGAGAAACTGTTCAGGTATCCTGGACTCCGAAGTACTCGATCACGCCAAGTGGCCATTTTGAAATAACTAAATAGTATCAGACGATGTGATCAGAATTAGAACTCATTATTTTAGTTCAGTACTTTTAACGTAATCAATGACTATGATGGCGGCACGGCGGTCGAGTGGTTAGCGCGCAGACCTCACAGCTAGGAGACCAGGGTTCAATTCCACCCTCGGCCATCTCTGTGTGGAGTTTGCATGTTCTCCCCGTGCATGTGTGGGTTTTCTCCGGGTACTCCGATTTCCTCCCACATTCCAAAAACATGCTAGGTTAATTAGCGACTCCAAATTGTCCATAGTTATGAATGTGAGTGTGAATGGTTGTTTGTCTATATGTGCCCTGTGATTGGCTGGCCACCAGTCCAGGGTGTACCCCGCCTCTCGCCCGAAGACAGCTGGGATAGGCTCCAGCACCCCCGCAACCCTCGTGAGGAAAAGCGGTAGAAAATGAATGAATGAATGAATATATAAAACAATTGAGTTGGATGAGTGGTTAGCGCACATGCCACACAGCCAGGAGATCCGAGTTCAATTCCACGCTGGGCCATTTCTGTGTGGAGTTTGCATGTTCTCGACATGCATGCCCACATTCCAAAAACATGCTAGGTTAATTAGCGACTCCAAATTGTCCGTAGGTATGAATGTGAGTGATTGGCTGGAGACCAGTCCAGGGTGTACCCCGCAGGTGGGATAGGCTCCAGCACCCCCGTGACCCTTGTGAGGATAAGCGGTAGAAAATGAATGAATTTCCCACACACCAAGTGGTTAGCATGTAGGCCACAGAGTCAGGAGGTCAGGAAGACCCGGGTTCGAAACAAAAACTTCAGGAATGTTCCTCCTGTCAGTTGTACATGTAAGTGGAACCCCCCCCCCCCCCCCACCGTCATATTCTGTGGTTTTTGATCGCCGTCTGACGGGCACACATTGTCTCACTGTGTCATTACGCCGTCCTCATCACCTGCAGTCGCTGCGTACCGCGCTCCCCCCTAAGCGACATAATGGAGCAGTCCAAAGTGACCCATATTTACACAATAATACAAGGCTTTGAAAAGACTCCTATCAAGTTGCAGCTAATGCTCCAGTGGGGCCAGAGAGTGAAAGATGTTACAGAGCTTACGGCTTGGGTTTCAGAGCCCTGTGAACAAAAGGCCAGTCCAGTTTTTAGGGAGTAAAGGGAGGGGGGGGGACTTGTGGGCGTTCACTTTGTCATTTTCATGTCAAAGTATAGATGTTTGCATAGTAGTGTATAGCATGTGTGGGAGTCTGCAGGTTATATTTAATGCACGGCGGTCGAGTGGTTAGCACGCAGACCTCACAGCTTGGAGACTAGGGTTCGATTCCACCCTCGGCCATCTCTGTGTGGAGTTTGCATGTTCTCCCCGTGCATGCGTGGGTTTTCTCCGGGTACTCCGGTTTCCTCCCACATTCCAAAAACATGCTAGGTTAATTAGCGACTCCAAATTGTCCATAGGTATGAATGTGAGTGTGAATGGTTGTTTGTCTATATGTGCCCTGTGATTGGCTAGCGACCAGTCCAGGGTGTGTTGTATTGTTTTTGCAATGATACTGGACATTTAGCGTACTTATACTACTACTGTAAATATGACCATGTATACAGTAGCTATAATGTCATTTTGTAGAACACAGACCTCCAAATGTGAACTTGCAGCTGAAAAATATCTCTGATCAGCCCCAATCCGATACTGATATCGATAATATTGATATTTGAATCGATCAGCCCACATCTAGCTACCATGCCTTAATGACTATTGTGCAAAGGATCGTTGCCAACGAAAACTGATGGCTCACCTAAGACTTTTCCACAGTACTGTATATACACTATAGTGCATGGGTCTCAAACACGCTTGAGGCCCCCGCCTTGATATGAAAGTTTAACGTTAGTGCGGCCTGCGCAAGTTTGATATGGATGCTGTATGGTATCATGTACCCAGAAAAAATTATTATGTTTGATTAATGTTCATGTTAAAGGTTAAATAACTGTTAATAGTTATCCTCCCTATCCGTGTGGAAGTGGTACGTTTTTTGGCTATTTAAGTTTAAAGGAAATAACTTGAAGGCTACCGTTTAGGTCGCTAGCTCTCTAGTTTGCGAGTTAGCATGTGTCTCAAGACCCTGCAGTTGCGCAATATGTTGTAAATAAAAAGAGTATAAATGTGACTATAGTCGTGTTTTGTCATGTCTACAGGGCTCTAATAATGCTTTGTTCATTTTGTAGTCGATCTAATGCAGGGGTCTCAAACATGCAGCTCTCGGGCCAAATGTGGCCCCCAGGACACTAGTTTGAGGCCCCCGCCTTGATATGAAAGTTTAATGTTAGTGCGGCCCGCGCATGTTTGATATGGATGCTGTATGGTATCATGTACCCAGAAAAAATTATTACGTTTGATTAATGTTCATGTTAAAGGTTAAATAACTGTTAATAGTTATCCTCCCTATCTGTGTGGAAGTGGTAAGTTTTTGGCTATTTAAGTTTAAAGGAAATAACTTGAAGGCTACCGTTTATGTCGCTAGCTCTCTAGTTTGCGAGTTAGCATGTGTCTCAAGACCCTGCAGTTGCGCAATATGTTGTAAATAAAAAGAGTATAAATGTGACTATAGTCGTGTTTTGTCAAAAGTTTGTATATTTTTCTGTTTTTAATAAATGTGTTGGGTTTTTTTGTGGAAAAACTTGATGCGGCCCAGCCTTGCCCAGACCCTAGCTCCAGTGGCCCCCAGGTAAATTGAGTTTGAGACCCCTGCTGTAGTGCATGTCAGGCTCCTAACTGCCCCAACTTCATGAACGTCCTACACGAGGATGCTGCTTGGTCTCACTGGGAGATCCAGCAGGTGACTTAATGGAGCAGAATTGAACAAACCTGGGGGGGGGCGGGGGTTAGCAGAGGCCAGCAGGGTTAGTTTAAGGGAAGAGGATTTGTCATGATGATACCCAAAGGTGATTTTAACTCACCCGCCCTTCCTCCTCTTCCTTCTCTCTCTCACACACACACACACAGGCGTATATACAGACTGCCCCCCCCACCTTCATGTTCTCTTTCTGCTCTTTTGCTCTCTCCTTAGGGGCAGGACGGTATAAAGTTACACAGAGCTCTCAGCTTTCTTGGAAGGAATGACCACATGAGTAGCTCGGGGATTAGATTAGCAGGAAGAGCAGACTTAGCCAGGCCGTAAATAGCCCCCCGCTTTTTTTTTCACCATTAAAACGGGCACCAGCATAATATAATCAATAGACAGCACTCATCGGATGCAGGAAGCCATACGAGAAGACCTCCCTCAAGTGCTCTGAAGGACAGACTACAGCAGCTTGGCGCTAATGAAGTTATTATTAATCACTGTGCTCTCCTGTTTTGAACTTGCGTGTTGTTTCTCTTAAGTGGCTGATGAGTGGGTTTTTTCTGACATGTCGTTTTTTTAAGCATATACGGTCCCGAGCCGCGACAGAAGGTCATGCCGTGTGACGTAGGACTGAATGTTTGCAGTATTTTCTCCAGTTGTATGCAGCGAGCTGACATCAATGTCTGGTCTAGTCTCACACACACACACGCACACCTACACACACACATACACACACGTACACCACACAGGTGTTGGGTTACTGTATAAAGCAGTTGGGCATAGAAATCAGAGGGCCGTTTGTGCTCCGATTCCCATCTCACTTTGAAGTTTCCTGCACTTGCATGTCAGACTCTTCTATGGGGGCTTTGGTCGTGCATGGGAAGTGTGTGTAGTTGTCTTCCTGATTTTAGGCCCAAAATGTATGAATTTGCCAGATTGCAGTGGATGGAATATGTTGATAGTGGATATATTTTAGCTGACAGAGGAAAAATAACAGTAAGAGATATTACAGATAGGAATTTTGTAAAAAAAAATAAAATAAAATTGAGGTGGCACGGTGGGCGAGTGGTTAGCGCACAGACCTCACAGCTACGAGACCAGGGTTCAATTCCACCTTCGGCCACCTCGGTGCATGCATGGGTTTTTTCCGGGTTTCCTCCCACATTCCAAAAACATGCTAGGTTAATTAGCGACTCCAAATTGTCCATAGGTATGAATGTGAGTGTGAATGGTTGTTTGTCTACGTATATGTGCCCTGTGATTGGCTGGCCACCAGTCCAGGGTGTACCCCGCCTCTCGCCCCAAGACAGCTGGGATAGGCTCCAGCACCCCCGTGACCTTCATGAAGATAAGTGGTAGAAAATGAATGAATTAATTAATTTTCTAGAGGAGTGGTTAGCACGCAGACCTCGCAGCTAGGAGACCAGGGTTCAATTCCACCCTCGGCTATCTTTGTGTGGAGTTTGCATGTTCTCCCCGTGCATGCATGGGTTTTCTCCGGGTACTCCGGTTTCCTCCCACATTCCAAAAACATGCTAGGTTAATTAGCGACTCCAAATTGTCCATAGGTATGAATGTGAGTGTGAATGGTTGTTTGTCTATATGTGCCCTGTGATTGGCTGGCCACCAGTCCAGGTTGTACCCCACTTCTCGCCCAAAGACAGCTGGGATAGGCTCCAGCACCCCCGTGACCTTCATGAAGATAAGTGGTAGAAAATGAATGAATTAATTAATTTTCTAGAGGAGTGGTTAGCACGCAGACCTCACAGCTAGGAGACCAGGGTTCAATTCCACCCTCGGCTATCTTTGTGTGGACTTTGCATGTTCTCCCCGTGCATGCATGGGTTTTCTCCGGGTACTCCGGTTTCCTCCCACATTCCAAAAACATGCTAGGTTAATTAGCGACTCCAAATTGTCCATAGGTATGAATGTGAGTGTGAATGGTTGTTTGTTTATATGTGCCCTGTGATTGGCTGGCCACCAGTCCAGGGTGTACCCCGATTAAAATGGATATTGGCTGCATAGCGGATGAGTGTTTAGCGACCCGAGTTCGATTCCGACCTCGGCATGTTCTCCCTGTGCATGCGTGGGTTTTCTCCGGGTACTCCGGTTTCCTCCCACATTCCAAAAACATGCTAGGTTAATTAGCGACTCCAAATTGTCCATAGGTATGAATGTGAGTGTGAATGGTTGTTTGTCTATATGTGCCCTGTGATTGGCTGGCCACCAGTCCAAGGTGTACCTCGCCTCTCGCCCAAAGACAGCTGGGATAGGCTCCAGCACCCCCGCAGCCCTTGTGAGGAAAAGCGGTAGAAAATGAATGAATATATATTTTTTCCATGTTTATAGTGGGACGTAGATCTTTGAGACCTGGTCATTTTCAAAGTGGATGAAAAAGTGTGAGCACCCCCTGCTAAAAGAAAAGAGTTGATAGTGGTCAACTATGACTGAGGAGACTGTTTTACTCTTTTTTATGTGTGAAAATGTAAACAGTGACTTTGAGCTTTGCTTAAGGACCTGAGAGGCCGCGGCAGGTTACATCTGTAAGCACTTAAAACAAGAGAGACGCCTATAATACCTTAATAGAGCCGTGTTGTAAAGGCTTTTGAGCACAAGGTGTCCCAGTGTTAGGACACGGCTGTCTCTGTCTGCGTTAATCTCATCAAAGGAGAGAAAAAAAGGTCCAGGAAAAATAACTTACGAAGTGTGGATTTAATGATGGATAAAACGTACACTCGGGTTACTCTGCACGCTGTCAATTTGTGTTATTTACAAAATACCTCCAATGACATCACTGATGGGTAGACGGGCGGGGGGGGCTTTGTGTGTTTACAGATACTTGAACCACGTGCGGGCGGCCATGCCTCAGGACACAGCTGGAGGATACAGCTCAGCTTTGGCGTGTCATCGAGCCATCCAGGATGCTTTCAGTGGCCTTTTTCCACTAACAGGCTGACCTCACCACTCTTTTTCACAAAGACGACGACGACGACTTATGGACGAGAAATACATGACCCAAGAGGACAAACACTATCACGGTGGTCAGCGATTTACAGTAATGTATAATTTGTTTTTTAATGTATTTTATATATAAATAAATCAAAATTCCCACAATGTGTTCAGCAACTTATTTAACATTGTATGACATTCAATGCAAGACTCGTATTCAGCTCCTCATGGATGCAATTTTATGATTGTGATTGTAAACTGAAATAAAACAAAAATCTGTCAATATGATGCAGGGTTGCATGATTCTGCAAAAAAAAAAATTCTTGCAATTCTATGGGATTTGAAATTGTCTCTTTGCCATTCTTCAAAGGTCCCGGAACTTAATCCATCCAATCAAAAACACGTATACGGTGGCTCACTCCTATGCAAGTATGGAAAGTAATGATCATCGTTTTAACCAAAATTAAAGTTAAAGTCTTATTTTGCCTAAAACACAAAAATAATATGTCTGTGAATATTCTCATACGTCCAGGTCATTGAGGTTGTTTGATGCTTCTGCCTCTCATCCAAGCGGGCTTCATCAAGTTGATGCACAATGACTAGGTAGGACAGCCGTCGTCCGATACAAAGATACTAGGTCTGGTTTTAGAGTCATTCATTCATTCATTTTCTACCGCTTTTTCTTCACGAGGGTCGCGGGGGTGCTGGAGCCTATCCCAGCTGTCTTGGGGCAAGAGGCGGGGTACACCCTGGACTGGTGTGCCAGCCAATCACAGAGCGCATATAGACAAACAACCATTCACACTCACATTCATACCTATGGACAATTTGGAGTCGCCAATTAACCTAGCATGTTTTTGGAATGTGGGAGGAAACCGGAGTACCCGGAGAAAACCCACGCATGCACGGGGAGAACATGCAAACTCCACACATGAGATGGCCGAGGGTGGAATTGAACCCTGGTCTCCTAGCTGTGAGGTCTGCGCGCATATCAGTATGTGGAATCAGATTATGGAACTCAAAAATAACGAAAATAAGGCATTTCGATAAGCATGGTTACTATTTTCAAAATGGGTAAACAGAACATGTTGAATACAGGAAGTGCACAAACAAATGTATTCGCAATTGATTTGAAACACAAATACCCTGGTCTCCTAGCTGCGAGGTCTGCGCGCTAACCACTAGACCGCCGTGCCGCCCTGGTTTTATAGATGACTTAGGAAATTATAAAATACTCACTGAATTCCGAAGATATTTACATTTTTTTTTAAATAAAATAAATGATTAATCAAATACCAAAGTATTAATTAGATTAGTTACAGCACTACTGATACATGACTACATCGGTGATCAGATCTTTCCAACAAAATAAGTTTTTCTGAAGGATAAACATATGTACTACGTGTACTTCGTATACAAATAAAGCTAAAAACACAATAGTTTTTTAGTTTAAGAAGTATTTAAGAGTCTCTTTTTGATCTTATCCTCTTCATGAGCAACCAGTATTAACATTGATTACAGCACAAGAATATAAAGTAAAAAATGCCTGATGAGTATGTGGAAAGAAAGATATTTAAAATGACCAACGCAAATATTTCCTGGCATAAAGTACATGATGTGATATTGAATGTATTTTCATGTTGAATCAGTTGTCTCGCACTTTTGCTTCTTGGGTGCCGGTCCCTCTGAAGACTCTGGTGATAATAAAAAAAAAAGTCAGGAATTAAATAATATTGTGCAAAGTATAGTCATAAAAATATAAAATTAATGTCTTGTCAATCAAAACTACGCAACATTAATTCTCACCAGTGTGGCTGAAGAGGACTTCTTTGGGTACGGGGAAGCTCACACACATCATATCCTTGTTGGGCGCTACGTTCCGTACAAAATGCACAGAGCAGCGATTCTCCAGAGAGAACCCGATGCTTTGGGATGCTTTGTCCATCACGTCCTTCTCTGGGTTGTCATCTTTTGAGAAGCCGTAGCAGTAAACTATGGGCACGTTCTCCTCGCATGAAGACTCCTGACACAGGAGGCCCTTGAAGGCATCTAGAAACTCCAGAGCCAAAGCAGGAAGGTTCATGACCACGTGGACGCTGCTTTTTCCTCTCAACAACGTAGGAAGTTCTTGTTTGAGCGGACCTCGGATGAACTCCCGGCCGTCCATGTTGAAGGTCTTGACTTTGACTTTGTTGACTTTGCTGTTGTGTTGCAGCCAACTGTAAGACTCGGGGTTGAGGTCATTGGCTAAGACGTTGGCACCCAATTTAGCTGCCGGGATGGCGAAGGGTCCCACGCCGGCAAACACGTCGAAAACGGTGTCGCCGCGTTTGACGAGCTGCACCACGCGCTGATGCTCTGTACTGAGCCTCGGGTTCCAGTACACGCGGGAGAAGTCAAACTCGTACGTCACACCGTTTTCTTTCACCTGGGACACATGAATGGGAGACCAGCATCAGAACCTCAAAGGCAGGGGGCTCAAACTCTATTTACTTGGGGGGCCATTGGAGCTAGGGTCTGGGTGAGACTGGGCCACATCAGGTTTTCAAAAAAAAAAAAAAAACGCATTTATTAAAAACAGAAAAATATACAAACTTTTTCAGTGCTTTGGTTACGATTTGCTACAATAAAAGCTCTGATAAAACATTCCACTGTTCTCAAATATCTTAATTTTTATTTTAAAACTTACCGCTTCCACACGGATAGGGAGGATAACTATTAACAGTTATTTAACCTTTAACATGAACATTAATCAAACGTGAAAATTTTTTATGATACCATACAGCATCCATATCAAACTTGCGCGGGGCTGCACTAACATTAAACTTTCATATCAAGGCGGGGGCCTCAAACTAGTGTCCTGCGGGCCACATTTGGCCCGCGGGCTGCGTGTTTGGGACCCCTGCATTAAATCGACTACAAAATGAACAAAGCATTATTAGAGCCCTGTAGACATGACAAAACACGACTATAGTCACATTTATATTCTTTTTATTTACAACATATTGCGCAACTGCAGGGTCTTGAGACACATGCTAACTCGCAAACTAGAGAGCTAGCGACCTAAACGGTAGCCTTCAAGTTATTTCCTTTAAACTTAAATAGCCAAAAACTTACCACTTCCACACGGATAGGGAGGATAGCTATTAACAGTTATTTAACCTTTAACATGAACATTAATCAAATGTAATAATTTTTTCTGGGTACATGATACCATACAGCATCCATATCAAACTTTCATATCAAGGCGGGGGCCTCAAACTAGTGTCCTGCGGGCCACATTTGGCCGGCGGGCCGCGTGTTTGAGACCCCTGCACTACAGTGTATATACAGTACTGTGGAAAAGTCTTAGTTGAGCCATCAGTTTTTGTTGGCAACGTGGGGGGGGTCTCAAACATGCGGCCCGCGGGCCAAATGTGGCCCGCAGCACACTAGTTTGAGGCCCCTGCTCAAAGGTAATACAATTCGGGAAAATACCAGCTTTCTGAAAAGTCACGCAAAAAACTGCATCATGCATGTCGTTCAGGGTCTACAGATATGAGCTATGATATTATGCTCTCCTGATTATTAAATAACACCAACGGTTATTATTTTGTTGTAACGACAACCTACTTTGGTGACCATGTTCTCCTCTCCAGAAAGCACCTCCATCTTGAAGTTGCGATACGTCGAGTCGATCATATTTGTCTTATTGACCACACATGTGATACCAGGGTTCTTGTCCATGATCACTTGACCTACAATCACAGAAGCGGAACACCAAATGGGTGGGGACTCCATCATAGCATTGTGATGTTCCCTGTGTGTCTCACCAATGAGGTTCCTGTACGGGAGCTGGTGGTCCCTCAGGTTCATGTGTGCGATGTGTCCCACTCGGCTGAAGGCAGACGTCACATCTTGACCCCGTGGGAGCACGGCCTCCAGCACCTCTTCGCTCTTTAGGTTCTCGTAGGTCAACTTCAGTTCATAGTACTGCAACTCCTCCAGAACATCAAATGACCTCAAAGCCTCTGTTTCCACCTCACTGAGGGAGCTTAGGGAGGACACTCTGTGAGGGTCCAGGAGCACCAGTTTAAAGTCTGGACTGTTCTCCTTGTCCTGGACTACTCTGCATATCCCTGGACGCTGGATGGTGGACTTTTTCAAGCTCTTCGTCACTTTGTTGATGAGCCGCGTCCGCACCCGTAGAGCCGGTACAACGATTGTCTGTGTGAAGGCTTCTTTGTCCAGAGACGTCATGCCGCGGACCTGTGGCGGCGGCTGGTATAATTTGGCCTCCATTAGGGCATTCGGTGCACAATTAATAGCGGTAAAAGCTGGGGAACTGAGGCTGCGGAGCACAGTGGAAATATTCGGGTTGTTTCGTATATGCTCCTGTAAAAAAACTCCGCTGAAGCGCCTGTAATGACAGAATTAGCGTTGTTATAAAGCATAAACGTGACCAAGTTAACCACATCTACGCAAAATGTCTGCTATTCGCCATTTAATCGCTTATTAACACTATAATGCAGCGCGAGCTCACCTTAACATCCTTCAGTCAGACATGCGTCTCGGCTACGTCATCCACGCTGGACCAAAAACTCTTCTGATTGGTCGAAGCAACAAAATACCAATCTCTTATTGGTCCTTATTTGTAGTTACGTCAAACGTGCGACGGAAATGCAGGGCACGTGACTTGGACTCGCACTGACAACAACAACAAGCTAGTGATAAGAATATGCGAGAGAATATGGGGTTATAATTCTGAAAGTCGTTGTAGCAAAGACTTTGTGAGACTTAAGTGAAGTTGTGTGTTTGTTTTTGTGCTGAAAATGAGTATCAACGGGAATGAAAATACGGAGGTGACCGACGAAACACCATTGCTGTCAAACGTAAGAACACCAAAAGTTATTTTATCTATTTAGCTTATCTATTTTATAGCTAGCTGTCTTGTCTTCTATGTGAAAGGAAAAAGTATACATCTGTTTACTATATTTAAATGTTTAATTTACTTCTGTGTTATTTTCTTTTTTTCAATAATGAACTAAAGTATGATGTCACCATTAACTCATTATTCTAACTAACAATAATAATAAGAGAAGAACATTTTTTTAGTGGTTTGTGTGACGAGCTAACTTATTAGGAAGTTTGAAAATAAAGCACGTGATGGAAGCAGTTTCAAGTTCAACCATATACTTTTTTTTGCTGGTGTAAGCATGCTCAGATTATTCCTATGTAGTCTGGACGGTGACACTGACTGAATAATCTCATAAAAAGTTACACAAGTGAATATAAATCTATAAATCTTACTTTTATTGTTTGCTCAAAAAGTGTATTTACATTTAAATGGGACCTATTAAGCTTTGTAGTGAGTTGTGGACTCCTATAGAGCAGCTATACACAATAACCTGCTCAGAAATCTTTCTAGATCTTCCAGATTCTGTACCTTTTCTGCAGTGTTTCCATGGACTTCATTTTTTAACATTAGAATACAACATTGTAGCAACATTTATAAGTCAGAAAAGTGGAAAAAAAGCATAATAGGTCCCATTCATGTACTATATTTACGTCCAGTAGGTGTGATGATTACTTCCAGTTTCTTGATTGTGTATCGCAGTCCACGCTTGTTGTGACACTGACACCACTGTGGCCACTTGTCCTCTGCAGGATATCCCTTATTAGAGGGGTCAATCAATTTGGGCAGCTCCCTTTATCCTGAGCTCAGGCAGCTGTCCCACAGCCTGCAGCTCAAATCCCATCCTATCCATTCCCGTTTCCATTCCCTGATCCCAAATGCCACTGTGTTGCTGTTTCATGAGACGCATCATCATCAGGAGCGACCCGCTGTTAGCCATGCTATCAGATGAAATGAAAGTAATTTGATTTATTTTTATTTAACCACATTTCTCGTCATGTTCCGTGCAGCAGAGCAGATCCAAAGGTGCCTCCTTTGCCTCGTCAGTGTTTAACCTGATGAATGCAATCATGGGCAGTGGTATTCTGGGCCTAGCTTATGCCATGGCAAGCACCGGCATAGTTAGCTTCTGGTAAGCATGCCGTGACAACAGCTTACACTAATGTGATGGTAATATGAGTCAAGCCATGATAATACAGCTTCATTTTGATGTGCGCTTCTTGTCTAGTATATTGTTGGTACTTGTATCCAGCCTGGCAGGGTATTCCATACACCTCCTCCTCAAGCTTTGTGACCAGACAGGTGAGAGAGCGGCAAACGTGGGTTATCATAAAAATCTGTTTTTCTTTCATTGCTGTTGTCTCCTGCAGGAATCAACTCATATGAAGATCTTGGAGGGCGAGCATTACAAAAACCAGGAAAAGTATGTTTTATTACTCTGAACTTATTGTGTGAAACAGTCAATCGCCCCTTTATTCACTAACTATTGATAAGACTGATGCTTTGACTGTTTGTTCAGATGTTGATTCATCATCATAGTCATTTATTTAGGGGTACTTTTTACACTATTATCGGTTTTCCCACTAGCCTTTAAAGCTCTTTTCCAACATCTCATGAGTCAAATCTTTACTTCTGACATATTCTACTACTAGTAGAACTACCTACAACTACTACAAGATGCTTGTTGGCTTTTCACCTTTACTAACACTACAGATTAATTAAGTATATTTCACAATTCCTAGCGGTTAAACAGTCAGTGAATCAGTGCTGGGCCGCATCAGGTTTTCCCAAAAAAAAAAAAAAAAACGCATTTATTAAAAACAGAAAAATATACAAACTTTTTCAGTGCTTTGGTTCTGATTTTCTACAATAAAAGCTCTGATAAAACATTCCACTGTTCTCAAATATCTTAATTTTTATTTTTCTAAACAAAATAGGATGAAAATAAAAAAACAAATCAAGAATAAAGTAAATCAATCAATCAGTAATAAATAAATATAATAATAATAAAATGGCAAATAATAAAAACTTAAGAAACCACATATAGTTGGTGGGTAGACAAATTATTTTTTTCAGATTAAAATGAACAAAGCATTATTAGAACCCTGTAGACATGACAAAACACGACTATAGTCACATTTATTCTCTTTTTATTTACAACATATTGCGCAACTGCAGGGTCTTGAGACACATGCTAACTCGCAAACTAGAGAGCTAGCGACCTAAACGGTAGCCTTCAAGTTATTTCCTTTAAACTTAAATAACCAAAAACTTACCACTTCCACACGGATAGGGAGGATAACTATTAACAGTTATTTAACCTTTAACATGAACATTAATCAAACGTAATAATTTTTTCTGGGTACATGATACCATACAGCATCCATATCAAACTTGCGCGGGCCGCACTGACATTAAACTTTCATATCAAGGCCGGGGCCTCAAACTAGTGTCCTGCGGGCCACATTTGGAAGTGATGCTAATAATTAGCATCCTGGAAACATGACTCTAACCCCCTTTTGAAATGTTTTTGCAGGTTCTCGTTGCAGTCGCTATCCTCATCCAAAATGTTGGTGGTAAGTCTCCTGTTTTTTTCTGACATTAATATCCAAAATGTAAAATGATGTTCAGTTTCAGTATGAGGAAGAGAGCGCCCCCTACTGTCAATGTGTCAGCCCTTACGTTTATTGTTCCTTGGCTCTCGAGGCTATTACCCAAAATTCTCCTGATAACCTTTGACCCCACTGCTGCGGTCCTCTTAGCCATTACCCCCTGGGCCCGGAACCTGACTTTTGGTCTAATTGATCACTGATGGTAAAACCCCCTCCCGCCCTCTAAAAAGACTCTAATGGGAGCCCTCCTCTTTGGACTCCGGCCCATCTCTCTGCTCCCGCGGCCTCGCAGGCTGCAGCGGTCCGAGGTGATAGCGTGACCACACTCATTAGCGGCGCGGCTGAGTGGATTATTGTGCTGCCCTCTGGTATGTTTGTGGTTTTCCCAGCATGGGGTGCATTGTGGAAAGGGGGGGGTGGGGGATCAGTGTGTGTTAGAGCCTCTCCAGCATGCATCTGTCTGCACCGTGGGCCCCCTTTTTATAAGAGCGCAATTAGCTTCACTCTGAGTAAACATTCATCTGCACTGCCAAAGGCTGATGGGCCAATTGACCTTAATTACTGGCCAGTATACAGGCTCTCACAGTGTAATGAAAGTGACTCTGTCTTATGTTGCTTACTTTGATGACCACACACGCAGCTCACATCCATTTTCTCCTTACAACATGTTTTCTTACCACTCCACCAATAACCAATCTTTCTCTTCACTCAAGGACGCCTTTGTTAGAGACGTAAGTACCATGTGACCTCTGTCAGTGTTGTTGCCGTGATGTCTTACGATAACCAAGTGCATGAAACTAAACTGGTCGGTACATGGTGTCTCTTGTCTGTGTTGCTGTTGTGGTTGGAAAACGTTTGATGCCATTTTTAATTTCCCGTCACTTGCATCTCTAATAACCATCATCTTACAAAAATACAAAAATTTAAGGCGAATTGCAAGAATTTACATTTTGCACCGTTGGATCCTAAGGAGAGCTTCAAAATGCAAGTAGAAATGCGAGGGGTGCTGGAGCCTATCCCAGCTGTCTTTGAGCGAGAGGCGGGGTACACCCTGGACTGGTGGCCAGCCAATCACAGGGCACATATAGACAAACAACCATTCACACTCACATTCATACCAATGGACAATTTGGAGTCGCTAATTAACCTAGCATGTTTTTGGAATGTGGGAGGAAACCGGAGTACCCACAGGGAGAACATGCAAACTCCACACAGAGATGGCCGTGGGTGGAATTTAACCCTGGTCTCCTAGCTGTGGGGTCTGAACGCTAACCACTCGACCCCCGTGCCGCCTGAGACAGAACAATTTTGAGTAATTTGTTGCAAACAACTAGGTGACGAGACACCGAATGCACGAGGCGAGACAACGGAAGAAATCGGGAACGAGCCGAGATAAGATTTTAACGTTGATTAAGAAAAGTACAGCGATGCCCTGGTTAACGTCATTATTCCGTTCCCGAAGGTCTGATTCAAACCAAAACGGACTCTAACCAAGTCAAGTTTTCCCATAGGAAATAATGTAAATCCAATTAATTCGTTCCTGACACACAAAAATGTTAACTGTAAACATATTTTATAGACAATAATTAAAGTTTTACTTGCACAAAATAATAACAAACATAATTACAAATGGCAATTGAATGGACAACTGAACATTTAACATCACGATTTGAATCTATGCCATACAAAATCGATGCAGAGAGATCTGTTAAAGGCTTTTTTTTAAACAGGTGCAGTTTTACATAAAAAAAAAAAAAACACCACAAACATGACATATGAAATGGAGTAATGAACATTTAACCAAATTATTTTACCTGTAGTGGGCACAAATCTGATATAATCAAACGCTGTTGCCCTTAAAATGGCGTCCGCAGACCACAACGTGTTGCACGATCGAGTGCAGGCATTGCAAGATTTTCTGTAATTACTTTTATTTCCTCTCTCTATGATTGAATGGCACAAATCACATCTCTCAATTGCCTCATAGTTGGGTTGTTTTTATATCCTTTTTGCCTTGGCTCGCCAAATACTGTACAGTTGCTTACCTCATGAAGGGATTAGCCTGCTCTTTGCCTAGCTAACCTAGCTATCTAAAGAAAATCACACGACAGAACAAATATCCCCCGCCCCTAACGGAATAAACACACAGCACCACAACATCTGCTTCTTTTTATTTCTATTTGCACACTCAACATATTTTATTGATTTGAAATGAAATCTAAACTGCAACTTTGTGCAAGAGTTAGCATAGTGCTAATGTAAGCTCACATTGTTCTTGTTGTATTCAATACCATTGCATCCCTTCAAAAGATTATGCAAAAAGCCCAAGTCTGTTTTCTTCTTGTTTTTAGTTAAAATGTAAAAGTTTCGCTAAAGATTTTTGTCCGAGTCACCCAGTAGGTCCAATCCTGTCCATTTACTGGCAGACCTTAGTGCTTCATAATGTGTTTCCTCCTTCTCAGCGAGTGTCTGTGTGGGCTGAAGGGTTATTGGAAGAATTCTCTTTTATAAACACACGCAGGATCTGAGGGATTACGGTCGTAGTTTATTTAACGGCGAGCGCAAAACCCTTTCCCTGGGGGGAAGTCAGGTCCCGCCTAACCCTGGCTGTGTCTGTCTTCCCAAAAAGTAATCCCTTAACATTATTTGCCTTTATCACTGGCCGTATGCTGCATCTGAAGCTCATTTCACACCACAAACGCGCTCTTGTTCTGGTCTTCATCTTCATTTCCATTCAGCCACCCCACCGCCACCCCACCTCTGATGTTCTTGGGGCAAGTATGACCCAAGGACGTGACCCTGATAGCTTCCTCCAATTGGCTGTCTAAGGAAGGATGTTGGAGACTGATAATGTCCTGTTTCCTAGTTGGAGGAAAGCATAGAAAGGGGAGAAGTAGCAGGATTAGCGTCAGGTATCATTATTGTTTGCATTCCCCCCCCTCATTTCTCCATGTGGGTCTCAGACGGTCCAAAGATCTGCACAGCGTCTGCACATAGGGCTTTGCCGGTGATCCCCTTTGAGCTGCCTGCCCCACCCATCTGCATTAAATCAGACCCCTCCGCCCTGTGTGCTGGACCTCACCGCCCTCACACACAGAATCACCCAATGTGTTTGGCATGCTGTGCTTTGGCTCTTTTTTTTTTGTATATGTGTGTTCATTGCAAAACCCACATGGTCTAAACGCTCCCTCTCCCTTCTCACAGCCATGTCATCATATTTGTTCATCTTGAAGTCAGAGCTTCCTGCGACCATCACCAGCTTCCTGAGTCCGGACCACTCTGGGTAGGTGCGCTAAGATAACAAACGTAGCCTCTTTTTGCTGCAAATCCGAACTGTATACTTAATGGCCAATCTAAAGAGATGCAATACAAGAGCTGATGAAGCCACAACCAAACATTCATTCATTCATTTTCTGCCAATTTTTCCTCACGAGGTTCGCGGTGGTGCTGGAGCCTATCCCAGCTGTTTTCGGGCAAGAGGCGGGGTACACCCTGGACTGGTGGCCAGCCAATCACAGGGCACATATAGACAAACAACCATTCACACTCACATTCATACCTATGGACAATTTGGAGTCGCCAATTAACCTAGCATGTTTTTGGAATGTGGGAGGAAACCGGAGTATTTGTAAAAAAGGGCATCCGGAATGTAAAGGGCTCATGCCAAAAATCAGTATGCGGATCAAAAAGGCCTGCTGTGGCGACTCCATAATCAGGAAAAAAAACCCCAAAAAATGTATGATTTGTGTTGATGTTGGATCGGTATTCGCATCGGCCGATACTCAAGGTTGCAATATTGAAAAAATTGAAAAAATTATATGGAGACAATCTGAAATGACCCAAAATAACTTAAGATGTGACTCCTTATACCAGGGGTCGGGAACCTTTTTGGCGAAGAGAGCCATGAAGGCCAGATATTTTAAAATGTGTATCTGTGAGAGCCATATACATTTTTTTAAACATTGAATGCAATAAAATGTGTGCATTTTTATGTAAGACCAACAGTTTTAGATAATGGGCTCTAATTACGTAGACCAGGCACACTACCCCACGCCAATGGGGTGTGGCCAGCACACTTTTGTGAGCAGCGCAGTGTCCAATAATAAATCAAATACTTGTTGCCATTAATGCAACTTCTGCTGCTGCTTAGTTTTGCACCGTACTCAGTATATTTCATTCTTTTGGCCATCTTTGCCAGAAGGCTTGGTTCTGCAGCTTTCGCTAGGTGACTATTTGACTAAAGGAGGAAAGTTTACATTTACATCTTAATACCGAGGTACACTACCGCATTACCCAGTAATAATCAAGTTTTAGTGTTTGACCTGGAAAATATCATCAGGAAAGATAGATATGGTTAAAATATAGATATGATAAGAAAATAGATGGACGGATTAAAATGCATAAGAAAGTTGTTGATTTTGAATATTATTTTTAACAGTAATTTCTGTGATGGTTTACTTTAAAATGTTTATTGAAAATTTTTATTGTGGTAAGAAATGCTCGAGAGCCAGATACAGTCATCAAAAGAGTCCTACCTGGCTCCCGAGCCATAGGTTCCCTACCTCTGCCTTATACTGTTGTTTTGAGTTGCAACTTATTCTTTTCTTAGTCGATTAATCTGTAACTTGTTGTATCGATTAATTCTGGGGTCCAGAACATATATTTAACACACACACTATTTTATGCTTATAATTTTGCTTGATTATTTATCTAATTGTATCTGTAAAAGTGTTATACTATCAGCTGTATGTTCTCATGTCCCTTTTTTCAGGACCACATCAAACTATGTAATTTAATTTTACAGTTTTGTTTTTATTTTTTTACTAAATAAGACATCTGACTTGCAAGTCATGTTGCTAGTTTTTATGTTAAAAGTTGAAATACTTAGGAAGCAACTGGCGGGCCAGTCCTAGACAGACCAAATCGATATGCACCAATCACAAACAGTTAGATAGAACATGATAGAACATATCAGAAAAAATGCCATAAATAAACGACCAATATATCCTACCAGTTGGATATCTTAATAATCATATTCTTAAATGAATTCCTAACTAATCCCAAACCTGAGAGCTATTAAGCTTAATTGATACAGCGTTTGCGCTGATGTATCTAATGTTGTGGTGGATGAGTGTAAGTCGTTTTTGACTCGTGTGACCACAGAACTACTCAACAAGAAACCTGAGAATAATGTGGTGTCGGACAATGTCTCCCTAAAGCTTTACCGCTATACTGTAGTCATACTGCAGCAGTGTTAAAAAGCAAAACAACATATTAGCACACTGTGGCTCCGCACCCTCACGGACAAATGAGTGATTTCTGTCGTTCCACACTGGATGTGAGAGGTGTAGCGGCTTTCGCTTCCCTCCATCAGCAGTCGGATCATCTGTTTTTTATTAGCTCTCTGCTTTCACCCTCAAATCTCTAGCACATGTTCTCCGGAATCAGACTGATACAAAGGGATATCAGTTTTGCCATTCTAATTTCAGCGCGCCGCTGAGAAAAACAAAAAGGTTTCTGTTAATGAGTTGGCTTTCAGACGCCAGCAAAAAAACGGACTCATGCCCATCAAAACCAGAATGACTGAGATGATTAGTATTGCAGCATCTTCTATTAAAAATCATTGCAGTTTTATAGCCCTTTTATCGGAAAGCGGACGGCGAAACATAAAAAAAAAAGTTTCTCCCCTCACTGTGGATGTGGGAATGTGCTGCGTTGGCCAGCTTTATGCTGTTATTAAAACACTTTGTTGAGACTCCATTGCAGTCCTGTGCTTTGGAATTGGATGAAATCTTCCATATTGAACACAATAAGGCGCTGAAAAGCCTTTCATTTTCTAAAAAAAATCGATGGCACGCCTTATGTGTGCTGTGACTTCCAAAATCTGCCACAATGTTATGCAAGTGATATCGATAAGAACGCCAATATTAAGCATCTGTACTCTTCAAGTTTATTTGTTGAGTACAGTAATCAGTAAAAGTACAGTATAAATACATATATGTATATTCATTCATTCATTTTCTACCGCTTTTCCTCACGAGGGTCGCGGGGGTGCTGGAGCCTATCCCAGCAGTCTTCGGGCGAGAGGCGGGGTCCTGGACTGGTGGCCAGCCAATCACAGGGCACATATAGACAAACAATATATAGATATATATACACACATATATATATATATATATATATATATATATATATATATATATATATCACATCTTCTGAGTGCCTTATTTGTATTTATAAATATATTTATAATGTATTTGAATTCGGAATGAGAGCGCAGGCCTCACAACTAGAAGACCCGGGTTCAATTCCACCCTCATCCATCTCTATGGGGAGTTTGCATGTTCTCCCCGTGCATGTGTGGGTTTACTCCGGTTTCCACCCACATTCCAAAAACATGCTAGGTTAATTGGCGACTTCAAATTGTCGCTTCAAAGCTTTATAGATCTTCCAGAATCTGCACCTATTCCAAGCAGTATTTCTTTGGATGTCCAAAATAGTCTGTTTTAATTTAATCCACCCATAGCCCGTGTACCGGTGTTCGAGTGGTTAGCATGCAGGCCTCACAGCTAGGAGACCGGAGTTCCAATTCCATCCTCGGCCATCTCTGTGTGGAGTTTGCATGTTCTCCCCGTGCATGCGTGGGTTTTCTCCGGGTACTCCGGTTTCCTCCCACATTCCAAAAACATGCTAGGTTAATTAGCGACTCCAAATTTTCCATAGGTATGAATGTGAGTGTGAATGGTTGTTTGTCTATATGTGCCCTGTGATTGGCTGGCCACCAGTCCAGGGTGTACAGCTGGGATAGGCTCCAGCACCCCCGCGCGACCCTCGTGTGGATAAGCGGTAGAAAACGAACGAATGAATGAATGAATCCGGAATGATCTGGTGCAATGATTGCTAGGCAGGCCGAGATCCAACATCTGCTGCCTTTGACCTCGTAAATGTTCTTCAGTGTGACATAGACACATTGTCAAATCTTTAGAACATCTTCCCAGCAGAGTGAAGATTACCCATTTTATTCCTGATAATGTTACTGTGTCCGTACACAAGTGCACATAGTGTATTTTCTATCCCACGCAACGGTGCTTCAGCTCAAAAAAATTAAAAAAATAAATTCTATCATGACAGTAACCCGTGTGACGTCCAGTTACCGGGCAGAATGTGTGAAGATGAAGAGACAAATCCATCAGCGTCCCCCTGCTAACGCTGTAGCTGCAGTGGAACAGCCATAAGGGGTCACTGAGTGTTGATGTGGTCGGAGCAGGTGCTTGCTGACTCTGGGATCCGCATAAAGAGCACCGGAGCCAGGCCCCGTGACCCTATGCTTCAGTCCCCATGCCAGGCACCGCGCCTCCTATCTGACCTCGACCCACAGCGGAGCCGACATGCCTTCCACATGTGTCACCTCCAACACCCGGCCCACCTCTGTCTCGAATAGTATTCCCCTCTGTCTTTCTCAAAACCAAGCGATTCATGGTCTGGTCTGATGTGTTGGAGCTATGCAACGTTTCAATGTGAATTACATAATTGTTATGGTTTGTGAGAGCTAAAGCCTTTAATGGGTACCACATGAGGGGTCTGTCGGTCTGGATTTGAGCATAAAATGGAGACAAATTTCCAGAGGCGTCTCATTTTCAGGAACCTTAAAAAACATCCCTGTTGTCCCTGACATTTCGCCACCACGTTTTTTTATAAATAATCTTTTACAGCCTTCATTCACTCATGTCTGTTCCTTATTTTCTAGAGGCTGGGAGTGACATTTGTGCCAGTACAGAGCTTAGACATTGGAGATGTATCTGGATGTTCTTTTGACTACCTTTCTTTCATTTAACTTTTTAAAAGGGCGCCAAATTCCATTTTTGGAATATGCTGAATATTTGTTTGGCCCCACAAATAACTGCCATTCATGGTTGTACATGTTTGTAACCCAAAAGCAGCTTCGGAAATCGCCATTTGACCCCCCTGCACAACCCAAAATTCCATTCTTCCAATGAAGGTAAAAGCACCCCAGATTGTGATATAAGTTGGTAGGAAAAAAAACTTATGACTACGTCCTTGGTAGTTAATGAGTTAAGAAAAATGTAACTTGTATCAAATTTTCAACTGGTCTTAAAATTTTCACCTAATTTAATTTAATTTAATTTAATTTAATTTAATTTAATTTAATTTAATTTAATTTAATTTAATTTAATTTAATTTAATACATCATGATTTCTCAGTCAAGACTCTGCCTCATTGATCACCATTATCTTAAAATTAGCATCACAACACCTCCGCTGCTGTCGCTTCTTTTCAGCGGCTGCATCTCTCCAGGTCATGTGTGTGTGAGTGACAGGAAGAAAACCTCTGAGAAGTTTGTTGCCTTTCTTGGTTTTGATGTATAAGTCTCTAGACTCAGAATATAGGACAACAACATCTTATGTTATTAGATTATGTTATATTATGTTATAATATTAACAGGATGTAATAAGAGTAAACCATCTAGTAACAGTGGTGACAGGAACATTCATTCATTTTCTACCGCTTTTCCTCACGAGGGTTGCGGGGGTGCAGGAGCCTATCCCAGCTGTCTTCGGGCGAGAGGCGGGGTTACACCCTGGACTGGTGGCCAGCCAATCACAGGGCACATATAGACAAACAACCATTCACACTCACATTCATACCTATGGACAATTTGGAGTCGCTAATTAACCTAGCATGTTTTTGGAATGTGGGAGGAAACCGGAGTACCCGGAGAAAACCTACGCATGCACGGGGAGAACATGCAAACTCCACACAGAGGGGGGATTTGAACCCTGGTATCTTAGCTGTAAGGTCTGCGTGCTAACCACTCGACCTCCGTGCCGCCCGTGACATGAACAGTTACCCAGAATTAATATTGTATTTGTGTGTTTCATTTTCATTTCAATCAGCCATGTGCTCATGTCTGTTTGTTTTTTAGACAGACCTGGTATCAAGATGGCAGACTGCTGCTGATCCTCGTTACACTATGCGTCATCCTTCCTCTGGCAATATTGCCAAAAATTGGTACGTAGACAAACCAGCCTCAGAAGGCATCTCGACAGGCATACCAGATCATACCAGATATGTGTGTCTGTTTTAGGTTTCCTGGGCTACACCAGCAGCCTGGCCTTCTTCTTCATGCTCTACTTTGCCATTGTGGTAATTCCTGATAATTCCTGATTCCTAAATTCCTGATATTTCTTTATTTTGAGTTGACCTCCTCTGTTGTGTTTTTCACCCACTGGGTTGTCTCCTTCTCAGGTTGTGGTCAAGAAGTGGTCAATCCCCTGCCCGCTGCCGCAAAACCTGACCACGTTTTTAGGTGTATCTCAGGTAATGGCAATAGATGAGTCTGACCATGGCGGTCTAGACTAGACTAGACTAGACGAGCTTGATAAGGACCAGAGAGTATTGTGGGGTGACTGCTACCTTAGGGGAAGGAAGTTCAACTCCCCTTAGATTTCCTCAGCCTGGAAGTGACCTCTGACCTCTTTTATTATACAAACCATACCATAACTCCAGACGTGGTGTGGCTTAACTGAGAGGAATGTTTTTCTTTCAGTCGCAAAACGCTAAGCTAAGCAGTGGAATTTGGATTTTTTTTTTTTTTTCCCCAGCCCTTCTCCTTCCTATTTGCCGCATGTCATCTCTCTTTTCAGGAATAACACTCTCCCTCTTTTCTGCCTGTTTATCCAGGTATCAAATTCCTCAGACTCGGATTGCACACCCAAACTTTTCGTCATCTCTAGTCGGGTACGTATGAAACAAAGCCTCCCTGCTGCACACACACACTCACACATTAAAAACAAAGAGAGGCCGCGACAAGTCATTAAAAGTCGAGTCTGCTGCAGTTTGTAGGCACTGATGATGACAAGTCACACTTTGACGTTTGAAGGATGGAATATGCTGAATTTTTGTTTGGGCCCACAAATAACTGCCATTCATGGTTGTACATGTTCGTAATCCAAAAGCAGCTTCAGAAATTTGCCGTTTGACACCCCTGCACAACCCAAAATTCTATTATTCCAATGAAGGTAAAAGCACCCCAGATTGTGATGGCGCCCCTCAAACATGATATAAGTTGGTCGAAAAAAAAAAAAACGTATGACTAAGTCCTTGGTAGTGAATGAGTTAAGAAAAATGTAACTTGTATCAAACTTTCAACTGGTCTTAAAATTTTCACCAATTGAAAATTTAATTTAATTTAATTTAATTTAATTTAATTTAATTTAATTTAATTTAATTTAATTTAATTTAATTTAATTTAATTTAATTTAATTTAATTTAATTTAATTTAATTTAATTTAATACATGATTTCTCAGTCAAGACTCTGCCTCATTGATCACCATTATCTTAAAATTAGCATCACAACACCTCCGCTGCTGTCGCATCGTTTTTCAGCGACTGCATCTCTCCAGGTCACGTGTGTGTGAGTGACGGGAAGAAAACCTCTGACAAGTTTGTTGCCTTTCTTGGTTTTGATGTATAAGTCTCTAGACTCTAGAATATAAGACATATAAAGATGGATATATATAAGGATGGACTGTGTATGACTGCAGTTGACACGGGTAAAAAAAAAATAACCTTTTTGAAAATACAGCCATGATGGCATACATACATGCCTTATATTTTTTTTACATTTCCACTTTATTTTGTTACATTAGCTTAGTACAAATCATAGCTCCCATATACCGGATCCTCATACATGTGTAACCTGGTGAGCTCCTAATGTGCTTAAAGCAACATGTAAACATGATGTGTGTTACAGAGTGCCTACGCTATCCCCACCATGGCCTTCTCCTTCCTGTGCCACACCGCCGTCCTGCCAATCTACTGCGAACTTGACCGGTCAGCTATGCTCCCCACATGAACACTATGTTCACACAAACAGAAATTTTTAAAAACGTAATCATATTAAATCATATGCTTTGCCTTTGGCGTACATGAAAATTCATTCATTCATTCATTTTCTACCGCTTTCTCCTCACAAGAGTCCCGGGGGTGCTGGAGCCTATCCCAGCTGTCTTTTGGGCGAGAGGCAGGGTACACTCTGGACTGGTGGCCAGCAAATCACAGGGCACATATAGACAAACAACCATTCACACTCACATTCATACCTATGGACAATTTGGAGTCGCCAATTAACCTAGCATGTTTTTGGAATGTGGGAGGAAACTGGAGTACCCGGAGAAAACCCACGCATGCACGGGGAGAACATGCAAACTCCACACAGAGATGGCCGAGGGTGGAATTGAACCCTGGTCGCCTAGCTGTGAGGTCTGCGCGCTAACCACTCGACCGCTGTGCCGCCACACATGAAAATATTTCTTTTAATTTAAAATAATGTTATTGTACTGCAGGGTCATATATTGTTTCATTTTCATTCATTCTACATTCATGTAGGCAGGAATGGGGGGGGTTCTCAATTTGACGCAATGCAGGGGACCAGAGGATTGACTTTCTTTTTAAGTAAATAGTTTACACAAGGGGCTGCACGGTGGAAAGTGGTTAGTCCTCACAGCAAGGAGAACCGAGTTCAATTCCACCCTCGGCCATCTCTGTGTGGAGTCTTGTGTGGGTTTTCTTCGGTTAGGTTAATTGGCGACTCCAAATTGTCCATAGGTATGAATGTGAGTGTGAATGGTTGTTTGTCTATATGTGCCCTGTGATTGGCTGGCCACCAGTCCAGGGTGTACCCCGCCTCTTGCCCGAAGTCAGCTGGGATAGGCTCCAGCACCCCCGGCGAAAATGATGAAATGATGAGTTTACACAAGTTAAAAGCACACATAGAAAAGTACATTTACACTCAAGAAGAGAAGTTTATCTTTGTAGGGCCTGCAATGAAATACCACAAAAAAACATTTCTTACTGAAGTAACAATAAAATATAAGGAGAACTTTCATTTCTTTCTGCTCCATTCTGATTGGCTATGGGAGATCACATGGTCCAACAGCATTACACTGAGGCATGTGGCTTCCATTTTGGCTCAGAATAATACATATAATAAATAGAATCTTGAACCAGTCATGATGTGCTATATATATATATATATATCACTATATTGACACTTACTATGGTACCCATTATGTCATTATTAAGTTATTAATGTGTATTATTAAAAAAAAAACCTTAAACAGTATTATGGAAAGCAGGAAGTGAACAAATGTAACAGTTACTTATTGTAAAAGTACCAGATGGAGGGGTAGGATTTAATAAGCTTTGCTTCTTCCTACTCCTTTTGGACATGTGGAACTGTGAACTGATTATGTGATGCATTCAATTGTAATCTGATGCATTTTCAAATGAAATAAAACCATTTAAAAAAAATAAGAAAATATTTTAAAAATGTATAAAAAAATACAATTAAATAAAATTAAATTATATTAGGAAAGCAGGAAGTGAACAAATGTAACAGTTACTGATTGTAAAAGTACCAGATGGAGGGGTAGGATTTAATAAGCTTTGCTTCTTCCTACTCCTTTTGGACATGTGGAACTGTGAACTGATTATGTGATGCATTCAATTGTAATCTGATGCATGTTCAAATGAAATAAAACCATTACCATTACCAGAATACTGTATAATGAATGGTGTCTTTTAGGCCAAATAAAGCAAGGATGCAGAATGTAGCCAATGTCAGCATCAGCCTCAGCTTCCTGGTTTACCTCATTTCTGCCCTCTTTGGCTACCTCACCTTCTATGGTAGGTTGCACCACACAAAGTCATACGCTCCACCAGGCCATCTGCTGACTCTTGAGTTATTCTTTTCTCGTCTGCTTGTGTACAGCTCACGTGGACTCGGAGCTGTTGCTTGGCTACGATGCCTACATGCCGCACGACATCTTGGTGATGACGGTTCGGCTGGCAATCCTCATCGCTGTGTTGCTGACTGTACCGCTCATTCACTTCCCGGTGTGTAACCACCGAATATGCAAATATATCCTATTTTGTGAGGTGTATGATTTTGATCTTTTTAATCTGGTGACAGGCTGCACGGCGGTGGAGTGGTTAGCGCGCAGACAGCTAGGACCCCAGGGTTCAATCCCACCCTGTTTGCATGTTCTCCTCGTGCATGCGTGGGTTTTCTCCGGGTATTCCGGTTTCCTCCCACATTCCAAAAACAAGCTAGGTTAATTAGCGACTCCAAATTGTCCATAGGTATGAATGTGAGTGTGAATGGTTGTTTGTGCCCTGTGATTGGTTAGCGACCAGTCCAGGGTGTACCCCGCCTCTCGCCCAAAGACAGCTGGGATAGGCTCCAGCACCCCTCGCCACCCTTATGAGGAAAAGTGGTAGAAAATGAATGAATGAATGAATGAATAACCTGGTGACCAAAATATAGTATATTAAATATATTCATGCTGTCATCAACACTTTGAAAGCCTGCGATTGGCTGGCGACTAGTCCAGGGTGTACCCCACCTTTGGCCCGAAGTCAGCTGGGATAGGCTCCAGCACACAAATTTTATGACACATTCACAGGGTCATTAATTATTGAAGAATACCTGATGGTTTCGATTTTTTTTTTCCAGGCTCGTAAGGCTGTCATCTTGCTCCTGCGAGGAAATCGTCCCTTTTCCTGGCTGATCCACATCGCAACAACTGTGGTCATCCTAGGAACGGTCCTGATGCTAGCCATCCTTGTGCCAGATATCAGGAATGTCTTTGGAGTTGTGGGTAAGGTTCTTTTTTTTACTTTTTATTTTATTTATTATTTTATATTATTATTTTTTATTTGTCATGGAAACATGGATAACTACACCGAACACTATCCATAACGTAACAAAGGTGGGGTTCCGTTGTATTTTATGTCATCTTGGTATCAATAGACATGACATAATGTTATTTTGAATTATGTAGGCGGCAGTTGCATTATTTTTCATTTAATATTTATGGTACTGTTAGTGTTTGAAACCGTGATGATCACACACACACACACATATTATCCTCTTTGCCCGCCAGGATCAACGACATCCAGCTGCCTCTTGTTTGTTTTCCCCGGCATCTTCTACCTTAAGATTAGCCCCCATCCTCTCCGATCTTTTGACTCCATTGGGGTAAATCTTCACATATTTTTAACAAGCACTAACAGAACCCCTCTTGGGTTTTTAATGCAATATTGTGTTTGTAGGCCATGGCTCTGGTGGTCTTCGGTTTGATTATGGGCGTCAGCAGCTTCTCAATCATCATCTTCACATGGATACAAAGCTCTTAGCCCGTATTTACACGAGGCAAAGCTTCAGGGCAGATGGGGATTCTACCAAAGAAGTGATTTCAATGAAATAATGGGATAGGTGCTAATGAAAATGTCCCACTGAAATGCAAAATGCATACCTATAAACATGTCTCCAGTATAAGAGCAACCAAATGTAGATTGTGTGTCACATAAGGACAAACGTGTGGTTTTCATTTAATCAAATGTTATTTTTGCACATGGCTTTTTTCACTAACATAAAGTTGACTCACTTATACTGTATTGTTTATTAAGCTTATTAATGTTCAGGGATGTTTGGTTTTGTCACTCCGAGCCATATGTATAATGATTTTTTCTGCTGCTAAGGGTATCATTTTAAATTTGGGTTCTTTATGGGGAAATCTATTGTCAAACGTGCCATAATTAAAGGGAAATTTTGCATTTTTTCCATATTCGGTTATGTGTAGCTCATTTGTCAGATATACAGTGGTGTGAAAAAGTGTTTGTTCATTCATGATTGTCCAACTTAAATGATTCAGAACATTAAAAAAAATTAATATTAATCAATGACAACACAATTATTGTCCTGCCGCAGAACTCAACTTTGTTTCAGCTTGAGGTCACAAACTGATTGCTGGACATTGTCTTTCATGTTTTGTTTTGTTTTGGTAGACAGCAGAATTGATGCCTCCATTTATCACAGCAAGTCTTCCAGACCATCACACTACCACCACCATATTTTACTGTCGGTATGATGTTCTTTTTCTGAAATGCGGCGCTACTTTTACTTTTTGTAATGGGATACACACCTTCTGAAAAAATCGACTTTTGTCTCATCAGACCAATGGTCGAAACATCAACCCGTGTCAGCTCTGGTAAACTCTGGAGCAGAGAGTCGTTTTATAGATGCAGATCTGGCAACTAGGGACTAGCTTTGTTGCTAAAACTCTGGATGGTCGTCATCTGGCCACAGTCACCCACCAGACTGAAACCATCAGGAAGTGATATCCTTTTTTGGTATGGCGAACCCCTACGGATCCCATATTCGTTTTTTTTCAGTCAGCATAACAGCTAAATGAACTGGACAGGAGGGGAGATTCTCCTTCCAGGGACCTCTTTGTTGTACAAGTTGTACAACATCTTGCGTCCTGATCGTGAAGCTATGGAGACATATATTAGGGAATCCCAACTTGCAGGGATAATTCAACCCACCTCTTCCCCAGTGGGAGTTGTTTTTGAGAGCCTGCATAGAAAACAACATCACGGTCAAAAATAAATACCCTCATCCCAGCTCACATCCGCCTTTGATGCCTTACAAGGAGTCTTTACTAAACAAAACAATACCATCTAGGGTACATACGAGCTGAAGATGAGTTGAAGATGGCACTCAACACACTCTTGAGGTACCCAAATGATGTACTGAGTCTTTGTTTACCTGGATTTTCATCTACTTGAGGAATATTGACTTACACATCTCCCATGTTTGCCAGGTCCCCCAGCGCTTACTGGAAAACCGACTGTTTGTCAAAGCAGAGAAGTGTCTTTTCCACACAGAATCCGTATCGTTCCTGGACTACAATCGGGGAAAAGGCAGTTTCGAGGCAGACCTGGAGAAGATAAGTGGCCTACAGAGCAGACCAGACATGAGTGAGTAAGACAACCAGGAGATGAAAACATTCATTCATTCATTTATTATCCCAGCTGTCTTCGGGCCAGCCAATCACAGGTTACATATAGTCAAACAACCATTCACACTCACATTCATACCTATGGACAATTTGGAGTCGCTAATTAACCTAGCATGTTTTTGGAATGTGGGAGGAAACCGGAGTACCCGGAGAAAACCCACGCATGCACGGGGAGAACATGCACATCCACACAGAGATAGCCGAGGGTGGAATTGAACCCGAGTCTGCGCGCTAACCACTCGACCGCCGTGCCGTGAGATGAAAACATACAATGTTTTTTTATGGAGGTTAAAAGTCATTCAATGTTTTAGCTTAGTTCAACTCCCTGCCCAATGATGTGATAGCAACATCTCCTCAGCTTGAAGGGATGGAATCATGTGGTGGGCCTAGATCCACCCCCTGTGGACAGCCTCTACTTTGGTATTGTTTTAGGAGGTGTATGCTGTGTCTGATTGTGTGTTTTTAATCATCATGTATGATTAAAAAAAACAGAAGAATGTATGGTTCTAGTTTGGTTCTGATTACGTTATTGGACCTCATGGTTCTGACAGTATCTGATAAAAGTGACAATACTGTAAAAATTAAACTTGTTTATAACTTAGAGCTATAAATAGCTGATGATATAAGTGAGTGAACATGTTCAAAGAATGTTTAGTGTGAGCACTGCCTTGATCCTCTTGGGCATGGCATTCCGGAATCCTCTTCCACTCCTGAGCTGGAATTAGACAGCCTAGTGCTCCTCCTTCCTTCCCGACTGAGGATGCCCAGAAGAGCAATATGTTCTGCTGACAGCCACCAGGGGGCGTACTTGTATGAGGATTTCTATCATGTGTGACGTATTGTACTTTTATTTTGATGCATTATATTCCTCAGTTGGCTGCAGCTTCACACAATAACCAGCACAGAAAGCTTTATAGATCTTCCAGAATCTGCACCTATTCCAAGTAGTATTTCTTTGGATGTCCAAAATAGTCTGTTTTAATTTAATTCACCCATAGCCCCATAGCCCCAGGCCTCACAGCTAGAAGACCAGAGTTCAATTCCACCGTCGGCCATCTCTGTGTGGAGTTTGCATGTTCTCTCCGTGCATGTGTGGGTTTTCTCCGGGTACTCCGGTTTCCTCCCACATTCCAAAAACGTGCTAGGTTAATTGGCAACTCCAAATTGTCCATAGGTATGAATGTGAGTGTGAATGGTTGTTTGTCTATATGTGCCCTGTGATTGGCTGGCCACCAGTCCAGGGTGTACCCCAACTCTCACTCGAAGACAGCTGGGATAGGCTCCAGCACCCCCCGCGACCCTCGTGAGGAAAAAGCGGTAGAAAATGAATGAATGAATAATGATATTCCTCAGTTGGCTGCACGTCGGTCGAGTGGTTAGCACGCAGGCCTCACAGCCAGGAGACCGGAGTTCAATTCCACCCTCGGCCATCTCTGTGTGGAGTTTGCATGTTCTCCCCGTGCATGCGTGGGTTTTCTCCGGGTACTCCGGTTTCCTCCCACATTCCAAAAACATGCTAGGTTAATTAGCGACTCCAAATTGTCCATAGGTATGAATGTGAGTGTGAATGGTTGTTTGTCTATATGTGCCCTGTGATTGGCTGGCTGGCCACCAGTCCAGGGTGTACCCCGCTTCTCGCTTGAAGACAGCTGGGATAGGCTCCAGCACCCCCCGCGTCTCTTGTAAGGATAAGTGGTAGAATACCAGAATGAATGAATATTCCTCAGTTCACAACTGTTTCTCCAGTTCAGTGTCATTGGAACGCTGGAGCCTACCCCAGTCTGCTCATCTCACAAACGATGGACTACACCCTGAACTACTACACACAATATATATGAAGGGGATTAGTGAACAACTATATGTATGTGTGTTTATACAGTGGACAACAGCAGGAAAGACGAAATTAAACTTTAAGCATCAGGATGGAGATCAAGGTCAAAGGTGAGATAAAACTTTGCAGATAAACAACCGCGGTGTGTGGTGTTTTCGGAAGAATAGGTTTTTTTTTTGTTATTTTGGTAAATTGAGGTACTGACAGAGGCCCACTTGTCAACAGACCAGTATGGGGTTGGCTCTGTTGGTGGTGGTGGTGGGAGAGTTAGGGAGTGAGTTTGTCTCTTCACGATCCCATCAGCCCCGGCCTGAGCTCTTAATGCTGCCCTGACGCCTCACTGGCGCATGGGCCACGCTGGCCTGCCGCACATCTGGACCCAATTACCCAGGAGGGGCTGTGACAGTCCACACACCCTCGGCTGCATTGTCCACGCTACATTCTCATCAGTCCATCGCTGTTGTTCTTTCTGCACCACTTCCTTTATTATGCATCTATCAAAAAGCTCAAGGGTTCCTTTTCTTCTTCCTTGAACTGTTATCCACTGTTTTTATTTCTTGATTTATGACGGCTTCTGCTTCAGACACTATGCAGACGTGATGGTTAGCGTGTGTGATCGCTCTCGTTGAAGTTCTACCATCTTTGTTTACACATTTTGCCTGTCTCCGGTGGCACTAGGTAGCTAGCTATAGTTATCCACAGACTCCAAATTCATTCATTCATTCATTTTCTACTTTTGCTTCTGCTTTTTCCCTCACGAGGGTCGCGGGGGTGCTGGAGCCTATCCCAGCTATCTTCGGGCGAGAGGCGGGGTACACCCTGGACTGGTGTATGTATGTGAGTGTGAATGATTGTGTGATTGGCTGGCGACCAGTCCAGTGTGTACCCCGACTCTCGCCCGAAGACAGCTGGGATAGGCTCCAGCACCCCCGCGACCCTCATGAGGAAAAAGCGGTAGAAAATGAATGAATGAATGAATTTGGAGTCTGTGGATAACTATAGCTAGCTACCTAGTGCCACCGGAGACAGGCAAAATGTGTAAACAAAGATGGTAGAACTTCAACGAGAGCGATCACACACGCTAACCATCACGTCTGCATAGTGTCTGAAGCAGAAGCCGTCATAAATCAAGAAATAAAAACAGTGGATAACAGTTCAAGGAAGGTGTACCCCGCCTCTCGCCCGCCTCTCGCCCGAAGATAGCTGGGATAGGCTCCAGCACCCCCGCGACCCTCGTGAGGAAAAAGCAGTAGAAAATGAATGAATGAATGAATGTTCAATTGGGACCTGATGCCTGTATCTAATGACAAATGACCACAAAATAGCATAAAGACAACAAAGTACGCTGTTTGATTGATGGTGCTTTATAGATCAAGTGCAATATAAATGTTGGCAGTCATGAAACACAAATAGCTCCAAAGCTCCCAACACCAAAGAAGAAGCAAAGTGGGCGGTATTGGAGTTCTAATGTAGATGCCCTGAATGAGGCCTTCCAGGGGTTATGGAGAAAAGACAGTTGCCATTTTTTTAAGCCAAATGAGAGAAAATGTGACTGTTTACTTTGCAAGTGGATGTTCTGCTTGTTTCTAAAATGTTAAGTTGAGGCCACGGTGCTTCGCCAGAGGATTGAGCTGTCCTGGTTTACAAAGACATCAAAATGAGCCCAGACTGTGAAGTACACGGACGAACTAATGCTGCAGCCCAAATTAAGTCATAAACTGTCTTTTCCTTATTTACTGGAGGTTTGTGGCTGAAAATACACCAGAAATACAACATGCTCATAAAACACACAACTCTTGCATGCCAGTCGGGTGTCTAGAGTCACAGACAGATTTGGAGAGCTCTCCCATGGGGGGCATAATTCATGATTTGACATGGTCATACGGAGCGAAAGTGCGTCTGACTGGCTGGAAAGAGGAGAATGTAATGCAGCGTAAGAGGGGGGGTGGGGGGTGGAAGGGGAGTTTGACAGAGGAAGGGAGGAAAAAGTGGAATTTCTACAGAACAAAGACACAAAATAAATCATTTTGGACTGTAAAGATGTCACATGTGGCTCCACTGTGAAAGTAAGAGAATGCGGAAGTCCAATACAATACACAAAGTTGCTTCATCTTCAGCTCCGATAGTCCTCTACTGCCCTCTGCTGGGCGGTTTGGGGTTGCAACGAATATGCAATTACTTCCTTCGCAGCGTTAGTTATCCTTTCATTTGCAGCGGATACTTATGTAGAAAAAAAGGCACATTGTTTGATAGCTTTTCTTTGTGCTATTAACTCCACTATCTGTGTAAAATCGCTAACAACCCACACAGAAAGCTTAAAGCGTGAAGTGCATGACTGACACACATTATCGCCAAGGCTGCAGGCCACATGTGCATTATGGCAAGGCGGCCTGCTATCAGCCTGCTTCATCTCTGCTCTGTGTTTCAGAGATGTGTGGGATGTACCACCCTGCATCTTTATTTAGAACAGCTGGCCGAGTAAGAAAGACGCCGTTCTGCTGCTGACATTTTTGCTGAGTGGGGTCAAAGTTCAAGTCTAACACCAATAGACTGGAGACTTTGATGGTGGAAAGAAGGAATGGAAAGAGGGCGTCATTTTTAAGGAAGGCAACGATAGCAACAGGGCTATTGAATATTTCACAAAGTTTGAATAACACCTAAAAAAAGAAATTATTTCAATTCTAATGCCCCAGCTAACAGGAAGTAGCACCAAAGAACATCAATTACCCAATATATCACTGTCATTGTCGAGTGTCCGTAGTGTAAACAATGGCAGAGCAATGCAATATTCGTCCGTGTGGCAACACGTAGCTGATTGCCTCGTTCCTCCATTAGACTTAGTGATACACGTGAGACGTCGTGGTGACATTTTGTAACATTTTTGGTTGGTTGGTTATTTTTTTGTTTTAATTAATTTTGTGATTAAAATGTAAATATGAAATAGAAATGTACATACAATTAAGGAATTTATTTATTTAGCACATAATATTTTAATGGAAAAATAAATTCGGATGTAGCTGACGAAAGAAGCAGCTAACTAGCATGTCAATCAAGCAGGTAGGCGTCGACGCATCCGACTGATGCATTGTGGGTATTGGTGTTCCTCTCAGCATTGTCGTCCGTATTCAGCCACGTGACATGACAAACCAACGATGGCAGGTAGTTTTTTTAATGTCAAGTTATGCGGAACTTGTAGGTCCTGATTGACGTGTGTTTGATGTGGCTTCCTTTTCGCTCCACACTCAGCCCACTCGGGGCTCGGAGGAGAGAAAGGCGGATGTCAAAAAGTGTTCAAAGTTGTGTTGCCAGACCCACAACAAGTGCATCCTTTTAATACTTGAGTGTTTTAATGTTTTTTTGACTTCTTCTCTCAGTCTTCGCTTGCCAGACATGAAGTTTAACGGCCATATTAACCTGCGAATCGGAGAGGCGGTGGACCTGAAACCGACCACTTTCTCACGGCGACACTCCATGATTTTCCTAAAGAACGCTCCCGCCCTGGACCCTTACATCGTCCTCAAGGTGGACGACACCAAAGTGGGACAGACTCTGACTAAACAGAAAACCAACACGCCGACCTACAACGAGGACTTCGCCTTCTTGGTGAGAAACGGTCAACACATGGAGGTGGCCGTCTTCAACGAAACCCCCATCGGATATGATGACTTTGTGGCCAATTGCACCATCCGCTTCGAGGACCTCATGAAGACCTCCAACACGGGGGAGGTCTTCGAGGGATGGGTGAGTACAATGATTCCCACTACTAGCATAGCATGGTAAGACATTGGTGACCAACGTGTGGCACGCGGGACATTGCAACCTAAAATAATATGAATAGAGCCCACATCAAGATATTACAAAGACAAAAAGGTAATGTTTAATGGTACATACCAGACACTGAACAAAATTCCCCCCTAAAGAAAATGTTGAAAATGCCCTGGTTGTTTTTCATTGGGCCATTAAATTAGCTTACATGAAAACATTGATTGTATAGAAATTACAAGGCATTTTTTTAGAAAACTTCATCAATTATCATTTGAGTATCTCATTGTCTTTTGGTAATGAAAACATAGTCTAAATTAACAGTATTAGTAATGACAAATATTTTATGTTTCTGTCATGATTAATACACAGTTTTGGGTGTTTTTAATGTTAAAATTGAATTGTTACCGAAGCTGGGATAGACTCCAGCATATATGCAACCCTAGTGGGGATAAGCGGCATAGAAAATAGGTGGATGGAATTGTTATTGGGGATTCATAGTATAACGTTATAGCAATGCTAATGCTAGATGTATAAATAGTGAATGAGTTAACGATTGACGATTAACGATTGACAAAAACAAGCACAATATCAGATTGAAAGCAAAGCAGGAGCTGATTATTTTTTAATGGGAAAAATGTATTCAGCATCTGTTTTGGTTAGAGTCGGCTCTGCTGAAATGGATTCATTACGCTAACCAAGGTTCTACCCAAGGATCCCAGCATCTAACGTTATAGTAATGCTAATGCTAGATGTATAAATAGTGTTTGGTAGTGAATGAGTTAACGATTTGACAAAAACAAACACAATATCAGATTGAAAGCAAAGCAGGAACAGATAATTTTTTTATGGGGAAAATGTATTCAGCATCTGTTTTGGTTAGAGTCGGCTCTTCTGAAATGGATTCATTGCACTAACCAAGGTTCTACCCAAGGATCCCAGCATCTTTGCAGATTTTTGATCATACATTCATGTACTGACGAGACACGGATTGTGCTGATTTTGGCTGCATAAGCTTTGACCGAATCAGATCCAATGCTTACCTCGCTCACGGTGCAACCAAAAATAACAATATGTGAAGTAACACAGACTATGCAAGGCTCAAAATAGATGCTCGCAGACTGATATTCATGCAAAACAATATTATTTGATACCGATTTATATAACCCGCAAAGCACGCACATGGTTCCCAAACAGGAAGTTGTGCTACATTTGACGGCTACATGGTCTGTTTGGTGGAGTTACTGTGTTTTTAACATGTTACTTGCACCGTGAATGAGGGAGGGCGGGGAGGACCACGGCCATTTGCGTCATCTTTATCATCATCTTGTTCTTGGTTCTTTTGTCTTTTTTTTTCTCAGCGCAGAAGCCATGCAAACATCTTTGAATGTCACATTTAGACCGCACCCATGGCTGCTGCGTGATGGTGGTAATTGTGTTTTTCCCTGAGAAGTTAACACTTTGCAGCACCCTGCAATACATGACAATATCACTATACATGTGTACGGTACTTAAAACCTCTGCATTCAGCTTGTTTTTACTTTATTTTACTTTGTTTCAATGCTTAAACTTGAACATTTTCAACAATTCGGGGAGGAATTTAGCAGTTTTTATATCGTGACTCACTAAGGCCCTCACCAAGGAGTTTCCCCTGTTCTGGTCGGAGCGCTTTGTACACCTCACACTTGTTTCGTATTCAGTCAATGCTGCTGATTTCTCGGAAGTTTTTTCTATGAAAGATAGCAGTAATTTTCATTACTGTTGTTTTATTTAAGGTTGACACATCTGGAAGCATTTTTATAAAGATACCTATGAATTGGGCTGCACGGCGGTCAAGTGGTTAGCGCAGGCCACACAGCTAGGAGACCTGAGTTTGATTCCACCCTCGTTTGCATGTTCTCCTTGTGCAGGCGTGGGTTTTCCCTGGGTACACCGGTTTCCTCCCACATTCCAAAAACATGCTAGGTTAATTAGCGACTCCAAATTGTCCATAGGTATGAATGTGAGTGTGAATGGTTGTTTGTCTATATGCGCCCTGTGATTGGCTGGCCACCAGTCCAGGGTGTACCCCGCCTCTCGCCAGAAGACCACTGGGATAAGCTCCAGCACCCCCCTTTGACTCTTGTAAGGATAAGCGGTAGAAAATGAATGAATGATTGAATGTTTTTCCACACAGGCAGAACACAGAGTGCTTCTGTTGAGGTTGTTATCAGCGTGACATTTAGGGACTTTTTCCTCTGTCGTCAACCCGCCAACACTCGGCACCGCATTGTGGTTAAAGGTTGCATGCTCGACCGAACCCCGGGGCCTCTGTTTTTTTTCAAAAATCCGCCCAAACTTCATCTACTGTGTTCTGCTCTTAAACATCTGCATCACCCTTTCACCACGTGTGAGGCTTGATTCTTCACTTGCTACTTGTGTTTTCAGTAAGTAAACTGTTCAGACCTCTGACTCAGCCGTAGAATAGTCACAGTAACATCTAAAAAAAAGGCCTGCCGTGTTCTGGAGTCACATTCTTTTGACAGATTAAATTAAAAGTATAGTGAAGAAAAGAAGCTGATCATCTTCCCAGTAGCATTGTGGTTTATTTTCAATTCCTAAAAGATACTTGAATGATCTTTAGAGGGGATATTTTTTTTACGATGTTTGGATTCATGTCAAAATGCATTTCCTTTTATGTTAGTATGTCTTTTTTGGGGCTGCAGGGAATCATGTGCAAAGGCTGTCGAACTTAGAAAGTCTGCAAAGGCTCCTCCAATTGTGCGGTGCTTCTCCATTGAATAGAAGTCTGCATTCCGACCATCCTGAGTGGCCCATCAAACGCCAGGATGATTTGCACACTTCCATCCAGCTCTTTGAAAATGTCCACATTACCATGTAAAACGGCGAGAACTGTAAGTAAACGTAACAGAGTTTGATGTGGGGAGCCTTAAATCTTTCTATGATGTCAAAGGTTGACATTGATCTTACTGTTTGATGATGTCCGTAACTACTTCATAGTACGTACATAAATGGAACAAGATGAAGTAATGTGTACAGTTGTGTGTACATCACAGGACATGTTTTATGGGGAAATTATGTGTGTTGACTTTTATTAATGTTTGTTGTGTTAATGTGATGTTTACATTTAATCATGATCAAGATGGAGCCTCATTCATTCATTTTCTACTGCTTATCCTCACAAGGGCGTGGAGCCTATCCCAGCTGTCTTTGGGCGAGAGGCGGGGTACACCCTGGACTGGTGGCCAGCCAATCACAGGGCACATATAGACAAACAACCATTCACACTCACATTCATACCTATGGACAATTTGGAGTCGCTAATTAACCTAGCATGTTTTTGGAATGTGGGAGGAAACCCACGCATGCACGGGGAGAACATGAAAACTCCACACAGAGATGGCCGAGGATGGAATTGAACCCTGGTCTCCTAGCTGTGAGGTCTGTGCGCTAACCACTAGACCACCGTGCCGCCCTGAGATCTATCAGTCATTTCTAAAGTTTGGGACTCCAGCAAACCACAGTGAGAGTCATTATCCACAAAACACGGAACAGTAGTGAACCTTCTGTTTACCCCAAAAGCACAGTCACAACTCGTAAAACACCCAGACATAGTTGCTAATCGTGATTAACTTAAAAATAACATGATTAATCATTTGACAGTCATTATTCATTCATTCATTTTCTCTCACTTATCCTCACGAGGGTCGCAGAGGGTGCTGGAGCCTATCCCTACTGTCTTCGGGCGAGAGGCGGGGTTACACCCTGGACTGGTTGCCAGCCAATCACAGGGCACATATAGACAAACAACCATTCACACTCACATTCATACCTATGGACAATTTGGAGTCGCTAATTAACCTAGCATGTTTTTGGAATGTGGGAGGAAACCGGAGTACCCGGAGAAAACCCACGCATGCACGGGGAGAACATGCAAACTCCACACAGACATGGCCGTAGGTGGAATTAAACCCTGGTCTCCTAGCTGTGGGGTCTGCACGCTAACCACTCGTCCACTGTGCCGCCTGAGACGGAACAATTTTGAGTAATTTGTTGCAACAACCATTCACACTCACATTCATACCTATGGACAATTTGGAGTCGCTAATTAACCTAGCATGTTTTTGGAATGTGGGAGGAAACCGGAGTACCCGGAAAAAAACCCACGCATGCACGGGGAGAACATGCAAACTCCACATAGATATGGTCGAGGGTGGAATCGAACTCTTGTCGTCTAGCTGTGAGGCCGCATTGCAGCCCTTGGAGCATCACTGATGGCCTCCAAATGATCTCCTCCTTTGGCTTCCTGGTCCTCATCATCTCACGTGTCCTTCAGCTTGATACTGAGCAGGATGCTCCATTCTTATGTTACATCATGTCATATCTGTGATACATTATTAGTTATTATTAGAGTTTTCTTGACTTTTGGACGAGCAGGAAGTTAAGGTGGCTGATGGCCTGGTAAAGTATCTCCAGTATCTTGTTGTTGTTGTTGTTGTTGTTGTTATATTTACAATAATATCACTTTGTTCAAATGGCCCTTTAAATGTGTTTTACATACAATGGTACTATTTCCTGAATATGAACCGTGATGAGTACTTGTGTGTGTTAGGGAGCCATCCTAAGTAGACTTCCACAAACATCTGCAACCAGCACAACCTGCTGGGCCTGCTTTGCTGTCTCTTGTCTAAAGTGTTTAAATTCCTTTTGGCCTTACATAAGAGCAGGCACATGTACTGCACGTGTACTGTATGCAGCTAAGTACTTCTAGTCAACACACTTAACCTTTTTAAGTGAACCACTCATTCAGACTAATACTTTACACATCACACAAGACAATTTGTCTGGTTTTATTATCTTGCATCGCATCGACTGAATACAAATACTGTTCAATAAGACAAATATTATGTTTTGCAGATGGAATTGGAGCCCGAAGGCAAGATTTACGTCTTCATTCGGCTCAATGGATCCTTCATTGATGGTGAGGTCACGACATTGCTTTCTGTTGTTACCGCCACCAAGGAAGTTATGGTTTTGTGCCTTTTTTTTTTTATTGGTGCGCAATTTCCTTTTCGATACCTCCTAGCTGTGAGGTCTGAGCGCTAACCACTCGACCGCCGTGCAGCTCATTTTTTATGGTCTACTTAAAATCTGTTGTTAATGCCCACTTTTTGATTTTGCAGGTGACAAATGCTTAAGTCTACAAGTCAACGTCGGATGTGTTTTTTTTTTTCTACCACTGCTATGTTAAGATGACCTGAATGGTATTGTTCTGTATTCAACATGCGTCTTTCATTTCAGCCCAAGACAGGAAGAGACCTGTTTTGTCCTTTTAATGATCTGAGAAGATAGATAGATAGATAGATAGATAGACTTCCTTTATTGTCATTGCACAATAAACAGCAGTGAAATTGCCAACAAAATGTCGTTGCCTGGCTCCCATATAATAAAAAAATATATAATAATGTGGAGAATAGATGACATCAAATATGAACAACAATGTACAGCGTACATTGTGTGCTGGTCCTGTTTCCAGATGAGGCCACGGAGAAGCAGAAGAACCACAAAGAGTTCACCCGGAACCGCCACGGGGCCGTGAGACGGAAAGTCCACCAGATCAACGGGCACAAGTTCATGTCAACTTTCCTTCGTCAGCCCACCTTCTGTTTCCACTGCAAAGACTTCATCTGGTAAGGAAGTTGCAAAAGTGAGTACACCCTTTGCATTTCAGCAAACATTTCAAATCTTCTCGTGGAACAATACAAGAGAAACGAAAGCTGGGTGCAACACGTCAGTAGTACAGCTGGAGTAGATTTACGGTTAGCAGTTATTGTCTAAATAGCTGGCAACCTCACAATGTCCAATGAGTGAATATTTAGTATGAGTACCACTGTTGTCTGTTGATCCTACCAATTGAGTTAGTACTTTCCACTGTACTCCAGTTACTGGTATACATTACCTCAAATGACTGAAGTATGATTGATTGAGGGGGTGCTGGAGCCTATCCCAACTGTCTTCAGGCGAGAGGCGGGCTACACCCTGGACTGGTGGCCAGCCAATCACAGGGCACATATAGACAAACAACCATTCACACTCACATTCATACCTATGGACAATTTGGAGTCGCTAATTAACCTAGCATGTTTTTGGAATGTGGGAGGAAACGGGGAATGACGGGGAGAACATGCAAAGTCCACACAGAGATGGCCGAGGGTGGAATTGAACTTGTGTCTTTTAGCTGTGAGGCCTGCGCACTAGCCAGCTCGTCCACCGTGGAGCCCCTCTAGGAAAACATTCATTTTCTACTGCTTATCCTCACGAGGGTCGCGGGGGTGCTGGAGCGTAGCCAATCACAGGGCACATATAGACAAACAACCATTCACACTCACATTCATACCTATGGACAATTTGGAGTTGCTAATTAACCTAGCTTGTTTTTGGAATGTGGGAGGAAACCCACGCATGCACGGGGAGACCATGCAAACCCCACACAGAAATGGATGAGGGTGGAATTGAACTCGGGTCTCCTATCTGTGTGGCCTGCGCACTAACCACTCGCTCACTGTGCAATTCATTCATTCATTCATTTACTACTGCTTATACTCACAAGGGGCGCAGGGGTGCTGGAGCCTATTCCAGTTGACTTCAGGTGAGAGGCGGGGTACACCCTGGACTGGTGGCCAGCCAATCACAGGGCACATATAGACAAACAACCATTCACACTCACATTCATACCTATGGACAATTTGGAGTCGCCAATTAACCTAGCATGTTTTTGGAGTACCCGGGGAAAACCCACGCATGCAAACTCCACACAGAGATGGCCAATGGTGAGATGGTGGGATTGAACTCGGGTCTCCTAGCTGTGACCACTCAACCGAGAATCGATTTTAGATATTTCAACATGGAGGCACACATCACTACTCCTCAGTGACCTAAGTCTGGGACCGTGATGCTATCGCCATACCTGACTTTAGGCTATGTGTTGACTTACACTCGTGTATATACGGCTATACACTGACTACTCTAAAGTATATGCTTGTGAGAAGATACCAGTTTGAAATGTGAGATACCGGAAGTCATGGCTTCCTGCATGTTTTTTGTTGCAGGGGTGTTTTTGGAAAGCAGGGCTACCAGTGCCAAGGTGACTTTATGACTTTCTACTTAAACAATCACAGACAAGATTTGGCTCTTTTTTTTTATTTCTGACTGTTTTTTTTTTCCTTTAGTGTGTACGTGTGTGGTTCACAAACGCTGCCACCAACAGGTTGTCACGGTGTGTCCACGCATGAGGAAGTCACAGGTACCAACGTTGTTGTTGTTGATGTTTTCCTGTTTCTGTGCCACGTTGAGGAAACTTAACATGAACATGAATGTTGTTGTTTTGCAGCCTGCGTGCCCTGGATTCAGCATCAACATCCCCCACCAGTTCAGCATTCACAATTACAAGTCGCCTGCTTTCTGCAACCACTGCGGATCGCTGCTGTGGGGTTTTGTCAAGCAGGGTTTGCACTGCAAAGGTAAGTGTCGGTGTGGGAGATCATCAGCTGTTCTTTACGACGTACAGTTTTTTCCACTCTATGCTTCCTTCCTCTCCCCCAGTCTGTAAAATGAATGTTCACATCCGATGCGAAGGCAACGTGGCGCAGAACTGCGGAGTCAACAGCGTTGAACTGGCCAAAATGTTGACAGAGATGGGCGTGCAGCCCCGAGAACTCTCCCAAAACACTCCACTAGTAAGCATCTTCTCATTGCATCAAGTATAAAGCACACGGTGCCGAGGTGCGGACCTTCTTTGTCCTTCCAGAATCCTGTTGTTGGTCGCATAAAAAAGGCCTCAGAAAGGAGGAAGAGCGTAAAGTCTCGGCCGGAGATCCCTCATTTTTCCATCTCAGATTTCACATTTCTTCAAGTGCTCGGCAAAGGCAGCTTTGGCAAGGTGGGAAAGACGTGTTAAGTTGTTACGGCGGCCTTTCCCGATGACTGGAATGACGTGTGTGTGTGTGTGTGTCCTCTATCCGCAGGTGATGCTTGCAAAGCTAAACAAGAATGATCGAGTTTTTGCAGTCAAGGTGCTGAAAAAGGACATCATCATGCAAGACGATGATGTGGAGTGTACCATGACTGAAAAGAGGGTCCTGTCCCTCGCCAGCTGTCACCCGTACCTCACACAGTTGTACTGCTGCTTCCAGACCTTGGTGAGTAAAGACGCACGCATCCGATAAAGATACTTACAGTATGTCACACACCTTTGGAGTATTTGGAGTGTTTTATTACTGCATACACAACAATAAGTATTTAGACTGCTATCTGGATGACCCCCATATCCCATACTTTTCAGGTTATTTTGAACACAAACTGATTTTTATTGCCATTGGTTTAGACATGAATGACTGTGTTGAGTTATTTTGATGGGATGGCAAATGGACGCTGTTGTTAAAGCTGTACACTAACTACTATACATGTATAAAAGGGTCATTTGATTAGTGTTTTTCCATGAAAATGTGAGGGGTATACTCACTTTGTGATATAGTTTTAAAATAATTTCAAGGGAGTGAATAAAGATGCCTAAAATCTTGTTACATGGAAAAAGCAATAAGTGAACTGGTTTGCATTGCCGTTGGTTTGTTGTGCGTACGGCACTGCAGCACATGAAGCGGTCAACAGGTGGCAGCAGTGTGCCGCTTGTCACGAGCCACGTATCGTCTGTTGACATTAGTGGTGGGCAAAACCGTTTCATTCCAGTGAAGCGGATTATTCCGTTTCATTCAGTAAAAAGATCCGTTCATTTCGGTAAATTTGTCGTTAGACTGTGATCGACCTGTGCATAGACCCGGTTAGCTGTGTCGAGTCAGTCCGTTCATTTTATGTTCACGTTCGTTCCGACTCAACTGTCGGTCATGAATGAACGGCCGACGAGTGTCGGTCAATCTCTCGGTCTCGGTCTTTCAGTCAGCTAACCCCCACCCACCCACGCAGCGAGGCGCGACGATAGGATAAGACAGGCAAGTACGCGGAGATAGTCCCGCAATGCAAAAAAAGAACGGTGAACTGACTCTTCAGCCAATCACAAAAAAAGCATTTGCAACTGAACTGACTGAACGGGTATTTTACGGACCTCGTTCATCCCATTCACAAAAAAAAAGAACAAATTCTTTTGACCCGTTCGTTCGTGACCGACACACCACTAGTTGACATTGCTCCTTTTCCAAGCTGAGCTCTGACTCAGCGGCAGGTCAGTCCTAATCGTCTTTAGGTGTTTTGAGCCTCTGCTGACCTATTTCACCCTTGTTCAGAATAGACTAACACGGAGATGAGAATTAACTCCGAGAAGCCGACACCTTCACGGCAACTCAACATCACAGAGTGGCGTCGTGTTGTGTTTTCAACAGGAAGGTACACCGTGTGACCAAATGTGGCGGTAGCAGCATTAGGCTTTACACCTAGCAGCATAATGTGTGTTGTAAGGAAGCATTTAAACAAGATTAAAACAACAACACAGATTTGCATTGGTGGTTGTAATACAGTGCCATAGTGAATTCTGATTGGGTGTGAAGTTCATCTGGTATTTCCGGTTTGGTTCATCTAACTTGTTTTGCTTGTTTCCTTGAGCAGACGTACAAATATTTCGAGCAATACAGTATTCTTCTACCAAAACCGTCAATACTCTCTGGTCCGAGTAGTAGTAGACGTAGTACATCAACAGAACACTTTATATCAGGTGTCTCAAACACGCGGGCCAAATGTGGCCCGCAGGACACTAGTTTGAGGCCCCCGCCTTGATATGAAACTTTAATGTTAGTTCGGCCCGCGCAAGTTTGATATGGATGCTGTATGGTATCATGTACCCAGAAAAAATTATTACGTTTGATTAATGTTCATGTTAAAGGTTAAATAACTGTTAATAGTTATCCTCCCTATCCGTGTGGAAGTGGTAAGTTTTTGGCTATTTAAGTTTAAAGGAAATAACTTGAAGGCTACCGTTTAGGTCGCTAGCTTTCTAGTTTGCGAGTTAGCATGTGTCTCAAGACCCTGCAGTTGCGCAATATGTTGTAAATAAAAAGAGTATAAATGTGACTATAGTCGTGTTTTGTCATGTCTACAGGGCTCTAATAATGCTTTGTTCATTTTAATCTGAAATAAATAATTTTATATGTGGTTTCTTAGGTTTTTGTTATTTGCCGTTTTATTATTATTATTATATTTATTTGTTTATTACTGATTGATTGATTTTCTTTATTCTTGATTTATTTATTTATTTTTCATCTTATTTTGGCAGAAAAATAAAAATTAAGATATTTGAGAACAGTGGAATGTTTTATCAGAGCTTTTATTGTAGAAAATTGCAACCAAAGCAAAGTTTTTTTTAATTTGTTTTGTTTTTAATAAATGCATTTTTTGGGGGGGGGAAACCTGATGCGGCCCAGTCTCACCCAGACCCGAGCTCCGGTGGCCCCCAAGTAAATTGAGTTTGAGACCCCTGCTTTATATGAAGGATTTAAAAAAAAATAATACATTTTATATGTGTAACTGTATGATACTGCACAGTAAACAAGTACAACACAGATGAAGTGTAGTACTGAACAAGTACTACTCTCTACTCCCTGCAGCAGTACTTGGCTGCTGTCTGACCATTTGATGAAGCTTTATACGCAGACCCATGCATTACATCCTCCAGCCCACTGATTTTCACTCTAGCTTTTATTTCTACATTACGTACGGCGGAACGTATCCCGTAATGAGAAAGAAAGATTTATGAATTCGATCAACATTTTTTTCACCCCACTAACTTCAAACCACACTCAGTTCTACAGCGATCCATTATAGCAAGACGTGAAGTCTAGGAGATTGGAGCCATGTCCTTGAAGCCAATGACTGCTAGATAATGCGTGTAAGTGTGGATAAAAGTATAATTCCCGTCTTCCTGCGTCTTCTCACACAGGACCGTCTCTTCTTTGTAATGGAGTTTGTAAGTGGTGGGGATCTGATGTTCCACATCCAGAAGTCCAGGAGATTCGAAGAACCCCGGGCGTGTTTCTACACGGCGGAGATCACTTCAGCGCTCATGTTCCTGCATGGCAAAGGCATCATCTACCGGTGTGAATCCCTCTGACACACACACAGAACTAAATTACTTCTACACTAAATCTCAGCAATTCCCAGGAGTTAGATTCCGAGACCACCGACGGATAGCGAGGAACCCATCTAACCCAAAGTCCTGCAACTTCAGGCTGAATTATCATCTGATTTCGGATCAACATTTGCAATAAGAGTAACTTAGTTCAGATTAAGCTACAGTAACGCTCCTCGTATGTGTAGTTGCGTTGTTCACTCGTGAAAGGAAGATTAAAAACATAGAAACACATAAAAGTAATACCTTAATAATTATGTAAACAACCCAGCCACTTTAGTGACTTGCCACTGGCCATTCCCACCTTTTATTTAGAACTCATTTATTGTATTGTGTGGATATGTAGTATGCTGACATTGTGTGTTTTATTATCATTACATTAACGTTATCGTTACATTAACGCCCAGTTTGGACTTTTAGGATAAACAATCAGACTGCACTTCCGGAATAACAAACAAAAAACAGACTGTGTACATATATTTATACTGTTATTCTGTATATTTTGTATTTTTCATTCTTTTTTAATAGATGTGTCTGCACCAACTATACCAAAACAAATTCCGAGTATGTGTTTGATCATACCTGGCAATAAACCCTTTTCTGATTCTGATCATGTTTATAAATGATTACCAACCATTTTGTGAGTGATTCTTTTCTGGGGAAAAAAAGCGAGCCTGCAGCCACATATTGACCAGTCTACAGCAACGGCATGATGGCGTCTAAAGGCAAATATGTCATTTTCACCTTCTCCATTTCTTTCTGTTGCCCTTTAGCGATCTCAAGCTAGACAACGTTCTCCTCGACAAGGACGGCCACTGCAAGCTGGCAGACTTTGGCATGTGCAAAGAAGGCATCTTTGACGGCATCGGAGCCAGAACTTTCTGTGGCACCCCTGACTACATTGCCCCTGAGGTCAGTTCAGACGGTTGGTTTCTAGTATGATGCATATCCAAGGCTCCTCCCTTTTCCTCTAAGCACAGACAGACTCCCTTGTGACGCACCGGAAGCCAGCAAAGCTTTTGAGGTCAACTGTTAAACAATGCTGGAGTTCACCTCAATGTTTTTTTTTTTTTACACAATGAGCCATTAAGATGGTCGTTATCCCATTTTAGGAATGTATTAGGATGAAAGATATGTTGGTTGTTTGGCTGCACTCCATTTGGAGGCGCTGTTGAGTCAGTCAAACTAATTTATGGTCCAAACAACAACATGGGAAATTAAGCAACTCATTTGGGAAGCTTTGTAATGCTCATTATTTAAGTAGGAGTTCAGGACATCACAGAATTTCTCCCTTAAAAAAAAATACATTTAGTCATTAAAATTCCCTATAGGTGATCAATTTAGTGTGAGTGTGAATGGTTGTTTGTCTATAGTTGGCCTGTGATTGGCTGGCCACCAGTCCAGGGTGTACCCCGCCTCTTGCCCGAAGACAGCTGGGATAGGCTCCAGCATGCTCGAAACCTTATTGAGGATAAACGGTAGAAAATGAATGAATGAATAATAAGGGATGAAACAGGCTGCACTGCGGTTGCGTGGTTATTGCGCAGGCATTACAGCTAGGAGACCCGAGTTCAATTCCACTCTTGACCATGTCTATGTGGAGTTTTGTGTGGGTTTTCTCCGGGTACTCCGGTTTCCTCCAACATTCCAAAAAACATGCTAGGTTAATTAGCGACTCCAAATTGTCCATAGGTATGAATGTGAGTGTGAATGGTTGTTTGTCTATATGTGACTGGCGACCAATCCAGGGTGTACCCCGCCCCTCGCCCGAAGACAGCTGGGATAGGCTCCAGCATGCTCGAAACCTTAGCGAGGATAAACGGTACCCCCGCGACCCTCATGAGGAAAAAGCGGTAGAAAATGAATGAATGAATGAATGATCAATTTAGTCTGACGCTGAGTGCAAAGTTAGTTTCTCACTATTTTCTCAAACATTTTGATTCATATGCAGACCGTTGACAGGAAATGGCTGGCGATTATCAGATAGCGATGCTTTGTGGAAATGCACAGAGCACAAAATCATATAAAATATGTGAAAACAGTTATTGAGATGCATTACCTCTAATGACTTGACGTGTCAAGAGTATCGATATTTTGATCTGAGAATCCCATTTTAGAACATAAATATCTGGTATCGATATTTCAGTATTGAGCCGCACATCACCACCAACGATATGATAGACCTGCGTTAAATTAAATATAGACAATCACCAACTGTTTAAATATGGCGGACACCCCCACATTTGTGCTTCAGCGTTCATGTGCCTGCATAATGGCAGATCTTTGGTCAGAATATTATTTGTATTTATTTTTTAAGCCGAAAATAGGCCCTAAGTTGGTAATAATTTATAAATAAAGTACCTGATAATCCAGGTTACATTTTTATGGGCGTATCAATTACTGTCACTCACTGGTGGTCCCGGAATGTAACCACCACGAAAAGCAGACTCCACTGTGTACCTTTCCATTGAGGGGCATATCAACTGGTGCATTCTTATAGGTGCCAACTTGGGGGCATGATACCTGGCCTGATACCAGACAAACCATGTGATGATCTTATTATCACATACTATTTAATCATGAGCTTATTATCACGTACTATTTAATATTTACTATTATACTAATATTTACTATACTATTTACTATTTAACGGCTGACATGTTGACAGAGCACAGATGGCAGCAAAACAAACACTGTGTGTTGGCTGTTCTCTGATTGGTTGTTTCACGGGCACGATACCAGAGCAGCGCGCTCTGAGTGGACAGCTACGGGGGCTGATACTCTATATTTTATCAGTATCATTGTATCATCATATTTCCTGTACCATTCATGGGCGGTTTCTAGGGTACAGGGCCAATTAATACTGTAGTATGTGACAATACTTTTTCTAGGGCCCTGTACCCTAGAAACCGCCCATGAATGATACGGGAAAAGGCCGAAATGATACTGTGTCAAAGCCCAAGTGATACTGATAAAATATAGAGTTTAACCATATGTGATAAAAAGTATTATCACATACTACACTATTAATTGGCCCTGGTATCGTGCCCGTGAAACAACCAATCAGAGAACAGCACACGAGTGCTTCGTGCCTAGTGCTTCTCCAGTCACCAAAAAACCCAAACTTGATCAATGGAACTTTAATTGTCAGACATTGATAAGATAAGACTGTTGATAAAATATTATTGTTGAAATATTTTTGCAATTGTTGTGTTTACACTGTTTAGATATAATACATGTAATAAACTGAACATTTTCTGGAAACACTTTTGATTAAATAGTACGTGATAATAAGCTCATGATTAAATAGTATGTGATAATAAGATCATCACATGCCAGTGTGATTCGGTTTCGGGCTGATACTGACACTTGGGGGCATGATACCTGGCCTGATACCAGACAAACCATGTGATAACCTATAAATATCACAGGGTATGGAGATTGTAAAAGAAAAAAACTTACGATATCATTTCAAGTACCATAATCACTGTGTTAAGTCTTTTTTTTTTTTTTAAACGATGGAGGCTCTTTGGTCCTCACAGGAACACACTGATTGAAAACATCCATCAACTGGACATCATGTAATTTACTGGTTTCCTTGAAGGCTCCTTGAGCTGTAATCAATAATGTTATGTCTATCACAGATCCTCCAGGAGATGCTGTATGGGCCGTCTGTTGATTGGTGGGCGCTGGGTGTGCTGCTGTACGAGATGCTGCAGGGCCACGCGCCCTTTGAAGCCGAAAATGAAGACGACCTCTTTGAGGCGATCCTCAAGGAAGAGATTTCGTATTCACCCTGGCTCAGCGAGGAGTCCGTCAGCATCCTTAAAGCCGTGAGTCTGCCTTCTTTATTTATTGTTTACGCTCTTAAAAAAAAAAAAAGACAAAGTGAATGAAATTTTGGATGAGTCACTGTCTGTCCTTGGCAGGCGTTTACTCTCCGCAGATTGCATCTGTCAGACTCAGTAGGGAATATCTCTTCGAGCTGAACTAATGATAGAAGAAATCAATTTCTCACTTGATCTGTGTCCTGCATCGCACAGAAGAAGACATTAAGCCGCGATCATTAACGTTAAAGAATCAATTTACCACTTTTGTGAGCAGTGCCTGTCAGAAATGGGCTTTGTTCTGCTTTTCATTTGCGCCATTTCATCTGTCAACACTCAACGCTGTCGAGTCACGGGCAGGCTTGCAAGAGCTCTCTTACCCAGCCAGCTGTTTGGCCTCTTTGGGCTCTTACATAACTATATTAAGTCATGGTCCAATGCCCGGTCTCAGTCAACTGGCTATAAATACAACAACCTCCTTCCACCCTCCCCTCTTACCCTTGTTGTTATCCTAGCATGCTTCACCGTGCCAAGCTCATTTGTGTCACATGTTACCAGGGCTCGACAATAACGATGTACCGATGGCCCGGGGCAAGTTAAAACAAAATTCGGGCAAGTAAATCCAATCAGTGATATTCCCGTTGGGCTAGTGCACTTTGGCATTCTGTACTGCCAAGAGTTTTTTTTAAAAGCGGTTCTTGTTGGGTGTTGGTAAAACATGGACTGCGTAATTCCGGTGGTAATTTGCAAACCAATCCTTGCAAATCTTGAAATGGACCAATCAGAATAGTTTATTTAGACCGCGGTCCACAGTTCTTGTTCGCGATCAACCAATCAGCAATGGTTTGACTATGAAAACATCTATCATGGCGTCCCTGCCAACATGGTCTAATTCTTCAACAACTTGTGAAGGAAAAAACAGCAAAAAGTGATGAACCAGTGCCTCCTAAACAAGTATTTTATTAGCGGCAGCAAATCAAATGATGGCACAGGTGAGTGAATCACATTGCTGTGACAATTTGAAGTGGTCACAATGAAACACCAGCGATTAGATCCAATACCAAGTGCTCATTTTGCACAAGCTACAAAATCTAGCGCTTCCATTTCTCTGTGTATTTTTCTCACCTTTTGCTTCACAAATTATTGTTTGACCGTTGAGCATTTTTTTCTGGATTAAAAACACTTTACTAGTACACAAATGTGTCTATTCGATAATGTTTCATTGTGGTGCACAACTTCTAAAAGGCAAAGTGCCTAGAAGTCTCTTGACAATCCAGACTTCCATGCAACGTCATGATCTATGTAGGAAAACAACCACAAGAAATTATAATCATTTCATCTTTATTTGAGATTCTCATGTGATGCCACAAAAATTACATGATATCATTATGGCAGTCTTTTCATTTTACATGGGGCAAGTTTGGGCAAGTAGTTCTCACCTTAAGGATTCCCCATGGGGAAGTCATTTTTGTATTTAATGTAGAGCCCTGGTTACATAAAAAGTCCTGTAAGCGAGTGGATTTTGAACGTGCTGCTCTATTTAGAAGAGTCGATCCACTGCAAGGTTCTCCGCGTTCCCATGAGCTTGTTCACAGGGTTGCTATCGCGAGCGCCATCGGATCTATAAAGAGTACAGCCAATATTGACAGGGGCTTGTTAAGTAAACGCACTCGCTTAGGATTTGTAGCTAGCGGCTACGTCGGTGTGTGCAAACTTTATGACTCGCGGTGCCATCAAACTTTGTCGCTCACAGTGCGACGAAACATCGGCAACGGCAAGTTCACGCACTGCATTAATCAACGACTTGATAAAGAACAGCTAAACATACAACTTTTCAAATGCCCGCAAGGTATGCTGGGTAGTCCATCTGCGACAACAATATGAGCGATGAACAATAATGGAATGGCCTTTATTGTCATTATACAAGATGTACAACGAGATTGGAGAGCTTATAGTCAAGTTTAAAAAAAAGTATATAAAAAGTAGAGTAAAAAAGACAATTTAACAAGATATATACAAGATATATACAAGATATCCAAAATATACACATAGTATTGCACAGGAGCATATGCAGGAGCAGACGTATTGCAGATATATTAATTTTAGTGCAATGATAAATGGGTCATAGTGCAAATAAATGGGTCATAGTGCAATCAAGCGAAAATGCAACAAAACACGGCAAAAAGTCTGTGGGAAAGAGTAGCGCATGCTACCCAGCATGCCCTGCGGCGGGAATATATGGGTGTTTTTTTTTTTGTCACGGGTATTGTGCATTGATATTTGTTCATATGCCCATGTGTTGTACTTTGGAAGGTTACTTTGTGGGTCATGTGTGTTGGCGTGTTGTGTTGTTTTGATGGCCTTTTTTTTTTTTTGTACAAGCTAAAGATTCATGCAACTACTTTGGTGACTCAAGCATGCCACAATAGCACTGCAAGTCATGTTGCCGGCTGCAGTTTCGATGTTAAAGGTTTAAAAACAGGAATTTGGAAATGCCCGGTGGGCCACAATTGAGATGCTTGGCTGGCGTGATGTAGCCTGAGGGCCGCACTTTGCCCACCCCTGGACTAGAGATCCATTGAGTAAAGCTTGTATGGAATCTTTGGTGGATAGTTGAGTGGATCGTCACATGTGAGGTCTTAACGTGAAGTGGCTGATCCCAGCTGGTGTGTGCAACTTCTTTTCCCTCTCAATGGACCACACTGGTGTGTTTTCTAAACACACTTTTGGGACGGCTCTCTGTGCTTTTCGTAACCAGACTAGCTTGACTCTCCATTGGGCAAACACAGTTCAAGTCTGAACATGTTGATAATGTGTGGTCAAACATCAACATGAGATTTCTACAGGCTGACACTTCAACTTTTCACACTTTTTTGACCTATAAATGTATTTAAAATGTCGTATTCTCGTATAAAGCAATGCCAACGTTTAAGAAAATGAGGTTTGCGCATCTGGAAGTGAGCCCTGAAAGAAGTTTGGGATGGCTCAGAACACTAAGTGAGCGTTTCCGGTTCCCTGTGACATCACATTGAGCTGGACTTCCTTATATGGGCGTGTCCGGGTACAAGCAGTACTAGCCGAGTGGGACCGGTCGCAGTGGAGTGGGTGTCCCTGGAGGCGGGCCATTCATTCATTCATTTTCTACCACTTATCCTCACGAGGGTCACGGGGAGTGCCGGGCACATATAGACAAACAACCATTCACACTCACATTCATACCTATGGACAATTTGGAGTCGCTAATTAACCTAGCATGTTTTTGGAATGTGGGAGGAAACCGGAGTACCCGGAGAAAACCCACGCATGCACGGGGAGAACATGCAAACTCCACACTGAGACGACCGAGGGTGGAAATGAACTCGGATCTCCTAGCTGTGAGGCCTATGGGCTAACCACTTGGATGCCGTGCAGTGTGGATTAAATTATAACAGACCATTTTGGACATCCAAAGAAATACTGCTTGGATTAGGTGCAGATTCTGGAAGATCTATAAAGTTTCTGTGCTGGTTATTGTGTGAAGCTGCTCTATAGGAGTCCACAACTCGATACAAAGGAGCATAATATGTCTCTTTTAAACCGTAGGTGCACATTTTCCATGTAATGGTGCTGACCCAGTTCCGCTTACTATTAAAGCAAGTAGCAAGTATAAACGACAACGGGCGGCACGGCGGTCTAGTGGTTAGCGCGCAGACCTCACAGCGAGGAGACTAGGGTTCAATTCCACCCTCGGCCATCTCTGTGTGGAGTTTGCATGTTCTCCCCATGCACGCGTGGGTTTTCTCCGGGTACTCCGGTTTCCTCCCACATTCCAAAAACATGCTAGGTTAATTAGCGACTCCAAATTGTCCATAGGTATGAATGTGAGTGTGAATGGTTGTTTGTCTATATGTGCCCTGTGATTGGCTGGCCACCAGTCCAGGGTGTACCCCGCCTCTCGCCCAAAGACAGCTGGGATAGGCTCCAGCACCCCCTGCGACCCTCGTGAGGAAAAAGCAGTAGAAAATGAATGAATGAATGAATAAACGACAACTGGCGTCTTATTGGTTCGGCAGATTTATCATTGCTACCACAAATAAGCAACATGCTAACGGTCGCACTAGCTGTAGTCAATCAGGCACGTGCAGCAGGGTGGGGGTACGGACTTAAATATCCTGATGGCCGTATGGTTAGATGGCCGTGTTTCACCCTTTACTGGTGGTGCCAGATTGTTACTCCTCCAAGGGATCTGGTGTCTACTCTACTGGTATGTGGGAAAGCGACCGCCTCAAATGTTTGATGTCAAAGAACGTGAGGAGAACGATGAAGTGGAAGTGTCATAAAATTCTGAGAAAACTTTTGTTTTATTCGGTTTCCTGTTTAGCATACATGAGAGTGCTTGCTATGTTTTTAAAGAGCGTTTTGTTTTGACAAAGCTGCCCTGGTCCTGACGCCTATAGCTGATATAAGGCGGGCCTATCAATCATCCCGGCAGCTTGGTTCTAATCTGGCGACTGTCACTCGGGACACGGCCGCTCATTAGTTTTGTCGTCTTTGTGTAAATGCCACTGCCAGCCTGAAGATGCGCACGTTACCGTTTAAGAATTCACGGCAAGTCAAAACAAAGTTGTCTTTTATTTCTTGCGACATCCTCTTTCATCTGCGAGCGTAAGTCGTTTAGGCTTTTATTGCTTCATTGTCAGCAACGCCTGCAAGTCTCTTGTACTACGCTGACCTTTGCCCAGCTGCTTGGCCGTGGGATGTGCCAGAAACAAAGGAGGGTGTGTTTTTTGTGACGGAGTAGGTCAGGACATGTTGACTCAATGCCGTTTTGGATGGGCTCCAGTTTGTACCTGACCTCAAAGATAGGGATATTTCACTTTTATATTTCACACTCTAACCTCATGGGGCCACTTCCTGTTTGAAGCCTCACGGTGGCTAATCAATTCATCGGCGTCATCCCGGTATCGTGATGTCGGAATGTGAACGGCACAACGAAGAGGACGATGTATAGTATTTCTAAATCAACCAGGACATTTATCTATCGGTCCACAGGATTGGATCAGGACTTCAATGTATCTGTGGTTTCAGGTAGGGCGGGAGGGGACCGCTAGATGATGTCATTGGCTAATTTGCATATTTAGCCATGACACAAAACTCAGTGTTTGTGTGCGGGCGGGTAAAACAGAGCCTTTTTTCTGCGCATTATCTCATGTTTTTAAACATTTAATTACATATATTAATATATATAATATATTGTAATATATGTAATTATTATTATTATATTATTATATTATTTTTATATTATTATATATAATTATTATATGTAATTAAAAGTTTATATATTATATATATATATAAATTATATATTATTATTATAATATAATATATATTATATATAATATATTATAATATATTATATTATTATAATATATTAATAATTTATAATTATATATAAAAAAAATAATGTTGTTTCATGTGTGCCATTAAGTGTGTGCTTATTTTTAAGATGGTGTACATGTTGTGTAAAATGATTAATCACTGTCAAGGGGCTGCACGGTGTACGAGTGGTTAGCGCACAGGCCTCGCAGCTAGGAGACCCGAGTTCAATTCCACTCTCGGCCAACTCTGTGTGGAGTTTACATGTTCTCCCCGTGCATGTGTGGGTTTTCTCCGGGTACTCCGGTTTCCTCCCACATTCCAAAAACATGCTAGGTTAATTAGCGACTCCAAATTGTCCATAGGTATGAATGTGAGTGTGAATGGTTGTTTGTCTACAGCTGGGATAGGCTCCAGCACCCTCTGCGACCCTCGTGAGGATAAGTGATAGAAAATGAATGAATGAATAATCACTGTCAAATGATTAATCGTGTTTTTTTAAGTTAATCACGATTAGCAACTATGTCTGAAATAGTTTGTGGTTATTTCACTTCTTTCATTTTTGTGCGTCCACAGTTGCTGACCAAAAACCCAAGCCGCCGCCTTGGTTGCGTGGCATCAGAAGGCGGAGAAAGTGCTGTGACCAGCCATCCCTTTTTCCGGAACATCAACTGGGAGAAGCTCAATCGCAGGGATATGGAGCCACCGTTCAAACCCAAAATAGTACGTGTAACACAAAAAAAAAACATCCAAGTCATTTTAATCCCAGTTAACGTCACCTCGACTTCATGTCCCTCACAGAAAACACCGGAGGACGTCAACAATTTTGACCCGGACTTTACGAGGGAAGAGCCCACCCTCACGCCCATTGACAACCCTCACATTGCTGCCATCAGTCAGGAGGAGTTTGAAGACTTTTCATTCACTTCGTCTGAGATGCAGGAGACTTAGGTCTACGTCGGAGGCGGCGGGCTTAGTGGCCGCAGTATGACTGACATTCCTCAGAGACGTGCGGAGTGGAGTCGCTCAAACGCGTGTTTGTCAAGAAATACGACTGGACAAAATGGCTTTTGGTTTGGACTGCATTGATTGGTCGATCCATCGAGCTTTTTATGTAAAGTTTGGACTTGTGGATACTTTTTTGGACCGACTGCTTCTTCAGTTTTTCCCCACTGTTGAATGAGCTTGCAGTTGGATGGTATGAGTGTGTTGTGTTTCCATTGTGACTGGAATGCCAGCTATTCCCAGAAAGCTTCCAGTTTGAATCCCGGAACAGCTGACTAGTGGTGTGTGTGTGTGTGTGTCATCATTTCTCATCCAATATGCAAATAAAAGTCACTTCAACCTAATGTAAATATGACTATTCAATGTTTTAATGTGACTGCAATCAACTCGCCTTCCAGCCGAAGCCAGCTAGGGTAGGCTCTATATTTTTTTTTGTTGAACGAGTGAGTATCTTCTGTCAGACCAATATGCCAAAGATGGCATGTAAGATGTGTTTTGAGATGCGTTAATAATTTTCAGTCATTTTTTTTTTCTTTCTAAAAAGTGTACAGACGTATTCAATAGGGTTGGGTCCTCCATGACGGCCCGAAAACTGAATTTCTGGAGTTTGCGAAGTAGTCTGCACACCGCAACTTCTGTTACTCTCGCCGTATGAAGTAAAAGTACATTTATTTTGCTTTTAACAGAATTTTTCTTTATTTTCCCAAGCTGCTGTGTCTCCCCCTTCCAGCACATCCCATGGGAAGCTGACCTAGTACATTGAATTATACTGGAATTGTCAGATAAACTCAGTCAACAGTTATTATTATTAAAAGCTCATCGGTTTATTTGAGTAATTTTCCGCTTTGTTGTGCCGTTTCCACCCTGTGATACATAGTCAACATAAAAATAAAAACACTGAAACTCAAGTTTGACCTTCACAATGTAGCAACATCATGTCAGTCGCCGGGATGCCGTTCTGCATGCTGATGATGCAACATTTCATTTGTTCTGAACGTTTGGTGGTGATTCATAACCACTGTCAAGTTTGGGAATTTTTGGACATTGCGCCATTCGGTCCCAAAGGAATAATACTTGTCATACTGGATTATTTCCAAGTGGCAATCATCATGTTGCTACCATCTTAAGACTTTCCTTTAACAATGCAACAAATGTTTTGCAACCTTTCAGAACCTTTCCGGAGAACGTTTTTTTTCAAACCTGTATATCAGGAAAGAAATCATACACGGCTTGAAGCATCGAGAAGTCGTACAGAGTTGAAACGTTTTGACTTTTCTTTGCGGTCCACGCCAAAAGCAACAGGCTCATCACCTGCTGAGTTCAGTGGGAAGAATAAACATGGCCTTTGATCGAAATAGGAAAACGTTAAGAGGGCTGAAAGACACTTCAAAGTACACTTCTGTACAAACTGCAATATTTTTAAAAAGAATAACAAAGGACGTCTTTATTTCGAGACTGAGAGAAGAGAAGACAAGTGTACATCCTGTTAGTTTAAGGGAGGAAGCCTGCATCTGTTTATCCCCCCCCCCTCCAACAGTATGTGCTTTTTGTGAGGGAGGTTTGACTTTTGACTTTGCATTGCAAAGGGAGGCTGAAGAAACCTGAAACCTGGCTTATCCTTACCAGGGTCGCGAGGTGGGGGTACACCCTGGACTGGTTGCCAGCCCCCAAATTTTTTTATGTACTGTATATTTCAGCAGAAATCCTTCAAAGTAAAGTGTCATTAATAGTAATGGTAAGTCTCAACATCTAGATGTGTTTTGATCTGACAAATCTGAAGTAACTTTGATCCAATGCAGAATAACTACAGCTTTCTGTTTGGACATAACACAGTTGTACATAGTTATAGCTACTCCTACTTCAATCTAAGACTCATTTTAAAATACATTTTATCAAAACAAAATTCTTGACTAATCTCCAAATACATTGAACTCTCACAGCAATGGCCGCTATACGCAGCAATTTCAGGAATGGGAGTGGATTAAATGGCCTGATGTTTTGTTTACTCATTAATGGGGCCCCATTTGGCATCTTTCCTCTGGAAATGTTGAAAGAGAAAAAAAAAAGATTTAAGAGCCACATCTCTGATTTCATTACTGAGATGTACTGATGGCCGCCGGCTGTGTGTGTGTGTGTGTGTGTGCTTGATCGAATCAGTCTGCGCTACACGCATTGACTGATGGCCCTCAAAAGCAGACAATGCAGAAAAAAACTGCTCAAACTTTGTACTACTGGCTGGAAAAAAGCAGTATTTTTTTCTCAATAGTGTATTTTAATGTAATGGTTTGGTAAAGGTCTTTTCATGCATATTTTATTTATAACTCCACGCGGAAGTGGTATGATTCATTGATCCATCACCAGGACAAATAAACAAGAGCGCCTGATGTTCAATGCCCATTTGTTTTCGCTCGTGTCAAATAGCCTTTAAAGTCCGTAACGGTTTGGGATCAAAAGAGCCCAACAGACAAAACAGTCAAAGGGGGAGTGATTTTACTGTCATTTTGATTTTTCTTTCCAAAGGAGAGCTGAATCACAGTGACCAAACAGACATGAAGCACACACACACATACACACACATACACACACACACATACACACACAAGGAGAGGAGGAACCTGCCTAGTCAGGAGTCACCCAACCAGAATTCTGTGAAACGGTCATTTAAGTTCCTGCAATCGCTCCATTTTGTATTAAAGGTCATTTTAGATCATATCCTTTTATGACTTTAGTCATTTAAAGATGAGAACTTTAAGAAAAAAATTATGTTTTTAGCTAAAGTTAAGCCTCCTATACATTACCAATTAGCATTTACAATAGCACTTATAGTAGCCATGTTTACATGGACCCAAATATTCCAATTCCATTCGTGTTATTTGCTCAATCGGAAGGAATCGAACTTTTGTATATACCTCATTCCGAAAGAAAAGTGCCAATCCGAATGAATATATAATGGGATTCACAGATGTGGAATATTCCTTTCCCCAATCCGATTGAGGTATCTTGTATCCGCTCAATCGGAAAGTTGTCACGGTTCGTTCTTTCAGCGCATGCTCAGCTGCGACGTAACACGAAGACGTCGCTCAGGTTTTAAAAATGGCGGCAGAGCAGTCATCAAAAACGTAGCAACTGTCCCAACAACCGTGGTAATCACAATCTCGTCCGCCATCTTTGATGAATCATGTGATGTTGTTTACGTTTTATTGCGCATGGCCCATTGACTATTCCATAGACAGGAGATTGGAATATTCCTTTCCATGTATACACTGTTTTCTGGTACGTCATTCGGAAAGATTCAATTCGGAAAGAGGAAAATCTCATGTAAACGTGGCTACTGACACACTTTACAGCACGGTGGAGCATGCTAACAGGGGGTGGAGCATGCTAACAGGGTATTTGTCTTACTCTGGTAGGGGATGCTCAAGGCCAGAGGTCAAGGGCGGATGTCTTCCTTTTCCTTGTTCACAACAAAGCATTTGGAAAGCTATACATGAAAACATCCTGGAATTGATCAACCGTTCACACAGTTTTAGGAAAAATTGCTGTTTTAGTAAATCTGTAATGTTTCAAGACACCTTCGGAGAAATTAATTGCGGGTCACAGAAATCCATATTTGATAACGCTACACAAATACAAGCTGTTATGCTGTGGAAATGGCATCCAAGGATCTGTAGTCGTTAATAGTCCTGATCAAAATGCTAAGAACGCATGAAAAAATAAGTCATTTGAACCTTTTTGAAAGATCCTGATGGTTATAGAACAAAAATGGCACCGGCACTGAGTCGGAGGATCCGATTGGCTTTCCTTTGACTCCAAAAATAAAGGTTGTTACTGGTTCAGAGTGGAGTCCAATAACCGTCATTCATTCATTTTCTACCGCTTTTTCCTCACGAGGGTCGCGGGGGTGCTGGAGCCTATCCCAGCTGTCTTTGAACAAGAGGCGGGGTACACCCTGGACTGGTGGCCAGCCAATCACAGGGCACATATAGACAAACAACCATTCACACTCACATTCATACCTATGGACAATTTGGAGTAGCCAATTAACCTAGCATGTTTTTGGAATGTGGGAGGAAACGGGGAATGACTGGGAGAACATGCAAAGTCCACACAGAGATGGCCGAGGGTGGAATTGAACTTGGGTCTTTTAGCTGTGAGGTCTGCGCACTAACCACTCGTACACCGTGTAGCCCCTCTAGGAAAACATTCATTCATTTTCTACTGCTTATCCTCACGAGGGTCACGGGGGTGCTGGAGCCTATCCCAGCTGTCTTTGGGCGAGAGGCAGGGTACACCCTGGACTGGTGGCCAGCCAATCACAGGGCACATATAGACAAACAACCATTCACACTCACATTCATACCTATGGACAATTTAGAGTCGTTTTTAATTAACCTAGCATGTTTTTGGAATGTGGGAGGAAACCGGAATATCCAGAGAAAACCGGGTAGAACATGCAAACTCCACACAGATATGGCCAAGGGTGGAATTGAACCCTGGTCTCCTAGCTGTGATGTCTGCACGCTAACCACTAGACCACCGTGCCGCCCAACCGTCATACAGCGTCAATGAAATTCGAGTTTTAAGGATGAAAAGGTCCTTCAAAGGTCTTGTCTCCTTCAATTCCACAAATGTTTCCCGTTTGGGATTTGCAAGAGAGCATCAAACATGGGACTCGACGGTCCTGATGGAACCGACTATGAAACGTTACTGGCATGACATGGAGAGCCCACTGAGATGTTTTCCCACAAGGCACATTGGAGGGGCGGAGGGGCGCCGTCATGATTTGGGGTGCTTTTTCCTTCAATGGAACAATGGAGCTTCAGATTGTGCAGGGGCGTCAAACTGTCGTTGATAATGATAATGTTTTTCTACAGTTCACTATGCACACGTGCATCCTATTTCACTTAATGGTTGGCTGCAATAAATTGCTTACTTTTTTTTTTTTTTTTGCATTTAGAGAACCTTCTTAAGATCCAACAGTGCAAAAATGTAAATTCAAATTATTGCAATTTTTTACCTGGTTATAAAATTTTGATCAGGATTGTAGGTGATTTGTTGGGGATCTCCATAAGTTATGACATTTTTCCAGTATTGTTTTTAAAGGCAGAAATTAAGTGTTTTTTTCTTTTTTCTTTGTTTACAAAAAATACGCACGTGCATTTCCTATTTCCGGGTGGAGGAAAGGTTGACAGTACTGTAGGTGTATATTTCCCAGGCGCGTCCACAATGAGCCGAACACGTGACTGCGCGACCCCGCATCCTCTATGGGACTGTGCTCTGGCGATCTCCGTCTTGTAGCTCCAGGTCTCCAGCGTGGCAGTCGCTACCAGTCGCCTGCCTTTGAACGGATGGAACACTTATTCCCTCGCAAAATATACCGACTGTTGCCACACATTTAAAGGAGCTCCGCGTCTGTATTGGTGGGAAATCTGCGAGTCGTGTGGCTTGTTTTCTTCGACGGAAGACCGCTTGATTACAACATCGAGCGACTTAACTCGGGTTCTTCAGTCCTGAAATGGACACAGGAATTGTACCTGAAAAGAAAAGGTAACGTTACGCAACACTAGTAACAATACCTTGTAGTTCATTGAAAACTTCACTCTTCGGTGGAGGTTTTACTGTTACAATTAGCGGGCGCGTATGGACTGTATTTCAAGGTTACATGTTACTCGCTCTTCCATTTAAGAGGACATAATAGCTAGCGACGCTATTTTGTTAGCTAGCAGCTAATGTCGCTAGCTAGCATCGCCAGCTATCCACAATAAATGTGTACTTTTGCGAATTAAACGAGCATTTATTTGTTGCTGTTTCTAACTTTGTTCTACTTACTCACGTATGAGTGTTTTTTTTTAAAAAAGGTCGAGCTAAAGACTCTGCAAGCTACGTTTTAGTTTTATGGTCGTCGAGTTTTTGACAGGTTTTATCACGCTAATAGCTTCTGTTTAGATTTGACGCCCATTTAGCTGTCTTATCTCTTGTGAGCAGTGCTGCTGTGTGTTTTTTTAATTAAATATATATATAATCCGGCCTGTTATTTTAGGTACGTGAGTACAAAGTGTACCTTTGGGTATTGGCACCGCAGAGAGACGACAGGACTTAGAGTAGTTTTATGTACTGGAAGCTATCAACAGCACAGATCATTTAAATTGTCACATCTTATATCCTTGATGACTATTAAGTTGGCTGCTTTATCACGTGTAGGATTTTGAAAAATATGGCAACCTTAAAAACAATGGGACATTTCCTTGTATTATCAGTGAGTTTTTGTGAGTAGTTTACTGTATATTGCTGGAGAAAACACCGTTTGCAGTTCTTATATAGAAATGTATTTATATATTTGGCTCCAAATTTCTTGCTTAAGTTCAAATCTGGCATATTTCCCGTGGAGAAGGTCCAATAACTGTCATTATATCCTGTTTGTATTTTAGTAAATATTCTGTTCCTAGCTTGACTTGCATTATGTAGGTAGTGCCACACACTGCTGCTGTATTATTTCTGTTCATCTCTTAATCACCGAGCATTGACGTCAACAGTGCTTGCCAAATTTGTATTGCAGTGGAAGTTCCGTTTTTAGTAACCGATATATAATTTGCTGTACAACATAACGGATGGAATTGTTGAAATAAGGCTCTGTGAACAGGGCAACAGAGCCTTGTTGAAAGATAATTCCATCCAATCACGAAATATACTTTTATTATGTTTATACTTTTTATAATTAGCAGCAATGTAGAAATTAAAGCCCTGCAAGGAGATATTGTATTGGAACTTGGGATTGTCGCTTATGTGGAAAAATAATGTCTCCAGCTGATAACTCATACCTTTTATTACTTGTACATAGTGTGGGAGTCAATGTTGTTTCCCCCTGTGCCACCCAGTCAGCTGCACATTTTCATTCCACCTTGCTTTTTATATAGCACTTCCAAATTTTCACTCGCAGTGTCACGGGACACTCAATTGATGCCACGATATATGACATTGAAAAAATTTGACTATATTGAATTTTACTACTTCTGTTGCATTTCACTCTAGCAGCCCCACTAAGATTGTATGACTGACAAAAGGGCTCACACCGTTCATGCATTGTTCTACAAAACAAAGGTCAAGGCGCTGAAAACCAATGCACAGAGTGAATCCTCTTCCTGCCTGGCAAAATTATTAAGTAAATTTTTAGTTATGGTGTGATTTATGTATTTATTAATCATCACAGGCTTGGTGCCCAGCAGACATTTTCTTTCTGAACGCAAAATCTTGTCATGTTTTAATCTTGCACAATCTTGTGACACCTTTAATTTTCACTAAAATTTACTGGCATGGTTCCTGTCCAGAGGGAAGGCAAAGGAAAGTGTATTTGGTGTTCAAAAGGTCTGTACACTAGCATGTTTCTTTATAAAGCCCCTTGTTGTCTGATGTTTTGACTGAGCGGCCCCCAATAAAAGGAAAAGAAGAGCACTTGCACCCAGAGAACAGAACACAGAGCGAGAGGAATGTTGGCTCCCACTTTAGAGAGCAGAGCACTGGCAGTCAGTGCACTGATTTTTTTTTTTTCACCCCCTTTTTCCTCAAGTCAATTCTGTTCATTCGTTTTTTTTCCCCCCGAGCCTGCAATTAGAGTATTTATTTTTGTATCGTCAACAATGCTCCTGGTCACAAAGGGACTGCTCTTTCTCTGTTTTCATTGAGCAGAATTGTCTGATCAATCGGTCTCTTCTGACAGTTATCAATAGTTGCTTATTGTGCCTTTCTGCTATTTACCAAAAATGTCGCCACAGGGTCATTGGCCTGTTAGAGAAAGCATTTTTATCCTGCACTGAATTATGTAACACATAAGACAAACTTTACTGTCAAATTAAACAGTACTGACAGACAGTGAGAACATCTCTAGTGAAATAGGTCAGTCCCTCGAAACAAAATACCCCCACTGGCTTTTCATTGTGCACTGGTGTTTTTCACCATTAATGTCCTGTCCACTGGTATCCATCTATTCATGACTTGAATATATCATGTTCATACAGTTGTCGGATTTATTCAAAAATGTCAAGGATAAAAGAAGCAAAATCGTAGCAGCACATGTTTTATTTTGCTGTAGGGTATTTGTCTAGGGCTGCTGGTCATGCATGACCATGTGCAAGAGTGGTGTTATGTAACATTGGCCTCGCGACAGGGATTGCATTCATCTCAGCTGGGGATTGTTATTTTCACGGGCTATTTCAGTTTCATATAGAGGGAAAACAATGTGTGTGTATAAGGAGATCATTGTAAAATCATTGTAAAAACTGTACAAGCAATATTTTCAAGTCAGTTTAAAAAAAAAATTAAATGTCAAACACGTTTACCAAGTTAACTGCTGTGATATTATTATCTAAAATGGTCAAAGACAATTTAAAGACTTTGTTGATGATTTTTATTATTATTGTTTTAAGCATCAACTGTCACACATTTTCAATTGATTGCAACTCGACTACTCGTGTTCGTGCAGGCTTAATCAGGTCATGCTCATGAAAAGATAGGATGTCCTATCTAGTTCTGACCATGAACGGATGCCAATGTAACCCAAGGTTTCAGGATGCTAGCTGATGGGAGTAAGTCAAGGACAACAGCTACAGCTAGGCAAGTTTATCATTTGCACAGTGCCCCTCCATTCACACAACACACTTCAAAATAAGAGCACTTTCAGCTATATCCCATTTACCCGTGTTCACAAAATTAGGGTTTCATAAAAAAAATAGTCTACACCAACATTGAATCAGCAAACAAAGTATGCTACTTTTCAAGGAAACATCTTTTGTGAAAGTGTACTCTTGTTAAAAATAAATGTTCCCCCTGTTGAGCAGCTACGCACTATAACCTGCACAGAAAGCTTTCTAGATCTTCCAGATTCTGCACCTCTTTCTGCAGTGTTTCCATGGATTTACTGCTTCCCACTCAAATAGTCTTTAATTTAGTCCGCCCCTGGCCCTCCTCCAGGTATGCCCACTCCACTGTGATTGGTCACACTCCCAAGCGCTTCCGGGGACTTCCCGACAGCTGCTGTGCTCATTTTGTTTGATAACTTACAAGAGCTGCAGCTATTGAATATTTTAGTAATGGAATATTTTACTGAAATTTTTGTCATGGAGAAGTTCAGACATTCCATCCAAAAACAACTCCGGTTAGCATCAGCCAAATGTTGAAATATAACTGACTTTAGTCGCTGAAGTGTCCCAACATCATGTGAGGCCTACTGAAAATAGCGTGGCTATTTGTCAGTAGTATTGATTGGTGACGCTTGGGAAATCCTGGTGTTGAAGGCGGCTCTCCATGCGTCTGCCAATAACGTCCCCCCAAGTCACATTGTAGATAATTGTAATCGTCACACCGCTAGATTGGCCTTCTCCATCCACATGCACCTTGGAATGGAACTGTATTTTTACCTGTTTTTTCTGCTTTTGGCCTGAGCTTTTGTTTGCGGACTCACCGATCTTTGGCCTATGCCTTATTTGGACGATCGGTGCAATGCAATACCTATCACAATGGATTTTATTGGCAAGTCTTGACTTAAGTGAAATTGCTTCATTCCTTGCCTGAAAGAAAACAATCTGTCTCCCAGCCAGTGATTCAATTATGGAGAAAGCTAATTCTAGTGAGCTGATCCAATTTTTGTTTGAGAGCTTCAAATTACATAGACAACAAAAGCTGCGAGTGCTTGTTAAATTCAATTAGATCTACTGTGTGGTACCAATGATTTGAAATGTTTTATTTTGTTGTATAGTTCCACTGGGCTTCAACTGTATCTGTAATAATCATGCAACAGTTGTAAGGCTAATACTTGCATAATTGCACAAGCAGTAACTTAAACTTGGAGAAAGGAAGAGTATTACGCTACTCTAAGTTGTCAGTTGCGTGTTTGTTGGCTCACTGCATGGGTGCCAGTTTTACTACTGTTCCTGCAGCTTGTTAAGCCATGCTCGTAAATGTCAAAATGATTGGTGGTGTAAGCTCTTCTGGTTGTGCACCGTAACACAGAGAAGATGATTCACGTGGTCTTCTCAGCCAACCACAGCAAGGGGGTGTACTTCTCCTCTTTTGGTCTACAGCAAATCCGGCAGCTGTACAAGTACAAATGTGGGTTTCACTGTCGTCCAGATGAAGTCTTGGTGATAAGCTTGGTTTTAGCAGAATCCAGGTGCTGTGTCCTTACCCTTCGGCAGGCCAATGGCTTCCCATTCTCTCTAAACAAGCACACATAAAACAAACAAACAAACGTCAAGAAGAAGGAATAGCAACTTGTGTAGTTAAAGCTGCATAGCCAATCTGTACACACGATGACCGACCACCACCTATCGCCTGCAGGGTGAGCTCGGAGCGGAGGAAGGAAAAGTCGAGGGATGCAGCGAGATGCCGGCGAGGGAAGGAGTCGGAGGTGTTTTACGAGCTGGCCCAGCAGCTACCTCTGTCTCACAGCATCAGCTCCAGCCTGGACAAGGCCTCCATCATGAGACTTACCATCAGCTACCTGCGCTTGAGGAAACTCCTCAGCACTGGTCAGTGTCCACAGCTGTTGTTCAATTTTAGGCTTTACAGTTAAATTAATTACTTTTCTTACAACCTTCCAAACAAACTTTGGGTGTGCATTTCCGCCATCTGTGAAACAGAATCTAAACACTTTTAAAGTCTAGTTTTTCTTTAAAAAGAAAATATATATATGTATCTACATAAAACATGTCCCGGGTTTAGTTATAAAATATTGAATTTGATCTTTTCCTGTTTAAATTCATGCTGCTGGGGAAAGTTTGTTTTTGATCCAAACTAAATTTCAAGACTGGACAAACAAAAAACTAACTAAAAAAGTATGGAATTATTCCAACAAGTGAAGCTGGTATCACGTGATATTGATGTTTACGCTTTACTGCACATGCCCAATTGACTATTCTGTTTGATTATAGCGGCATGTAGACAAGAGATTGGAATATTCCTTTCCATGTATACCATTGTTTTCGGAAAAGTCATTCGGAAAGAGGAAAAACTTGTGTTAACGTGGCTTGTGTTCAACAAGTTGCTCTATCCATATACATTAATTCTTGACATTTGCACATTTTGGCTATTTGAATGTGTTGCTTTGCTTTTCCAGACGAGCCAAAATCAGAGGAGGAGAGTGAGTTGGATACCCAGCTGAACAGCTCCTACTTAAAAGCTCTGGATGGCTTTCTCATGGTGCTTTCTGAAGATGGAGATATGGTCTATCTCTCTGAGAATGTTAACAAGTGTCTCGGCCTGGCACAGGTAGGTCTGAATTGAGAATGTGTCAGCATGAAATAAGAGTGTAGCGTCATTTTTAGAAACGATAAAGAACAAGATTATTGTGATAATTCTCTCAGGATGAGGAAGATTTACATTGCAGTGCATGAAATGCTTGCGTGTAAATGGTAGAGATTTCATTCTGTCTCTTATCTCTGCAGTTTGACCTGACTGGACACAGCGTGTTTGATTTTACGCACCCATGTGATCAGGAGGAACTGAGGGAGATGCTGGTCCACAGAGCAGGTACACTATGTGTGTGTTTGGAAGAATATGCTGCATCACCAGCACATTTCCTTTGCTGTTGTACTGCAATGTAACACCACATAACTGTTGTTTTATGATAATAGTTTAATTATTAATTTTTCCACTTTTCTGACCTACAAAAGTAGTTTGAATGATGTATTCTTGTGTTAAACCATGTTAATGATAATGATAATGAGGTTTGTGCATTTGGAAGTGAGTTCTGAAAGACGTTTTGAAATGGTTTCAGAGGGTGTTGTAAAACTGGAGGTTTGTGATGTCACAGATGGGCAGGCTTCCTTATATGGGCGTGCGGTGTCGGTGAGATATGCTCCCTGCCCTCCCCCAAGCTCTGCTTTTGTGTTTACGTTGTTAGCAGTGGCTTACAGGAAGTGTTTTTTTGGGTGTAAGGGAAAGCTACATTTGTCTAAAATTCCTGACAACGCCACAATCAAGCACAAGTTGGTGGAGTTCCTGATTCCCTACCAACAAAAGAAAAATATTTTAATACGTCAACGCTAAAATGCTAAAGCTACTTGCCATTGAGAGATGTCTTGAAGTAACTTATTTTCTTGAGAAACTTTGGAGTGTCCAGTCTCTACTCCCGGATTGGATTCGAGATCCAACACATGTGGCTGTAAGCAGACATATAAAAAAAGTTAAATTGCCGTTTATTGTCCTATTCTGTTTATCGGTTGGCTTCAGCAGCTATCGGCACACCACCGAGCACACTTCTGAGCACTTGGGAGTGTTACCAAACACAGTGGAGTGGGTGTGCCTGGAGGTGGGCCATGAGTGCAATAAATTAAAACTGACCGTTTTCACGGGAAGCACGAAATACAGCTAGAATAGGTGCAGATTCTGGAAGATCTAGAAAGCGCTCTGTTCTGGTTATTGTGTGTAGTTTCTCTATAGGAGTCCACAACTCAAAAATGACCATTGTAGGTCCCCTTTGAATTGCAATTTCTGCAGGAGTAAAACAATGTACATAAAAACACTTAGGGTGAAAAGAATATTTCAGTTTCAGCACACAAAGATGATATTCTAGTTCTGTCTTCTGAATCACGTTTCACTTGCTGTGGACACAATTTCAGGCTCCAAAAAGGCCAAGGAATTGGACGCAGAGCGTAGCTTCTTCCTTCGGATGAAGTGCACACTCACCAGCCGGGGCCGTACTGTCAATGTCAAGTCCGCTACATGGAAGGTAATGAAAGATTGTCAAAATGATGTAAAGTGCAGGGTGGAATCGGTAAACAAAGCAAATTTGGCTATTAGTGTGTAAATGTAGTTTGAATTCAAATGAATCAGTCTGTAATTTGGTATGTAATGCATACACATTAGACGGGCCATTAGGAGTGTGTAATTCTTCAACTCCATGCTAAAGACAGTAAGTACCCATAATGATGTACAAACACCGAGTTCAGATTACTTGTAGTAGGAAAATTGTATTCCCACACCCAAAACATAATTTCTCTTTGCAGTGCAGTTATTTGTCATTGTAGAAGATCATTCAAGTGTGTTTGACCAACAAAGATTTTGTAATGAACTTTTCCATTGTGGGATTGATTTATTATGCAGCCATATTTGAGGCAGTTGAGAATTTTTCATTGTTGTACTTTTCACCCAGCTGATATCTGATCCTTAGTTTACATTGCAGCTTGGACACTTTTAAAATTAAGTTAGTGGTTGAAAAACGGTTATTTTTTTTTTTGGGAGAATAAACGGATGCATGAACCAAACCATCTATTTTTTTCTTTAAGATAAGAAGGACTGGGTTGAAGTAACACTTAACTGTCCTTCTCTTGACCATCTACAGGTGCTCCACTGCTCCGGGCATGTGTGCCTTCACGACAGCCTCACAGCACAGACTGCCAATGACCATGCGGAGTCACCAGTTCCCTACTTGGTGCTCATCTGTGACCCTATTCCACACCCTTCCAACATTGAAGTCCCTCTGGACACCAAGACCTTCCTCAGCCGCCATACGATGGACATGAAGTTCACATACTGTGACGAGAGGTGACTCTGCTTCCTTAATCCTTCAGTATAATAGTCATACTGCCACCTAGTGTTCAGTGTAGCCACTACTAGAGCCTGTTATTATTGTACATTTTACATGTAAACCAGGGGTGCATGCAATAATAAAGATGAAAGTTGCATCTCATTGTGTATTTTGAAACACAATGGGAGAGCATAATGTCAGCTGTCTGATATCATATGGCATCTACAAAGTGACGTTTACGCGATCGACATAATGCTCTGGTGTCTTTATTTATAACTTCCTACTACTGTGCTCCTACAGGATCACTGAGCTGATGGGATATGAGCCGGAAGACCTGTTGAATCGTTCAGTGTACGAGTACTACCACGCTCTGGACTCAGACCACCTTACCAAGACTCATCATAACTGTAAGCAAAATTGTAAACGATGCATGCAACTTGGGGTATATAATATATATAATATATAAAGGAGGTTGAAAAGAACATCTAGACATATTTATTTTTGGACGGTGGTGTAATGCTAATGTTTGTTCCAGTGTTTGCAAAGGGCCAGGTCAGCACAGGCCAATACCGGATGCTGGCCAAGAGAGGTGGTTTTGTGTGGGTGGAGACGCAAGCAACAGTCATCTACAACAACAAGAACTCTCAACCACAATGCATTGTCTGTGTCAACTTTGTTCTCAGGTATGAAAGGAGTCCAAAAAGACCTCGTTGATCATCTCAAGTATCTGTTCTTATAGCCATTGTAGCAAAAAGCACCGGGAAAAGCTTTGTAGCAATGTATGTCCTCTCTGCAGTGGCATCCAGGAGGAAAAAGTGATTATGTCTTTGGAGCAGACAGAAGATGTGAAGCCTGTAAAACAGGAGCAGCAGGATGAAGACAATGCTGTTGTGGAGAGCTGCCCGCCAGAGAAGTCTCCATCCCCGCTGAAGGAGGTGCTGGTAGAGGAGAAGAAGCCCCCCGAGCTGGATGTGATCAAGCTGTTTACACAAACAGTTGAGCCGAAGCCGGTGACCAGCTTGTATGATCAGCTGAAAGAAGAGCCTGAAGCCCTCACGCTGCTGGCTCCTGCAGCTGGAGACACCATCATATCCCTGGACTTCAGCTGCCCTGGTTTGTGCTCCTTTTTCCAATTGTCTTCTAAATGCCTTTGAAGCTCTCTAACTCCAGTCGATCCTCTGACACAGATGCTGATATCCAGCTGCTGAAAGATGTGCCTCTCTACAATGACGTGATGCTTCCTGCCACGAGCGACAAGCTAGCTGCGCCTCTTTCCCCTCTGCCACCAAGTGAGCCCCTCACTGTCGAAACTGTGGATGGAAAAAGCCCCGCGTCCACACCGGCAACCAACCACAGCCCAGCACAGGTAAAGTTTTTGTAAACATCTAAGACAAAAACAAATATTTTTTTTTTTGTATTCACTTTTTCACTATCAGTAAACTTTTTTTTTTTAAAGTGGGTGTGACCGGAAGAAAAGTTTTGATTAGCTTGGGCAGAAGTTATTTGATGCCACTTCTTTGTTTTCAGGCCCTGATGACCACTCTTTGTAAGATTTCAGTCTTAGACGGAATTATTTTTTTATGGCATGATTAGCATGTAATTTGAATGATTTTGATATTTTAGTTTTGATGAAGGGGGTATTAAACTAATATACAACTTCCATATGGTTGAATACACTGTAATTGTACTTTCAGCCACTTGCATTAAAGACTACATTGAATTCTATCTTCAGGTTCCTCCACTAATGGACTTTTGCTTAACCATGGACTCGGACATGTCTGATTTCAAACTAGATCTAGTGGAGAAGCTGTTTGCCATTGATACCCAACCCAAGACCCCCTTTACCACACAGGTAAATAAATACCAGGGAATTGTCATTCATAATTTGTGATCAGTTTAAAAAATAAATTAAAAAAAGCATGTAATGGAGGGAATCATCTTCTGTCCTTCCAGACGATGGAGGACTTGGATCTGGAGATGTTAGCTCCCTACATCCCCATGGACGATGACTTCCAACTGCGCAGTTTGAGTCCAGAAGAGCCTCTGTCTTGTGGACCAGTCAAATCCTTGGAGAGCTCACCTGTCAAACAGGAGGTCCATAATTATTCCGGCTCACGTGGAAGTTGTGCCACCACTCCTGCGCCGCAGGACTCACTCGTTGTCTCGCCCTCTTCGGTGATCCTCGCTAAGAGGTATTTCTTTTTCTATATTTAGCCATTTACTCATTTTTTTAATCTTGAGCATCATTATTCCATGCCTGTGCTGCAGAACACCACAATTGGAGAAGGGTGTGTCACTCTGGACCCTGGCTGCGCAAAATGCACAGCGCAAAAGAAAACTGGAAGACATACGAGTGATGGTTGGGAAGGTAAAAATCTCAGCATTCACACTTCACTAAATACATCTAATTAGTTCCTAGAATAACAATGTATTATATTTTCCCAGGATACCGTGCTCCAGGAACATGGGAAAAAGCTGAAGTCCACCACCCAAACTGTAGTTCTGCTACCGTCAGGTGAATTGACGACGGCTGTTGATTGCTCCAAATTATTAGCCGACAATTGCCATGACACTTAAGTCTCTTCTTGTGGTAGATTTGGCAAGTTGCCTGCTAGGCAGCACATCAGAGGCCACCAGTAGCCTTTTCACCCTGCCACAACTCACTCGCTACGACTGCGAGGTCAACGCCCCCTTACAGGGTCGCCAGTGTCTGCTGCAAGGGGAGGAGCTTCTGCGGGCATTGGACCATGTCAACTGAGGCGATGCTGAAATTGACACGACAGATCCTCCTCCTCCTCCTCACGACAACCCTCACCCCAACTTTGTCTTATTTATGAATCTGAATACGTCCACCTCGGTTTTGGCTGCCGGTTGTGCACATCATGTGAAGTCTATAGCATTCCGCTGTGCCACCGCAGCATCTGGGTCACTAGGAGGGAATTCCGACACCACAAAGTTCCACTTTCATTTTTTTTTTTCCCCTGCCCCCGCCCCACGTCTCTTCCTGGGAGTCTCTTGAGCACACAGCGCCTCTCAAGATGACCCTTTTCCAGCAGGTCACCGAGAACCTGGCGCAACTGCCAGCAGTGTATTGTAAGCTTCAGTCGCACAATTTATATTTTCTTAAAAAGAAAACTATTACCAGCAATATATATATATTAAGCCTTTTTAAACTAGTCGTAATGGGATTCGAACAGTTTTATCATTTGCTCCCATACTTTGTATGTTGTAGAGTACTCTTAATGTCTGTAGTCCGCAAGTATGAACATATTGTTTTAAGCCTGCTGTGGTTTGAATGTTAGCTTCAGTCTTATGTATAATTGTGTAGCAGTCCAGTACATGTCACTTTATTAATTTCTTGGTATTATTGTATGAATAACAGGGAAATGCACTTGTATGTACGTGCTTTACACCTTCGGCTCTGTCAAAAACATAACCTGGTTTGCTTTGCCTCACATTATACCACCTTTGTTTTCCATCAAACACGCGATGACATGGGTGGTCTTTGTTTGACGTTCAAAAGGGAAATGAGGGAGATCATTGGTAAGTTGTCCAACATTGCTCAGTTAATTGTCGTCTGTGTAATTGATCAGGTAATCAATCATGCCACACTTATTGTTGCTGTCCAACATTAAACGGCTCTTATATAATACTGTTTCATGTCATTAACTTTACAAAAAAAACATTTTGTTGGATATACAGAAATGCGAGTAGTTTCATGTAAACAAAATCAATCCAATACACTAGACAAAAATCCACTTTTCCTTGTAGAAAACATTTAATTCCAGCTGTGATGACACTCCCTGACCAAGTCCCTTGGCTGGTTGGTCAAAATGAGAGAAACATCTGTGGTGTGGCTGCTTTATCACTCTGTGTATTCAGGAGTCATTTGCAGGTGAAGCTGCTCTCGTCCTCTCTGCACCACCATGGTGATCTTATCGCTGCTGCGGACAGCAGTGTAGATCTCCTCTGAGGTGTTGACCTTCGCTCCGTTGATTTCCAGTACAACGTCTCCCGGAAGCAGGCCGGCTCTGACGAGGACAGACATCGTTAAGTGAGGAACATTTGAACCGATTCCCTACAAACTGTTACCTGTAAACGTGACAAAGTTTAAACACAACCTATGAGATTTTGTGCTATTTTCAAGCCATTTTGCCTCGACTTGAAAGAATATAGGTCTGCTATCCCGACTTGAAAAGCATACTTCATGTTACAAACAGTGGTTTCATGTACAAAAAAAAAATATTTAGGGTTACTTGTATTGTGATCCAGGCTGTACCTGTTTGCTGGGGAGCCGACGATGACTCTGTGGATCAAAATTCCGTGCGTCACATCTGGGAAAAATGGATCCCTCAACTTCAACTCTGCAATGATACTGTGGAACCAGCACAAAAAAAAACATGTTTGTGGTGACAAACTGATTTGGACTCTTTCATGCACTTGCCATCCTTACCTCTGCGTGAGTGTTAGCATCATGACGCCAATGTACCGTCGCTTTGTCTCCGACTGGCCAAACCAGGAACCTTCTATTGAAATGAAAATAACAGGATATGACTGTTAAGAGATGTTTCCCTAATTGTACAAAACTTGTATACTTTTTCTGTTTGCAGCTTGATCAAGAAAAGATCTCAGGCGATCGGATGGGATAGCAAAGGAGATTCCGGCAGTGACCTTCATAGTGTTTATCCCGATGACCTCACCATCCTAGGTCGATGACAATGACGTATAAGATGAGCCACAATGATTGTGATTCATAAGCATTCATAGTACAGACTCACCAGATTGATGAGTGGGCCTCCGGAATTCCCAAACTGCCCAAAAAAAATCAGACAAGACACAATCAAACTCCAGTGGCAAAACATCTGTCTCATTAAAGTACACTCACATCGATGGCTGCATCCGTCTGTATGTAGTCCATGTTGGGATTGGACAGGCCCAGCTCTTTACTGCCTCTCTGCACTGAGCTAATGATGCCTGATGTGATGGTGTTCCGTAAAGCAAACGGGCTTCCCATAGCCACGACAAACTCCCCTTGACGGACATCAGACGAACGGCCGAGTGAGAGTGTGGGTAAAGGATTCTGCAGTTAAATAGAGAAGAGCCTCAAAACGTCAACAAAAGTCAAGAATACAGTGGAGAAGGTCTCATAGGTTCATTTTACTGTTGAGCATCTGGCATTTTAAGATCAAGCGCGCCCCCTGGTGGAGACGCATACAAAACACCAGTTTTTTTATGACTCAAGATCAGGGGTCTCAAACAAATGTGGCCCGCATGACACTAGTTTGAGGCCCCCGCCTGGATATTAAAGTTTAATGTTAGAGCGGCCCGCGCTAGTTTGATATGGATGCTGTATGCTATCATGTACCCAGAAAAAATTATTACGTTTGATTCATGTTCATGTTAAAGGTTAAATAACTGTTAATAGTTATCCTCCCTATCCGTGTGGAAGTGGTACGTTTTTGGCTATTTAAGTTTAAATGAAATAACTTGAAGGCTACCGTTTAGGTCGCTAGCTCTCTAGTTTGCGAGTTAGCATGTGTCTCAAGACCCTGCAGTTGCGCAATATGTTGTAAATAAAAAGAGTATAAATGTGACTATAGTCGTGTTTTGTCATGTCTACAGGGCTCTAATAATGCTTTGTTCATTTTAATCTGAAAAAAATTATTTGTCTACCCACCAACTATATGTGGTTTCTTAAGTTTTTATTATTTGCCCTTTTATTATTATTATATTTATTTATTACTGATTGATTTTCTTTATTCTTGATTTGTTTATTTATTTTTCATCTTATTTTGTGTAGAAAAATAAAAAGTAAGATATTTGAGAACAGTGGAATGTTTTATCAGAGCTTTTCTTGTAGAACATTGGAACCAAAGCAAAGTTTTTAATTTTTTTTTTTTTGGAAAACCTGATGCGGCCCAGTCTCACCCAGGTCTGAGCTCCAGTGGCCCCCAAGTAAATTGAGTTTGAGACCCCTTCTCAAGATAAAAAAATACAACAGCGTCATTATTACCCCACATGCATGGGATGTGTGTGGAATTAACTGTCCCTCACCTTTGCAGAGATTTTGATGGTGGCAATGTCCGCCACCTGATCAACATCCTGCACGGTGGCCTGGTATACTTCTCCATTAGTCAGCTTGACTCGGACCCCTCTCTTATTGGCCACAACGTGAGCATTGGTCACTATGAGTCCATCACTGCTGATGATAAAACCAGAACCATTGGACACGGCCATCTCTCTCCCTGAAAATGGGTGTCTGTAAAAAACAAACAGTGATATTTAATTACACAAGATGCATTCATATGTAAAAGAAACTATGTTTACTGTAAATGCTTCAATTAACACCTCAATTCAAATAACCGCAGTTTCCTATTATTGGAGTCTGTAATTAAGGGAACTCACCTGCCCACGATTTCTATGTAGACCACAGCCGGAGTGGACTTTTCCACGACATCCGCAATAAAGTTGTATTTATACCGAGGACTGTCCGGTTTAAAAGGGGACGCACACTGTGCTGACCAAAGGATGCGTTCAAGTACCCCATTTGATTGTGTTTTCTTTGCGAGGCCGCCCTCTTTACTGTCCAGAAACGCAGCACCACAGAGTCCCAAGCCCGCTGACAACGTCTGAAGCAGCCGGAAGTGGTTGTCGTCGCGTTCTCCTCCTTTTCTATCCCACGATGGAGCTTTTCGGTCCAGCCGTGTGTTTTCGCCGGTTCCCCCGTGATTGTATAACACTACCGTGGCCAGTCGGCTGCCTGGTGTGTCAATCAGGGAAATGTTTCTTCGGCTCGGACACTGGCTGGATGGATGACACCGAGCGTGTGACATTAACCTCGCGAGAAAACAACGACTGACAACAGTTAAGGTTATTGCCATGTTGCATCCCTTTATATAAGGATATAAGAGCTGTAAGAAAATTGCGCAGTGGCATACAATAATATCAATTTGGTCTTTTGGATTTAGAATTCCAAGAAGGCGACAACGAACTCTTATTGAACTAACTTTAACCCGGAAGTGTGATAGGTCTTCTTCGGTTTTTTTTCTCTCCCTCTTCTTCCCCTGCAAATTGAAACGTTGCCTGGCGCATTGCTGCCCCCTCGCTGCGATTAGGCGAAATAAAACTGTGTTTTTATATTTTCTTCGTTTGGGCATTTTTTTAATTTCCTTTCACACCTCTTCGGTCACATTATAAATGATACGCGAAGTCGTTTTTGCTGTTAAATATACACATCTTCATAGTTTTATATTGAAAAGTAGTAGTATGACCACATGTCCACCACAGAGGACACCGGAAAATGACTTCAAATTGCTGTAAATAACGAAAACCACTTTTAACCCTTCAGTTTTATACAAATGTATTTTTGTTTGCGAATGTATAACCTTCATATACAGTACCATATGTTCATATAAGAGTGAATGGTAATTTACAAATGTTACAAATATGTGCAGATGTTGGGGTCAGTCGATTTATAGCTTCCTCCTCCAAACGTGTGTTTTGCCCTGTCTCAAGCTATAGCTCCGCCCGTGTAGTGTGCCTTTGATACATAAACCAAACGCTAAAGTCAATAGCGTTCAAACTGTGTCCAGCCAATCAGCGCACAGACAGAAGGCAGGCGCTGTAAGTTTGAATACACAGCGGAAACGGGCAAACAGCTTCGCACCGAAGTTAACGAAATGGCGTCGTAGACAAGCTAATTGGTATAGTTCAACGTGTTCGACGCATGGAGACCATAAGGGGTGATTTTAAATTTCGTGGCAACATTTTTTGTTTTATTGGCAACGTGCCTTAGTTAAGGTCTGTTTTGTGGCTAGCTAACGTTAGCACTATTACCCTACAGCTAACGTCTTCTCGTGTTAGCTAATCGAGCAGTTGATTTTAGCTAACTAACTCTTTTAGCCCCGTCTCCTTTTTTTTTATTTTTTTTTTTTAAAAAGGTCAGTTTGATTCGTCTAACGTCTACATGCATGTAAAATGTCCTAGCAACAGAAGTATTGGTATTACTTTTGGAAAAGAAAGCGAGGCTTTTTAAAAATTACTGTACTATACAGTGTTGTAAGTAGAAGCTAGATAGGTCTTTTAAAATGATGGTCGACGAGAGAAATTTGATCCGACTTGTGGCTGTCCAACATCTTCAGTCAGCTTATGGAATCAAGACAAAGAGCTGCAACAAAAACAAAGCAGCCAGGTGCAAGTCAACTGCCAACAACTCGGTAAGTTATGACATATAACAATATTCGTATTGAACAGTGGGAAAAATATTGGACTTAGTTTGTTCATTTGGCCAAACAAATGTGCCTTTAGTTGGAACAGGCATTCAAATGAACAAGAAGCTGAAGATTCAAGGTGGTCTAATAATATTTTCCATGGCTGTATGTTGTTTTTTTGTTGATTTTTCTCTGTTTAGGACTTTGTGGCGTTGACATATCAACCTTTATATCCATTTGACATAATAATGTTTATACTACTGAATGTATTTCCGAATAATTGAAAGCATGCCCCCCTGATTTGGTCCCATGCACTTGGAATCGTTTTGGGAGTCACAAGATTCTTGACCATGAGACTTTGTCATTTCAAATCCCATTTTACTTCCTCATTTGGTTGGGCTTGTGCCAACATATGGAGAAAATCCTGAGGTTAAAGCATCATCTAGGGAGGAAAAGAAGTGCCGCAAGACTACAAAGCACAAAAGTGTACTAAAAAGTATCTGTATAAACAATGCACAATATATAAATAAGAATGTTTTTAAAAGTTTTTGTAATTTTGTGTCCACAGTCAAAGGTTTTTGGCGTACCTTTGGAGAGCTTGCCATATTATAACATGGACTGTGGCTGCGTGCCAAGGTAAGTGCAAATAGTCATTCATATGCACAGTGGAAATTTTTTTCTCTTGTGAAACATTAACCATGGAGCCAGAAATTGAATTTAATGTAAAGCTTATTTTACAATGTTAATAGGTTTTACTGAAAACATTGCTTGTAGAGTTAAAAAAACCTTTTATGATGTTTGAGGCTGGAATGAATGAATTCACTTTACAATGAGAAGTCATCCAGTGTCATAGAATGGATCGTTCCTTTGTATAAATATGAGGCAAGTTGCCTCTCGTTCCGACTGAGTGTATATATATGTTGAGATTGAGTAGACTAACATATCTGTGTTGTCCTAGCTTCCTAGTAGATGCATGCATGAAGCTCCAAGCACATATCGACACAGAGGGCCTCTTCAGAAAATCGGGCTCTGTTGTCCGCCTGAAAGCACTACGGGTGAGTAGTGTGACATTGCTGTCGCCGAATAACCTTGACCTCTTGAAAGGGAGCTTTTGGACAAAATGGTTTTGTTGTGTGCATCTTTAGGCTAAAGTGGATTTGGGCGAGGAGTGCCTGGCGACTGCTCTTCCTTGTGATGTGGCTGGCCTGGTGAAGCAGTTTTTCAGGGAGCTGCCAGAGCCGGTGCTGCCTGTGGAGCTGCAGGAGGCGTTTCTCAAGGCCCAGCAGCTCGCTACCAAAGAGGAGCAGACCAGCGCCACCATGCTTCTGTCCTCTCTGCTGCCTGACAGGAACCAAAGCGTGTTGCGACACTTCTTTGACTTCCTTCAAAATGTGTCCAAGAGGTGCTTACCTTTCCTTTTTTTATCAGTCATGCCAGTTATAGCGATGTCCATTTGACTACTTCTAAATTAATTCATTAAGAAGACTGCGTAGAAGTGTTAAAGCTCAATTTTGTCAATATATTTGATGACAATGCAAAATGGTGCGCGCTCACAGACGGCGTCACTAGCTACATTGCAAAAGAAATGTGACGGTTCAATTTTTCTCTGAAACGTTAAGCACAACCATGAACGTCTTTTATTGTCAACAGCTGGCAACTCAGCCAACAACATACTGTACATTCAATTAACTCTGTCAGCTAATGTGGCTCACAGAGGTACACAACACTTGAGTGCCATCTTGTGATTCAAATGTTAACTACACTTCATGACAAAAATTGCCTCAAATGTTGTAGACGATATAAATTATTGACAATTTGTAGCACAATTATCAACCAGCAACATTTGTTGTTGTGACATTTTTATATTATACTGTACACAACTAGTCTTACTCACTTGTAGTCAACTGGGATAGGATAGAAAATGGGTGATTTTTTTTTAAATATATTTTTTAAAAGCTGCTGTTTTGATTACAGGAGTGCAGAAAATAAGATGGACATCTGCAACCTGTCAGTGATCTTGGCTCCCAACCTCCTCCACTCCGGAGACGGCACAGAAAAGATGAATGCCAACACAGAGAAACGCCTCAAACTGCAGACGGCCGTCGTTCACTGTTTTATAGAGCACGCCGATAACTTTGGTACCACTGCACACACCTCTAACACTGGTCTTCTCCGCCTCAGGCTTCTTAAGTACTAATATTTACTGTGTTGTGTTACAGGTGTTTTGCCACAGTTCCTAGAAGAGAAAGTATCAGCCATGATTGCCTGTGAGTCGGGGGTTCTGTCCCCTGTGTACAACGAGCTTCGGGAGCTGGACCAAAATTCAGGGATGAGGAGAAAAAACAGGCACAGTTTTGGAGGTAAGTTTTTTTTTTTTAAAACTTTATTTTTATTTTTAAACAAAATGTCAACAGCAAGGAGGTAATGAGTTTTATGGATGCTTTAGATTGCGTGGAATTGATTGTTGAATAATTACCTTGACTCAGATGGTGCAAAATTAAATGTGCATCATCTCGGCTCGGTCTCCTGAATCCCATTCAAGCACGAACATGACATGTCAGCTACGAGAACTCGAGCTACAGCTACAATGGCTCAACTCATACATGCAGCATTATTCTATAGAATGGCACAGAAACATTTGGAGTGAAATTCTCCCATTCCAATAAAACACAATTAAATTTTTTTTTACCAGTCTTTTCTTCTGCCACTCCTGTGATTGCGACGCCCATCTCCAAGCGAAAGCTTCCTTTAGATTCCGGTCATTCGTTTGGATTCTCGAACAAAAAACGTAGATCTGTCAAGAACCTTGGGATGGACTTACTTCCCAATTCTTTGTTCAGTGGGACCTCCACTCCTGGATCAGGTATTGTTTAATTGTCCAAAGCCCGGCAAAAACCTTCTGCTGTGTGGCTCATTTGAAAAGTCTTTCCTGTTTTATAGCTTACAGCGCCTCAGGGGTGTTGGATGCCTCCCAAAGTACCCTTCCCTCTGCAAGCAAGTCTCGAAAGCAGGCGGCCACCTCTGCAAGAAGAAAGAGTAGACGGCATAGCAGCAGACATGTAGTCAGCAGGTACACATTCCCACCTTGCTTTCACCTTCACAAAGGTCACGGTCCCCTTTTGCTCAGCCATATAGCTAGCAAACGAGCTCATCTTGTACCGAAGTAGGCGGTCTTGATAGAAGATGAACATTGTGTACTTTTTGCCATGTCTTGCATTGATTATTGTCTTGATTTCTATCCTGAAGAGTTGAATCGGGACGCACTGGCTGCTTTTCTCCCAAAGTTGGCAAAAAAGAGGCACCGCGCAAGTCGCTCCGTCTGCGTTTCAGCCTGGGGAGGAACCATAAAGACGCCGTAAGTGCGCTCCCCTGCTAGGACTTTCATCACTGTTGTGCACATCATGTTATATTTTGCAATATATCATATGCACACTGTTTGTGTTGACAGAGTTAAAATGGAAAGTTTTAACTTGCTAGCCCCCCCCCCCCCCCCCCTTCAAAGTTTGGGAAAACCTGCAGGGAGTGTACTATATGCATGCATGGGAGAACGTATGGTTATTTTCACTGATATCTGGGTTATGGTACAAGGGTAAATGTTATTTTCATGCCCAATCATTTTGCTATATTATGCAAAGCACTATTACATTAGACATTTCACGTCTATATTTATTGTATATACAACTATTTTGGTACTTTGGGTGAGCTGTCAATAATTAACAAATGTTCTATATTATGTGTTTTCTTGACTTAATAAAAAGGACTGACATCAACAGCCATTATGTCGTTTCTTCTGAGTGGTTTCTGCCATCCTCTGAAGAACTAACCCCAAAAGTCCTAGCATTAACACTAAATGTTGCATTGTGGGTGGCATCTGTGGCTTCATTTAACACAATAATAAATCTCTCATCTTTCATTTCTCATTCCATGCTGCTTGCTGGTGTAGGGGTCTGAGTCCATAGGCTGGCGACTTGCCACCCAGGAGAGCACCACCAGTTTTTGTTTCACCAAAGAGACCGTGTTCAGTCCATCGGCTCAGCCCACAAACGTCGACTCAAAGAGTAAGTCCACTCCCACTGTGGAAGGTTGTGCTTCTTTTAATGCTTTTGCATCACTAATAGCTGCTTCTCCTCCACCTCGATAGGTTCAAAGTTTAGAAGTAAGTCTGAGGACAACTTGCTGACCCCTCAATGTGACCCAGATGTCCACTGCACCTCATGGAGCGTGGAGGCCCCTGGAGGAGAGCAGCCTTTCAGCGTTGGCGCCTTCACCGATACACCCACGAGTGTGCGTCTGAAGAGCAACTCTGGGTCCAGCCTTCCGAAGAAGCTGTGTTGCGCTTCCAGCGCGGAGAGCCTAGAATGCGAGTCCTCCATCTTCAAAGCCTCAAGCCAAACCGGAGCGGCCCTGCCGAAGCTTGAGAACGGCTTCCAAGAATCCGGTGCCGAACTCGCGGCTCTAACACAGGAGACGGTACAAGCAGAACCATCAGACGGTATCCTGTGTAAGACTCCCGTGGTAGCGACACAGACTAGCCAGAGTCTGGTTCATGGGCAGAACCTTACGTTTGACATAGCGACCTTATCGCCTTTGCATATTGATAGTGTAGTTTTAGAGTCTGTTGGGAGTTGCAGTCCACCAGTGAGAGAAGCTCAGAGTTCGTTTTGTGCTGCCGCCGTAAGCCGCAGCAGCTCTGCGACGTCAGGAAGCAACGACTCGGCGGGGCAGGTACGCTGCAGCAGGCTGATTGACGCTCTGGACATCCAGAGTCCGGCCCACTTCAGAATGCGTGTCTCTCCAGGACTTCAGTCCACTCCCTACAAGCCAGACCTCGGAGATGAGCTGGGCACAGATGCCGTTGGCGCAAATGTCAGTGCAGCGCTTCACCAGGACTTGTCTTTCACAGAGGCCGGCGCAAAAAGTCCAAACCGGCTGGCCCACCACAAGTCCCGTGTGGCGGACCACATTCAACACTTCAACAAACTCACCCTTCAGTCTCCCAAAGGCAGAGTCCAGGAAATCAAGTCCCCGCTCAAGTTTCAGCGCACCCCTGTGCGTCAGGCGGTCCGCAGGATCAACTCTCTTCTGGGAGAGAGCCGGAGACCCGCTTGGAATCTGGAGCTGACCACCAGTCAAGGCATGAATGCTATAAAAGCAGTGAGCCTCGAGAGCGGCCTGTCCCCCCACCCACACCCTCAGCCACCGAGGGGAGCGAACAGCACACGTCCCCTAAAGAAGCCACCCCCGGTGCCACCCAAAAAGCCAAGCCTCTTGGCCGGTAAAGTCAAGACCGGTGCTCTGGGTGACGTGACCAACAAGGTCCAAGCCAAGACCAAAGTGGACTCTTCTATCGCCGATGCAGGAGCTCAGAAGGTAGTTTTGCAGCAGCTGGCGAAGAGAGAGGCGCAACATTACCGAGGCTCACCGAGAAACCCTCTTAACCAACCTCGCCTGCTGTCTGCCACCAAGCCTGTGGATTTGTAGACCGCATTCATGTGCCTTCATGTGCAGCTGGGAAAAAACGATACACACGTGGGAGTTAATTTATTGGGAGCTACATTAAGTGCTGCTTGTCTCGTCTTATGGCCTTAATGAAACGTGCCTCTGCCTGAGTAGTTTAGAGTGCAGGTGAATGAGTTTATTGGTGGGATGACTGGGAGTCTTTTATTTATGTATACTGTGGCTTCTGTTTACCTTTTTTATTGTTACATATTTTCATATCGTTTTTTTTTTGTAAAACGCCAAAAACAAATGCACCTTTTGAAATGATGAAAAAAAATAACCCATTAGTATTGATGACATGTCATTTGTTTGATTTCCAAGCCAGCAGCCAGTACAAAAGACCTTTCCGAAAAATAAACAGTATTTCTACGTTCTACAGTTTTCTTTCATCTTGTAATATTGGAGCATCCACAAGGGGGCGATGTATAGCAATGTCTGACTTCATTCTCAGCTGCGTTCAAGTACCTTCATTCCTACTTCTACCGCACAGTTTACACGTGTTGCCTTCACGACACGTGCCACGGTTGTTTATTATGGTGCATTAAAATGTCGAGCTTCCTTGACTTTGCATGTGTTGCGTTCAAGTGTCCTATACTAATCTGTCCCCATCCCCTCAATTCATTGGACACCGTGTAGCATTCAAGTGTCAAGTCTTCCCATACATTCGCCGTGACGTGTCAGACATACATTCATTACGCCTCGGTTGTGTTCAAGTGCCCCCTACTCGTTTGTATGAAGCGTTCAAGTGTCTTGCCCAAATTGCTTGCTATGTTGCATTCAAGAGTCCAGCCCTTTATGTGATGCATTCACATGTCTTGTCTCTTCTTGGCCATTGTCGTGTCTTATGGTCTTTGCAGTGCTTTTTTTTTAGTTCACTGACCATCCCTCTTCGTCCTCTGTGATGCATTCAAGTGTCCTGATCTGCTTTCAATTATTATATTGTTGTCAATTAGCTCAGTGACTCGTTCAGGTGCTCTCCCTCCTCAGTCATGCTATCAGTCAAACTATCCATAAGTTGTTGCGATGCATTCAGGTGTCCTACCCCCTTGCTCCCTGTGTTGCATTCATGCCTCGGAGTAGGGGGCGGATAAGTTTCGATTTGGTCCACATGGTTCTCAGCCAATAATGTGGAGGGAAGCGTAGTCCGCATCTCAGCTGGCAGACATTTAAAGAGGAGACAGTGCGGCGCTGCAGCAATTCGGTATTAAACCTGCGTGTTCCCTCAAGTCTATGGAGGACCTGGACTCGGTCTCCCGCCTTTCTGCAGTCACCCCAGTGGAGAGTCGATAGGGACGGTGAGAGTGGGTGCCTGCCCACGGAAGGTGCGGACAGGATATAAACATTGAGGATTGCAGGTCGGTGAATTTGGGATGATAACACATTTTTATATGTTTAGATGACAAGAATAATAAAAATATGATGAAATATGACGGAAAGTTTTATTTGATGTCCTTTTTCCTCATGCTAATCAATTTTAATTATTAAAATAAATAGTTTGACTCTGCTGTATATACCTTTAGTCGTGCCTTTTTACGCTGCGTAAAAGCTGTGCGTAATTCTGTCCATGTGTTGGTCACTCATTTGTGTCCTTTCCCCTCAGGATGGCCAACTCGACGCGCATCATCTGCAGTCTCCTGTTCATCCTCGGCTTTCTGTCCTCTCTCGGGGAGTCCAAAAGAAACCGAGGCTCCCAGGGCGCCATTCCCCATCCGGACAAAAACAACCCCAACGAATCCGAGCGACAGCAGGCGGGCTCCGGTCCCCGCCAGAGACACGGCTCGTCCTCCCCCGCCGACGAGGTGCTGGAGTCCAGCCAGGAGGCGTTACACGTAACCGAGCGCCAGTATTTGAAACGGGACTGGTGCAAGACGCAGCCCCTCAAGCAGACCATCCACGAAGAGGGCTGCATCAGCCGCACCATCATCAACCGCTTCTGCTACGGACAGTGTAACTCCTTCTACATCCCCAGGCACATCCGCAGGGAGGAGGGCGCCTTCCAGTCGTGCTCCTTCTGCAAACCCAAACGCTTCACCACCATGACTTTCACTTTGAACTGCCCTGACCAACAGCCGCCCACCAAGAAGAAACGCATCCAACGCGTCAAGCAGTGCCGCTGCATATCCATAGAGCTGGACTAGCGCTCCGTCATTTTTTCTCCTTTTGCACAGCAAACACGGACATGCTTCATTAAAACTATCATGTAAGTGCAAATGACATTTTTCTTTGTAAATATTCACACTTTTAAGTTGCAATGAAGGAAAGGAATGAGCACATTTCACGCACCAAGAAGTCACTCAAACATTGTTTCCACTGTGTGGAATTGGAAGGATCAACAGTAATGGACGTTTGGACATGGAAAATGTTATTAAAAAAAAACAACTTAGATCTAAATAATCTTTTTTTTTATGTCAGTGAATTAAGATTTGATGTTCTTTGGGTGCCTGTAAGACACACAATGCTTTAAAAAAATGTTAAGAGGAGTTTTACACCCCCATCAAGTTTAAATAGTTGTTACATGTAAATCATATTGAATGTACTCTTTTGATTATTAAGTTATCCCCAAAAATATAAAATAAATGGATGCTGGAATATGGAGCATGTTACTTTATTCACATGCAAACCAGGAAAAAAATGTTTTTTAATAGATTTTTTTAAAATACAATGTTCTATATAGTGGACTACTGAACCATTATTTAATTAATCGTCCTCTTGTGATTTACCATTGAGAGTTATGCTATTTTTATATTAAAATTTGACAGTTATATTGACATTTGACATAAAAAAGTCCACCAGAGAGGACATTGGGAAAACATTTTTTATCAGTTTTCAGGATATTGGCAGCCATTCTGGGACAGACAATGAATTAAACAAATCACAACTGGACCTATAATAATAAAAATATTGATATATTTGTCAGTGAAAAGATTTTTTAATACAACTTGATTTTTAAATGCATATATATATACGTACATGTCTATATAAAATATTAGTTTCCAAAAAAAAGGAATGGATGATGTAATGACTTAGTTCATGCAAAGTAGTAAAACTAAGCAGTAGTACTAGTACATGTGTGTATAGTGGCACAGCAAATAAACTAACCTTTTCCACCTGTATCCCTTCACATTCCTAAAATCTGACTTGTTCTAAAAAGGAACTTCCAATAGCCTAACAAGTTCCACATGTTTATAATGCTAATCACTTATTTTAGGAGCCTTCCTGGAAATGTCTTTAAAAGAATCCCAGTGATTAGTTACATGACTTCATTCTTACACATGAAATCATAGATAAATACAGTACCGTGTTTGAGTTTATTCTTGAAATTTAAAACAATTCCATATCATTATACAGTGCTGTGATACAGACTTTGGAGGGTAAAAAAAAATTGGACATGCATCTTTTATACTGACTATACTGATTGTTGACATCTGTCTGAGGTATTATGACTATATCGTGGCTTTGGGGTGTTATGATTAAATATTTACAACCCTGTACTACAGAATGAAGGCCACATGCAAGCTTAAAATATACATCTCTTAGCAGCTTCTCACTCAATAAAATTAAAAAAAGTCTTAAAATACATCTTCATAGGGCTGTGCAGTGTTCCCTCGCTCTATCGCGTTGTTTTTTTTTAAATCACAGCATTAATGCTGTTACAAGGCCTGAGTCTGGCCCTTTAAGAAGAATTGCATTAGGGGAAGTTGAGTGTCTCTGTCTGTTCAATCTGTCTTCTGCGCCCTGATTGGTGTAGAACATTGTCAATCAATCTCCTTCGTACTGTTTTGCCGACTGGACTTGCTTTGCTAGCTTGCTAGCTTGTATATTTGCAATTTTCTCCGAGACAAAACCCCACAAAGTCAACAAAAATGCGTCCGAAATGCAGCGGAGGATACTAATAATAGCACAAAAGGTTGGACTTTTGGACATGTTGAAGAATGTAGAAGATACGCGACAATACGGCGCCATTAATGGAATACATTTTACTGTAAATACATCTTCAGCGGGAAGGAGCACTGCAGTAATATGACTTAACAGGGATACAAAAACGCTCCAGTATAGCGGAACGGTGCCAGGACGAAAAGGCATGGTTACAGGAGTGAAATGATACGTGAGTCTTTTAATTTCTTGTCTTCAACCTGTAGGGTAATGACTAAAACTTTTTTGAATGTATATAAACAATAGAGCAATGTGAAAATGTGTCATGTTTGTCTGAGAAAAGTGTATGGTGAGGGGGTGTACAGTCTTAAAACATAATTACACACAAATAGTTACAATAATGTAACCTATCCCCGCGATAAATGAGGGAACACTGTACATAAAATACATCTTTCCATACATAAATATACTTTTTCTGTTGAATGAGGAGTACAACAAAAATATTCTGTTCTATTTTAAGAGTCTATGCTATTCATAAACTGTACAACCTTGCCTGGCAAAAGAAGTGCAAAAATGAGGAAATATTGCTGAAAAAAATACTCCATTAAAGGGCTTTGAGTGAGCTACACAACACAACTATTTTAAGCAGAAAATTGCTTTAAAAGTGTGCCATCACATTTGTAAATATTTCCCTGTTTTGACTTAATACAGTGGTGTGAAAATGTTTGATCCCCTTCTTCTTTTTATCACTTAAATGTTTCCGATCATCAAACAAAATGAAATATTAGTCCTAAAAAAATCCAAACCTTAAAAAAAATAAAGTGCTCTCCCCCCACAAGAAACCTGACTGAGACCTATCGGTCTGGAAAAGATTAACAAATAATTTCCAAATCTTTGGGACTTCAGCAAACCACAGTGAGAGCCATCATCGACTAAGGTGTTCATGACTCCACCATAAAAAATACACTGAGCAAAAATGACCTGCGTGGCAGAGTTTCGAAAACCACCGCTGAACAAAAACAACATCAAGGCTCATCTCAATTTGACCCGAACACATCTTGACATTACCCAAGACTGTTGTGGAAAATACTCTGGTCTGAGTTGGCAAAAGCTGAACTTTTTGGAAGCTGTGTGTCCCATTACATCTGGTATAAAAGTAACGCTGCATTTCAGATCAACAAGTCAAATATGGTGGTGGTAGTGTGATGGTCCGGGGCTGTTTTGCTGCGTCAGGACCTGGAACGCTTGCTGTGATAAATGAAACCATGAAAATTCTGAAGGAGAACGTTCATGACCTTCAACTTGGGTTGTGCAGCAGGACAATGATCCAAAACACACCAGTAAGCCCACCTTTGAATGACGAAAAAAACCCAAAATGAAGACTTTGGAGTTGCCTAGTCCAACTCCTGTCCTATTGAGATGCTGTGGCATGACCTAAAAAAGCTTACTGATACAAAAAAACAACATAATTTAAAAACTGCTTTGTGTGTTCAAGTTGTTGTCAATTGCCTATTTTTTAAAGTCGATGATCTAAAACAGGGGTGGGCAAACTTTTTGACTGGCGGGCTGCATTGATTTAACAAAATTGACGGGGGGCTAGACTCTGGAATTATTGTATCTGTAAAAGTGTCATGCAATCTGCTATATGTGCACTTTGAGATCATTTATTTGATTTAAAGTGTGTTATAAATTTATAATAATAATAATTTATTATTATTTTATATTGTTTGTTATTATTATAAATAAATAAATTAATAATTTATTATTATTTTATATTGTTTGTTATTATTTATTATGAATTAATAATTTATTATTACTTTAAATTGTTTATTATTAATTAATTAATGAGTTATTATTATTTTATGTTTGTTATTATTAATTAGTAATTTATTATTATTATTATTATTAGTAATAGTAGTATTATTATTAGTATTATGTATTATTATTAGTATGTGTTTGTGACCCTTTTTTCAGGAGCACTTTGTAAACAACAGACCACATCAAATAACAAAATTGCAACTACTTAAACCATGAAAATGTTTGGAAAATTTACTTTGGAAAGAACGGGCGGGCCGAATTCAAACACTTGGCGGGCCGGATGTGGCCCCCGTGCCGTAGTTTGCCCACCCCTGATCTAAAACATTTAAGTGAGACAACCAAAAAAAATTAGGGCAAAGACTCACACCACTGTATGTCGCCCCAAACATGGGACATGACTGAAAAGAGAAATAAAACAGAGAAATAATCTACCAAACTGTTTTTTTTAGTTATCGTCGTCATCAAAACAGAGTATGGTATAGTGCACAATGTAGGAACAAATCATACGTGTCAACAACGTGAAGGACTTGGTTCTTATATTGCTTCAAGCCCATGTTCTACTGTACATCACATTTACAAGGGTTTAGAACATTAGCAGATAAAAAGAAGCTGGCTACATTAAAAGGACATGAAGTGGATGGGTTCACTTAAGCAACGAGAGCGCACAAATTTTATCAGATTGTCAGCACAGATGAGAGGATACTTTCTCAGGGAAGAACTTCATGGACGTGTCGGCTGACACAGTTGGAGAACCACGAGCTGACCCGGTGAGACCTTTCACAAGCTGGACACCAGAGGTCACGCCATGCTGGATGAATGAGGTCCACCTTTGGCCTTTAGGATCCTCATCACTTTGGCTTGTGGCAGCCATGCACACTTGCAGCTTTCTTTTGTACCATGGCACAAGCGGAACCACAAAATATGTAGGGGTGCAGGTTTTTTTTTTTTTTTTGGGAGGGGGGGTCCAGAACCATTAAGGGTGCAGAAGAATGCCCGTTCACTCAGCTGGACACCAAGCCGGCTTCCTTCTGCCGTAGCCTCTCTTTCTGTGAAGGACACAGACACAAACACACAAGGTCCACAAACACACAAACACACACTGAAGTAACAAAAGTACACAAAACAGGAAGTGTCCTTACCAGACTGTTGGCGTTAATCTTCTTAGTTTCTACTCGCTTCTCAGCTGTGATCTTCTTGATGTTCTCTTGAGCTTCCTTCAACCTTCAAGTACACACCCATACAAACCTACATTAACACTGAGTTATACACACATATATTTTTATGAATTTTCCAGACCTCACCACGAGAAGCGAATTAGGATTCAAGTAGGATTCAATATTAATACATTTAATATTTTCGTAGTTAGACAACCGAAAACCTGTTGATGTTTTTCCACGTTTTTTTTTTTTTACCATTATTATTACCCCTGTAGACATGAAATAACACCCCTATAGTCACCTTTACACCCCAATCATTGTTTGTTTACATCACATTGAAACTCATATTGTACGGGTTCACCGCAGGAGCACAAGAGATGGCCGCCAATTTAAGCGTTAGCATTCTACATAGTTAATTTGCCTCAAATTTCTTTAGTGTAAACTGAAGAAAGGGTTTGTCAAACTGAGAGGAAAAAGGGACAAATTAAGAAGCCAAAAATGTACCACTTCCACATGGAACGGGAGGAGAACTTTTTTCATGAGAGAGCATCAATATTGACATTGTACTTAGAAGCTTTCTTATGTTGCAATACTTACATTTAAAGTACAGAAAAACAGTTTCATTTCCGGTTCTATGGTTATCAACACACTTTCCAATATATATATACACACACACACACTCACACATATATACACACACACACACACACACACACATTTATATATATATACATATATATATATATAAGAGAGAGCATCAATATTGACATTGTACTTAGAAGCTTTCTTATGTTGCAATACTTACATTTTAAGTACAGAAAAACAGTTTCATTTCCGGTTCTATGGTTATCAACACACTTTCCAACACACATATATATATATAAGAGAGAGCATCAATATTGACATTGTACTTGGAAGCTTTCTTATGTTGCAATACTTACATTTTAAGTACAGTTTTAAGTTCTATGGTTATCAACACACTTTCCCCTTTTGGATCAGTGGTCTGGTGTAAAATCAGTATTCAATGATGACATCACAAAAAACAACAAAGCCAAAGAAAAAGAAAAACCCTTTCGATGCTCACTGATGTTACTGATTTCGAAGTATTTCAATTAGACAATGCTGATAGTGGCGTCATATGACTGTCCAGTTATTCAAGGAGCATTCCCACTGGGAATTTTGCTCATCTCCAACTTGCGATGACTGAAAGCCCCGTGGACTGTCGGCTTGATGAGCTAATGAGGCAGCCTTTAAAAAACACTTGGCTTTTATGAGTGCAGCAAAAGTATTTAAAATAAAGTTAATTGTACATAACCACAATCAGCTGTGAGTAATGTGAGACTGGATACCTCAGTAAACCCGGCCTCTATAATTAAACCCCAGCACATGGGTCTGTGGTGGGGAACTCCGTTATTTCACAGGGAAATAGGATATCAGCCAGGTATGAGCGTAGATGAGTGAAATAAGTCACCATCAGGTTGGGGAAGGGCCACGATGGCACCAGAATACGTACAAAAAAAACAACACAACACGACTTTTTCTCTCCCGCAGTCTTCTCCACACGTGAAGCGCTTTTGCCCTTCGGGCTGCATGTCCAGCTTCATTACAGTGTTTATCAATTCTCCCATAATGCTCAGCCTTTAACGGCCAGTGGCCTCCGTGGGCTCGCTAGTAAAGACAGTCGGCCGCCAGGAGAGCTGGTGGAATGCCCCCCCAAAATGACGCCTTAGGTCAGAGGAAACGTCATAAATTCAGGGTCTGGAGGCCCAAGCAGCTTGTGTTTGCCTCCTCTTTGATGGCCTCCCTCTCTGCTCTAATTACATCCCAGCATCCACACATCAACCATGTACACTTTACATCACACCTACACGTTGTTAAGCAACTGCTCAAATATAACAACAATGAGATAATATGAGGATGGGAATATTCAGCCGTCCGTGGAACGTGGCTCATTGCAGAAATAAAATCAATAAAAACACAAAGTGGAACAATAGAGCAAAAAAGGCATAATGTAACTAGAATAAGCAAAAATGTTGGTACTAATAATGAATAAAAAACACAAAGGTATGAATGGTTTACACACACATATTGACCACAATTAGTGTTGAGATAATTTCCTTTCAAGAATATTTCCTTTAATAAGTCATCTTTCAAGACCCGAGTTCAATCCCACCCTCGGCCATCTCTGTGTGGAGTTTTGTGTGGGGTTTTCTCCGGGTACTCCGGTTTCCTCCCACATTCCAAAAACATGCTAGGTTAATTGGCGACTCCAAATTGTCCATAGGTATGAATGTGAGTGTGAATGGTTGTTTGTCTATATGTGCCCTGTGATTGGCTGGCCACCAGTCCAGGGTGTACCCCGCCTCTCGCCTGAAGACGGCTGGGGTAGGCTCCAGCATTCCCCGCGACCCTCGTGAGGATAAGTGGTAGAAAATGGATGGATGGATGGAATTAATAATAAAAGAAAATGTTATACATGTATATAAAGATAAATATTTGTCCATCCATCCATTTTCTATACAGCTCATCCTCACTATAGGGTCTCAGGCATGCGGGAGCCTACCCCAGCTGTCTTCAGGCGAGAGGAGGGGTACACCCTGGACTGGTCGCCAGCCAATCACAGGGCACATATAGACAAACAACCATTCACACTCACATTCATACCTATGGACAATTTGGACAGCTGGGGTAGGCTCCCGCATGCCTGAGACCCTATAGTGAGGATAAGCTGTATAGAAAATGGATGGATGGACAAATATTTGTCTTTATATACATGTATAACATTTTCTTTTATTATTAATTCCATCCATCCATTTTCTACCACTTATCCTCACGAGGGTCGTGGGGAATGCTGGAGCCTATCCCAGCTGTCTTTGGGCGAGAGGTGGGGTACACCCTGGACTGGTCGCCAGCCAATCACCGGGCACATATAGACAAACAACCATTCACACTCACATTCATACCTATGGACAATTTGGAGTCGCTAATTAACCTAGCATGTTTTTGGAATGTGGGAGGAAACCCGGAGAAAACCCACGCATGCACAGGGAGAACATGCAAACTCCACACAGAGATGGCCAAGGGTGGAACTCAACCCTGGTCTCCTAGCTGTCAGGTCTGCACGCTAACCACTAGACCGCCGTGCCGCTCCACAATTAATTTCAGAATACATTAAATGCTGTAAACGTGTGAATGAAGCAGCTCACCTCTCCTTGGAGATGTTCTTGCTCTGTCGTATCCAAGCGTTCTTGAAGTCATTGCAGAACTCATACCAGAGCATAAAGACGTAATTTGGGGCCACTTCTTTATCGCCTGACTTTGGCCTCACTCCAAAGTAGTTCACCATTTCCTGGAAACTGGTGGAGTAAAAAAACAACAACATTGAGAACCTAAACATAAAATACCCATAATGATTTACTAGTGAACTATTCCAGATAGGCTGCTGTGATGGACTCTTTTTGTCAAAAATAATTCACTTCAGAATAAAATATGTGTCAAAAAAAAAAAGAAATGATGGATAGGGAGTCCGACAGAGAGGCGAGAAATAGAACTGGAAGCAAACCTTCTACCCTGCTGGGACACGGGGGAGAGCCAGTGGTGGTGGCTCCATTATCACATTGACCCCCGCCGTCTGCAGGATACGGTGTAATACAACACGGACATTCACGTACACGTGCACACATTATAACATACTGTATTTACTGGCATACAATTAATGATGAATAAGCACATTTGAACACACGCTAACCACTCAATCAAATCAGTTTTCCAGGTTTGTCGGGTCCGCAATTGCAATTGTAACTAAATCTGACATCTCGGTGAGAGACACACACATGCAGTAGAAGAAGAAGAAGCCTGCTGCTTCAGCTCGCCTCTTTGACCCAAACATAAAAAAACGTTTTTTTTCTATAGCTGAGCCTGTCAAAGCATTGATAAAAGGAGGCAAGAGATGTTCGCTTGTCCCATGCCGACTGACCAATGACTGACACTCACGGATGTAAGGTGGCTTTCACCAATAGCATCAATATTGACATTGTACTTAGAAGCCTTCTTATGTTGCAATACTTACATTTTAAGTACAGAAAAACAGTTTCATTTCCGGTTCCATGGTTGTCAACACACTTTCCAATAAATATGTGTATATATATATATATATATATATATACGTATAAGAGAGCATCAATATTGACATCGTACTTAGAAGCTTTCTTATGTTGAATACTTACATTTTAAGTACAGAAAAACAGTTTCATTTCCGGTTCTATGGTTAGCAACACACTTTCCTATATATATATATATATACGTATATATATATATATATATATATATATATATATATATATATATATATATATATATACGTATATATATATATATATATATATATATATATATATATATACGTATATATATATATATATATATATATATATATATATATATATATATATATATGTGTGTGTGTGTGTGTGTGTGTGTGTGTGTGTGTGTGTGTGTGTATATATATGTGTGTGTGTATATATATGTATATATATAAGAAAGAGCATCAATATTGACATTGGACTTAGAAGCTTTCTTATGTTGCAATACTTACATTTTAAGTACAGAAAAAACATTTCATTTCCGGTTCTATGGTTATCAACACACTTTCCTATATATATATACATATATAAGAGAGAGCATCATTATTGACATTGTACTTGGAAGCTTTCTCATGTTGCAATACTTACATTTTAAGTACAGAAAAAACATTTCATTTCCGGTTCTATGGTTATCAACACACTTTCCCCTTTTGGATCAGTGGTCTGGTGTAAAATCACTCTTCAATGATGGCATCACAAAAAACAACAAAGCCAAAGAAAAAGGAAAACCCTTTCGATGCTCACTGATGTTACTGATTTCAAAGTATTTCACAGCATAAAGACGTAATTTGGGGTAAGGTGGCTTTCACGACGCTAATGTAAGCTAATGTAAGACATGGCCCAATATGCTGACCAGCTCGGGGGGGGGGGGGGGGGGGGGGGGGGTAATCCTGGCCTGAGCCTGCTTCCCATTCCACTGCACTTCTGTGTCATTTTCCCGGGATGCTCAGAAAAAAAAAACAGACTGTAGATCATTCCAGACTGGACCAAAGAAAGGCTTTGTTTAGACTGAGCAAACCGACATGCCGTGTTGCAGCAGGCAAGCTCTGGCACAGTGATCAGAGTCGGTCGGGTCCTCTCCTGACCCGGGGTCACGGTGTCAAACCATGCACAAATCAAGCAACAGTTCCTTTCTTTTGATTCTCTGGATTCTCATGCAACAAGCAAGATACACAAGCTTCACTCAAAACAGATGTAAACACGCTCGCACTACTGAAAAAAATATAAACAAAATCAAGCCGGCCACGTACACTTCACACACACACACACACACACACACACACACACACACACACACGCACATCGCGGTAACTGTACAGAATTTGTGTAATCCAGGCTGTTGATGATGGTGTTGCCGTGCGAGCCTTTGCTGCAGCATTCCTCTTTGACAGCTCGATAAAAAAAGACCATTCCAAAACCATGGGAATCAGGAACTATTTGGACGGACAGGTCCACATTCCTTTGTTTCCCCAGTAGAAAACACGGACGTAAACTGTGTAGGAGGCGGAGTTGGACCAAAGTCTGACATGGTTCTGTCAGAGAGAGATACCTAAACATAAGGGAAATGGTGCGTAGTGATGGCGAAGGCGACTTATCATTTGAACACTTGAGCACTCAACTCCACTCTGACATTTGCTTACTTGCAACTGTCCTCACTGGCACATCTGGGGCCATATTATTAACATTTTGTGGATATTAATTGATCATTATTCATATTTTCCATATGTGGACATAAACAATGTGTCCATCTGTCCATCCAAAAATAATAAATAAAAATAGATAGATAGATACACTTGATTTATTCTGTGGGAATTAAATATTAAATTCCATTCAGTTCATTTTTTCTTTTGTTTTGTCATCACAGAGGCCAAAAGACGCATTACGAGACTTACAAAGAAGATGACGTCAAACTACTGGAAAAAACCTGAACAGTAAGTTGAAACTTCCTTAAGTGAATATACGACAGATGTACCACTACGGTTGTTTTGGCGTAGTTGTTTGTTACAATAAGGTGATTGTTGATCGACCGCCTCTTTGTCATTCTCTCAATGTCAGGGTAAAAGCTACAGTAATTTATATCAACACAAAAACATCACAATCCGTGAAATGTGTAATCCGGGACATTGCCCAGCATGCTTTGCTGTAGTTAAAATATCACTTTTTGACTTGTCTTATGCTTCTTTAGGGTGTTATTTTGGACAGACAGGGCGTAATATTCATTCATTTTCTACCGCTTATCCTCACGAGGGTCGCGGGGGTGCTGGAGCCTATCCCAGCTGGATATGGATGGATATATATATATATATGTATATATATATGTATATAACATTTTCTTTTATTATGAGTTCCATCCAACCATTTTCTATGGCACTTATCCTCATTAAGGTTGTGGGGGTATGCTGGAGCCTATCCCAGCTGACTTCAGGCGAGAGGCGGACTGGTGGCCAGCCAATCACAGGGCACATATAGACAAACAACCATTCACACTCACATTCATACCTATGGACAATTTGGAGTTGCTAATTAACCTAGCATGTTTTTGGAATGTGGGAGGAAACCGGAGTACCCGGAGAAAACCCACGCATGCACGGGGAGAACATGCAAACTCCACACAGAGATGGCCGAGGGTGGAATTGAACTCGTGTCTCCTAGCTGTAAGCCCTGCACGCCGAGTATCAACTTAAAAATGTGTTTATTATTATGGTTGTCAATATACTACAATGTTATGGCCATTGAGTGCAAATATACAGTGTTATAATATGATATAGTGTTTTAGCATAATGCTATTTCAGCAACCTCCTCCTGTTAAATAAGAAATAGGCCAACAAGAAATATAAAACAGCGAGTCAATCAAAAAGGCGAAGCGGTTTATATCGCTAATAAGTAAAGACGTCAACAAAAGCAGTGGTGAGCCTCACTATGATTTCTGCCTTCATTCCTACTTGGTGGCGTCTCGACTCCCAGACTCCCCGGTGAGGCTGAGGTATCGGGTAGCACCAGGGATGTGTTGTCTGTTTGCTTTATTAACACCATGCCATAATGTTAGCACTGCCGCTGCTGCTCTCGTGTGTTTGTGTGACCATCCCTCATCCAGCACAGATGTGAGGGCCCACCCAGGGCTCAGTGAGCCCACTGACGCCCATATTCATCAACGGCGTGTCACTTTTATGAGGTGGCTCTGTGGGAACCTGAGAGGGGAAAAAAACCCCCACCCAGCCTTCCACACCTCACCTTGTGCTCGCTGTGCCTAGCGCCAGGCGGCCAGCCACCCTCTTTAGATGAAATTAACGGAAAACGTCATTAAAAGTCAGCCGCAGCACCCTTTTGATCAACACCTCCAGTACAGTGGTGTCACTCATGGTTGTCTTGGTTCGGAAACAGAGCCCTTCAGAACCATTTACTGCCAGTCATACGTCCAAATCCTGCACCTAAAGCATCCTTCCACTTTCTCCTTTCACAATCTTGAGTGGGAAAGGTAGAACGTGCGTCTGCTTTGTGTGTCTCCATCTTTTACCACAGTGATATTTTCCAGATACTCCATCTTGAACACGAGCTTGGCGCCTGTATGAGGCTATTACAACAATAAATCACAATAGTCCTGAATGGAACAAGGCTGATTAAAAAAAAAAGAAAAAATGTTTTTCTGCTTTATTAAGGATAGTGTGCTGATTTTTATACTATATTTATTATTCATTTTGGAAACTTTTACCTTTTATCTTGAACCAGTCATGAAGTGCTATATATATCATTATATTGACGGTTACTATGGTACCCATTATGTCATTATATGGTCATATCACCTCGTACTTCAGTACATGAAAAAAGACAAAAAAAAACCTTAAACTATATTAGGAAAGCAGGAAGTGAACAAATGTAACAGTTATTGATTGTAAAAGTACCAGATGGAGGGGTAGGATTTAATAACCTTTGCTTCTTCCTACTCCTTTTGGACATGTGGAACTGTGAACTGATTATGTGATGCATTCAATTGTAATCTGATGCATGTTCAAATGAAATAAAACCATTAAAAAAATAATAAAAAAAATGTTTTTGAATTAAAAAATACAATTAAATAAAATTAAATTATATTAGGAAAGCAGGAAGTGAACAAATGTAACAGTTACTGATTGTAAAAGTACCAGATGGAGGGGTAGGATTTAATAAGCTTTGCTTCTTCCTACTCCTTTCGGACATGTGGAACTGTGAACTGATTATGTGATGCATTCAATTATAATCTGATGCATGTTCAAATGAAATAAAACCATTAAAAATGTAAAAAAATTTTTTATTAAAAAAATACAATAAAATAAAATAAAATTATATTAGGAAAGCAGGAAGTGAACAAATGTAACAGTTACTGATTGTAAAAGTACCAGATGGAGGGGTAGGATTTAATAAGCTTTGCTTCTTCCTACTCCTTTTGGACGTGTGGAACTGTGAACTGATTATGTGATGCATTCAATTGTAATCTGATGCATGTTCAAATGAAATAAAACCATTAAAAAATTTAAAAAAATTATGTGATGCATTCAATTGTAATCTGATGCATGTTCAAATGAAATAAAACCATAAAAAAAAAATAAAAATCAGTCATGGATTTGGATGGATTCAGAGATTTTTACTTTAGAAAATGTTTTAAATGGAAAAATATGAATAATAATTTTATATTATTACCTGCCTCTTCTCTAGTATTTAACGTTTAAATGTGTGCTCTTGTATCAGGACCCTTAACACTGATTGACTTGATGTTTTCTGAGCGTCAGTGTTGCTTTACCTTTTCTGTGCGGCGTTGAGTCGGTCCTCTTCAGCAGAATGCTCACTTTGAGCTGTAAAAGAAGACAGAAGCTATCTGATTAAGACAGTTATTCAATAATTATCCGCTGAGTTCAGAAGGGGGCGCTATGTTCGGTGAGGTCTGCAGAAGAAGAGCAGTTCCACTTTGCAGCGTGCTCTCCTCTCCCAGTGACACTTAAGCACATTGTAAAGTTTTGTCTGTGACGCTGGGTGTTAGGGTGTGTATGTGTGGACTGCAAGTGGCCTTAATCAGGGTCGAAGAGAGAGGATTAGGAACTGGAGGCTCCTGTGGACCACTGCCATGTAAAAGTGTCTAAATGCAAGGCAGATGTGTGTGGCGGGCCAGGCCGAGGTGCAAGAATTTATCTAGGGCCAGAGAGTGCCTGTGATCTCAGATTTATTGCATTTTTCCAGATTCATCCTTTTTTTTACAATGATGGGGGACCTTTCCCACTTTGGAGATCTAAGAAGGGGAAGTCTCCCAAAAAATTGTTCAAAGGCCGGTTTGGGGGTCTTTTGGGAAAAGGTAAGCTTCAGACACCGACCATCCACCCCTTTTTTACATGTATGTGGGCCACTGGGTTGAGGTAGCCCTAATGAAGGGAGGGGCTGACCATGTCTGGGATAGAGAGAGGAGGAGGAGGAGGAGGAGGAGGGAGTGGAGAGGGGCCATGACCAATGGCGTTAGTCTCAGTGGGGGTCAGGCTGGCGCCTGAGGTATCCCTCTGGTGCGACTGTTTAGAGGTGGCACTGGAGCCGAGTGAGAGCGAGTGAGAGAGGATGTGTGAAGTTTCTCTTTCTATGCTCCCTGCCTGTGTAAACATGAAACCAGTAGTCGCTAACTAGAAAGTTATGAGATGTGCATGCTGAGAGCGACAATAAATTTGGGCTTTAAAATTCGGACACACTTTTCTAAATGGCTGCTTTACCTGGAGCTCAGATAACAACCAGAAGGATGGAGTGCATGTGAAAGAGGGACGCAAGGGTTCCGTAAAACATTTTTTTCAATGTCACTCGGCTCAATTGTGGACCTAGATTTTTTTTTTTTGGTGTTGCAAATGTAAATACACAATGACTCACTAGCCACGTATACATGAACCCAATTATTCCAATTGCATTTGGTTTATTTGCTCATAACGGAAATAATTTAATCTTTGTATACACCTCATTCCGAATGAACATATAGTTCTTCAGTTTTAAAAATGGAGGCCAGCAATCTGCACCGGACTGCTGCGGAAAGTTTGTTTTTGATCCAAACTAAATTTCAAGACTGGACGAATGAAAAACTGGCAATACGGAATTATTCCAAGTGAGAGAAAAACTCAGGGAAGTCGGTATCACGGGATGTTGATGTTTACGTTCTACTGCGTATGCCCCATTGACTATTCATTCATTCATTCATTTTCTACCGCTTTTTCCTCACGAGGGTCGCGGGGGTGCTGGAGCCTATCCCAGCTGTCTTGGCGCGAGAGGCGTGACTATTCTGTTGGATTATAGCGGCATGTCGACAAGCGATCGGAATATTTCCTTTCCATGTATACCATTGTTTTCGGAAAGGTCATTCGGAAAGCTGTAGGCTCCATGAGCCACGTTTACATGAGAAGTTTTCCCTCAATCTCCTGTCAAAAAAAAAGGTACAACTGAATACAAATAGGAAAAGTTTAATAATTACCATAGAACCAGGAATGGGAATTGCTGGGAATTAGTTAATTACAGAAGAATACAAATAAATGAAGCCTTTATTACTTACAAAATGCCACTTGGTGCCAATTTCCTGTTTCTCTGGTATTCAAATGAAGAATAGTTTTAGTTTATTTTAGTTTTATTTAGTTTAATTATGCTATGGTTCATTTCATTTGCACTTGTATGACAGCTAATGTACTTAGCTTGGTTGTCCAGTCAAAGGCATTATTCCCTATGGGAAAGATTGTTTTGAAATTAGCTCGGATATCAACCACCATCACAATGGCTTGCGCTTTATATTCTTGCAAAGTTCTAATATTTTGGAAACTCAATTTTGAGCCACATTTTGTTTCCTTGATTAAATTTTAAAGCTGTTGAAAAATGGCAACGCCATTCGGCGCTCCTCTGAAGTGGTTCCAATGAAGGGCAAATACGCAACGAGACGAGGGCAGAACAGCCTTTAAAAAACACGGATCACTGGATTTAGGAGGGATCCACTGTTGGACCAGGGAGAGATCATACAGGGAAATTTAAGAGGCAGAGCGTAGGGCGTTTGGGTTCACCTGCAGATCCCGCTGTGAGGCTCTCCACAGGCGGGGTTACAGGTCAGCGCTCCCCGGGAACACAACTCTCACAATACAGGTTTTATCTGTTCAACAATACTCAGGTATTTGGACAAGGATCCGTGTGAACACATACACTACGTCTCGTGGATACGATTGAATTTCGAAAATGTGTCAAGCACATGCGTCTGTGATCTGCTGCCATTCGTTCACCTGGGTTACAAACCCAATCACTCGCTGATGACTCACTATTTAACAACCTTGGTTGCTGTTTGATGTGCGAGTTTTTTTGCTTTGTTTTGACTTACATATTCATCACAAAGGTTGAGAAAAAAAAACATGGGCAACAGATTGTGGAGGAATCTTGTTTATGAAGCAGGGTTTACAAGTGGAAACTATGTTCAAGATGTGCTATATTATAGTCTTTGAAATATTCTATGGAAACTCTTAACAATTTTGGCACTGTTCCATTTGTGCAACAAAAGCTAAAAAGAGAGATTTTTCGATTGTAATCACTTTTGGGCTTAATCTATCGTTCGTTCGTTTTCTACCGCTTATCCTCACGAGGGTCCCGGGGGTGCTGGAGCCTATCCCAGCTGTCTTCGGGCGAGACCCGGGGTACACCCTGGACTGGTGGCCAGCCAATCACAGGACACATATAGACAAACAACCATTCACACTCACATTCATACCTATGGACAATTTGGAGTCGCTAATTAACCTAGCATGTTTTTGGAATGTGGGAGGAAACCGGAGTACCCGGAGAAAACCTACGCATGCACGGGGAGAACATGCAAACTCCACAGGGTTGGAATTGAACTCGGATCTCCTAGCTGTGAGGCTGTACGTGTACCGTGCAGCACGTACAGCCCGATAGATACTAGCCAGCTAGCAACAAGCATTTGGTTTTGAATTTGCTACATGGTTGCAGCATGTGTATAAAATGAAAAAAACGTTTTTGGAGGTTTTTTAACTGTTTTAATAGCAGTTTTTCTAGGCAGAATTGGTATGTCCCATTACGTGCATTGATGACCTGTCTTTTTGTATCTGTTTTTATATCCTTAGAACGCACAAAATAGAGACAGACATGTCTGTTCCAGTCTCACTGCAATTTAGAGTCGCCAATTAACCTAGCATGTTTTTGGAATGTGGGAGGAAACCGGAGTACCCGGAGAAAACCCACGCATGCACGGGGAGAACATGCAATCTACACATAGAGGGTGGAACTGAACTCAGGTCTCCTGTGCGCTAACCACTCATCCTCCGTGCAGCCGGTTTCATCTATCCTTTAACATAATCCCATCGAACAGTGCCTATTAAGACATAACGGGTAGTCTGTCGAATTTGGCGGTAATCTGACGAATTTGGTGGCATTTGGTGGAATTTTCCATCTTCAGAGGTAAAGAACTCCAGACTTTGACTCAAGTTTTTTTTTGCGACCACATAAAAGAACATATCCCATATCCCATGAGAATGAGAAATAGTTTGTGAAATGTGTAGTGAATTGATGACAGCTTGTCATAGTCTAAGCTTGGGGTGTCGAACTCAATTGCTCAGGGGGCCAAAACTCATCGGGCCATCCTGAAAATTACCCTTACCCTTGGCATTATTATATAGCTGAACTATTAAAACACTTGTAATTGATCATCCAAACAACATACAGATCCTTTTCTACATTGATTAGCCAGTTCTGGGGCACAGCAGAATTTGGCGTCTATCCCAACTGAGGCTGAAGGACCCATGTTGGGGTCAGGACTTTTGGATGATTAGAGGTAAAAAAAAAAAAAAAAGCTCAGCTCCTGCCGCGGTGGTCCACGGGACTGATCCACTAAGCCTGGCCAGTCTTTACAAGGTCACGGCCAGAGATGCCCCGCCAGCTTTATGGCAAGCAGGAGTACAAGGGAGTCATGTCAGAGGCAATGCAATCCCTTCTCCAGGATAGTAGACTCCTAGTAAATACCCTCGCTCAGCAAGCAACCACAGCCGAGCCAACATACATACACACTTATATATATTTACGGCATGGTGACCACCCTGCTGACCGTCTTGGTAAAAAAACAGAAAATTTTTGCATTCACGGTCCCAAAAAATTCACAGATTTTGGGAGGTTTGGATTTAAACTGAAAAGTTAAACTTGACTCACCAGTAACGACAAATCCCTCCATCTTGTCTTTGAACGGCTGAAGGTGTTCCTCTGAAGAGTCAGCGCACACTTTCTGTACATTTCTCTGGCAAGCTGAGTAAATTGAAGGGAAATGATCAATTAGAGGCAAAATATCAAGATATTACATGTAATGAACAAAATATTATATGTTGTTTGTCCGGGGCTCTACATTAAAAACAAAAATTACTTGCTAATGGGGAATCCTTAAGGTGAGAACTACTTGCCCGAATATGCTGATAATTCATCAGATAATGGTACTGATGCATTGTATTTGGATGAAAAATAAATAAACAAATCAAGAATAAAGAAACTCAATCAATCAGTAATAAATAAATAAATGTAATAATAATAATAAAACGGCAAATAATAAAAACTTAAGAAACCACATATAGTTGGTGGGTAGAAAAATTATTTTTTTCAGATTAAAATGAACAAAGCATTATTAGAGCCCTGTAGACATGACAAAACACGACTATAGTCACATTTATACTCTTTTTATTTACAACATATTGCGTAACTGCAGGGTCTTGAGACACATGCTAACTCGCAAACTAGAGAGCTAGCAACCTAAACGGTAGCCTTCAAGTTATTTCCTTTAAACTTAAATAGCCAAAAACTTACCACTTCCACACGGATAGGGAGGATAGCTATTAACAGTTATTTAACCTTTAACATAAACATCAATCAAACGTAATAATTTTTTCTGGGTACATGACACCATACAGCATCCATATCAAACTTGCGCGGGCCGCACTAACATTAAACTTTCATATCAAGGCGGGGGCTTCAAACTAGTGTCCTGCGGGCCACATTTGGCCCGCGGGCCGTGTGTTTGAGACCCCTGCATTAGATTGACTACAAAATTAACAAAGCATTATTAGAGCTCTGTAGACATGACAAAACATGACTATAGTCACATTTATACTTTTTTTTATTTACAACATATTGCGCAACTGCAGGGTCTTGAGACACATGCTAACACGCAAACTAGAGAGCTAGCGACCTAAACGGTAGCCTTCAAGTTATTTCCTTTCAACTTAAATAGCCAAAAACTTACCACTTCCACACGGATAGGGAGGATAACTATTAACAGTTATTTAACCTTTAACATGAACATTAATCAAACGTAATAATTTTTTCTGGGTACATGATACCATACAGCATCCATATCAAACTTGCGTGGGCCGCACTAACATTAAACTTTCATATCAAGACGGGGGCTTCAAACGCATGTTTGAGACCCCTGTTCTACACTAAAAGCAGAAGCACCTACCACTTATCCACCGACTACAAAAAGGCGACGTGTATGAATAAGATTCAACAACAATTAGGAAAAAAAGAGAAAGAAGAGAAAATGTACTGAAGGTGAAAATTGCGGCATGGTTCCGTCAGAGGTGAGTGTGCGTGCTCATCACAACTGTTTGCTGTTTCCTGATGGGTTTCCTTTGTGGTGCCAAATGACGTGACTAGCACACGCTCGCAGGAAACAGCCGTGACTGAGCGTGTTCCAACCATTCCCACTTCCTGTCAAAAATAAGCCTGGGATGCGATACACACAGAACTTTGGCACATTGGTCCAACCTGTAAGTCATTAATGACTGTAATAAATACCTTAGCTTGCTGATGACCAAATAGCTGAATAGCTGCGCAACAAAACAAGAGCATTAACAGGTCTGGCCGTTGTCTCTTTCTGATGTTTTGCACCTGCAACTCGGTAAAATCCCTCCATTACATCTTTTATTTATTGGCTGCCTGAAGAAATCACGGAGGAAATGTCAGCAATTTAACATGGATGAGTTAACGATGAACAACCAGAATCGGGAACACTTCTTAAGTACACAAGAGCCAACTTATGACAACATAAAAAAAACCCACAAACATAACAACCAAAATATCCTGTTCCAACAAACCGCACTTCCCCTGCAGAAATACCCCAACTCAAAAAGGCCCATTAAAACCCAAAAGACTACAATTTTGAGGCGGCTCTATTCAAAATGTGGTCCAGACAGAAACGGCCGCAAAGCCACAGCAGCCTTAAAGAATATAAATGTTCTCGCTTAGGACATTGTCTTTTGCATCTTTTGAAGCAGTATTTTTAATTAAGTAGGAAAACTATTATGCCTTTAATGATTGAGTTATGTACACATTGGGGATTACACATTCATTGCATTATTATTGTAATTTTAAGTGTGAATAAAAAAAATGATGATTTTTAGGGAGGAGACCAGGGTTCAATTCCACCCTCGGCCATCTCTGTGTGGAGTTTGCATGTTCTCCCCGTGCATGCGTGGGTTTTCTCCGGGTACTCCGGTTTCCTCCCACATTCCAAAAACATGCTAGGTTAATTAGCGACTCCAAATTGTCCATAGGTATGAATGTGAGTGTGAAGGGTTGTTTGTCTATATGTGCCCTGTGATTGGCTGGCCACCAGTCCAGGGTGTACCCCGCCTCTAGTCCGAAGACAGCTGGGATAGGCTCCAGCACCCCCCACGACCCTCGTGAGGAAAAGTGGTAGAAAATGAATGAATGAATTCATGATTTTTAGGGTTTTATTATTTCAGATTTTGATCATTCAGGACTGAAATTTGTCCGATACCGATTAGATGAATTAATTATTTGTATCATTTGTAAATTTATTTATGAGTGAGGTCAATTCCAATATCCCTTGACTGCCCGGGGGCCAAAAAATGAGGGTCAGGGGTTGAGACTTCTCCTCTCATCCTATGAATTCAATCATGTGTTCGCATTCAAAACTCACCAACTCTGTCAAGTGTTGTTCTTCAAATGCCTTCTTGAAGCTTTTTAACGTTCCACCTCCGGAAGGTATTTTTAGGTTCCACACAGCAGATATTAGTTAGGTCAAGACTGCACGAAAGCGTCACTGCAGGCTGCTATAGTGCTTTATAGGTGTTTTATCAGCGTATGCCAATCACGTGATTACTTAGGAAATTGTCCGATACTGATCGGTGGACGATTGATCTGAGAATCTCTAAGTATTACCTGATTTTTAGTCGCTCACTAAAGGGTCAAAGAATATTTGCTTCAACTGTTAGTAGTTCCATAACTGCCCAATTTAGACATTATGCCACTAGAATTTCTGTCCCTTATGGGGAGCATGACAGAAATGAATTGTGAACCACCGTTGTAGACAAAAGAATCAAATAAAATTAAAATAAAGTAAAATTTCTCTCGGCTGCACGGTGTGCGAGTGTTTAGCGCGCAGGCCACACAGTAAGGAGACCCACATTCAATTCCACCCTCTGCCTTTGCATGTTCTCCCCGTTCCTCCCACATTCCAAAAACATGCTAGGTTAATTAGCGACTTAAATTGTCCATAGGTGTGAGTGTGAATGGTTGTTTGTGTATATGTGCCCTGTGATTGGCTGGCCACCAGTCTAGGGTGTACCCCGCCTCTCGCCCGAAGACAGCTGGGATAGGCTCCAGCACCCCTGCGACCCTCGTGAGGATAAGCGGTAGAAAATGAATGAATGAATGAATGAATGTCATATTTGTGATTAATCTGCTCCCATCTTTTATAGTGTATTAGCAGCTAAGCAATAAACTTTGTCTTTTGTGAAAATTATTGTCTGCTTTATGAATTATAATGTATTGCAATACCCGCCGTGGTGTAGTGGTTAGCGTTCTGGACTTTGGAGTGGGTTCAAATCCCCACTAGTAAGCATCACCAGTATTCGTCATATATCAAATAATATAAAATCAGTATGCGGATCAAAAAGATCCGCTGTGGTGATTCCGTAATCAGGAAAAAGCGGAAAGAAACAAACAAACATACTGTATTGCAATACCAAATACTGAAGCTTTCGGAGGGAACAAACCATGTTAATCAGTGATATTAAAGTTAATAATGAAGTAATCACTTCACTTTCTACCGCTTATCCTCACGAGGTTCGCAGTGGTGCTGAAGCCTATCCCAGCTGTCTTCAGGCGAGGTACACCCTGGACTGGTGGCCAGCCAATCACAGGGCACATATAGACAAACAACCATTCACACTCACATTCATACCTATGGACAATTTGGAGTCGCCAATTGCATCCAACATCCACCATTCATGTTCAGTGTATAATACTGTCTGAACATCTGATAGACCGTCTTAGTCATGATGGGACAGATGGTAAAAGCCCCTTTCATGGTTAGAACAAAAGGGAAACAACAGAGACCGACTCAGCAGAGGTAGACTCAGCATCTTTGGCAGCTAAGTTTGTCGCCATCTCGACATGAAGAAAACAAAAATACTGCTACGCTTGAAAGTTGTTTCCAGAGCCAGTTTGGTGATGAATGTTACCGCGTGTTTTATGGGCTGTGTTAAATCAACATCCCCCCCCCCCAGGGAATTTGAAACTTTCGAGAGCCGGCAGCGACGTGCAAGCGCATCCAAGCAGGAGCCCACACAGAAGAGATAAACACTACTCAGATAACCCGAGGCGCTTAAGTAGCACTTAGAAATCACCTAATGTGTAATAATATGAAGTGAGATGATGATGGTGGTTGTGGGATCCTAAGTGGGAAGAAAAAATTGAACTTCTGTGATTAAGACGAGAGACTTTGAGGTGATCTGAAATACACACTTGTCTCCGCTTTAAAAAAAAATGAGAGCACGTTGGGACAACGTAAGAGAAACACGTGCAGCATAGATGAGCTGTTGGATGAACGCTTCAGACTCTGACTCATCACAATGTTTTATTACCTTCACAAAGCCTCTTAATCAGGGGGTGTCCAGAGTCTGTCTTGTGGGCCGTTTGCAGCTCGTATTTTATTGGGCCGTGGCATATTCAATAAATAAAATGAAAGCGAATTAGAGCATTAAGATTATGCTTGCCTGCGTCTTACTTCTATGTGGTGCTTTGATAATTCCATTGGTAGGACCCTGCGGTTCTCCGGTACTGGACTTTTAACTATACCAAAACCCAGAACGAAAACCCACGGTGAGGCAGCATTTAGCCACTTGGGCCCCCACCTGTGGAACAGCCTGCCGGAGAGCCTCAGGACTGCGGAGATTGTTGATATTTTTTAAAAAAAGATTAAAGACACCCCTTTTTAATCAGGCTTTTAACTAATATTTTTAAACTTTTCTTATGTTTTTATCTTTTTAGTCCTATTTTACGCTCTTAGTCTTCAGCTTTTAACTCCAGTGTTTTGTTTTTATCTTTTTTGTCCTATTTTATGCTCTTGGTCTTCAGCTTTTACCTCTAGTGTTATGTTTTTATCTTTTTAGTCCTATTTTGTACACTTAGTCTTCAGCTTTTAACTCCAGTGTTTTGTTTTTATCTTTTTAGTCCTATTTTATGCTCTTAGTCTTCAGCTTTTAACTCCAGTGTTTTGTTTTTATCTTTTTAGTCCTATTTTACGCTCTTAGTCTTCAGCTTTTAACTCCAGTGTTTTGTTTTTATCTTTTTAGTCCTATTTTATGTTCTTAGTCTTCAGCTTTTAACTCCAGTGTTTTGTTTTTATCTTTTTAGTCCTATTTTTTTTGCTCTTGGTCTTCAGCTTTTAACTCTAGTGTTATGTTTTTATCTTTTTAGTCCTATTTTGTACACTTAGTCTTCAGCTTTTAACTCCAGTGTTTTGTTTTTATCTTTTTAGTCCTATTTTATGCTCTTAGTCTTCAGCTTTTAACTCCAGTGTTTTGTTTTTATCTTTTTAGTCCTATTTTACGCTCTTAGTCTTCAGCTTTTAACTCCAGTGTTTTGTTTTTATCTTTTTAGTCCTATTTTATGTTCTTAGTCTTCAGCTTTTAACTCCAGTGTTTTGTTTTTATCTTTTTAGTCCTATTTTTTTTGCTCTTGGTCTTCAGCTTTTAACTCTAGTGTTATGTTTTTATCTTTTTAGTCCTATTTTGTACACTTAGTCTTCAGCTTTTAACTCCAGTGTTTTTTTTTTATCTTTTTAGTCCTATTTTATGCTCTTAGTCTTCAGCTTTTAACTCCAGTGTTTTGTTTTTATCATTTTTTTAATCCTATTTTATGCTCTTAGTCTTCAGCTTTTAACTCCAGTGTTTTGTTTTTATCTTTTTAGTCCTATTTTATGCTCTTAGTCTTCAGCTTTTAACTCCAGTGTTTTGTTTTTATCTTTTTAGTCCTATTTCATGCTCTTGGTCTTCAGCTTTTACCTCTAGTGTTATGTTTTTATCTTTTTAGTCCTATTTTGTACACTTAGTCTTCAGCTTTTAACTCCAGTGTTTTGTTTTTATCTTTTTAGTCCTATTTTACGCTCTTAGTCTTCAGCTTTTAACTCCAGTGTTTCCTGGAATTAAAAGCTTAATTGGTTAATTGGAGACTCCAAATTGTCCATAGGTATGAATGTGAGTGTGAATGGTTGTTTGTCTATATGTGCCCTGTGATTGGCTGGCCACCAGTCCAGGGTGTATCCTGCCTCTCGCCCAAAGACAGCTGGGATAGGCTCCAGCACCCCCCGCGACCCTTGTGAGGAAAAGCGGTAGAAAATGAATGAAATAATGTCAACTCAGACCTGGCAACCTTGTATAATTTTCAGTACTCCCATAAGAGGGATGCCCAGAAGATAGTTGGCAGACACCTGGCAGTAGAAATCGGTAGATGTATAATACTGTAAAATATTACCTCTTCGGTCGGATATCCCTCAGTTTAACATGTGTTTTTGGCATTTGGAGCATATGCAACTGTGTTCGGAATGTTTTTTTTTCCAATCGGCAGCTGGGAAACCGGAACCCAAAGTCATTGCTACTCAGCTCCGTCGCCCGTCTATGATGTCATCAGTGGTTGACTCAGTAGTTCTTTGATAAAACAGTTACACTCTGCTTTTCTTTTCGTCACGACTACAAAATAAACCACAATGCAGTCAAATTTCCCTTTAGGTTCAATTCCCATTGAATACCTCACCCAAATCCTAACACAGGAAGTGTTACACCAGAAGAGATGGCTTCTGGAGTGGTAACACCAGGTCTCATAGCCTTTGACCCTAGGCCGCAGGGTAAAGACACCGCAGTCGCCACTTTAGGATCAGGTGAGGGTCAGTCAGACTTTCTTGAGAAATCAGATTCGGTGTGAGCATTTTGTTTCATTTCGCTGTGCAAGAGTTAGCTTTATAATTAAGACCAGTTGCTTTCTTTAGGCTGGCTTATAACAACCAGGCATAAATATTTATTCCTGTCGGCTGCACAGAATAAGAGCTGGTGGGAGTCATAGGTGGAGCTCAGCAAAAGTCCACAACCTGTGAAGCATCACAGGGAGCGTGTTATACCCTGGAGGACTACTGTGCCAGACTGGGCCGTGACAGAGATCAAATACGAGCGCTCTTATGTTGCATTTATTGTCTTCAGGTCTTCTATTTTCCCTCATAAATGACTGACAGCTTGAGGTGGGTCTGGCTACTTTAGGAGACGCTTTGTATTTTTCCCCCAGGTCAGAGAGGAGAGCGCTTTAACAGCGATTTAAAAAACATAGGGGAGCGCTGAGAGCAAATCTAATTGCTTTCATATGCCGTATTATTGGTTGATTTAAATAACCACAGACACCAGGGGCACGAGAGGGCATCGCCTTTAACCTCTGTATGGCCCTGGCCAAGACTGACTGGCTGGAGAGCTGAATCCATCTCTGACGCTCGTACGTACCCTTCTGGACTATCACATTCAACTTAATGAGCCAAACAGTATGAATAGAATATATTAGATCAAATGTGATTAATCAGAAAAAAATATATTGGAGCACCTTTACAGGTGTACTTTCCTTTTTTGTGTTTTTATGTGTGATGTACCACAGAAAAGTACCAGTGATGGTAAAGATTCAAAGTGTGACGATAAACATAGAAGCGGAAATAGAATTTACTGCAACACCGTGAATTAGGTTAGGCTGCTCAGTAATCTATCCATCCACTGCTTGTCCTCATTAGGGTCACTTGAACCTATCCCAGCTGAAGATGAGGGTCCAACCTAACTTTTGTCTATGCTACAACTAGGGCTGTCAAAAATAACAATAATAATTCATTCATTCATTTTCTACCGCTTATTTTCACGAGGGTCGCGGGGGGTGCTGGAGCCTATCCCAGTTGTCTTCGGGCGAGAGGCGGGGTACACCCTGGACTGGTCGTCGGCCAATCACAGTGCACATATAGACAAACAACCATTCACACTCGCATTCATACCTATGGACAATTTGGAGTCGCCAATTAACCTAGCATGTTTTTGGAAACCACAGTACCCGGAAAAACATGCAAACTCCACACAGAGATGGCCGAGGGTGGGATTGAACTTGTGTCTCCTCGCTATGAGGTCTGCGTGCTAACCACTCGAGCACCGTGCAGCCCAACAATAATAATGACGAAACAAATTTATGTGATTAATTACGTTAATTCCGTTTTTAGTGTAATTAACACATGCCCACCAGCGTGCCTCTCTGTTTATGATGGCAGACGGAAGCACAGTGGAGCATCCCCACACAGTCACACAGAGTCTGATGTTCTTTTATAACTTCCTTCTGACCTGAACACATCCTCAGCAGTACAAGCATCATTCTGTTCATTCAATACAGTAAAAATAGGCATATTTCAGACATAGTTGATCATGGTGATTAATCACAATTCATTCATTTAAAAAAAAAAACTGATTGATCTGATTAAAAGCTTTAATCTTGACAGTACTCGTTATATTCACACTCACATTCATACCTATGGACAATTGGGAGTCGCCAATTAACCTAGCATGTTTTTGGAAACCGCAGTACCCGGAAAAACATGCAAACTTCACACAGAGATGCCCGAGGGTGGGATTAAACTCGGGTCTCATAGCTGTGAGATCTGCGCGCTAACCACTCGACCGCCGTGCAGCCCAACAATAATAATGAGGAAATAATGAGGAAATGAGGAAATCCACAGCAGTACAAGCAGCAGTACAAGCATCATTCTGTTCATTAAATACGTAAAAATAGGGATATTTCAGACATCATGGTGATGAATCACAATTAATTCATTAAAAAACTGTGATTAATCTGATTAAAAGTTTTAATCATTTGACAGTACTCGTTATATAACACATGAAATTGTCTGATGATTGTAGTGTGTGGAATAGTTTGTATGAGCTTGTTATTACAGTAGGATTAGTACTAAAGATGTCCTGGCTAAGACATTGACTTTGTTGAAGGTCAGTTTGAAGGTTAATATTGCGTTAATGAAGAATGTACAAATACCTGTCAAATCTCTCTTTAGTGTTCTGATGTCCTTTGTTAGATCTTCAAACTTGACCTGTGCGGCCTGGAAGAATTCTTGGGATTCGGGCAAAGGGAACACACTCTTATCTGTACCTGCATCCTGCTACAACACAACAAACATAAAATGTATGTGTATATAACATATAACATATAAAACATGAATTCAGTCTGTTTGTTTGAAGACAACTCACACTATCAAAATTCCGCAGGTAGCTCAAAACCACATAATCCAAAAGACTGATATGATTGTCCTGGAAAAGAAATGATTTTTAAAAGATTGTTACATTCAAATAATAATAATACGTTAAAAAGCCATAGACTACGTTAAAAAGCCATAGCTTTTCAGTATATGGAATCTAGTGGAATGGAATCCATTCCAAACTATGGAATGGATTGAGTAAGGACCTCAAACAATGCACAACGATGAGCCAATTCAAGAAACAATACAAGCAGTTGATGTTTGCTAAATACAAGGATGAAGAGTCTTGAACCAGTCATGATGTGCTATATATATATATATATACATAGTATATATATATATCACTATATTGACACTATGGTACCCATTATGTCATTGTATGGTCATATCACCTCGTACTTTGGTACGAGGTGCATTATTAAAAAAAACAAAAAAAAACCTGAAACAATATTATGGAAAGCAGGAAGTGAACAAATGTAGCAGTTACTGATTGTAAAAGTACCAAATGGAGGGGTGGGATTTAATAAGCTTTGCTTTTTACTACTCTTTTTGGACATGAACCAGTCATATATACATACATATACATACATATATATATATATATATATATATATATATATATAGCATCACATGTAGGCCAATCCCATGAAGGATCTCATCCACTCCGCGTCTTCAGGCCACTCGCAGCGCATCTTCGCTCATTTCAAAGACAAGTTTCAGCGGCGCTACAGCGACGAACAGGAGCACGAGGAGCGAGAGCACGCTTTTGTACACAATCTCAGATATATCCACTCAAAGAACCGAGCGGGTCTTCCCTTCACGCTGGCGCTCAACTCCCTGTCGGACCGCACCATGTCCGAGTTGGCCGTCATGAGGGGTCACAAGCGTGGAAAGACTCCCACGCTTTTATATATATATATATATATATATATACGTATATATATATATATATACACATACATATATATATATACTACATTATCACTAATGTATGTCATTGTATCACTACATTATGTCATTGTATGGTCATATCACCTCATACGTTGGTATGTGACAAAAAAAAACGATATTAGGAAAGCAGGAAGTGAACAAATGTAACAGTTACTGATTGTAAAAGTACCAGATGGAGGGGTAGGATTTAATAAGCTTTGCTTCTTCCTACTCCTTTTGGACATGTGGAACTGTGAACTGATTATGTGATGCATTCAATTGTAATCTGATGCATGTTCAAATGAAATTAAACCATTACCATAATAATAGTGATAGCTCCACTTTAAGTTGTAATTGATAGGCCATTACATTACCCTACTCTTGACGTCCTTTAGTTTGGGGAGGATCTCCAGTGCAAAGCCATCAGCCTGACCTCTTGTCCTGTTCCCTCCATTCATATAATTCCCCAAGGCCAGAACAAGCCCCATTACATCCCGCAAACTGTTGCACTCCAACAGCTCCTGACACACACACACACACACACACACACACAGTTATGAAGTCAGCCAACCATGAGGCAGCATGATGACTCTTTAATGAAGTGTCGTTTTCTGTCTTGTTGCTCTTACTTTGCAGACGTTTGATATAATCTCCACCTTGCGATGGATGGAGGACATTGAGTCGAGGAAGACTGACTGGAAGATGATGCAGTGGGCTCGGCCTGCAAAGTCGGGAATCTGGGAGAGCTCATAAAGAAACCTGGAAAACAGAAGGGGAGGAGGAGAATGGGGGTGTGATGTGTTATGACAGAATTAAACAAAACGTCTAACAGGAAGGACTATTCCGGGTCCTTGGCAGGCCGCGCTTCCCTGCGCAGGACCGGCTGAGTCGTTCGGTGATGGTGCTCTCTGGCAGCTGACGGCCAATGCGCGGTGCGGCTCGGCGGGGAGAAAGGAGCAAGCGGCGTCCAGGGACTGATCAAAGGTGGCTTGAGCCTGACTTATGTAAACAGTGGCGTGTCGGAGGGGAGCGGAGCTGTAACATCCTGTGTGATTAGAGCCCGCTGATGGAGCTAGACACTGAGTGGGGATGACTCAGGCAGCCGTAGTGACAGCTCTGGTCAAACATGGAAATAGCAAGGCCAGGCTGAGCGGCACCACTGGGACCAGGCCTCATTAACTGGCCCGGACTACTAAACCTTGACGACATGAAACTGCAGAGACGACGTCCATGAACGCACCCTTGCACACACTAAAACCCATTTTTAGAATGATGTGTGAAATCATGACACTTTTCCCATTTTCCCAGGAAGATATAGTGGAACCTGTTCAACCGGATGCCCCTGGGGTCTTACAATTTGGAATCAAACCAAATTCTGGAAGAAAATTTAACAAAATTTAACAAATCATATAATCGATGTCGAATTGTCTATATGTATGAATGTGAGTGTGAATGGTTGTTTGTCTATATGTGCCCTGTGATTGGCTGGCCACCAGTCCAGGGTGTACCCCGCCTCTCGCCCAAAGACAGCTGGGATAGGCTCCAGCACCCATCGCGACCCTCGTGAGGATAAGCGATACAAAATTAATGAATGAATTATATTTTGTTATATTTGTCAATATTATTATGATTTTTAATGTGAGTGTGAATGGTTGTTTGCCTATATGTGCCCTGTGATTGGCTGGTGACCAGTCCAGTTGTACCCCGCCTCTCGCCTGAAGACAGCTGGGATAGGCTCCAGCACCCCTCGCGACCCTTGTGAGGATAAGCGGTAGAAAAAAGAATGAATGAATGAATATTTGTCAACATTATTATGATTTTTAATGTGAGTGTGAATGGTTGTTTGTCTATATGTGCCCTGTTATTGACTGGTGACCAGTTCAGGGTGTACCCCGCCTCTCGCCCCAAGACAGCTGGGATAGGCTCCAGCACCCTCGCAACCCTCATGAGGAAAAGCGGTAGAAAATGAATGAAAGAAGGAATAAATGGATATTAATTTTGGGCAAGGGCTGCACTGTGCTTGAGTGGTTAGCGCGCAGGCTTCACAGCTAGGAGACCTGAGTTCAATTCCACTCTTGACCATCTCTGTGTGGAGTTTTGTGTGGGCTTTTTCCGAGTACTCCGGTTTCCTCCCACATTCAAAGTTTCAACTTACTGTTCAGGTTTGTCCAGCAGTTTGACCTCATCTTCTTTAGAAGTCTCGTAATGCGTCTTTATCTTGCTCAGCTCATCAGCGGAAGCCCTCTGTGATAACAAAAAAAAAAACCCAAAAAAGTTACATAATGGCTTGACACCTATTTTACAACTGTAATGATGATATACTTACATTTTCATATAGAGCCTCAATGGTTTCCAAATCCACCACAGAGTTATCCACGGTAAGAACAGCTGAAAGAGTAAACGCGGTATTAATTATAAACACTGTGTCTAATAAATGGAGAAGGTCTTGGCAGAAGCTTTCTTCCTTTGAATACTCAAAGTACGTATAATCGTTTTGAAATTGAGTAATGCTCAATTTCAAACTCAAGATGGTGGTTGCAATATTCCCGTTGAACAGATGGAATGTGGAATACTCTTTTCTAAACATTATCCATGAGTTTGCAACTTCTTGGACCACGAGCACCGTATAAACGCTGCTTTGATACAGCGGCTTTAATCATTACAGTGCGATACAAACAAGTTAAAAGAGGACGGTTTTCGCCTCTAGCTTAGTTCCCCTCGTTATCTACAGGCTGCACGTGTGTTTAGTTTAAATGTAGACCACAGCGTCAGAAAAGAAAGTGACTCCTGCTCTGTGTCAGAGAGGTGTCACAGCTTTATGTACTCGTGGGGGGGGGGGAAGACAGACGCGAGGGATGACTCCATGCCTGCTGGATCAGCTGACACACGTTTGCTGTTAGCATAACAAACATACAACCTAGATCAGTGATTTTCAACCACTGAAGAAACCGTCAGGTGTGCCGTGAGGAATTATCCAATATCACTTTTTATAATTAACATTTATTAATCATCATTTGCAAATATGATGTCAATAGCCATTATGTCAATAGTATACATGGACCCAAATATTCCAATTGCATTTGGTATATTTGCTCAAATGGAAAGAATTGAACAGGGATGGAATATTCCTGTAACCAATCCGATTGAGGTATCTTGTACCCGCTCAAACGGAAATTTGTCAGGGTGCCTTCTTCTTCGTGGTGTTTTTCTTCTTCTGTTGTTTATTGGCGGTTGGCAAGCAGCTTTCGTGTGCATTAGCGCCATCTGTGGAACAGAATCTAAACAATTCTATACTTTATTCATAAGTCCAGTTTTATTAAAAAAGAAAATAAATGTCCCGAGTTTAATTATAAAATATTAGCAAGATTGAATTTGATCTTTTCCTGTTTAAATTGATCCCGGGTGCGTTCTTTCTGCGCATGCTCAGATATGACGTAACACGCAGATCCAGACGTTCTTCACTTTTAAAAATGGAGGCCAGCAATCGGCACTGGACTAAGCAAAGTTGGTTTTTGATTCAAACTAAATTTCAAGACTGGATGAGACGAAAAACTGTCAATACGGAGTTATTCCAACAAGTGAAAGAAAAACTCTGGGGAAGTCGGTATCACGTGATGTTGATGTTTACGTTTTACTGGGCATGCCCTATTGACTATTCTGGTTGATTTTTACACAGCGCATGTAGACAAGAGATTGGAATATTCCTTTCTATGGATACCATTGTTTCCCGAAAGGTGATTCGGAAAGAGAAAAAGTGGTGATGTAAAAACGTGGCTACTGTGGAGTGTCTGTGGTGTAAAGACTAGCATAGCAATGTAATATTGGTCCGTGTGGCAACACCTACCTTGTTCCTCCGATAGACTTATTGATGCACGTGTGAGGTCGTGGTGACATTTTGTAACATTTTTGGTTAGTGGTGTGCCACAAGATTTTTCCAATGTAAAAAACGTGCCGTGGCTCAAAAAAGGTTGAAAAACACTGATCTAGGTAATCGTCAGCAAAGGTAGCAGACTTTTGGTGGCTTGAAGCAACGGCTTATGCGAGTGAGGCGTTTTTTTTTTTTACGTTTTTTTTTTAAAGAGGGCTTTGGAATCGAGCTGTTTTTCTCTCTTTACAAGACATGTGATCATGTTTCACATAAGGCTTGTGAATGATGGGCTTGACTTAGGTATGAATAATGTTAGGCTTAACTGTACTTTGCGTTGACTAGAATTTTTTTTTCAGTTTTGGAGCTTTATGGTGAATGATTTATTTGTATTGTCTGTGTGACCCCGCAGAAGTAAATTAATGTATATTTTTTTTCTGCAATGTGTTTTTTATTATTGGAAAAACACAGAATAGAAGGTTCTGGTAAAACTGCTTCTACATTAACACTACACAGAGCTGTTTTTTTTTTTTTTTTTAGCCATGCACTGCTTTCACATAACAAGGTAATACTTTGGATTCTGTTTCCCAGCTGTTGTTCTTGCAGTGAAGCTGTCAATGTGGTCTGGATCAGAGGAAACACTGGAGGTCCATTTCCTACATCTTATTAGAGTGGATTATTCAGTCCCTCAGCCATGCAGCCGTCAATCACACACCAAAGGGGGGCCTGCTCCAGTGTGCACAGAGCCGAGGGAAGCCGGATATCTCTCCACGGGGACAGATCAAAGCTGGCCTGCCAACTGCCTCACACCCTCTCCTTCCACTTTTCACTCATCGGCTGGTGTGGAGGTACATGTGTGTGAACATTTGTGTTTGTGTTTTTCCAGTAAGGTGTTGTTGCATGGGGGAGAACCTCCTATTACTCTTGAACCATGGTGGCCCTTGAGGTCACTCAGTCACTTAGTTTCTCCTAAGCACCAATTTCCATCCCTGTTTTGCGGCTCTAACTACATTATATATCACATGTCTGGTTAATTTGCCAACAAAATGGAGGCAAGCAGGGACGGCAGTGGACAGGAATTCAGACGCGTACATTCATTCATTTTATACCGCTTATCCTAATGAGGTTCGCGGTGGGGGGTGCTGGAGCCTATCCCAGTTGTCTTCAGGCAAACGGCGGGGTACACCCTGGACTGGTGGCCAGCCAATCACAGGGCACATATAGACAAACAACCATTCACACTCACATTCATACCTATGGACAATTTGGAGTTGCTAATTAACCTAGCATGTTTTTGAAAACCACAGTACTCTGAAAAACATGCAAACTCCACACAGAGATGCCCGAGGGTGGGATTAAACTCGGGTCTCCTAGCTGTGAGGTCTCTGCGCTAACCACTCGACCACCACGCAGCCCAACAATAATAATGAGGAAACAAATTTATTTGATTCATTACGTTAATTAAGGTATTCCCAGGCCAGCTGTGTATGTGTGTGTGTTTTTTTTTTATGAATTAATTGTGATTAGACTGGAGGGATTATGTCTAATCACAATTAATTCATTAAAAAAACTGATTAATCTGATTAAAAGTTTTAATCATTTGACAGTACTCGTTATATTCACACTCACATTCATACCTATGGACAATTTGGAGTCGCCAATTAACCTAGCATGTTTTTGGAATGTGGGAGGAAACCGGAGTACCCGGAGAAAACCCACGCATGCACGGGGAGAACATGCAAACTCCACACAGAGAGGGTGGAATTGAACTCGAGTCTGGTAGGTGTGAGGCCTGCGTGTTACCACTCACCCACCGTGCATCCCTAGGCACTATTCATTCATTCATTCATTTTCTACCGCTTTTTCCTCACGAGGGTCGCGGGGGTGCTGGAGCCTATCCCAGCTGTCTCCGGGCGAGAGGCGGGGTACACCCTGGACTGGTCCTAGGCACTATTGTCATCTTCAAATTGTCCATTTAACCTTCAGTAAAGGCTGATATATAATACCAAAAGACACTGGCTGGAAGAAAGGGCGACCTGGTTTTACTTGCAACTGCCGACGGTTGAAGGTGGTTTTGTTCATGCTTAGATCATTAGCGGGGTGTCAGTCCCATTAGGCTTGTGGAAACCGTCACTAGCTACAATAAACAGATCCGCTGGCCGCGTACTCAGACTAGCAGGCGGCAAGCACTCTCCACCACAACCCCACAAGACAGGACCGATTTCAAGCCCATAATGTTGTGTCCTGAATGAAGTATTTTATGTGTTTACATGCATGGCGAGTATGCGGTCCAACCGTGCAGTTCCTCAAACAAGGCAGACGGCCTTTTGATTATGAACTGCGCGGGAGGGATCTTAGCTCGACGGGGACGTCTACTTCCATGCCAGTGGTGCTGTCTCACTTTTTGACAAATCGAGGCATTTTCTTTCCCATCATGGAAACTGGAAAATTCATCCACATTCCATTTGAAAGGGAAACAAATACTAAAACGGTTCTCTAGTTCCAAATTAGAAGCTGTCAAAAATGTTGGAAATTACTCTCCGCTGCCGAGCTCCCTAAAAATACTTCATCTGCATTTCATCAAGACCCCTTCCCAATTGGTCAATGGAAACACTTTAAAGTCGCTTTATTGATTTGGGAATATCGTATCTAAAAACTAGACATGATCTGATACCAGGAAATGTTTTTCACCTTGCTGAATATCCTTCATTTCCAGATGCAGGCTTGATATGAGAATGCCGACAGCTTGCGAACGTTTTCCATCCAGCAGCTTGATTATCTGGAAAAAAAACAAAATTCCTTTGTATTGTTAAGCTGAAAGGAACACCGCGTCTCATACGTGCTAATGGTCATATTCATTCATTCATTCATTTTCTACCGCTTTTTCCTCACGGGGTTCGCGGGGTTGCTGGAGCCTATCCCAGCTGTCTTCGGGCGAGAGGCGGGGTACACCCTGGGATGGTCGCCAGCCAATCACAGGGCACATATAGACAAACAACCATTCACACTCACATTCATACCTATGGACAATTTGGAGTCGCTAATTAACCTAGCATGTTTTTGGAATGTGGGAGGAAACCGGAGTACCCGGAGAAAACCCACGCATGCACAGGGAGAACATGCAAACTCCACACAGAGATGGCCGAGGGTGGAATTGAACCCTGGTCTCCTAGCTGTGAGGTCGGCGCGCTAACCACTAGACTGCCGTGCTGCCGTTATTCTTCAGTTATACAATGTATTCTTACCCAAAGAGAATGTGTTGGGTACTCTAGCATGGACTCTCCCAGTTGAATATTAGAGGTTGTTTTTGAGAAACACTGTGGTGCTGTCATCTTACAGGAGTGAGCCATGTTCCAGACCTAAGTTTAGGGGTGGGCAAACTACGGACCGGGGGCCACATGCGGCCCACTAAACATTTGAATCCGGTCCGCCAGTTGCTTTCCAAGTATTTCAACTTTTAACATACAAACTGATGCAAAATGACATAGTTTGATGTGGTGCGGCACAGCGGTCTAGTGTTTAGCGCGCAGACCTCACAGCTAGGAGACCAGGGTTCAATTCCACCCTCGGCCAATTCCACCCTGGGTTTTCTGCGGGTACTCCGGTTGTGCAAAAAGCTGGGAACATACGCACACGTACGGAAATGATCAAAATCGTCAAAATGATATCAACTTTACCCGGGATAACGCACCACTAGAACACATGGGAGATTTCATGAAAAAAATATCAAGTGGCAGTGAAAGTACAAAGGCATTTAGTGGCACCATAAAAGGACAGTCTAGAAGAGCAAAGCAACAAGAAGCAGGGCTTTTATAACAAACTATAAATTCACAGGATTTTTATTTGTGCCTACACATGGTCACAATTACTTATGAGTGAATTAGCCGTAAAGCCAAGAGAGAGTTTTGGCAAGGTAAGGCCCCGCTCTAAAAGTTAATGTGTCAGGCTTCTTCATTAGGTATTATGGTGTTGTCGGCTACCGGGCTGTACAGTGGGAGCTGGCGAGCGCAATCCTTTAGAAGTGGGTATTGCATTACAGGGCGTTAGTGGGTGCCATGCTGCTTCCAGGTCTATTACCTGGATCACTGGGGATCTCCCACTCTGGGGACACGGGACGGCTGAGCACCAGGCTTTCCTCAACACCTCTAATTAACCACTTTAGACGGGCCACACTTAAAGCAGCCCGGGAGTCGCTCCCACTCACTGTGGCTGCAGAAACTTGCCAATTAGACCAAACAAGTTAAGTTAATGAGAAGAGACAAGTGATGCTAGATGCTTGGTCTCGTGCAAAGAAGCTAAGCTAATGGCTGAGAGTAAGTGCCATGCTGATGCTGAGACAGGTAAACATCAAAAGTGAATGGCTCCCTCCTGTGGGATGAAGGAGAAGTGTCCACTCTCAGTCAAATGTTTGGAAGACTACACTGAAAAATTCAATTCAATGTTAATTTAACATTTATTAATGCAAGTGGAGGTGGCACGGTGGTGGAGTGGTTAGCACGCAGACCTCACAGCTAGGAGACAAGGGTTCAATTCCACCTTCGGGCATCTCTCTGTGTGGAGTTTGCATGTTCTCCCCGTGCATGTGTGGGTTTTCTCTGTAGGGTCTTGAGACACATGCTAACTCGCAAACTAGAGAGCTAGCGACCTAAACGGTAGCCTCCAAGTTATTTCCTTTAAACTTAACAAAGCCAAAAACTTACCACTTCCACACGGATAGGGAGGTTAACTATTAACAGTTATTTAACTTTTAACATGACCATTAATCAAACATAATACTTTTTTCTGGGTACATGATACCATACAGCATCCATATCAAACTTGCCTGGGCCCCACTAACATTAAACTTTCATATCAAGGCCTGGGGCCTCAAACTAGTGTCCTGTGGGCCACATTTGGCCCGTGGGCCGCATGTTTGAGACCCCTAGTGTAAGGGGAGCTGTATTCCAGTCGAAACAAGTTTGTTTTATATGGATGTAGGAAATTGCCATTTTGTTTGACTTTGTTCGACATCACAATCAAGACCGCACTTAACGTGCAAAGCCTCCGCTCTCTCCTCCTTTCCAATCCTATACGTGCAATGCGTGTGGAGTCAAGCCACATGCCAGCAATTACACCACAGTCCACTCCGCTCTGGCAAAAAAAAAAAAGCCTGTCTGCTCGTGTCGTCTCCTCTGCTTTGATATGCTAATCAGCACCGAGAAAAGAGCTACAGAGTAAACAAGCACTTTGATTTTTCTGTTGCACACATATGATAAACATTAACTCAGTCAGGTAGGCATCAGTGACACCCCCCCCCCCATGTTAAATGTTGGAGATATATGCATAATGTAGGAATACATTCCATTCCCTCCCACTCATCTCCTCTGGACTACATTGAGGCCCACGGCTGGAGGTTAGCATGTTCTGGCAACACTTTCGGAGCAAGTGCATAATGCTTGAGGATACTGGACCAACACACACACACATTTAGGTAAAAACACACACATTGGTGGATGTGAAAACAAAAAAACATACAAATGGGGACTAAATACAATATCTCACAAAAGTGACTGCGCGCCTCACATATCAGAAACTAATTTTATAACAGTTTTAAATACATATTTAGCCAAAATGTTGACTTCCTGGTTCTTATACTGCTTTACCAACAGTACACAGAACAACCTAGCGTATATCCAAGATTAATTTATACAGTATTGTTTTTTAAGAAGATATAATACAGTTGGTATAGTAATTTTTGTGGAGAAATTGTAATTACACAAAATTAACAAAGGGTACATCATTCCTTTTAATCAATTAATCAACCAATCTTCCTTGAGCATCTTAATTCCTCCGTTTTTTTGCAAGTCAAACAGTTAGGAAGAGCGTATTTCTGTTCCAACATGAGCAAGGTCCCTAAAATGCACTGAGACTGCAGCTGTAATGTTGTTTATTGTGAAATTCATACTTTTATTTTGAATTCTACCAAACAGGAACTTGTATCATCACTTCCGTAAGTTAACAACAATTATGGCTGTTCGGTGCCTCTTAAACACTTGAGAAGAAGAAATGTAAGTAAGACAACATTGCAAGAGGTAAAAAAATGGCTCTATAAAAGGACTCTGGACACTAAAGTACAACGTTTTATAAAGTCAAGACTCTGCCATTGATTGAGAAGCAGGCTAAAGTGGTGAGTGCTATTTATATTCAGTATTAGCTTCGATGCTACAGTGCTAACTGCTGTGTAATTTGTCGTGTTATGTTTGTACTTTATCTCTACAATGTTCCATGATGTGATGGAAAAAAACATTTATAAAAGGAACTGGAGTCTACCGATCTATCAAGTGGCGGCACATGCGCGATTTGAGGACTTTTATGTGAACAAGCATGAAAGCTCTGACCCCACCACTCACATTTAAGAACACATATTGTGAGTCAGGCCCTCTCTTAAGTTTAACATCAGTGACAAAAAGTGTCAAAAATTCTAACACACTCTACCCAAAACAGTGAAATCTTAAGAAAAACACTGGAGGGAAAAAATATTATAATTACTTGCACTGCATAGATACTGTAATTCTATCTGATTAAACAAATATTATTATACTGTATATGGTAGTAATGGGCTGCATGGTGGACGAGTGTTTAGCACGCAGGCCTCACAGCTAGGAGACGTGAGTTCAATCCCACTCTCGGCCACCTCTGTGTGGAATTTGCATGTTCTCCCGTGCATGCGTTGGTTTTCTCCGGGTACTCCGGTTTCCTCCCACATTCCAAAAACATGCTAGGTTAATTAGCGACTCCAAATTGTCCATAGGTATGAATGTGAGTGTGAATGGTTGTTTGTCTATATGTGCCCTGTGATTGGCTGGCCACCAGTCCAGGGTGTACCCCAGCTGGGATAGGCTCCCCTGCATCCTTAATAAGGATAAGCGGCATAGAAAAAGGATGGATGGATGGTAGTAATATACTATTACAGGAATAGTCCATAAAAAGTATGTAACTTTAATCCCATTCATTTTCTACTGCTTATCCTCACCAGGGTCACAGGGGTGCTGGAGCCTATCCCAGAGCATATCTCGGAGTACCCGGAGAAAACCCACGCATGCACGGGGAGAATATGCAAACTCCACACAGAGATGGCCGAGGGTGGAATTCAACCCAGGTCCAGGTCTGTGTGCTAACCACTCGACCGGCGTGCAGCCACCTTAATCCCATTAAGCATTATATATCATCTGCAAAATATGCCGACACTGCTTTTTCTTGAGGTTGGTTATGTGTTTTCAGAGTTAGACGCTTTTTTAAGGGCAAGGACTAACAAGCTGCGTGAAAGGCTGGTATTATTAAATGAAGTACATTTAGAAATGTATCCATCAAAGCTATAGAAGGAGCTCAAGAGAAATGGACCTGAAAATGAGCGTCATGGGGCCTAAATGTGATGTTCCGGCAAAGTTTCCATGTGTGGGTTCAGACATCTTCTAAGATGATGTCAGCACAGACAGGAGACAGTTGGGAGCGTTTTTGTCTGCTTGCGGCTGTCTGACCTGGATCAAATGCTTTTGCCACTGTGGAGTGACCAGACTGAATGGGGCGATTTGACCATGGAGACCACAGTCAAATAATACACACACACACACACTGGGGCCCTGTAGACCAGAGTGGAGCCTTGTCAAATTGATCAGAATAGGGGATGTGTATAGATTTCGAGGGGACAGTCTGCACGGACGCCACAGTCAGGACCACAAGGCGGCCAACATGCTGACCAAGTGCTGCCTGCAGCAGACTTGCAGAATTGCAACATTTGATGTTTAAAGCATCATGTGGTTTTAGGTTGAGGGGTAAAGTCAGGTGAACCTCTCAAGATGAACACTCCCAAATTTGACCCAAATATCAAGGAAATGTCAAATATCTTGTGAGTGTGAATGGTTGTTTGTCTATATGTGCCCTGTGATTGGCTGGCGACCAGTCCAGGGTGTACCCCGCCTCTCGCCCAAAGACAGCTGGGATAGGCTCTAGCACTCCCTTGTGAGGAAAAGCGGTAGAAAATGAATGAATGAATGGATGGATGTCAAATATCTTGTTAAGAACGGTAGAACGTCTTAAAACACAGAATCAAGGTTTTAGGATGGCAACAGTTTCACATTGGAACAGATTAATTCAGGATCCACTTGAGTTCCAGAACAATTTGTGTTCAGCCGTACAGTTTCGCTATAAAACCTTAGAATTGTTTATTTTGAGTAATGGTAATGGTAATGGTTTTATTTCATTTGAACGTGCATCAGATTACAATTGAATGCATCACATAATCAGTTCACAGTTCCACATGTCCAAAAGGAGTAGGAAGAAGCAAAGCTTATTAAATCCTACCCCTCCATCTGGTACTTTTACATTTATCAGTAACTGTTACATTTGTTCACTTCCTGCTTTCATAATATAGTTTAATTTTATTTAATTGTATTTTTTAATTAAAAAAAATATTTTTAATTTGTTTTGTCTTTTACTGGATTTATTTAATTTGAAAATGCATCAGATTACAATTGAATGCATCACATAATCAGTTCACAGTTCCACATGTCCAAAAGGAGTAGGAAGAAGCAAAGCTTATTAAATCCTACCCCTCCATCTGGTACTTTTACAATCAGTAACTGTTACATTTGTTCACTTCCTGCTTTCCAAAATACAGTTTAAGGTTTTTTTTTTAATAATGCACCTCATACCGTACAAGTACAAGTACATAATGGGTACCATAGTAAGTGTCAATATAGTGATATATATATATATATAGCACATCATGACTGGTTCAAGACTCTTCATCCTTGTATTTAGCAAACATCAACTGCTTGTATTGTTCCTTGAATTGGCTCATCGTTGTGCATTGTTTGAGGTCCTTACTCAATGAATGAATGTACTTACTCAATATTAATACAAAGTTGATAGCTAAAAGGTAAGAAAATAAACGTACCTTCTTTGTCTTGACTTTCTTCTCATATGTGTCTGACAAAGGTTTTTTCATTGGCTGCAGCGTGGCCTTGGAGAAAAGATCTTCAAACTCTTGAGTGTCAATGACATCCGGCTCCTCCAGGCAGCCCCACAATGTGTTGTTGCTGGAAAGAAAACATCCCGCTGTTAGTTTGTGATGTATTTTCACAGAACAACAGTTCCATCAACTTGAAGAGTAAGAGTGCTATATTTGTTTAATCAATGCATCCCCCCCCCCTCATTTTCACTGTCACAAAACCAGGCTGGATTCTGCACTGTTTATACGGCAGGTGATAAAAATAACCAAACATTGATACAAGCTTGTTTGTGTCCTCAGGGAATGTATTGAGAAGTTGCTGAGTAACAATGGTCATGAAAACAAACAGCAGTAGGGCCAAGAACACGAGATGTTTAAAGTCAAGAGGATGTTTAACACGCTGTTGTTACCAACACATCATTCATCTGCTTTCCCTCTTAAAGTCTTAGGCTAGTTTCCTAACACATTTGTACACTCTTGTATAACTGGTCAAGAGGAAATGTCATTTATGATATGATCCGTTCTGCTACCACAATATGGAACCAATTCCACAACACCAAATGACAATATCGCCATGTAGTGCATTTTACACTTAATTTACCAGCATAGAATAAAGCATAAAAAGCATAAAATCTGCTTTCATTAAATACTAAAGTCGTTACCTATGCCATACATCAGGGGTCGTGAACCTGTGGCTCTTTTGATGTCTCCGTCTGGCTCTCAAATGTTTCTTAACGCTATATGTATATTTTCTATTCAAATATTTACGTGCATTCTTAGCTGTGTCTTTTTTATCTGTTTGTATATCTTTAGAACGCACAGAAAAGTGGAAAATGTAAGCATTCAAGTGCAGTTTTCCTGCAAGAATTGTGCTGGACCTCAGGCTTTTAGCGCCACAGCTAGCACTCTTAACTCTCGTTCTGCAGACCCTCGTTGAGTTAACACAAATATGACAAATCATAGCTGAATGTAACCAGGATATTGTTTTAAAAAACGGATATGATTGTTGAAAGTAAATTCAATTTATCGTGATTGTGACCACTATTAGAATAGAATAGCCAACACGACCGAGATGTTTCTTAACGCTATATGTATACTTTTTTATTCAAATATTAACGTGCATTCTTAGCTGTGTCTTTTTTTATCTGTTTGTATATTTTTAGAACGCACAGAAAAGAGGAAAACCGTAAAGATTCACTTGAAAGTGCAGTTTTCCTGCAAGAATTGTGCTGGACGTCTAGTTGACAGCTCAGGCTTTTAGCACCACAGCTAGCACTCTTCACTCGCGTTCTGCAGACCCTCGTTGAGTTAACACAAATATGCCAAATCATAGCTGAATATAACCAGGATATTGTTTAAAAAAACGTATATGATTGTTGAGAGTAAATTCAATTTACCTTGATTGTGACCACTATTAGAATAGAATAGCCAACACTTCTTCTTCTTTTCTTTGTATTGTTCCTTCAGTTCTATAACTTCATCCCATTAAGGGATTCTGCACTTCAATTGAAAAGTTAATAAATTATCCCGGAGAAGAAGAAACCCTCTAAAATTTAATTCCAGACTTTGCCAAGAAAGTGTGTCTGATGTGTATTTGTCCACCTGGCAACATCCCAAACCCTCTTCCAAACATCATAACATTAAAAAAAAAACCACACACATTTCATCATCTAATGCCCCTTTATCCTGACCCTTTACAGTGTCAGTCCTCCAGCTTTGGCCGGGACTGGTGAGAGAGTGTGGACCACAACTCGGCCACCCCACCCCACTAATTCAGCCATGGAAATACAAGGTCATAAAGTTGAACGCCTGGCACTCATGAAGCAGCAACCACAACCGCAGTAAATGGGCTGGATAATCCACTTACAGATACGCACTTTTAGGAGTAGAATGGAATGGTGCTGATGTGGATGAAGTGAACTGCTCACTTGATTGCGGTATTTTACTGCTGAAAACCATCGACATGTTGGAATCAGTATAAAAAGATAAGTAATATTTAGCATAAAGTCTTATGTTGGGTCATTGATTGGGTCATTAATACATGAATTTTATAACACAATTCATATATTAAATTGCTGATTTTTTAAGTGGCGTCACAACACAAACTATCATTATAATGACATGATACCTGCCTCTAAATATAATCTTAAAATAGTAAATATATATGTATAGATATTTATTTTTGCCCCATAAAGGTCTGCTACTTCATGTGTATTGTGTGACACATACTTATCGTCATATATTTGTATCCTGGTCCAGTACAAAGGCTTCATGGGACAGCCTGGTTCAATACTCGGCTTCCGAGGGGCCTTGTCCAACATATGACTGAGATCGAACCCCCCCATGGGTGGAGGAGGCGGGGGGCCGCAGCCTGGTGGAGGGGGTGGAGGAGGTGGGCCAGCTCCAGGTAGACCAGGAGGGGGAGGCGGTGGGGGTGGCGGAGACCCCCCTCCGGCAAAAAAAGGTGGTGGTGGCGGTGCTCCCATAATGCCCGGTAGAGGAGGAGGAGGAGGTGGGGGTGGTGGCGGCGGTGGTCCACAGGGGCCTGGCAAGGGAGGGGGAGGTTGGTGTGGCCCAGCAGGGCCCGGGGCTGTCTTAACGCCCAGATTGAGTCCGATAGAGTCCATGTTAAGTCTTTTTGGTATGTTCTGGCTGGGTGTTTGATTGCCGGCCTCACCGTCGGGGCTCTTGATGAAGGTCTCCCTATCCGTCTGGATACCCACAGTGCGGCAGGTTCTGTATGTGGGGTCATCTGCAGTGGACACACCCACATCTCGGACCTCCCTGTGCTCCACACTCGCATTGTAGGTTTTGTCTTTTTGCATCTTGGCAATGACTCCTTCAAGGTGCGATATTGACACCGCATGCTCGCCTCGAAGTTGGAAGATCTGAAGTTCAAAATCTGACTGTAAAAAAAAAACAACACAAAAATATTCAGATGACAAATAATATCGCCTTCACTGAATTGAACCACATTAAATAGAAATCTTTAAGTCTTCAAATTGTTGTCGTATTTCTGTATTATAGGACGGACAAAATCATACTGTATCATGCTGCAGTTGACATTTGAAACGATAAAGGACCGACCCAACCTAAGCAAAGTATTGATTGGAAACAATAAGAAAATTGCTGAGCAATGAACCTTACACATGTTCCTTATTAACTTGTTGGCTTTGAAACGGCATTAGGCACGTTCCCACCCTTTGTTGTGGGCTGCCAGTGGTACATGTTTCTCAGTGTCTGCATCAGCCCATTAAAGGGAGACAAATTAAAGGCTTTTAACAAACACACTTAGAAATATTTGTCAATTTGTCATCAAAAACATAACCAATTAATCATCTCATAACTGGCGATATTAATTTGTGCCAAAATCCCACTTAGTCTGATAGTAGACTAACTTAATTTACTGTATGTCCATTTTCATCAACAAGATCAGTTTCTGTGTATTTCATGTGCATTTCAATTGTTTTGAGACTGCTTTTCATTTAAATGTACTGTTTTTTTCACCTCTCTATTCTTACAATTAATTAATATGGTTCCAACATAGATTCCTGACTGTGAGACAGGTGTGCTAACCACTACCATCCCACTGCTGTGCGGAAGTACAGTATGTTAACGACATTAACCATACAGTATATGTGAGTAATAGGTCCTGTCTCTTTAAGGCCCCTCCCCCGAGTAAGCTGACTGACGTCTGATTGGCTAAAATAGTCTCAAAAAACCTTTAACCAGTATGTTAACGACATTAACCATACAGTATATGTGAGTAATAGGTCCTGTCTCTTTAAGGCCCCTCCCCGAGTAAGCTGACTGACGTCTGATTGGCTAAAATAGTCTGAAAAAGCCTTTAACCAGGAAGTTTTACTTGATGTATGACATATAGAACACGAGAATATAATGTAAGTATACTATATAATAATACATCTAAATGAATGAATGAAGCTGGAATAATTTTATTAGTAGACAAAAATGAAGGTTTAGTAGCAAAAGTAAACATAGTCATTCAGTACAGATATATCACATTACGTAGAGATTTAGAGTCGTAGACTCCACGTAGAGTCCTTATCGAGACTTAATGCTCCTCATTAAATATATTATACAAATAGTTTTGCTGCCTATACAAACGCAAAAACTTAAGCCCAGTTTCCAAAATACCGAATGACACAGCTCCCCTCTAATGAAGAGACGAGCTCCAGTAGAGGTGTGTGTGTACGAGTCGAGTAATACAACATTTCATGATTACTTAGCGCCATCTTGTGTCCATGACTGTTAACTACTAGGTAAGTATATTCCCATGCTTATTGTTATGTAAACACTTTCACTATTCTTAATACTTACTCTGGTAAAAGTTGTCATCTGGACAACATTAGAAATGTAAACATGTCTGTCCATCATCATGAATTTTCACAAAATGTGTTTTTTGCTACATTGACAATAACTTACATGCATTTGCTCCAAATCTTCCTTGCACTCTCTCTTGAGTTGCAGAAGGGCAGCCTGGTGCTCTGAAAACAAACACATGTCACCTGTACTGTATGTTTACACAATACCCCCCCCCCCCCTCTCTATTGCTGGTGTGGTTAAGTTAGAGCGACAAGGATGAAATGAACTTCAAGGATGTTGAATATCTGGTTTGTAGAAAAAGTACAGATGAGTTTGATAAAACAAGTAATGAAATTCTACACAGGGGTGGGTCACTTTCTTTATGAAAGGCCAAGTTTAGCAACTAAACCGACCAGTTTTGGATTGTGCAGCTGGTAAGAGTGATGCCCGAAATGAAATCATTTGTCAAGTCACACTTGACACCACAAAGATGATCTGTCAACACTATTGAATTAAGCCAAGAATTTGATTTGATACAACACAAATACATTTCCATAAAAACTATAACTATATCTCTATATATATTCTGCATTAAACTACATTGGCTTGCTTATACTCTTGTTTGCATTGTTTCTCATTCATATCCCGTAAGATGTACTATGCATTATTTACATGTACAGCTTTGTGATGAGTTCAATGTGACACTTGCATTAAAATATTAATCATAAGCAGTAACATTTGACTGCATAGTATGTGATGGAACAATTTAGGGATGTTTTTTTTCTATGTGCATGCCCATAAGACGTAATGTTTATAAGATATATAATACAACTGCTGATTCATTTAGTTTTCTGTGGAATTCCATATGCTATTTATTGCCAAGTTGACTGGCATGAAACAAGAGTCCACATACATAATATTTTATAATTTATTATTTGTCATTTTCTAACGTTCACATGGTAACGTTAGCACGCAATATCTAGCATGGTAGCGCTAAGTACTAAATACTCAATACTAATACTAAATACTTAAACGGTAAAAATTGCTACGATACTAATGTTAGCATGCTAGCAATGGTAATTGCTATCATAAGAATATTCATTCATTCATTCTTTTTCTACCGCTTATCCTCACAGGGGTGTATAAATACAGACTTAAGTACATGCTATCAATTGGTAGCATGCTAAAGTTTACGGGTTGACATTGCTAGCATGCTAACAGTAGCCTAGTAACATTTTTTAAAGCCATTTTCAACAGTTTTAACATTGGCAGTCAGTGCGATGGTGCTAGGTTTAGCATGCTAACATTAGCATAGTAGCATTTTTAACCATTTTAAGTAGTTTTAACATTGGCAGACATGGAAAAAAATTATTCGACCAACCTTGTTTTATTTTAATGCATGGTATAAAGGTACATTTGTTTCTACAAATATTATGACAACAAAAATAACTCATAAGAGTTAAATTTAAGAGCTTATATCTATCAAAAGTGGTAGAAAATGAATGAATGAATGAATTTGTCATTTCCAATATCCCACAATTAAACAATTCAACACAGAAATGTACAGTAAATACAGAATAGAAGTATTAGCTTCTTACCTGCTTCCGTGTACTTGAGTCCCACCTTTTCTTCCTCATCTTTGGATTTAGGGGGCGGCCAGACGGCCTGCAGACGTCCTGGAGTGCGGTCCTCGCTGTCTGCAGGGGAAGTGGTCTCTGTCTGCGATGGCGGAACAAACACAACAACCATGACATTACTGCTGGACAAAGCTATGGTCGTCTTTTTGTGGTTACAAAGATAGATGCTAACATACGTTAGCTCCGGTGGGAACTTTTGGTTCCTTGCTGGCAGTTTTGGAAGCTCTTTCAAAAATAGATCGTAGACTTTCTTTGTCGTTTTTAATCTTCTTTCTGAGTGCTTCTACATCCACAGGATCTGATTTGTCCTTCCTGAGAGATTTCGGTCCGAAAATGTTTTTGAACGTTTCATAAGCCATATCTGAAGTTTTTTTGACTTCTGGATGCTGGGGTTGATCTCCTTCAATCGCTGCAGTTTCAGACTCCTTTTTGTCTGGGTTCGCTTCCCGTCCGTCGTTTTTAACATCACCGGGCATGTCCAAAGTTCTCCGACTTTCCGAGAGAGGTTTTGTGTCTGGGTGTTTTTTAACAGTACCAAGCGTCTTCTGCTCTGGCTGAAGCTTAGCTTTGTTCACTGTTTTCTTCAAACTTAGCAACGCCAGGTCAGCATCTTTGTCCCGCTGCTTGATCTCTGACACTGTTTCCCTCTCGTCCCCCAGCGCTCCTTTCTTCAGAACCCGTAGACCACTGAAGAGGGCTGGCATCTGAAATGAAGATGTGTCTCTGGACTGGGATACCGGTGACGGTTTATCTTCTGGTGAGTGTTGCGATGTAAGTTTAGCACTTGGATGAAGATTAGCAGATATTTTATCCACATCTGGATTCGCAGAGGAAGGGTGTGAATCCTCTGTATTTTGCTTATGGGTTCCAGATATATGTGAGCTATTCGGGTCTTCGGTCGCCTGCTGTAATGTCGAAAATGCATCTGCATTACTTCCAATAATTATGGAGGGAACAGGCAAAGAACAATCTATGCCTTCATAGTCGTCGCTTTCTCTTCTCTCCATGTGTTTACTTCCACTTTCTTCTGTGTTCTCTCTGGGAACCGTCGTCCTAAAGTCGGTTCTTCGGTTCGACCTGTCTGTCAATAAATACGATTCAAAAGGCGATCTTTTAAATCCATGTGTCCGAAACTCTGGCACATGGAATTCCACCTCAGGGCCATCGCCTCGTTCATCTCCATCACTGTGGTCCATAGATTCATGTCCATCAATACGGTCCGTTGAGTCGTTGCCATGCTCAGTTAGCTTGGACAACGTTTTTGACAGTCCTGCCCTTTCCTCCTCGTTGTCAGAGTCACTGTAGGTTTCCACTCTCGTAACCAGGACTAGATCTTGTTCCGCTGAGAGTGTAGACACTCCTTTAAATGAATCACTGTAAGTTCCTTCCAGAGACGCATCCTTGCCCACTTTAAGAACTTGACATCCTTCACCAAGAAGACTCTTGCCATCTGAGAGTTCTTTAAAAGATGTTAACACAGCGGGCGGCGCATCTGAAGGTGACTTCTCCCTAGTTAGAAGATTACTGAAGACATTTAATAAAGAAGTTGTAGGTTTTGTCCCTTGAGCATCAGAAAGATTACTTGAACTGTCCATTCTCTTTCAAATGTCACATTGGCATTAAAAGAAAATAAAAATAAAAATATATGGCAGCTTTGGCGAAGTGTCCTGCGAGTACCTAATTTGCTCCTTTTTTTTCCGCCTCAAAGACTGACTGAAAACAAAAGTTCTTTGTACGGGCAAATCTCTTTCTTACCTTCTTCTGGACCACCCAAAATAATACGACTGTGTGGTGAATATAGATGTTGTACCGGTCGCATAAAGACTAGTATTAGTAGTAAAAGTTGAGGTTTCACTCTATGAGAACGTTCCCCATGTCTCTGCCAGATAAGTCAATCTGTTCAATGGCTGGAATTATCCTGCTGTAATCTTCATAGAGCAGAGTTCACCTGACTTTTCACAAAGCGTTTCCTCCTATTCCCACAACGTGAGGTGTATTTTCCATGTTGATGATGTTGATCCTTAGTATCCTTAGTAAAGTCCGGAAGCCATGACTGAGAATTTCCTCTCTTCTTTAGAGTAAAAGAAAAAGTCGTCTGTTGTGTGAGAAAAAAAAATGTCTCACTGGTTTACCCAGTCTGTGGACGCCTCCCTTCAAGGTCCCGCCCTCCTTGGGAGGGGACGTGTAGCAACGTCCACAGGTGTCTGATTACTTCAGCAGCGTGTCTTGATGTGGAGATGCCACGAGTATTGCACCGTTCCGTGTACGCTACTCCCATAAAGAGCCTCCGAGGATTAGGTTCTGTGCTCATTACAGTACAGGCAAGGTGAGCTAACATGCTAACATTGAGCAACCTTGCGCCATGAGCAGCTTATGCATAATCAGTTGGAGTTTACCCAGTATTAAAGTGTGACCGATTCCCACTCCCACGACTTGTAAGCACACTGTAAACAGTTTTGCGTTGCCCACTTTCAGGGACAACCGCCATTCCATTCCGGTTCCCCTTAGCAACTGTCTTTTAGAATGCCTAGAATGCAAACTGCTTGAGCGAACACCTAATCTGGAAGAATGTCTGCACATGAAATGTTTTGAAGTGAGCTTTGGATTTCTGTTAATGCGGAGAAAGTCAAGCGTTCGATCACATTAATGCTGTTATCCGAAGAAAAACCTGTGCTGAATAGGTTCCTTCCACTGGTTTTTCATGCAAGACCATCAAAAAAACATGAATGAACATGGTAACGTTAGCACGCAATATCTAGCATGGTAGCGCTAAGTACTAAATACTCAATACTAATACTAAATACTTAAACGGGAAAAATGCTACGATACTAATGTTAGCATGCTAGCAATGGTAATTGCTAGCATAAGAATATTCATTCATTCATTCATTTTCTACCGCTTATCCTCACAAGGTTCACAGAGATGAATAAATACAGACTTAAGTGCATGCTATCAATTGGTAGCATGTTAACATTGCTAGCATGCTAACAGTAGCCTAGTAAATTTTTTTTAAGCCATTTTCAACAGTTTTAACATTGGCAGTCAGTGCAATGGTGCTAGGTTTAGCATGCTAACATTAGCATAGTAGCATTTTTATCAATTTTAAGTAGTTTTAACATTGGCAGACATGGAAAAAAATTAGTCGACCAGCCTTGTTTCATTTTAATGCATGGTCTAAAGGTACATTTGTTTCTACAAATATTATGACAACAACAAAAATAACTCATCAGAGTTTAATTTAAGAGCTTATATCTGTCAATTTGCGTGGTTTTCTTGATTTTTTTGGTTTGTTTCTTTGTCTTTTTCCTGATTTCCTGATTTTTCCTGAGTCCCGCATGCTAATAATAACAATTGCTTAAAAAAAAAAAAAGTTTATCAATAGCTATGGTATTGTACTTCCCCAAAAATTAGGTCGTATGAGCTTTTTTTGTCGTCATCATTATATTTGTCCAAAAATAGGTACCTTTAGTTATGCCAGTCATTAAAATGAATGAAAAACTCAAGGGTGATCTCATAATTTACATTTTTTTGTATTCATATAAATACTAAATGCTATCATGTAAAGTGTTAGCATGCTAATATTATTATTTATAATGCATACTAATATTACAGTATAATTTTTTTACATTTTTATCACACACAGACACTTGGCTCTACCATGTTGAATGTTATAACGTTAACATGGTAACATGCTGACGTTAGCATCATCGCATTTCAGCCGCTTTCATAAGTGCAGACTTATTGAAACACTGCTATCATGTCAGATATCGTTCATACTTCATCCCTCACCGTGCACTCCAGCTTGGGATAATAAGGTGTATCCCCGATGATGTCATCTTCAGGCGGTGTAATGCGGAGGAAATCTAGGTGATCTGGCCGGGGAACACGGGACAGGAGCACTTGGGGCTCCTCAACATCTAACGTCCAAATATCATCATGACGTAGCAGAGAGTCCTCTGTAGGGATTCATAAACAAACACAACAATGATGTAATTAGCATGCGGCTACGTGGGGGAAGCTGTGCTACTGTGTAGCCTGCATGATTAACACAATTGCCTCTAAAGGAAGCGTCAGAATAATTTAGCATCAAACAGGCAGCAAGAGAGACTCCTGTGTTTCCTGCAGGCCTGAAGCTATTTTTAGCAGCACTTAGTCAGCCCTCTACCCATCATCCACACCAGCGAGTTATGCTGATTCAATAAAACATACACCTCCAGCTAATAGTAATGCATTGATTAGGACTGATATTTACTGTAAAAAAAATAGGACAGAGATCAAAACCTCAATTTTATAGGCCACTTTAGGAAAGGCTGCCCTCTTCTGTCAAGAAAGCAAAAATGCAGCTTCAGCATTGGCAAAGTTTTATGTTTCATATGTCATATTTGGGGCGGCACGGCGGTCGAGACCTTACAGCTAGGAGACCAGGGTTCAATTCTACCCTCGGTTATCTCTGTGTGACGTTTGCATGTTCTCCCCGTGCATGCGTGGGTTTTCTCCGGGTACTCCGGTTTCCTCCCACATTCCAAAAACATGCTAGGTTAATTAGCGACTCCAAATTGTCCATAGGTATGAATGTGAGTGTGAGTTGTTTGTCTATATGTGCCCTGTGATTGGCTGGCCCCCAGTCCAGGGTGAAGACAGCTGGGATAGGCTCCAGCAACCCCCCGCGACCCTCGTGAGGATAAGCGGTAGAAAATGAATGAATGTTTTCCTAGAGGGGCTGCATGGTGGTCAAGTGGTTGGCGCACAGGCCTCACAGCTAAAAGACCCTAGTTCAATTTCACCCTTGGCCATCTCTGTGTGGAGTTTGCATGTTCTCCCCGTCATTCCCCGTTACCTCCCACATTCCAAAAACATGCTAGGTTAATTAACCACTCCAAATTGTCCATAGGTATGAATGTGAGTGTGAATGGTTGTTTGTCTATATGTGCCCTGTGATTGGCTGGCCACCAGTCCAGGGTGAAGACAGCTGGGATAGGCTCCAGCACCCCAGCAACCCTCGTGAGGAAAAGCGGGAGGAAATGAATGAATTAATGAATGAATGTCATATTTGGGGCGGCACGGCGGTCGAGTGGTTAGCGCACAGACCTCACAGCTAGGAGACCAGGGTTCAATTCCACTCTCGGCCATCTCTGTGTGGATGTGCATGTTCTCCCCGTGCATGCGTGGGTTTTCTCCGGGTACTCCGGTTTCCTCCCACATTCCAAAAACATGCTAGGTGACTAGCGACTTTTGCGACTCCAAATTGTCCATAGGTATGAATGTGAGTGTGAATGGTTGTTTGTCTATATGTGCCCTGTGATTGGCTGACGACCAGTCCAGGGTGTAACCCGCCTCTCGCTCGAAGACCCTCGTGAGGAAAAAACGGTAGAAAATGAATGAATGAATGAAATAAATATAAGAAATAAGAAATAAAAGGGGGAAAGGTGGCGCATCGGTGACCTGATATTCCTGCAGTTATTGGAAAACACCAAGACTTGTTTGTAGCGAAATCCGAGTACACCACATCCTGTTGAACAAACCACACAAATATCCTATAACCTTATTGTGTATCGAGTATCCTTGAGAAGGGAAACACAGTATGACTGCAGAGTCGGTTGGTAGTCCTTTTGAATAAAACCCAGAGTTTGTTCTTCAGCCAAATGCTTTAAATTCAGATGTGACAGTACCCCCCCTCTCCTCCCAACACATACACACAATCAAGCGGAGAGCTTTTGTTGGAAAACTATCTACTGCAATGGGGTATTATGAGACAGCAGCAGGAGCTACAGTTGCGCCAGCTATCTGAGACGTAGCTAGTAGGGAGGGGGGGGGGGAGAAGGATTATATTAATAACATTTCATTACGGTAATGTTCTGCTGCATGGTTCCGCAGTGGGTACTGCTTGTCTGTGTGCTGGGACAGTTCCAAATCTAGTGTTGAAAATGTGCCTTGGGCATTTGAAAGCGGGTGGACAGACTGCAAATGTGAAAGTGACTTCCAATGGAATTATTGATGGTAAAAATAAATACAACACATATAGTACATTAAAAATATGAGTCAATTAATTGGGGGTGCCATATTTTATGACAGTTTTAAGTACGCCCAGATGTCCCACGATAGTTCATTGCAAGTGTATCTAGTCTTGATGCTAGACCAGGGGTCTCAAACTCAATTTACTTGGGGGCCACTGGAGCTAGGGTCTGGGCGAGACATCAGGTTTTCCAAAAAAAACCAAAAAAAACGCATTTATTAAAAACAGAAATATGAATAAACTTTGCTTTGGTTTCGATTTTCTACAAGAAAAGTTCTGATAAAACATTCCACTGTTCTCAAATATCTTAATTTTTATTTTTCTGCACAAAATAAGATGAAAAATAAATAAACAAATCAAGAATAAAGAAAATCAATCAATCAGTAATAAATAAATATAATAATAATAATAAAACGGCAAATAATAAAAACTTAAGAAACCACATATAGTTGGTGTGTAGACAAATTATTTTTTTCACATTAAAATGAACAAAGCATTATTAGAGCCCTGTAGACATGACAAAACACGACTATAGTCACATTTATACTCTTTTTATTTAAAACATATTGCGCAACTGCAGGGTCTTGAGACACATGCTAACTCGCAAACTAGAGAGCTAGCGACCTAAACGGTAGCCTTCAAGTTATTTCCTTTAAACTTAAATAGACAAAAACTTACCACTTCCACACAGATAAGGAGGTTAACTATTAACAGTTATTTAACCTTTAACATGAACATTAATCAAAGGTAATAATTTTTTCTGGGTACGTGATACCATAAAGCATCCATATCAAACTAGTGTCCTGCGGGCCACATTTGGCCCGCGGGCCGTGTGTTTGAGACCCATGTGCTAGACAGTTTGTGACAGTGATTTTAGTAAGCTCTCCTAGGAACAGACGGTTTGTGTATCTGTGTAGCTTTAATACTAATGAGCTGTGTTTGCCCATGTAAAAAATGTAACATTAAGAAATAAAGCCACCATGTCTACAAGGAAGGGGATTTTTCATTCATGATGTCCTAAAATATGGACACCGCAAACAAATTATAGATATTTCCCACTTTTGGTGCTAATAAACAGGCTCTAGGGATACATATTACTGTTATAACATCATTAAAAAGTCAATTGTGCAGAACAGGGGACCTTTTATGTATGCATAAGGGTGCATACACTGCCCCCATCTGGTCAAGAAAGGAGCAAGCATATCTTAATTACTTCACCCAAACACTGCAGTCTGACTCTGACCATGCTGCAATGTAACAACTGTATTATAAAGAACATTATGCAAACTGCATCTATTTATTTGACAGGATACTTAGAAGCCCTCATGTTGCACAGGCTTGGACCGAATCCAGGGAAACGTGAGCTTATTGCTATTTAATCTGCCCCCCCCCCCCCCCCTGCTGTTTTAAAAGCAGAAGCAGACTCGTGATGTCAACTCAGATGACACAGTTATGTACGAGAAGAAGTGGATCCTCCCCATCCATATGAATAACAACCCTCTTTGGCGCAGTCCGTGCTTTTAACCACACGCGCTATGCAGGTGTTTGTTCCGTGCAGGTGTTCAATACCACTGAAGTAATTAAACGGTGAAAATGAGCAGCTGTCACACGGTGTGGGTGTTGCCATGCGGGACTTATTACATTCTTTGTGAATAGGTCTGTCTGTGTCTGGCGTGGCTCAGGGACCATCTAATGTCACATTGTGACGGGGGGTGTGTTATCGAGTGATGGATGAACCTACTTGCCACTCTGGCTGACCATCACTCTTCTTCCTCAGTGGTCAAGGGAAGCTTTATAGATTCTGCACACCAAAGCAAATATGCCAATTTACTGTCCAAGGCTGTGACGGCTATTGAGTATTTAGCTCCTGGTAAACCTTAACGGTCCCCTATAAGTCATTCATTTTCTACCGCTTTTCCTCACAAGGGTCGCGGGGGTGCTGGAGCCTATCCCAGCTGTCTTCGGGCCAGAGGCGGGGTACACCCTGGACTGGTGGCCAGCCAATCACAGGGCACATATAGACAAACAACCATTCACACTCACATTCATACCTATGGACAATTTGGAGTCGCTAATTAACCTAGCATGTTTTTGGAATGTGGGAGGAAACCGGAGAAAACCCACGCATGCACGGGGAGAACATGCAAACTCCACACAGAGATGGCCGAGGCTGGAATTGAACCTTGGTCTCCTAGCTGTGAGGTCTGCGCGCTAACCACCCGACTGCCGTGCCGCCCCTATATAATAAAATTATTATATTATTAATTAGCCTATTATTATTACTATCATCATTATTCTTCTTCTGATTATTACTACTGCTAGTAGTAGTAGTAGTAGGCTAGTATTAGCCTGTTTATTGGCTTGCTTATTAGCCTGCTTTTGCCCTATTATATAAAATTTGTCAGAGATTTTTTTGTAAAAAAAAAAAAAAAAATTATTTAGGGGGACTTAAGAACAGGCTGAAGTCCCCCTAAAATAGGCCTAATGATGCCACTGCAAAATACCATGAAAAACTGTTATTATTACTGTTATTATGATATAGAACTTGTTGTGCTGGAGTAAGATGGCTTTCACTGGTCGAGCCTGATTTAAAATAGTTTCTCATTTTTATTTAAAACCCTTCAACAGCTTTGCTAACGCTAGCCCATATTTTGTCCAATAAAATCCATAATGTCATCATTCAAAGTCACACAAGTATGGTACCATATGGTATGTTGTTAGAGCATGTGGCAGCTTCCACTCTCCTCTGCCGCTTTTAGCCAGAATGGAGGATCATGGACTTCTGTATAAATCATGAGCAATGCAGGGCTTATTATAAATCATTGAGCTCCTCTTACCGCTGCTGCTTCTCTCCACAAGTTTGCTGTGAAAAGGCTGACTGATGGACTGATTGCTCTGTGTAAGAGCAGTAGAACCTCAAAAGTGCTGCGCTGCATGACCCCGAAGCTCCCACATGTACCGTTACTCATTTGAAATGGAATTGTGGTGGCAAATGGAAAGGAGACAATGGAGAAACACTGAAGTGTGCTTTCATTGAGTTTGACAGGGCTCCAACTGGAGGACAGAAAATTTGGTTAACTTCGCTTCACTCCACTGGTCAATGTACATTTGGAACAGAGCAGAGACGTAATGAAGATGCTTCAGGGGTTACAGACAGGGGAAAGAACTTTAGTCCACATTTTCTCTGCAACAACGTGAGACATATTAAGACAAAGGATGCACCCTAAGCTTGTGTTTACAAAGTTCACGTCATTACATGAATAGAGCTCACCCTTGTTCTCTGTGGGCCAACAATGCAGCGAGGCGCCACTCTTTATGTTGAATGACAGCTTGCAGGGAGAAGGAGCTCTTGTACTGTTTAGTTTCATATGACCTCGCTGGAACGTAACTGACTAATCTGATTGGAAAAAGCTGCCTGCCATATGTCAGACAATAAAATACGTTATATGGTATTTAGGGGGGTGGGCTGACGAGAGTGACACCCATTGAAGATTAACTCTGGAAGTTAAGAAAGTAAAAGTTAACCTGCAGATAGTTAACCAAGTCATAATATAAAAATGTTTAGGTTGTTTTTAGCTAAAACGTTCACGTAGTTCCTGGACATTCCGGAATACGGCCGTGTTCTTATTTCGGCTGCCATCAAGTGGCATGTCATGGGTGGGCTGGAGCCTAGCGCAGCTGACTTAGGGTGAGAGGCACCCAAAACTAGGTGTACCCTGCCTGAATCAGAGGCCATGGGAAGACATACAACCATTCACATTCACGCATGTGATCAATCTACAGTCTCAACCCACAATGAATGGGTTTTAGGAAGGGATGGGTGGAAGGAAGCCAGAGCTCTCTGAATAAGCCCACTAACGCCCTTGTAGAACATGCTAAATTAAATTAAATTAAATTAAATTAAATTAAATTAAATTAAATTAAATTAAATTAAATTAAATTAAATTAAATTAAATTAAATTAAATTAAATTGAATTGAATTGAATTGAATTGAATTGAATTAAATTGTGGCTTTACTTTACTTTACTTTACTTTTAAAAAAGTGAGTGTGAATGGTTGTTTGTCTATATGTGCCCTGTGATTGGCTGGCGACCAGTCCAGTGTGTACCCCGCCTCTCGCCCGAAGACAGCCGGGATAGGCTCCAGCACCCCCGCGACCCTCGTGAGGATAAGTGGTAGAAAATGAATAATTTAATTTAATTTAATTTAATTTAATTTAATTTAATTTAATTTAATTTAATTGTGACTTTACTTTACTTTACTTTACTTTTAAAAAAGTGAGTGTGAATGGTTGTTTGTCTATATGTGCCCTGTGATTGGCTGGCGACCAGTCCAGGGTGTACCCCGCCTCTCGCCCGAAGACAGCCGGGATAGGCTCCAGCACCCCCGCGACCCTCGTGAGGATAAGTGGTAGAAAATGAATGAATAATTTAATTTAATTTAATTTAATTTAATTTAATTTAATTTAATTTAATTTAATTTAATTTAATTTAATTTAATTTAATTTAATTGTGACTTTACTTTACTTTACTTTACTTTACTTTACTTTACTTTACTTTACTTTACTTTACTTTACTTTACTTTACTTTACTTTACTTTACTTTACGAGAGAAAAAAAGAGCATGCAAAATTAATCACACAGATGTTTGAACAGAGATTTGAACCCGGATCTCCTGAGAGACAGATGACTCAATTATGGGTTTGATGGCTTCAAAAGAAAGGTGCCAACAAAAAAAAAACCTGAGAGCCTTAATCTAACCTCCTTCAAAAAACATTTGGGATGAACTCGAACAGGAATTTCTACTCTCATCCAACATAGGTGACCTCTGACATAAGAAATGTTTTTCTGGATGAATGGACGCTCTAAAATCTTCTAGAAGAGTTCTGAGTTTCCCCCCAAACTTTTGTCCATATCGTACAAATCTATTCCGTGTTAACAGGAAACACAATAGATGATCTATTTATGTCTAAAGACATCAGTTCTAATCCTTTTTCATACCTGCTGGTGACCTTGTTTCTCCTGTGGGTGTGGAGGTATGAGTTTAGCAGTGGGATAACGGGGTACCTCCGGCAGCAAATTGGCAACGCTTCAGTTAACACAGCGCTCATGAGAACCGTAGTCGTCGGGTCAAAGTTTGCATCAAGTTTGAGCCTTTGATCAGAGGCGCTAATCTCTGACTTGGCCACAGCGCTTATACAGTTCCTTAGAGATCATCTACCAAATTATCGTCAGAGCCTGATTGCGACTTGTGTAAGCTCTTTTAATTTGCATTTGCACACGTCGGTGCAGTAATGAGCAAACAGACCACTCGAAGTGGCCCAATTTCGGCTACGATTGTGGAAAATAGAGTTCAGGATAAAGAGCAATTACAGGGATTTCAGGCAACAACAGTAAGGTAAATTAAAAAATTAGCTCCATGTGAAGCCCTTAGGACAGGGCTCTCAAACACGCGGCCCGTGGGCCAAATGTGGCCCGCAGGACACTAGTTTGAGGCCCCCGCCTTGATATGAAAGTTTAATGTTAGTGCAGCCCGCGCAAGTTTGATATGGATGCTGTATGGTATCATGTACCCAGAAAAAATGATTACGTTTGATTAATGTTCATGTTAAAGGTTGAATAACTGTTAATAGTTATCCTCCCTATCTGTGTGGAAGTGGTAAGTTTTTGGCTATTTAAGTTTAAAGGAAATAACTTGGAGGCTACCGTTTAGGTCGCTAGCTCTCTAGTTTGCGAGTTAGCATGTGTCTCAAGACCCTGCAGTTGCGCAATATGTTGTAAATAAAAAGAGTATAAATGTGACTATAGTCGTGTTTTGTCATGTCTACAGGGCTCTAATAATGCTTTGTTCATTTTAATCTGAAAAAAATAATTTGTCTACCCACCAACTATATGTGGTTTCTTAAGTTTTTATTATTTGCCGTTTTATTATTATTATTATATTTTTTCTTTATTCTTGATTTGTTTATTTATTTTTCATCTTATTTTGTGCAGAAAAATAAAAATTAAGATATTTGAGAACAGTGGAATGTTTTATCCGAGCTTTTATTGTAGAAAATCGCAACCAAAGCAAAGTTTATTAATTTTTCTGTTTTTAATAAATGCGTTTTTTTGTTTTTTTTTGGAAAACCTGATGCGGCCCAGCCTCGCCCCAGACCCTAGCTCCAGTGGTCCCCAAATAAATTGAGTTTGAGACCCCATGCCTTAGGATGATCAAAGCACCAATGTCAACAATTACATGCTAAGCTACATGATCAATGCTTCTTGTTGTGAATGTGTGTTTGTTTTTCGGATATTCCAATTAGCTTACCTGTTGTTGTGGAGTTCCCAGAAGAATTCCACTTTCCGGAGTTGCTTGGCCGCCTGCTGAGGTTCAAATCCAAATGTGTAACCGTTCGCTTGTTTCCGTTTTTGTCAGTGATCTCGGTGAAGCCCTTGGTCTCATCTGTGTCACCGGAACTTTCTCCTTCATGGTCCGTATTCTTATCAGAGAGCAGTACTATGCGGTGATTGAGTTTTGGGCTCGGGGAAAGGGCCGGCGACATGCTCTGGAGGCTGTTGGAGGCGGGGAAGGATGCGTTGAAGACATCGGCAAGAGAAGGTGAAGTGGGACTCTTGGTGTGAGGTTTACATCGGAGTAGAGGGTCAAGAGGCAACTGGAGACCCTCGGCAAGCTTCTGACCCTTTTCTCTGCTCACCCTGGGAAGAGTGTCTCTGCTGGATCTCCACAGTCCACAGTACTGCTTTGGACATGTACTGGTCCCTGGGTAAGACCCAGAAGACCCTGACTCATCTGGGCTTGTATGACAGACACTTTCCACAATTCCCTCTATATCCTGCACTTTAGCCACCACTTTGACCCCCTTATCCTTTGGATTGGTTTTACTGGGCAGCTCTTGATTGGAGTTCACCATGGCGTTGTCTGTTGATACCTCATCCGAGGAGTTGAACTTCTTTACCGAAGGTCGAAGGTTGCTCCCACTTTCCCTTCTGGTTAGACCTTCCATGAGGCAGCAGGAGGCGGATTCAAAACCCTGCTCGCTGTCGTACTCTGACAAATCATTGCAAAAATCCATGTCTGAGTCAATAGTCTGGTTGTCCTCCATTGAGTCCCAGCCCTCTTTGGCAATCTGGAAAGGTTCCTCCATCGGCAGGATGGGATTAGTACCATGGACACAGAATGATGTACCTGGAATCTGCTCCACAGAGGAGAATAAAGAGGAACTATTCCTGGCAGGAAGATCACAGGATGGAGTTCCATTTGAAATCTTCTTCTTCATCTGACTCTGGAGGATATCCTCAGCACCGACGGGCCTCTTGCCTCCCTTCGTTTTCATCTTTCGAGTCTTTGCTGCAACCATGTTCTGCTCTGGAGTACTCGTGTTTCTCACGGCTTGACTTCCCAGGTCATCTTCCGGGTCCTTGATGTAATCCTGAATTTTCCCATCCTGGTTCCCCATCTTGACTTTGTCAGAACAATCCCTGCACAGGGATAAGAGATCTGCCAGCAACTGGTGGTGCTCTGCAGCCAGCCAGGAGAGTTCAGCAACAGCCGCTTTTGTTGCCTGCTGGTAGCAGAAGGGTTTAGCCGAGGAGTTGGAAGACTGGCCTCTTTGTTTGGACACAGCGAGATCCTCCTTTCCCCAGTCATGGTCATTACCGGTCCGAGCTGAACGAGGGGTGCGGCTCTTGTACTTAAAGCTCTGGTCCAGCCTCTTGGGGAAATACAGGCTGATGTTGCTGAGCTCACGGATGGGCAAATAGAGATACAAAACTGTGTGTGTGCCCTCCATGGTGGGCGCCATCTTGATCAGCAAAAGACTTGTTGTAGGAGGTGGTCCACCTGCACATGGACTTGACTGCAGGGGGTGTTCATCCTCTAGCCCATCCTGATGCTGTAGGTAATAATACAAAGCAGTCATATGTTCAGTATGTTAGACGTTAAATAAAATAGATCCACTTTGACAACAAAAACCTGCGCTAGTATGGACCTTGCAGTCAATTCTGGTGATTATGAACTGGATGAAATGTTCTATTTTGGAAGCCACCTTCCCTCAAGTCTTATGTAAGGAAAGTGAAACATTAATAACCACATGTGCTGTTTGCCTTGGTTAGGGGGGCACTAACGTGCCTGCTACACATACACACACATTATTTGTGTTTGTTGTCAGTTAATAATACAGATTTGGCAAAGTTTAGCTACTAACGTTAGCTATTATTGAATATGACTCCAAATTGTCAGTTGCTTCTCTGAGACTATGTATTTGTATGTGCATGTACGTGTGTACACAAGACAGCAGGCATGAACGGCAGCCATTTTATTTGTGTCAACATACATTTTGGTTTTTAGCTTGGTAATGGTAATGGTAATGGTAATGGTTTAATTTCATTTGAGCATCAGATTACAATTGAATGCATCCCATAATCAGTTCACAGTTCCACATGTCCAAAAGGAGTAGGAAGAAGCAAAGCTTATTAAATCCTACCCCTCCATCTGGTACTTTTACAATCAGTAACTGTTACATTTGTTCACTTCCTGCTTTCCTAATATAATTTAATTTTATTTGATTGTATTTTTTTAATTAAAAACATTTTTTTTAATTTTAATTTTTTTTTAATGGTTTTATTTCATTTGAAAATGCATCAGATTACAATTGAATGCATCACATAATCAGTTCACAGTTCCACATGTCCAAAAGGAGTAGGAAGAAGCAAAGCTTATTAAATCCTACCCCTCCATCTGGTACTTTTACAATCAGTAACTGTTACATTTGTTCACTTCCTGCTTTCCTAATATAGTTTAAGTTTTTTTTATTTAATTTTTTGTCTTTACTACCCTTTTTTGCAGTACATTTAGCTAGTGAAGAATGCTTTTATAGTGATCACCCCATATTTCCACACAATAAGTAAGATATGGTAGAACCAGAGAGCAATAAAGAGTGTGGAGTGATTTCTGATATTCAAATATTGAAATATTTTTGGCCACCTTATGTTGTATATTTGTAATATGAGGTTTCCAGCTCATATTTTCATCTATTGTGATGCCCAGAAATGTATTTTCCTTATATATCCTTATATATGCCACTATATGTAACATAATAGTGCCGGTGGTGGTGTTGTTATATTATTTTTTGGTTGAAGTGCTTATATTGGATATGTTTGCAGGTAAAGCACAATGTTATTCTGCAGTTCCAGCCATGGACAACTTTTATCACTTAGCAAATACCTCTCAGCTGTTTACATCATAATATAATCCCTATGGGTTAATGTCACCTTGCACTAGCCAGGTGTGCATGTCTCCTTAACAACGTCAGCATTACTTCATCGTTTTGGGATGATCCTATCAGAATTGTGAACAAAAAAAATCCATATATATGCTATATTTGTACAGTAACATAGAAACAAAACACATTAAATAACCCAATCTGATTCATGTCCGCTTCAGTTTGCAGTCTATGTTGTATCAGAGGCGGAAAGTGCGCAAAATTCTACTGCACCTGCAGCGGCTCAAATCCTAATAGCTCGTTAAAACAAAAAAACAGACATTTACTTACCCGATTCACTTGCAGGATGAATATTTCTTGTCATGTCTGTGGTGCAAGCAGCCAGCCAGCCAGGCAGCCAGGCAGCCAGGCAGCCAGCAGGACGCACCGTTGCTTCACAGGGCTCCTATACAGTGACAAGACTGTAACCCAATGGGAGACCCCCGCGCTTTCTAACTGGGCAGTGATTGGTTCAATTTCGATTAACTCCGCCTACAAATATTTGAGCCAGTGCGGCTGCGGCTTGCAGGTAGGCCAAGGTCGCCATCTACTGCGAACGATTACAGTTTGTGTTGTCATGGTGACAGTTTGCACTGATCCCTAAGTTTTAAGACGCACAGGTAGCGAAAACAAGTATACCAGGTGTATATTTACATTGTTTTTTTTCAGAGTCTCAGGTGATGTTATTTAAAGCTAAACAGTGACACCCAGTGGCTGACATGCGCATCTACTCTAAACCTTTTATGTCCTATTTGAATTATTTGAATAATGTATGACTTCCACCGTTTTTGGCCACAGTTAAAAGTATGGACTATTTTGAGAATCAAGCTTGTATTATAAGGTATAATATTGACATTTGTTTCAACCTAAATGAACATTACTAAGCAGCCTCTACCTTGGTCAAAACATTACAGACATTTGACTCCTGTCTCCTGCCATTCAGGATGAATATGCCAAATGTGCTTTTTGCTAATTAGTCTCATTATAAATTCCACTGAAATATAACTATCTTGTCTATTAAGAATTAACCTTGCATCGGCAATTCCGTTGAACATTCTACAGTATAATCTGACCAAAAAGTGGAATATTTATATGCAGACCATAACAGCAAGGAGAGGTGAAGGTCACGCACTAATAATAATGGAGGAGATAATAAAAGGCCACCTGTGAGTTTTAATTGGTGCAGCAAGGAAACTTGAATAAGTACACCTCCACAGTCAAATGAGTGCCTATCTCTGAGCGTTTTAATATAATATATATAATATAATATAATGAAATGTTTGGTTGTAGTTCGCATTGGTAAAGTGGAGGGTGTTTGTAATATCATTTAACTTTTTGAAAGGTTTGTTTGGAGTAAAAGTAATTTTGCATTTCCTAAAAAGAACACCATACCAACAGTAAAATATGGTGGTGGTAGTGTGATGGTCTGGGAGTGTTTTGCTGATTCAAGACCTGGAAGATTTGCTGTGATAAATGTAACCATGAATTATACTATCTACTAAAATTCCAGTTTAAGGAGAATGTCCAGCCATCTGTTGAAAACCAACTTGGGTTCTGCAGCAGGACAATGATCCAAAACACACAGGAAGTCTACCTTTAAATGCTTATAACGAAAAACTAAATGAAGACGTTGAAGTGGTCTAGTTAAAGTCCTCACCAATATCCTACTGAGATGTTATGGCATGACCTTAAAAATGTTGTTCATGCTAGAAAATCCTCCAATGTGACTGAATTACAACAATTCTGCAAAGATGAGTGGGCCAAAATTCCTCCACAGTGCTGTAAGAGACTAATTGCAAGTTATTGCAAATGCTTGACTGCAGTTTTTGCTGCTTAGGGTAGCCCAGCCAATTATTAGGTTTAGGGGGCAATCACTTTTTCACACATAGTTTGGAATTTTACCCCCTTAATAATAAAAAGTATCATTTAAAAACTGAATTTTATTAAATTTCGAATCATTTACTAAATATGTTTGATGATGGTAAACACTTTTCCTCACCACTATACGTCAGACATTTATTTTACATGTGTACCTAATGTGGTGACCAGTCAATGTAAATATTGTCGCCTTGTAGGTCCCTGCTGTGACGCTAGAGGGCAGCATTGCATTTAACAGATAGGCGCCACTCTTTAGCGTGAACATGAATACAGTTGTCACTATTATCTGAATATGGGTCAAATTTTAGTGACTACAAATGCTTGTTTTAATCTCAGTAATTATAATTTAATAGTGTGTCACGTATACGAAAAAAATGGATTCTGGTTTTATGATGTATCAATAACACCACGTTAGTTTTTCTTGCAGTCAAACATTACTGGTTAGCTAAACGTGTGCTATACGTGGGGATGCACAAAAATATTATGCACGGTGCATCTTGCACGCTTTCCGAGCTTTCCCCCAACCCGGTTGTTATTATTATTATTATTATTATTATTATAATAACTGACTCTGTTTGATTATGTCAGAATATGCTTGCATTTACGCGCTCTGACTGTGACGTCACAGATGTGTCTCTGCTTCTCCTTGTTTCCACGCCACGCCGTCCACAGTCGCTACAGCCAAGCCAGCCAGCCAGCCAGCCAGCATCAGTACCAACATCCCTTCCGCACGCCCTCCTCCTTCCTCCGCCTCCTCCTCCTCCTCCTCCTCCTCCTCCCGGGGCCACCGGTGAAGGAGGCTTGTGCCGTGGGCTTTGGCTGGCAGTCTAGCCCGCTGCATGGCTGTGGATTAGCTGTATGCTCACATCGACAAGGGATAGGAGCCAGCGCCTGAGTGCGCTTATTTGCAGCCATGGCTGAAGGCGGAGAAGGAGAGGATGAGATCCAGTTCCTCAGAACTGTGAGTACACTATACTGCCTTGCTGCTCGGCGTACTTCTCATTGTCATCATCGTTATCATCAATTATCCCATGCAAAGGGGGTTGGGGGTTGTCTATCAACTGTTTATCATTTAAAATGTTTTTTTTTTTCTCACAACATTTGACAACCAGAGTGAGCCTTGTGCTCATCTTCAAGGTGGTCATCATCTCAGTTATTCCATCACTATGCAGGATTTGTATTATTTGTATTAAGAAGTTGAGTCCATCACTTTATTAATGGCACTTTTTTTGTTGCAAAACTGTCTGATTAGTGAAATGATGCACAAAGGCACAAAGGAATATACACATTATACACTCATTATGCACTCACACACATTCACAACATGTTGTGTAACTGACGTACACATGTACACATTAGTGACATCTAATTAAAATAACATATATTTGCACTGCACTGCATCACTTTTTATGTCTTTTTAATGTTTTTGTTTATTTAACAAGGATTTTGCAGTGTGTTTGATATGATTCGGTAACGGGACAAACCATTATTACCGACGCCTCTCAGTACTCTCTGCACACACACACACACACACGTCAATTAAATACAAAGATGTCTTTATATTATGCAGGTGTTCCTAATGTTATGGCCAGTGAGTGAGAGAGAGAGCAGACAGTTGCCCCCAGGCTTGCTTTGTGCAGCAATAGCAAACGTCTACAATGCATAGAATAGACATTGTTGATACTCACGGTTATACTGTAATAATTAAGAGTAATTAAGATGGAAAAAGAGGGTCCTGTGTAATGTGTGACACCGACTGTGATGGTGGTGGTGATGCTGTATAGATTCTGATATAACGGTACAAAGAAGTCATGTCTGAAAGGATAAAAATACGGCCCAACTCAGTGGGAGGCTCTCCTAAATGTGGTGTTGATATTTAAAATAATAAGCGTATTGTTTCTGAATTGAGAGGCTTTAATTGAAATGTTATTTTTTTTTTTTTACATTTTCTCATGTTGTACCTAACAAACAACTGTCAAAATGTCAACAGGCATCCGAGACGCCCATAGCACAGCCTTTAGGCATGAACCATGTACGTAAGTGATGGATTCTTCAATGTGTAGTCTTTGCACTTCTTCCCTTCTCCTCCTCCTCCTCCTCCAAGAACAGTGCTGATCTTTTTCTCTCGCTCGCTGACATCTGATACCCCCCCCACCAACCCCCTCTGCTCATTTGTCCTCATAGCCGCTCAACCTTTTAACCGCAGTGCATAGAGGTCACCACATCAGCATGCCTCCTGCTCCTAAAAGAAGCTGACATTTCAGCGACACTATTCGTTATTTTCCGAAAAAACATCAACAACAATCACTCAGAATTATAACATTTTTAATTTTTTTTTAGGCTAGCCTATTTTTGGATTTGGTAATTTTAGGTCAGTGAATGAGCTTGGTGGAAAATGCGTGTGTGTGCGTTGAATGCAAATGTGGTGCTGCGTGGTGCAGTCAGGCTGCACCAGACGTGCAACAGCAAAACATAGTGCAGAAATTATTCATCAGTGCTAGCAAAGCTTGGTTGAACGCACACACACACACACATTACTATCATGTATGTAGCCGAGGTACTCAATGCAGAGTACATGACTTAAGTCATTCCTGCAGAAAGAAATGCTCAACTTGGATACATGTACGCCGATACCGAGTCACGTTCAGTAGACTGTACATAAATACGGTAGCATCGGTGCCATTGCTTTGTGTGGCGTCTGTATGTAACATCTATATGTTTTTTTTCCTGCTGGCATCCAAATGTGGCCTTTTATTGGAGTCAAAGCGCTTGATAAAGCAGTTTGCAAACTGCCTCTCTCTAACAACAGAAAGTAATTTCCCTGGAGTGGTATCTGAAATGATCCCTGTCGGACTGCTGCCTATAAAGGCAACTCCGTGGGAGGAAAAAGGAAGAGAAGCAAGGGAATGCCTGAAGATGACACGGTTGTGGGTAATTTGGTGTTGACAGGAAGGGGGTAGCGCTGAGCCGGGAGACCTGGAGAAACACTTCCTTCAAACTACTGTTTAACGTCAGGGGGATGCTTAGAAAGCAGCACATTCCACAGGAAGACATAGACATAGACATAGACATTGCCAACGAAATGTCGTTGCTTGGCTCCCGTGTAATAATAAATAATAAATAATAAATAATAAATAATAAATAATAAATAATAAATAATAAATAATAAATAATAAATAATAAATAATAAATAATAAATAATAAATAATAAATAATAAATAATAAATAATAAATAATAAATAATAAATAATAAATTATAAATTATAAATTATAATGTGGAGAATAATGCCAACAATAAATGAAATGTTGTTGCCTGGCTCCTGTGTAATATTAAATGTTAATGTTAATGTTAATGTTAATGTTAATGTTAATGTTAAATAAATAAAAACTAATAAATAATAATGTGGAGAATAATGTCAATAATAAACAAAATGTCATTGCCCGGCTCCCGTGTAATATTAAATATTAAATATTAAATATATAAAAACTAATAAATAATAATGTGGAGAATAATGTCAATAATAAACAAAATGTTGTTGCCCGACTCCCGTGTAATATTTAATATTTAATATTTAATATTTAATATTTAATATTTAATATTTAATATTTAATATTTAATATTTAATATTTAATATTTAATATTTAATATTTAATATTTAAAAACTAATGTCGTTGCCCGGCTCCCGTGTAATATTAAATATTAAATATTAAATATTAAATATTAAATATTAAATATTAAATATTAAATATTAAATATTAAATATTAAATATTAAATATTAAATATTAAATATTAAATATTAAATATTAAATATTAAATATTAAATATTAAATAATAAATATTAAATAATAAATAATAAATAATAATGTGGAGAATAAATAGATTACATCAAATATGAACAATGTACAGCGTAAACAGTAATTTGTACAAATAATTTAAATAATTTAGAACAAATAACAATAATTCAAAGTTTTGGTTGTGCGTGTGGGCAGGTAGGGGTAGGGTTAGGGTTAGGTAGAGGGGCTTATTTGGCATTGAGCAGTCTGATTAGCTGTCTCTAAACCCGGTTGTTCTACAGCGCATGCTGCCGAGCCTTCTCCCCGACGCCGGGCGAGAAAACAGTCCATGCTGGGGGTGTGTGGGGTCAGAGTAGATCCGACGGGCTCTTGATAACCTGTATACATCCTGGTCGAGAATTGGAGATGCCCTATGATGCACCAGCAGTGGCTTTGGTAATGAGCACTGAATCATTTGAATCATCTCACGGTCACATGAATCAGGCTGCTCATTAGCCGCGAGTAGTTCTGTAAATGAATTGGTAGCTCACTGTGTGTTGTGTCATTAGAATGGACACAGCAGGGAGGAAAGGAGGGTTTCAGAAGGGCCTGCGGTGTCATGATCAGCGCACAAACAAGCGCTCCATTGCGAGGACCCCTGCGGGGCAAATATAACATTTTGGCAACTTATTATCAATTTGAGTGGGTGGAGCAACTTTGAAAAGGCCAGACTGGCTCTGCCACTAATGTGCTGTGACAGCGCTTGGTTTGTTTATGTGAAGGCGCTGGTCTTAACTTTGTATAAAGAAGAAAAAAAAAAAGTTCCAGAGCTATATATTTCTTCACCCTGCCATGCTTCTGCTTCCTCTCTTACCGACAGTGCCATTTGCTTTGAATGATGCTTTTTTTATCGCAGTTATTTCCCTGTTTTCACCCCAAAATCCTGAATCCGTCTTCTTAAACCCAACTTTGTCCAATGCCTGCATGTTTTTTGCCATGACTTATTATGTCTCTTTGTTTACTGAAATAAACTGACCGGTGTTGATTGACGCATTTTAATGCAGTATATCCCATGTGGAACAATTTTGTTCAAAAGTAAATGATAAATATGGCTTACTCGCTTACTCGTCTTCAGGGTAGGGGTGTGTATTGGTAAGAATCTGGCGATACGATACTAATAACAATGCAGATTAGACTTAGACTTAGACTTGGACTTAGACTTAGACTTAGACTTAGACTTAGACTTAGACTTAGACTTAGACTTAGACTTAGACTTAGACTTAGACTTTCTTTATTGTCATTGCACAATAACACAGCAGTGAAATTGCCAACGAAATGTCAGACAAATAATTCAAGGAAAATTATAAGCATAAAATAGTGTGTGTGGGCTGCACGGTGGTCGAGTGGTTAGCATGCAGACCTCACAGCTAGGCGACTCGGGTTCAATTCCACCCTCGGCCATCTTCTGTGTGGAGTTTGCATGTTCTCCCCGTGCATGCGTGGGTTTTCTCCGGGTACTCCGGTTTCCTCCCACATTCCAAAAACATGCTAGGTTAATTAGCGACTTCAAATTGTCCATAGGTATGAATGTGAGTGTGAATGGTCGTTTGTCTATATGTGCCCTGTGATTGGCTGGCCACCAGTCCAGGGTGTACGCCGACGAGTAACAGCCATGAGTGACAGCCTCGAACGGCAGTTATTCATGCAGTTTAATGTGTAATTGCTAAATATAACTTTTAGTAATACATGCTAGCTACGAACTATGAACTTGACCAGTAAATTCTGACAAAACTGCTGCATCCACAATGATCTCTTTCGGTGGTCACCATTATTTACAAGTTTAGTTATCGCCTCCCGTGACATCTAAACGGTGTCCATTGCTCCTCTGCGAAGAATAATACCTTTCCGGAGCACTCTCTAGTGTACAGTACATAAGCTTGTAGCTCTGCATAATGCATTTGCAATACAATCTAATATACCTTTGATGTTTACATGTAATATCACCTGTGTGTGTTTAAATGTGTTGTCATAAAATCGAGCTGCCTTCTATGGTTCCCGGTGAAGATGTTATCTAATGATTGAAATGTTGATGTGTCAGACCCTGTGAGTGAGGCGCTTGTATATATTATGTTATATTATGTTATGTTATGTTATGTTATGTTAGCGCAGACGTAACCAAGTGCTTTACAATGTAGATGTAGGGTAAGATCTAATATACTCCTACGATAAAAAATAAAACATAAAACATAAAATATAGTGCTTTGACATATAACAAAAGCAAGATTATCTAGTTGTCTGTTGAGTATGATTGTCTCTCACTTACGAAGGCACTATTTCTGAATTGGTTCCATGTCAGATGTTACACTGAGTTGCTATTAAAGGGGACCTATTATTCTTTTTCCACTTTTCTGACCAATAAATGTAGTTAGAAATTCGTATTCTTGTGTTAAATGATTTTTACCTGAACATTTTCAGGTAATGGCTCCCGTGTAATAATAAATAATAAAAAATTAATAATAAATAAAAAAAATAAAAAAATACATAAAAAACAAAAAATTAAAAATGATAAATAATAATGTGGAGAATAATGTCAATAATAAACGAAATGTCATTGCCTGGCTCCCGTGTAATAATAAATAATAAATAATAAATAATAAATAATAAATAATAAATAATAAATAATAAATAATAAATAATAAATAATAAATAATAAATAATAAATAATAAATAATAAATAATAAATAATGAGGTTAGCGTATTTGGAAGTGAGCCCTGAAAAAGGTTTGGAATGACTCAAAACGCTTGATTTCAAAAGGCGTGGTTAAAATTGGCCCTTTGTGATGTCACAGAGTGGCGGACTTCATTATATGGTTCTTAGTAAGGAAGCACTGTGGGCGTGGGACCAATCACAGTGGAGTGGGCGTGCCCAGACGTGGGCTGTAGGTGGAATAAATGAAAACAGTTTTTGGCAGGAAGCACAAATCAAAAGAAATACAGCTGGATTAATATTAATATTAATATTAATATTAATATTAATATTAATATATGTCTTTATTCGTCCCTCAGTGGGGAAATTTGCATTGTACAGCAGCAAGAGTACAGAATCAGTTAAGCAGTACAAAAATACACAATATAGAAAAATAAACAATATAAACAACCCAAGTATTAACAAAATCAACAGTTTTTCCCAGAGTTACATACAATACAGTATGTAAATAATATGAAACGAGATGAGATATATGACCAGTCTATACACTGAGATCTTGCTAGTGAGTTAATATGAGGCATTATGGAAATACTTCACATAGAATAAGTGCAGATACTGGATAATCTAAAAAAAAAAAATCTAAAAAGTTTTCTGTGCAGGTTATTGTGTGTAGCTGCTCTATAGGAGACTACAACTCAATACAAAGGGTCCAAAAATGAGCATAATAGGTCCCCTTTAAATAAATACATAAATCCCTTGCGTTTTGGCATAATTAATGTGACTGATGTGATGCTCACAAATAAGACGTAATAAGTTTAATTACAAATTCATATTTTTAAACCACCTCGAAATGCTTAGCCGTCAATATTGATCAAATCCATGCAGATGAATATACACTTCCAAGCACACATAAATATCAATTTCATCATATCATATTTCGCATTTTGCATCACCTGTGACAAATAGTAGCGATTGTTGTGATAGTGCTGTTACGCAGAAGCGGGTTTCTTCTATTGCATGATGAAGTCTCATATAAAAAAAAGCAGGCCTGTGATGTCGAGGGAGCGGATCTAGGGAGGGGGCAGGCCCAAACACAAGCCCGTGTAAAGCTGCTGTAATGAGCTATTGATCGTGCCACCAAATGAAGAAATTTCCGCAGTTGTGTCAATGGCGTGCAGTAAGCAGGCCTGATTGATCTTGTGTGTCAGGGTGTGAATATTTAACAAGGCTCTGAAGGAAGCTGCCCTCTGTGGGCTACCTTGTTGTTGTTGTTTGTGTCTTTGGGTTGTACGTCGGTTGCACCGTGTGTGCTCGTTACTTGCCACGGGGATGCTCTTTATTCGATGCACACAAGATACTGCGATATGCAAATGTATGATATGTATATGTATGATAATGTAGATACTGTAAGACTACCTCAAATCTTCGGCCGATATTACAGTTACTTTTCACAAGTGATTCAAGCCATGTATTGATTTACTCAATGAAATAATACAGCCAATTCAAAATAATAAGCTTGACAGCAATTACAGTAATTGAGCAAAATACTGTGTAATGCAGATTTGTGGATTAAATGAAAAAACTTGTTTCAGCACAACCTGTTAATTCCACAAGTGAAGTCACATAATTAAACACTGCAAAAAAGGACCAATACTGCAATATGCAATACAAGTTGGGTATTACATTTCCTCATAATATTACAAGTTTATTCTCACAAAATTGTGACTTTTTCTTGGAAGAATATTACTTTTTCTCTTAATATTTTGACAGCTGTTTTACCTTTTTTGCTGTTGTATTTTTCATTTGATGATGACTTTATTCACATAATATTTTTACTTTATTCATATAACATTTTCAACTTTTCCTGCAACCTTATTTTCCAAAAAATTACAGCTTTATTTATTGTTTTTTTGTTTACCTCCGCCAAGCATTCATATATAAACATCATAAACACTATAATGCAAGCTGTTAGCATGCTGATATTAACATAGTAGCATTTTTTTCATAGGTCGACACAATTATGTTAGCATGCTAACATAATTACCCTATAATTTTTTTGCATTTGTGGAGTTATGCGCTTATACAAATACTACACACGCAAATAAGACCAAAATTACAGCTTTATTTATTGTTTTTTTGTTTACCTCCGCCAAGCATTCGTATATAAACACCATAATGCAAGCTGTTAGCATGCTAATGTTAGCACGTTAGCATTACTAGCATGCTAATATTAACATAGTAGCATTTTTCATAGGTCGACACAATTATGTTAGCATGCTAACGTAATTACCCTATAATTTTTTAGCATTTGTGGAGTTATGCGCTTATACAAATACTACACACGCAAATAAGACCAAAATTACAGCTTTATTTATTGTTTTTTTGTTTACCTCCGCCAAGCATTCGTATATAAACACCATAATGCAAGCTGTTAGCATGCTAATGTTAGCACGTTAGCATTACTAGCATGCTAATATTAACATAGTAGCATTTTTCATAGGTCGACACAATTATGTTAGCATGCTAACGTAATTACCCTATAATTTTTTTGCATTTGTGGAGTTATGCGCTTATACAAATACTACACACGCAAATAAGACCAAAATTACAGCTTTATTTATTGTTTTTTTGTTTACCTCCGCCAAGCATTCGTATATAAACACCATAATGCAAGCTGTTAGCATGCTAATGTTAGCACGTTAGCATTACTAGCATGCTAATATTAACATAGTAGCATTTTTCATAGGTCGACACAATTATGTTAGCATGCTAACATAATTACCCTATAATTTTTTAGCATTTGTGGAGTTATGCGCTTATACAAATACTCCACACGCAAATAAGACCAAAATTACAGCTTTATTTATTGTTTTTTTGTTTACCTCCGCAAAGCATTCGTATATAAACACCATAATGCAAGCTGTTAGCATGCTAATGTTAGCACGTTAGCATTACTAGCATGCTAATATTAACATAGTAGCATTTTTCATAGGTCGACACAATTATGTTAGCATGCTAACGTAATTACCCTATAATTTTTTAGCATTTGTGGAGTTATGTGCTTATACAAATACTACACACGCAAATAAGACCAAAATTACAGCTTTATTTATTGTTTTTTGTTTACCTCCGCCAAGCATTCGTATATAAACACCATAATGCAAGCTGTTAGCATGCTAATGTTAGCACGTTAGCATTACTAGCATGCTAATATTAACATAGTAGCATTTTTCATAGGTCGACACAATTATGTTAGCATGCTAACGTAATTACCCTATAATTTTTTAGCATTTGTGGAGTTATGCGCTTATACAAATACTACACACGCAAATAAGACCAATATTGCAATATGCAATACAAGTTGGGTATTAAATTTCCTCATAATATGACAAGTTTATTCTCACAAAAGCTTTATTTATTGTTTTTTTGTTACCTCCGCCAAGCATTCGTATATGAACACCATAATGCAAGCTGTTAGCATGCTAATGTTAGCACGTTAGCATTAAAAAAATAAAAAGTAAGATATTTGAGAATAATGGAATGTTTTATCAGAGCTTTTCTTGTAGAAAATTGGAACCAAAGCGAAGTTTTAAAATTTTTTTGGTTTTTAATAAATGCATTTTTTTTTGTTTTGTTTTGTTTTTTTGGAAAACCTGATGCGGCCCAGTCTCACCCAAACCCGAGCTCCGGTGGCCCCCAAGTAAATTGAATTTGAGACCCCTGCTGTAAAGCCTAATTATTTATTAGAATACAGGAAAAGTGTCTTTCTCTCTCTCTCTCTCTCTCTCCCAAGGAAGAGCAAGCGACAGCCGGGTTACCACAGAAACAATGTCAGTGTGTCACACATTATTCATTGAAAATCTTCCTTCTTTTGGCTGCGCTTGTGAATCATTTCCACTGCACGCATTGCTTCTGCTATCTGCCTGTAATGATGTCCAATGTTCTTTCTCCCCGCTGTGCCCTGAGTAAGCCATTTAGAGGAGTGTTAACTGCAGCAATCTGGTGCTGTTAAGCTTACTTTGCCCTCCCTCTTAGGAGAAGGTTGAGTTGTTCTCCAGGCTAGAGACAGCTCTCCAAAATGTAATTCCTATCTCTATGCTCCGAGCAAGTGTTTCGGAATGGACTAAACAGGGGGTGCTGAATTGAGTCATTTGCATGATCGTCACAGCACAGTTGTACCCGAGCGCTACGATTCTCGATTCTACCTCCGTCACCCACAAAAGTCTTTTTCCTCCTGGAGGCAGGTGACAAAGTCCTGGCCTTTTTTTTTTCCGATATTGGCAATGAGGTGGCCTTTTCTCACCTCATAAAAGATTCATTCCTCTGTAACAAACCTCTGCATTACACTACACCATGCAGCACACAAGATATCACTTATCGTTTTCTTCTCTGGCTGCTGAGTGTGTTCTAATAATATAAAATTATTCTGCTAAGTCAGCAAGTAGGAGAGAAGATTCACAAATTCCTTTCTTTCCAGGAGCAGTTCCTGCGAAATTGTTGTATTGCATTTTTATTTTCTGTCTGTAATTCCGTTTGTGGTGCAGAAAGTGTCAGGTTCCGGTTTTTGAGGGCTTTGTGATGTGATGCGACCCCAGGATGCAGAGAGCAGGACCAAAAGTGCAGATAAAAATGTATCGTCTTTATCGCTAATGGCAGCAGCGGGATACAACAAAAGCCACAAAAGAAAGAGCACACACCTGAACTAAATAGGGAGTATGAAATTAGAGGCAGGAGCGTAAAACGAGCAGGGATTGAGAAAACGGAAGGGAACAAGAAAGGAAGTACAGTAAAGTCTCATTATATCGATATCGGTTATAACGAATTATTACTTATTACGATACTATTTTCATTTCCCGGGAAATTTCTAGTCTTTTATGATATAATTAGTTCAGTTAGTACGATACCCGGTTATTATGATAATCCGGTTACTACGATGCCCTTTTCATCTCCCGCCAGCCAATTTGGTCTGCTTATATCGATACAAAAGCAGCTTAAATCAATCTTTGCTTAAGGATTTCAATACCAAAAAAGAACACGGCGAACGGCTGCTTGAAATCCTTAAGCAAAGATTGATTTAAGATGCTCGACATTGTTCTATACTATAGAACAATGTCGAGTGCATTATTGCCCACTTTTAATGCAGTTCGGCACAGGATCGGATATATGGATAGTCCGGTTATATCGGTATTTTTTCGAGACTTTACTGTAGTTACAAAAATAAGGGCATGGAAACCGGAACAGAGGCAAAGAAGGAAACTAAAAGAGCTGTCATGACGGGGTAAAGCCCAATCGTGGCAGAAAGTTTAATTCCAAACGGAGACCCACGTGGAGATGGTGAAGTTATTTTTTTTTCCTCTTCCACCCCTCCACTGGGACGTAAGTGGCTGCAGGTAGCAAGGGCTGGCCGCTGCTCGTATCGGCTATTTTCCCTTTGTGGCGCTGGTCTTGTGTCTATGTGTGTGAACAATATTTTTACTTGTATGCCGAGGTTTTTTTTAACAGTCCCACACTGTACTCCTTCATTTAAGAGTCTAGTTTGGAGTTGTTGGTTTTTTTCCCTCCCCTCTCCTAGTGTTGTCCCTCCTTCTTCCCCCCCGGATTCAATTGTTCCCACTGGTTTTTGTCCGATATAAGCGAAATCCGTTATATGCGTATACCGGAAAATGTCCGTTTTACGCATATATCGGATTTTATCCGTTATAAAAAGGCACTTCCTTGACTATGTTTCCAATGTACCTGGACTGGGCAATGAAAAGAGACGTAAGGTAATGAGAATTTAACTTTATTGGACTCTGAGCATAACAAATTGTTAATTAAGCTAGGCCCTGTTACGCCCGTCAGGCCTACGTTATTTCCAATAGTGAGGTTAAGATCTCATTCACTGCTGTGCTAGTATTATTGACGTCACTCACTTTTATATTTGTCCTAAATCTGGAGCCAGGAGAAAGACACGATGCGGCCATCCGATATATGCGAGGGAAATTGGAACAGCACTGGAGATTTTGTCCGAAATAGGCGGAATCCGTTATAAAAAATCCAATATATGCAATGAATTTTTTTTGGAAATGCATTACAGAAAAATTGGTTCTTTTTTTATCTGTCCGTTGTAAGCGAATTTCCGATATATCCGAGGTTTACTGTACTTCCATTTCGGAAGCACCTCTTCCGGATGACAGGTACAGGTTGATGATTTGACACAATACCAATTGTTACAAAAATGTTTTCCACCTGTCTTCAGCGGGCCGCACCGATCCCCCGTTCAAAAGACTCTCAGCTGCACTTTAAAGACGACGCATGAACTGTTAAGCCCGTGTATATCATCCTGAAGCAAACAGAGCTTGACATAACAGCGTCTCAGCTGTAGATCAGCGTTGGCCCTCTTCTGCAGGGACAGCTGCATTGATACATGGATGAACATAGGGGGAGGAGGGGGGTCACAGTCACTGCAGGCTTTAAATGGCCGTTCATAGAAAATATGGCAAGTTTGGAAGAAGAAGTGTTTCCGTCATGCCTCATTAACAGTCGGCCTAAGCAAGACAATATGTGAGCGATTCATCCTTTAACATTCAAGCATGCAAGATGGATGCAATGTGGAGGACTCGGGACTGCACAGCGATTGGTTGCTGGCCTTGGGCTCGAGCCTGGCTCGTCTTTGTGGGCTTTTGGGGAGCCATTGTGGTGATGTTGGTGTTTTGGGTTGCTGGGGGGATTTGGTGTGTTGAAGGTCAATGTTTTATTTAAGTGCGATTAGCGCATAAGACCCTGTCTCTCGCCTGCAGTCAACTGGGATAGGCTCTAGCATACCCATGACCCTAATGGATAAATGGATGGGTGGATGAATGATTATAGTAGTACAATAATATATCATAGTTAATGTTTTATTATTATCATTATCTTCATTGTTTTCCCTCAATGAAGTCATAACGAGATATCACTTCAAAATGTAAACATTGAGATAATGTTTTTAAATGAACCTGTTTCACCCAATTGGATTTTAGTCATTTATGATTTGTTATAATAAACAACAAATTGTAATAAATAATAAAAAATAAGGGCTGCACGGCGGTCAAGTGGTTAGCGCGCAGATCTCACAGCTAGGAGACCAGGGTTCAATTCCACCCTCGGCCATCTCTGTGTGGAGTTTGCATGTTCTCCCCGTGCATGCGTGGGTTTTCTCCGGGTACTCCGGTTTCCTCCCACATTCCAAAAACATGCTAGGTTAATTAGCGACTCCAAATTGTCCATAGGTATGAATGTGAGTGTGAATGGTTGTTTGTCTATATGTGCCCTGTGATTGGCTGGCCACCAGTCCAGGGTGTACCCCGATTAAAATGGATATTGGCTGCATAGCAGATGAGTGTTTAGCGACCCGAGTTCGATTCCGGCCTCGGCATGTTCTCCCCGTGCATGCGTGAGTTTTCTGCGGGTACTCCGGTTTCCTCCCACATTCCAAAAACATGCTAGGTTAATTGGCGACTCCAAATTGTCCATAGGTATGAATGTGAGTGTGAATGGTTGTTTGTCTATATGTGCCCTGTGATTGGCTGGCAACCAGTCCAGGGTGTACCCCGCCTCTAGCCCGAAGACAGATGGAATAGGCTCCAGCACCAACCGCGACACCTCGTGAGGAAAAGTGGTAGAAAATGAATGGATGAATGAATGAATGTGGAATGTGTGGACATGTAATCCCAATTGTGAGCTAAGCTGGACTTAAAGTTAAGATAAAGTTCCTGATTTGAAAGGCTATTGATTGATCTATATTGATAGATATTGTTTCTATACCCAAAATGGCTCTCTCTCAATATTTTCCAATATGTTGAAAACTGGAGTACTTTCTCCTTTCGGGAAAATCCAGGATTTGTTCTGTGGACACAGTGCCCCTAACTGCTCTCCCGTTGGGCTTCCAAGAAGCCCTTTCACTCCAAAATACAACACATTTTACAAAAAGCCTCAATTCCCTTGATAAATGATTGAAAGAGAAGCAGGGGGAAGGTTGCTTGTTCCTTTGTCACCTGCTGCAAACCCTTAGGAAAAAAACGCTGTCACATGTTGTTATGTAGTGTAGAGAAAAATACAATACCCCCCAAATCATCTCCCATAGTTATTCAAATATCTCATTGCAGAGTGGAGGCCTTTTACAGAGCTATTCATTCCCATGTTGTTCCCTTTTCACTTCAGTAGACAGGAGGTGTAAACCAACGAGGTGATGAAAATGCTTACCTGTCACATTTAAGCTACCACTGTGGAGGAGAAGCAGTGCTGTGAGGTGCAGTGAACCTCTTAATAGCCTTAACTCCTGCAACGCTTTGGTACGGAAACATGCAGATACCTCCACACCGGGGAGGGCTTTATCTTCTTGCAGGGTTCACTTCAGGTGTTCTTTTATAAGCTCTCCCCTCAGATAACTTGCAGCCACATTCACTCTTAATAGATGAATGCTTCCATTCATTCATTCATTTTCTAACGCTTATCCTCATGAGGGTTGTGGGGGGTGCTGGAGCCTATCCCAGCTATCCCGCCAGCCAATCACAGGGCACATATAGACAAACAACCATTCACACTCACATTCATACCTATGGACAATTTGGAGTCGCTAATTAACCTAGCATGTTTTTGGAATGTGGGAGGAAACCGGAGTACCCGGAGAAAACCCACGCATGCACGGGGAGAACATGTAAATTCCACACAGACATAACCGAGGGTGGAATTGAACCCTGGTCTCCTAGCTGTGAGGTCTGCGCGCTAACCACTCGCCCGCCGTGCAGCCCGGGAAACAATATCAATTCAATTAATCTGATTTTATGCCATAATTGTGTCCCACAAATGATTGCTTGTAAATTATATTCATTCATTTTCTACCGCTTATCCTCACAAGGGTCGCGGGGGTGTTGGAGTCTATCCCAGCTGTCTTTGAGAGGCGTGGTACACCCTGGACTGGTCGCCAACCAATCACAGGGCACATACAGACAAACAACCATTCACACTCACATTCATACCTATGGACAATTTGGAGTCGCCAATTAACCTAGCATGTTTTTGGAATGTGGGAGGAAACCGGAGTACGCGGAGAAAACCCACGCATGCACAGGGAGAACATGTAAACTCCACACCGAGATAACCGAGGGTGGAATTGAACCCTGGTCTCCTCGCTGTGAGGTCTGCACGCTAACCGCTCGACTGCTGTGCAGCCCGGGAAACAATATCAATCCAATTAATGTGATTTTATGCCATAATTGTGTCCCACAAATGATTGCTTGTAAATTATATTATTGTCAACATTATTTTGAGACATGTTTTTTTCATTAATGTAATGATAATACATGGCAGAAAAATGCAAGTACACATTTAAATAAGATAAACAAACAACATCATAACAGAAATTAAAATAAAAATAAAATTGACTCGGCAGCACGGCAGTCGAGTGGTTAGCGCGCAGATAGCGTACCATCATACCAAACCCCCATGGTGTCACCATTATCAGAGTATGTTCTCCCTTCTAGCAGCATCTTTAGACGTTCTTCTAGGCATCCTTCCTATAGCATATACACACACACTGAGGGACTATGTGTGAGAGGATACAAAACAGCGTGTGGTAGGAGAAACTGCTGCCCGGCTGTATTTTGTACCTCAGCTGTAGCAATCTGTCGAGTACAAAGTGTCGGCGTGTGAGTCAGCCTGTGTACAGTGTTGACTGGCAGCGGGCCCTCTGTAAACTCTTATTAGCCAAAACATTGGACAATCGTGTCACACGGGCACCAAGGCTAGCGGACTGGACTGGACTGTATCAAAGCAGGAGCCTAATTGATTTATAAGGATATTGATCCCGGATTCTAAAAGTAAATGTAACCAAAGGTCATTTGTGCTCGAAGTGTTGTCATTTTCAATCGTCTTTACGAGGATAAAATAAACAAATAAAGAAAGAATTACTGTCATGGTTGGGATGTGGAGGCAAGGAATGGTGGACTCAAGTGCAGGGTAGCAATAAGGCAACAGTGGAACCGGTCTTGGGGGGGGGGGGGGGGGGGCTGTCCTGTCTGTGTGGGGTGGGGCTTGCTGGGTGGTGGGAAGCAGTTCCCCACCCTTCATACAAATAGAGTGACAAATACACATTCACACACTTTTGCGCGTATATAGGCAAATACATATATGACCACTCCCACATACGTATACATGTATATATATATATATGTATGTATGTATGTATGTATGTATGTATGTATGTATGTATGTATGTATGTATGTATGTATGTATATGTATGTATGTATGTATGTATGTATGTATGTATGTATGTATGTATGTATATGTATGTATGTATGTATATATATATATATATGTATATATGTATGTATGTATATGTATGTATGTATATATATATGTATGTACGTATGTATGTATATATGTATGTATATATATATGTATGTATGTATATATATGTATGTATATATGTATGTATGTATATATGTATGTATGTATGTATATATGTATGTATGTATATATATGTATGTATATATGTATGTATGTATATATGTATGTATGTATATATGTATGTATGTATGTATATATGTATGTATGTATATATGTATGTATGTATATATGTATGTATGTATGTATGTATGTATGTATGTATGTATGTATGTATGTATGTATGTAGTATGTATGTATGTATGTATGTATGTATGTATGTATGTATGTATGTATATGTATGTATGTATATGTATGTATATGTATATATGTATGTATGTATATGTATGTATGTGTATATATGTATGTATGTATATATATGTATGTATGTATATATGTATGCATGTATATATGTATATATATATTCATATTTATTTGCATGTTGGACACACTTACATGAAACTTTTTACTGCAAAAAAAATCCAAATCTACATGGTCCTGTATGGATGGATCATGGATTATGAATGATTATGATTATGATTTCTGGTCAAATTGAGACGAGCCTTGATGTTCTTTTTGTTCAGCAGTGGTTTTCGACATCAAGCTCTGCCATACAGGCCGTTTGGCCGGTGGAGTCATGAACATAGACCTTAACTGAGGCAAATTAGGGGTGCAGTTCTTTGGACGCTGTTGTGGGGTCTTTTGTGACCTCTTGGATGAGTCGTTTTTGCGCTCTTGGGGTAATTTTGGCTGGCTGGCCGTTCCTGGGAAGGTTCACCACTGTTCCATGTTTTCGCTATTTGTGGATAATAGCTCTCGCTGTGGTTTGCTGGAGTCCAAAAGCTTTGGAAATGGCTTTATAACATTTTCCAGACGGATTGGTCTCAGTTAATCTCAGTTATGTTTTAATAGTGGGGGTCAATAATAAGTTTTTTCACACAGGGCCATGTAGATTTGGATTGTTTCTCTCCCTTAAAGAGGACCTTAACTATGAACCACATAAGGAAGTTGCCCCTCTGTGACATCACAAAGGAACAGTTTTACCATGCCTTTTGAAACGGAACGTTTTGAGCCATCCCAAACTTCTTTCAGGGCTCACTTCTAAATCCGCAAACCTCATTATCTGAAACTTTGGCATGGTTTAACACGAGAATAGAACTTCTAACTACATTTATAGGTCAGAAAAGTGGAAAAAGCATAATAGGTCCCTTTTAGTAATAAAAAAGTTTCATTTCAAAACTGCGTTTTATGTCTATGACTAATATTGAAATTTGTTTGAGGATTTGAAACATGTAAGTATGAAAAACATGCAAAATAAGGAAATTAGGAAGCAGGCCATAGCTCTCGCTGTGGTTTGCTGGAGTCCAAAAGCTTTGGAAAAGCTGGTATTTTCATTATAGTGATGGTGATGTTGGCAATAAGACTACTAACAGTTATTGTTAATGTTAGAATTTTATTTTAACTATTACTTCCAATAAGTATGGCTGCTATACAATGATATATTTATTTATTAATATAGATATAATGCACAGTACCTCACAAAAGGCAGCAGTGCCTTCACACTTCTGCAAATATATTATTATACTGTATATTGTCATGGGACAACACTAAAGAAATGATTCGTTGTGTTCTTTGTTCACGTATGCGTTCCACCGACATCATACGTGTACGCGACTTGACTATGTACGCGTACATACAGGGTCAGAATAATGCATTACTAAATCAACTAAGCTCCACACCGACTTGACTTCAATGCACACTGATGGAGGATTGTGTTTTCCTCAGGCACAAAGAGCCATTACTTGCTTTTAAACGCTGCATCACTTCCATCATCAACAGTGATAATGAATAATTAACTTGCATGCAAATTAGTACAAGGTCAGCCATGGGGGGCATAATTGGTGGACTCTCATTTTGTCATTGTAGAGTTAAAGGCGAGTCCCCATTGGTCAGTAATCACATCACAAGCAGTCGCCGTTGTTAATAGCGACGCAATGGCGATTTTGCCTAATTGGAAAAGAAATTGCTTGCTTGCAGGAGGCCTGTTGTGTTATTGCATCAGGCTACAGCACACGCTAGCTGATGCCATTTTCAAGTTTTGTTATGCATTAAATAAATACTTCTCTATTGTTCCACCAACAACTATAAATGTGTGCTCAGTGTATGAACAACAACAACAACAACAACCTTGAAAATGAGCATGTGTGAAAGCCATTTATTTTTTGAAGTATCAAACTTGTTATATCGAATATAAATCATGGAGTGATGGTGGACTGCGGACTTTCATCTGATCCAGCTATTGTCTGGAGCAGGGGTCTCAAACTCAATTTACTTGGGGGCCACTGGAGCTCGGGTCTGGGTGAGACTGGGCCGCATCAGGTTTTCCAAAACAAAAAACCAAACGCATTTATTAAAAACAAAAAAATTTAAAAAACTTCGCTTTGGTTCCAATTTTCTACAAGAAAAGCTCTGATAAAACATTCCACGGTTCTCAAATATCTTACTTTTTATTTTTCTACACAAAATAAGATTAAAAATAAATAAACAAATCAAGAATAAAGAAAATCAATCAATCAGTAATAAATAAATAAATATAATAATAATAATAATAATAAAACAGCAAATAATAAAAACTTAAGAAACCACATATAGTTGGTGGGTAGACAAATTATTTTTTCCAGATTAAAATGAACAAAGCATTATTAGAGCCCTGTAGACATGACAAAACACGACTATAGTCACATTTATACTCTTTTTATTTACAACATATTGCGCAACTGCAGGGTCTTGAGACACATGCTAACTCGCAAACTAGAGAGCTAGCGACCTAAACGGTAGCCTTCAAGTTATTTCCTTTAAACTTAAATAGCCAAAAACTTACCACTTCCACACGGATAGGGAGGATAACTATTACCAGTTATTTAACCTTTAACATGAACATGAATCAAACGTAATAATTTTTTCTGGGTACATGATACCATACAGCATCCATATCAAACTTGCACGAGCCGCACTAACATTAAACTTTCATATCAAGGCGGGGGCCTCAAACTAGTGTCCTGGGGGCCACATTTGGCCCGCGGGCCGCATGTTTGAGACCCCTGGTCTGGAGGGAAGCCTGCAGCAGTACTAATAGTAATAATAGTGAAATTCAGGGCCAAAAAGTTACTGCTCCAGAGTTATGTGTAATAACGCCTCTCTCACTTAGAAGTCACACGTTTCACTCATGCTGCTGTGGGTGACTGTCACAGTTATTTTAAGGATTCGCAGGAATTCCGGGATGTGTGTTGTCAGCTGCTGTGATATGAAGTGAATGGGACTCCACTTTGACAGGGTGTGAGATGGATGGATAAGGAGGAGAAGCTGTTCTACGGCGGTCTTCGGCCCAAGTTAGCCCTCTCAGCGAGTCCGTGTGCTTGTAGAGGAGAGGCCTTACTGTCACTATGCAAAAATCTCCACCAATGTGGTCTTTTCCCTGTGCATCTGAAGAGCGCGATTGGTCGAAAGCAAGAAAATACGACGATGGGAGCGCTCATTGATATGCGTTAGTGTTACTCGCGCAGGTCTCGGAGCTAAATGGATTTTTACACTGTTGTTGCAGTACACACACAATGGAGACAACAGTGTTATAGATTTACATAGAACAAAGGAATAAGGTACGGGTGGGGGGGTTGTAATGGAGCCAAATTCAATCTCAAGGTTTCCTTGGAGACTCAACTAACATCCATCCTTCCATCCTTCCATCCAGCTTGTCCTAAGCCTGACATTGTTTTAGGACAACTTTTTCGAAGTTTATCTGGCATATCTTACCAATTGTGGTTTCAGAGAAAAAGACTATATCTATATCGATATAGCCTTGATGACATCACAGAGAGATTCGCTTACTGAACGAACGATTCTCCAGCTTAGGTACAAAATGAACAAGCGAAGTAAGGAGGCGGGTGAAAGAGAGAAGCGATGAAGAGATTAGCTTACCTCCCTGATGAAACAGATCTCAGGCATCTCTGACTGGCTGAAATCTCATATTTGGATCAATTCTGTTCTTATATGCCGGCCCCCACACCCCCCACCCCCCTCTCTCCCGGCTTTACACCAAACCACTCAAGTGTTGATTTGACATATGCTATTAATTTCAATCTGTATTTGAGTTGAGTTACATTTCCCTATTGATTCGTCAGTCCCCCAGAACAGTCACTTGAATAGTAAAATCAATTCAAGAGAGCAGTGACAAGTGCATTGGATTCTATACACACATACAAAGTGTATACATGTTGTTTTATGGTAATGGTAATGGTTTTATTTCATTTGAACATGCATCAGATTACAATTGAATGCATCACATAATCAGTTCACAGTTCCACATGTCCAAAAGGAGTAGGAAGAAGCAAAGCTTATTAAATCCTACCCCTCCATCTGGTACTTTTATAATCAGTAACTGTTACATTTGTTCACGTCCTGCTTTCCCAATATAATTAAATTTAATTTTATTGTATTTTTTTAATTAATTTTTTTTTTTTTTTACATTTTTTAATGGTTTTATTTCATTTGAAAATGCATCGGATTACAATTGAATGCATCACATAATCAGTTCACAGTTCCACATGTCCAAAAGGAGTAGGAAGAAGCAAAGCTTATTAAATCCTACCCCTCCATCTGGTACTTTTACAATCAGTAACTGTTACATTTGTTCACTTCCTGCTTTCCTAATATAATTTAATTTTATTAAATTGTATTTTTTAAATAATTTTTTTGATTTGTTTAAATTTTTTTTCATTTTTTAAAATGGTTTTATTTCATTTGAAAATGCATCAGATTACAATTGAATGCATCACATAATCAGTTCACAGTTCCACATGTCCAAAAGGAGTAGGAAGAAGCAAAGCTTATTAAATCCTACCCCTCCATCTGGTACTTTTATAATCAGTAACTGTTACATTTGTTCACGTCCTGCTTTCCCAATATAATTAAATTTAATTTTATTGTATTTTTTTAATTAATTTTTTTTTTTTTTTTACATTTTTTAATGGTTTTATTTCATTTGAAAATGCATCGGATTACAATTGAATGCATCACATAATCAGTTCACAGTTCCACATGTCCAAAAGGAGTAGGAAGAAGCAAAGCTTATTAAATCCTACCCCTCCATCTGGTACTTTTACAATCAGTAACTGTTACATTTGTTCACTTCCTGCTTTCCTAATATAATTTAATTTTATTAAATTGTATTTTTTAAATAATTTTTTTGATTTGTTTAAATTTTTTTTCATTTTTTAAAATGGTTTTATTTCATTTGAAAATGCATCAGATTACAATTGAATGCATCACATAATCAGTTCACAATTCCACATGTCCAAAAGGAGTAGGACTGTTAAATTTGTTCACTTCCTGCTTTCATAATACAATTTAACTTTATTTAATTGTATTTTTTAATTAAATGTTTTTTTTTTACATTTTTTTTCCTTTTTTTAATGTTTTTATTTCATTTGAAAATGCATCAGGTTACAATTGAATGCATCACATAATCGGTTCACAGTTCCACATGTGCAAAAGGAGTAGGAAGAAGCAAAGCTTATTAAATCCTACCCCTCCATCTGGTACTTTTACAATCAGTAACTGTTACATTTGTTCACTTCCTGCTTTCCTAATATAATTTTTATTTTATTTCATTGTATTTTATAATTGATTTTTTTTAAATTTTTTAAAATGTTTTAAATTTTTTAAAAATGCAAAAATTGTATTTTTTTAATTAAATTTTTTTTTTTTTTTTTAGATTTTTTTTAATGGTTTTATTTCATTTGAACATGCATCAGATTACAATTGAATGCATCACATAATCAGTTCACAGTTCCACATGTCCAAAAGGAGTAGGAAGAAGCAAAGCTTATTAAATCCTACCCCTGCATCTGGTACTTTTACAATCAGTAACTGTTACATTTGTTCACAAACCTTGTTATCTGAAACGTGGGGGTACAATATTTTAACAACATTTATAGGTCATAAAAGTGGAAAAATCACAATCGGTCCCTTTTAATGATATTTAGTGTGCTCCAAATTTCCTACTCTCTTAATCTCCAACTGAACTGGCACTCATGAGCAGCAACTAAAAAAAAAGTGTGTCATGCACATCATGGCCCTGAGGCTTGTCTTATCGATTTCCATGCAGCTCTTCCAAACACACAATTGTAGAAAAAAATAAAATGTGTATACTGTATGTGCATGTATTCAGATACTTGGAGTAGCTTTCATTTCTCTCTTTCATCATGCTGCACTGTAGCATAGAAGCTTATGGATACTGCTACTTTATTACCACAGCACTCTGCTCTCAGCATATTCCTCACGTTAAATAATGCACCCGGCCATTGTAGAACATGCCCACCAACCACCCCCACCGCCACCCCCCAAGTCCCATAACACCACATATCAGCAGATTTCTGCTTAGTCTGCTATTGTGAAGAATAACTGTTGCCAGTTCAGCATTTATGGTGTTAAACACTATCACGCCATTTATGCAACGCTTGTATCAAATCTTACTATTAGCAACATTTTACAGAAGTAGGGTCCGGATGAGTGGTTAGAGGAATTAAACTGATATGCATATCAATCTGGCGACAACAGCTTAGCAGCAATGGAGGGGAACATGAGCATCCATCCATCTGCATGACTGATACGTATATGACATCATTTCAATATAATATTATTTCAAGCGGGGCTGCACGGCGGTCGAGTGGTTAGCGCACGGATCTCACAGCTAAAAGACCCTAGTTCAATTCCACCCTCGGCCATCTCTGTGTGGAGTTTGCATGTTCTCCCCGTCATTCCCCGTTTCCTCCCACATTCCAAAAACATGCTAGGTTAATTAGCGACTCCAAATTGTCCATAGGTATGAATGTGAGTGTGAATGGTTGTTTGTCTATATGTGCCCTGTGATTGGCTGGCCACCAGTCCAGGTGAAGACAGCTGGGATAGGCTCCAGCAACCCTCGTGAGGATAAGTGGTAGAAGATTAATGAATGTTTTCCTAGAGGGGCTGCATGGTGATCAAGTGGTTGGCGCACAGACCTCACAGCTAAAAGACCCTAGTTCAATTCCACCCTCGGCCATCTCTGTGTGGAGTTTGCATGTTCTCCCCGTCATTCCCCGTTTCCTCCCACATTCCAAAAACATGCTAGGTTAATTAGCGACTCCAAATTGTCCATAGGTATGAATGTGAGTGTGAATGGTTGTTTGTCTATATGTGCCCTGTGATTGGCTGGCGACCAGTCCAGAGTGTACCCCGCCTTTCGCCTGAAGACAACTAGGATAGGGTCCAGCATACCCCCACAACCCGAGTGACGGGCATCAAAAATGGATGGATGGATTCTGTTGGCTACTTTGCCCCATGTCAATCATTACATTACAACAGGGGTGGGCAAACTACGGCCCGGGGGCCACATCCGGCCCGCCAAGTGTTTAAATACAGCCCTGTGATTGGCTGGTGACCAGTCCAGAGTGTAGCCCATGGTAGAAAATGAATATATGGTGTAAATGCAGCGTTTTTTGGAGGTTTTTTCATAGGTAGAATAGTTGCGTCCCAGTATTTGTATCCTTAGTTGTCTCCTTTTGCCTGTTTTTATATCTTTGAAACGCACTGTTCAAGTCTCATTTAAGGATTCACCTAATAGCCTAATAGCTTTGATTAACAAGATAAGTTTGTTCGGCATAAATATTTACCATTTGACATAAAATATTAAGTTGTTTCACTTTCTAAATGTTTATTATTAATATGTTTTTGTGATTCCGCACATTCTTCTCACATGTAATGACAAGATTAATAATATAAAAAAAGAGACCTATCTTTAACAAATATATATGCACATGGAGTCATTTACTTTCTTTGAAATCCTGGAATGTTCCAACCAATTGCTTCAACCTAATTTGCACCATACAAACAGTGTAAATAGCCTTAAAGAGATCGGGGGGGCTCAAAGGGATCAGCCATGGATGTGTTTGATCATTACATTTAGAAAGGAAAACCTCCCAATTAGCCAGTCGAGGCGGAGGGGAAAAAAACGACGAACACGGGTGGAGACTGTGTGTTATTTATGAGCTTTAAATCTGTGTGGTATACTTGAGTGCCCAGTTTTATTTCTGCAGTCCAGCTTAATGTGCTTGAAGAATATCAAATCATTACGCCTCCTCACAGTCACATACACAGTACGTGTTTGGTTGCTCAACTTGGATATGAGTACGATTCCATCCATAACAGCTTGTCCTGTTTGGCTATTAGATACCGTAGCCAGATTCAGACACATTGTTTCATCTCGACTGAATTCTTTATCGTTAAGTGATGTTTTGTCACAAATAATCAGCCTGTTTGAGTCCAATCCCACTGACCGTTGAACAGTCCCAAGGTCTCCTCTTCAGAAGTGTCTTGTACAAAGGATTTGGGGCGGCCCCGTGCCCTATACGTGAGTGCACACAGAGATTGAAGTCCGTTTTCTCTTGACAGGATGATGAAGTGGTGCTTCAGTGTGTGGCCTGCATCCAGAAGGAGAATCGAAAGTTCTGCCTGGCTGCCGAGGGGCTGGGGAACCGTTTGTGTTACCTGGAGCCCACATCAGAGGCAAAGGTAGGCACACACAAATTTATATTTATATTCATTCATTTTCTACAGGTTGTGGGGGTGCTGGAGCCTATCCCAGCTATTTTCGGGCGAGAGGCGGGGTACACCCTGGACTGGTCGCCAGCCAATCACAGCGCACATATAGACAAACAACCATTCACACTCACATTCATACCTATGGACAATTTGGAGTCGCTAATTAACCTAGCATGTTTTTGGAATGTGGGAGGAAACCGGAGTACCCGGAGAAAACCCACACAAAACTCTACACAGAGATGGTAAAGAGTCGAATTGAACTCGGGTCTCCTAGCTGTAAGGCCTGCGCACTAACCACTCATCCGCCGTGCAGCCTGTTTCATCCCTTATTATTCATTCATTCATTTTCTACCATTTATCCTCACTAAGGTTTCGAGCATGCTGGAGCCTATCCCAGCTATCTTCGGGCGAGAGGCGGGGTACACCCTGGACTGGTCGCCAGCCAATCACAGCGCACATATAGACAAACAACCATTCACACTCACATTCATACCTATGGACAATTTGGAGTCGCTAATTAACCTAGCATGTTTTTGGAATGTGGGAGGAAACCGGAGTACCCGGAGAAAACCCACGCATGCACGCCTTCCCGATCTAGTGACTGTGAGGCCTACATGCTAACCACTCGGTCCACCGTGCGGCACACAAGATTAGGGCTGAGCTCGTGACTTGCAATTATCTATCAAAACACTAGGGGGTTTAGATATTAATTCATTCATTTTCTCCCGCTTACCCTCACAAGGAGTGCTGGAGCCTATCCCAGCTGTCTTCGACCGAGAAGCGGGGTACACCCTGGACCGGTGGCCAGCCAATCACAGGGCACATATAGACAAACAACCATTCACACTCACATTCATACCTATGGACAATTTGGAGTCGCTAATTAACCTAGCATGTTTTTGGAATGTGGGAGGAAACCGGAGTACCCGGAGAAAACCCATGGAGAACTTTCAAAGAACTTCCACCAAGGGTGGAATTGAACTTGGGTCTCCTAGCTGTGGGGCTTGCGTACTAACCACTAACCGCCTTGCAGTCTTGATATCTATTATTCATTCATTCATTTTCTACCGCTTATCCTCACAAGGGTCGCGGGGGTGCTGGAGCCTATCCCAGCTGTCTTCGACCGAGAAGCGGGGTACACCCTGGACTGGTGGCCAGCCAATCACAGGGCACATATAGACAAACAACCATTCACACTCACATTCATACCTATGGACAATTTGGAGTCGCCAATTAACCTAGCATGTTTTTGGAATGTGGGAGGAAACCGGAGTACCCGGAGAAAACCCACGCATGCACGGGGAGAACATGCAAACTCCACACAGAGATGGCAGAGGGTGGAATTGAACTCCGGTCTCCTAGCTTTGAGGTCTGCTAACCACTCGACCGCCGTGCAGCCTATATATTTATATGAAGATATCAAATAAAAGTGACACTTGACTGGAATGGGATGTATTTTCTCAGCTGTGTTACCAAATACAGAATGAACTGTTTTCTATAGAGCCATGCACCCATCTACACAAAACAATGGACCAAAAAAAGTGAACCGCATGAAAGGTTTTATTCACCCTGGCAAGAGCTCAGCGGGAGCCGCATATCCATTAAGCTCATCCTTGTATTGCAGCAATCAGTAAAGACAAGTGGAGATGCACATAACAACATAACAATAGCAGGGATTGCATCCACTGCAGCCTCCTTCATGAGCTTTCCTCTCCAAGCTTCATGGATAACTCTCCCTCTCTGTGTGTTGAAGAAAATTTGCTCGAATTAAACGTGACATTTTTGATGGATTGTTTCATAGACACTGTTGTCATTTGCTGTAAGTGCCTTCAAATTTTTTTATTATAGCTGAGTCGCGTCTTTGGAGCTGATGTTGCATTTTCTGCTTTAGCTGCATCAAGCTTGCACGGTACAACAAACCCGATCACGCTTGTGTTTATAATAGTACAATAAATATTAAATAGTACCATTATTACAGCACAACATGCGACCTTGAATTAATGTTACATGTCACGCAGAGGTTTAACCAGGAATTCTGACCCCTCCCCTATTTTTTTTAATAATTACCCATTTTTTGGGCCCCATGGCAGTCATGTGACCTTGGAATTGTCTTAACGTTTAATCCATTATAACACACCCCTGGGCAATAGCCTAAAATTAATTTACTATTAATCAGCAGCAGGCTGCACGGCGGTCGAGTGGTTAGCGCGCAGGACAATTCCAATTCCAAAGTGGAGTTTGTATGTTCTCCCCGTGTGTTTTCTCCGGTTTCCTCCCACATTCCAAAAACATGCAAGGTTAATTGGCAAATCCAAATTGTCCATAGGTATGAATGTGAGTGTGAATGGTTGTTTGTCTATATGTGCCCTGTGATTGGCTGGCCACCAGTCCAGGCTGCACCCTGCCTCTCGCTTGAAGACAGCTGGGATAGGCTCCAGCACCACGGCGACCTTTGTATGATAAGTGGTAGAAAATTAATAAATGAATAATTAGCAGCATAAAAACCTGATCAAAACATCCGTGGGGCAAACAGAATCATCATAGTGTTATATGTTGTTGCCCCTTGTCATTCATTGAGTTGTATTGCAAAATGGTAGATATTAATAATACTGAAACTATATTTAAAAGGTCATAAACAGGGTGTCTCTGCTCTAAAAATGGAAATATTCCATATATTAATATTAAATCCTACTGTTCGGAACGTCACTTATCGCGGTTGGTTATGGAACCAGTTAACTGCGATAAACAAGCAATGACTATACTGTCATAATCTGCATGGGTGGCTATAGTTTATTATTGTTCTACTGTATGTAGTATTCCGGCCACTAGGTGTCAGTAATGGCACAAAACATGGACGAGACATGAGATTACATCACCTTACTTAATGTAGTCAGCTATGGAATGTCCAGCGCGATTGAGTGAAAATAAGTTCCTCCTATTCCGTGTGGAAGTGGTTTGTTTTTGGATTCTTATTTTGGCTTTCTTGCCAAAATAAGTGAGCGTGAGTGTGAATTGTTTATTTATATGTGCCTTGTGATTGGCTGGCAACCAGTCCAGGGTGTACCCCGCCTCTCGCCCGAAGAAAGCTGGGATAGCATACCCATAAGCGGCATAGAAAATGGATGGATGGACATTGGATGCTAACTAGTTAGCGGGCTTGGTGTAAACAAAGAATAGTAGAGTTTAGGGACTCACTCTAGTTAGTTTTCCTATACATTACATACAGTAACAACCTTAATGATTACTTCGTACCTTCGACCATTGAGCGTGACCATTGCTGACCTCCAACAGGTCTCAAAGAGTATTTATGTGTTTAAGTGTCTTTCCTCCCGTATGGGATGGCAATTAAACCTGTAATGGATGTTTTTCCCCCATGTGGTCTCCATTGGCTTCCTGTTTTAGAAAAAGACCCAACTGAAACAAACTACTGTATTAGAAGTCTCACTCTTGGCCGAGCGGGTCAAGTAATGAGGCACCGAGACCGCATGAAGTTTGTTGATGTATGCGCTTTAAATTTTAACACCAAGCCGGCGGATGGTGATGAACTTACCTGCTATCAGCGTCTTCAATGCCACAGTTGCATCAAGCCACTTTATTTCTAGTGAAGGAAGTTTAATCTTCATTATAGCTGAAAAGAAGAGAAAAAAAATATTCCTTTCTGATGCTATAAATAAATGACATAATACAACCAAGCAGCATCATGTAACGATTCGTGATGAAACAAACATCCATGCCGCTGTAAAGCTGTCTTGGTGCTTTGCCCTGGGAGACCATACCCTGACAAGGATGGACACTCATCATCCATTCCGGCTCCTGCGGACCTTCATTTTACCGCCTCACTCTCCCAGGGCAGTTGAGCAGTGCATGGAGGGCACAAAGGTTGCCTGTTAATCACCCACAGGGACCATGGAGGGTGGGGCTGAATTGCTTCCCATCCGGCCATTTACTTTGATTTCTCCTCAGAGATTATTTTTATGACATTATTTTTATCATGCAGTCATGTGATACGTATGTTTTATTATACTATCTATTATATGTAACACTTTTAATGCAATTGTCTTATTGTATTGTTTTTTCTACAACATAATTTTGTGGAGGGCTGCACGGCGGTCGAGTGTTTAGCACGCAGACCTCACAGCTAGGAGACCAGGGTTCAATTCCACCCTCAACCGTCTCTGTGTGGAGTTTTTTGTGGGTTTTCTCCAAGTACTCCGGTTTCCTCCCACATTCCAAAAACATGCTAGGTTAATTAGCGACTCCAAATTATCCATAGGTATGAATGTGAGTGTGAATGGTTGTTTGTCTATATGTGCCCTGTGATTGGCTGGCCACCAGTCCAGGGTGTACCCCGCCTCTCGCCCAAAGACAGCTGGGATAGGCTCCAGCACCCCCGCGACCCTTGTGAGGAAAAGCGGTAGAAAATGAATGAATAATTTTGTGGAGTTATATGTATGCACAAATACTGAAAATGGTTCTATCTTGCAGAAGAAGATGGATCCAGAGGGAGGGGGGCAATGTTTACACCAAGGAGAGACATTTTAGATACAGAAACAAAAATAAATTATATTTTTGCATACAAGAAAAGCTGTTTAATGTCTTGAAGAAGACACTTAATATGCCACACTGGGCATGCCAATGTTTAAAAACATATCAAACAGCGGCGGTGCTGTATTTTAACACCAAAACATAATTTTGTATTCAGAAATGAAGGAATATAGACATTTGAAAATCATCATTTGTCAGTGATAAGTATACAATAACAGGTCGGTACATTGCATTGAACATATGCGGTTTACTTGGTCCCAAAAAATGTTGACAGTGACAGTTTTAGCGCATTTAAACATTTAAAACGAAACGTCATTGTTTTTTGACTAATAAAAAAAAAGTTTGTATTTTGAGTCATATTTTTTGTACTTATCTTAAAATTGATGTTAAAATCGTCTCATTCTTGTGGACTCAATCTTGGGCATTGAGTTAACCCTACCTATAGTCATTCATTCATTCATTTTCTACCGCTTTTTCCTCACGAGGGTCGCGGGGGTGCTGGAGCCTATCCCAGCTGTCTTCGGGCGAGAGGCGGGGTACACCCTGGACTGGTGGCCAGCCAATCACAGGGCACATATAGACAAACAACCATTCACACTCACATTCATACCTATGGACAATTTTGGAGTCGCTAATTAACCTAGCATGTTTTTGGAATGTGGGAGGAAACCGGAGTACCCGGAAAAAAACTCACACATGCACGGGGAGAACATGCAAACTCCACACAGAGATAGCCGAGGGTGGAATTGAACTCAGGTCTCCTAGCTGTGAGGCCTGCGCTCTAAGCACTCTTCCATCGTGCATCATTTTTCATTAATTCATTCATTTTTTTTACCGCTTATCCTCACGAGGGGTGCTGGAGCCTATCCCAGCTGTCTTCGGGCGAGAGGCGGGGTACATCCTGGACTGGTGGCCAGCCAATCACAGGGCACATACAGTGAAGAAAATAAGTATTTGAACACCCTGCTATTTTGCTATTTCTCCCACTTAGAAATCATGGAGGGGTCTGAAATTTTCATCGTAGGTGCATGTCCACTGTGAGAGAGATAAACTAAAAAGAAAAATCCAGAAATCACAATGCATGATTTTTTAACAATTTATTTGTGTGATACAGCTGCTAATAAGTATTTGAACACCTGAGAAAATGAATGTTAATATTTGGTACAGTAGCCTTTGTTTGCTATTACAGAGGTCAAACGTTTCCTGTAGTTTTTCACCAGGTTTGCACACACTGCAGGAGGGATCTTGGCCCACTCCTCCACACAGATCTTCTCTAGATCAGTCAGGTTTCTGGGCTGTCGCTGAGAAACACGGAGTTTGAGCTCCCTCCAAAGATTTTCGATTGGGTTCAGGTCTGGAGACTGGCTGGGCCATGCTAGAACCTTGATATGCTTCTTACGGAGCCACTCCTTGGTTTTCCTGGCTGTGTGCTTCGGGTCGTTGTCGTGTTGGAAGACCCAGCCACGACCCATCTTCAATGCTCTGACAGAGGGAAGGAGGTTGTTCCCCAAAATCTCACAATACACGGCCCCAGTCATCCTCTCTTTAATGCAGTGCACTCGTCCTGTCCCATGTGCAGAAAAACACCCCCAAAGCATGATGCTACCACCCCCATGCTTCACAGTAGGGATGGTGTTCTTCGGATTGTACTCTTCATTCTTCTTCCTCCAAACACGCTTATTGGAATTATGACCAAAAAGTTCTATTTTGGTCTCATCTGACCATAAGACTTTCTCCCATGACTCCTCTGTATCATCCAAATGGTCATATGCAAACTTAAGACGGGCCTTGACATGTGCTGGTTTAAGCAGGGGAACCTTTCGTGCCATGCATGATTTCACATCATGACGTCTTAGTGTATTACCTACAGTAACCTTGGAAACGGTGGTCCCAGCTCTTTTCAGGTCATTGACCAAGTCCTGTCGTGTAGTTCTGGGCTGATTCCTCACCTTTCTTAGAATCATTGAGACCCCACGAGGTGATATCTTGCATGGGGCTCCACTCCGATTGAGATTGACCGTCATGTTTAGCTTCTTCCATTTTCTAATGATAGCTCCAACAGTGGACCTTTTTTCACCAAGCTGCTTGGTAATTGCTCCGTAGCCCTTTCCAGCCTTGTGGAGGTGTACAATTTTGTCTCTGGTGTCTTTGGACAGCTCTTTGGTCTTCGCCATGTTACAAGTTAAAGTCTTACTGATTGTATGGGGTGGACAGGTGTCTTTATGCAGCTAACGACCTCAAACAGGTGCATCTGATTCAGGATGATACATGGAGTGCAGGTGGACTTCTAATGGGCAGACTAACAGGTCTTTCAGGGTCAGAATTCTAGATGATACACAGGTGTTCAAATACTTATTAGCAGCTGTATCACACAAATAAATTGTTAAAAAATCATGCATTGTGATTTCTGGATTTTTCTTTTTAGTTTATCTCTCTCACAGTGGACATGCACCTACGATGAAAATTTCAGACCCCTCCATGATTTCTAAGTGGGAGAAATAGCAAAATAGCAGGGTGTTCAAATACTTATTTTCTTCACTGTATAGACAAACAACCATTCACACTCACATTCATACCTATGGACAATTTTGGAGTCGCTAATTAACCTAGCATGTTTTTGGAATGTGGGAGGAAACCGGAGTACCCGGAAAAAAACTCACACATGCACGGGGAGAACATGCAAACTCCACACAGAGATAACCGAGGGTGGAATTGAGGTCTGTGAGGTCTGTGAGGTCTGCGCGCTAACCACTAGACCACCGTGCCGCCCACCTATAATCATTCATAATTTGATATGACAGATTTTCTTCTTTTATTTGTAACTCCTTCTTCTATTGCTGCAGTATGTTCCTCCAGACCTGTGCATCTGTACCTTTGTGCTGGAACAGTCCCTGTCGGTTCGAGCCCTGCAGGAGATGCTGGCTAAAAGCGGACAGAACAGTGAAGGGGTGAGTGACACGGAAACGGAAAACGCCACACATTTTCCACTCCAGCCTGTGTAGGTATCTGAGAAGAGCGTGTAGTGTGCAGCTCGCCTGTTTCAGGTGTAGAGATTAATGGGCTAAATAAGCCCACTGCGGTGACTAGGGGACCCCGGTTGCCAAGAGGTCCTCGCCTGCATGAATATGAATGAGGACAAAGGAGACGCAGTGGTCTAATTTAGCGCCACAGTTTTCTATGGGAGGAACAAACTCTTCTGACAAAAAGGTTCATTACTCGCTGCTTTAAGACAAATAACGGACAAGCTGGAGGTTTAGGTTCACAAATAATCAATACAAGGTGAATTTGTCATCATTAGTGTGGAATTAATCTTAACATTGCTCTCTCATTGATGTGTTTTTATCCCATCTTTTTTTATTTTCTGTTTAATCTACATCTTCTACATGATAGACACGCGGGCCGGATCGATGGGTATGTTCACCGCTCAAACCATTCCCATTCTCATCCCTAATGCATGACGCAGTGGAATAGTCCACAAGTCCTATTTGAACCCAATGACACCCAAAGACTTGTGTGATGCCATAAATAGTTGGCGTTGTAGTTTATGCATGTGATGATATGTGTTTTAATATTCCCTGGGTGGGTACTTGTATATCAGTGATTTTCAACCACTGTACCGCGGCACACTAGTGTACCTTGAGAAACCGTCAGATGTGCCGTGAGGAATTATCCAATATCACTTTTTATAGTTAACATTGATTAATCATCATTTGCAAATATTATGTTTAATAGTCATGAATATATGGACCCAAATATTCCAATTGAATTTGGTTTATTTGCTCAAACGGAAAGAATTGAACAGGGATGGAATATTCCTTTCCCCATTCCAGTTCAGGTATCTTGTACTCGCTCAAACGGAAAGTTGTCAGGGTGCGTTCTTCTTCGTGGTGTTTTTCTTCTTCTGTTGTTTATTAGCGGTTGGCAAGCAGCTTTTGTGTGCATTAGCGCCATCTGTGGAACAGAATCTAAACCCTTCTATACTTTATTCATTCATTCATTTTCTACCGCTTTTTCCTCACGAGTGTCGCGGGGGATGCTGGAGCCTATCCCAGCTGTCTATGCGGGGTACACCCTGGACTGGTCGCCAGCCAGCCACATATAGACAAACAACCATTCACACTCACATTCATACCTATGGACAATTTGGAGTCGCTAATTAACCTAGCATGTTTTTGGAATGTGGGAGGAAACCGGAGTACCCGGGGAAAACCCACGCATGCACGGGGAGAACATGCAAACTCCACACAGAGATGGCCGAGGGTGGAATTGAACCGTGGTCTCCTAGCTGTGAGGTCTGCGCGCTAACCACTAGACCGCCGTGCTGCCTGTTTTTAATATTTTAATATTCATTAATTCATTCATTTTCTACCGCTTTTTCCTCACGAGGGCCGCGGGGGTGCTGGAGCCTATCCCAGCTGTCTTCGGGCGAGAGGCGGGGTACACCCTGGACTGGTGGCCAGCCAATCACAGGGCACATATAAACAAACAACTATTCACACTCACATTCATACCTATGGACAATTTGGAGTCGCTAATTAACCTAGCATGTTTTTGGAATGTGGGAGGAAACCGGAGTACCCGGAGAAAACCCACGCATGCACGGGGAGAACATGCAAACTCCACACAGAGATGGCCGAGGGGTGGAATTGAACCCTGGTCTCCTAGCTGTGAGGTCTGCTCGCTAACCACTAGAAAATACCACTATAAAATATGCTATATAAATTGGAAAAGTGGATTGGATTGGATTGGAACATCCACCAACCGGACAAAGACAGAGATTAAGGTTCCTCTCAGATAGTTCCCTTCGTTTTGATGTTGGATTTACGTCAGGCTAACATGAGTCATGTCCTCAGGGGATCCTCTTGGATGTTCAAGCTGTATCATTTAGTTGTATGTCGTTCTCTCCACGTCAAACGTTACATTGGTCACGGTGTCGTCTTTTGACTCACAGTGACTCAACGCTATGAGATGATGCAAGGAAGCACTCGGATCTAAAATAAGGACCGATGATGTCATCTCAGCTTTTTAGCTTTTTTTTTCCACTTCTTAATATCACATGACTAATTATGTTGAGGATTCCAATAAATCCTCTGTTTATCGGCTCGTATTCATGGCCTTGACGTCTGAGATAAATGGATGTGTCAGAGCTGCAAGGGACTGCCTTGTGAGCAGGCGACACCATCGGTTCCGCTTCTTCTCAAGGGGGGGGGGGCCTGCAGGGAATAATCGTCCGCAGCGTTGGGAATAGGCAGCTCAAAATATTAAAAACTGAGGTAACGCTCAATTAGAGTTTTTTTGGAGCACTAGTCCAGGGTTAGTCCTTTTACAGCGTACCTTTTTAAGGCTGTTAAAACTTGTCAGTTTTAGTTAAAACTAAAATGATGTGAGTGCTCGGATAGAATGATGTGGACTATAATGCTTCAGCTAGCCAACATAGCATCCTATACAGTATTTTTCTATACAGTATAATTACATTTGTATGCAACACCTGCAGATTTTGCATTCATTTGCATTGTGAAAATCTCAGTTTCAGCCCATTATTAACACTAGCCACGTTTACATGAGTTTTTCCTCTTTCCCAATGACTTTTTTATTTACACTAAATTGGAAAAAAATACTCATTATGTCACTTGAATCAGCTTTATGTATGGAGTTGCAAATAATAACCAGCTAAATGGTCATTTTTAGGACGCTTGGTTGCAATTTGCCCTGTGTTATTCAATGCTTTGTTTCCACCCATGCATTTTATTATCAATGTTGTCTGCCTCTTCTTCATTCTTTGCTTTCACTGAAATGTCAAAAGGAAGCGTCATTAAAGAGAAGCTGGAGGTTGAATATGTCTCGGCCGAGACGCTGAAATCAATGCGACTTGGAACAGATGGACTTATCAATAGAGGCTGCCTGAAGCAAATTGCCAGTCGGGTCTGTTTTAGCCAGGAGACACAGTGGGAACCAACATGAACCGCAAAGATAACACACCAGTTGGTAGTGCATGCCAACTTTGCAGGGCCAGATATCCAGCAGCTGGATTAGATCAGTCCATCAAAGAGACAGCACTACCCTGGAGATATCTAATGTGCACCACCTTCTTTGCTCTGTTTTTGGCTCCTTCTCGACCACAGCGGTTTGTCTGAAAATACAAACAGGTGCACGACATCTACACCTCGAAGGGGGGTCTGCTAATGTCACAGCATTAAATGAATATTTCACTATCTGCGTGGCATCATACAGCAGACCAGGGGTCTCAAACAAGCGGCCCGCGGGCCAAATGTGGCCCGCAGGACACTAGTTTGAGGCCCCCGCCTTGATATGAAAGTTTAATGTTAGTGCAGCCCCGCGCTAGTTTGATATGGATGCTGTATGGTATCATGTACCCAGAAAAAATTATTCCGTTTGATTAATGTTCATGTTAAAGGTTAAATAACTGTTAATACGTAGTTATCCTCCCTATCCGTGTGGAAGTGGTACGTTTTTGGCTATTTAAGTTTAAGGGAAATAACTTGAAGGCTACCGTTTAGGTCGCTAGCTCTCTAGTTTGCGAGTTAGCATGTGTCTCAAGACCCTGCAGTTGCGCAATATGTTGTAAATAAAAAAGTATAAATGTGACTATAGTCGTGTTTTGTCATGTCTACGGGGCTCTAATAATGCTTTGTTCATTTTAATCTGAAAAAAATAATTTGTCTACCCACCAACTATATGTGGTTTCTTACGTTTTTATTATTTGCCGTTTTTATGATTATTATTATATTTATTTATTTATTACTGATTGATTGATTTTCTTTATTCTTGATTTGTTTATTTATTTTTCATCTTATTTTGTGTAGACAAATAAGATATTTGAGAACCGTGGAATGTTTTATCAGAGCTTTTCTTGTAGAAAATTGGAACCAAAGCGAAGTTTGTTTAATTTTTTTGTTTTTAATAAATGCGTTTTTTTTTTTGGAAAACCTGATGCGGCCCAGTCTCACCCAGACCCGAGCTCCAGTGGCCCCCCAAGTAAATTTAGTTTGAGACCCCCGCAGTAGACCATCCATGTTGCTATATCTTTACCTTTATGTTTCATTTAGCCACGGGTGATGCATTTTCTCATTTCAGTAATCGCTACAGCGGGTTCTTACTGATGTGAGCCTTGAACGCTCTCACTGTGGCTCCATCTGTATAGCCGACTGCCTCACAGTGGGTAGAGGAGACTCAGGTTTTATTGGTTGTGGGGATTGCAGCTGTATGTGCCTCAGTGCATTAAGCTCAGTATACCTCAGCCAGCAGCTGTAGCGGCTAGCCAACAGCACACGGGAAGCCGAGAAGTCTGCAGTTGCTGCAGTCTGCACAGCAACTGCATCAAATCACAGGCTGGCTGTCGTTCCTGGTTAGCCAGTGGCGGTGCATATGCAGTATATACAGAACAGAGTAAGTCAGGCGGTGCATGGTAGAAATGATATCAACAAATACTATACTACAGTATATGGACAAAAGTAACGGGAAACCCTATTTCAGCAATTTAGTGAACTTATTTGTTTGATATTTTAGACAATTCAATGCATAACCTTGTGAACAGTTTTAGGAAGGACCTTCTGTACGCCAATGCACAAACCACAAATTGACCTCCAACCTCCCAAATTCCTAGGGGGTCAAATTTGTCCATATATTGTATTGCGAACACTCACAGTGACACAGTTAACATTAGTTTTGTAGCATTTATGTCATGGTCTTAGTTTCATTTTTTGTGATGTGGTGCAAATGGTATTACGTAATACCATTGAGCGTTTTCTTACTCACTCTTTAACATCTACTTATTGACAACAATAAATATATTGGTCGAGACGACAAGACTTAGAATAATGAAAACACTCTTGTCTTACCTTAATGCTTCCTAGAGGCTCATAAGGAAGGTGAGTAAATAAGTAAAACAAAAACAAAAAAACAGCAACACTTCAAATATCAGCCGTACCCTTCCTGCATCCTAACGCCATAATCGGGTGGAGCCATTCCCTTCTGATGTGGACAATGACTGACTGGTCGTTGAGCATCCTTCCCACATTCCTTTTGCTGGATTGCTGGAAAGATGACCCCTGTATTCCTGCACATATCTCAAGGGGAGGAAAACCTTTCCATAAGATATGTGCGCCCAGCATGAGGCCGGCTTTGTGTGTGAGAAGGTCCTTGTTGAAGTCGAATATTGCAGTCTTTGGAGGGAGACTTGTCGATGATTAATTAGTAATTTACATAATGATGTATATGTTTGAATTATGTTTCAGGCAGCGCAGAGTGGCGGCCATAAGACTCTACTCTACGGACATGCTATCCTGCTTCGGCACTCGTTCAGTTCCATGGTAAGGACTTGCAGGCCCCAGGCAAGGACTACTGTTAATAATGCCACAAATCCACAATTGTAATTAAAACCCTTACTCTGTATTAAATGTAAAATTAAAAAAAGCAATTTTCACTCACTAAATGTACTGCAAAAAAGGCCAGTAAGGATAATTCATAATGCCGCCGACAGAGAACATACTAATTCCTTATTTCTAAAATCACAAATACTTAAACTGGCTAAAAATAACCAATAGGAGAAATATGATCTCAGGGAAAAATTTAATTTGAAACACTTCTATGCTAGGACTACGTTAAAAAGCCATAGCATTTCAGTATGTGGAATCAAACTATAGAATGGATTGAGTAAGGACCTCAAACAATGCACAACGATGAGCCAATTCAAGAAACAATACAAGCAGTTGATGTTTGCTAAATACAAGGATGAACGTGAAAAAAGAAAAACAAAAAAAACTTAAACTATATTAGGAAAGCAGGAAGTGAACAAATGTAACAGTTACTGATTGTAAAAGTACCAGATGGAGGGGTAGGATTTAATAAGCTTTGCTTCTTCCTACTCCTTTTGGACATGTGGAACTGTGAACTGATTATGTGATGCATTCAATTGTAATCTGATGCATGTTCAAATGAAATAAAACCATTACCATTACCATTACCATTACCAAATGTAAAATACATTGAAATACATATGGGCAATTTCAGCATTCACAATCAGTGTTGATGTCACATGCGACAACTCGGTTAATTTAATGTGTGTGTGTGTGTTTGTATGTGTGCGTTGACCACAGTACCTGGCCTGCTTGAAGACGTCAAGGTCACAGACTGATAAGCTATCATTTGACGTCGGCCTGCAGGAGGACTCAACAGGTAAAAAAAAAAAAAAAAAAAGGAGGCGGGGGGAGGGCTAAGCTTCATTAGTTTTTTTTTTTTTAACCTCCACAGATTATCTCTCTCACTCTCTCTGCACCTCCTCCTGTTCCTTATCTATCTTTGCTTGAGTACATTTCAGTACGCGCCTCTTTATCATCACTGTTAATATTCCCTGTGGAATGCTGGTGTATTTCTTTAGGAAAAGCTGATTACACATTTTATAGTCAGGTCCGATCTTGATGCTTGGTTCGGCCACTTTTTGAATTTGTTATGTTTTTCCAGTCTTTTCACATTTTTTGTTTTCATAAATGATGAAGTGTTCCAAGTTATATATATATATATATATATGTGTGTTTGTCACCGTAGGTGAGGCTTGTTGGTGGACAATCCACCCGGCTTCCAAACAGAGATCAGAAGGAGAGAAGGTACGCATTGGTGATGACCTCATCCTCGTCAGCGTGTCCTCCGAGCGCTATCTCGTAAGTTTTTTTGCTTTATGTGGATTTTCGTATTGGTTTAGTGCAGGGGGGGGACAAACTTTTTGACTTGATTTAACAAAATTGACTATATATTTGACATATAATTCTAACTGTCGGGCGGCACGGTGGTCGAGTGGTTAGCACGCAGATCAGGGTGTGAGTGTGAATGGTTGTTTGTCTATATGTGCCCTGTGATTGGCTGGCCACCAGTTCAGGTTGTACCCCGCCTCTCGCCTGAAGACAGCTGGGATAGGCTCCAGCACCCCCCGCGACCCTCGTGAGGAAAAGCGGTAGAAAATGAATGAATGAATGAATTCTAACAGTCCATTTGGAATTATTGTATCTGTGAAAGTGCCATGCAAACTTCTATATATGCTTGTGTCTTTTTTTCAGGAGCACTTTGTAAACAGCACACCATGTCAAATAACCAAATTGATAAAAAAAAAAAGCTACCAAAACCATCAAAAGGTTGCAAGGTTGTATATTAAGTTTCAATGAAATACCTTGGAAAGAACGGGCGTGCCATATTTAAACACTTTGCGGGCCGGATGTGGCCCCCGGGCCGTAGTTTGCCCACCCCTTGATTTAGTGTATGTGTTCATAAAATTACGTAGTAAAGTGTGCTGCAAACGTCACATCACATGACAACCTGCACCGACGTGGACTGGAAATGTCGTCTTTGCAGGATTAGCATATTGTTGTGATGTATTCCGACTGCCGTCAGTGGCTTTTTAAAGGAGGTTGAGGCCGGTGCTGTTATCATCCTTGTCACAACCTTGTCATCTCCCTCAGCGAGGCTTTGTTCCACACCACATTCATAGCACTGTACACTTAAAACCATGAAAACACACCCAGTGATCCACAGAAAAGGGGTCTGACCTTCCACTGTGTATTATTGCCTTCCATTTATTATTGTCAATCTGTCCGTGGTGTCAGCCAGCCTTTGGTCTAACATTGGTGCCTCTCAATTAGTGTGTGTATTTCAGGCAAATGCTGGTAACACCAGATACTGACTGATGGTCTGACCCCCTCCCAGTACAGGAAAGCTGCATATTTTGGACTGGCTTTTTATTGTATTCATATCTGTACATTAATCATGCTGACTCATCAGCATCTTGATACATAAGGTAACACAGGTTCAGACAGAACTGTGAACAATATCTGATAAAGATAGGCCTTTTTAATTCAGCTCATAATAATAAATAATAATAATACCTTTTATTTTAAAAATACTCAAAGACACTTTACAGAAAAATGGAGTTGAATAAAAACAGAGTGAAAGATACGTTAAAATACAACATTGATTCATTTATACACAGTTAAAACATGAGTAAAAGCGGGTTTTTTGTTGTTTTTTGAAACTGGGAATGTCAGGGCAAGCACGGAGTGAATGGGGCAAAGAGTTCCAGAGGGTGGGGGGCAGTTATGGAGAAGGCTCTGTCACCCCAGATTCATGAAAAATGACATAGAGCAATACAAGAGCTGTATCCAAAATCTGACCCTTTCAGATTGGATAGAAAAGATGGATTTAATGGGGATGTGATGTACTAAATACTTGACTTATATTTCTATGTTCTGTCATTGAATCATGCCACCATGAACTCCCTTTGTCTCTTATTTGGCTGCACAAGATGAGTATAAACACTTTGCAATCTTGTGTCCTACAGCACTTATCAATCTCCAACGGCAACATCCAGGTGGACGCCTCTTTCATGCAGACACTGTGGAACGTCCACCCAATCTGCTCCGGCAGCAACATAGAGGAAGGTAGAGAGCCGAGCCAAAACATCTCACTTATCTTCTTTTACTTCTTTTGCAATTTTGCAGTCGTCTAAAGAAAATTGCAGTTGTCTGAGCTAGCCTGCTCCGACTACCTGTGACAATAGTGGGAATTGCAAAAATAATATCATCTAAAATGAGAAAAAGCAATCAAAAATGGTTGGATTTGAATTGTTATTATTAAAAATTCGTCATACAAATGAACTGTATTGAACTTTGGTTTTGATTATATATTTTTTTTTAACAGTATGTTGTGGCTTATCACACTGAAGCAGTAATAAGTATATTTCTGTTATAGGCTACCTATTGGGCGGCCATGTGATGCGACTGTTTCATGGGCATGATGAGGTGGTGACCATCCCGGGGTCAGACCAGAGTGAGGAGCAGCAGAGGTACGAAATACGACTAGGTGATAAATCACTTGGATATAGACGCAGTGTCTGGGTCACATACATGTGGCGGTGAAGAGATGCACAACACTCGGGACCAAAATAAGGATGCATTTTTATTTTTATATCCAGGATAGTTGTTTGGTGACACAGAAAAGGCTGATGATGTAGAGAAAAAAAAGTGGCACAAAGAGTTTGAAGTGGGTCAAAGCTGCAGACTTGGTCCTGGATACTCTATATAGACAAAATAATCGGGGCAGCCCACTTAGTCTCTTGACCATCATTAGATCAGTGGATTTTTTTCTGGTCCCATTTTTGGGTGGAATTTTGCTCATCACCCACAATCCTGAAGTGAGACTGGAACAGACATGTTTTTCTCTGTTCTGTGCGTTATAAGGATATAAAAAGAGATAAAAAAAGACAGCTAAAAAATGCACGTAATGGGACATACCAATTCTGCCTACAAAACCTGCAATTAAAACACTTCAAAAACCTCCAAAAACATTTTTTCATTTTATACACATGCTGCAACCATGTAGCAAATTCAAAACCAAACTCACATATGTAGCATTACCTTTTGGTCAGCTTGTTGCTAGCTGGCTAGCATCTATCGGGTGTGGTGTGTCGAGGTGTCAATCTGTCAGTGAAGTATAGCTTTATGGCATAACATGATGTAAATACAGGGCTGCACGGTGGACCAAGTGGTTAGCACATACAGGCTCACAGCTGGGAGATCCGAGTTCAATTCCACCCTGTGGAGTTTGCATGCGTGGGTTTTCTCCGGGTACTCCGGTTTCCTCCCACATTCCAAAAACATGCTAGGTTAATTGGCGACTCCAAATTGTCCATAGGTATGAATGTGAGTGTGAATGGTTGTTTGTTTATATGAGGCCAGTCCAGGGTGTACCCCGCCTCTCGCCTGGAGACAACTAGGATAGGCTCCAGCATACCCGAGTGACGAGAAGCGGCATCAGAAATGGATGGATGGATTCTGTTGGCTAGTTTGCACCACCATGTCGATCATTACATTACATCAGGGGTGGGCAAACTACGGCTCAGGGGCCACATCCGGCCCGCCAAGTGTTTAAATACGGCCCTGTGATTGGGTGTACCCCGCCTCTCGCCTGGAGACAACTAGGGTAGGCTCCAGCATACCCCCGCAACCCGAGTGACATCAAAAATGGATGGATGGATTCTGTTGGCTAGTTTGCACCACCATGTCGATCATTACATTACATCAGTGGTGGGCAAACTACGGCTCGGGGGCCACATCCGGCCCGCCAAGTGTTTAAATACGGCCCTGTGATTGGCTGGTGACCAGTCCAGGGTGTAGCCCATGGTAGAAAATGAATATATGATGTAAATGCAGCGGTTTTTGGAGGTTTTTTCATAGTTGCGTCCCAGTTTTACCTGTTTTTATATCTTTGAAACGCACTGTTCAAGTCTCACTTAAGGATTGTGGATTAAAAAAAAGTGCACTTTTCCTTTAAAAGCATGCTTGAATGAGTTCAGTGTGGAATAATGTCCTGATATGATTGCCTTTTCAGTGTACGTTGTACGTATGCGAGGCACACACACACACACACACACACACACACACTGAGTCTGTTTTTAGAACGTAGCATGGCAAATGTGGAAGGGCAGGATTGAATAGTAATTTCCATTTTTGGCTTCTCTTCATTGTGTGCCCTTGGAATCTCACAAAAGGACCGAGCCTCGTGCATTTCTTTCAAAGACGCGCAGACATGTCACTCGGAGTAATGAGCCAAGCCTTTGTTTCCATTCACTGATTGTGATTATGGCTGCGTCTTATCTCGGACGTATGCGTCTCTCTTTGAGCTCTATTCGCCCAGTCAATGTATACTTATTGTTCATAGCTTTATGTGTCAAAACACTCCCCCATTGATCGACTGTTTTTGTTTACTATAGCCCAGATGACCTTGACTCTCATGTCTTGCTTCACAGGATCGTCAACTACGAGACAGGTAAAGCTGGTGCCAAGGCTAGATCTTTGTGGAGGCTGGAGCCACTCCGGATCAGGTCGGTTCTGAACCACTTAACATGATTTTTATCCAATATGTCTTCTTTTTACTGTTTTTTTAAATCTATGGACACATCTGTCCTTCCAAAGCCAAAGGTTACTTTAACACTGCACATTTTTTAATGTCTCTTTTCTTTCCCCTGACTCGTAGTTCAGTTTCCACGTCACGGTTATGACCATACGTGGGTGGAAATATGATTAAACAGCATAATTAGTCAAATGTTTTTAGCCATTTGCAAATTATTCCACTTAATTGCATCGCACTTTTGATAATTAACAGCCAGCAGCAATACACAGATCAACTAATTAGCGGATATTAGGTTGTCAGGGCTTGAAAAAAAAAAAAATCCAACTATCCTACTTATATGAGTGGTATGTTTTTTATGTGCACGTGTAATGATGTAGTTGGAGCGGCAGCCACATCCGCTGGGGTCAGCCCTTCCGATTACGCCACCTGACCACCGGCCACTACCTAGCAATGACCGAGGACCATGGCTTGGTGCTGCAGGACCGTGACAGGTCGGACACAATAGCGACTGCCTTCTGCTTCAGAGCTTCTAAGGCAAGGTCACACGAACATGCATGTTTTAGTTTTTTTTTTTTTTACTCCTCCTCTGCAAGGCGACGCATGTTACAGACGAGCCAACACTGCACACTTCCTCATTAAGTAAGCTCCACTGAGAAGCAGTCACCAAGGATCACCAGTAACGATTTGCAAATTAACCACCCACTCACCTTGGACTGGCAAATCACCATTTTTCAAGGACAATGAAAATGAAAAGAGCTTTGCCATGGAGGTTAATGTAGCTGAACTTGCCCACTCGGACTGAAGTCACCATCGGACTCTACTCTGAGTAATCAGATTTAAGATACAGCCAGTGATTGTGAGCAAATTAGTGACCCTTTATGTGGGATTTCAAGATGGCATGTAACTAAAGTTACTCTTCATGTGTGTTGGGTGGCTGTACGGTGGACCAGTGGTTTGCGTGCAGGCCTCACAGCTAAGAGACCCGAGTTCAATTCCATCCTCGTCCATCTCTGTGTGGAGTTGCATGTTCTCCCTGTGCATGCGTGGGTTTTCTCCGGGTACTCCGGTTTCCTCCCACATTCCAAAAACAAGCTAGGTTAATTAGCGACTCCAAATTGTCCATAAGTATGAATGTGAGTGTGAATGGTTGTTTGTCTATATGTGCCCTGTGATTGGCTGGCCACCAGTCCAGGGTGTACCCCCACCTCTCGCCTCTCGACGATAAGCGGCATCAAAAATGGATGGATGGATTCTGTTGGCTAGTTTGCACCACCATGTCGATCATTACATTACATCCGGGGTGGGCAAACTACGGCCTGGGGGCCACATCCGGCCCGCCAAGTGTTTAAATACGGCCCTGTGACTGGCTGAGTTTGCATGTTCTCCCCGTGCATGCGTGGGTTTTCTCCGGGTACTCCGGTTTCCTCCCACATTCCAAAAACATGCTAGGTTAATTAGCGACTCCAAATTATCCATAGGTATGAATGTGAGTGTGAATGGTTGTTTGTCTATATGTGCCGTGTGATTGGCTGGTGACAGCTGGGATAGGCTCCAGCACCTATCTATCCATCCATCCATCCATCCACCCACCCATCCATCCACGCATCCATCCATCCATCCATCCATCCATCAGTGGTAGCCTAAAAGGTTTGCACCAGGACACCAAAGCAATCATTTATTGATTAAGCAAAGTGTGCCAATACATGTGGTATATGTATATACTAGTGTATGTACTAGTGTATATACTAGTGTATACTAAATTGGACTGCATACTCACAGTATATGTTTGACATGTTTATTCTCTCTCTCTCATCCACGTGTGCAGGAGAAGCTGGAGCAGAGCCCCAAGCGTGACATTGAGGGGATGGGAGTAGCGGAGATTAAATATGGGGACTCGCTCTGCTTCATCATGCACGTGGCCACGAGTCTGTGGCTGTCTTACCAGGCACCTGATGTCAAATCTGCCCGCCTGGGTCCTCTCAAGAGACGAGTGAGTGCAGTAACAAAAGCGTGTCTTTAAATTAGAATGCAAGGCAGAGACAGAAACAAACAAAATTAATAAATGAATGATTGTTTAGAGAAGATAAATATGTGCAGGGTAATGCGTTGATTAAAATGTCTATTAGATTGTATCGCAGCCTGGACTCAATATCACACTTCCCCTCATTTCGGGTGCATAGAGACACGATTGAGAAATGATTTCCTCATCGTGACAACATTCCTTTTGTCTTCCTTAAGGCGTGTCTTCATTCTGAAGGTCACATGGATGACGGCTTGACCCTGCAGCGCTGTCAACATGAAGAATCCCAAGCGGCGCGCATCATCCGCAACACCACGCTCCTCTTTAACCGATTCATCAGGTACGCCGGAGTGCTTCTGCTGCTGAGTCTATGCAAGTTTTCCACACAACAGCATGTTGCCAAATGTACTGTCATTGATGATAAAGCGCACATATTCATCCCACAAACGCTTGCTCGCTGCTCCGAGTCATGATGTAACGTGCCTCCAGAGGGTAAACATATTCAACGTGGAATTAAGCCGCAGGGTGCCGCAGCCTCTAACAGTTCAGTCGGTGGTCCATTCATGCGTTTCCAATTGGGAAACGGCCACATATGGTCCGCAATGAGAAGGAAGCAAGTGGATGTTCTGACTACCTTTCTTTGCTATCAAAGCACCCATCTTGTGTCCCCTGTGTTGACTTGGAAGCACTCATAGTGGGAACATGTGAGTGTGTCAGCCTCCCCTGAGGCGGTGACACACACGTCTCCCCCACCCCTCCCACTCATACGACTGGCGCTATTTTTAGCCAGCTAGCGGAAATCAACATTTCAGGATGATGCAGCTGTGGGCAATACCAATACATAACGTTGTAGATGGCTCATTAATGAATGAAAGTATGTAAACTGAGGATGATTAGCATTCTGCGCCTTGTGTCTCATTCCAGAGATCTGGATTGTCTGGGTGCGAAGAACAAGGCACTTGTGGCTCTGCCCGTCGAGGAGGTGCTCCAAACCCTCAATGACCTCATCACGTATTTCCAGCTCCCTGATGCCGAGTTGGAGCACGAAGAGAGGCAAATCAAGCTACGCTCGCTGAAAAATAGGCAAAATCTTTTCAAACAGGAAGTGAGTAAATGTTGTAAACAAACGTTTCAGGTCAAAAATCTGGACACACTTCATTCATTCATTCATTTTCTCCCGCTTTTTCCTCACGAGGGTCGCGGGGGTGCTGGGGCCTATCCCAGCTGTCTTTGGGCAAGAGGCGGGGTACACCTTGGACTGGTCGCCAGCCCAATCACAGGGCACATATAGACAAACAACCATTCACACTCACATTCATACCTATGGACAATTTGGAGTCGCTAATTAACCTAGCATGTTTTTGGAATGTGGGAGGAAACCGGAGTACCCGGAGAAAACCCACGCATGCACGGGGAGAACATGCAAACTCAGCCAATCACAGGGCCGTATTTAAACACTTGGCGGGCCGGATGTGGCCCCCAGGCCGTAGTTTGCCCACCTCTGATGTAATGTAATGATCGACATGGTGGTGCAAACTAGCCAACAGAATCCATCCATCCATTTTTGATGCCGCTTATCGTCACTCGGATTGCGGGGGTATGCTGGAGCCTATCCTAGTTGTCTGCAGACGAGATGCGGGGTACATCCTGGACTGGTGGTCAGCCAATCACAGGTCACATATAGACAAACAACCATTCACACTCACATTCATACCTATGGACAATTTGGAGTCGCTAGTTAACCTAGCATGTTTTTGGAATGTGGGAGGAAACCGGAGTACCCGGAGAAAACCCACGCATGCACGGGGAGAACGTGCAAACTCCACACAGAGGTGGTTAAGGGTGGAATCGAACCCGAGTCTCCTATCTGTGAGGCCTGCGCGATAACCACTCGTCTGCTGTCATTAGTTGACTATTGTTTTTGCCCTAACAAATAACATGACGGCAGCTATATGAAGTTGCTCTATCAACGGTGAAACAGGAGTTCAGAACATTCATACCTAGGGTGGCCGAGGGTGGAGACACACTTCATTATGCTACTAAATGAGAAAGTGGCTAATGTCGAATGTAGTGATTGTAGATTATGCATTACAGATTATACATTTCACTTTTTCACTGATTGGCTGGCCACCAGTCCAGGGTGTACCCCGCCTTTTGCCTAAAGACAGCTGGGATAGGCTCCAGCACCCCTGACCCTCATGAGGATAAGCGGTCAAAACAATGGTGGCTCATATAGATACATAATGTTGTCCCTCAAGGTACATTCTACACTAATCTACCGTTTATTAAGTATTACTGGGTTGTAACCATGTGACCTAGAGGCAGTCCGCGCTTGACTTTCATGTTTCACTTGCAGGGGCAAGCAGCCAATAGGCCACCAATCAGCTGGGGCAATTTTAGGTAGCGGTTGCACAAATGAGAGAGGGGAACAATGTGTGTGTGTGTGTGTGTGTGTGTGTGAAAGTTGAAACAATGTATTCTCTGGTGAGTTTCAGTAGCATCTTGTGTGACTGGAGGCAGTGTGTTATAAGGCATCAGCAGCTACAGTATGGCGTGTTAAGTATTTGTGAGGCTTGCATGAATGCACAAAGGCTTTGTGCAGAGCCTCCAGCCCAAATTGCTGTCATCAATTACCAAATGTCAGCTGCATGCCGAGTGGTGGAGAAGCAATGACGTTAACAGAAACAATCAATTAAACGCAGTACATCCTTTTATCACAATCTGTAAAAAAAAATATTTGCATACAATATAGCAATTAGGCCAATTTCATCCGCTTGTTTTCTATCATGTTTACCAGTCCTAGTGATTTGGATCCACACTTTGACATTATACCCACAAGGTCAATTTGTCATTCTGGACAGCTGACTCGTGATTTTTTTTCCTGGCATTATAAATCATCAGCCATTTTGTTTCACTTTGCCCCCCCCCCCCCCCCCAATTAGTAAAGTTGATCACTGGAGATGCTTCCTTGTAGGATAAATCACCATGACACAAAAGGGAACTCATTCATTCATTTTCTACCGCGTGGGGTGCTGGAGCCTATCCCAGCTGTCTTCGGGCAAGAGGCGGGGTACACCCGCCTACACTGGTCGCCAGCCAATCACAGGGCACATATAGACAAACAACCATTCACACTCACATTCATACCTATGGACAATTTGGAGTCGCTAATTAACCTAGCATGTTTTTGGAATGTGGGAGGAAACCGGAGTACCCGGAGAAAACCCACGCATGCACAGAGAGAACATGCAAACTCCACACAGAGATGGCTGAGGGTGGGATTGAACTCGGGCCTCCTGGCTGTGAGGCCTGCGTGCTAACCACTCGGACGCTATGTAGCTCCACATGCTTTGTGAGTCCTCACAGCTGAGAAGCCGAAATCCATCCATCCATCTATTTCCATCACGAGCCTATCCCAGCTGTCTTGGGGTGAGAGGCGGGGGTACACCCTGGACCGGTCACCAGCCAATCACAGGGCACATATAGACAAACAACCATTCACACTCACATTCATACCTATGGACAATTTGGAGTCGCCAATTAACCTAGCATGTTTTTGGAATGTGGGAAAAACCCACGCATGCACGGCCGAGGGTGGGATTGAACTCGGGTACACATTTTGACGTTCTCTTAAATTATAATTTTTAAATTGTGACATTGTTTATTCCGTAGGGTATGCTCACACTGGTGTCCAACTGCATAGACCGTCTGAACGTCTACAACAGTGTCGCCCACTTTGGGGAGTGTGCCGGTTCAGAGGCCGGAGCAGCGTGGAAAGACATTCTCAACTTGCTCTATGAGCTTTTGGGTAACATGCACACACACACACACACACACACACGCACACACACATGCACGTTCCTTCCTGTGATGAATGGTTGTGCCAGGATAGAGCTGTGCTGACATGCTATTTAACCCCCCACTTACTGACGCTGCACACTGGGGATTGATTTCTAAGGTTGTGAGGATTCAGAAAGGCCAACTTGCACATTCATAAATGTTCCGCTGATCTGCGATAGCTCATAAATTCACTGACCTGACATGGGCCCATGGCCCCGGTGTTCTCCTGTAAGATGGCGACTGTTCGACTTCTCTGAGTAACATTAACATAAAATATGCAGGTGCAGAAAATTCAAAGATGTGTTTTTTTAAAGTGCATTTTTAAGGACAACCTCAGTCAACCTGAAAATGCTTCCCACTCCCACCTGTGTCTTTCCAAGCCGTATTTACACAAGTTTCACCTACAAGGTTGTATTAGTGTTCTAGACATGTCTCATTTTTTTTCATTCCCATCGTCTCCTCCTCCACACCTGCTGCTGTGCAGCATTAAGTGGATTTAAAATGCCTCCGTCCATTCCTGTCAACCTGCTTTTTGCTCGTGCACACAAAGCTCTCTGCATGCTTCTCTGCTTTCTTCACCACCACAAATGAAATGGTCAAGTGTCTGACTTAAGCCTACGCTGGAAAACAAGAAATCCTTTTCCCAATTAGCATGTGCTCTTTTCTTATGCCTTGCAGCCGCCTTAATCAGAGGAAACAGAAACAACTGCACCCAGTTCTCCAACAGCTTGGATTGGTTGGTTAGCAAGCTGGAGAGATTGGAGTCTTCTTCAGGTAGGCTCAACACATCCTTGTAAGGTGCATTATTAAACATCCTAAATAAAAAATGCCCAGCTTGTAAAAAATTATGCAATATACAGTGGAACCTTGGTTAGCATCCGCCCTGGTTAGGGTTTTTTTTTTGGTTAACTAACTCTCCCTCATGTCTTTATATATTAAAAATACAGATGGACTGTATAAATATTGCCCTTTCTTGTTAGCATTCCGGGAGTTACACCACCTGTCATCAGCGGTTGACGGAAAACATGTTTTTGTAGTTTTCCAATTATTGTTTTACATGCTTAAAAAAATTCTAAATGCATACAAATGACTGACATTGAAGAATTCTGTTCCCAAAGACACGTTGTGGTGGTGAGACACCATAAGAACACCATTGTCCACCATGAGTTAATTCATGAATTCAATAATATAAAAAAAATCCAGCACTTGCAGCTTTCATTGGCTTTAATTTGAGAATGACTATTGAATTCAAGAAACATGTCAAAACAGGAAGGAGTTGGTGGTTGATCTTGGTGCCACATCGTCGTCAAAAGTCATGTCTTCAATAAATGTTCGTTTATCCATTTAATTCGTCAATTATATCTACAATATTTACATGCATTTAAACAAGTTTTAGCTTTCTGGAACTGATTATTTGGATTTACATTATTACATTCGGTTAGACCAGGGGTCGGCAACCTTTACTACCAAAGGAGCCATTTTACCCCCATGCTCACTAAAGAAAAATTGACTGGAACCGCAAAACATAATTTAAAAACTAAACTAAACTAAACTTTCTTAATTTGACCAGTTTTAATAGCAGAATACATCAAATTGTTGTTTCTTACCACATGCGAAGCATAAATGTAAGCCAGAGAAGCAGAGAAGAGAAAGGCATCTGTTCGGGCAGAATTTAAAACTCCAAAAAAAAGCTCATCCAATCATAGTCAGAATTCTATATATATATATATATATATATATATATATATATATGGACATTTGTTGATATATTTATACATATATAATTCTATTTATTCTCCACATTATTATTTATTATTTATTATTATACGGGAGCCAGGCAACAACATTTCGTTGCCAATTTTACTGCTGTGTTATTGTGCAATGACAATAAAGAAAGTCTATCTAAAAAAAAAAGAAATCAGCCAGGATTCATTCAGGGTCTCACAGAAAGTCAGATAAAAAAAAAAAAAAACTCATTACAAAGATGCGTATTTTCGGGTGTTAAAAAAAAAAGGGAGCCACAACAACAAGGTCGAAGAGCCACATATGGCTCTGGAGCCGTGGGTTGCTGACCCCTGGTTTAGACTCAGGGCTTCCAACAAACAAATAAAGGACGCTAGCCAAAGTTCCACTGTAAACATAAAGGATGCACCACCAGTTATAGTTGTACTGACTAACGGATGATGCGGCGGCTTTGCAGGCATTCTGGAAGTTCTGCATTGCATTCTGATTGAGAGCCCAGAGGCGCTCAACATGATCCAGAGAGGACACATTAAGTCCATCATATCGCTGCTGTATAAACACGGACGTAACCACAAGGTGATTAGCACAGATACTTCAAGTCTTGATAATCTTTTCCTTATACTGCATATCAGAGGTCGAGAAGGAAGGTCTTGTCATAATACTGTTGCTCTTTTGTCCTCCCTTGGTTCCGACACCTCCACCTTTAGATCCTTGATGTGCTTTGCTCACTGTGTGTGTGCAATGGCGTTGCCGTACGAACCAATCAAAACCTCATTTGTGATCACTTGCTGCCCAAGAGAGACCTGCTACTGCAAACCCAGCTGGTCAATGACGTCCAAAGGTTAGAAATCCATTTACCCAGGAACTACTTTTGTATGTGAAAAATGAAAACAAATATCTTGGATTTGGCACCAGACCTGTCCCAGAGATTTATGGATATTTTCTTGATATTTTGTACATTCTTTCAGAACATCATCAAACAAAATGTTAACAAATGTAATTTTAGTGCTACCAAATAATTCATATTGATGAAATACTAACTAACTTCATCACCAATGGGTCATTGGACACTAATATTGTCCAGGCTCCAAAGCTGATTTTACTCTGTGCTGGCTCATGCATTTTAAAATGGCTAATTAATGTAATCAGGGAAGCTGTCTTTTTTCCCTTTTATTTAGTTAGTGTGTAATAAATCACATGCGCGATAACAAAGAAGCCCGTGTAAGGTTACATCATCATGAAATCGAATTGTATTGAAAATTAATTCAGACTTTTAGAACTGTCATGGTTCTCTTTGTTGGCATCTTTTAAAAAGAAACTGGGTTAAAGGGGACCGATTATGCTCATTTTACGGCCCTTTGTATTGAGTTGCTCCTATAGAGCAGATACACACAATAACCCTCACAAAAAACTTTTTAGATTTTCCAGAATCTGCACCTATTCCAGCTATATTTCCTTTATCTATGTCTTTTTTCCTTTTATTTAGTTAGTGTGTAATAAATCACATGCGCGATAACAAAGAAGCCCATGTAAGGTTACATCATCATGAAATCGAATTGTATTGAAAATTAATTCAGACTTTTAAAACTGTCATGGTTCTCTTTGTCGGCAACTGTTAAAAAGAAACTGAGTTAAAGGGGACCAATTATGCTCATTTTACCACCCTTTATATTGAATTGCTCCTGTAGAGCAGCTACACACAATAACCCTTACAGACAACTTTTTAGATTTTTCCAGAATCTGCACCTATTCCAGCTGTATTTCCTTTATCTATGTTTTTCTTTCCTTTTGTTTAGTTGGTGTGCAATAAATCACACGGGCGATAACAAAGAAGCCCGTGTAAGGTTACATCATCATGAAATCGAATTGTATTGAAAATTAATTCTGACTTTTAGAACTGTCATGGTTCTCTTTGTTGGCATCTTTTAAAAAGAAACTGGGTTAAAGGGGACCGATTATGCTCATTTTACGGCCCTTTGTATTGAGTTGCTCCTATAGAGCAGATACACACAATAACCCTCACAAAAAACTTTTTAGATTTTCCAGAATCTGCGCCTATTCCAGCTATATTTCCTTTATCTATGTCTTTTTTCCTTTTATTTAGTTAGTGTGTAATAAATCACATGCGCGATAACAAAGAAGCCCATGTAAGGTTACATCATCATGAAATCGAATTGTATTGAAAATTAATTCAGACTTTTAAAACTGTCATGGTTCTCTTTGTCGGCAACTGTTAAAAAGAAACTGAGTTAAAGGGGACCAATTATGCTCATTTTACCACCCTTTATATTGAATTGCTCCTGTAGAGCAGCTACACACAATAACCCTTACAGACAACTTTTTTGATTTTTCCAGAATTTGCACCTATTCCAGCTATATTTCCTTTATCTATGTCTTTTTTCCTTTTATTTAGTTAGTGTGTAATAAATCACATGCGCGATAACAAAGAAGCCCATGTAAGGTTACATCATCATGAAATCGAATTGTATTGAAAATTAATTCAGACTTTTAAAACTGTCATGGTTCTCTTTGTCGGCAACTGTTAAAAAGAAACTGAGTTAAAGGGGACCAATTATGCTCATTTTACCACCCTTATATTGAATTGCTCCTGTAGAGCAGCTACACACAATAACCCTTACAGACAACTTTTTAGATTTTTCCAGAATCTGCACCTATTCCAGCTGTATTTCCTTTATCTATGTTTTTCTTTCCTTTTGTTTAGTTGGTGTGCAATAAATCACACGGGCGATAACAAAGAAGCCCGTGTAAGGTTACATCATCATGAAATCGAATTGTATTGAAAATTAATTCTGACTTTTAGAACTGTCATGGTTCTCTTTGTTGGCGTCTTTTAAAAAGAAACTGGGTTAAAGGGGACCGATTATGCTCATTTTACGGCCCTTTGTATTGAGTTGCTCCTATAGAGCAGATACACACAATAACCCTCACAAAAAACTTTTTAGATTTTCCAGAATCTGCGCCTATTCCAGCTATATTTCCTTTATCTATGTCTTTTTTCCTTTTATTTAGTTAGTGTGTAATAAATCACATGCGCGATAACAAAGAAGCCCGTGTAAGGTTACATCATCATGAAATCGAATTGTATTGAAAATTAATTCTGACTTTTAGAACGATCATGGTTCTCTTTGTCGGCAACTTTTAAAAAGAAACTGGGTTAAAGGGGACTGATTATGCTCATTGTTGGACCCTTTGTATTGAGTTGCTCTTATAGAGCAGCTACACACAATAACCCTCCCAGAAAACGCGCCAAATCACATAATCTTTGGTGCGAACTGGCGCCGGGGCCCAGTGGACTCCGAGCATCATTGACGCAACTTGGCTCGCTCCATTATATTCCATCGGATTCCAATAGGCGCATTGTTTGTGACATTTGGTTCCACAGGGTGGACAAAGATTTGAAACATTTTGAAATTTTCTTGCCACCCAAACTCAATTTTTGCTGCCTTTACAGGCCACCACGAGCCAGTAGGGAGGCAGTTTGAGCCACTGCACACCTTATTGGTGACACAAGGCGGTACAGCAAATTGCATTGGTGCGAACTGGCTCAGTGGACAATTTTTGTCTTGTCAAATGGCCCTTTGGCAACATTTTGGACACCCTTGGTATACTCAACAAACACATACGGTAAATTTCAGCTAACAGGAGTCATGGCTAGCGATCACGCTGATGAGAAGCCTAGCTTGAAAACCCCTTTATCACTGAAGTCTCCTGTTTGGGTTCTCTCCCTTTTTTTAGATTTTCCAGAATCTGCACCTATTCCAGCTGTATTTCCTTTATTTGTGCTTCCTGCCAAAACGATCTGTTTTAATTTATTCCCCCCACGGCCACTTCGCTGTGATTGGTCACTTCCTAACTATGAACCATATAAGGAAATCCGCTCCTCAATGACATCACAAATGGGCCCTTTTACCACACCGAGCGTTTTGAGCCATCCCATTTCTAAATGTGCAAACCTCATTATCTGAAACGTTGGCATCGTTTAACACGAGAATACAACATTCTAACTACATTTATCGGTCAGAAAAGTGGAAAAAGCCGAATAAGCTTATAACATTTAAGTTAAAATCATTGGCTATCTTGTCCTAGTGGCCGTTCTCTTTGGCACTGAAGGATAAAGTACAGCATATATTTCAGTACGATAAATGAACATGGCTGCTTATGTCTGTCCTCCATTGCCAGCATGAGACCGAACATCTTTCTCGGTGTGAGCGAGGGCTCGGCTCAGTACAAGAAGTGGTACTACGAGCTTATGATCGACCAGGTGGACCACTTTGTGACCAGTGAGCCTTCCCATCTGCGAGTAGGCTGGGCCAACACAAAGGGCTATGCACCCTATCCCGGAGGAGGCGAGGGCTGGGGGGGCAACGGCGTGGGAGATGACCTCTATTCCTACGGTTTTGATGGACTCCACCTCTGGTCAGGTGAGATAATAATGCGTATGTTTGTTTGACAAGGATAGGAGGAGTCTAGACAGAAAAGATCACTACCGTATCCTATTTTGGATGTTTCCTAGGTCGCATCCCCCGGGCAGTTGCGTCCCTCAACCAGCACATCCTAACCTCAGAGGATGTGGTGAGTTGTTGCCTCGACCTCGGAGCCCCCAGCATCTCCTTCCGCATCAACGGACAGCCCGTTCAGGGCATGTTTGAAAACTTCAACACAGATGGACTCTTCTTCCCCGTCGTCAGCTTCTCTGCAGGCGTCAAGTGAGTTTTTATTTGTTTGTCAGGCAAACACACTCAAACGGGCGTGATGAGATGAAGCAGACACACTCTCGACTCACACAAAAACCCCGCTTGTCTGAAATCCATCTCATCCACCTACCCACCCACTCCAGTCCAAATGCATGCATCCTCAATGGCCTTGAGATTGGACGCAGGTGAAATAGCCCGGCTGTGTAGCTCCCTCTGTTGCTATGGTGACCACAGATCGTGTGATTGATGTGACGCTGAAATGGAATTTTAAGCTTGGGCAGTTTTTTTTATGAGGATTGGTGCTGACTTTGATGAGCACAGCTCCGTTTTACAATGCAGATTTAACTCTTTGAAACCCAGAGACCTTGTGCAACAAGGGACATTGTGGAAGCGTTTTATTCCTTCAACTCCCTGCATGGAATATAGTCTGCATGCTCACAATCCTACAGCCACACCTGCTCAGTCTGATGAGATTGAGAACAACAGAACATTAGAAATTTGGCCTTTATCATGTTCATCTTTATTGATATTGATTAGCATATTGTCATTGTTGTAGTTGTAACAATAGGAAAGGAATGAAATATCACAAATAACCAATAACAAATATTTATTTTCTATCCTTAATCCTTTAAACTAAACTAAGAGTTCACTGCGCCGGTGCCAGTTGGTGCCAGTTGGTGCCAGTTGGTGCCAGTTGGTACCAGTTGGTGCCAGTTGGTGCCAGTTGGTGCCAGTTGGTGCCAGTTTGTGCCAGTTTGCACCAGTTTGCGCCAGTTTGCGCCAGTTTGCGCCAGTTTGCGCCAGTTTGCGCCAGTTTGCGCCAGTTTGCGCCAGTTTGTGCCAGTTTGTGCCAGTGCAATTTGCTTTATTTAAATTAATTTAAAATTAAGTATATATTATAATCAATGTTAATATTAATTATATATTATAATTAATTTTAAAAGTAATTCTATATTATAATTCATTTTAAAATTAAATATATATTATTAATATATACTAATTATATATTATTATATATTTTTTTAAGTAATTATATATTATAATTCATTTTAAAATTATATATATATTATTAATATATACTAATTATATATTATTATAATTTTTTAAAAAAATAATTACATATTATAATTCATTTTAAAATTAAATATATATTATTAATATATACTAATTATATATTATTATAATATTTTTTAAAAAATAATTATATATTATAATTCATTTTAAAATTAAATATAAATTGTAATTCATTCATTGTAAAATGAATTATATATTATAATTCATTGGAACTCTTGAATTATATATTATAATTCATTTTAAAATCAATTTAATTTAAATTATTCGTGCAATTTACTGTTTACGCTGTACATTGTTGTTCATATTTGATGTCATCTATTTATTCACCACATTATTATTATTACTATATCTTATTATACGGGAGCCAGGCAACAACATTTTGGTGGTAATTTCACTGCTGTGATATTGTGCAATGACAATAAAGGAATTATATCTATCTGTGGCACCTAGTGTCGCTAATAAGGTGCCTAGTGGTGTGCAGTGGCTCAAACTGCCTCCCAACCGGCTCGTTGAGGCCTGTAACGGCGGTAAAAGTTGAGTTTGGTGGCAAGAATATTTCAAAATGTTTAAAATTTTTAATATTTTGTGTCCACCAAGTGGAACCAAATGTCGCAAACAGCCTATTGGAATCCACTGGAATGTAATGGCCCAAGCCAAGTTGCGCCAATGATGCTAGGAGTTCACTGGGCCGGTGCCAGTTGGTGCCAGTTTGCGCCAAAGATTATGTGATTAGCGCGTAGTGGCTCGCTGTGGCGCCGAATAACGGCAACATGCCGAGCGAACATTAATTTTGCGCCACGACATGCCAATCACATAATCTTTGGTGCGAATTGGCACAAACTGGCACCAACTGGCACCAACTGGCCCAGTGGACTCTTAGCATTACTGTAATGCAAGAGTTCCAACATTCAGACCAAATTAAAATTTATGACCAATTTTATGCAGTTGAGTTAGTAATTGTGAAAAATATAAAAATATTGTTTTTGTTTATATATTGTTTGTACAATCCGTTCTTTCAAACAAATATTGGTAACAGGTTGTGTTGTTCTTATATATTTTTTGGTTTGCATACATTCAGAATCTCCATATTTCTGTCCGCTTACTATTAACTATCTGTGCTATAACTGAAATGTTAATAACAACAACAAAGAAATCCTTTCAAGTTTGATTTCCAGATGTACTGTACCATTTAATTTGGGACGGGAGACATGCTGGGAGATGAAACTGCTGACACACTGAACAGGGAGAACATGGCTGTCATTTGTGGATGAGTCGCATAAGGCACATTTTCTCTCTTCAATAATTGAGTGGCGCAGCCATAAAAGGCTCATTTGCGTCACCACTACTACAATACTCCAATCTTTATTTTGGGCTGCCTCTCGAGAGCTTCTTAGCAGTGATGACTGAGACCTATTTTTTTTTTTAACTCTCCAAGGAAACCCATCACTCTTGCATTTTAGATGTCATTGAAGCAGTCTATTGAACTAGAAAGTTACAACTACAGTTAAGTCGTTTTGATTTGTTAAATTGTATCTTATATAATATTCAGTAACTTTCACATTACATTCATATCTAATGTTTATACACAGTACTGTATGTATGTGAGTACACCACCCACATTTTAGTAACCATTTTCACCATATACAGTAAAGTCTCGTTATATTGATATCGGTTATATCGAAGTACTGCTTATTACGATACTATTTTCATTTCCCGGCAAATTTCTAGTCTTTTATGATATAATTAGTTCCGTTAGTACGATACCCGGTTATTATGATAATCCGGTTACTACGATGCCCTTTTCATCTCCCGCCAGCCAATTTGGTCTGCTTATATCGATACAAAAGCAGCTTAAATCAATCTTTGCATACAGATTTCAATACCAAAAAAGAACACGGCGAACGGCTGCTTCCAGTCAACTTTATTTTTTACACTTCCACCACCAGAGCACAGCACACACACACCGATTCCACTTCCTGGTTCACAGGTCATGCTCAACCCGCCCCACATAGCTGGCCAAACACATGCCTGCAACAGAAGAACCAACTGACATAGCATACACACCTATTCCAACGAAGACACAAGCATACAAATACATGTATTTAATTGTGTTGTATTCAGATATCTTTTTATCGCTTGCAATAATCACTGTTTTTCATATGTACATGCTGGCGTTCGTGGTTTCTCTTGTGTGTATAGAACAATATCGAGTGCATTATTGCCCACTTTTAATGCAGTTCGGCGCAGGATCGGATATATCGACAGTCCGGTTATATCGATATTTTTTCCGACTCCCGACAATATCGATATAACGAGACTTTACTGTACATATATATGAAAGGAACATTAATATGGAGATGAAACTTGAAAATACTTTACAGTAGTCATTACAGTTTGCATCGATTTACCAACGATAAGTCAACACACTATGTTTACGAGCTAGCAGCATAAATAGCTACACTAACAGTGAATATTTCCAAATTGTGCCCAAAGTGTGAATATTTAATTTGAACACCATTATTATTGAGCACTGCCTTAATCCTCTTGGGCATGGAATTCACCAGAGAGCTGCACAGGTTGTTCTGTAGTACGTAAATCCTCTTCCGCTCATCCTACGCTTGAGGATGCCCCACAGGTACTCAATTGGGTTCAAGTCCGGAGACATAATTCATCACCTATTGCATCACCTTCAGCTTCTTCACAAGGCACTTGGATATCATGTTGGAAAGGCGGACGGCACGGCGGTCTAGTGGTTAGCGCGCAGACCTCACAGCTAGGAGACCAGGGTTCAATTCCACCCTCAGCCATTTCTGTGTGGAGTTTGCATGTTCTCCGGTTTCCTCCCAACATTCCAAAAACATGCGACTAATTGGCGACTCCAAATTGTCCATAGGTATGAATGTGAGTGTGAATGGTTGTTTGTCTATATGTGCCCTGTGATTGGCTGGCCACCAGTCCAGGGTGTACCCCGCCTCTCGCCCGGAGACAGCTGGGATAGGCCCCAGCGACCCTAAGTGGTTTCTAAGTGGTAGAAAATGAATGAATGAGTAAAGTTATACTGCTATAGATGCCTACGTTCTTGTTGGGAGTGACCAGGATGGATAGGATCAGGAAGGTGTACATCAGATGGACATTACATGTTCGAGACCTTGGAGATAAAGTCAGAGAGGCCAGACTGAGATGGTTGGGACATGTCCAGAGGTGAGATAGTGAATATATTGGTAGAAGGATGCTGTGGGAAAAGCCCACAGAGAAAGAAGAAGACCGACTACTCTTATATTCAAGTTTGATTTTTGTAGTAGAATACAAATATGTGCACGTTCCAGTATTTTTCCAACTAATATTCCTTACCATTCTAACTAGAGACCTTTTTTTTCATCATCATCAGGGTTCGTTTCCTGTTGGGCGGTCGACACGGCGACTTCAAATTTCTGCCTCCATCAAGTTATGCCCCCTGTTACGAGGCTCTGCTACCCAAAGAGAAGATGAGGGTGGAGCCAGTGAAGGAGTACAAGAGGGACGTGGATGGGGTCCGAGATCTGCTGGGGACCACCCTCATCTCGTCGCAGGCTTCCTTCATTCCTACGCCTGTGGAAACCAGCCAGGTAATTAACAATGTAATGTGTTTTATTAGCAGTAATAACATACACTTGATGGGTTTCCTCAGATTGTCATGCCACCACATTTGGAGAAGGTGCGGGACAAACTGGCGGAGAACATCCATGAACTTTGGGGCATGAATAAGATCGAACTTGGCTGGTCCTACGGCAAGGTGAGAAATTTCACTATGACATCATCGAGATTTGAAGGAAAACATAATCCATGCATTTTGCCATGAGAGATCTCGATGACACATTTTCTGTAGCTTGGAATACTAATAGTAGCATTTATTTACCACAAAATGCCTGTACATCATCTTGCTTTCTCTCTCATAATTTGCGGTTCACACCAAAAAAGAGGGTAAGTGAAAAAGAAAAAATCTCATTTTCCGTTCTGAGTGCTTTTCATGTCATTTGCTGCTTTTTCAGTTTATTCGTAGATTAGCACAACCATTGTGTCCATGTTTCAATGTACAACCAAAAAAACGACCAAGTGTTGTTTCATCCAAGGGCACAACAGGATTGTGACAGTTTCAGTACGGCGATAAACCAAGAAGAATGTTACTTTGCTTTTTTTTATTTTTATTTAATTGTTCTTTTTATGGAAGAACGTTAATGAGGCTTTAAATTGATTATGCAGGCACCATAAGAGGTCACATGACATTCTTGCCTGGAGTTAAATGTGAACATTTGACTTATAAAATCTTCTACAGGCCAGTAAAGATCAGTAATATCCTGTTATATATATTATTTTTATATATTTTTTTTATTATATATATAATATATTTTATATTATTTTTTTACCTGTATGTTTACAATGGCAATTGTCGAAAAAAATAATTTCCATAACCTAAAAATGGGAAATTCTATACAATAATTTGGGTTATTCTACTTTCAACTTCATACTACACCGTCCAGCCAAAACATTAGGTGCACCCGCATAATCTAATGAAACTGAACAATATAATTTATGTTTATGATACTGTCTTTGCAAAGATAATAATGCTGTTTTGTGGTGCTCATTATGGTGGGTGTAGTTTATAGCGTGGTCGTTTCATTCTGAGACGTGTTCTTTACGTTTTGGTTTGCGTAACTTGTCATTGTAATGCAACTGCTACTAAAAATACTGAGCATTATTATCTATGAATGCGATATGAAAGCTGAATTGGACCTACTTAGATGATGCTGGGGTACCTAATGAAGTGGCTGTATGGTTATATAATATCTCCTATGTGTTTCTTGGTTTATTGTACAATATAAGTCATGCGGATAAACAGACCTGTTATGCCCTAGTAGGAATAAATAAAAACAAAAATGTGTAATTTACATATATGAACATCCTCCATCTATTATAACTCATTACTTTTTGTAGACGGAGAATTAGCATACGATGAGCTTCACTCCCACTTTTCCTAAAAATGCAAATCTGCATAGACGACGATGTTCTTCTCTTCATTTAATTTCTCTAAGCTGCTTCCAAAGAGTGAATTCTTGTAGTATTACTCCTTCAGAGCTGGCTGGTGTTCATCCCACACACAAACACAGCTGCATACCAGTGCATGTTTATGGTAAGACAGTCACCATCGCCATGCGGGCATTGCCAAAAGGACTTTTTTTTGGCATCAAGTGCAGCCTCATGACAGGTACTACATTTCCGGCTTGGTATTTCATACATTAAGAGGAAAAGTGTTCCCTCGCTGCTCTTTCATAACATGATCACTAGTAGCAGCCTGTAGTAGACCGCATTCTTCTTCACTTGTTCGTCCACAGCGACAAGAACCGAGTTGACATAAATGTTGTTTTTGCGCACAGATCAGAGATGATAATAAGCGGCAGCATCCGTGTCTGGTGGATTTCTCGAAGCTGCCCGAGACTGAGAAGAACTACAACCTACAGATGTCGACAGAAACTCTGAAGTACGTATCTTCAAGTGAATGTTCTGAACTCCTCTTTAGTTTCTTGGATCTGATGGACTACATAACGTTGAGTTGTAGATGAGTTTATTCATCCAAGACTGAGATGACGAGATGATTAACTGGAAAACGAGCATAATAATTAATTTCAGTTAATTTCCATGACTAGGACTAAATGACATATGATGATGATGATGATGATGATGGCTGTGCATTGAAAACACGAACCGTAGACAGGCTGACGAGAAATAAGACTTATAAGATTTTTGTTTTTGCAGTGTTCAAAGTAAGTTAAGACCGACCACAGCAAATCAATCTCCTCTATCCAACCCTGTCTTCTGTCTCTCTCACACCATCCTATCCATCGTGGTCACTCCCAACAAGAACCTCAGTATCCTCAGAGAACCTCAGCATCTATAGCAGTATAACTTTACTCATTCATTTTCTACCGTTTATCCTCACGAGGGTCACGGGGGTGCTGGAGCCTATCCCAGCTGGCGGGGTACACCCTGGACTGGCCGCCAGCCAATCACAGGGCATATATAGACAAACAACCATTCACACTCACATTCATACCTATGGACAATTTGGAGTCACCAATTAACCTAGCATGTTTTTGGAATGTGGGAGGAAACCAGAGTACCCGGAGAAAACCCACGTATGCACGGGGAGAACTACATCCATAAACAGCCCTCTACCTGGCAGCTCTAAACGCAGCATCCTTCTACCAATATATTCACTATCTCACCTCTGGACATGTTTGAACCATCTCAGTCTGGCCTCTCTGACTTTATCTCCAAGGCCTCTAACATAGTATAATGTCCCTCTGATGTACTTGTTTCCTGATCCTATCCGTCCTGGTCACTCCCAATGAGAACCTCAGCGTCCTCATCTCTACTACCTCCAGTTCTGCGTCCTGTCTTTTTCTCAGTGGCGCTGTCTCTAGACCAGGGATCTCAAACACGCGGCCCGCAGGTCAAAAGTTTGATATGGATGCTGTATGGTATCATGTACCCAGAAAAAATTATTACGTTTGATTAATGTTCATGTTAAAGGTTAAATAACTGTTAATAGTTATCCTCCCTATACGTGTGGAAGTGGTAAGTTTTTGGCTATTTCAGTTTAAGGGAAATAACTTGAAGGCTACAGCATGTGTCTCAAGACCCTGCAGTTGCGCAATATGTTGTAAATAAAAAGAGTATAAATGTGACTATAGTCGTGTTTTGTCATGTCTACAGGGCTCTAATAATGCTTTGTTCATTTTAATCTGAAAAAAATAATTTGTCTACCCACCAACTTTATGTGGTTTCTTCAGTTTTTATTATTTGCTGTTTTATTATTATTATTATTATTATATTTATTTATTTATTGCTGATTGATTGATTTTCTTTATTCGTGATTTGTTTATTTATTTTTCATCTTATTTTGTGAAGAAAAATAAAAAGTAAGATATTTGAGAACAGTGGAACCAAAGCGAAGTTTTTAAAAAATTTTGGTTTTTAATAAATGCGTGGACTATGCCCATTTTCTCAATGATTTTTCCATATTCTTTGACTATAGTATATTTTTCATTATTTGGTCTTCTAAGAGTATTTAGGGAAATATGACGTCTCAATTAACATGATTGCACAACCAGACAGACGCTGCTTCTTAAGAACGTGTCAGTGCTCAACACTTAAATTCCCACGGAGACCAATTAAAAATGCTTTAGGTAAATGCTCTGTACATGAAGCACATAGTGGCATAATTATTCTCAATATGTGTGTACAAACTGACACATCTGGGTAGCAGTGTTGCTCTCTGAGTCAATGACGTCAATCCAAAAAAAAAAAAAAAAAAAGATTTTTACAGGTTCCTCCCACAGGGTGTGAAGATGATTTCACACCTAATGCAGTTCTCGGGGTATTCCCTTGACTTTTATTATTGCTGATATGCACAATTTAATGCATTAACACACCCCCACCTACCCACTACCACTTAGATGTTCATGTCTCGTCAAGGCAGAGGTGATGTTTGGGATTAAACAGTCTCTAAAGACCAGTATTTATTCACTCACCCACCCCCCCCCCCCCCCCCCACTCACAGAACCCTGCTGGCTCTGGGCTGTCGAGTTGTTCAAGTCAATCCAAACGCTGACGAATCACTCAAAAAGATCAAACTCCCAAAGAAGTAAGAGTGTATTTCTCGAGATGCATATATTGATCTAATTCATATTTAAACATTCATGACTTTTTCCAAATGTTCTCTTTTGTAGCTTCATGATGTCCAGTGGTTATAAACCATCCCCTCTTGACCTTTCTGAGATGAAACTGACTCCAGGTCAGGAGTTGCTGGTGGATAAATTGGCAGAAAATGCCCACAATGTTTGGGCCAAAGACCGCATCAAGCAGGGATGGACGTACGGCATTCAGCAGGTACGCTGGATGTGCCGCAGTGTGTGTACAGTGTGTAGCCAGTGTGGTTCATTTTTGCTATTTTACAATAAGTTGCTTTTGGTTTAGTACATGGAAAATATTTAGCTTTTGTTTTTTTTTTCTCTTACTTGAACTTTGACCTTGTTGGGGCACGCACTGAAATCTGAAAATTCAAAATTCACATTTAGACATGCAGGATTAATTAGAACGCCCATATTATGGCTGACCTATTCAAGGTTTATTGGTTGTTTCCAAATGTGTTTGGCTCTGCAATAAATAAGTAAGATTCTGCGAAAAAAAAATTCACAGTTAATAAGTAAGCAAGACTCAGCTTTAAATAAGCCCCTTGAGTGCATATCATCGATGTTTGTGGCTTCCTGCAGGATCTGAAAAGTAAGCGGAACCCCCGCCTGGTCCCCTACGCCATGCTGGATGAACGTACCAAGAAGTCTAATCGTGACAGTCTACGGGAGGCCATCCGGACTTTGATTGGTTATGGTTACAACGTAGAGCCATCTGATCAAGAAGGAGGTGTGTTTTCATTGTCATTGGTCATTGTCGTCATGTGGTTGGGACCACGCCAATGAAAGTTCCATTAAGACACCAAAACACACTTTAAAATGATGTATAAAGTTACACTACAAACATGGTTTTCTCTGTGGCTGTCCCTTCCAGGACAAGTGGTTGAACGGCTCAGCATTGATAAAATCCGCTTCTTCCGAGTGGAGCGAACGTATGCGGTGAAGACGGGCAAATGGTACTTTGAATTTGAGGCGGTGACAGGAGGAGACATGAGAGTTGGCTGGGCCAGACCTGGATGTAAGCCAGACGTGGAGCTGGGCACAGATGACCTAGCCTTCGTCTTTGATGGCTACAGGGTAATCAGATCCCTTATTGTTTTACATTTGTCTATGTCGGAGCGAGAGAATTAATTTTATAAATTCTATTTTATTGTCATTGCACGATTTGACACAACAAAATTGCCCTCCATTGCAGTGTATTATTTCTCTATTATTTATATTATTTAAATACAAAAAATATATATTTTAAAAATGATTTACACTTTTTTTTACAAGGAAACCACGTACATTTTAAATAAAATACAAACAAAAATAATAATAATAATAATGATAATAATAATGATAACAATAATAATAATAATTAATAATAATTAATGATAATAATAATAATAATAATAATTAATAATAATTAATGATAATTAATGATAATTAGTAATAATTAATGATAATTAATAACAATATGGGCTTGCTCAGTAATGCAAGCCCCATAGACTGCTGCTATGGGGCTTGCATTACTGAGCGAGCCCAAAATAATAATAATAATAATAATACTAATAATAATAATAATAATAATAATAATAATAATAATAATAATAATAATAATAATAATAATAATAATAATAATAATAATAATAACAATATGGGCTTGCTCAGTGAGCTCACTGAGCAAGCCCCAAATAATAATTAATAATAATTAATAATAATAATTATTAATAATAATTAATAATAATAATTAATAATAATAATTAATAATAATAATTAATATAATTAATATAATTAATAATAATTAATAATAATTAATAATAATTAATAATATTTAATAATAATTAATAATAATTAATAACAATATGGGCTTGCTCAGTAATGCAAGCCCCATAGACTGCTGCTATGGGGCTTGCATTACTGAGCAAGCCCATATTAATAATAATAATAATAATAATAATAATAATAATAATAATAATAATAATAATAATAATAATAATAATAATAATAATAATAATAATAATAATAATAATAATAATAATAATAATAATAATAAAATAAACAGCCTCTCTCATTCTTCCCATCATCAAAAAAATGTGCAATTTCTTTTTAAAATTTCTATTCACTTTATAAACTATCCCTTGGTAATCAGTCTGAACATTTTGTCAGTCATTGTTCTATATGCTTGACATGTACACAGGGCCACTGTCTGAACATGGGCAGCCGTTTGTTCGGACGCTGCTGGCACAGTGGAGATGTGGTGGGCTGCATGATTAACATGGAGGACAAATCCATGATCTTCACCCTCAATGGAGAGATACTTATTACCACCAAAGGCTCTGAACTTTGCTTCACCGACTTTGAAACTGAGGATGGTGAGAAAATGCTTGTGTTTGTGTGTGAGGATTTGTGTAATCCACATCGGATTAGGAACAAGTTCTGTTCCTCTTTTGTGTTGTACCGTAATTTCCGGTTTATGAACCACCACTTTTTTCTTAAGCTTTGAACCCTGCGTCCAGTGTGTCCAAGTTACTGAATATAACAGTCTGACTCACAGTGTAATATTACAAATAAAGTCATCACACAGCAACTTAACAGTCAAAAGGTATACCTAATATACATACAAATACCAATAAGAGTTTTTCAAGTCATTTATGAGAGCGCATACATAACCAGGAAACGCCGTAAACCAAGTCAAATATATAGTGTACAAACTGGCTCTTTTGGTAGTAAAGGTTACCGACCCCTGGTCTAACCGAATGTATTTTTCACACAAGAAATATTCAAACTTTCAATTTGTTTTTAAAGTATGTTTTGCGGCTATTTTCCTATAGTGAGCATATGGGTAAAATGGCTCTTTTGGTAGTAAAGGTTGCCGACCCCTGGTCTAACCGAATGTATTTTTCACACAAGAAATATTCAAACTTTCAATTTGTTTTTAAATTATGTTTTGTGGCTATTTTCCTTTAGTGAGCATAGGGGTAAAATAGCTCTTTTGATAGTAAAGGTTGCCGACCCCTGTTCTAACCGAATGTATTTTTCACGCAAGAAATATTCAAACTTTCAATTTGTTTTTAAATTATGTTTTGCGGCTATTTTCCTTTAGTGAGCATATGGGTAAAATAGCTCTTTTGGTAGTAAAGGTTGCCGACCCCTGGTCTAACCGAATTAATTTTTCACACAATAAATATTAAAATTTTCAATTTGTTTTTAAATTATGTTTTGTGGCGCCAGTCTATTTTCCTTTAGTGAGCGTGGGGGTAAAATGGCTCTTTTGATAGTAAAGGTTGCCGACCCCTGACCTAAATCTTTAAATAAGTGAGGCTTAAGGTTGGAGAATGTCTAACTTGATAAGGTCAGTCCCTGTTCAGTTCTTGATCGAGATCCTGATTGACTACAGTTTGTAGTTTCTTTTATTGCCGTCATAAAAAGGACTTGTTTGACAGCACACGCTGGAACAACGAGAAGGTCCAAGGAACTCATCAAAAATTTAAGAAGGAGAATTATAGAGTATATAATGTGACACCATCCATCAAACTCGTGCTTACTGTGCAGGGTTCATTCCGGTATGCAGTCTGGGCTTGGCTCAGGTGGGTCGTATGAATCTTGGCAAAGACGCCAGCACCTTCAAGTACTACACCATGTGTGGCCTCCAGGAGGGGTTTGAACCCTTTGCTGTCAACATGAACCGAGAGCTCACCATGTGGTTCAGCAAACGTCTGCCAACGTTTGTTAATGTGCCAAAGGACCACAATCACATCACGGTATCATCGAACACTTCAATACTTCAATACCTCATCTCAACTAAAGTTTGGATGCTTGCTCTGACTTTGTTGGTTCTTATCAGGTCACCAGGATTGACGGGACCATTGACAGCCCCCCGTGTCTCAAAGTAACACACAAGACATTTGGCACCCAGAACAGCAATGCGGATATGGTGTTTTGTCGTCTCAGTATGCCTGTGGAGTTCCAATCCTTCTTCAAGACCAGTCCCGTTGTAGACATGAATGGAGTTCATGATGACGAGACCCTGAAGGTCAAACACAGGTACTCGTCTTTGGTACATTGCTGCACAGACCAAATGTCTATCATAGCATGTTATTTTAATGTACTTACATTACATGAAAATCTAACATGCAGATCCAATTCAAACTCATTACGCTCGTTGCCTGCACTGTAGTTGATTATCTGTTGAATGTCGTAGATATCCACTGCGATCGGTTCGACACAGCGATGAAAGTAGACGAGTGGACTACAGCAGCATCACAACGGTATTGAATCATCATTGAGTCAACATTAACAGAAAACCTATTTACAGTAACATTCATCTACATGTTATTATTACAGTACTACCACTCTGTGAGAGTCTTTGCTGGTCAGGAACCCGCATGTGTGTGGGTGGGTTGGGTGACTCCCGACTACCATTACTATAGCAACAACTTTTCCCTCAATAAGACCAGAACTGTGACTGTCACCCTGGGGGATGAGCGAGGACGGGTCCATGAGAGGTGAGATCTCGAAGCCAATCGTTTTTTCGACTTCGTATAACGTGAATGTATTTGTGATGGGTGACTTCTGATAGTGTGAGGAGGAGTAACTGCTACATGGTGTGGGGCGGCGACGTGACCAACGCCACTCATGGCTCAAGCCGCAGCAATGTGGACCTGGAAATTGGCTGTCTCATAGACCTGGCCACTGGTCTGGTGACATTCACTGTCAACGGCAAGGAAGTAGCCACGTCCTATCAGGTAATTAATGCCATTATGTAATAAATATTAATACACTCATTTATCAGTGAATGACTTCTGGGTAGGCCTGACGATGGTTAGCATTTCGACCACGCAGTGAGGAGGTTGAGATGATCTGGATTCAAATCTCCATTCCACTCCCTGTGTGCGTATGTGTGTGGGGGGGTTTCCTCCCACATTCCAAAAACATGCTAGGTTAATTGGCGACTCCAAATTGTCCATAGGTATGAATATGAGTGTGAATGGTTGTTTGTCTATATGTGCCCTGTGATTGGCTGGCCACCAGTTCAGGGTGTACCCGGCCTCTCGCCCAAAGACAGCTGGGATAGGCTCCAGCATGCTTGAAACCTTAGTGAGGATAAGAGGTAGAAAATGAATAAATGAATAATAAGGGATGAAACAGGCTGCACGGCGGTTGAGTGGTTAGTGCGCAGGCCTCACAGCTAGGAGACCCGAGTTCAATTCCACTCTTTACCATCGCTGTGTGGAGTTTTGCGTGGGTTTTCTCTGAGTACTCCGGTTTCCTCCCACATTCCAAAAACATGCTAGGTTAATTAGCGACTCCAAATTGTCCATAGGTATGAATGTGAGTGTGAATGGTTGTTTGTCTATATGTGCCCAGTGATTGGCTGGCCACCAGTCCAGGGTGTACCCCGCCCGAAGACAGCTGGGATAGGCTCCAGCACCTCCGCACCCTTTGTCAGGATAAGCGGTAGAAAATGAATGAATGAATAATAGTTATCAAGGCTGAAAGGCGGACTAGTGGTTAGCATGCAGGCCTCACAGCTAGGAGACCTGAGTTCAATTCCACCCTCGGCCATCTCTGTGTGGAGTTTGCATGTTATTCCCGTGCATGCGTGGGTTTTTTCCGGGTACTCCGGTTTCCTCCCACATTCCAAAAACATGCTAGGTTAATTTGCGACTCCAAATTGTCCGTAGGTATGAATGTGAGTGTGAATGGTTGTTTGTCTATATGTGCCCTGTGATTGGCTGGCCACCAGTATACCCCGCCTCTCGGGCAAAGTCATCTGGGATAGGCTCCAGCATACTTCCACAACCCTAATGAGGACAAGGGGCATAGAAAACGGATGCATGGATGTACTTCCGGATATATAATGAGAATGATTTCCTGTGCAATTGTTCATGCATCCATCTAGTAACAGTTTGTTGACCTGGTGAGGAACTTTTTTCCTGTATGTGCATATTCAAGCCCTGACGTTTGCATTGTTGAACATCAGACATTTGACAGTTTTTCTGTTCAGCTTTGAGAACTCCTTCGAAAGTACTAATCTTCTTATGTTCTCACTGAAGTCTGTTCTGCGTCACCCAGCGCTGAGTCATCCCCACCCAGCCCGTTTATAGTGCATACTGATCCGGCATCAAGTGGTTGAAGCTTCACCATGAACCATTAAGCTGCTTTCTGCAAGTCATGCATTGTGTGGTGACTTCTCTTGTCTCCAGGTGGAACCAAACACCAAGCTTTTCCCTGCTGTGTTTGTGCGACCCACCAGCCCTAACCTCTTCCAGTTTGAACTTGCCAAGATAAAGGTAAAGTTTGTGTAAAGTCGAAAAACACTTTATCATGAAGTGGTACATTTTGTGTTTCTGTGGAAGAACTCTGTTTTGCAACATGCAAGTGTCAATGCTTTGTCGACCAGTCCACCCCTTTTTGGGGCCACCCTGTACCACTGGTTGGTACAAAACAAACAAAACAAAAACAGAACAAATGAGTTATTTTGGTTCTGTTTGCAAATTTTAATAACAGAAAACATGCATGTCTATCACACACACACACACACACAAATACAGTCACACACAAAATTGCAGAGCCTTGACTAGCTCGGTCAAGCATTAGCATGAGCATCCTGATGCTAACTTGTGCCATTTGCTCGTAGGAAAAGGGCAGACTCACAGAATAAGCCATCCACATTCACAACTACATCCTATCTTCAAAAGGTCATTTGTTCATAAAGTTCACCATCACATCATCTCTCAAGCGGGAAGCACAGCAACGATGGTGACGGGTTACTCACAGAGCTTTCTAACCACTTGAATGTTACGCTTCCCCGTGCAGAACGCCATGCCGCTGTCGTCAGCCATCTTTAAGAGCGAACATAAGAACCCGGTGCCTCAGTGTCCCCCTCGATTGGACGTTCAAACCATCAATGCGGTGCTGTGGAGCCGCATGCCAAACACCTTCCTGAAGGTGGAAATGGCCCGGGCCAGTGAGAGACACGGATGGTCGGTACACTGTGTGGAGCCGCTTCAGATGATGGCAGTTCACATACCTGAGGAGAACAGGTGAGATGTATGTTTTTGTTATTGCTGCTGAATGGTGTCATCGTTACTGGTTGCTTCCAAAAACATGCTCATACTGTGCTACATGTTGCATATAGGATGTCAAAGAAGATTTCATAAAACAAGGGGCACGGGGGTTGCTGGAGCCTATCCCAGTTGTCTTTGGGCGAGAGGCAGGGTACACCCTGGACCAGCCAATCACAGGGCACATATAGACAAACAACCAATTAGGAGTCGCCAATTAACCTAGCATGTTTTTGGAATGTGGGAGGAAACCGGAGTAAACCCACGCATGCACGGGGAGAACATGCAAACTCCATACAGAGATGGCCGAGGGTGGAATTGAACTCGGGTCTCCTAGCTGTGAGGCATGCACGCTAACCACTCCTCAGCCAGGCAGCCGACATGGAAAAAGTTTTTACCTTCTTCCGTTCTTTAGTAATCAAGAGTAGAAGATAGGTACGTTTAATCAAAATATCATTTATCAACAAAAGAGGGGGGCACGGTGGACGAGTGGTTAGCGCGCAGACCTCACAGCTAGGAGACCAGGGTTCAATTCCACCCTCGGCCATCTCTGTGTGGAGTTTGCATGTTCTCCCCGTGCATGCGTGGGTTTTCTCCGGGTACTCCGGTTTCCTCCCACATTCCAAAAACATGCTAGGTTAATTGGCGACTCCTAATTGTCCATAGGTATGAATGTGAGTGTGAATGGTTGTTTGTCTATATGTGCCCTGTGATTGGCTGGTCCAGGGTGTACCCTGCCTCTCGCCCAAAGACAACTGGGATAGGCTCCAGCAACCCCCGTGCCCCTTGTTTTATGAAATCTTCTTTGACATCCTATATGCAACATGTAGCACAGTATGAATGTGAGTGTGAATGGTTGTTTGTCTATATGTGCCCTGTGATTGGCTGGCGTATACCCCGCCTTTCGCCCAAAGACCGCTGGGATAGGCTCCAGCACCCCCGCGACCCTCGTGAGGAATGAATGAAACAAAAGAGGGAGAAAAAGGCGACATTTTAATATTGTGCTTTTTCCACTTTTATAATGTTGTATCCTCATATTTATTGATGCCAACATTTCAGATAATGAGGTTTGCGCATTTGAAAGTGAGCCCCGAATGAAGTTTAGGATGACCAAAATGCTCTGTTTCAAAAGGCGTGGTAAAACTGCCCCTTTGTGATGTCACAGAGGGTGGATTTCCTTATATGGTTTATAGTTAGGAAGCCCTTTGGGCATGTGACCAATCACAGTGGAGTGGGCTCATGCACAGGGAGGACATGCAAGCTCCACACAGAGATGGCTGAGGGTGGAACCGAACTCGGGTCTCCTAGCTGTGAGGCCTGCATGCTAACCACTCAAACATCGTGCAGCCGAGTAATTGTTATGAAATACTAAAGCAGTTATGTGATCAGATTAATGATAAGTGCAGCATTTTTTCCTTTGACTCATTTATAATTATTGACATAATTATCCTATGTATTCCAAGGTGTGTTGACATCATGGAATTGTCCGAGCAGGAGGACATGAGGAAGTTCCACTATCACACCTTGAAGCTCTACTGCGCCCTCTGCGCTCTGGGTAACACCCGTGTGGCCCACGCCCTCTGCAGCCACCTGGATCAATCTCAACTGTTGTACACCATCGACAACCAGTACCTGTCGGGAATGCTACGTGAAGGTTTTTACAATCTCCTCATCAGCATCCATTTGGAAACAGCCAAGGAGGCTCGACTCATGATGAAAGATGAGTTCATCATCCCGGTCACAGCCGAGACACGCTCCATCCGGCTCTTCTCTGACTCTTCCAAAAAACACTTACCACCAGGGGTGGGGCTCAGCACGTCGCTGAAACCCCGCCTCAACTTTGCTCCGCCTTGTTTCATCAACACCAAACGGGAACATTATCTCTACAGTCCACAGATTCCACTGGACGCATTAAAAGCAAAAGCGATATCGATGTTGACGGAGGCTGTCCAAGGAGGCGGGCACTACATCCGTGATCCTGTCGGAGGAGGTGTCGAGTACCAGTTTGTGCCAATCCTGAAGCTCATCAGCACATTGCTGACCATGGGTATACTCGGCAGTGAGGATGTTCACAAGATCTTACTGCTTATTGACCCGAATGTATTTAGCCGGACACACAAGGAAGAAACCATCTGTACCACCAACAAAGAAGGACTAACGGGGGCCGAGGAGAAGGCAGTGGAAGCCGGAGAGGAAGAAGCCAAAGAAGCTAAACAGCTGATGAAAGGGCTTCTGGAGAAGAGACTGCCTGAACCTGTGAAACGACAGGTAATACACCGCAAACATAACTAGATTATGTTTATGTACACAAATGTATATGGACATGTGTCCATTACCGTAGTGGCACTTTTTTCAGGTTTTTTCATAGGTTGGCTGTTCCTGCGACTTATCCTCCAGAGCGACTTATAAATGAAAAAACTGTTTATGTTACAAAAACACTGGACACCTTTTCTGTTCATGTTTATTTTTTATGTAGCTGAATAACCATTGTGTATATCATTGTGCATATCTTACACCTATTTACACCTGTTTGGTAACAGCAGAAAGGACACACACCAGCAAATACAAATAGACGGTTTGGACATTGACAGGGTGAATGAAAATACATTTCTGGGGATCACAATAGATGAAAATATGAGCTGGAAACCTCATATTACAAATATTCAACATAAGGTGGCCAGAATTATTTCAGTATTTACAGTGCATCCGGAAAGTATTCACAGCGCTTCACTTTTTCGACGAAAGCCATCAGACCAGAGAATTTTGTTTCTCATGGTCTGAGAGTCATTCAGGTGCTTTTTGGCAAATCCCAGACGGGCTGCCATGTTCCTTTTACTAAGGAGTAGCTTTCGTCTGGCCACTCTACCATACAGGCCTGATTGGTGGATTGCTGCAGAGATGGTTGTCCTTCTGGAAGGCTCTCCTCTCTCCACAGAGGAACGCTGGAGCTCTGACAGAGTGACCATCAGGGCCTTGGTCACCTCCCTGACTAAGGCCCTTCTTCCCCGATCGCTCAGTTTAGAAGGCCAGCCAGCTCTAGGAAGAGTCCTGGTGGTTCCAAACGTCTTCCATTTACCAATGGAGGCCACTGTGCTCATTGGGACCTTCAAAGCAGCAGAAATGTTTCTGTATCCTTCCCCAGATTTGTGCCTCAAGACAATCCTGTCTCGCAGATCTACAGACAGTTCTTTTGACTTCATGCTTGGTGTTTGTGCTCTGACATGCACAGTCAACTGTGGGACCTTATATAGACAGTTATTATATTTCAAAATCATGTCCAATCAACTGAATTTACTGCAGGTGGACTCCAATTAAGCTGTAGAAAGATCTCAAGGATGATCAGTGGAAAAAAGATGCACCTGAGCTCAATTTTGAGCTTCATGGCAAAGGCTGTGAATACTTATGTAAATGTCATTTTTTTGTTTTCTATTTTTAATAAATTCAAAAAAAATCAAAAAAAAAAACTTTTTCACATTGTCATAATGGAGTATTTTGTAGAATTTTGAGGTAAGAGATTAATTTAATACAATTTGGAATGAGGCTGTAACATGACAAAATGTAGAAAAAGTGAAGCGCTGTGAATACTTTCCGGATGCACTGTAACAAAGCAAAATTCACTCCACACTCTTTACTGCTCTCTGGTTCTACCATATCTTACTTATTATTGTGTGGAAATATGGGGTAATAACTATAAAAGCAATCTTCACTCGCTAAATGTACTGCAAAAAAGGTCAGTAAGGATAATTCATAATGCCGCCTACAGAGAACATACTAACTCCTTATTTCTAAAATCACAAATACTTAAACTTTCTGATATAGTTCATCTTCAAACAGCTAAAATAATGCATAAGGCTAAAAATAACCAATTAGACTAAAAGGTTATCCAATACTTCTCTACAAGAGAGGAGAAATATGATCTCAGGGAAGAACTCCATTTGAAACACTTCTATGCTAGGACTACGTTAAAAAGCCATAGCATTTCAGTATGTGGAATCAAACTATGGGATGGATTGAGTAAGGACCTCAAACAATGCACAACGATGAGCCAATTCAAGAAACAATACAAGCAGTTGATGTTTGCTAAATACAAGGATGAAGAGTCTTCAACCAGTCATGATGTGCTATATATATATATATATATATCACTATATTGACACTTACTATAGTACCCATTATGTCATTGTATGGTCAGGTACATTATAAAAAAAAAAAACAAAAAAAACAAAAAAAAAAACTGTATTATGGAAAGCAGGAAGTGAACAAATGAACAAAAAGTACCAGATGGAGGGGTAGGATTTAATAAGCTTTGCTTCTTCCTACTTCTTTGTAAAATAAATTACCCACAAAAAATGCGACTTATACTCCAGTGCGACTTATGTATGTTTTTTCTACCTAATTATGCATTTTTCGTCCAGAAAATATAGTATAGTGACATGAACATACACGATCTGATCTTTCAGTAACTTTTATTTGTCTCTACAGATGTGCGAGCTGCTGCACTATTTCTGCGACTGTGAGCTGAAGCACCGCATCGAAGCCATCGTGTCCTTTTCGGACAACTTTGTCTCCAAGTTGCAGTACAACCAAAAGTTCCGCTACAACGAGTTAATGCTTGCGCTAAACATGTCCGCCGCGGTTACTGCCAAGAAGACCAAGGAGTTCCGATCACCTCCCCAAGAACAGGTACACTATCACTGCAGTGATACATGAAAATATGGTAATTACAAATAGAGGTGGTCCTCGGTTTACGTTGTCCAGTGTTAAGGATTTTCATGGCCAAACAGCCTATAAACACAAGACTCGCTGGCAAAGTAGTTACCATCATTAAAGATAAAGATCGTATTGTAATGTCTACCCAATCGTGTTGCCAAAACAACATCAGCTACCTCAACTGTCCTCTCTCCACGCAACCGTCTGCCTCGGCCCACACTGACACACACATCGTCAGAACTCATGTCACGTTCACAGATGGTCGGAAATCACAAAACTCTTAAAGTCTACTGTACACATAACTGCCAGGTCGCTGATTCTCCGAAAGTAACGGTAATAGTCAAGCAATGTAGCGGCCTTATTATTGACATTGAAAGACTCCTATTTATTTATTACTATTGAATTTAATTCTTGTATGTAGTATTTTAGTACTGCATTGATGTCCTTCTTGTGTTCTGTGTACAGTGTGAGTGACTTCATTCAGTCATTCATTTTCTACCGCTTATCCTCACGAGGGTCGCAGGGGGTGCTGGAGCCTATCCCAGCTGTCTTCGGGCGAGAGGCGGCGTACACCCTAGACTGGTGGCCAGCCAATCACAGGGCACATATAGACAAACAACCATTCACACTCACATTCATACCTATGGACAATTTGGAGTCGCTAATTAACCTAGCATGTTTTTGGAATGTGGGAGGAAACCGGAGTACCCGGAGAAAACCCACGCATGCACGGGGAGAACATGCAAACTCCACACAGAGATGGCCGAGGGTGGAATCGAACTCAGGTCTCCTAACTGTGAGGCCTGCGCGCTAACCACTTAGTTAACTATTAGTTGACTATTGTTTTTGCCCTAACAAACTGAGATGGCCGAGGATGGAATCAAACTCTGTGTGGCCTGCATGCTAACCACTCAACTGCCGTGCAACCCACCCGGAGGACAGATTATGTTTATTGTTAATTTGGTATTGTTTTTTCATAGCGCTACTGGATTGTGCAAAGGGTACATAATTAAATTTGTGTTTTTCTTCTTCAATGAGATTAAATTAAATAATTTTCCAAATGTTATACAGTATAGAATAAATATATATTAAAAATATTAAAATATTATATCATTCATTCATTTTCTACCGCTTTTTCCTCACGGGGGTCGCGGGGGTGCTGGAGCCTATCCCAGCTGTCTTCGGGGCGAAAGGCGGGGTACACCCTGGATTGGTGGCCAGCCATCCACAGGGCACATATAGACAAACAACCATTCACACTCACATTCATACCTATGGACAATTTGGAGTCGCTAATTAACCTAGCATGTTTTTGGAATGTGGGAGGAAACCGGAGTACCCGGAGAAAACCCACGCATGCACGGGGAGAACATGCAAACTCCACACAGAGATGGCCGAGGGTGGGAATTGAACCCTGGATCAATCAATCAGTAATAAATAAATAAAATAATAATAAAACAACAAATAAGAAAAACTTAAGATACCACATATAGTTGGTGGGTAGAGAAAGTTTTTTTTTCAGATTCAAATTAAAAGTATTAACAGTTATTTAACCTTTAACAATGAATTAATTTCCAATTAATTAATTAATAACCATTTTACCCAATTAGCAAGTTAGCACCGTTAGCATCGCGTCAATTGTGCCCGGTGTGCACACAGCTTTAAGTTGTCAATTCTGGGTCCATGATACCATACAGCATCCATATCAAACTTGCACGGGCCGCACTAACATTAGACTTAGAGGGTGGAATTGAACCCTGGTCTCCTAGCTGTGAGGTCTGCGCACTAACCACTCGACCGCTGTGCCGCCCAATATTATATCATATTATATATATTATATATTATATATATTATATCATCAATATATTTAAAAAACAAACCTCAAAATGTCCACACTTTTGATCATGAATTGACTTTATATGTGTAAAATATAAACATTTGTCAGCCAGATGTCAGATACAATAAATCATAACCCCACCACACATGAATGTATGTATCACCGACCACAGACACAGCCTGCAGCCACTCTGGCTGAAATGACGCATATAACTAAATCATTCATGAGGGACAATTTACATGACTTATGTAATTTTCCACATACATGACTAATTTAGCTGCCAACACTCCAATTCCCATTCGTTTGTGTGTGGATTGTAAACACTCCAATTCCCATTCGTTTGTGTGTGGATTGTAAACACTCCAATTCCCATTCGTTTGTGTGTGGATTGTAGCATTGGATTCCTTCATTTTGGACTTAAGGTTGTCTTACTGCCCAGCTGCTCCATGCACCAAATGAAGTCTTCTTTGTGTATTTGTGTTGGCATGAGCTTCAAGGCATAACAGTTTCTCATCTCTTGTGTCATTTCTTCATTGAGAGAACACACACACACACGCATGCACACACACACACCCTTGGGGGTCACAGCTGGATGCAGAGTTCTTTGCTTTAATGACTTGTCATGATGTCCAAAACGTGAACTATAAGTCTCCTCATTCTGTCCAATGTTGAGCACAATGAGATGTTAGTAGTTCTATATCATAACTAAATCAAATTATTGTTGTGTTTTTATATTTTAGATTAACATGCTGCTGACCTTCAGCACCGGTGACGACTGTCCTTGTCCATCAGATATCCAGGAGGAGCTTTTTGATTTTCACAACCAGCTGCAGCTTCACTGCGGTGAGATGAAGATGGATGAAGACATATCCTTCAGATTTGGCATATGGTTGTCGCTATCAGCTCCCTAGTAGGGATGAAAATCTGTCCAAATATGTCTAAATCTTTATTTGTGAGATGCTGATGACACGGCAGAATTATTGCACAATTGTACCCTAGGGTGGCCACAATAAAAGGCCTCGCTAAAATGTGTTCTAAAAGTTCAACTGTAATGGCCGTGGTCTGAAGGGGTTTGAAAACCTGTGGATGGATGAATGACACAACAATGGGCCACAGTCATAGATAGTGGGGTTAGGATAGGGGTCGGCAACCTTTACGATCAAAAGAGCGCTTTTACCCGATGCCTCACTAAATAAAAATAGGCTGGAGCCGCAAAACATCATTTAAAAACAATATCTTATATACTTTATAAAGTTTGAAATCTTGGTTAAACCTCAGTACCTGACGCATGAAGAAATGTGTAGCGACGTGCTCGCATCCACAGTCAATAGCGAGTCTCCCAAAATTTGATTGACTGCCGGATTTGGAGGGAATTTTGCGGTATAAAGTAGTTCAGAGGAGAAAAAGTGGAGTACTTTTGCTAGTATACGGTCTCACAGAAATGAGAAAGATGAGTATTTTTCTCATTTGGGTGTTAAAAAATACTTACTTGAGCATTGCGAAGGGAGCCACAACAAAGGCTGAAGAACCTCATTCGACTCTGGAGCCGTGGGTTGCTGACCCCTGGGTTAGGGTAATGTTATGGATAACAAACATCGGTGCATTTTATTTACGCCATTTTGAAGATTAATTCATTCGTTTTCTACCGCTTATCCTCACAAGGGTTGCGGGGGTGCTGGAGCTTATCCCAGCTGTTTACGGGCGGGAGGCGGGGTAAACCCTGGACTGGTCGCCGGCCAATCACAGGGCACATATAGACAAACAACCATTCACACTCACATTCATACCTATGGACAATTTGGAGTCGCTAATTAACCTAGCATGTTTTTGGAATGTGGGAGGAAACCGGAGTACCCGGAGAAAACCCACACAAAACTCCACACAGAGATGGTCAAGAGTGGAATTGAACTCGGGTCTCCTGGCTGTGAGGCATATAGAATGTTAATAGTATGGTGCAAAAACAGGTAGTAGTAGTAGTAGTAGTACAGTAGTACACATGGGTACTGGAGACTATCCCAGCTGTCTTCTGCTGAGAGGCGGGGTACACCCTGGACTGGTGGCCAGCCAATCACAGGGCACATATAGACAAACAACCATTCACACTCACATTCATACCTATGGACAATTTGGAGTCGCTAATTAACCTAGCATGTTTTTGGAATGTGGGAGGAAACCGGAGTACCCGGATGGGGAGAACATGCAAACTCCACACAGAGATGGCCGAGCTTGGGATTGAACTCGGGTCTCCTAGCTGTGAGGTCTGCGCGCTAACCACTCGTCCACCGTGCAGCCCCTGTTTTGAAGATAGCAAGCATTATTGTGATGCTGGATTGGTGAATACAATATTTGGGGCAAATAGTGGTCACACCAGATACTGACAACCATTTCCTGGTTTTGGACCCCCCCACCCCCCCAATACAGTTAAACTGTATTTCTCTTTAATGCTCTGGGCTTCCTCTGTTCCTTTGCAGTATACTGTGGTTGAGAACTTCCTACCCGTGTGAGAATATATTTATGTTTTGATAAATAATGAAACCACCCGGCCCTCTGCGGTTCAACCGATCTAATGGTAGCCGTAGTCCCGCCACAAAACACCGACCTGTCATGGCTGCCTCCGCACAGAAAAGCAATTAACTAGATATTGCCCACAAACATGAGATACCGTCCATACTGCAACACACGTCATACATTTGACACGTAGAGACCCCCCCCCCATATAGGAGGCTTTTCTTGACTTGAGATATTGCCGCAATAGTCTTTTCACATCCTGTTTATCGTGTGTCTGTTTGTGTGCTGTAGGAATCCCCATGGAGGAAGATGAGGATGACCAGGATACGTCTATTAAAGGCCGCCTTCTAACCCTGGTGAATAAAATCAAAGGACAAGCTCATAAAACAGAGCAACCGGCCAAGAAGGAACAAGCTGCACCATGTGAGCATATCTCGTATCCCGTTATTATGTACTATTATTATTATTTGTGGATTATGTGGACGACTGGATGGTGTTGTCATGACCAGGGGTGGGCAAACTACGGCCCGGGGGCCACATCCAGCCCGCCAAGTGTTTGAATACGGCCCGCCCAATCTTTCCAAAGTATTTCATTTAAACTCAACATACAACCTGGCATCATGGCCTGAGCCAACCTTTTGATGGTTTTATCAATTTCGGTTTTTGACATGGTCTGTTGTTTACAAAGTGCTCCTGAAAAAAGGGACACAAGCACATAATAATAATAATAATAAATATTATTAGATTATTATAATTATTATAATTATTATATTAATGCTAATTATTATATTAATTATATATAATATTATTGTTATATTTGCATATTTTACAAAATAATAATATAATAATTATTATTTTAATTTTATTGTAATTATTATAATATTTTATTATTTTTAAAATATTTAAATATAAATATAAAATAATAAATAATAATAGCAGATTGCATGACAATTTTACAGATACAATAATACCAGGTGGACTGTTACGTGTAAAATATATAGTCTGCCCCCCCCCCCCGTAAATTTTGTCATATCAATGCGGCCCGCGAGTCAAAAAGTTTGCCCACCCCTGGTCATGACAATTAACTGCAGATATGATGCAATACCCTGTAACGGTACATTACTTGGCACCAGCGCCTGCACCAATACCTTTAACTTAACACAACACATGCCAGGCTATATAGCGCAGGGGTCACCAACGCTGTGCCCGTGGGCGCGCGGAACACTTAAGGCGCCCGTGAGGCATCTTCTAAAAATAGCACTTGTCACAAATTATCATTGTTATTTTGTGCTTTAAATTTTGAATCAGAATTGCTTACATTAATGTATTTTTTTTAATCGTCTTATAACATTCATTCATTTTCTACCGCTTTTCCCTGATGAGGGTCGCGGGGGTGCTGGAGCCTATCCCAGCACCCTGGAGTGGTGGCCAGCCAATCACAGGGCACATATAGACAAACAACCATTCACACTCACATTCATACCTATGGACAATTTGGAGTCGCAAATTAACCTAGCATGTTTTTGGAATGTGGGAGGAAACCGGAGTACCCGGAGAAAACCCACGCATGCACGCGGAGAACTTGCAAACTCCACACAGAGATGGCCGAGAGTGGAATGGAACCCTGGTCTCCTAGCTGTGAGGTCTGCGTGCTAACCACTCGTCCGCCGTGCCGAGCGTCTTATAACATCAAAAATTAAAACAAAAATATTTTATAACGAACTCTTACCTCAGGTCAAAGTTCATGTGTGCGCACGCGTCCACTCACCGCTTTTCTGATATAGTGCAGCGGTGATGAGGAGTTAGCTCACTCGTGCAGTTTAGCCCCCAAAAACGAAAAAGGACTTAAATTTTCCACAGTGACTGATTAATTTTTCTTTACATATTTTGAAGAAAAATGTATGTGTCTTATTTGCGGGATGACTGTTGCAATACCAAAGCGGCACAAAATGTGGAGAGAGACTTCAAAACTTGTCACGAAAGCTTCAATGCGAGCTACCCACCCGGCAGCGCATTAAGGACGGAAAAGGCCCGTTTCTTAAAGGCAGCTTTGGACAAACAAAGGACTTTTTTCACTAGGCAGATGACAAAAATCACAGAAAGGTGTTCCCTCTGACTTTCAAATATGTGAGCACATAAATAAATGTTTCTTGTTAAAAAAAATATGTTTTTGTTACCATTATCGTGGAAAATAATAATAAATAATGAACATTGATATGTGAGCAGTCGCTTCACATAGTGTTACTACTACTATTCCTTTTGTTCTGATTACTAAAAAGTGATCCGTGCAGTTTTGTCATTTTGGAAGTTCACCGTTCATACTATCCGTGCTCACAAAGTAGCCCTCGGCCTCAAAAAGGTTGGTGACCCCTGCTATAGCGACAGAATATTGTGTATTTCAGCAGCAGCGACAAAAAGCACAGGCTTGCACCAAAAAGGGAAAAAAACAATTAAATAGATTGTCCAACACACTTTTATCGCCGCAAGGATAATGGGGTACCATCTTTTTGGGAAAATGGTAAAACTGTTAAATCCACTCTAACGTAAAAATGTCCTTACGATAAGAACATCAGGGAATGGAAAAGGGAAATCACTAGATGAGGTCTTTAAAAGAAATAAATGATAGACTGTGTGACTTAAAGTAGCCTTAGTCTACATTTCCAGCTTTTCACACTTCTGTTCTCCATGATGTGGAAGTGCTGTATCATCATTAGGTTGGTGTGTTTGGAGGTTATCACTGCTGGCGTTTTATGTCTTAAATCTGGTGAATGCATGGATAGAAGAACTTCAGGAAATTCAGCTACAGAACTCTTTTGGTGAATGAATATACTCCAATTTTCATCTATTTGTATTCAATATCCAGATATTCTTTACTGTTTTTTTTAATAATAATATCACATAACTAGTTTAAGGGGCCGTGTCTCGATGAAGCCCAGATTTGTGGTGTGGGGCTGGACCCGACCTTCGACCCCTGACCAATAGCAATAGAGTAGGAGTGGTTTGGGAGGAGGCTACAGAACCCGAGCATGTTCAAATCAAATCAACTTTATTTGTATAGCACTTTTCCTGCAAAGACATACAACACAAAGTGCTTTACAGAATTAAAACAATTACCACAATTAAAGGGAAAACAAACAAACAAACAAAAGAAAACCCCTCCCTCCCACCCACACACACACACACAATCACACACAGTAGGGAGACATGGCATGTTGATTTACCCTGGACACAAATTGAAATTTCATTCATTCATTCATTCATTCATTTTCTACCGCTTATCCTCACGAGTGTCACAGGGATGCTGGAGCCTATGCCAGCTGTCTTCAAGCGATAGGCGAAGCACACACTGGACTAGTCGCCAGCTAATCACAGGGCACATATAGACAAACAACTATTCATATTATTAGTATATTAGTATATATATTATTAGTTAATATAGTGTCCCACTCGGATTCAATATCATTTACAAGCCCCTGAAATGAACAGGATAAGTGTATACAGCCTGTGTAGAACCCTTATCAGACATACATACACACAGACCAACACACCATACACACTATACAACCACTCCAATAAACACAACAATTTAACAAGTAGTCAAGTAGTTAGAAAAGGTGTAACAATGATTTCCCGTGTTAATATCTTTCTAACTCCATTATGCTAATGGAGCCTCAGAGTGAAAAGCATAATTTGGAGACTTTGTGAGAAAGAACAAAACACTTCAGGGCTCGAGACTTTTTATACAAAGAGCTCTGCGGCCCCCCGACTTAGGGTCAACATCAACTTGCAAAGGAATTATTCACATTTTCTCTCATTTTCACTATATGCTAATGCTAATGCCGCCCTCACAGGGGTCGCAGTCGTGCTGGAGCCTATCCCAGCTGTCTCCGGATACACCCTGGATTGTCACAAGGCACATATAGACAAACAACCATTCACACTCACATTCATACCTATGGACAATTTGGAGTCGCTAATTAACCTAGCATGTTTTTGGAATGTGGGAGGAAACCGGAGTACCCGGAAAAAAACCCACGCATGCACGGGGAGAACATGCAAACTCCACACAGAGATGGCCGAGGATGGAATCGAACTCCGGTCTCTTAGCTGTGCAGCACATGGGAAATTAATTTGTTCAATAATATTTAATGTTTTGTTAAAAATCATACAATTAACAGAAAACTTTATGTATAAAATCACATCTCCAGTCAGTATGCTTGTTGTCTATTATGTGTGTCAAGTAAGAGCCAGGTAAAATACGTAAGGTAAAGTTGAGCGATCACACATTTTATTTTTCATTCTCATGTTAATGAGGGGGACTGCACGGTGACCGAGTGGTTAGTTCGCAGACCTCACAGCTAGGAGACCTGAGTTCAATTCCACCCTCGGTTGTCTCTGTGTGGAGTTTGCATGTTTTTTCCAGGTACTCCGGTTTCCTCCCACATTCCAAAAACATGCTAGGTTAATTAGCGACTCCAAATTGTCCATAGGTATGAATGTGAGTGTGAATGGTTGTTTGCCTATATGTGCCCTGTGACAGTCCAGAGTCTACCCGGAGACAGCTGGGATAGGCTCCAGCACTTTGGCGACCCTTGTTAGGATAAGCAGTAGAAAATGAATGAATGAATGTTATATTACCTGGTTGCATATGCGTCATCAAATGAAAAATGTCTCCTATTTTCATTGCAAAATTCCATTTTATTAATTAATCCCTGCACTTGTAATAGAATCAAATCTTCCCCCTGATTAAAGCAATAGATAGGTAGGTAGATGCCCATTAAGATAAAAACCCTTCTCAATCAGTTTTTAGACAGACACAATAAATGGGGATTAATTTCCCAGCTTGAGAGGCACTTTAATGACCTCCAATCAAAATTGTAATTTGAAATGATTCTCTAAATGGTGCAGTGTGCGTTTTACCTGCTGTTTATTACGAATATGATGGATATTTGCTGTATTGTCGTCATCATTGCTCCTTTTCACTTCTATCAATTAAACCTGAGTCAGGTCCGAGACAAGGACACACAAGTATGGAACTGCATGCTATTGAATGTGGAAAACACTTAACGTGATTTATTAGCACATTTGCTCTCCCTGCAAGAAAATGCAGATGCTTTCTATACAGAGCGGGATTGAAATAGAGGAGTGGGCACTTTTTTTTTTTTGTAAAAGACTGTGAGGCATGTTGCATAACGCTGATTGATCAGCGTACTGGTTTATGGTGGCAGATGCAGTTCAGAAAAGTCTACTTCAGCAGCATCTGGTGGCGTCCGAATGCGAGCGAAGGAAGCAGGAGAATAATTGAGGGACAATTCAATTGCTGCAGGCGGGGGATTTTTTTTTTTTAAATCAAATTCTCTTGCAATAAAGTTTACCATTAGTACTTCTATGTGTTTGTTAGCTTTAATATAGTCGGTTAATTAGATTAGATTAGATAGAATTAGATTTTTTTTCCTTCCTTTTGTGTCCTTGATGGCGTTATATTAAATCAAAGGCAATAGCTGTTTGCGGCCATGATCTGCTAGACGACCGCCAACCGCAACCTCAGTTCAATTCCCGCTGCAAGTAAAGAAGCCTTCAGTATTAATCCTTCAAAGCTTTATAGCTAAAAGTACTGCTACTGCGTTTCTCTCCAGAATCCAATAAGTTTAACGTAATCTTTCTGACTGGACTCACACGCATCCAGAACTGTGATCAATGCCCTTGTTGTCAAATACTGTTTGGAAAAGCAACAATTAGGCAATCACGTGGGCATTAAAGACACCATCACCTAATTGCGATTGGTTCTAGGAGATCAATATTGTATAAACTGTGCATTTGCTGATGCCTCTGAGTTACAGTTTTTCTCGTTTGTTTAAACACATTTTCTGAAAGGATGCCTCATATTCTCAGAACTCTACACAAAAATCCAAAAAATCACTCACACATTTCTGAAAAACCCCTCAATTTGCAACTGCAAAATGAAACTTTACATCCAAAAACAGTGTGACACTTCTTGCAAAATGTTTTAGAATTGTTTTTTGGTTTTTGTGTTTTTGTTTTTTTTTTGACTCAGAACACAAAATTACAAAGAAATATATATTTTTCTTTTTTTTTTATTTTTCACCGAAAAACAATGTACAAAGTGTTCATCACAGCCAACACAAAGTTCCACATACGGTGGTCTGTTTCTAAATGTATACAGCTTCAGTTAAAGAAATAATAAAAATAATAATAAACAAAAAATCAATCAATAACAAAGCAAAAGACTATACTGCATCACGTCTTCTGTTTGGGTCAGGCCACAGCATCTCATCTACATCACATGCAAGGTTTTCTGTGGCCAAGCAGCAGGGGAAATATTGTCTAGCATGGCGAATCCAGCCATGGAGATCATCCGCTGGAATGTCTCCACATGCATCTTCCATAGCTTGGAGAAGGGGATTGTTTGGTTGGTTATATGTTGTGGTCATTGGGTCTCAGGCATCACAAATTGTGTGTAAACAATCGAGAAAAACTGTAACTGATGTTTGCTTGTTTTTACATTCATATATACCATTTATATACAAAATGTTATAAAACTCCACCCAACAACCTTTCTTGCAGCTAACCTGAAGGAGTTGATCTCACAGACCATGGTCAGCTGGGCCCAGGAGTGTCACATCCAAGACCCAGAGCTGGTTCGGAAGATGTTCAGCCTTCTGAGGAGGCAATATGACAGCATTGGTGAGCTGCTCAGGGCCATGAGGAAGACTTACACCATCAGTGCCGCCTCAGTCCAGGACACCATCAAGCTGCTGGCTTCTTTGGGCCAGATCAGATCGCTGCTTTCTGTTCGGATGGGGAAAGAGGAGGAGAAGCTCATGATTGATGGGCTTAGGTGAAAATATGTTTCAAATCAATATTAAACAATGACTTTGGTAGCCATGTATGTTTTTTTTTTACTGTAACTGTACATTTATAATCAATTCTCTTCTTTCTTACCAGTGACATCATGAACAATAAGGTGTTTTATCAGCACCCCAATCTAATGAGAATACTGGGCATGCATGAGACAGTCATGGAGGTCATGGTGAATGTGCTTGGAAGTGACAAATCCCAGGTATGACGGCTTTTTTTTTTTTGATGGATTACATCTCATTTTCATTTTTTACACAAACACAGGACCCACTCACAAAATTCATTCATTCATTTTCTACCGCTTGATGCTGGAGTCTATCCCAGCTGTCACAGGGCACATATAGACAAACAACCATTCACACTCACATTCATACCTATGGACAATTTGGAGTCGCTAATTAACCTAGCATGTTTTTGGAATGTGGGAGGAAACCGGAGTACCCGGAGAAAACCCACGCATGCACGGGGAGAACACGCAAATTACACACAGAGACGGCCGAGGGTGGAATCGAACTCGGGTCTCCTAACTGTGAGGCCTGCGCGCTAACCACTCCTCCGCCGTCAACATTAGTTGACTATTGTTTTTGCTCTAACAAATAACATGACGGCAGCTATATGAAGTTGCTCTACTTCTCTCTGATCGATCCAGCAACGGTGAAACAGGAGTTCAGAACATTCATAACCTATGGACAATTTGGAGTCGCCAATTAAACTAGCATGTTTTTGGAATGTGGGAGGAAACCGGAGTACCCGGAGAAAACCCACGTATGCACGGGGAGAACATGCAAACTCCACACAGAAATGGCCAAGGGTGGAATTGAACTCGGGTCTCCTAGCTGTGAGGCCTGTGTGCTAACCACTTCCACACCGTGCAGTCCTCACACACTATTTTATACTTTATTATTTTATTTTTTTTTATTAATATTTTTTATTATTTTATAATTTTTCTTGAATGCTTTATGTTCTCATGTCCCTTTTTTCAGGAGCACTTTAAACATAAGACCACATCAAACTATGTCATTTAATTTGACTGTTTTGTTTTGTTTTTTTTTTACGAAATAAGACATCCGATTTGTAAGTCATGTTGGCCAGTTTGTATGTTAAAAGTTGAAATACTTAGAAAGCAACTGGCGGGCCAGATTGAAACGCTTGGCGGGCCACATGTGGCCCCCGGGCCGTAATTTGCCCACCCCTGGTGTAGTGGTTAATGCTCATTGGCCATTTATTAGAGAGCTAAATCCCAACATTAGAGCTGGATCAGTAACTGCTGATAATGTGGTGTAAAAATGCACCAGGTTGATCTTATATAACAAATGAAGGGCAAAGATTCTATGCAATCAAATTATACTGCACATCATTACGTATATCATTACATATAGGATGTGATGTATATGTTTATTGTCTCCATTACACCACACCAAGTACCAATTCACATACATGTATTGTACATACATGTATTGTACATACATGTATTGTACATGCAAGCAAGGAGGAGTAACACATTTCTGGTCCATGTTTGCTCTCATTTTGCCGTCTCGTAGGAAATTGCCTTCCCCAAGATGGTCGCCAGCTGTTGTCGCTTCCTGTGCTACTTTTGCCGGATCAGTCGCCAGAATCAGAAAGCCATGTTTGACCACCTGAGTTACCTGCTAGCGAATAGCAGCGTCGGCCTTGGTGGGTCAAGATTTAAGAGTCCACATTTACTGTTGATGCCTCCATCCATCCATCCATCCATCCATCCATCCATTTTCCCTCCGCTTATCCGGGTCCGGGTCGCGGGGGCAGCAGTCTTCCTGGTCCCCGACCACCTCCTCTAGCTGTGAGACAAAATCTCTCCAGCGTGTCCTAGGTCTGCCCCGGGGCCTTTCCCCGGCTGGGCATGCCCAGAACACCTCACCCATCAACACGGACAGCTATTTCACTTCTATGGGAATGTCCATATTGTTATTTTGGGTATAGTAGCCTGAATAGGAATAAAGAATAAGTAGATTAGACATAGGTCCGGGTTCCTCTTCCATATACTTGCTAAATGTCAACTGCTTGTACTTTTTCTTGAAATGGCTCACTTTAGTGCATTAAGTTCTGTGCTCATTCCGTGCTATACAGTAATTTAATTCCACATACCGTAACGTTTTTAGCGCTGTCCAAATGTATACAATTTGACTTCCTACTTTGTTCTTTTTGTACTTGGTAACTTGCTACACTAGTGGATGCTTTCTCTTATGTGCAATCTGGTGTAAAAAAAAGTGTGTGAAGGTGACCATAGGGGTGCTATTTCATGTCTACAGGGCTCTAATAATGTTAAAATTAATAATGTATTTATCATTGCAGCTTCACCAGCCATGAGGGGCTCCACTCCTCTCGATGTGGCCGCTTCCTCTGTCATGGACAACAACGGTCTGGCTCTGGCCCTGGAGGAACCTGATCTAGACAAGGTGGAGCTTCTGGAATGATTGTTGTGGTAATTTTCTGAACTAAACACCAGGATTATGTGAGGTTGTACTTTCTTTCTTCCTGCAGGTAGTCACGTACTTGGCGGGCTGCGGTCTCCAGAGTTGTCCGATGCTTTTGGCTAAAGGTTATCCAGATATCGGCTGGAACCCCATTGAGGGAGAACGTTACCTTTCCTTCTTGCGGTTTGCTGTTTTTGTTAATGGTACGACTACTGTTAGCATATCAGACCCTTGTGGAAGTTGAATGATTTATATTCGACTTAAATTACTTTATAAAGTTAGCGAGTCAGGTGCAAGTTTGGCCTTTGGCTACAAAAATGTGAAGCAGTGTTGATTATAGATGAATTACATTTTCTTGCAGGTGTTAAATATTTTATAATCACACTATTTGGTGCACCACAACGGTGCATGAAATCCAATAGAAAAAGATGAAGAGCCCCTGGATGTTTGATTTATTTATTTACTGCACTTTGTGGGGGGGTTAGGTTCCAAGAACACAATAGCGAATGCTGTAAATTCCTGAGTAACTGAGACCTCCATGAAAATCTATTTTTGCCACACGGCTCCAAACCCTCATGCCATGTTGAAATTGAGTGGGACTGTTATTATGAGATTAGATTCCACTCCAGAACCGACCGATGCTCAATTTTGATTTTGAGTTTTAATCATTGTTGGAACTGCAGTCTTCTAATATTTTGGTTGACTAGTAGAAATTCATTCATTTGTTTTCTACCGCTTATCCTCACGAGGGGTGCTGGAGCCTATCCTAGCTGGGCCTGCACACTAACCACTCAACAACTGTGCAGCCTGTTTCATTCCTTATTATTCATTCGTTTTCTACCGCTTATCCTCACGAGGGGTGCTGGAGCCTATCCCAGCTGGGTCAGCTCGGGCCTGCACACTAACCACTCATCCACCGTGCAGCCTGTTTCATCCCTTACTATTAATTCATTCATTCATTCATTTTCTACCGCTTATTCTCACTAAGGTTTTGGGTATGCTGGAGCCTATCCCAGCTGTCTTCGGCGAGAAGACTGGTGGCCAGCCAATCACAGGGCACATATAGACAAACAACCATTCACACTCACATTCATACCTATGGACAATTTGGAGTCGCCAATTAACCTAGCATGTTTTTGGAATGTGGGAGGAAACCGGAGTACCCGGAGAAAACCCACGCATGCACGAAGAGAACATGCAAACTCCACACAGAGATGGCCGAGGGTGGAATTGAACTCCGGTCTCCTAGCTGTGAGGCCTGCGTGCTAACCACTAGTCCACCTTGCAGCCTTGATATCTATTATTCATTCATTCATTCATTTTGTACTGCTTTGTCCTTATGAGGGTCGCTGGAGCCTATCCCAGCTGTCTTCAGGTGAGAGGCGGAGTACACCCTGGACTGTTGGCCAGCCAATGACAGGGCACATATAGTCAAACAACCATTCACACTCACATTCATACCTATGGACAATTTGGAGTCGCCAATTAACCTAGCATGTTTTCGGAATGTGGGAGGAAACCGGAGTACCCGGAGAAAATCCACGCATGGGCGGGTGGAATCGAACCCGAGTCTCCCAGCTGTGAGGTCTGCGCGCCGTGCAGCCCTTGACTAGTAGAAATATTAGTAACAATTCCCTATTGCAAACCACAATCAACATATTGTGAAGTTATTCCTGTTATTCCTGTTATTCCCTTCCATCTAACTGAACATTTTTTTTGTTTCCTAGGTGAGAGTGTGGAGGAGAACTCCAGTGTTGTGGTCAAGCTTCTCATCCGTCGCCCCGAGTGTTTCGGGCCCGCCCTGAGAGGAGAGGGAGGGAACGGCCTTCTGGCTGCTATGAAAGAAGCCATCAAGATCTCTGAAACCCCGGCTTTGGACCTGCCTGGCTCTGTCCAGGGAGTCAGCTCTGACGTGTGAGCCTTACAGATCAAGCAAAGCTTATTGAATCGATCACAGGAAGTGGCCAGGAACTGATTTGCTGCTCATCCTCTTTCCCAACCTTAAGGAAAGCCTTTTCTCTGCTGATGTTCTCCCTTGACCTTTAGATCTGCTGATGGTGACGATGAAGAGGAGGTGGTCCACATGGGAAATGCCATCATGTCCTTCTACTCTGCACTCATTGACCTGCTGGGACGTTGCGCCCCGGAGATGCATGTGCGTTAGCTACAACGTTCATCTCTTATTATTATATTATATGTTGTGTTTACATTGTCTTATTATTGTCTACAGCTCATCAACAAAGGGAAAGGTGAAGCCCTTCGTATTCGAGCCATTTTACGTTCTTTGGTGCCCATGGAGGACCTGGTGGGAATCATCAGCATACCACTTAAAACACCCATCATTAATAAAGGTACAACGTTTAAGTGGTCGCTACACTTTGACTACTTTTGGTACTTTGTTTTTTTTCCTTTGTTTCCACCATTATTTCCTGTTTAGGACTTTTACTTTGTGGCTTCATTCGCCATCGGTGGTGCCTTCACTTTCTCTTTTATGCACAACTGAGTTGGAATGGCAATTAGAGTGTCATTTAAGTTCAGCTAGATCAGGGGTCTCAAACTCAATTTACTTGGGGGCCACTGGAGCTCGGGTCTGGGTGAGACTGGGCCGCATCAGGTTTTCCAAAAAAAAAAAAAAAACGCATTTATTAAAAACAAAAAAATTTTAAAAACTTCGCTTTGATTCCAATTTTCTACAAGAAAAGCTCTGATAAAACATTCCACTGTTCTCAAATATCTTAATTTTTATTTTTCTACACAAAATAAGATGAAAAACAAATAAACAAATCAAGAATAAAGAAAATCAATCAATCAGTAATAAATAAATAAATATAATAATAATAATAAAACGGCAAATAATAAAAACTTAAGAAACCACATATAGTTGGTGGGTAGACAAATTATTTTTTTCAGATTAAAATGAACAAAACATTATTAGAGCCCTGTAGACATGACAAAACACGACTATAGTCACATTTATACTCTTTTTATTTACAACATATTGCGCAACTGCAGGGTCTTGAGACACATGCTAACTCGCAAACTAGAGAGCTAGCGACCTAAACAGTAGCCTTCAAGTTATTTCCTTTAAACTTAAATAGCCAAAAAACTTACCACTTCCACACGGATAGGGAGGATAACTATTAACAGTTATTTAACCTTTAACATGAACATTAATCAAATGTAATAATTTTTTCTGGGTACATGATACCATACAGCATCCATATCAAACTTGCGCGGGCCGCACTAACATTAAACTTTCATATCAAGGCGGGGGCCTCAAACTAGTGGCCGCGTGTTTGAGACCCCTGAGCTAGATGGTGGATGATGTTGGAGACCATAGTTTGTTGTGCCATTATTCGATTTTTAGTAAATGGCTTTAAGATGAGGGACGACAGAAGAAAAATAGCATTTTGACAAATTTTGGCCTATTGATAGAAATGTCACGAATGTGCCCTGTCCCTGTCAATCAATAAATACCAGGCTAATGAAAATATCCATTGTGCATATTTGCATAAGACAATTTGTGTGCTTTCCAGAGCCATGCTTACAAAGGCATGAGCATAGCTGAAGGATATTGATTTCATTTTACTACTCATGCCTTTTTAATCAGCCAAGTGCTTTTCTGTGCACGCCCACGGCTCTGACGAAGCCAGATCACTGGTACCCAGCTTGTCTTGCTCTAATGATTGACCTGCACGAGCATGGCGAGGCTTGCCATGAGCTCTGTCAGCAGGGAAGACAGAACGCTTTCATCTGCTGAGTAACCACTCGTTCCATAAAGTATTGAAAGTTTTATTTTTTATTTGCCGGACTATGAATCAATCTAGAGTAAAAGTGGTATCTGTCAAAAAAAAACCTACCTGGGAGGCCATGACTCCGATAAGCAACTTACTGATAAGCAAGTTCACCAAGCTCCCGATCTCATTCCACATCACTCAATCTAGTTTTTCACCCTTTCGCGGTTATCAAAGACAATACCGGATAGTCGGTATGAATGAACATTTGAAAATGTTAAATTATGAATACCATAATTTCCGGACTTTAGAGAAGGGGTCTCAAACTCGCGGCCCGCTGTGTGCACACCGGACACAATTTGACAATTGATTTTGCAAGTTACGACGCTGCTCCCAGATGTAACGATGCTAACTTGCTAATTGTGTAAAATGGTTTATTAATGTTCATGTTAAAGGTTAAATAACTGTTAATACTGTTAATTTGAATGTGAAAAAAAAAAAAATTCTCTACCCGCCAACTATACGTTTTTTTTGCTGTTTATTTATTGTATTTATTTATTACTGATTGATTTATTTATTTTATTTATTTTTACTTATTTATTTTTCATCTTATTTTGTGTAGTAAATAGAAATATTTATAAAAATTTAATAATAAAATCAAATTTTTTAAATTTAATAAAAATTTATTAAATAAAAATTAAGATATTTGAGAACAGTGGAATGTTTTATTAGAGCTTTTCTTGTAGAAAACCGGAACCAAAGCAAAAAGCAAAATGTAGCATACAGCAGAAGCAAAAGCATTGAAGACAGTTTTTTTTTATTGATTTTTTTTCAGTTTTTAATAAATGCGTTTTGTTTTTTTGTTGTTTTTTTTTTTAAACCTGATGCGGCCCAGCCTCACCTAGACCCTAGCTCTAGTGGCCCCCAGGGTAAATTGAGTTTGAGAACCCTGCTTTAGAGCATGGTACATAAGCTGAACTTATGTAAATGTAAATTATAATATTTAATACCCAGGAAGAAATCGTTTTAAAACGATCGTCCACTAAAGTTGTCCTGGTCACTGTTGGAACCGAATAGCTCCACAATTCTCTCACCACAGACACCGCCAGTGTCTCGCCATCTTTTGTTGTCACTCCCAGTAACGATGTCCACTAATTCGCTAAATATAAGCTGCAGGGTTCAAAGTGTGAGGAAAAAGTAGCGGCGCATGCATCGGAAATGATGTTGTATTTTAATATTTAAGATGCTGACTAAAAGTCGCAGGATGAAAAAAGTCTGACGTATACAGAAAATGCAGTATTTCACTTACTGTAGGTTGTACAGTACTGAAGATTCCTTTTGTTTGCCCTTTCAGACGGCTCTGTGACAGAACCAGACATGTCAGCCTGCTTTTGTCCGGACCACAAAGCCCCAATGGTGCTGTTCCTGGACCGAGTGTACGGTATTGAGGACCAAAGCTTTTTGCTTCACCTGCTTGAAGTTGGCTTCCTTCCTGACCTGAGGGCTGCAAACTCTCTTGATACGGTAGGTAGGCGTTTGGCCTTCGAGCGATTTTTAACTCCGAGTGGTCAGCAGATCGGGAAGACCTGGCTTACATTGTAAACATTTATCTTGTTGTCATTATGGAGTGTACAATTCACCGCAAAACTCATTAAGCCATTATCTCTGATTGGCGTCCATAGTACGAACACAATGCTTTTCACTCAATATAGACAGTCAGATACTCAATGCTAATTGGATGAAGGCAACATGTGTTACAGTTATTATCTGTTTAGTCTTTTATGTGTTATAGTGGGCTGCTCCTTTTAGTGCAGCCTGCTGTTTGTGCTCCAAAAGATCATTTCTCAGCATGACGTTGAATTATGCTGAAGGTCAATTAAAGCAGGGAAACAGAGCCAAATACAGCCTGCATTGACTAAATAATAGCCATAAAATAACATATTAATAACAAAGTGCAGTTATCTAGAGGTGGGCAAATCAAATAATAACTGATATTACTATTACATAATGATATTATTACATGTCTGATTATTTACTTACAATGAAATTAGATATCAAGGCGCCAAGCAGAAATCCATTCATTCAAATGTATACTATTACTATTTTAATAATTTTTTATTATCATTTAAAAATGATCATTTTTAGTGGGGTTTGACTCCAAAAAATATTAAGCTACAAATAAGAAGCGCTGATAAATGCTTTTCTGTCAAAATTAACTGAACAAAGACATTTAATAATAAAAGACTTGTCTTGTCTTGTTGATTTAAATTATAACATAATTATTCATATTGTATTATAATATATAGTATAATATTCCATCCATCCATCCATTTTCCTCCGCTTATTCGGGTCCGGGTCCGGGTCGCGTGGGGGAACAGTCTTAGAAGAATAGTATAATATTATTGTAACATAATATTATATTATAATTTTATATTTAAAAAATGATTTAAAAAATAATATAATATATAAAATAACATACATATATATAATATATAATATAATATTATAATATTTTACTATAAATTATAATATAAAATATTACATTATATTATAATACTTTATGTTATAATATATAATATAATATTATTATAATATAATATTAATATAATGTTATATATTAATATATTAATATAATCTATTATATATTAATAATATTATATACTATTGTTTTATATTATATTGTAATAAAATATAATGTAGTAATAATGTAATATTTTATATTATAATTTATAGTATATTATTATAATATAATATATTATGTATATATGTATATATATTATATATTATATTAACTTTTAATTAATATTATATTATTCTAGTATAGTATATATTATTATATTATTATTTTATATTATATTGTAATATAATATAATGCAGTAATGTAATATTTTATATTATAATTTATAGTATATTATTATAATATAATATATTATGTATATATGTATATATATATATTATTTTTTAATTAATATTATATTATTCTAGTATAGTATATATTATAATATTATTATTATTTGTAATTTTTTATGCAAGATGATAGAAATGTATGAAAGCATCCATCTTCTTCCACTTACCTGAGGTCAGGTCGTGGGGGCAGCAGCTTAGGCTATTGAGTATCATCTAAATGTTTGCGCGCGGTGTCAGAGTGTAATCCCACATCTCTCTGCAGGAGGGTCTGTGCACCACCGAGACGGCGTTGGCCATGAACCGTTACATCGGCTCAGCCATGCTCCCCCTCCTTACTCGCTGCGCGCCCCTCTTCGCCGGCACCGAGCACCACGCCACGCTCATCGATTCCACCCTGCACACCATCTACCGCCTCTCCAAGGGCCGCTCCCTCACCAAAGCCCAGAGAGACGCCATTGAGGAGTGCCTGCTGGCTGTCTGCAAGTGAGGACAGCACAATAGGCGCATTTATCTGCGCAGACAGGGGTTGAGATTAACAATAAATGGGGTCTGGCTTGTCTCCCAAGTCAGTGACGGTGGTTAAGAGAAGCTCAGCGGGGGGGGGCACACTTATCTCTCTCTCTCTCTCTCACCTCTTTCTGCAGGCACCTTCGCCCTTCTATGCTGCAGCAGCTTCTGCACCGCCTCGTCTTTGACGTGCCCTTGCTGACTGAATACTGCAAGATGCCTCTCAGGGTGGCCAACATATTATTCACTCTGTTTAAAATTCTCTTGGCAGGCGCCGTCTCTTATCACCCCCCCCCCCCCCCCCCCCCTCCGGTTGCCTTGCCCGCATGCCTCATTATGAGACCTTTTCTTTTCTTCTGCATGGTCACTGTGGTCTCCTTCGGTGTGTTTTATGGATAGAATAACTGTTTCCACCCTCTCTCATATACTTCCACTTGTTTGTTTGACATCTGTGATAAAGTGACATTGTGGAAGAAGCAGACGTAGAAAAAAAAAACATGCGGATGGAGTATTAGACTTTGAGATTACAAGCGTGTTGGCTCTGCTGATCCACTTCATCCATCTGGCCGCCAGGGAAGAAAAAAAAGATCAATTTTTGTAAGATATGACTGGCCTGTGAAAGAGTGGACGCACTTTCACATACAGTTATTCATTCATTCATTCATTCATTTTCTACCGCTTTTTCCTCACGAGGGTCGCGAGGGATGCTGGAGCCTATCCCAGCTGTCTTCGGGCGAGAAGCGGGGTACACCCTGGACTGGTGGCCAGCCAATCACAGGGCACATATAGACAAACAACCATTCACACTCACATTCATACCTATGGACAATTTGGAGTCGCTAATTAACCTAGCATGTTTTTGGAATGTGGGAGGAAACCGGAGTACCCGGAGAAAACCCACACGTGCACGGGGGAGAACATGCAAACTCCACACAGAAACGGCCGAGGGTGGAATTGAACCCTGGTCTCCTAGCTGTGAGGTCTGTGCGCTAACCACCAATTGAATTTACATTTACATTTCATTTGTGCTGAGTGCTGCTCGTATGCGTTTCCACGGCCTCTATATTATTGTCGCTGTGATAAAAGTCTCTTCTGTATTTTAATTTTCATCTTTTTTTGTCCTCCAGCTGCTGACCAACCATTATGAGCAGAACTGGAAGTACTACTGTCTGCCATCCGGCTGGGGTAGCTACGGCACGGCTTCGGAGGATGAACTGCAGCTCACCAAGAAGATCTTCTGGGGAGTGTTTGACTCGCTCTCCCAGAGGGTGAGAGGCATCTGTTTATTTATGCCAAGTGTTATACATCAGCTGTTTCACTAAAACTTACTTTTAAATGTTTTTTTCTGCGACTTATAAACATGAAGAGCATCACAGATTATGTTCATGTTCTTCATGGGAAATATTATTAGAGGCGGACACATTTAACATTGTATCTACACTTAAACCAGGGGTCTCAAACTTAATTTACTTGGGGGCCACTGGAGCTAGGGTCTGGGCGAGACTGGGCCGCATCAGGTTTAAAAAAAAACAACAAAAAAACGCATTTATTAAAAACAGAAAAATGAAAACCTTCAAGTTATTTCCTTTAAACTTAAATAGCCAAAAACTTACCACTTCCACACGGATAGAGAGGATAACTATTAACAGTTATTTAACCTTTAACATGAACATTAATCAAACGTAATATTTTTTTCTGGGTACATGATACCATACAGCATCCGTATCAAACTTGCGCGGGCCGCACTAACATTAAACTTTCATATCAAGGCGGGGGCCTCAAACTAGTGTCCTGCGGGCCACATTTGGCCCGCGGGCCGCGTGTTTGAGACCCCTCTCCCAGAGTCGCTAATTAACCTAGCATGTTTTTGGAATGTGGGAGGAAACCGGGGAGAACATGCAAACTCCACACAGAAATGGCCAAGGGTGGAATCGAACCCGGGTCTCCTAGCTGTGAGGCATGCATACTAGCCACTCATCCACCGTGCAGACGCTTTTTGTCATCAAAATATTTTTTTCATGTGTTGTTTTTGTTGTTTCATATAAACAAACAACCGTTCGGATGCAGTATGGAGCTCTCTTGTCTGAAAATGGCTAGCAGTGAATGAGTCAATAAATATTATACCGTATATAAATATAATATTGTGTTATTTAAAGTTGTTTGATTGATCTCTTGGTGATGATGAACATGCATGTGTGCAAAAAACATCTTGGCATTGGTACACTGAAATAGTGTAAACGTCTGGACTCAGCACATCTTTCTAAATGGATGCCCATTGGAGGAGAGTGTGCAGGCGGCCCGCACTAAAAACATCAATATCGGAATGGATGATATTGATATGAAGCCTTAATAATTCATCATGAATATCTCTTCCTCTTTGTCTCGTTGCTGCTATATTGTTGTCCCAACCAGGTTAATGAGCAACCAATGCAAGACAATACTTCAATTAAGGTTTTTTTTTCTTCCTTTTGTGCAGAAATATGACCCAGAGCTGTTCAAGATGGCGATGCCGTGTCTGAGCGCCATAGCCGGAGCGTTACCGCCCGACTACGTGGATGGGTCTATTAGTAGCACCATGGAGAAGCCTCTTTCTGTAGATACCCATGGCAACTTTGACCCCAAACCGATCACCACTTTTAAGTAAGTCACACTGCAGCTACGCTCGTGCACATTACACCAACAATACGGTACAAAAAAATTGAACTGCATGCATCGGGAGTCCCTGCTTATTAATACGCACATTTATCTTTCAGCATTGCTCTCCCAGAGAAGCTTGAGCACTTTGTCAACAAGTATGCTGAGCATTCCCATGAGAAATGGTCAGCAGAGAAGGTAAAGCTAATGAGGCTTGACAATAAGACTGCTTGTTTCTGTATTGTGGACCAATGATTTCCATTGTTGCTGCGTCATGATGCAGTATTGCATCTGTGAAAAGACAGCTGAGGAAAGCAAAATCTGATCATATCGCGTCTATATCATCTACCATGACATTCAAAGAATAAACAATAGATTGGCCTCATACCTCCTACTGTGACTCTTCTCCAGGTGTTGCTTGGGTGGAAATATGGAGACAGTGTGGACGAGAAGGCCAGGACTCACCCACAGCTCAGGACATACAAAGCCCTGACAGAGAAGGTACGCAACATAAATAGGATAATATTGCATTTTTGCATTTGTTGAACACAGAGGGGAAAGTATTGGGACACCCATTTCCAGGAAGTGAAAATTGGTCATCTCTGAAAGCCTTATTTGGTCAAAGGTCACTGATGTTGCAGAAGAAGCTTTTCCATATCAAACTCATCCATGCATGTCTTTATGCACCTTGGTTTGTGTACTGTTATGGTTGGAATCATAAGGGCTAAGATGAATAATTCAGTTAAATTGATTCAGTTAGCATATGAACCAACTATAGGGTCTATCTTGATATAAAAATGGCTAAAAGTGGCAAAAATAATACTAATATTTAGAAAATAGTTGCATAATAAACTAGGAATGTTGTGAAAAACAAGCTAAAGTAACACATAAAACAACAAAGTTCTGTTTATTCATTTTCTGAACAATGCCGAGTCAGCAAGCAAAGATTGATTCCACTTTCCCGGATATCTTTTCTCGATAGCTACAATGTCCCGCTGGAATCATTCCCCTTGCTCACCGCTTACTTCTCCACAGTTCAATGGAAAAAAAAATAATCTAAATGGGAACTCAAAAAGTGACATAATGCAACTAACTTCAGGACTTTTGCCACCAGCTGCTTATAATTATCTGCCTTGTAGTTTCCAATAAATTCTGACAAAGTCCATTTCTGCTTCTGTTCATGACATTTCTTTAAAAGCATGCAAAATTCTGCAAATAAAAACAAAAAAATGTATGTCAAAACTCTAGACATGGGCTGCACGGCGGACTAGTGGTTAGCACGCAGACCTCACAGCTAGGAGACCAGGGTTCAATTCCACCCTCGGCCATCTCTGTGTGGAGTTTGCATGTTCTCCCCGTGCATGCGTGGGTTTTCTCCGGGTACTCCGGTTTCCTCGAAAGACAGCTGGGATAGGCTCCAGCACCCCCACGACCTTCGTGAGGACAAAGTGGTAGAAAATGAATGAATGAGTGAATGAAATCTAGACATATTAAAATGAATATATTGTAATATGCAGACAGGCTTTCAGATGGAATTGGTTGCTTGTAGACACACTGTACATTCTGATAAATCACCATTTTTACCTTATTTTGCATAAATGTCCTATTTTGACCCAAAATAGCCGATCTACATATCTGACTTTTTCTTTATTAGTGATCTAAACCTTCACTATAAACTTCAGTACTTTTGTTCCAGGAGCATTCTGCTTGTAGACTAATGTAATTGATTAAAAAAACATGTCCCAGTACTTTAGTCTACATGGTGTAACTAAAGGACTATTTTGAGAGTAATTATTTGAATATGTGTTAAGGAGAAAGAGATTTACAGATGGCCAATCAGGGAGTCATTGAAGAGCATGCTGGCAATGGGCTGGAGTGTTGATCGGGCCAGAGATGGAGAATGCACATCTCAGCACCGGGAGAATGAAAAGATGCGAAAGATCTCTCAGGCCTCACAAGTATGGTGGAAAATATAATATAATATAATATAATATAATACAAATAAACATACTTAACCTGCTCAATCATTCATTTCTATTTCATTAAATACAGGCCAATGGTTTTCATCCCAGCCCGGTAGACACAAGCAATGTGGTTCTATCCCGAGAGCTGCAGGTTAGTGACCATTCATTTCCCGGGCATAGCCACACCCCCCCGAAACACGCATTTACGTGCATTACATATGTTGTCAGCTAACAATAGAAATAACTACACTGACTCCACAGTGTGTATGTGCACCAGCTCTGTATTCATTAACATGAATACCACACAGCAAAAAGTACAAAATACAAACTGCAATAATCTTTTTCAAATTCAAGTTGAATGTATTTGTTTTTGTGTTTTTTTGTTTTTCTATTTGATGTCTTTGTTCCAAGGGAATGGTGGAGGTGGTGGCTGAAAATTACCATAACATCTGGGCCAAAAGGAAAAAGAGTGACCTGGGATATAGAGGTGATATGTTATATTATTGAGATTAATTGTACCATCTTGACCCAATTTATACAGATTTAAACATGCAAACAAACAAATATAATATCCTATGCTATTTGAATCTATCACCATGTTGTTATTTTCACCGAAAACACTTTTATTTGGTCTTAAGAAATATTTGTGTGACCTTGCACGGGTGTGCAGATTCAAAGCACTTCATTTCTTTGTCATTTTTGAAGTGCAAATTTGATGTTTGTGTGCCCAGCAGGGGCGTCATTAGGCCTATTTAAAATGTTCTTAAGCCCCCCTAAATAATTTTATATTTTTTATTGATTTGTTTTATTTTTTTTCACATTTTTTTTTTTTTACAAATTTCAGATAATAGAGCAAAAGCAGGCTAATAAGCAGGCAAATACTAGCCTATTAGTAGTAGTAATAATCAGAAGAAGAATAATGATGATAGTAGTAATAATAAGCTAATTAATAATATAATAATGATTATTATGTAATCGATGACTGTCCACTGGACAGAATGGTTGCAGAGCTTGAGCAGCGGTTTTGCAGTGTAGATTGTGTGTACTTGTGTACATTTAATGGTGGCCTAAAACAATTGAGTATCTCTACTAAATCTGTACAAAAGTGGGAAAGTTATATCCCGGTTCTTGTTCCTTATTTATTTTGGGGATTTTTTTGAATGTCTACTTCATTTATTCATATCCTGTGCATCTCCACCCCCTCGTCCTCAGAACCTAGTGACGCCCCTGGTCCCCAGACATGGTCACACAAGGTTGTCATAGCTTTCCAGATGTCAGAGTGTCAAGTTAAAAAAAAATCAAGCACCTGCTTTTTATTCATTTTTGATGACGACTGCCCAAATCTTCACTTACTGTGGCTTAGTATTATGAAAGCAGGAAGTGAACAAATGTAACAGTTACTGATTGTAAAAGTACCAGATGGAGGGGTAGGATTTAATAAGCTTTGCTTCTTCCTACTCCTTTTGGACATGTGGAACTGTGAACTGATTATGGGATGCATTCAATTGTAATCTGATGCATGTTCAAATGAAATAAAACCATTAAAAACATTTTTTTAATAATAAAAATTTTAAACAAAACAATGCGGTAGAAAATGAATGAATGAAAATGTTTTTTAAATTAAATTAAAAAAATAAAATTTAAAAAATTAAATTATATTAGGAAAGCAGGAAGTGAACAAATGTAACAGTTACTGATTGTAAAAGTACCAGATGGAGGGGTAGGATTTAATAAGCTTTGCTTCTTCCTACTCCTTTTGGACATGTGGAACTGTGAACTGATTTTGTGATGCATTCAATTGCAATCTGCTGCATGTTCAAATGAAATCAAACCATTACCATTACCATTAGCATTACCATTACCATTCCCATAGTAGTTTAAAGATTACTTGTAAAGAGGTCCAAACAGTACACTCCACATTTGACTTGACAGTTTGCTTGGAAACTGCTTTTAGGTGGAGGTACGCACCCTTTGCTGGTGCCCTATGAAACACTGACAGCCAAAGAGAAGGCTCGGGATCGAGAGAAGGCCCAAGAGCTCTTCCGCTTCCTTCAAATCAGCGGCTACAGCATCACAAGGTGGAATCTAACACGGCAAACACAGCCTCTGAAAGTTGCCATTTGACAGTGCAGTTGACATGATGAGTCAAAAAGGTGATTGCTGTTTTATGTGTTGAGCTGCAGAGGTCTGAAGGACCTGGAGCAGGACTCGTCGTCCATGGAGAAAAGGTTCGCTTACAGGTTCCTCAAGAAGCTACTCAAGTATGTTGACTCCGCCCAGGAGTTCATCGCTCATCTAGGTACGATTATAACAAGTTTCTAACTGTAATACGCATATGAAAGTACTTTTTCATTTTGCGGGTTTTCATTCAATCCAGAGGCCATGGCTGCCAGTGGTAAAACGGACAGGTCACCTCATGAGCAAGAAATCAAGTTTTTTGCCAAAGTAAGAATGGAAATTCTATGTGTGATTGTGTAGGAATATCTTATATATTTCTTTCTTGTGCTCCTGCAGGTTCTTCTTCCACTCATTGACCAATACTTCAAGAATCATTCTCTCTACTTCCTGTCGTCACCTAATAAGAACCTGAGCAGCAGCGGCTACGCTTCCAATAAGGAAAAGGAAATGGTCACCAGGTCAGCATATTGCCTTGCATCCACACACACATATTGACTGTACACAGCATGAGAGTAACACTCATCATTTGTATGATCTTTGCTTCAACTCTGTACTCATTCTAACTTTCTGAATTCCTCCCTTTTTTTTAAACTTCACACCTCTAGCTTGTTTTGTAAACTGGCAGCTCTTGTAAGACATAGGATTTCTCTCTTTGGTAAGCTGCTCCCTTCTGCATGCATGTGTACAATTATACCACCTGTTGAACATGATTGAAAAAGATGCATGTTTAAAAATGCAATTTATAAAGCATGCAGAGTATTTTTTTTTCATTTTGCTGAAAACTGCGCAGACCTCACAGCGAGGAAGACCAGGGTTCAATTCCACTCCGGTTTCCTCCCACATTCCAAAAACATGCTAGGTTAATTGGCGACTCCAAATTGTCCATAGGTATGAATGTGAGTGTGAATGGTTGTTTGTCTATATGTGCCCTGTGATTGGCTGGCCACCAGTTCAGGGTGTACCCCGCCTCTCGCCCGAAGACAGCTGGGATAGGCTCCAGCACCCCCCACGACCTTCATGAGGAAAAAGCGGTAGAAAATGAATGAATTAATGAATTTTGCTGAAAACAAAGTAAATAAAAATACATTAGGGATGCTCGGCCAATATCGGCCAATTTCAGTGAAAAAGCATGTGATATATATGGTGGTATATATATATAATATATAAATATATATAATATATATTATATATATATAATGGGTACTATGGTATGTCATTGGATGATCATATCACCTTGTACTTCAGTACATGACAAAAAAAAAATAAAAAATTAATTCATTCATTCATTCATTTTCTACCGCTTTTCCTCACAAGGGTCGCGGGGGTGCTGGAGCCTATCCCAGCTGTTTTTTGGGCGAGAGGCGGGGTACACCCAGGACTGGTCAAATAAATAAATTAATTAATTCATTCATTCATTTTCTACCATTTATCCTCACGAGGGTCGCGGGGGTGCTGGAGCCTATCCCAGCTGTCTTTGGGCGAGAGGCGGGGTACACCCTGGACTGGTCAAATAAATTAATTACAAAATTAAAAAATAAAAAATTAATAAAATTCAGTAAAAAAAACTTTAATTGTATTAGGAAAGCAGGAAGTGAACAATAATTTTTAATTTTTTTTTTATTTAATAAGCTTTGCTTCTTCCTACTGTGAACTGATTATGTGATGCATTCAATTGTAATCTGATGCATGTTCAAATGAAATAAAACCATTACCATTACCATATATACTGCATTTATATCAGTTGACCAATAATATCCCTAATTCTGATTATTGCTTGTTGTCTCTTAGGAAGCGATTCTACCACGATGGTGAGCTGTCTGCACATCCTGGCACACACGCTGGATACCAGGTAGGTGCAAACATGGCAGCGTGTAAAGCGGTACACTGGATATTCATATACCAAAGTGAATGAAACAAAAAGCCTACTGTTTGATAAATTGCTAAACAATTCTTTCCCATTCTACATTTATGACATTTTGTTTCATCTCATTAAAAGCATATACGGCATGAAATATTCTTATTGCTGGAATGTCTTGTGGGAAGCACTGACATTAGCAAAGAGCATCCTTTGGCATTTAATTAAGCAAACAAGTTCCATGCAGCATACGATGCCCGAAGCTTACAGTGCGCCGCTTGTTAATGCAGCTCACACTTAATGAAGGCCATATTGTGTTTTACCTTTCATTTCTCCTTTCTGCTGGGATACATCAAGGCCTTGTTATTCATGTAGTAATGTTATGAATTATGAAAAGCTGAAAATAGACAGACTAATCATATTAATGCATTGCATGCACCGTTTCTCTGCAAAATCACCTTGGATTTAATGTAAATAGTTATGTCATTTACTGAGCACATCACTGCAATATTTTTGTGTGTTGATCAAGCTCTTTTCCACTCCGACAGGACGGTGATGAAATCGGGCTCGGAATCAGTGAGGGTGGGGCTGAGGACGTTCTTTGAGAACGCCGCTGAGGACTTGGAGAAAACGTTCGAGAACCTCAAACTGGGGAAGTTCACTCACTCGCGTTCACAGATGAAAGGCGTGTCGCAGAACATCAACTACACCACGGTGGCTCTACTCCCCATCCTGACCGCTCTGTTCGAGCACATCACGCAACACCACTTTGGAGCGGACCTGCTGTGTGAGTCCTCAAGGCTGAGAAGCCGAAATCCAGCCATCCATTTTCTGTAACGCTTATCCTCACGAGCCTATCCCAGCTGTCTTAGGGCGAGAGGCGGGGTACACACTGGACTGGTGGCCAGCCAATCACAGGGCACATATAGACTAACAACCATTCACACTCACATTCATACCTATGGACAATTTGGAGTTGCTAATTAACCTAGCATGTTTTTGGAATGTGGGAGGAAACCGGAGTACCCGGAGAAAACCCACACAAAACTCCACACAGAGATGGTCAAGAGTGGAATTGAACTCATGTCTCCTAGCTGTGAGGCCTGCGCACTAACCACTCATCCGCCGTGCAGCCTGTTTCATCCCTTATTATTCATTCATTCATTTTCTACCGCTTATCCTCACTAAGGTTTCGAGCATGCTGGAGCCTATCCCAGCTGTCTTGGAGCGAGAGACGGTGTACACCCTGGACTGGTGGCCAGCCAATCACAGGGCACATATAGACAAACAACCATTCACACTCACATTCATACCTATGGACAATTTGGAGTTACTAATTAACCTAGCATGTTTTTGGAATGTGGGGGGAAACCGGAGTACCCGGAGAAAACCCACGGATGCAACATGCAAACTCCACTGGAATTGAACTCGGGTTTCCTAGCTGTGAGGTCTGCACGCTAACCACTCAACCACTGTGCAGCCCTATAACTGTACTTATAAACAGAACATTGGTAGTCTGCAGTGTTAACAAATAAGCTAGACAAACGAATCACTGACCTGTTATAAAATAAATGATTTGGAGTCGCCAATTAACCTAGCATGTTTCTGGAATGTGGGAGGAAACCGGAGTACCCGGAGAAAACCCATGTATGCACGGGAAGAACATCCACACTTGAAAATCCAATCAAATGTTCCCTTTTGTGAACAGATTCAGATTCATTTCAAAGACTGGCATCTCCAGTTCTATGGTTGCCATCACATTTTTCCCTCGTTGCAATGAGTGGTATTAGAAAATCATATAAGCCAAAGAAAAACAAAACTTCCTCATATTAGAAGTTGACAAAGTTTCTCAAGATTATGCTGCGGTTTCAGTCGATGGCGTGCATGACGGCAGTTTGACCTTTTTAAATCTTGGCCAATTAGCAAGTGAACAGCTTCAGCATTCAAATGTTGAGGCTGTTTCTGAAATGCTAACCAGGTGTACCAGAAGCAACCTTGCTATCTAATGATTATTTCCAGCTCTCTACACGTGTCGGACTTCCACCATTCTTCGTCTATGAATAAAAGAGACAGCTGACGTTTAACGGGACATGATTCAGTTGGAATTGTTTTGCACTTTGCAGTGGATGATGTCCAAGTGTCTTGCTATCGGATCCTGACCAGCCTCTATGCTCTGGGGACCGGGAAGAACATCTACGTAGAAAGGTATCCCACAGCGAATTTGCAGTGTTTGTAATCGAATCCATACATTGAACCACTTTGTCCTGTTCTGTTCCCCGCCTTTTCAGACAGCTGCCAGCTCTGGGTCAGTGTCTGGCCACTTTAGCGGGGGCCATGCCCGTGGCTTTCTTGGAACCCATGCTGAACATGTACAACCCATGCTCTGTTTTTAACACTAAAAGCGGCCGTGAACGAGCTAGTAAGTTAGATGTTGTTCTTTTCCCGACAATCCTTTCGATGTGATACTAAATACTAAATACAATCTTTAGTGCTCGGAATTCCAGAATCAGTTGAGAAAATGTGTCCCGGTATGCCCCGACTTGACGGGCTGGTGAAAGACATCAACGACATGGCCGAATCTGGAGCGCGGTACACAGAGATGCCCCATGTGATCGAAGTGGTCCTGCCCATGCTTTGCAACTACCTGTCCTACTGGTGGGAAAGGGGGCCCGAGAACCAGCTGGCCAGCAGCAGCAGCAGCAGTGTGTGCTGCACCACCGTCACGTCACACCACCTCAGCCTCATTCTGGGCAACATCCTGAAAATCCTCAACAACAACCTGGGCATCGATGAGGCGTCGTGGATGAAGAGGATTGCAGGTAGGACTCAATACAGTATTGAACAGTATTCATAAATTGAGTACTTTTGTTGTAGAAAAACCTTCAAAATATGGTTTTACTTTTATTAGAACTCTGTAGAAATGAAATAGCACCCCTATAGTCACCTTTACACTCTTTCATTCATTCATTTTCTACCGCTTATCCTCACGAGGGTCGTGGGGGTGCTGGAGCCTATCCCAGCTGTCGCCAGCCAATCACAGGGCACATATAGACAAACAACCATTCACACTCACATTCATACCTATGGACAATTTGGAGTCGCTAATTAACCTAGCATGTTTTTGGAATGTGGGAGGAAACCGGAGTACCCGGAGAAAACCCACACATGCACGGGGAGAACATGCAAACTCAGCCAATCGCAGCGCCGTATTTAAACACTTGGCGGGCCGGATGTGGCCCCCAGGCCGTAGTTTGCCCACCCCTGATGTAATGTAATGATCGACATGGTGCAAACTAGCCAACAGAATTCATCCATCCATTTTTGATGCTGCTTATCGTCACTCGGGTTGCAGGGGTATGCTGGAGCCTATCCTAGTAGTCTCCAGGCGAGAGGCGGGGTACACCCTGGATTGGTGGCCAGCCAATCACAGGACACATGTAGACAAACAACCATTCACACTCACATTCATACCTATGGACAATTTGGAGTCGCTAATTAACCTAGCATGTTTTTGGAATGTGGGAGGAAACCGGAGTACCCGGAGAAAACCCACGCATGCACGGGGAGAACATGCAAACTCCACACAGAAATAGCTGTGAGGTTTGCGCGCTAACCACTGGACCACCGTGCAGCCCACTCACGTATTAGTATTACCACATTGTGCAACTCTTACATGCAGGCTAAAAGACAGCTTCCAGTTTAAGGATAGCAAGCTAGTTTTGAAACTGAGTGGAGAAGAAGGACAAAATAAGAAGCAAAGAAATGTACCACTTCCACATGGAATGGGAGAACTTTTTTCACTCTGCATTCATGGCTGACTCGATACGTATTCTGCATGTTTTCACTGTTTGTGTTTCCAGTGTACGTGCAGCCCATCATCAGTAAAGCCCGCACTGACCTGTTAAAGAGTCACTTCCTGCCAACGCTGGAGAAGTTGAAGAAGAAGACGGTGAAGGTGGTGTCCGAGGAGGAGCTGTTGAAGGCTGACAGCAAGGGAGACACCCAAGAGGCCGAGCTGCTGATCCTGGATGAGTTCGCTGTGCTCTGCAGGGACCTTTACGCCTTTTACCCCATGCTCATTCGCTATGTGGACAACAACAGGTGAGATCATTGCTGTTAGATGAATAAGGTCAAGGTCAAACCTCCTTATGTGCAGATCCAGATGGCTGAAAGAACCAGACCCAGACTCTAATCAGCTCTTCAAAATGGTTGCTGAGATTTTTATCCTGTGGTGCAAATCACATGTAAGAAAACATAACAGTATTAGTTGGATATCTGATTAAACATTTTTAATGTAATTTTTTTTTTTTTTTACAATTTCACAGAATTTCAAACGAGAGGAGCAGAACTTTGTGGTCCAGAATGAAATCAACAATCTTTCCTTCCTGACTGGAGACAATAAAACTAAGATGTCAAAGGTTAGTTTACATGCATCACTTCATGCCAGCATAACATCATATTTATGCAATATGATTGATACTGTACTTAACCATGGATGTTCCCATCAAGGTTTAATGCTGCCCATTAAGTTACCTTTACCACTCTTTTAAGTCATGTGTGACCTTTTAAAAGTGTTTTTTTAGGCTACAAAGTGATGTACGCCTTTGCATTGTGCCTGCCAATATATAAAATAGCCAGGAGTTATGCTAATAATAATAATAATAATACATTTTATTTGTACAGCGCTTTTCAAAGTACTCAAAGACGCTTTACAGTAGAGAAAAAAAATAGAGTTGAGTAAAAGCAGAGTAAACGATGCATTAAAATACAATATCCATACATTCATTCAGAACTAAAAACAAAGCTAAAAGTGGGGCGGGGCGCAGCAGTCAGGTATAAAAAGTTAGACATTAAAAATGGATTTTAAACAGCTAGTAATCTTTATTACCAGATGTAATATTTACCATATTTTCTGGACTATAAGTTGCTCCTGAGTATAAGTCATACAAGGCCAAAAATGCATAATGAGGTAGAAAAAAACATACATAAGTCGCACTGGAGTATAAGTCGCATTATTTGACCATAACAGACATTACGGAAATAAACAATACAAGAATAGAAAACAGGCTGAATAGGTGTAAGATATGCTAACACAATGGCTATTCAGCTATACAAAAAATAAACATGAACAGAAAAGGTGTCCAGTTTATGTAAAATAAACAGTTTTTTCATTTATAAGTCGCTCTGGAGTATAAGTCGCAGGAACAGCCAACCTATGAAAAAAAGTGTGACTCTTAGTCCAGAAAATACGGTATATATTTTCAAACAGATTTTTGGTTCAGCAATGTTTTCAACCATTACTGATTTGAATCATCTTTGTTTTTTTTAATGCAAGCCAATAATGAAACCTTTGTGAAACAGAGTAACATCTTTTTCCAAGACCCAGAAATATTTTTTCACACACACAGAATAAACTGTTTGGCAAAGACTTTCAAGATTTGGCTCATTTTATATGAAACTCAGCATGTTTTTTTTTTACAAATGGGGTATCATTCAAAAGGAAAATAAACAAGCTTTCCCAAACAATACAATCAATTATCAACAGAAAAATATATACGGTATATAAAATGTATACAGTATCAGAAAACAAATAACCAAAAATACTTTTATAAGTGGATGGAACTAACACTCACCCGTCTGAAGCAAGTATTGCATTATAATGCTTTTAAAGAGACGGCTTTCACTGCAGTGGACACAACAAAGTGAGCCTCCATTAACTGTCACCCTTCTACCTACCTGTCTCTCTCTCTCTCTCTCTCTCTCTTTATACAGTCCTTTAAGGAAAAGGTAGAGTGATGCAGTGCATGTTTCCATGGCAGCTTACTGGAAAGACAATAAATAGTGCATTGTGCCTCTGTGCTTTGTCATTGAAAGTGAAGTCATATTATTCTGTTTGCTGGTGTCTTTTTTATCCTTTTTATTGCTGTGTGTGGCATAGTACATTTCCTCGTTCTTTGTTGTCCTTTACTGGGTGAAATATTGAAATGTGTTAAATTTTAAGATTGTGTTGTGTTTGGCCACTATTCGGCCCAAGTTTGTATCTATGTTGTTATGTGTGTTTTTGAATCAGTGTGGATATATGTATGTTTTTCCCAGAGCCTGCTGCCTGGATTTGGCTCAGTAGTGGAGATTTCCTTTCTACTTTTTTTTTTTGTGACATCTTGCTTTTGGAATAGAGACAGCTTGTTAGTTGTGTTTTTATCTGAGGTGTGAGATATTTATATGCTTACAGATATCACAGATTGTGCCATGGCTGACAAACAATGCCTTTATTGCTGTCACTGGCTTTTATTTTCATCCAGGCTCCTACTTTGTTATAAGATCATTGATAAATGATAATTCTCTACTTTATGATGAGTTACACCGTTGACATGAAGTGTAATACGTTATTGTATTTCTCCTTCGTTGTGTATTTTGTAAGGTGAATACTGTATTTGTTTCAGTCTGGCGGACAGGACCAGGAGAGGAAACACAAGAAAAGGCGGGGTGAGTTCTATTCCATCCAGACATCACTAATCGTGGCCGCTCTGAAGAAGATGCTTCCAATCGGCCTGAACATGTGCACCCCGGGAGACCAGGAACTCATCTCCTTGGCCAAGACACGCTATTTGATGGTCAGACTAACAAAAAAGTGACAAAACACATTTGATTCACGTCTAAGTTTTTGAATATTGTTTTACAGAGAGACACGGATGATGAGGTCAAAGATCACATTCGGCAAAACCTTCACCTCAGAGAAAAGGTGAGTGTGATGAATGAATGCTGCCCTGACACCGCTTAGCAGGGAATTCTTAAATGAAAAACTCAGAATAATACAACTGATGGGGTATCTAGGACTAATGACTCCCCATTACAGTACTAGTACTCACACTAGACCAATGGTTCCATGCTTGGGTCCATCTAAAGCACTTTGGGCTAGTGGGACTCGTGATTCGTCTAGTAGCTGAGTCACAGAATGACTTTTTATGAGTGGCGAGATTCAATTTATCCAAAAGTGAAACCGACATCATGCTTTTTTTTTTTTTTTTTTTTTTTAGCTTTGTGTCATTTCATAATCCCTTTTGATGCTTGGCAAGGACGCCTTTAATGAAAACATCAATCAAAACCATATTTGCTGTTTTTTATTTAGTTTAAAATCAGTTTTTCAGCTTTATTGATATTTTATTTTATTTATTTTCTTATATTATAGTGTCATTGAATCATTTCAAACCCCCTTGAGGCGCCTTCATTTCTTTATTAGAACATCAATAAAAATAGAATTATCATGTATAATATAGTATAAAACATTATTTCAAATTGATTGATTTTTTTGTTTGTTTTATTATGTTTGTAACAATTTTTTTATAATTTTTTTTGTATTGATTTTTAGGGCTGTATTGATATTTTATTTTTTAATATTGCACTTTTATATCATATCAATAGAGGTGGGCGGCACGGCGGAATAGTGGTTAGCACGTAGGCCTCACAGCTAGGAGACCCGAGTTCAATTCCACCCTTGGAGGAAGTTCTTTGAAAATTCTTAGTGGGTTTTCTCCGGGTTTCCTCCCACATTCCAAAAACATGCTAGGTTAATTGGCGACTCCAAATTGTCCATAGGTATGAATGTGAGTGTGAATGGTTGTTTGTCTATATGTGCCCTGTGATTGGCTGGCCACCAGTCCAGGGTGTACCCCGCCTCTCGCCCCAAGACAGCTGGGATAGGCTCCAGCACCCCCCGCGATCCTTGTGAGGATAAGCGTTAGAATATTATATATATATTAATATTATGAATGAATGAATGAATGAATGAATTTGACATCCTTCTGTGATAACTGCCCCCAGTCTGAAGACCCTGCCGTGAGGTGGCAGATAAACCTTTACAAGGATATCATAATACGCGGTGAGGGACCTCCTGATCCTGAGAAGGTGGTGGACCGGATCCAGAGAATCTCCGCTGCTGTCTTCAACCTGGAGCTGGTAGGAACAATTTGCACTTTCACACAATGGAGGTGGAGGTGTTGGCAGAAAACAGGTGGCATACTTCATCTGTGAATATTAACTGTTTCACATCATGTTACTAAATGCACTAATGAAGAATATAATCTACTGAACCCTGGTGGTTTTCCATAGTTTTTCACATGGTTAACTTGTTTGGAGTGGAAGAGTGCTCCACCAAGTGTCAAAAACTGGTACTCTGTACCTTTTTTTCATTTATTCCATAACAGGTCAGTGATTCATTTGTATAGCTTATTTGTTAACACTGCAGACCGGACCAATATTCTGTTTATAAGTACAGTTATAGGACTGCACGGTGGACGAGTGGTTAGCGCGCAGACCTCACACCTAGGAAACCCGAGTTCAATCCCAGTGGAGTTTGCATGTTCTCATTGAACTCAGGTCTCCTAGCTGTGAGGTCTGTGAGCTAACCATGAAAATGAAAAATAAAATGTGGCGCCAGCGTGTGTGATTGCTCAACTTTACCTTACCGTATTTTACCTGGCTCTTACTTCACACACATAATAGACAACAAGTACTAATACAGTCTAATACTGAGTAATGTGTAATGTGCTTTTATACATAAAGTTTTCTGTTAATTGTGTGATTTTTAACAAAACATTAAATATTATTGAACAATTAATTTCCCATGTGCTGCACAGCTAAGAGACCGTAGTTCGATTCCATCCTCGGCCATCTCTGTGTGGAGTTTGCATGTTCTCCCCGTGCATGCGTGGGTTTTCTCCGGGTACTCCGGTTTCCTCCCACATTCCAAAAACATGCTAGGTTAATTAGCGACTCCAAATTGTCCATAGGTATGAATGTGAGTGTGAATGGTTGTTTGTCTATATGTGCCCTGTGATTGGCTGGCCACCAGTCCAGGGTGTACCCCGCCTCTCGCCCGAAGACAGCTGGGATAGGCTCCAGCACCCCTGCGACCTTCGTGAGGATAAGTGGCAGAAAATGAATGAATGAAAGTACAGTTATAAGTGGACTGGTTCACGCGGCCCTAGTGAGCATAGAAAATGGATGGATGGATTTAAAAGTGTTTTCCCATCTTCTGCATACACTTTGTTATGACCAGGTTGACGATGATTAACATGAATTACAATCACTTAAAACACTTGAGCTGAAAGATATTATGTGTGTGATAAATGTACTGTTTCTATTAGGTGGAGCAGCCGTTGAGATCCAAGAAATGTGTCTGGCAGAAGTTGCTGTCCAAGCAGAGGAAAAGAGCCGTCGTCGCTTGTTTCCGAATGGCTCCACTCTATAACCTACCGAGGTATCGCAATAAAAATGTTATACTTTCAGAATACATGTGCTAAACGATGCTAAAAACCTTATAAGGACCCTTCCATGAGGACACATATTGGACAGCTCCCTGTAATTGTTCTAGCATCTGCAACATCTTTCTTAGTGTTTTCTCTGTGAAACCTCATTTTTCACTTCCTGGATCGTGACCATGCATTAATGCACAGGCGCCCGCCGTGTGTTTGTAGGATAAATGTCTGGCCTGCAGATGTTTTCCCTTTTCAAAAAAAGGGACACCAGCAATTTCATGCCCTGCTGGTCTGTAACTCAATTACAGGAAGCCAGCTACAGTAGGAGGAAAACAATTATGGGGCCCAAGCAGGAGGGCGGCCACCTTCAATATGTGCTCAGAGGCGGCAACCTGCCTGCCTGGCAGCATGTCACATTCATTCAGACTTGTTGACAGTGAAATATGTCCCAGTATAGCAAACAATTACTACCCTATTTCCATGGCGGCCACATTTTGCCCTGGAGTACTCTTGTATTGCATGTGAGGAGTAATGTCAAGTCTATTCAGTTGAAATCTTTGCTCTGTCCTCAGTGTCACACACTATTGTACTTCCTCTATTCCCCACCTCAGGGACAAAAATAACAATTACTTCCTGAATGCCTACCGACATATTTGGCTGGAGAAAATGCATGAGAACTCAGGCTATGACAGTCTGCTCTCCATGCTGACGGTAACGTAGTCAACAATGTTGCAGAGGCCGCGCCCGCCTCGTGTAACGACCCTTTGCTCCCTTTCCAGGCACAATTCTTAACTTCCATTCAAATATCCATACTGGTTTCTCCACTGGTCTGTGTATTATGCAGTAAGGCATTGAGCTGAAAAAAGCGACAACTTGCGATATTGGGTTTAGGTGAGGTCAAAGGTCAGATGTGTAGGTTAGAACTAGGAATGGACGTACTAATATAGAATATAATCATAATATTGATCATTTCTGTCTGCCACTGGCTCAAGATTGCATGTGTTATTATTATACAACATTATTCTGCTCACCCAATCGGGTTTGACTGATCCTCCTCAAAGCTGACATCTGACATTTATCTTTCTTAAACCATAACCAATGTATGGCCAGTGGGATGTACCAGTACCCTGACTAACCTTTCTAAACCTCTCCTCAAGGGCCTGCTTCCCTCCTTTGCTCTGCTTGGATCTAACCCAGGCTAATGTCCTCTTACCCCCTCCGTAGGCATCGCTCTATTAACCTCTTCCTCCTGGCCTATCAGAGAATATGGATAGAAACAGAGGAGTACTCTTTTGAAGAGAAGCTAGTACAGGATCTTGCAGTAAGTACTAAATAAAGGCCCTCCCGTACATTTGTGTTGGCGGACGTGCTGCGGGTAGCTTTGGCCCTCCCCCCTGACCCATCCTGCTTTACTTGTGATATTGTTTTGACGGCGTCTGCCACATTGCACTGGGTAACACCTGGCCTTTCATAGTGTTCCTTATCACCTGTCAGTGAGGTGGCCCATTTGTGTAGCAAGCATGACATCGCCGCTGATGTCAGAGCGGCATCACCGAGTTGTCTTGTAGAGCTACAGCGGGGAAAATAAGTATTGAACACGTCAACATTTCTCTCAAAAAACATATTTCTAATCGAGCTATTGACATGAAATTTTCACCAGATGTCGGCATCAACCCAAGTAATGCACACATACAAAGAAATCCAAGCATTTATGTCCATAAATTAAGTTATGTGTAATAAAGTGAAATGGCACAGGGAATAAGTATTGAACACATGAAGAAAAGGAGGGGTAAAAAGGTCTGGAAAGCCAAGAAAGCAGCTGGAGTTTGTCAGTATTTAGAAGGTTAACCTGTCCCCTATTAGTGCAAAGTAATATCGGCTGGTTTAGTCCTGATTAATGCCTTTTAAAAAGGTTTCTCACCAGCAAGGTGTTAGACAAGAAGCATTGCATGATGGGTAAAAGCAAAGAGCTGTCCAAAGACCTACGCAGCCTTATTGTTGCAAAACACACTGAAGGCATTGGTTACAGGCGCATTTCTAAACTTCTGAAAGTTCCAGTGAGTACCATTGGGGCCATCATCCGGAAGTGGAAAGAACACGGCATTACCATAAACCAGCCACGGCCAGGTGCTCCTCGCAAGATTTCAGACAGAGGAGTCAAAACAATCATCAGAAGGGTTCTCCAACAGCCCAGGACCACTCGTGGAGAGCTTCAGAAAAACCTGGAATCAGCAGGTACCGTTGTTTCAAAGAAAACAATAAGTAATGCACTCAACCGCCATGGCCTCCATGCACGCACACCACGCAAGACTCCATTTTTGAAGAGGAAGCATGTTGAAGCTCGTTTGGAGTTTGCGACACAACATTTGGATAAACCCATGACATTCTGGGAGAACATACTCTGGTCAGATGAGACCAAAATTGAACTCTTCGGATGTCATAAGACACAACATGTTTGGAGGAAAAATGGCACTGCACATCACCCCCAAAACACCATACCAACAGTCAAGTTTGGAGGTGGGAGCATCATGGCGTGGGGCTGTTTTTCAGCATGTGGTACTGGTAGACTTCATATCATTGAAGGAATAATGACTGGAGAAAAGTATCGAGACATTCTTGATCAGAATCTGCTGTCATCTGCCAGGCTGCTGAAGATGAAAAGAGGGTGGATCTTTCAGCAAGACAACAATCCCAAGCACACAGCTTGGAAAAAGAAAATAAAGCTGCTAGAATGGCCCAGTCAATCACCAGACTTGAATCCAATTGAAAATCTTTGGAAAGAACTGAAGATCCGGGTTCACAGAAGAGACCCCCGGAACCTTGAAGATTTGAAGGCAGTTTGTGTGGATGAATGGGCCAAAATCACACCTGAGCAATGTATTCGACTGGTTTCTCCATACAGGAGGCGTCTTGAGGCTGTAATCACCAACAAAGGTTTTTGCACTAAGTATTAAATAAATTTCAGTACGCGTGTTCAATACTTATTCCCTGTGCCTTTTCACTTTATTACACATAACTTAATTTATGGACATAAATGTTTGGATTTCTTTGTATGTGTGCATTACTTGAGTTGATGCCGACATCTGGTGAAAATTTCATGTCAATAGCTCGATTAGAAATATGTTTTTTGAGAGAAATGTTGACGTGTTCAATACTTATTTTCCCCGCTGTATGTTCGACAGTGTCTCAGCTTGCCAGTTTAATGTTTAGTCTGTGCTTCTTTAGTATTTATATTCTTCTTCCACTTGTTTAAAACCTGCATAATAACGGAAAAAAAACTGTTTTGGTTATGAGGTCCTAAATTTGGATGGGTTTTGAAAGAATAGAAAAGGAGAATAATGTTAGGAAAGCAACTTCATCGCCCAGTATCCAATCAAAGAGCGCTGTCGTCACCCTACGCTGCTCACTGCCACCAGGGGGAGTATTTGTATGTTAAAGGTTCATTCATTCATTCATTTTTTACCGCTTTTTCCTCACGAGGGTCTAAATATCGTATTTTCTGGACTATAACTCACACTTTTTTTTTCATAGGTTGGCTGTTCCTGCAACTTATACTCCAGAGCGACTTATAAATGAAAAAACTGTTTAAACTGGACACCTTTTCTGTTCATGTTTATTTTTCATGTAGCAGAATAATCATTGCGTTAGCATATCTGACACCTATTCAGCCTGTTCTCTATTCTTTTATTGTTAGAACTTTCCTTCCAAGAGGACGTAATGTCGGTTTTGGTCAAGTAGTTTGTAAAATAAATCACCCGCAAAAAGTGCGACTTATGAATTATGTTTTTTTTCTACCTAATTATGCATTTTTGGCATTGTGCGACTTATAGTCCAGAAAATACGGTACTTTGGAAGCAACTGGCGGGCCACATGTGGCCCCCGGGCTGTAGTTTGCCAACCCCTGCGCTAAAACATTTAAACATGTAAAATGGGCTCACGGAGAATCATGCTTATTTCCATTCTACGCCTTTACCAAGCTGCTGCATGTCACCTTTGCATGAGAATATCCTTGTCCTTGTGCTCGATGGCCTGCATGCTTCCAGTGTATCCACATAGAAGCTTGTCGTGTCCAGGTGAGTCAGATGGCCTCACAGCAGTCTAATATACCGTATAGTTCATAATGAGAGGCCTTGACTTGTCTAGAAAACACAGCCCAAAGTTGAAGACGAGGAAGAGGAGGACATCCGGAAACAGCCGGATCCTCTTCACCAACTCATTCTGCATTTCAGCCACAATGCTTTGACCGAGTGCAGGTAAATCATGGACGTACCCACACACGTCTGACTGAATGCTTTGCAGTTCAGCACCATCAGATTTGACTCATACGGTACTGATGATATTTTGTCCTTCAGCTCTTTGGAAGAAGATCCCTTATACATTGCATATGCCGATATGATGGCAAAGGTACTTTAATATCTTATTGGCTTTGACTGATACAAAAATTGGTAGGTTTGACATATTTTCTGTCTCAGAGTTGTGCAGAAGGTGAAGAGGAGAACGACGAGGAAGAAAAAGACAAAACCTTTGAGGTATGACTGAAGCAGGCACAATAATTATTTCACAGTGCGGTGCATAAATGGTGTCATGTCTTACAGGAAAAGGAAATGGAGAAACAAAAGATGTTGTACCAGCAGGCTCGACTGCACGACCGCGGGGCTGCAGAAATGGTGCTCCAGATGATTGGTGCTAGTAAAGGTGGAGTATCTTCACCAGTCCCGTCTCATGCAGTCACCACTTATCGCTGTAAGTATGATTTATACCTTATGGTCATCAATCAGGTCGACTGGTTGCTATGGTGACCTTTACCCTGAAGCTGGGCATCTCTATTCTCAATGGGGGAAACATTCTGGTCCAGCAGGTAACGAGCACTCCTGGAGAAGAAATTCTGAAATGAATTTCATGAACCCAATTAACTTCATTGTTCTGTGCAGAAAATGTTGGACTACCTTAAAGAGAAGAGGGATGTCGGCTTCTTCAAAAGCTTATCTGGACTAATGATGTCTTGCAGGTACAGTACATAAAGACACTAATTTTTTGTTTTCTTTTTTTTTTTTTTAGTTGCACAACTATGACTTAAATATTTGAATCCAACATTGTATTATTTCTCCTGTTAGTGTCCTGGACCTGAATGCATTTGAGAGGCAAAACAAAGCAGAAGGTCTAGGGATGGTTACTGAAGAAGGATCGAGTAAGTAACTGACTGTTGTTGATCTTATCTACATATATAGTCCAAATGTTAGTCATCTAAATCCTATTTTGTTTTTATTACATCATTAATACAATGAATGGTATAATTCATATAATGTATAATGTTTATCCCACTCTAAAACAATGGATATGCTCCATAGCGTTATAATTTTATCAACAAGTGAAAGTCTGCCCCCTAGTGTTCACATCCTACTAACTGCAGGACAAATGAGCAATAGAATAAGAATATACAAAGTACAAAGCTTAATCAAACGTTTCAAACCTTAAAGGGCCTGTATGCAAATTGCACCAAATTACATTTTTGTGTGAAGATAATGTTGTCCAGTTGCTTATTGAGAGTATACAGTTGCTTCCTTGTTGCCCAGCAATCTTTTGCATAAGTGTTGATGTTGTAGATGGCAAGCAAATGATTTGCGTCCATTTTCTCATTGATGACTTGATTAGAAGTCTTCACCGACATTCTAAAGGCTTAAGTTTCTTGTTTATATTTTGTTGCTGTGAGCCAATACTTTCTGTATTTCTTCATTTAATGAGCATTTTGCAGTTCCAACAATATTTTAGCTGTGGTTTTAGTATACATTTTGCTTGTTGGTCCCTGCGGGCTTGAATATGTTCATACTCTGCTCCACTGGACAAGAGCGAAAGGTTCAGCAGCCACCTCTCTTGCTGTTTTCTGGGAAGTATTCAATAAGTTTTCCCAAAATGAATGATTTCCACACAGGAGAACACTTCATGTAGGCGGATTTTTTTATTTTAAGTCTCGCACCAACTACGCCTGTTTGATCCTCATCTATCCTCCATGACGAATAACAACCAGACGTGTAATGAAACCCGGCAATTATGTGGGAGAAAACCCCAGATTGCTAATCACAATATATTCCTTCTTTTTTATTAAACTATTGATAGGCACTCAGCCTGCACAGTGGATGAGTGGTTAGCGCGCAGGCCACACAGCTAGAAGACCCGAGTTTGCATGTTCTCCCTGTGCATGCGTGGGTTTTCTCCGGGTATTCCGGTTTCCTCCCACATTCCAAAAACATGCTAGGTTAATTGGCGACTCCAAATTGTCCATAGGTATGAATGTGAGTGTGAATGGTTGTTTGTCTATATGTGCCTTGTGATTGGCTGGCGACCAGTCCAGGGTGTGCCCTGCCTCTTGCCCAAAGACAGCTGAGATAGGCTCCAGCACCCCCACGACCCTCGTGAGGATAAGCGGTAGAAAATGAATGAATAAATGATAGGTATGCTACATTACTAAAACCTTATGTTCCTGACCGTGTCAATCAAAACTGACTGTTAATTTCCATACAGGTCTTACTGAATGTCATTATATGTGTTTATAGTTGTCCCTATTGATCAGTGTATAACATGCATCATCATTCATATTCCAGCTCATTTCCATTTCACTAGTTCAGACATAAGTGATGGTAACTTTGTACTCTAATTCTAGCTGTAGTACTATCATTCTCTCCTGTGGTTGTGATTAAATATCAGTGTCTTCTCCTTGGCTTATGTCTGCTTTCTGTGTGTTCCTCTGATCATGTTTTTTATGTCATCGGTCGCAGTCAACGTGAGTGAGCGGGGTAAATACACGGTTTAGATTCTCCCTTACTCTTCTATGAAATGCTGTCATCTTGGTTGCTCCCTCTTGACCCCCTTCCGTCCCCTTCCTCTCCTCTGCACCCAGAATGCAATAAAAGCATCATTACTCACCCGGCTTGACAGAACACATGCATGCTCATTTTAACATGTGCTACATACATAGATAGTTTGTTCATTCGAGGGAGGAACAAGTTAATGCTTGGCAGATATTTGGATTATACTAACCAGCAGATGATAAGAGTTAAATGTCACAAAGCTTTGTTTACACCAGGAAAACAAAGCTTTGCTCAGCTCATTTATTATTCACATTACAATGTCTATATATTAAAATGAAATCAGCTTTACAATTATGCAATAACATTAAAATTAATGTTTCTTGCTTAATCACTGAAACAAACAGTTCATTTGGGTTTTTTTGGGCTCCACAGGTTCCAAAGTGCTGCAGAATGACGAGTTCACAAAGGATCTTTTTAGGTTTCTACAGCTTCTGTGTGAGGGACACAACAACGGTATGTCCGCATCCACTAAAAAACAACTTTATCCGTAGTCCTAATTATAAAAAACACATTATTTGTAGATTTTCAGAACTTTTTGAGGACACAGACGGGTAACACAACAACAGTCAACATCATCATTAGTACTGTAGACTACTTGCTCAGACTTCAGGTAGGACATTTGGACTCTGCCATAAATATACTTTATAGGTTGTACATTGTTTATATTCTCTGTCTGTTTTTTTCTGGTAGGAATCCATCAGTGATTTTTATTGGTACTACTCTGGAAAAGATATTATCGATGAGGCTGGGCAGAGGAATTTCTCCAAGGCGCTTGCAGTCGCTAAGCAGGTCTTCAACTCGTTAACAGAGTATATACAGGTACGACTTAACAAGACTAATCTGAGGGCACATTGATTATTCGATCTTATTTATCTTAATGATCTTACATCCAATATGGCGCATCTCTAACTGTGATCTGTTTGCTGTAGGGTCCGTGTATAGGAAACCAACAGAGCCTGGCTCACAGCAGACTGTGGGATGCAGTTGTGGGCTTCCTGCATGTTTTTGCCAACATGCAGATGAAGTTATCCCAGGTAGGTAGTCTGGGCCTGCATATGATTACATGGGACAAGTGTTTTCTGCAGGTTCATGACTATAATCCACCCTCCTCTCATGAAAACAGGTGACTTTTTCATTTTAAGATGGAGGAGCAGTGACAGACACAAGTAATGATGATGAGCTAAAGTGTAGAATATAATCATATGGTAATCAGTGAAGTTAGGACAATTCCAAGGGGAACCCAGAAAAATCTATTTTTTATTGTTTTTGGCAGTAAAAGTTAAATTCACATTAACCAAAAAGTAAACATCCATATCATATAATTTGGTCTTGTCTTAGCTGATGGTGCTATATGCAGCCGCTACAGTGTTGAATGAGACTGGATCCTAGTGACTTACCTCGCCCGTGGTGAGTCGTATGTCTTAATGGGTCTGGTTTCTGTAATGAATGAACATTAGCATAAATGCAAGTCACGAGCTTAAAACAGCACATGCTAATTTACACACACATATATGTACTGTATTTGGAAAGGGCGGCAACAGGTTAGCTAGCACTTGAACTGTCGGTACAATACACTGGCGCACACAAAACAATGGCCGATATTCCTAATTTGCATATAAATAATAGTCGCGAACGATCGTTAACAACCCATTAACTTACCTTTATCACGAACGCAGATAGGCATATACAGTACGAGAGCAAGCCTTCTAACGTACCGAATGGCTAGCTGTAGTCCTACTGAGGACCCCTTAGTTGCCCCGCAAGTTGCCTAGTACAAACCCAAGTCTGCCCTGAGCAGTGCCTGTACTAAACTTTACATTAACAATGAGGGAATTTACAACGCTACCTGTCACTTTTCCCTATCACAACTTCGATAGAGGGCTGCACTTTGAACGAGTGGTTAGCGCACAGGCCTCACAGCTAGGAGACCCTGAGTTCAATTCCACCCTCAGTGATCTCTGTGTGGAGTTTGCATGTTCTCCCCATGTCTGCATGGACATACAAAGATCAATAGAATCACAGAAAGATCAATGCAATAGACACATCTATATACAGTATTTGCTATGAGTCAGTCTGTAAAATATTGTTTTAGTCTACTTTATTGTAATCAAGACCTCCTGACCAGAAAGTTCCTCATCTGACAATTGAGGTCACAGTGAGAAGCAGAGGCCCAGTGGAAGCTTATGAAAGTACACTTCAGATTGATGATGTTCTCAGTCCAGACATGATAAAGACCCCAAATGAGTCACACAGACCAGACCATCTGTTTTTAGACTGAAAAATAACATTAACTCGTGCTCTGATGGATGGAGGCTTGCTAGAAGCTGCCTGTGGGGGGCTTGTTTCGAGGAGCATGGTTTGTCTTATGTCTCTATTCTGTCTTGATCTTCTAACAGGACTCCAGTCAGATAGAATTGTTAAAGGAGCTACTGGACCTGCAGAAGGACATGATCGTCATGATGCTCTCTCTTCTAGAAGGTTATTATTTTTTTATATTCTTCTTTGAGTGCTTGGAAGCCTTCATAGCTGCATGCATATGCAAGAAGATTTATGTATCCATCGAGGATAACATCAATTTCCTTTTCTTCACAGGAAATGTTGTCAATGGGACAATTGGAAAACAAATGGTGGACACCTTGGTGGAATCATCTAGCAATGTAGAGATGATCCTCAAGTTTTTCGACATGTTCCTCAAGCTGAAGGATCTAACCACCTCGGACAGCTTCAAGGTCTATGATCCCGAGAGCAAAGGTTTCATATCAAAGAAGGATTTCCAGAAGTCCATGGAGAACCAGAAGCAGTATTCCCAGTCTGAGATCGAGTTTCTTCTGTCCTGTGCCGAGGCGGACGAGAACGATATGTTCAACTATGTACAGTTTGTGGAGAGATTTCATGAACCCGCCAAGGACATTGGCTTCAATGTGGCCGTCCTCCTAACCAACCTCTCGGAACACATGCCGCACGATGGCCGCCTCTCCACGTTCCTGGACCTGGCCGAGAGTGTCCTCAGCTATTTTGAACCCTATTTGGGTCGTATTGAGATCATGGGCGGAGCCAAGCGCATCGAGCGAGTATACTTTGACATCAGCGAATCAAGTCGGACCCAGTGGGAGAAGCCGCAGGTTAAGGAGTCGAAGCGACAGTTCATCTTTGATGTCGTCAATGAAGGTGGAGAGAGCGAGAAGATGGAACTTTTTGTGAACTTCTGCGAGGACACCATCTTTGAGATGCAGCTAGCATCTCAGATTTCAGAGCCGGACCCATTGGAACGTCAGGAGGAAGATGATGAAGATGACGGTCAGAGTGTGGGGGAGAACCAGGAGGAAGAAGAAGAGGAGAGTGTTACGTTAGAGTCTTCTTCAGCCTTTACCATCGCTTGCATCTCCATGAGAAAAAACATCTGCCACTTCCGCCAGCTTCTCACGCTCAAGAGCATGAGACGACAGTACAGGAAATTCAGGAAGATGAGTGTGAAGGAGACTGTCCACAGCTTCTTTGCTTTCTTCTGGGTGATCATCACTGGCGTCTTCCAGTTTGTTTACAGCCTGATTTGGGGTTTCTTCCATATTTTATGGACCACCATGTTTGGGGGCGGCCTTGTTGAAGGGGCTAAGAATATGAAGGTGACGGATATTCTGGGGAACATGCCGGATCCCACCCAATTCGGGATCCACGGGGATGTGCTGGAGACAGAGAAGATGGAGGCCAGCGAGGCATCGGCATTGACTGAGATGGGTCACATGGCTCAGGGGGAAGCGGCGGAGGCGGATCTGATGGCCGAGCTGCTCAACATTCAGCCTAAGAAGGAAGGGAAGCATGGTGCGGAGCCCGGATTGGGGGATGTATCTGAGGTGGTGGTCGGCGATGCTCCGTCCATAGCCAGTGCTGTCAGGCAGAAGAAGGCCCAGGTTGGTGCTAGTTTAGTCTTCAATCTAATACTGTTGACTATCATATTCCGTCGGGAACGTTGGGACACCAAGTAGGTCTGTCGGGATCAGTCCTTGATTGATTTGCTTCATATCTATCTGGTCGTAGTTTTAGCTTCACAGTGAAGTAGAGTCTGATTCAGCAAAACTGCTGTGCGGAGTTCCCCAGGGTTCTGTTCTGGGGCATGCCCTGTTTATGCTGTATTTGCTTCCTTTGGGAACGATCATTCAAAGGTTCTGTGATATTTCTTATTATTTATATGCCGATGACATCCACCTTTAATGCTCCTTCAAGCTATCTGAATTTTACAAGTTCGACTCCCTAAAAAGTTGCTTAGTGGACATGAAGAACTGGTTGATTGCTAACTCGCTGCAGCTAAACATAAATAAAACAGAGACTCTCATTCTTACTCCTCATTCATTTTCTACCGCTTTGTCCTCACGGGGGCCGCGGGGGTGCTGGAGCCTATCCCAGCTGTCTTCGGGCGAGAGGCGGGTTACATATGTGCCAATCACAGGGCACACATAGATGGTCAAAAGTGGAATGAAGATGCAAACTCGGGTCTCCTAGCTGTGAGGCCTGCGCACTAACCACTCATCCGCCGTGCAGCTTGCCTCATCCTTTATTATTCATTCATTCATTTTCTACCGCTTATCCCCACTAAGGTTTCGACCATGCTGGAGCCTATCCCAGCTGTCTTGGGGCGAGAGGCGGGGTACACACTGGACTGGTGGCCAGCCAATCACAGGGCACATATAGACAAACAACCATTCACACTCACATTTATACCCATGGACAATTTGGAGTCGCTAATTAACCTAGCATGTTTTTGGAATGTGGGAGGAAACTGGAGTACCCGGAGAAAACCCACGCATGAGACAAACTCCACACAGAGATGGCCAAGGGTGGAATTGAACCCTGGTCTCCTAGCTGTGAGGTTTGCACGCTAACCACTAGACCACCATGCCGCCCTTCCTGATGTCTTCACCATTAGACTATTATAATAGTCTTTTCTCTTGCCTAGGTAAGAAAGAGATGTCTCGCCTACAATTGGTGCAAAATTCTGCAGCAAGGATTTTCACGCACAAATAGGAGGACGCATATACGGCCTATTTTAAAAGCTTTTCATTGGCTGCCAGTGTCTTATCGGAAAGATTTAAAAAATTTTTAGTCCTCACATTTAAGAGCACTGCATGGTCAGGCTCCTTGTTATATTAGTGACCTGATCCTGTCCCAGACCCCCGCTCGATCACTCACGTCTCTGGACCAGAACCTACTGAAAGTTCCACGTACCCGTTTCCAGACCAGAGGGGACCGAGGGGATCTTCCTGTCTCTCTGCGTTCATTAGACTTTGTTGATGGTTTTAAAACCCAACTTAAATCGTTTTTATTCTATAAGGCTTTCTGATTGGGCTGATATATCCACTGTTGGTTTATTTGTGGGCGCTTTTAATTGTGTTTTTACTGTTTTACTGTTGATTGTGAAGCACTTTATGACCTCCTGTGTGTAAAAGGTGCTATATAAATACATTTTACTTACTTTGACGTATCGTCATAGATGGCTGCAAAGAAGAGAGCTTCAAATGGAGACTACAAATCTGACTCGGAAAAAGCAGAGTGAGTGTTTTTTTATTCCATTTTAGATGCGTGATCTCTCATTCATGTTATCCTCGTATTCTTTTTCCTGTATTTCATTACATGGGATATTTCATGGTGCAGTTCTGAAGATGGTGAGAAGAAGGACCACGACAAGGCCAAAGATGAAGCCCCTCCTGAGCTCTCATTGGAGGAGAAGAAAGCCCCTAAAAAGAGACTCGGCCTGAAGAAAGATCCACCGGAGGCCTTCACAGCGAGCTTCTTTGCTGGCTTGGAAATCTACCAGACCAAGATGCTGGTCAGTTGTTTGTCTTCTCCGGCAGGTTCATATTTGGTGAACGTGTATTTAATATTCTTTAATTTCCAGAACTACCTGGCTAGGAACTTCTACAACCTGCGATTTTTGGCACTCTTTGTTGCTTTTGCAATCAACTTCATTCTTCTTTTCTACAAAGTGAGTTGAATTCATCATTAATACTATGAAATAATCATTTCTAACGGGTACTGTAAATAACTAAATGTTATCAGGTGACTGGCGATAACACGGATGATGACGATCCTTGGAATGGTCGAGGGAGAACTGGACAGGAAGAAGAAGAAGAAGAAGGCTCTCTGGAATATTTTATCCTGCAAGAGAGCACAGGTTATATGGCACCGACTCTTCGCTGTCTGGCAATACTGCACACTATTATATCCTTTTTGTGTGTGGTGGGATACTACTACCTGAAGGTACTTTTCCATTATTAACTACTGATAAACTAACATATAAGTACACTATAAGGACAAAGGTGCTGGCTTTCCCGCACTTTATATGGATGCAACTTTATTTGTCCATCCATCCATCCATTTTCCTCCGCTTTTCCGGGTCCGGGTCGCGGGGGCAGCAGTCTTAGTAGGGAAGCCCAGACTTCCCGATCCCCGGCCACCTCCTCCAGCTCCACCGGGAGGACACCAAGGCGTTCCCAGGCCAGCTGTGAGACATAATCCCTCCAGCGTGTCCTAGGTAATGCCCCCGGGGCCTTTTCCCGCGGCTGGGCATGCCCGGAACACCTCACTGGGGAGGCGTCCGGGAGGCATCCGGACTAGATGCCCGAGCCACCTCAACTGACTCCTCTCGATGTGAAGGAGAAGCGGCTCTACTCTGAGCTCCTCACCCTCACTTTATTTGTTTACATTTTTAAAGCACTTTACCCTCATAAGTAATGTAAATAAAAATGATGATGGTTCCAGGTTCAATGTGTTGCCACCTTTATAGGGAGCCCATTATGCTCTGTTGTGATTGGTCGTACTGCTTTTGAAGCTTTGAGGCTTTAAGTCCCCGTACCGCATGTAATGTATGTTATGAAAAGGCCACAAAAAGCTAAAGAAAAAGCAAAAATGCTTTCTGAATTTATATTGGTAATGTGTTGTGCAGCATGCATTACAATGTTTTTTTTGCCACTTTAGACCTTTGAGCGGCGATTTTTTTTTTTTTTTTTTTCAAATAGCATGACAGGATCCCCTGAAAAATGTCAGGTGGGCTGTGAGTTAGCGTTTATTGATCTATCGTGGTAATCGGGATTGTATGCGGTATTGTGGTGCCAGCGAGTCACACAGTGGTTTATGCAGCTCATTAATACTTATTATTATTTCATTATTATTTAAATTCTTTCCCTGCAATAAGAACTCATTTATGTCTCAAAGTTCCACTGCACTTTTGTCCTTATAGTGTACTTTCCAAATGAAACAATGTATAATAAAGGTGTTTAGAATGCCGTACAGGAATATATATGATTGTGTGTATAAGGTTCCGCTGGTGGTGTTCAAGCGTGAGAAGGAGATAGCCAGGAAATTGGAGTTTGCCGGCCTCTACATCACAGAGCAGCCATCAGACGATGACATTAAAGGACAGTGGGACCGACTGGTCATTAACACGCCGTACGTCTACCTTGCTGGTTGGCATTATTGCTTTATCGTGAATGTGATTTTTATCCCACTGTGGTGTTTTTTTCTCAGGTCCTTCCCCAACAACTACTGGGATAAATTTGTCAAACGAAAAGTAAGTCATTTTAGTCTTTGGTGCACTAAAAATTTATAATTTTATATTTTGTATAGTAGTAACTGGGGCAGCTGCACGGGGGTCGAGTGGTTAGCGTGCAGTTCAATTCCACCCTCGGCCATCTCTGTGTGGAGTTTGCATGTTCTCCCCGTGCATGTGTGGGTTTTCTCCGGGTACTCCGGTTTCCTCCCACATTCCAAAAACATGCTAGGTTAATTGGCGACTCCAAATTGTCCATAGGTATGAATGTGAGTGTGAATGGTTGTTTGTTTGTAGTTTGGGATCACTTGCAAATTCCTTTGTTTTCAAAAGAAAAACACATTTTCATGCATTTTACGAACATTTTTTACCATTTCATTAACATTTTTATCAAATGAATCAAATGATTTTCAAAGAAGGATGTACATTTTTGCATAGAGGCCTACTCTCATCAACTGTCAGTCCTGCATCAATCTCCTGGTATGGCTGCTAATCCAAATTCATCATTTTATAAGGCTAATAGATTATTAGAAAAGCCATCTAAAAATCTAAACTAAAATCTCTTACCATGCTGTTAACTACTCCCTTCAGAGAGCAGCACAAACTGGGTCTAACAAGGACACAAAAACGATGCAAGAGCTGTGCAAGAAGACAAATATCTGAGAGTGTGTAGTTTAAGACAAAGACGCCTCACAGGTCATCACCTGGCAGCTGCACTAAATAGTACCACCAGTACCACCAGTAACACCAGTGTCAGTATCAACAGTGAAGCGGCGACTTTCGGGATGCTGGACTTCATGGCAGGACTGCCAAAAAAAAGCCATATATCAGATTGGCCAAAAAAAAACATCCAAGTGATCCCAAACTGGTGGCACGGCGGTCGAGTGGTTAGCGCGCAGACCTCACAGCTAGGAGACCAGGGTTCAATTCCACCCTCGGCCATCTCTGTGTGGAGTTTGCATGTTCTCCCCGTGCATGCGTGGGTATTCTCCGGGTACTCCGGTTTCTTCCCACATTCCAAAAACATGCTAGGTTAATTGGCGACTCCAAATTGTCCATAGGTATGAATGTGAGTGTGAATGGTTGTTTGTCTATATGTGCCCTGTGATTGGCTGGCGACCAGTCCAGGGTGTACCCCGCCTCTCGCCCAAAGACAGATGGGATAGGCTCCAGCGCCCACAGCGACCCTCGTGAGGAATGAAATGCATATATGCTGAAAAAGATCCCCAAAACAGGACTGTGAAAGGGTTATTAGTATGCGGCCATATTTGAAGCCACCTAGAAACTATTGTGATATGTAAATCATGCGTCATGCTCAAGAGTTTGTTTCTTCTTCACATAGGTGATCAAGAAATATGGTGATCTTTATGGAGCTGAGAGGATAGCAGAGCTGCTGGGTTTGGATAAAAGTGCTCTTGATTTTAATCCTACAGAGGAAGCCGTCACCAAGGAAGCCTCATTGGTGTCTTGGTGAGACATGGCACCGATAAAGAAGCAAAAAAACAAAAGCCGTCATGATTATTTTTCTGTACTCAGGTTGAGCTCGATTGATACAATGTATCATATTTGGAAATTGGGCGTGGTTTTTACCGATAATGTAAGTATGCGTGGATAAATGCATAATAGACAAATGGATGGATGATGGATGACAGGATGTTTTTTTCCACACCAGTCATTCCTCTACCTGGTATGGTACACCACCATGTCCATTCTGGGCCACTACAACAACTTCTTCTTTGCCGCTCATCTATTGGACATCGCTATGGGATTCAAGACGCTTCGCACCATATTGTCCTCTGTCACACATAACGGCAAACAGGTGAGAAAGCTCCCAGGAAATACTTATATCTGCTCATTTTTCGATATTTCGGCATCATTCATGCATGTATTGTGATACAAGAATACCGAGCCATTATAAATAAAATATTGTATCTTATATATTTGTATAGGAGGCCAGGGTTCAATTCCACCCTCGGCCATCTCTGTGTGGAGTTCGCATGTTCTCCCCGTGCATGCGTGGGTTTTCTCCGGGTACTCCGGTTTCCTCCCACATTCCAAAAACATGCTAGGTTAATTAGCGACTCCAAATTGTCCATAGGTATGAATGTGAGTGTGAATGGTTGTTTGTCTATATGTGCCCTGTGATTGGCTGGCCACCAGTCCAGGGTGTACCCCGCCTCTCGCCCAAATACAGCTGGGATAGGCTCCAGCACCCCCTGTGACACTCGTGAGGATAAGCGGTAGAAAATGAATGAATGAATGAATGAACATAATAGTGTGCATCTCATTAACAATGTTTGTCTAAATGTGCCCTGGGATAGGCTCCAGCACCCCCTGTGACCCTCGTGAGGATAATCGGTAGAAAATGAATGAACGAATGAGAATAATAGTGTGCATCTCATTAACAGTCCAGTCCAGGGTGTACCCCGCCTCTCGCCCAAAGACAGCTGGGATAGGCTCCAGCACCCCCTGTGACCCTTGTGAGGATAATCGGTAGAAAATGAATGAATGAATGGGAATAATAGTGTGCATCTCATTAACAGTCCAGTCCAGGGTGTACCCCGCCTCTCGCCCAAAGACAGATGGGATAGGCTCCAGCGCCCACCGCGTCCATCTCCCACATTCCAAAAACATGCTAGGTTAATTGGCGACTCCAAATTGTCCATAGGTATGAATGTGAGTGTGAATGGTTGTTTGTCTATATGTGCCCTGTGATTGGCTGGCCACCAGTCCAGGGTGTACCCCGCCTCTCGCCCGAAGACATCTGGGATAGGCTCCAGCACCCCCTGTGACACTCGTGAGGATAAGCGGTAGAAAATGAATGAATGAATGAACATAATAGTGTGCATCTCATTAACAATGTTTGTCTAAATGTGCCCTGGGATAGGCTCCAGCACCCCCTGTGACCCTCGTGAGGATAATCGGTAGAAAATGAATGAACGAATGAGAATAATAGTGTGCATCTCATTAACAGTCCAGTCCAGGGTGTACCCCGCCTCTCGCCCAAAGACAGCTGGGATAGGCTCCAGCACCCCCTGTGACCCTTGTGAGGATAATCGGTAGAAAATGAATGAATGAATGGGAATAATAGTGTGCATCTCATTAACAGTCCAGTCCAGGGTGTACCCCGCCTCTCGCCCAAAGACAGATGGGATAGGCTCCAGCGCCCACCGCGTCCATCTCCCACATTCCAAAAACATGCTAGGTTAATTGGCAACTCCAAATTGTCCATAGGTATGAATGTGAGTGTGAATGGTTGTTTGTCTATATGTGCCCTGTGATTGGCTGGCCACCAGTCCAGGGTGTACCCCGCCTCTCGCCCGAAGACAGCTGGGATAGGCTCCAACCCCCCCCGTGACCCTCGTGAGGATAAGCGGTAGAAAATGAATGAATGAATGAACATAATAGTGTGCATGTCATTAACAATGTTTGTCTAAATGTGCCCTGGGATAGGCTCCAGCACCCCCTGTGACCCTCGTGAGGATAATCGGTAGAAAATGAATGAACGAATGAGAATAATAGTGTGCATCTCATTAACAGTCCAGTCCAGGGTGTACCCCGCCTCTCGTCCAAAGACAGCTGGGATAGGCTCCAGCACCCCCTGTGACCCTTGTGAGGATAATCGGTAGAAAATGAATGAATGAATGGGAATAATAGTGTGCATCTCATTAACAGTCCAGTCCAGGGTGTACCCCGCCTCTCGCCCAAAGACAGATGGGATAGGCTCCAGCGCCCACCGCGTCCATCTCCCACATTCCAAAAACATGCTAGGTTAATTGGCAACTCCAAATTGTCTATAGGTATGAATGTGAGTGTGAATGGTTGTTTGTCTATATGTGCCCTGTGATTGGCTGGCCACCAGTCCAGGGTGTACCCTGCCTCTCGCCCGAAGACAGCTGGGATAGGCTCCAGCACCCCCTGTGACACTCGTGAGGATAAGCGGTAGAAAATGAATGAATGAATGAATGAATGAACATAATAGTGTGCATCTCATTAACAATGTTTGTCTAAATGTGCCCTGGGATAGGCTCCAGCACCCCCTGTGACCCTCGTGAGGATAATTGGTAGAAAATGAATGAATGAATGAGAATAATAGTGTGCATCTCATTAACAGTCCAGTCCAGGGTGTACCCCGCCTCTCGCCCAAAGACAGCTGGGATAGGCTCCAGCACCCCCCTCAGTACCCTCGTGAGGAAAAAGCGGTAGAAAATGAATGAATGAATATATTTGTATACTTAAATGAAAGCTCTGTGTCTGCAGCTGGTGCTAACGGTGGGCCTGCTGGCCGTCGTGGTCTATCTCTACACTGTGGTGGCCTTCAACTTCTTCAGGAAGTTCTACAACAAGAGTGCAGATGACGACGAGCCAGACATGAAATGTGACGACATGATGACAGTAAGAGAAAAATTTCAAATACCTGAAATTAACACTGGAAATGCTTTAATTTTATATTTCTTCTGCAGTGCTACTTATTCCACATGTACGTTGGCGTGAGAGCAGGCGGGGGCATTGGGGATGAGATCGAAGACCCGGCTGGTGACCCCTATGAGCTCTACCGCATCCTTTTTGACATTACCTTCTTCTTCTTTGTCATTGTTATCCTCCTGGCCATCATCCAGGGTGAGTGGCATCATGGAGATCGTTTAGACGAGCAGACAAACGTTATTTCAGCGTCCCATCGTGAGGATGCACCATAACTTGTCGGCACAGAAACACACATAATCATGACATGACATTAAAGGCCTAAATCTTGCAGGTTTGATCATTGATGCTTTTGGAGAGCTGAGGGACCAGCAGGAACAAGTCAAAGAGGACATGGAGGTTAGGGGGGATTTAAAAAAAATAGACAAGAACTGCAGTTAATTAACATCATTTTCCTCTTCTTCTTAATCATTATCTCTCTTTCCCCTCCACTTAGACAAAATGTTTCATTTGTGGGATCGGAAACGACTACTTTGACACAACGCCTCACGGTTTTGAGACTCACACTTTGCAAGAGCACAATTTGGCCAACTACCTGTGAGTATTCCACCTGGAAGAGTTCACGTTTCATGCTCATAGCGACAAAGTCACTGAAGGAACCAAGATACCAACCACATGACTGGGATCCGTCATGTTATTTATGACGCCTTCAGTATTTACTGTAGGACAGAAAATATTCTTTGGTGAGCCACTGCTAGCTCAGGAGCTACCTGTTGGAAAACCCCTTTGATAGCATCACTATCTTAAAGCTAGTTGAACTGGTAGTGAGGTTCTCGTTGGGAGTGACCAGGATGGATAGGATCAGGAACGAGTAAATCAGAAGGACAATACATGTTAGCATCACTATCTTAAAGCTAGATACGCTACATTCGGCCCAGTCACAATAACAATTATTGATGGATAATAATTGTCCCACGAAGGTATACAAAACTGTGGTGAGACCAGCCATGATGTTCAGTCTAGAGACAGTGCCATTGAGGAAAAGACAGGAAACAGAACTGGAGGTAGCAGAGATGAGGATGCTGAAGTTCTCATTGGGAGTGACCAGGATGGATAGGATCAGGAACGAGTACATCAGAGGGACATTGAGAGGCCAGACTGAGATGGTTGGGACATGTCCAGAGGAGAGATAGTGAATATATTGGTAGAAGGATGCTGCGTTTAGAGCTGCCAGGCAGGTCGAAAGAGTATGACCTCAGAGAAATCATTGACCTAATATTTTTGTTTAGTGTCTCTAGCGGTGATGCTATTTTTTTCTGGGGTTTTTTTTTCAAGGTTTTTCCTGATGTACCTCATCAACAAGGACGAGACTGAGCACACTGGACAGGTACAGTATGGTTACTTGGAATTACATCTATCATGCTAAGATAATGGTGATCAGTGAGGCAGAGTCATCAAACAACTGTCCATCAGCTACTATTTTTTTTATTTATAAATTAAAATAATAAAAAAATATTATAAAAATTATTTTTATAATTAATATAATATATATAATAATGTTATATAATATATATAATTCATATAATAATTGTTTTTATTATAAAAAATATTTTTATTTTTATTTTTATTTTTATTTTTATTTTTATTTTTATTTTTATTTTTATTTTTATTTTTATTTTTATTTTTATTTTTATTTTTATTTTTATTTTTATTTTTATTTTTATTTTTATTTTTATTTTTATTTTTATTTTTATTTTTATTTTTATTTTTCAGTGAGGCAGAGTCATCAAACAAATGTCCATCAGCTACTATTTTTTTTATTTATAAGTTAAAATAATAAAAAAATATTATAAATTTTATTTATATAATTAATATAATATATATAATAATATTATATAATATATATAATATATATTATTCATATAATAATTGTTTTTATTATAAAAATATTTTTATTTTTATTTTTATTTTTATTTTTATTTTTATTTTTATTTTTATTTTTATTTTTATTTTTATTTTTATTTTTATTTTTATTTTTATTTTTATTTTTATTTTTATTTTTATTTTTATTTTTATTTTTATTTTTATTTTTATTTTTCAGTGAGGCAGAGTCATCAAACAAATGTCCATCAGCTACTATTTTTTTTTATTTATAAGTTAAAATAATAAAAAAATATTATAAATTTTATTTATATAATTAATATAATATATATAATAATATTATATAATATATATAATATATATTATTCATATAATAATTGTTTTTATTATTAAAATATTTTTATTTTTATTTTTATTTTTATTTTTATTTTTATTTTTATTTTTATTTTTATTTTTATTTTTATTTTTATTTTTATTTTTATTTTTATTTTTATTTTTATTTTTATTTTTATTTTTATTTTTATTTTTATTTTTATTTTTATTTTTATTTTTATTTTTATTTTTATTTTTATTTTTATTTTTATTTTTATTATATTGAAAAATAAACAAAATAATTTCAAAAAGCTACAATATTAATAGACTTTCCATTTGACAATTATTTGCATGTCTCCACTCAGGAGTCGTACGTGTGGAAGATGTACCAGGAGCGCTGCTGGGATTTCTTCCCAGCTGGAGACTGCTTCCGCAAACAGTACGAAGATCAGCTGGGATAGCGCAGATCCATCCTCCATGCCTCGGTCCGGGGGGGAGGGCCACTGCACTGATCTCCGCCCGGTCACCCCACCACCAACACTGAGACGGCCTCAGGAGAGAAGATACAAATGACCTTCTTATCCAGCAAGGAGGAGAGCTGCCCTCCATGGCCTCGCGGTTTCAGCCTCTAATTCACATTTTCAGGTTTGTTTGTTTGTTTTTTTTTTGGCGGGGGTGGGGGGCTTTGACAGACAGCATTGCCTTTTACTGTGCATAACCCCCCCATCATTGCACAATGTTGTGTTGTCTTTCTGAGAAACACTAGTGTTTTAACGAGACAGTGAAATTATGCACAAGAATCCACCGTAGTGATTTTCAGAATGTCGAGACTTAAATAATACCAAAAGAGAAGTTCAAGTGGATTCAATTCGTGCATTTTTCATGTCATCTTGCAAGTGAAGATGCAGTCGGTTGTATTATGTAAAATAAAAACAAGATGTATTTATTTTTCAGGAAGTGCCTTATAGTACCGAGTCTACATTACAAAGAAGCTATGCAAAACCCTGTGCTGTTTTTCTTAACGTATGTAAGTAGACCTTTTTTTTTTTATTTAACAGAAAAAATTAATTTCTTTTGTCGAATGCATACATGCCAATGTTACTTGTTATAAATGACTTTGAACAGCAAAAAACGGAATTGCTATTGTATGGCTGTTTGTATGTAGTAGCTTTGCAGATTTGTGCATTTCTTTTCATGGAATAAAAATAAAGAAAATAGTGCCAGAAAATGAGTCTTTATTTAAAAAAAAATAAAAATAAAAATATGTAATAAAATGTAAATAAAATGTAATAAAAATATTATTACAATGGTTACAAGTAAAACTTAAATGCAACTAGATGGCGCCACAGGCCAACGGTTCCCTGCTCTTCATGTCCCACAGCAGACTTAATTGATGCTGCTGATGTAGTCCCATGTCAGAGATGTTGTTTTTTCCATTGCAGCCCAGCAGGGGTCAGGATGCACACAAACATAATAACAAAGGCAGGGGGTCTGGGCTGGTTCCATTAAGGATGCTGCAATCACTTATCTATAGGCAACACCCTACTCCTCCCCGACAGCAGACCTCCTGCCATCTGCCTGGTTGTGCAGCAGGGATTTTTATCCTCATGCCGCCTCATGCCGATTGTGGAAGGTCAGTTGCAAATAAAAGAAATGCTACAGGAAGAAGGACTATAAGACCAGTTCATAACATAGCATGGAAATATGCTTTGTTCTTTTCTGGTTTGACTACCATTACCCTTCAATGACAAGCGGTGGCCTAAATTTTCAGCTCAAATGTCTCCAATATTATATATTTGACCCAAAGTCAGCTGGGATAGGCTCCAGCATACCCCTTCGACAGAAGATTTGATGTATACATTGGATGAAAAGACATTAAAGAGGAGTTTTGCACCCGCCTGTGAGGTGAAACATTCATTCATTCATTCCGGGTACACCCTGGACTGGTTGCCAGCCAATCACAGGGCACATACTATAGACAAACAACCATTCACACTCACATTCATACCTATGGACAATTTGGAGTCGCTAATTAACCTAGCATGTTTTTGGAATGTGGGAGGAAGCCGGAGTACCCGGAGAAAACCCACGCATGCACAGGGAGAACATGCAAACAGGGGGGGGAATTGAACTCGGGTCTCCTACCTGTAAGGTCTGCGCACTAACCACTCGTCCACCGTGCAGCCCGTGAGGTGAAACATCTTCAAGAAGATCAAGTGACCCCGTGCTTGTGTATACGCCTGCTTTTCTTTCACGTTCCCAAAACATACGCTGGTGTCTATACACAAAATAAGATTAAAAAATAAAATAAACTAATTAAGAATAAAGACAATAAATCAATCAATCAGTAATAAATAAGTAAAATAATAATAAAACAGCAAATAAGAATAACGTAAGAAACCACATACAGTTGGTAGAGAAATTATTTTTTTCAGATTCAAATGTACAGTATTAACAGTTATTTAACCTTTAACATGAACATTAAGCAAACTTAATAATTTGACCCAATTAGCAAGTTAGCATCGTACTCAGTTCCATCTGGGAGCAGCGTCGTAACGTTAACATGTTTGATGAGATGCTTTATCTTGACGTGTATTTTCTGTTTTATTCCAAATCATTTCCTGCATTTATTTGTACCCAGCGTCATAAGCCTTTAGCTTCATTGCTAATCCAAAGCAAAACAGGGCGGGGTAACAGTATGGGCGGGGGCAAAATCATGTTAATTGTGTCCGGTGTGCACACAGCTTTAAGCTGTCATTTCAACATTAAACTTTGGTATCAAGGTGGGGGCCTCAAACTAGCGTCTGGCGGGCCGCATTTGGCCCGCGGGCCACAAGTTTGAGACCCCTGGTCTAGAGACAGTGCCACTGATGAAAAGACAGGAAGCAGAACTGGAGGTAGCAGAGATGAGGATGCTGAGGTTCTCATTGGGAGTGACCAGGATGGATAGGATCAGGAACGAGTACATCAGAGGGACATTACATGTTAGAGGCCAGACTGAGATGGTTGGGACATGTCCAGAGGGGAGATAGTGAAGGCTCCACCTTACCTCTTAATGACTAATAATGAAAATGAAAATAATTGAATAATAATTGTGTACAAATAATCACACCATTCTTGTCTACGTATAGTCAGCCATTCGTCAGCTGCCTATAGCTATCGGTGGTCTTTCGGCGACGCTATTGTTCCAATCCAGAATCTGACGGCCTCTTGGATGAGCTCATGTTGGTCTCTTGAGGGTTTTGCTTCATCACAAGCCAGCAGATGCCCTCTTTGGCACCCCCCCCCCCACACACATTGTCTCTTCTTCTGTCCTCCTGCATAAAAATCAATCCCTGCGATGATGTCATTTTCTAAACACAGCCTACAGTATTTCAATGTACTGCGTTCTCACATACTATTCCATGATGTCACCGCTCTGCAAGTAGACGCTTGATCAAAGCAAAGCACGCTTAGACATTTTAATATCATTACCGGAAAATGAGCGCTTAATTGTTTTAGCCATGTTTTATGGGATAATTGTTTCACCGTCGAGGAGTCACCTCATGATTTTAGTCCAGGATTTTGTGTCCATATGGCGTTTGGCAGGTGAAATAGATTAATTAGACCATGTTCATGTATGATCATTATACTGTCCATGTACTGCATGTGTGGAGTAGCGTATCTCCTGAACTGGCGACATTTGCACACACCGACAGGTTAGTACTGTGTCTCCTAATTGTACGTGTTTACTTAGATATTGTGGTTTCAAACAAGAGATGAATGGCTTTTATTAGGAGCATTTAATCAGTGGCTGGCCCAGTGCTCCCAGTTTCCTGCACCCCTCGGGGAAAGATTAATGGAAACAGGATATTTCATCAGATCCCTCACATCACTGCGCAGGATATGAGGATGTAATTGTATCTGTTTGGATGGTGCCTGCTTTTGTTTTGGGCGTGAATGTTTCGCATCTCGGGGCACAATGTTTTGACATACATGTCCATACCGTAAGACCGTCTCCACCATGTTTAGCATGTGATGTGGTCTGCTGTGGATTATGAGTTTCTCAACAAGTCTACCTTTCAGTTTCATGTGGAGGCTTGTTAACGTCTGAGCCATTCAGCCGGTGAGGTTGATGGATGTTATAACAGAAGTTATGATCAGGGTGCAGATAAAGAGGATAAAGACCTGGAGAAATAACAAAACACAGGGTCTCTCCTGTGTGCGCTTTCTTGCCTTTAGAAAAAAATATATATTTTTTTTAATTAAAAAAAAAGTTTTTTTCTACCTCCAAGGGTAGCAACCAGGGATGGGAGGACCCTTTAGCTAATACAAACATAGATGGCTCTCTCCTGTGTGCACTTTCTTGCCTTAAAAAAATAATAAAAATAAAATAATAAAAAACTTTTTTTGATAAACATTTTTTTTATTTAAAACAACTTTTTTAATAAAAAAAATTGCCTTAAAAAATAATACAATAAATTAAAAAAAACAACCTTTTTATAAAAAAAAACTTTTAAGAGTAGCCTGTCCTCTATGTAATTGTTTAATGTTTGCAGAGTCTGCACTTTCTTGCCTTAAATTTTTTTTTTTAAATAATAAAAAAACATTTTTTAATAAAAAACTTTTTTATTTAAAAACAACTTTTTTAATAAAAAAATAATTGCCTTAAAAAAATAATACAATAAATTTAAAAACCCAACCTTTTTATAAAAAGATTTTTTTTAAGCGTAGCCTGTCCTCTATGTAATTGTTTAATGTTTGCAGAGTCTGCACTTTCTTGCCTTAAAATTTTTTTTTTAAAAATAATAAAAAAACATTTTTTAATAAAAAACTTTTTTATTTAAAAACAACTTTTTTAATAAAAAAAATAATTGCCTTACATAAATAATACAATAAATGAAAAAACCCAATCTTTTTATAAAAAAATATTTTTTAAGAGTAGCCTGTCCTCTATGTAATTGTTTAATGTTTGCAGAGTCTGCACTTTCTTGCCTTAAAAATAATAATAATAATAAAAAACTTTTTAAATAAATGAACTTTTTTTTATTTAAAAACAACTTTTTTAATAAAAAAAGAATTGCCTTAAAAAAATAATACAATAAATTAAAAAACCCAACCTTTTTATAAAAAAAAAACTTGTAAAAAGTGTAGCCTGTCCTCTATGTAATTGTTTAATGTTTGCAGCGTCTGCTGTTCTCGTGTGGAACTTGGTATCTTCACCCTCATTCATTCATTCATTTTCTACCGCTTTTTCCTCACGAGGGTCGCTGGAGCCTATCCCAGCTGTCTTCGAACGAGAGGCGGGGTACACCCAGGACTGGTTGCCAGCCAATAACAGAGGTTTTTTTTTTTTCGTAATTGTCAAAATATTATCAATGTTTTGAAGTAACATCTTTCTGTGAAACCTGTTCAATCAAAGCTGATAATCGACACTTCAATCACATCTTAATCGTTCAGTGATGATGCATGAAGGCTAAAATCCTTCAAAGTCCGTGTGGATGTAACCGTGTCACAATGACCAACGACCAATGACAATCCTACAATTATGCTACATTCTTGTGTCATCTGTGGTTCTATGTATGTTGTTGTGGTCCGCCCCATCTCATACACTTTATATATGCTTTCCCAATACTGTACTTCTCAGCTAGTATCCTGTGTAAATTATTAAAAACCTTTGCTGATTAAAACCGTGTGTGGGTTACATGCAAGGCAATTGAAAGTCTTCACGTGATGTCCTTGAAAGCGCACTTAAGATTCTTCACCGTGCTTGATAAAGCATGTTTGCTTTGCCGTCATTGCATCTCATGAAACATGCATGACCTCCTATTGCTTTCTTGCTGCCCAGCACGCCCCGTGTCTGAATCCCGGGACTACATTTGCCTTAGCAATCCTCCTTCTTCCTCTTCTACCTCTGTGGTCTGTTCTCGAGGAGGCGGGTGAATAACTTAACACATATTTCAGCCTGACACACTTTTTTGCTGTGGGTGTCCCTTGGGTGCTCAGTTCATGAGCCCACACATGTTGTTTTATTTAAAAGTGCAGCTTTTGGTCTTGTCCGTGTGTGGGTGTGCCTGCGGTCTCCTTTTTTTTTTTGTTTACCAGGGGGGGATGCACATCATCTCTGTGACCTGGCAGGTGACTCAATATCTGCACAACACCACATTATTATTATGACTGTTACATAGAAAATAGATGTGCACTGAAGACGCTACAAGTGAGTCAAAGCGGGAAATCTGTGCAATTTGTCATGCAAACATGATTTAAAGCAGTAAATGCACAGGCATCATAAATTATACATAACAATAATGAAGCTAAGGCAAGAAATGAAATCTGCTTTATAGTGCTAAAGTGCTACAACGTGCTAAAATGACAAAGCTTATCTGATACCATGAAGGAAAAATGAGAAGCAGCGCCGAGTAGAACATAAATCATGTGCAGAGTGGATGCAAAATTGTGCAGTTTGTATGATGGTGTGTGATGTGTGTGCACAACAACGCTCATATAAATACTTGTCACCCCAAGCCTTGGAGATTTTCCAGGAAAATGCACCATTCGTTCTGTCGTTCTGATGCCAAATTAGTCTCTCATTAGTCAGTCGGTGTTGACGCTCCTCGCATTAGCATCTTTGTAAGTTTTAGACATTTTTCAAACATTTGTAATCAGTCGCTGGATTATGACGCCATGCACTTGTCCGTTAGATGGCGCTGTGAGCAGGAGATAGGGATCCAGGTAGTCTTATTGAAGCACAGCAGATGAAAAACTATCACCATTTTTAATCAAAAAAATGCATTTATGTGTGTGTGTGTGTGTGTGTGTAAAGTCATGCATTTATATACGTAAATCTCCATATTGGTCATGTGGGCTGGACCAACCCGGTTACATTTCTTCTACTATAATAACATTGCATACACATTAAAAACAAAACAAAAAAAACCCAAAATAAAATAAAATAAAATAAAATAAAATAAAATAAAATAAAATAAAATAAAATAAAATAAAATAAAATAAAATAAAATAAAATAAAATAAAATAAAATAAAATAAAAATAAAAATACATTTTAATTAAATTAAATTATGGTGGACACTGGAGCTACGGTCTGGGTGAGGCTGGGCCGCATCAGGTTAAAAAAAAATTGTATAATAAAATAATTATTAAAAATGTAATCTTTTTAAATAAAAAACTGTCTTCAATGCTTTCCACAAGAAAAGCTTTGATATAACATTCCACTGTTCTCAAATATCTTAATTTTTATTTACTACACAAAATATGATGAAAAAATAAATACATCCAAATAAATAAAATAAATCAATCAATCATTCATTCATTCATTCATTCATTTTCTACCGCTTTTTCCTCACGAGGGTCGCGGGGGGTGCTGGAGCCTATCCCAGCTGTCTTCGGGCGAGAGGCAGGGTACACCCTGGACTGGTCGCCAGCCAATCACAGGGCACATATAGACAAACAACCATTCACACTCACATTCATACCTATGGACAATTTGGAGTCGCTAATTAACCTAGCATGTTTTTGGAATGTGGGAGGAAACCGGAGTACCCGGAGAAAACCCACGCATGCACGGGGAGAACATGCAAACTCCACACAGAGATGGCCGAGGGTGGGAATTGAACCCTGGATCAATCAATCAGAAATAAAAAAATAAAATAATAATAAAACAACAAATAAGAAAAACTTAAGATACCACATATAGTTGGTGGGTAGAGAGTTTTTTTTCAGATTCAAATTAAAAGTATTAACAGTTATTTAACCTTTAACAATGAATTAATTTCCAATTAATTAATTAATAACCATTTTACCCAATTAGCAAGTTAGCACCGTTAGCATCGCGTCAATTGTGCCCGGTGTGCACACAGCTTTAAGTTGTCAATTCTGGGTCCATGATACCATACAGCATCCATATCAAACTTGCACGGGCCGCACTAACATTAGACTTTCATATCAAGGTAGGGGGCCTCAAACTAGCGTCCCGCGGGCCGTGAGTTTGAGACCCCTGGTTTAACACGAGAATACAACATTCTAAGTACATTTATAGGTCAGAAAAGCAAGATAAAAGTATGAGTCCGAATGTAATTATTATGCTGGCTAGACTTTTTTTAAATTAAAATTATTTCATTTTTATGAATTAAATTGACAAAATGTTGATTTGTATTTTCAAACAAAATTTTTTAACATACTTTTTTGTCTGGCCTACATCATGTACAAATTGGCTGATGACGCCAGCTGGCTACATCTGGGACAGCCAATAGCTACCTTTCTTACTGAGGTGTCGGCAACAGTGGATGCTGCGCCTGTCCCTGCAAGAAGGAGGGAAACCGGGGAAAAAATGGCCCTCGACAATTTAATTTTCGCTCAATGCATTCTGTATTTTTTAGCTTTTGTATTCGGTTTCATCGCAGTGGTTCCTCTGTCCGAAAACACGGAGGATTTTGGGGGGAAATGTCTGCTGTTCACGCGTGGGATGTGGCAGAATGAGAACATCACTGTGTCGAAGCAGCGGTTCATCGTGGATGAATGGGGACCCGAGTCTTCCTGCAGCTTCATCACTTTTGTCGGGATAGCCTCCCTCATCCTGTCCGCAGTGCAGGCTTGGAGGCTGCTCTTCTTCCTGTGTAAAGGACACGACGAGTGAGTAGTCGACCTTTCGATGTTAACACGTCGGTGCTCCTTCGACGCCCTCTGACCATCAGAAACATAATAATGGCTGCCATAACTACATTTCACTATTCATTCATTTTCTACCGCTTATCCTCACGAGGGTCGCGGGGGATATGCTGGAGCCTATCCCAGCTATGTTTGGGCGAGAGGCGGGGTACACCCTGGACTGGTGGCCAGCCAATCACAGGGCACATATAGACAAACAACCATTCACACTCACATACTATGGACAATTTGGTGTCGCTAATTAACCTAGCATGTTTTTGGAATGTGGGAGGAAACCGGAGTACCCGGAGAAAACCCACGCATGCACGGGGAGAACATGCAAACTCCACACAGAGATGGCCGAGGGTGGAATTGAACCCTGGTCTCCTAGTGAGGTCTACACGCTAACCACTCGACTGCCGTGCAGCCTATATTTCACTATATAAATGACTATATCACAGCATATCATAGCATCCTATGCCCTCTGGAGACACGAGGAAATCAAACATGCATGCACATGTCAATATATTAATGCCGGCAAAATGTTTGTTTTCATTGATTTATTGATTATCGTGATAGGCCTGCCTGCTTATTTAGCGTCCAAAATATGTATCTCTTGATACTATGGGAACATTTGCTTTGGTTAGAGTCTGTTTTGGTTTGAGACGTACCTTCCGGAACACATTACTGACATTAACCAAGGCACCAAAGTATTGTATTATAGAAATGATTTCCGAAGAATAAGTCCCTCCATTGTTTCTGCAGCTCCATCTTCAATGCCTTCCTCAACCTGCTGATCAGCTCCCTGGTGGTCTTCACCGTCTTCCTGTCCAGCACCATGGTCAGCGTGGGCTTCAACCTGTGGTGTGACTCCATCACAGAGGGGGGCACCATGCCCAACAGGTGAGAGAACAACATAGCTTCTTCTTTGTAATTACCAAGCATGAATAATAATAATTGATCAGATTATTTATTATGGCGGGACTATGCAAAAACCATACAACTGATTTTTGCTCGAATTTGGCCTTGGCTTACATTCGCCCATTTGTTTAGTGGTGCAGTGGTTAGCATGCAGGCGTCATAGCTAGAAGACCCAAGTTCAATTCCACCCCCTGTGTGGAGTTTGCATGTTCTCCCTGTGCATGCGTGGGTTTAATTGTCCATAGGTATGAATGTGAGTGTGAATGGTTGTTTGTCTATATGTGCCCTGTGATTGGCTGGCCACCAGTCCAGGGTGTACCCCGCCTGTCGCCCAAAGACAGCTGGGATAGGCTCCAGCACCACAAGGAATATTGTTTGTTTTGTTTACATATTCTGTGGGAAAATGTGCTTTGCTTAGAGTCCATTATGGTTTGAGTTGGACCTTCTGGATGGTCCACTTCTGTGCTTGTGTGTGTGTTTCAATAAATGCGTTCCGGATGTCTGGAGGACAGGAAGTGATGTCAGGGGTTCAGAGTTGAGTTTCAGCAAGGAGTGGATCACAGCCGCAACAGTAGCCTGTGTTATTATTATGATGATAATTATGTTAGTATTATGTCTGTTGTGAGATAATTCTAACCTGCAATAAAAGCCTGTTGTTCTGGCGATCAAGTCTGATGTTTTGGTTTTGTGCCTCACCACATATTACAGGAACGTGATTGACACCTAGTGACCAGTGTATATTTCATACTCAACAGTTGTATTAGTTAATATAGTATTTTTGAAAAACTACTGTATTATACTCCACAGTCCCCAATTTGTTGCAGTGGTCCAAAAACTAAATACAGCTTCATTCACCTTCATTTTTATTTGTTAGCTTGAGTCAGTCTGATTCCCGTTTGCCATTATTTCCCTGCCAAATTGTGTAGTTATAGTTTTTATACAGTCACCCATGTTAATATGCAGATTATGTTATGTGGAACATTTAATCTAAAATAAACATAATAAGGTTATCTGTGCTCTTCTTAGTGTCACCCTTGGTTACAGAACATTATCAAACTTTTGTGTATTGTTTTATAGTTGCGAGGAATTGCAGGACACTGATCTGGAGCTGGGTGTTAACAATTCTGCTTTCTATGACCAGTTTGCTATAGCTCAGGTGGGTCATCATCATCATCATCATCATCGAAGAGCCCCATATACTCCCAAAAACACGTCTAATTTCACTTTTTTCCTCTTCCAGTTTGGCTTGTGGGCTGCATGGCTCACCTGGCTGGGGATTGCCGCGTTGGCCTTCCTCAAGGTCTACCACAACTACAGCCTGCTGGACGGTCTCATCCACGAAAAGGAGCTGCTACTGGGACGCTCTTCCTCTCGTCGCGGCTCTGACCTCAAAACCGGCCTCATCTAGGAAGCAAAGGATGCACACACACACATACACCATACCTTCTTCTTGCCTGCCATGAGAAACACCACTGTTTGCCTCTGTAGACAATCACAATCAATTGGCTTTTGCTCCCGTCGTGCAGAGATAGAGTCCGAGTGAAGGCTTTAGCTTTGTTCTCCATTGCTGATTGATTTCCCCTAAAAAAAAACACCAATAGTTGTTCATTCAACCACTAAAGCTCTTTAATGCCAACACCTCCCTGCTATTCAGAGAGGCTTGGATGCTTTGTTGGGTGGTGTCTTTGTGAACCTTATGCATGAAACCAAATGCATGACAAGCAAATATTAATAATAATAATAATAATAATGTGTTTTTAGGTGTGAAGGGAGCATACAGTATTTAAATCTTGTTTTATACACCAATAAATGTATTCCGAGGGTAGATTTTTTTTCTTCACCCTGCATGCTGCAGCATACCTAATAAAACATGTGCTTTTGTGTACCCACACTATAAACAAATATTACTGTACTTCTGCAGCAAGTCCCATTCTACTTTTAGCAACTTGTATCTCACCTCAGGCTTCTCCATTACTATATATATATATTATATTTTGCATTCAATATTTACAGTACACCTTATGAAAGAAATCGAAAAATCATCAGAGGTCAAGTGTCTTCCTACTTGTTAACAGTTTTATTCAAAACAATTGAAATCATAAAAAAAACAAAACACAAAAGCTTCTTTAAAGGCACTTCTTTCAAAGTGGCCATACGTGAAATGCTGCTAAGCTAAATGTGCATACAAGACATCTTTTTACAAAGTATGATGTTAAAAATCCTTCCTTCGCTAAATCCCATAAGCTCTAATTAGAACTCTAATTAGTGTGTTATTGCTCATGAGAGGTACACAGTATGTGTGATGTGCCCTTAAAGATGTTCATGTCATGCTTGAAATGATGCTTCCATAAAGGGGACTCGCACTGCAATTGGTTGTTTGTTTTTTGTTTGGCCTCACAATGACCCGATTACCATGCACGTATGTACATATACCGTATGTAAATATACGCACAGTGAAAGCTGATCACTGCCTGTAGAAAGACATGTAACAGATAATCTGAAAAATCAGAAACATTAATAGTTTTTTCTTTGGAGTTGTCAACCAGTTTTGTAATGTGACAAAATGCCACCCACGTTTATAACAGCTGCCAAATACATTTGTCACACATTCAATAAAGCTGCACAATCTTTACAAAGATATTAATGCAGAGTTTTGATTGACACCGTAAGTGACGTATTTATTCATGAATTCCTTTTATTACTGAGGTGTTTCTAATATTTTTGCCAAATTATCTGACACATTTTTATATAACTCTTGTGTTAGATTGTGCAAATGTATCAAACTGACGTTCTTCTTTAGTGTACTGCAAATACATTAATATCATAATTTAATATCTTATACATACACAAATCATGTACTGTACTGTAAAAATAAATATTTCCATTCATGAATCAAATGTGTCAAGCAAGAGTGCAGTAATGTCAGAAGTACTTAAGAAGAATGAGCGGTATACGTAAGTACTGGCATGGCCATGACTGATGTGCAGGAATTCTGGGCCCAAAGAAAACAAAAACAATCACATTGCCGTTAATAATAATTAGCATGGAATTATTCTAACCTTCCACCCGTTATCCGGCGCCCCCTGCAAATGGGCGTGACTCATGAGAGCTACATGTTAACTGTAAAAGTGGTCCAACATCACCCTTAAGGGTGGTCTCCATCACTGCATGGTCAGCCATATCCAACACCCCCACACGAGTTGCTTCATATGCAGCAGATAGACAGCCAACGCGGCCTCCAGCTCCTCGCACGCTCGCTGCGGACGCCGCCGGTCTGTGCAATACATGGCCACGCCCAGGAAGGACATCATCAGGAAGAGGCACGTGAACAAGGCCAGATGAGGGCGGGAGGGCGTCATCTCGTAGGCTAAACATAAAAAGGATCGATTATTTTCATCAAAACGACTCCTCTAATTGGCTGAACACGTGATGGTTAATGTAACGAGAGCCACACACACATTCAGGAATGGTGTTAAAAACTCTGATGTTTACTGACTCTGGCTGTAATTTAAAAAAAAACAGTGCTGCATACACTTCCTCATGCACTTCCATACAGGACTTACCACCTTTGCTCTCACGGGAAGGAATGTCTGTGAAGTCAGACAGACAAGCAACCCATCAGCTAAGGGGAAGAAGTATGGGATGCACTGCAGCTACAGTACACCCGCCTGTTTGATCCCAGGAGATTTTACTATCTCTCTGGAGCAGACTGGGAGCTTGCCTCTTTTGCATGCATAATTAATTCGGAGCAGTAAATCACTTGCTTATGTTTGGGCATTTCGATGCCATGTATTACTTTTAATAGCGGTACAATAGTACAGATTCCCAGAGGGACATTAGGTTACAATGCAATCTCTAGATGGCTTTTGTTAATTTTCTGCAAAGTGTGCACTCTCTATTGTGTAATGATAAAAGGGGCTGTTTGCATAAGGGGCAGCACAAAAGAACAATAATGTAAAATGGCTATCACTCAAATACAGCAAAACCTCCAATGTCAAACACAGTCCTTTTGACCTTTGATTTGTTTGGATTTGGAATACATTTTTAAATACATTTCTACAAAAAAAAACACAACTCAAAGACAAGCTCACTAGTTTTGTTTCATTTAAAATCATAACTGAGATGACATACGGTGAGGTGAGGTGGCAACACTCTTTTTTTTATTTAGTCATTTTGAAACTTAAAAATGACTAAATTAACTAAAAGGCAAAACTATAAGGTATTCTGAAGATGCATTCAATCACGTGATGCAATGTAGTACTCTAAAATACATTCAGAAAACAACATGTTGATATTCTAGGACTATATTCTACCTTGGTCACAAGGTGTCAGTAATGTTACTCTAATGACCTGTTATTGTTTTAATAGTGATATTCTAAATTCTGATGTTTGTGAAGGAGGAAGTGTTTTGTTGTGGGAGACGGCGTGAGGAGGAGACTGAAACTGAATTGTGTTCTGTGTTGGAAATGAAAACTTAATCATAAAACTTCAGACTGTTACCATGTACTGTAGTCTCCGGCTCCCGGAATCGAACCCTCCTTTCACCTTTCCGTCTCTGTTCTGTGTCCAAGCCATAACTAGGACTTGGCTTCTTGAGGATGGATGTGGGGATTTTTCCATTGGGTAACTGAACACAACATTAAAAACTCCATGATGAGTGAATTTAATGCATGCAATACAAATGTCCCCCCTCCACGACAAAATTTGTGTTTTTGACGCGACCTTAGCTTTTGCTTTGTCCTCCTGTTGGTGGCGACTGTCCTTTCTGTGGCGAACTTCTGAGTGTTTCTCCCGATGGGGAAGACTGTTGACCGATTCTCTGATGGACTCGGCAGCAGCAAAGCGTTTGGACAGTGCAGACACACACTGACCTAGCGAGTCTAGCAACAAAACCATTACCACACATGAGTTTGACTTCCTAACACTGCTTCACACTGCAGTGTGCCTTGAAGACAGTTAAACAACATGAACTATGCAAACTTGTCTGAGCAAGTTAACCCTGTCAGCGCCAGCTCAAATTTATATCTAATTTATACTCACCGGTAATCATTCTTATCGGAGAAAAATGTTCCACTGCCAGAAAGAGTAAGAATAAACCTCGGTTTGTGCACCCCTACGTCATACTAAAGGCAATCTGTCGTTTCTTTGCACGTTTCCTTCAACAATGGCTCTCTGATGGTTAATGTAATCAACTGATAAGCCAATCGCTGACATGTATTGAGGAGGCCACCTGAAACTGGATACCAAACTGGTATGGTCTGGTTTGGTTGCAATGTACTGCAGAAAACATCACTCACTCATTTGTATCTTTCCCAAGTATGTGTTGATTGTGTGGTGATAGTGAACAAAAAATTAGAGTTGTTTGTTTTGTGTTTGAATTTTCCAAAAAGGTGACCGTACGCACATCTGTATATCTATATATCTCATATATAGCTATATCTATATACATCTCATATTATCTATATATCTCATATTAGCCTCTGTCAGCTAGTTGAGTGACCCTGATGCAAAAAAATACAGACAAAACTTTTTTTTCTTTTTGGTGCCCAGCAGTCCATGTGAAAGTGCAAAGATCGGATAAATATTATTGTGGTCATTTTGGCTCATCAGCAGTATTGAGTATTGAGTATTAATACCTGAGTTGGTGAGTATTACCTACCTGAGTATTCAGTCTTGCCAATCTCAGCATAGACTGTGGCCATGAGCTCCAGGCTTCTGGCAGTAATGGGATGGTCATTGCCGAAAGTCTTCTGGTGGATCTTTGTAGCCTGAGAAATGAAATTATATCTTATTTATTTGTCTAATCTATAATCAATTTTGAGAATTCTATGCAAATTCACTGTAGTGACGTACGTACCTTACCACTGTACTCTAGAGCAAGATGTGGCCTGGAAGAAAAATGGAGGGGAAAAAAAACAACATGAATCACATGTCCTGAAGAGAGCATAACCCTGCCAAGGCTTTGGCTAACATTTGTCACCTACAAAATCAATAGCTGAACGGAACAAGCCATGAATCTTTTTAAAGTGAAAAACTGGTAAAGTTTAATTCACTGAGCAACTCTTCTGCATTTAAGAAACAGGCAAAAAAAATGAACACATCAATGTACAAATGTTAGATGCATGGTAATTACCGTAATTTCCGGACTATATTATTTAGGTCAGGGGTGCTCACACTTTTTCAGCATGCGAGCTACTTTTAAAATGACCGAGTCAAAATGATCTACCCACTACAAAAATGCAAAACATCTATTTATTTTCAAATGTATTGAGGATTATTTGTACGTACAATGTATGTTGATGTACCTTACATAACCAAATGAACCAATATTGCAAAACACACATAATTAACTATTAACATTTTTTGTAATTACCTGAGTTTACTTTGATGACTTGCACTGAATTGAATCAGCCAGGGATGCATAGTCCGGACAGTAGCTGCTGATAGCCAGGTTAGCCAGGCAAACGCACTTCGAAAAAGACATTGTGAAAAAAAAAGTCCACCTCCCATTCCGTATGGAAGTGATATGTTTTTGCCTTTTTACTTGGTCCAGCTACTTCACTCATTTTAATGACCATAACCTTTAGCGAGGGCTTAAAATCTGACGCAATTCGCCGACTAGCTTAGCACTTTGCATCGTTGTTTACGCATGAGCGGTGACCTAAAGGTCAAAATTCAGTTGTCATCTGACTGGTTGTCCTGTATGTCAATCAAGTAACGGGGATGGATGATAGGCTGACATCGTAAGTTCTGCTGCACTTAGAGACGTTGTTTGATTTGATTGGTCACCCGAAGGGCAACATTCAGTTGTCATCTGAATGGCTGCCCTGTATATCAATCAAGTGACGGCATTGATGCTAGGATGATATTTTTTTAATGTCACGCCGCGATCGACCAGCGATCGACCAGTACCACCTCCGCGATCGGCCGGTAGATCGCGATCGACTTAATGAGCACCCCTGATTTAGGTTATGATGTGGTACTGATGAGACATACATACAAAGACAAATACACAATAAATGATAAGTAACGTAATGTAACTCATATTACACAAGTATAATGATGAGCTAAATGCACGCTACACACAGAAATTCAACAAAGAAACCAAGCAAACATGACACTCACTAAAATAACCCTTAGTCATAGTTAGCTTAAATACTGATATTAGCACCGATGAAAAGGGAGCCTAAGTTTGTGAAAAGGGTGCCCAAACTACTCCACAGCTCCCACAATAAGCCCAAAAAACTCACCTTTATGCATTCACGCACAGCATCAACCTGGTGATATGATGTATGAGGCGCAATAAGGCTCAGAGATCCATATATTGTTCAACCGAAAAAACGTCCCGCACTGTGGTGCGTTTACTGACGGCTGAACACCGTAGGACAAACGACACTCTAAGTCGAACATACAATGCAATGTAAATTATGGGCTTTCTAACAGTCACAATGTTTATGAAATTAACATCAATGCGTTTTCTGTATACTAACTAACAGAATGTAATCTTGAATACTGCCTGAGAACTAACACTGCACTCTAAGCTGAACATACAATGCAATGTAAATTATGGGCTTTCTAACATAAACATATATTGCGAGTTTTCAAATGTTTTAATAATATAACTTAACAATAATACTAATATGACTTTCTTCACAAACGGTGCCTGTGACGCGGCAGTAAAACGGTAGCAACATGGTAACAACACGCTAGCAACACAATAGCAACATCTGCTCTCTGTGTTCACCCAGTCTTCTAGAATGTTTTTTCCAGTTCGGGCCACCTGCTTTTATTACCTCTGAAAGCTTTTTTCGTCTTTTTACTTTGCTTTTCCAGCGTCTCACCATCGATTCGTTTATGCTAAGTTTACGTGCAGCACCTCTGTTTCCTTCTTTATCGGACAGCTCGATTGCTTTTAGCTTGAAAGCTGCGTCATATGCATTTTTTTTGTATTTTCCATGATGAGGGTATGTTCGCGCTAATTTAATTTATGCACAAGACAAGAAGTTGCAGTCTTCCTCGACGCATATATTCCACCGGTCTTAATCTTACCTTTTCTACTCGAGAGCCCCTGGCGGTCATTAGAAGAATTACATAAATTGGCCGCATCACTGAATAAGCCACAGGGTTGAAAGTTTGGGAAAAAAGTAGCGGCTTTTATTTATTATTTATTATTTATTATTTATTATTTATTATTTATTATTTATTATTTATTATTTATTATTTATTATTTATTATTTATTATTTATTATTTATTATTTATTATTTATTATTTATTATTTATTATTTATTATTTATTATTTATTATTTATTATTTATTATTTATTATTTATTATTTATTATTTATTATTTATTATTTATTATTTAATTGTCCAGGGTGGAGGCCAACAATGAGCTTGACCTCTACGTACCGTGATTAGACACAGGAAGCACGAGGAGGAAGAAGAGACCTTCTATTGCATCCTCCAGGTTGAGCTCGCTGGCACGTGCCCACCTTCATGCGTAGTGTTAATCAATGTAAACACATCGCAGGAGATATGAGGATCCGCCAGCTGTTTCTGTGATATGTGACCATGTGAAGGTCATCCGAGGACATCCGTCACCCTCACACCTTCATGTGTTGAGTAAACATGTAGCGTGAGCTCTGTTTATTGTGACAGAATGTCAGACTCGCTGTTCCGAAGCCAAACTTGCCTTCAATTAGTAATGGCGCGGTGTCGCTTTGCCTGTTTAGGAGGGCCCTTTTAGTGGACACCTGATCAGAGGAACACCTGAAAAGGACTTCCTACCACATTGCTGAATGAATGATGGAGGCATTGGTCAGCTTATTTATGGATTTTAGCTTTGGGATTTTGATCTAAGACCAGAGACGCCATCATCTGGGGTACAATCACACACGAGCAATGTTTTATTTGGAATATATGTGAACATTGCAGTGTTTAGCTTTTTGGTCCAATCCACGAAATGACACACACACACACACACACACACACACACACACACACATCAACAGATTGCCTGAGATAGCAGATCACCAGACACCAGAGGTGTTCCCTCTACTTGCGTACATTACGGTGTCTCTTTTCTTTAAATTAACTCAAAAATTCTACTCTAGTTTCCCTATAGAGCCGGAACACTACCATGAAGTTTTGGCATAGAAAGTACATTACACTATAGAAAATTCATATGCTCCTGTGCAATACTATGTGTATATTCTGGATATCTTGTATATATCTTGTATATATCTTGTTAAATTGTCTTTTTTACTCTACTTTTATATACATTTTTTTAACTTGACTACTGCACTGAAATGAGAAGCTCTCCAATCTCGTTGTACATCTTCTATAATGACAATAAAGGCCATTCCATTCCATTCCATTCCATTCCAAAAAGATGTATTGACACCGAAACTAGTATTGGCATTCAAAAAGGTTAAAGTGTTAACCAGGAAGTGTATCTCAAAAGACAACAAAAAACAATAATATATTATTTTTTTAGTGAGTGTGTCCTATTATCATACATATTTAGTTTAATTATCATGATAAAGTACGTTAAAAGAAAAAATGCACAAACAGCATGCATACTTTGTTTAACATCTCTATATTATGTAATGTTACAAGCATGATAAAACAAACTTTACATGGCTATAAATTAACTCAGAACATGTAACGGCACATTAATCCCCGCGCATTGCAAGTTTTACCTACTGTTTGCTCATGATGCACAGCTGGGCCAGCCGCTCGAGGTGCTGAGCCTGGGAGGCCTGCTCCGAGAACTCCTCTGGGGTTGTCCATCCTGCAGATCCCAGCGAAGGCTCCTCCTGGGGCCCTGTTACGCAAACGCAGGGCATAGGATCTCAGTCAGCCTGCCAGAAAACCACTCAAGGCTATCAAACCCTTCTCCCCTGGCTATACACCCCACTCACAGCACCCCTCTGGGGTTTAAAAAAAACAAATCAAAAAAATGCCTGGCTATCTGGCTCTTCTGAGAACTGTGAGAGCCATCTGAGAACTAGAGACAAGTCAGTGATACGGGTAGGAGAGAGCAGATAAGAGGGGTCAAACAACACATTTGCCACGCCCACTGGAACACTGTGACATGCGCGGCGTGCAAAGTGACAAAGCAAATATGTGAATACTCACACACTGCGCTTATGAATATGCAACCCAAAACTTTTGCAACCCACATTAGACGAGGTGAACGAGTATTCTGAAACTAATGAGATGCATAGCAATATGGCATTATGTCTCCGCTGTAGACAACGCCACACTGGGCTGATCTCAGACATGATGAATGACCACCATGCTGGTGATGGTGGCCAGACGCAGCAGGTAAACAAAACATGGAGTCACAAAGACTACAAGTTCAAGTACAAAACAGGGTTCATATACCTTTTCCAAGGACAAGTTCCACAAACTTTTTGAATCTTTCAAGCACGTTTTTAATAAATTAAAAACTAACTTACCGTATTTTCTGGACTATAAGTCGCTCCGGAGTATAAGTCGCACAAGGCCAAAAATGCATCATTAGAACATACTTGAGTATAAGTCGCATTTTTTGCGGGTAATTTATTTTACAAATTACAAAAATCAGATATTACGTCTTTTTGGAAGGCAAGTTCTAACATGAATAAAAGAATATAGAACAAGCTGAATAGGTGTAAGATATGCTAACACAATGGTTATTCTGCTACACAAAAAAATAAACATGAACAGAAAAGGTGTCCAGTGTTTATGTTATTGTTTATGTTATGTTATGAAAAATAAACATGAACAGAAAAGGTGTCCGGTGTTTATGTAACATAAACAGTTTTTTCATTTATAAGTCGCTCCGGAGTATAAGTCGCACAAGGCCAAAAATGCATAATTAAATAGAAAAAAAACATACATAAGTCGCATTTTTTGCGGGTAATTTATTTTCCAAACTACTTGACCAAAACAGACATTACGTCCTCTTGGAAGGCAATTTCTAACATTAATAAAAGAATATAGAATAAGCTGAATAGGTGTAAGATATGCTAACACAATGGTTATTCAGCTACACAAAAAAATAAACATAAACAGAAAAGGTGTACAGTGTTTATGTTATTGTTTATGTTATGTTATGTTATTCAGCTACATGAAAAATAAACATGAACAGAAAAGGTGTCCGGTGTTTATGTAACATAAACAGTTTTTTCATTTATAAGTCGCACAAGGCCAAAAATGCATAATTAGATAGAAAAAAACATACATAAGTCGCATTTTTTGCGGGTAATTTATTTTCCAAACTACTTGACCAAAACAGACACTACGTCCTCTTGGAAGACAATTTCTAACATTAATAAAAGAATATAGAACAAGCTGAATAGGTGTAAGATATGCTAACACAATGGTTATTCAGCTACATGAAAAATAAACATAAATAGAAAAGGTTTCCCGTGTTTATGTAACATAAACAGTTTTTTCATTTATAAGTCGCTCTGGAGTATAAGTTGCAGGAACAGCCAACCTATGAAAAAAAGTGTGACTTATAGTCCGGAAAATACGGTATTTACATTTAGCATTTGTTTAATATAGTGTTAATATAGTGTCTGAAAATGTACCGTTAATTTTTAAATACATTTAATGACAATTTCTGATATTTGCTGTGAGATTTGCACTTTGAAGTACTATTTCCAAAACGGAAACACATTTGTAAGCCTTCAATCAGGTATTTTAAGCACGGGTGGAAACACAGTCTAGAACAAGTTTGTTGTAGTTTGTTTTAGTAACAGTGTCATCACCTGTTGATGTTGGTAGGCTTTACTACACGTGCTTATTATTAGATATAATGCATGCATTTCTATCCCCAGATGGAATCATAATGCTCATTGAACTTGCCTGTTCTCCCGTGCAGCGCTGTGAGCTCGATCAGTGCCACCTCGTAGAACATTTTTTCAGCCTGGATGAACTGGAGAGCCTTCCCATCTGTTTATATGGGTGAAGGATCACTCAGTCGTCCACTGGGATTAGTCAGTTGTTGAAGTTAAAAACAGCCCTGTTGCCCCAGCTCAACTTGTTTTTTTCACCCTAAGATCCGTCTCAGGAACGACCTGGTATGCAGCGAATCCAGTCCATGTTGTTACCATGATTGGTACTGGTGTCAGTCACTGAGTTGTTTATTTTTTTTGATTCATAACCCAGAGCTATTTAGTATCAAAACATCCATGCAATGTTTGATTTGGACCAGTTTTGCTTTTTTATTTGCTCGTACTGTCCTTGTGAAAAGCCCGTCTATTAAAAGCACCTTTAAAAATAGCGCCTGCTCACTCTGTCAGAAAGACTCCATTGAACTTGGCCCACTGTGAAATGACACCAGTGATGCTTGTCAGGTGAATTTAAAAACCAACAAGGACACTGAGTGCTTAAAATAAACACTGTCCCGTTTGTCTAAACGGCCTATTTAAAACCAAATCTCTCACGTGCAAAACTATAAATACTGATTGCTTTGCTAAAATATGGTCAGGTGTATGCATACAGAATGTCGTTTATTAATTAAAGCTATTTAATGCAGCCCATCATGGACATCACAATTGTGTCTAATCATTGTGTAGGTTTTTTAATAGTACACTATAACATGTATTATATGATAAATAGGTAGCAGGTGAATGCAGTTGCATTAAAGACCTGGCAAAGCCTCTTCAAATAGACTTGACTGACAATTCACTAGAATTTGACTTATTTGGAAATATTGTTAAATATATGCGCCGAGTGGTTAGCGTGCAAGCCTCACAGCTAGGAAACCCAAGTTCAATTCCACCCTTTGTGTGGAATTTGCATGTTCTCCGGGTTTTCTCCGGGTACTCCGGTTTCCTCCCACATTCCAAAAACATGCTAGGTTAATTAGCGACTCCAAATTGTCCATAGGTATGAATGTGAGTGTGAATGGTTGTTTGTCTATATGTGCCCTGTGATTGGCTGGCCACCAGTTCAGGGTGTACAACTGGGATAGGCTCCAGCACCCCCGCGCGACCCTCGTGAGGATAAGCAGTAGAAAATGAATTATTAAATATATGCATCACATGACCGTACTAGTATTCATCAAAGAGTATGGCAATTATGATACTAAAATGCACATGGTTCAAATTTCTGATACAAACATGATGCGATTTTGACTTGTTTGATACCTGTGTGACATACTTGTTTTTGCAATATTGTGGACTTTGAACACTTTGTTCTAAAAATGTGCTCTAGAAACAAAGATTGAGCTTGTTGGACTTCTGAATAGTATTGGTCGATGAAGGCAAAAAAGCTGGCAATAAGCAATAAGTTAATATTGCTCGGCCTGGTTAAATTAAAAAACATTATATAAACTTCAGCACCACTTATTAACTGATTTAGGTGAAGGTATGCATATATTTCAGCCTGTGTGTATGATTTTGACACTGAATTAGAGAAATTCCAATATAAATCCAAACTTTACAACCACACAAATATCTTACCACAAATGTACATCCAATGAAATACAAAGAAAAAATACTATACCTATATTAAAGACGTACGACTGATAAGTATAAGTAGTGGAGATGTTGAAAGAGGAAAGACATTAGAGGCCTAACAAGCAAACGCACATTTTAATAATTTAATGCACATTAAAACATGCAAAGGATAATATAGCAAGTACAAAATGTATGTTGATGATGGTATTTGGATGCAGAGTGAATAATGATGTGTTTTTAGAAATGCATATGTTTGTGTCAGGGCCTGGGAGCCAAATGGCTTAGAGGGATGTGGTGGACCGTCTGAAGAGGACGGATTTGGGGTGGAGCTGTCATCAGCTATTTTTAGCCTTTACTGGGTCACAATAAGAACGTCACACAATTCAAACACTTCACGGTGCTATCACCGAGAGCTTATATTAACAATGAAAACTTAATTGACGCATCTCATGTACACTGTATTAATACGATATTTAATGCTAATACTGTTGCCCTCAGCCTGCGTGCATCATCACCCTGTGTAATGACTTATTTTTATCTGATAGCATTTTCACTGCAAACATGTCAGCATGTTCGGCTCGGGCAAAGTTCATAGCACTGATAGCAATATATGTATATCGAGTCTAATGCTAGCTTGACACTTGCATGATTTTTGCCTCACATTCTGTTCACATTCATGTTCTGTTTATGCATAAGTAACACTTAACTTGTCTTTTTTAACCCTTATAATTGGTTAATTAATGTAACACAATCTTACACATCATCAGTGCACACACAGATAATCATTGTTGTTGTAAACATGACAGGACAAGCCCCAATTATCCAGGCTCAAAACATTCATTCATTTTTTTTTTCTACCGCTTATTCTCACGAGGGTAGCGGGGGGTGCTGGAGCTTATCCCAGATATCTTCGGGCGAGAGGCGGGGTACACCCTGGACTGGTGGCCAGCCAATCACAGGGCACATATAGACAAACAACCATTCACACTCACATTCATACCTATGGACAATTTGGAGTCGCTAATTAACCTAGCATGTTTTTGGAATGTGGGAGGAAACCGGAGTACCCGGAGAAAACCCACGCATGCACAAGGGCAACATGCAAACTCCACACAGAGATGGCCAAAGGTGGAATTGAACCCCGGTCTCCTCGCTGTGAGGTCTGCGCGCTAACCACTAGACCGCCGTGCAGTTTAGTATAATACTCATTCATTCATTCATTTTCTACCGCTTATCCTCGTGAGGGTCGCGGGGGGTGCTGGAGCCTATCCCAGCTGTCTTTGGGCAAGAGGCGGGGTACACCCTGGACTGATTGGCCAGCCAATCACAGGGCACATATAGACAAACAACCATTCACACTCACATTCATACCTATGGACAATTTGGAGTTGCTAATTAACCTAGCATGTTTTTGGAACGCGGGAGTGGAATGTGGGAGGAAACCGGAGTACCCGGAGAAAACCCATGCATGCACGGGGAGGACATGCAAACTCCACACAGAGATGGCCGAGGGTGGAATTGAACACTGGTCTCCTAGCTACAATAATAATGTTATGTAAATCAAACATAGTGAGTTTTTGTAGATAGTGCCCTGTTAGCAGCGAGTCGTGCTGGCTGTTTTTCTCTCTTTAGAGGTCACAGAAAATGGAAATGTCTCACATAAGGAAAGCGGAACCCAAGCTGACCTTTGTCCTTTCCAAAGGACTGTTGCAAAAGCAACATCATTTAAAAAAAAATATATGCCTGTAAGATCTACTAAAGTGAAAATTTCAATTTAAGAAAAGTATTTTTTTACATGCACATTGTGTAAGGCTGCTAAATGAACAACATTTTAACGTGTTGCCATGAATATTCATGCTGTCATGTCATATTACACAGGATTTAAACCTGCCTTACAAGGTATGAGGATAATGTTGCGTACTGATTGCCTGCCATTTAAACGATGGTCAGTGAGGGGTACAGGGACAAGTACATGAATATAACCTGAGCCGGCAAGTCAAGAGGGGAGGGAAATATACACTGACACACAACACCTCTCTGTTATCCCTTCACCCTATAACGTTGAAGTTTATAGAAGCCCGTTAACTTAGTCAAGTTAATTAGTTTACTCCACTGCGCTTTTGTGCCAAGATAAGAGCCTACAAAGCCTCTTACCGTTAAAGCTTTAGAGACACTGTGGCACTGTGTGCTAAGGAAGTGCTATTATCAACTCTCGCCCCTTTTAGGTCATCAGTATTAAATGAACTGAAGCTATTGGACACTTTAACTTTGAAAAGGATACAGTTCTTTTCAGTGATGAAAAGTTCTGCGATCTGTAAAACATGGACAATAAAAAAAAGTTACGGGTTGGATGATGTTATGATTTGTCAAGCAAGTCAGTGTCCTCAGGTCTGGTCATCATCACGCTTTCAGAGTGTCTGGAGTGAACTATGTTATAACAACCATGACGTTCCTTCACTCGGGGAGAAATGTCATTTGAACGCAAACAATGTTTAATATGGCTTAAATTATGGGTCTCAAACATGCGGCCCGTGGGCCAAATGTGGCCCGCAGGACAGTAGTTTGAGGCCCCCGCCTTGATATGAAAGTTTAATGTTAGTGCGGCCCGCGCAAGTTTGATATGGGTGCTGTATGGTATCATGTACCCAGAAAAAATTATTACGTTTGATTAATGTTCATGTTAAAGGTTAAATAACTGTTAATAGTTATCCTCCCTATCCGTGTGGAAGTGGTAAGTTTTTGGCTATTTAAGTTTAAAGGAAATAACTTGAAGGCTACCGTTTAGGTCGCTAGCTCTCTAGTTTGCGAGTTAGCATGTGTCTCAAGACCCTGCAGTTGCGCAATATGTTGTAAATAAAAAGAGTATAAATGTGACTATAGTCGTGTTTTGTCATGTCTACAGGGCTCTAATAATGCTTTGTTCATTTTAATCTGAAAAAAATAATTTGTCTACCCACCAACTATATGTGGTTTCTTAAGTTTTTATTATTTGCCGTTTTATTATTATTATTATATTTATTTATTACTGATTGATTGATTTTTTTTATTCTTGATTTATTTATTTTTCATCTTATTTTGTGCAGAAAAATAAAAATTAAGATATTTGAGAACAGTGGAATGTTTTATCAGAGCTTTTATTGTAGAAAATCGGAACCAAAGCACTGAAAAAGTTTGTATATTTTTCTGTTTTTAATAAATGCGTTTTTTATATGCGCCCCAGCCTTGCCCAGACCCTAGCTCCAGTGGCCCCCAGGTAAATTGAGTTTGAGACCCCTGGCTTAAATTTAAACAGCATATGGCAACACAGCTACAAGAAAAAAACCTGATACATCAGATTTGGAGGACAGAAACCATTGATGCTCACCTGGTGCAGGCAGTTGGGCAGAGAGGTAAAGCTCTGCACATGGGTCAGTCCCAGCAGGCAGCTGAGGAAGCAGTGCAGTGCGGCCTGGTATTCCCCCTGCTGCTGGAGCTGCTGTCCCAGCTGAAACAGGCCCTCCCTCCCCCCGCTCAGCATCCCCAGTCCCAGCCGGAGCCGGCACTGCCTCCCATCAGAGCTCCAGCAATCGAAGACAAATCAGTACTTCAGTTGTCTCATGGAACCAGGTCGAGACACAGTCAAACACGGTCCCCCCCCCACAAAAAAAAAAAACAACTGATGGCAAGAACGGCCTTTCAAGGACAGGTTGTAAAAAGCTGGCTGAGGGAGCTCTAGCGACTCACACTGAAGAGATCCATTCCCCTCCCTCTTCCCAGGCTGCACCAGGAAAGGAGGACAGAGGAAGTGAAGAGTCTTTGCTGTGTGACTGGCAGGGCTTTGCACCAATCACTGCTCTGCTAGTGTGCATGTTGTGCACTCTTTCTCCCCCCTCGAAAGGAGAAAACCCAATGTGGTATGTAGTAATGACGGCGTGCATTAAGCCCCTAACCATGGGCATAGTTTGAATACAAAATGCCACTTGTTCAATTTCCACAGTACATGGTAGGGTGGCACTGCAATCTGAAAAAAACGGGAGGTGTGAGAGTGCCGTCATTTGGCCTAGTTTTGGTTGGCTGAAGTCTCCCTAAATATTCTTAAACTCTATAATAATTTGGTGTTTTTTTCCCCTAAAGTGCCAACAAATTCAATATAAAGTAGAAAATATGAGTTTAAATAAATAATCATACAACTTGTCATTATTCACGTGCTAGCACTTGGTACCTGCAGCACATGTGTACCTTTGAAGCACACACAGTCGGCGAGAACAGGGGTGGGCAAACTACGGCCCGGGGGCCACATCTGGCCCGCTAAGTGTTTAAATATGGCCCGACTGTTCTTTCCAAAATATTTCATTTAAACTCAACGTACAACCTGGCATCATGGCTTGAGACAACCTTTTGATGGTTGAAGTAGCTGTTTTATCAATTTTATTTTGTTATTTGATGTGGTCTGTTGTTTACAAAATGCTCCTGAAAAAGGGGACACAAGCACATAATAATAATAATAAGAATTAAAATAATAATAATAAGAAAAATAATACATTCATTTTCTACCGCTTATCCTCACAAGGGTTGCGGGAGTGCTGGAGCCTATCCCAGCTGTCTTGAGGCGAGAGGTGGGGTACACCCTCGACTGGTTGTAATAATAATAATAATAATAATAATCATAATCATAATCATAATCATAATCATAATCATAATCATAATCATAATCATAATCATAATCATAATCATAATCATAATCATAATCATAATCATAATCATAATCATAATTCATTCATTTTCTACTGGTTATCCTCACGAGGGTCGCGGGGGTGCTGGAGCCTATCATGGACCCTGGACTGGTCGTAATAATAATAATAATAATAATAATAATAATAAAAATACATTTATAACGCACTTTACATGAAATAAATGATCTCAAAGTGCACGTATAGCAGACTGCATGACACTTTTACGTGTAAAATATGTGTAAAAATATATGTGTACAAATGGACTGTCACATGTAAAATACTATACAGTCTGCCCCCCCCGTCAATTTTATTAAATCAATGCGGCCCGCGAGTCAAAAAGTTTGCCCACCCCTGGGCTAGAACAACATAAGAATAAGAAGAGTCTTAAGAAGGTTTTACAAGCAAGTAAGTATTCAAACTCCATTCCCCACGGCACCCACGGTAACCCACGGCAGGATGAAACTCAACTCTGAACCTTCGACATCACTTCCTGTTCGGCATTCAGTCTTCTCTCCTAGAGAACACATTTACAACGCAATATATGCGAGCATGTACTGTATGTCTTTAAAGGATTATTTACTCTTACTGTGTGAGAATATGAGAATATGAGAATTCACGATGACTATAGGGGTGTTAGTTCATGGTTAGAGGGCTCTAATCATGTTAAAGGTGAACTGCACTTTTTGGAGGAATTTCACAATCATTCACAATCCTTATGTGAAACATAAAGAGAGAAAGCATGAGAAAACAAGTTAATATGAGCTAGCTAACAATGGACTTAATGGGAAATATGTATTTTGATGTGCATTGTTAGCTAGCTCATATTAACTTGATGTCTCGTGTTATAATGAGAAAAGGGAAATGAATATTTTTTTTATATTTGTTTATGTTTCACATTAGCATTGTGAATGAAATTCTCCCCCAAAATGCAGTTCACCTCTAACATTATTAGAGCCCTCTAAATAGGAACTAACACCCCTATAGTGAACAGATGATGAAGAAATCCCACTTTGTGGAAATTCACGTCCGGGTCTGGAACCAATTAACCACAATAAAGATGAATTACTGTTATACTGTACTACATGGAAAATAAACTGTTCAATAATTTCTAATAAGATTATTATTAATAAACATGTGTTTTTTTGGCTTTTTCCTCGTCAGGAGTCATCACAGTTTTAACACCGGATGACGTGGGTAGTATTACCCTGGCAGGAGATCAAACTCATACCCACTGCCACAAAAGGATGTACGATTACGGCAACTGGCACTAATAGAAGATTTGGTGGATTTTATTGTTTTATTTCATACAAAGCGCCCTGTCATTTGGAATCTGACAGTAATATGGAGAAAAGCATATTCCTTTTCAACTTTTTTACTATTGTTTGGAAATAGGGGACGATTCCGTTCATCAAGGCACCACTGGCAATCGAATGGGCTCAACCTCCCCTGTCCTTAAAAAGACAGTGACGGCTCTGGAGAAGGAGAAAGAGAAAGCGTTCCTCGCTATCCAAACATGAATTACAAATATTTATTCATGAGGCGTGCACTCCAAAAGTGTTTGCACACCACCCTTCACACGCCGCTAACGAGCTGTGCCTGGAGGTAGAGCGCTGACTCTGAGAAAAGCTCCTTTCTTGTCCCGTATGTGGACACAAACAAGGTAGCTGAGGTTAAATTAATGTGATAACAGAAAGCAAATGAGCACAGTCAGTCTCCATTAGTGTCCGATGCACCCTGCTAAGCACTAAAAGGATTTTAATGGCGGTGGCGGTCGACTGAAGATCAGAAAGCGTTTAACATCTGATGGCAGGTCAGACAGGAACTGTGAATAGTGGATTTGGACTAATGGTATCCAAGGCATACATTGGTCTTGATTATGGAGATTTACTTGAGAAGTGGGCAACACAGACAGGTGAGGGGGATTACCTTGCTGAGATGTCAGCGAAGGTGAGTCACGTATCATGAGGATGCCACGCTAGAGGAAGTAGCTAAAGCTTTCGCTGGTTTGACTCCTCAATGTCCGAAATGACAGACAATGAGAGCCATCTTCTCATTACAGAGCAGCCAGGCTGAACGCGTTTAATCATGTTAACGACACATGACAACAGGAGAAGGCCTTTTAAGAAGCCAACGCATTTGCTACGAGGCATAATAACAATTAAAATGACCAACTGATATCACATTCTGAATTGATTTTATGGATCCATGTTCTGGCTGTGGGCGGCACGGTGGACTAGTGGTTAGCGCGCAGACCTCACAGCTAGGAAACCAGGGTTCAATTCCACCCTAGGCCATCTCTGTGTGGAGTTTGCATGTTCTCCCCATGCATGAGCCCACTCCACTGTGATTGGTCACATGCCCAAAGTGCTTCCTAACTATGAACCATATAAGGATGTCCGCCGTCTGTGACATCACAAAGGGTCAGTTTTGCCACGCCTTTTGAAACCGAGTGTTTTGAGTCATCCCGCACTTCTTTCAGGGCTCATTTTCCATCCACACAGAGATGGCCGAGGGTGGAATTAAACTTGGGTCTCCTAGCTGTGAGGCCTGCATGCTAACCACTAGACCACCGTGCAGCCGAAATGAATACATTCATTCATTCATTTTCTACTGCTTTTCCTTACGAGGGTCGCGGGGGGTGCTGGAGCTGTCTTTGGGCGAGAGGCGGGGTACAGCCAATGGTGGCCAGCCAATCGCAGGGCACATATAGACAAACAACCATTCACACTCACATTCATACCTAGTATGGACAATATGGAGTCGCCAATTAACCTAGCATGTTTTTGGAATGTGGGAGGAAACCGGAGTACCCGGGGAAAACCCACGCATGCACGGGGAGAACATGCAAACTCCACACAGAGATGGCCGAGGGTGGAATTGAACCCTGGTCTCCTAGCTGTGAAGTCGGTGCGCTAACCACTCGACCACTGTGTCGCCTGAAATGAATACAATGAATTGTTAATTTTATCCATAGTCTATTTTTAATTTCTAATTTAGACAAATATATGGATGGTGGAGAAGCTTTAAAATGGAAAATCTGAACATCAATGCAACAGTTATGATTATTCACTACTCCGTACTAACACGGTATTATTAATAGCGTACAGTACATAGTCGCTTGTCACTATCTATCTAGGGCAAGGAGAAATCTTGTTGTAATTGCTATATTGATTCCCTGCCTTGAGCATTAGCCTGACAAATCCATCAGTATGATCAGTAAACAACGTCCACACAGGATGTTCTCACAAAAGCCAAAGGGTACACAGACACAATAACATAAACTATGACACTCGGAGATGTGGCAAACTCAGCTTATTTAGGCCAGACTTAGAACAGCAACATACAGCATCTACAGTACTTGTGTTTTGAAGCTAGAACCTCATCTTTTACATCTAGCTTTGTTCTATTGAAGAGCTGCAAACATGTTGAATATATGTGCACACAGAGAGCATCAATAACGGCTGTGACATCCTGCATCCTTGTTAGGCTCTCTGGAGACTAGGCCAAGTGCTCTAACTTTAACACATCCACCCTCTGGCCAGGGCATCTACATTGGTGTAGGACCCGAGCTTTGGCAGTTTAATAGGCTTGGTCCAAACACCCCCAGCTACCGAAAGGCACTTTATGACCTCTTTATGACTGCTGTAATCAGCAGTAAATGCTGCCACCATCTGTCTCTTTTTACTCAATTATCTGACCCAATGACTTTTACTGATGAACACCGTCAAAGTCAGCACAGCGACACAGATCCAAGCTAAGGTTATCACACCATCGTACACACCCTTATTTTGATTTCATTTCCCATCTCAGCAGAAACGCCTTCGATCGTCCGGTTATGAGCAGGAAAATCAGATGACAGAATGAATCTCTGTGTTGTGTAATGCCAGTTGGTTTCATTGTGTGTGGGGCCGCAAAAAAAAAACAGTATTTACAACACACTCAGCAATGCATGGCACAGTCAGCACTTAAATGTTCAAGTGCTGACTCTTAAAGCGGCCATTTACCTTGCTTTGGTTTGGATTCATCACTGTCACGGTGGGGCAAGAGCAAATCAAGAACTGATCATTAAAATAAAGGCTTTGACGCCACAGGATTAATGAGTTTGGCTCAGCTCTTTACTCCCTCTAGTGGATAACTGCTTATACTGAAATTAATATGTAATATAATATAAATTTGGTTCCTAACCAAATTTTTTTTATCTACTTATAACTAGTTTAAATAAAAGCTAGAGGCTGAATGCTGCTCTGGGATGATTACAGTCTAATAATTGATAGTTGTCACCAGAAGTTGACAGGTCCAAGCTCATTGAACTTTTATTTACGGAGTCATCACAAACCTCTGGACAATTTCATTATGGAAAATAAACAGCCAGGTCCATGTCCTTCACTAGTGAAAAACGTTGCACGGCACAACACTAATAAAACATCCTGGCACGGAGACATAAAACCCCCAAACAGCAGGCGCACACCTCTACAATACTCGCACAAGGCTGGACTGAACACTGCTTTAAGCCATCATGGAAAGCTTTTAGATTCAGATGATCAGGACAAAAAAAAGTGCTCAAGAAAGTAACATAGTACATAAGCAACACATTATTTAAAGAGGACCTATTATGCTCATTGAGTTTGCAGACTCTTATAGAACAGTTACACACAATAACCAGCACAGAAAGCTTTCTAGTTCTTTCAGAATCTGCACCTATTCACCTGTATTTCTTTAGATTTAGTGCTTCCTGCAGAAACGGTCTGTTTTAATGTATTCATATGTATTCGTACGCCCACTCGGCTGTGGTTGGTCACACTCCAGAGTGCATAGAGAAATTTCTGGTTTGTGCCTCTAACCTTATAAGAGTTGATAATAAACCTGACATCGTTTAATACAAGTACACAACATTCTAACTACATTTATAGGTCAGAAAAGTGGAAAAAGCATAATAGGTCCCATTTTTAAAAATCTAGAATACATTCATTCTTTTCTACCACTTAATCTTAGGGTTGCGGGGGGTGCTGGAGCCTATCCCAGATGTCTTCCGGTGAGAAGCGGGGTACACCCTGGACTGGTGGCCAGCCAATCACAGGGCACATATAGACAAACAACCATTCACACTCACATTCATACCTATGGACAATTTGGAGTCGCTAATTAACCTAGCATGTTTTTGGAATGTGGGAGGAAACCGGAGTACCCGGAGAAAACCCACGCATGAACGTGGAGAACATGCAAACTCCGGTCGAAGGTGGAATTGAACTCGGGTCTCCTAGCTGTGAGGCCATCTAAAATATTTTTTTCATTCATTCATTCATTTTCTACCGCTTTTTCCTCACAAGGGTCGTGGGGGTGCTGGAGCCTATCCCAGCTGTCTTCGGGCGAGAGGCGGGGTACACCCTGGACTGGTGGCCAGCCAATCACAGGGCACATATAGACAAACAACCATTCACACTCACATTCATACCTATGTACAATTTGCCAATTTGAAGTCGCCAATTAGCCTAGCATGTTTTTGGAATGTGGGAGGAAACCGGAGTACCCGGAGAAAACCCATGAATGCACGGGGAGAACATGCAAACTCCACACAGAGATGGCTGAAGGTGGAATTGAACTCGGGTCTCCTAGCTGTGAGGCCATCTAAAATATTTTTTCTGAATTATTAAACATATAAATAGCCTCTCAGGTTCTAAACTGTGTGCAAATGAAGAAACTGTGGTCATGTGTGTATCATACAAGACGTTGTTGGTGATGACCCCCCCCAAGATACACAGACGGGAACCCAGTGCAGTCTTTAATTCTTACTCAAAAGTAGCACAAAAAAAAGGCGAAGTTGCAGAATGTGAACTATATAACCACAACACAAATTAGCAGCAGGTGCCAAGAGCAGGAAAGTAAAGACAACCAAAAACAGAACAGAACAAAACAGGAAGTAATACAAAATAAGGGCATGAAAACCTGAACTGAGGAATAAACATACACATAAACACCCTGTCACGCCAGAAGTAATGAGGGACGTGACATATAAAGCATGAGGAACGGATGGAATGGAGCTCTCCTGGGAAATCTGCTAGTTTGTTTGGCGGGAAACTGGAGGTGTAAACAAAGTGAAGGATTTACAGTGTGTATACATCGGTGTGTGAGTGACAATCCCACCTACTCGGTCATAGCTCATTGTGGCAGGCTGCAAAAAAGGCAGTCAGACCAACTAACCTGATCATCCTTTGGAGGTTTGGTCTAAACCAGGGGTCTCAAACTCGCGGCCCGCGGGCCAAATGCGGTCCGCCAGACGCTAGTTTGAGGCCCCCACCTTGATACCAAAGTTTAATGTTGAAATGACAGCTTAAAGCTGTGTGCACACCGGACACAATTAACATGATTTTGCCCCGCCCATACTGTTACCCCGCCCTGTTTTGCTTTGGATTAGCAATGAAGCTAAAGGCTTATGACGCTGGGTACAAATAAATGCAGGAAATGATTTGGAATAAAACGGAAAATACACATCAAGATAAAGCATCTCATAAAACATGTTGTTAAAGTTACGACGCTGCTCCCAGATGGAACTGAGTACGATGCTAACTTGCTAATTGGGTAAAATTATTAAGTTTCATTAATCATGTTAAATTCATGTTAAAGGTTAAATAACTGTTAATACTGTACATTTGAATCTGAAAAAAATAATTTCTCTACCAACTGTATGTGGTTTCTTACGTTTTTCTTATTTGCTGTTTTATTATTATTTTATTTATTTATTACTGATTGATTGATTTATTGTCTTTATTCTTAATTTGTTTATTTATTTTTTATTTTATTTTGTGTATAGAAAAATAAAAATTAAGTATTTAAGAACAATGGAATGTTTTATCAAATATTTTGGTATGGAAAACCGGAACCAAAGTACTGAAAAAGTGTAGGGTATAGCAGAAGCAAAAGCATTGAAGATAGTTTTTTTATTGATTTTTTTTCCAGTTTTTAATAAATGCGTTTTGGGTTTTTTTTTTGAAAACCTGATGCGGCCCGGCTTCACCCAGAACCTAGCTCCGGTGGCCCCCAGGTAAATTGAGTTTGAGACCCCTGGTCTAAACTGAAGCTCCTTCTGTTGTACAACGTTGAGGTAAAACGCCATGAAATGGTCAAATTAACTCTGAGGCAGTCAATAAAATGAAAGAACCACCGCCGCTATGGAGACGTTTGCATCTGCTATAGGCCGAGTGAGAAGTATACATCAGCATGGACTATACAAGTTCAGCAGTTTTTTTATGCTCAATATTTTTCTCAGCACTGTAGGAGGAGTATGTTAACCGCTATTAAAATGAGTTTCCCAGCTGTTATCCTATCAAAATGCTATCATCAATTAGCCCTTTATATTGTGTGCTAGCCTTGCATTATCCTTTTATTATCTTCTGGTAGCTTCGGTAGCTGTTTATGTTCTGTGTTTGTCTCATATCATTGCTTTATTGTTTACTGCTAGCTTGCATATAGGCTTGGCCCACAAACTGTATAAAAAATAGGGATGCACAATATATTTTTTTTCAACCTAGCTAACTAGTTAGCTTCCAATTTATTTATTGTAAACTTTAGAACAGGTTGAAGAAATGGACAAAGTAACCACTTCCACACTGAATGCAGTGTTCGTCTCATCAATGCAATATGATGCCCAGTGACCAGAATACAACATATACGTAACTTTTTAATTAATGATAATTAATGAATTTTTGAAAAACCTTGATAGATTGAGGGAGTGATGTTTGAACCATGATGTATAGAGGGACGATTGTACTATTATTGTTTATTGTTGTTTTTTTCGTTTCATGCAAATGTTTGTTAGCTCTCAGGGTACTTTCTGGTTCATCAATAATAAAATAAAATGTTATTAACAAAAACAAATATTAAATTTACATAGTCATATTTAGTCAGACATTGAATAGTTACTTTACAAAATTACATGGAAACTAACTACTGAATTGTTTTGCTCACTATAACAAAATGAGATCATCAACATTTTGAGTTCAAGGATTATCAGGTCATTCCAGTTCCAGTAGTTAATGATAATTAATTAATTTTTTAAAAACCTTAATAGACTGATGGAGTGAACTTTGAACCATGATGTAGAGAGGGACGATTGTACTATTATTGTTCATTGTTTGTTTCGTTTTATGCAAATGTTTGTTAGTTCTCAGGGTACTTTCTGGTTCATCAATAATAAAATAAAATGTTATTAACAAAAACAAATATTAAATTTACATAGTCATATTTAGTCAGACATTGACTAGTTGCTTTACAAAATTACATGGAAACTAATTACTATAACAAAATGAGATCATCAACATATTGAGTTCAAGGATTATCAGGTCATTCCAGTTCCAGTAATTAATGATAATTAAAGATTTTTTTTTAATTTACATTTAAATTAAAACATTTTTTTGCAAATGTTTGTTAGTTCGGTGCAAAATTACATGGAAACTAATTACTATAACACAATGAGATCATCAACATATTGAGTTCAAGGATTATCAGGTCATTCCAGTTCCAGTAATTAATGATAATTAATGAATTTTTTAAAATTTAAATTTAAATTTTTTTTTGCAAATGTTTGTTAGTTCGGTGCAAAATTACACGGAAACTTACTGCTGAAATGTAATTGCTCACTATAAATGAGATCATCAACATTTTGAGTTCAAGGATTATCAGGTCACACCAGTTGCACGGCACTGGACAGTAGTTATATTTGACGTGTAAAAACAATGTGTCCACATACTATATATTGCATTATGTTTCCTATTACATTTCGTATGCAGTCATTGATGCATTTATTTTTTATGGCTGATTCCCTTGACCATAAAGCCGTGTTATTGTTGCATCTAACACCGCGATGCAGTGCTTTATTGTGAGCTAATAAAAAAGAATTCATCTACAAATGCCTGATGGTTTCCCCTCCAGGAAGAAAAAGCATGGGGCATATTGTAAAAATCCATGATAATTATCTTGCAATATTGGTTTTTATTACTGGAGGATGTATCCCAGCCTCTTGCTGTTTTGTCTGATAATTATAATGCTTCACTGCCACATCAGGAAGGAGGATACAACTATGAAGGAAATGAGCACACCAGTCTAGACTGGTTGGAGGCAGTGACATGTGGTGAGGTCTCCTTTGGAGGTTTTTATTTTTTATATGTTATTACAGGTTGCTCATTATGAGTTAAATCTATCATCGCGGGGCATTAGGGTAAGAGGCGGGGTTCACCCTGGTGGACACATATAGATAAACAACACCTATGGACAGCTTAAAGTACCCAATTAGCCGATTATGCGTGTTATTGAAGGGAAAACATGTCAACTCCACATGGAGAGATCGCAATGGAGACTTCAACCAGGATCTTGAGGCTCCTCCTCCAAGTCCTTGGATGAGTTTGGCTTGCTACATTTACATAAATGTTCGATCGCTAGCAGTGTGACTCTAAAGTGCTGTATGTTTTCAAGTTTTATCCACAACGACACCCAGAATGTCGACAAAATGTTCTGCACCGTCAATGCACCTGAAAAAGGGAAAGAGGAAGAAGAAGTTGCGGCTGTATAACTTAATAATTTATTGTGTCCAACATGGTTGGTTAATCCTTAAAATTCAAATAAAGGTTTGAGAGAAATGCAAGAAAATATGAAAAATGAATCTTGTATGGGGCGGCACGGCGGACGAGTGGTTAGGGCGCAGACGTCACAGCTAGGAGACCAGGGTTCAATTCCACCCTCAGCCATCTCTGTGTGGAGTTTGCATGTTCTCCCCGTGCATGCGTGGGTTTTCTCCGGGTACTCCGGTTTCCTCCCACATTCCAAAAACATGCTAGGTTAATTAGCAACTCCAAATTGTCCATAGGTATGAATGTGAGTGTGAATGGTTGTTTGTCTATATGTGCCCTGTGATTGGCTGGCGACCAGTCCAGGGTGTATCCCGCCTCTTGCCCGAAGACAGCTGGGATAATGAATGAATGAATGGATGTCCAACATGGTGGATTAATCCTTAAAATTCAAATAAAGGTTTGAGAGAAATGCAAGAAAATATGAAAAATGAAACTTGTATAGTGATATACTTAAAACACAGCTTTAAAACATATATATTGACTGAAAAACATAAAGTTGGCGACTTCGCCGAACGTTGTCATGCAAAATAGGTAGCCTATATTTTACAGACAAAGTCGACATTAAGTACATGCATATAAATACATATAATGCCAAGTCAAACTGATACAAAGCTCCGCTATCAACCTCCATCTATTGGGTTTCATTTTTTTTGTTTTTTTTTTCCTACAGCCATTCCGGTATTCCATTTGTGCCCTCTGACCTCAAGTGATGTCATATTTTAAATCCAATTCCGAATGAAATGGACAAAGTGAAATCCATGGGGTGTCTGCAGCATAGCACCAGGCTCTCAGCACAGCTCAGTCGGGCATTCCACGGGATATAATTGCATCCACTGTCTGAGGTCTCAAAAGGGCAGCAATTATTGGATAGAATGTGTATCGCTGATGGAAGTTGTGGAAGGAGAGGAGACCATTACAGGAAGTCCCACACAACAGTGAGAAATGGAATGGTCTTCAAAAAACCGAGACTGCTGTTACATTTTAGTGACATATAGTAGAATAACTGTTACTTTCATTGGGAGGGGGGGTGATTGAACTGCTTGGCAAAATGGAAAAAAATGCCCCATGCTGACTCTAGTACTAGATGACTTTGTCTCTCACTCCCACTCGCCATGCCCTTTCTCTCCCCTCATGCCTTTGTGGTGCTGTGGGATGATGTTGATATTCGTATTAAAGTATTAGCGTGTTGCCTGATGCCACACACAAACATTATGTGCTTTGTTAATATATTATATGTGACATGTAGTGTGGTTAGCATGTAGGCCACACAGTCAGGATATGGGGAAGAATTTCATAAGCAGCGCAGTCTGGCGCAGAGTCGCGCACCCACGCCTCCATCTACCGGAGCAAGTGACAATGAATATAAAAATGTCCATGCTGGTAAAGACGCTTACATTAAATAGTTGTTGCTGTCATTGTCTTGTTTTCTTCTGAAAAATGGGAGGGTTTTGGTGACGTGTCTGTACTCTGCGCCTGTCAGCCAATTTACTATTACCCAGGCTGCGCTTCGCCTGCGCCCCGGATAGACCAGGTTGGAGCTGGCGAGCTTTCACCGCACGCTATTTTGTCACAAAAAAGCTCAAATTGTGCACTCCTCCCCTGGTGCGCCGCCACACCCATCTTGGCGCAATCCAGTCTACCAAATTACCAAATTGGTTTCGCACCGTGGTGCACTTCTCCAAGCTCCGCCACCCTGTGCCAACTTGCGCAGCTCCCCGAAATTAGAGCCCGTTTTGTTTCAAATGTTGCATTCGCTGGCTTCTTCGTCGTGAATGTTCATGGCTATTTCTTCTAGTTGGCAAAGTGAAAAAAGTTACAAATAATAACATTTCAAGGCTGCACGGTGGTCTAGTGGTTAACGCGCAGACCTCACAGCTAGGAGACCAGAGTTCATCTCTGTGTGGAGTTTGCATGTTCTCCCCGTGCATGCGTGGGTTTTCTCCGGGTACTCCGGTTTCCTCCCACATTCCAAAAACATGCTAGGTTAATTAGCGACTCCAAATTGTCCATAGGTATGAATGTGAGTGTGAATGGTTGTTTGTCTATATGTGCCCTGTGATTGGCTGGCCACCAGTCCAGGGTGTACCCGGCCTCTCGCCCCAAGACAGCTAGGATAGGCTCCAGCATACCCAAAACCTTAGTGAGATATAAGCGGTAGAAAATGAATGAATGAATAATAAGGGATGAAACAGACTGCACAGTGGGTGAGTGTTTAGTGCGCAGGCCTCACAGCTTGGAGAACCGAGTTCAATTCCACTCTTGACCATCTCTGTGTGGAGTTTTGTGTGGGTTTTCTCCGGGTACTCGGGTTTCCTCCCACATTCCAAAAACATGCTAGGTTAATTGGTGACTCCAAATTGTCCATAGGTATGAATGTGAGTGTGAATGGTTGTTTGTCTATATGTGCCCTGTGTTTGGCTGGCCACCAGTCCAGGGTGTACCCCGCCTCTCGCCCGAAGACAGCTGGGATAGGCTCCTGCACCCCCGTGACCCTCGTGAGGATAAGCAGTCGAAAATGAATGAATGAATGAACATTTCAACCATACCAGGAGAATCGGAATGTTAGTCCCAGTTCCTGGTGATGCCCAACCCTACTCGTGACCAGTTAAAGGGGTACACCACCTTTCGCACAAAAGTGGATGGGATAGGCTCCAGCTCACCTAAGACTTTGGAACAGGATAAGTGCTTGAAAATAAGTGAATGAATGTAACAGGGTAAATGAAAGACAAAAAAACATTTTAGAAAAGCACACTGTCAACAAAAAAAAAGCTAATCTGATTTTTGGCATGTATAAATCACTGTGTTAAACTTTATTCACAGCCTTTTTTGTTTCAACATTATTTTTTCAGGCCTGCAGAGGGCAGACAAGTCTTCTTTTAAACACCCTGCAATCTTGTAATCGAATACAAACCCTGGCCTCCAGTAATTTGGATATTTTATAATGTCAACATTCTAATGAAATAAAACAGGTTATTTTGCACTGAGCACTTGCAGCTTGCACCCGACAGCCCCGTAAACACCACATTTAAAAGAATGAAAACAAAACAAAACCCTCCTGTCTGACCCATTAGCTTGACCAATGGGACGCTGACAAAAAGCATGATAACCGCCCAGCAGGCAACAGCAATCAAATGAAATAGAAGTGTATTTCTCTGTGACATGAGCTATAAAAAGCAGCCATCCAAAGAAGCGTGTGTGTTCAAACAAAGTGGGGGGCGAGCGGTGAGAAGAGAAAACACCTTACTTATCTTTATGAAGACTGCAGCCCAATTGTTGCCCTCCCATTTCCCATTGTTTTGTTGTCCTTGCACACAGGCTAATGTCAGCTAAAGTTTACTGCACCAAAGCTTTCACATTTGGAAACCCTAACATGGAATACCGTGGGCGGCACGGCGGTAGAGTGGTTAGCGCGCAGACCTCACAGCTAGGAGGACCAGGGTGCGATTCCACCCTCGGCCATCTCTGTGTGGAGTTTGCATGTTCTCCCCGTGCATGCGTGGGTTTTCTCCGGGTACTCCGGTTTCCTCCCACATTCCAAAAACATGCTAGGTTAATTAGCGACTCCAAATTGTCCATAGGTATGAATGTGAGTGTGAATGGTTGTTTGTCTATATGTGCCCTGTGATTGGCTGGCCGCCTATCCCTCTTGGGATAGGCTCCAGCACCCCCGCGACCCTCGTGAGGAAAAAAGCGGTAGAAAATGAATGAATGAATGAACATGGAATACCCACAAAAATAAAATGTGATTACAGGGCATGAACTAGGAAGCGGCACACATTGAGTATGGCAATTGGAGCCTTTATATGAGAACAATGAAGTGCAAGTATCTGATGCTCATAAATTACAGTTTTAGAGGATAAAGCAATAAGACACATATGCAAATTGCACTGGCTGTATCATTAAGAAGAGGCGGAAACAGCAAAAACAAGAAAAAAAGAAGAGAACCTACTAAATGTTTCAAATGTTTCCTCTGCAAAGAAATTAGAGCTTTATAGAAAAGCAACTTTGGCGATTGAATTTTCTTGTGATGTCATTTCTTTATTGGCGTAAGGTAGATGCAAATGAAGTAGAAGTGCAGCTACAGCAGAGCCATTGCTTTTAGAGTAATAGTCCATAAAATTCTAGGGCAATCATCTCTCTTAGTACACTAATGTTTCGGTGTCTTTGAGAACAATAGGACGACTCGCAAGAGATGATATGTCTTTGAATTGTGCGGCGAGAGGAGCGCTTCTCAAACAAAAATAATGGAACTGGATGCAATGTCGTCCCCACTTTCATTGGGGAAATGAAAATGAATCAGGACAAAAGATAAAAGCTTGACAAGCACCATAGTCAATCCTTCAGTTTAACAGCCAGAGAATTCACTGCTGAACAAATGAAAGTGGGCTGCGGGGAAGTGGGGAGCAGAATTATTGTGAAAGACGACGGCGTTAGCAGAGCTGAACAGTTTAATGTGTCGGCATCACTTGGAGGAAAAACAAAGAAGCTGTGTTTGGAAGCTTCAGGCCTTGAACATGGAGGCTGCATCGGCTCTGGGTCATCCTCGGGAGAGGATAGATTTGACCAAAAACAAAGCGTTAAAGGAAAACTGCAATTCCTTTGGAATTTTGCCCATCATCTCCAATCCTGAAATGATACATGAACACCAACAGTATGTCTACGTGACATGCAGTGGCGCCATTACATCATTAGGCCTTCTTTAGGGGGGCTGTGGCTCCCCTAAATAATTTGACATTTTTTATTGATTTTAATAAATTTTTTAATAGATTTTTTTTAACAAAAAAAAATTTTTTTAACAAAAAAACCCTCAAATTTTAAATAATGGGGCAAAAGCAGGCTAATAAGCAAGCCAATAAGCAGGCTAATGCTAGCCTACTACTACTACTACTATAGTAGTAATAATCAGAAGAAGATTAATGATGATAGTAATAATAATAGGCTAATTAATAATCTAATAATGATTATTATATACAGCTAGAAGACCCGTGTTCGATTCCTCGCTCTCTGTGTGGAGGTTGCATTTTCTCCCTGTGCATGGGTTTTCTCCAAGCACTCCGGTTTCCTCCCATATTCCAAAAAACTCTCACCCGAAGACAGCTGGGATAGGCTCCAGCATGCCCGCAAACCTTGTGAGGCTAAGAGGTATAGAAAACATGGTGGCAACATGGACATAAAACCATAACATGCAATAATAAGCTGTCTCTTTTTATCTGTTTTTATATCTTTATAATGCACATGGCCATGTTTGTAAGGACAAGTGCAGTTTTCTTTTAAGTCTAGCCGTTTCTCCAAGGAGTACTGTTGTATTATTCACAGCAGCTTGACAAGATTTTGTAGTTCTGCTTGGCAGTGATGCAGTGACTCACAATCTGTAAGTAAGTCTCACATCAGCATTTCACAGCAGCGTGTTGCTGCCTCTCGGGCCGCTGACCTCATCACTGGAGCTTACAATGAGCGGACAAATCCATCAAAGTGACACGACTGCATACACACCTGGCACTATGGCTGCGATGCACTTCCAGGAGGAGTCAGGCCAGGTGGATGCAGACCAGAACCACTCCAGATGTTCCACTTCACATCATCAATGCAGCGAAATATGTCTAGGTTTTTGTATTCTTTCAGGCCTCAACAACTGTGGTCTCTCGAGTTTTCATCCACAGACCTCTAAAATGTGCTACATTCTCTAATCAGATCTCATGTATAAAGTCCTGCTGCGCCTCTAATCTCATTACAAACCCCCATAGTGGAGAAGCTGCAGAGGGTTCCCTCTGAAGGAAACACCTGCTTGCACAACAGAGCTCCATGCTGCGATCCAATTAGGTGATATACCGTATCACCGTTTTTTTTCTTTTTTAGCTGGGATATTCTGAATAGCAATGGAGGTGAGGAGTCAGGGAACAATAAAACAGCATGCAAATGTTTTTTTGGAGTCACCTCAACATCAGCTGGGCTCACGAACTACAAATCACAGTGAGTGTCTGAGATAATACTTCGATAAAATAACATGGACGTGTGGTCAGAGGAGGCCTTGAATAATAACATCAAATAAATATTGTCAATTCAAGTGTGTTACTAATGTGTTTTCTGAGTGCACTCAGTGGGGGGGCATCTGCCACTATGTTATTTATTTTATACCATGACTTCATACAGCTTGTCTAATGTATTTAATGTTAGGGTGACATAATTCTTGCTAATCAGACAATAAGAATTAGTCACAATACTTTATATTTGGGTCCTTCATTACATTCGTCCAAGGGTCATATTGTTTCTTGCCATACACTGAGGGCCGGATGAAGAGATTTCCAGAAGGGATTTAGCGAGCAGGCCACACAGGGTTCGATTTGGGCATCTCTGTGTAGCGTTTGCATGTTCTCCCCGTGCATGCGTGGGTTTCCTCCCACATTCCAAAAACATGCTAGGTTAATTGGTGACTCCAAATTGTCCATAGGTATGAATGTGAGTGTGAATGGTTGTTTGTCTATATGTGCCCTGTGATTGGCTGGCGACCAGTGCAGGGTGTACCCCGCCTCTCGCCCGAAAACAACTGGGATAGGCTCCAGCCCCCCCTGCGACCCTCGTGAGGACAAGTGGTAGAAAATGAATCATATTTGATACTATAGTGTAATTGTCCATCCATCTATTTCCTATGTCATTTATCTTCATTAGGGTTGTTGGTATGCTGGAGCCCATCCCAACTATAGTGTCCAGGGTGTACCCCGCGTCTCACCCGAAGACAGCTGGGATAGGTTCCAGCACCCCCACGACCCTCGCGAGGACAAGCGGTAGAAAATGAATGAATGAATGGACGATCTTCTCATCATATTTGATACTATAGTGTACTTGTCCATCCATCTAATTCCTATGTCACTTATCTTCACTAGGGTTGTGGGTATGCTGGAGCCTATCCCAGTTATAGTGTCCAGGGTGTACCCCGCCTCTCGCCCAAAGTCAGCTGGGATAGGCTCCAGCATGCCCGGTACCCTAGTGAGGAGAAGCGGTACAGAAAATCGATCGATGCTTATTCTGTTTTTTTTTTTTTAGCCGTTTTTATATCCTTAGAATCCACAGAAAAGATAAAGATGCAGGTTTAAGGATGATGGACAAAATCCCCCCAAAAGTGCAGTTTTGCTGTAAATTCAGGTCATGCCTCTCTGTAAGCAGCAGTCAGATTCTTGACTAAAGTGATTTGTCAAAGCAAACATCATTAAAAATGTTTCATGTTGTGGTCACATGTGGATATCAGCTATAATTCACTTTAGCTTTCAGTAAATCAAATAAAATTAGTTTTCGAACTTCTACCAGGCAGCTGCAGAAAATGATTCTTTAAGGGAGAATTAGCAGTATCTTGAAAATTGCTATTGTGTGCGCCCGTTGAGGATCTTAAGTCTGTCCAGCATAAATATATCTACATTTATTATAAAGATCTGATGAACTGAAACACTTCATCTTTTTCATAGCTTAATTAATTAATAATTAGGATTATTCATTCATTCATTTTATACCGCTTATCCTCACGAGGGTCACAGGGGGTGCTGGAGCCTATCCCAGCTGTCTTGGTGCGAGAGGCGAGGCACACCCTGGACTGGTGGCCAGTCAATCACAGGGCACATATAGACAAACAACCATTCACACTCACATTCATACCTATGGACAATTTGGAGTCGCCAATTAACCTAGCATGTTTTTGGAATGTGGGAGGAAACCGGAGTACCCGGAGAAAACCCACACATGCACGGGGAGAACATACAAACTCCACACACAGATGGGCGAGGTTGGAATTGAACTCAGGTCTCCTTGTTGTGAGGTCTGCGTGCTAACCACTCGATCACTGCGCAGCCTTTGCACCATTACGCAAAATTAAACAAACTATTTCCATTGAATGAATGAATGAATGTTGTAAAGGTGTTGCAATGAAACCAATTAAATTGTGGTGCGCATCAACAGTTTTAGTATGTTGCATGAAGTGCATAGAAATTTCTATATAGATTATCTATAGGTCAAGTGTCTATTAAACTATAAATGCAACAACAGAAAACAAAGTAAAACTTGCATTGAAAGGAAAATGAAGCAATAAATCATGGGAATGAAATGTCTTAACCACACACTTGTTGCTGTCTTATCTAATTAGGTTTTGGCTTAAAAGAAGTGGTGCAGAGCCACTAATAGACTTTTCAAAGCCCACATGAATACTGAGCGAATTTGAAAATCAATAACTTGTTGCTGAAATTAGACTTTCTTTTAGTAATTTCACAGGAGCATGCTCCATTAAAAAAATACAAAAAAGTATACATATAATGGTTTGGTGGGTTCAGAGACGTGATTTGTGAGGTTCTCAAGGCCCGCCGGGGAGTGTTAGCGGTTGTCCAGTGAACAGCAGTTTCATATTTCTATAAAAGCCTTTTCTTCTGATCTGACACTCCGGATGAAAGCGTCCCTTGCTGGGGAAAATCTGTCAAAGTCTGTCAAGAATGGGTATATCCCTGAACAAAGAGGGTCTCTTTGCTCTCCTCTCAGCCACAAAAGGAGGGCTGCATTGGCACCATCATCACCACGCTGACGAACCCCAGATAATTAAAGTGAGGTATAAATCAGCGTGTAAGCAATCATGACACGAGCTCTTACCATATCCCTGCAAGAGCCATAAATCTGCCGGAAAACAAAGCTGGCGTGAAAACAAAGACTAAGGAATCCCCGCTGATCTGAGGCAGGATATGCATTTCACAGAAAGCACATCACTCTTCAACCTCTGAAGTAATAGCAGCTGCAATACAGAGAGAACGGGGTCTTAGGTTGTAATCAATCCAAGTTCATTCATCCATCCGTTATCTATACTGATTATGCTGTATGATGTCAGACATGTACTGGAAAAAAAAGCTATTTTCCAAGGAACAAGTGAATGATGAATAGAGTTGACAGTTGTGTGGATGGGGATGTGGGAGCAGGAAGCACAAAGCTTATATTGATTGGTCCAAAAAAAATGTGAAAAGTGTGAGACGTGAAAAGAAGTTATTGATCAATCCTTGAAATCCTGCTGATTAAAGTCTGGCCAGCACAGCAGGTCAATAACGCTTCACCGATGACTGCATCCTCATCAGGTTAGCTGGAGATACAGGAAGTACCACTTTATACGTGAGGTGCAAAAAAGCATCAAGCGGTGATCGCACTCAAAGAGAAGTTATTTTATGCCTTTCGAGTCCTGAGCCATGATTTAAAACAAGAAAGATGATATCAGACCCACAGTGTGACTACCACTACCTTGTGTGATGGAATACACACTGAAAATCTAGTAAAACAATGAATTGGCACGTTGCTGTTATATTAAACACATAATAATCCAAGCCTTTACTTTATGGTAATGGAAATGGTCATGGTTCAATTTCATTTGAACATGCATCAAATTACAATTGAGTGCATCCCATAATCAGTTCACAGTTCCACATGTCCAAAAGGAGTAGGAAGAAGCAAAGCTTATTAAATCCTACCCCACCATCTGGTACTTTTACAATCAGTAACTGTTACATTTGTTCACTTCCTGCTTTCCTTATATAATTTAATTTTATTTAATTGTATTTTTTAAATAATTTTTTTTTTTTTTAAATGTATTTCATTTTTTTAATGGTTTTATTTCATTTGAAAATGCATCACATTACAATTGAATGCATCACATAATCAGTTCACAGTTCCACATGCCCAAAAGGAGCAGGAAGAAGCAAAGCTTATTAAATCCTACCCCTCCATCTGGTACTTTTACAATCAGTAACTGTTACATTTGTTCACTTCCTGCTTTCCTAATATAATTTAATTTTATTTAATTGTATTTTTTTAATTAAATATATAGATATTTTTTTACATTTTTTTCATTTTTTAATGGTTTTATTTAATTTGAAAATGCATCACATTACAATTGAATGCATCACATAATCAGTTCACAGTTCCACATGTCCAAAAGGAGTAGGAAGAAGCAAAGCTTATTAAATCCTACCTCTGCATCTGGTACTTTTACAATCAGTAACTGTTACATTTGTTCACTTCCTGCTTTCCATAATACAGTTTAAGTTTTTTTAATTTTTTTTTAATAATGCAATAATAGTGATATGACCATGCAGTGACATAATGGTTACCATAGTAAGTGTCAATATAGTGATATATATATATAGCACATCATGACTGGTTCAAGACTCTTCATCCTTGTATTTAGCAAACATCAACTGCTTCAACCTCTTATCAGTCAAATATAGGCTGAAAATTCAGGTTTCAATCACAGCTGCAAGGAGAAAATACATGTAAATCTTTTCCATTTAAGACCGCTGAGCAATAGAGCAGAGACAGATTGCCAAGACCTGCTGTGAACTGTATTTATCTATCCACTAATCTGCAGGGATCAAGTCTTGTTATTGGGATTACCTGCTAATCAGCGCAAAAAGCACACAATAAACCATCAGACAAGGATATTGCTCTGTGGGTGTGAGCGTTCAAAGCCCTGAGTGATCAATAAAGTGGTGAGCGAGAGCTTAAATTATGATTCCTCCTGTTCTTGGGTAAACATCTGTGTGAATAGGAAGGACAAGTATACCCTGTGTGGTCAGTGTTTTCCCAGCCAGGCTCCCAATATTAAACAATAATGACTTTTTAATGTGGACCTGTGATTACATTGTCACTGTGAAATACGACTCTTCTTGACCACATTGGGAATTGAGGCCTAAATGTGAATTACAACGCAAACATAGATTACATGGGGGCGAAGCAATCTTCATAAATTGAAATCTAATCTTAAAGGAGCCACTGGTGTCATTCACTGAAGGGAAGGCCGAGGAAGACTGTTACTTGGAAGTCAAAAGCCAACTTAAAGCAAATAATACCTAGTATGACTGGCCTTAAAATATACAGCTTCAGCTACTTGGATGACACACTGGCCTGGAATAGGGAGGCGCTGCAAAATTGGTAGACCAGACAATGTTGTGTTTTGTGTTTGTTTCCTGACAGGTGTGATGATTGGCAGTAGTAAACTTTAAAACCCTCTTCCGTCATCCGCCCTCCCAGCGACAAATAGAAATGGACAAATACAAAAATATTCAATACCTTGAAGATCAGGACAATTTTGCAAAATCAAAATGAACATTCATCACAGAGAGGCGTGGTACACCCTGGACTGGTCGCCAGCCAATCACAGAGCTAACTCCACACAGAATTTGGCCGAGGGAGGAATCTAACCCAGGTCTCGGTGAACCTCGTTCACCATGCAGGCCCCTTTGAGTCATTCAATCGTTCATTCATTTTCTACCGCTTATCCTCGCAAGAGTCACGGGGGTGCTGGAGCCTATCCCAGCTGTCTTCGGGCGAGAGGTGGGCTACACCCTGAACTGGTCGCCAACCAATCACAGGGCACATATAGACAAACAACCATTCACACTCACATTCATACTGGAGTACTGCTTATTTATTCATAAATGTGTAGTAGCTGCACGGTGGTCTAGTGGTTAGCGCACAGACCTGACAGCTAGGAGACCAGGGTTCAATTCCACCCTCGGCCATCTCTGTGTGGAGTTTGCATGTTCTCCCCATGTGGGTTTTCTCTGTGTACTCCGGTTTCCTCCCACATTCCAAAAACATGCTAGGTTAATTGGCAACTCCAAATTGTCCATAGGTATGAATGTGAGTGTGAATGGTTGTTTGTCTATATGTGCCCTGTGATTGGCTGGCCACCAGTCCAGAGTGTACCCCGCCTCTCGCCTGATGACAGCTGGGATAGCAGCATAAAATATAGATGGATGGATGGATGTTTAGACTTGAATACCTCCATATAGGCCAACTTCCAGGTAATGCTGCCGTTATCTCACACCTTACCCAAACCCACAGTTTTATTTAATTTAACATAAGCTAAAAAATATGAACAGTCTCACTTGGCCAATGCTGCTGAATGAGCACGGATTCTAAATGTGCAAACCTCTCCCCTAAGAAGGTATATCTATTATGAAATACCCTTTGCTCCACGGATACATCATATTTTAACCTTTCCCTGCTGACAAGTCATTAACTGGCCTTGTTAAGTGAGATACATGTGTAGTTACAGGTCCATTGACCATCCTATTATAACTTAGGTCTATGAGAGATGCTTTTAAAAGCTTCTACCAGGAAATAGGCACAAAAGAAATGCTCTCAGTGGCCTCTGCTTAAAGACAGCTATGCTTTTCTCCATGACACAGATACAGTAAAAGGTCAAAGCCCCCAAGCGTGCCAGCAAACTGGCGGAGGAATTAGTGCCCTGCTGAAATTTTGCACCAGCAGCCTTCATGGCTCAACGCTTCTCTACGATGTTCTCTCCAAGCAAACAAATCCATTTGCATTCCATTTCCCCCTTGCGGACAAACATCCTTGAACAAAACAAAAACATTCATTCATTTTCTACCGCTTATCCTCACGAGGGCCGCAGGGGGGTGCTGGAGCCGAGCCAATCACAGGGCACATATAGTCAAACAACCATTCACACTCAACGACAATTTGGAGTCACCAATTAACCTAGCATGTTTTTGGAATGTGGGAAGAAACCGGAGTACCCGGAGAAAACCCACGCATGCACGGGGAGAACATGCAAACTCCACACAAAGATGGCCGAGGGTGGACTCGCATTCGGGTCTCCTCGCTGTGTGGCCTGCGTGCAAACCACTCGACCACCATGCAACCAAAACAAAAACATTCATTCATTCATTAATTATCTACCGCTTATCCTCACAAGTGTCGCAGGGGGGTGCTGGAGCCTATCCCAGCCGTCTTCGGGCGAGAGGTGGGGTATCACAGGGCACATATAGACAAACAACCATTCACACTCACATTCATACCTATGGACAATTTGGAGTGGCCAATTAACCTAGCATGTTTTTGGAATGTGGGAAGAAACCGGAGTACCCGGAGAAAACCAACGCATGCATGGGGAGAACATGCAAACTCCATACAAAGATGGTCTATGGTGGACTCGAACTCTCGTCTCCTAGCTGTGTGGCCTGCGTGCAAACCACTCGACCACCATGCAGCCAAAACAAAAACATTCATTCATTTTCTACCGCTTATCCTCACAAGGGTCACATGGGGGTGCTGGAGCCTATCCCAGCTGTCTGGGATAGACTCGGGTCTTCTAGCTGTGTGACCTGCGTCTTCATGAATGAGACAAAATAAGATACTGGCACAACATTAACATTGATGTGGTAATGGTCCAACGTGGAATTTGAGAGAATTGCACCTAAAGTGCTCCCGCACTGCGTGTTAAAGTACATTAGTGTGACGCATTTTGAAAATAGAGAAAAGGAGCTAAAAAGCAGTTGAGGGAAAATATATTTCATGGATCCCTCAAGCCCTCACGTGTGGCCATTATCCTCCCTCGGTATGATTCTCTGATGTCTCATATGTAGCAGTAAAGTGGCCCTCTCATTAAAAAAACAATGTGATATCTCCAATTTCTAATTAAATAGGACATTATCTCCAAGACAAGCTGGAGAGGAATGAGGCCCTCAAACGGGTTATGAAAATAACTTGCCTCTCATCATCTAATCATGCTTTTGTTGATCTCAATGGTTTCGCTCTCATTCAGCTCATACGCGGGGACAAAGTGAGGTGATTATGCAGCTAATCTAGTCTAGAGGATGGGCTTGGTTTCTCGCACATCTACTGGTAATTTGAAGGCTTCTTTGGAGATGATAATGTCCATTTGATATGAGGTGTGATGAAAAACAGGCATGATAAAAAAAAAATCATTTCTTTCACCCCCACTGAGCACAAAGGCCACAGGCAGGGGCCTCGCTTGGTTTTACAGACCAGTTGAAAAAGTGCAAGAATTTACATTTTGCACAGTTGGATCTTAAGGAGGTTCTAAGGGAAGGCAGCAGCAAATCAGACCACAAAATTGCACAATTTAAAAGCCATTGAACTGAAATAGTCCGCAGTGGTTAGCAAGGTTCGGAGTGATTAGCAGACCGGGGTTCGATTCCCCGCTCTGGCATTTCTGTGTGGGGTTTCCATGTTCTCCCCGTGCATGTGTGGGTTTTCTCCGGGTACTCCGGTTTCCTCCCACATTCCAAAAACACGCTAGGTTAATTGTCCAAATTGTCCATAGGTATGAATGTGAGTGTGAATGGTTGTTTGTCTATATGTGCCCTGTGATTGGCTGGCGATCAGTCCGGGGTGTACCCCGCCTCTCGTCCGAAGACAGCTGGGATAGGCTCCAGCACCCCCTGCAACACTTGTGAGGAAAAGCGGTAGAAAATGAATGAATGAATGAATGAATGAATGAACTGAAATAGGCCGCAGTGGTTAGCACGGTCGGAGTGGTTAGGAGACTGGGGTTCGATTCCCTGCACTGGCATCTCTGTGTGGAGTTTGCATGTTCTCCCCGTGCATGTGTGGGTTTTCTCCGGGTACTCCGGTTTCCTCCCACATTCCAAAAACATGCTAGGTTAATTGTCCAAATTGTCCATAGGTATGAATGTGAGTGTGAATGGTTGTTTGTCTATATGTGCCCTATGATTGGCTGGCGACTAGTCCTCTCGCCCTCGACCCTTGTGAGGATAAGCGGCACAAAGTGGATTCAATATCATTTTCTGTCATGTATTCACATTGTCATGATCTCGGGTACTTTCTCCATTACTGGAACAAAGGATTGTTCACAACAGGTTGTGCAGGGGCGTCAAATGGCAGGTGGCTATGTGGCGATGTTGCAGGAGGCATCCTTCATGACTGAAGGCCCCCGCCCTGTGTGGTAATGACAATCACCAGGACTACTCTTTTGGACCATCATGCGTGTTCCTCTGATATGTACAGTACATCCAATTATGAGCATTTGGGGATGGATGGCATGGGACGGTTACAAAAATGGACATAAGTTACCGTAATCACGACAATATGTGCGCCGTTTTGTATTATTATCTAAATGGGAAGAATAAAACATGCTGTAGTCTGAGAACATTTTGCAGTACGAATGCTGCCCATGTCAGCTTGCATCACACTTCTCAAACATGAAGGGTTTCTCACTGCACTCTGAAGTTGAGTGACAGCTGAATTCTCTCTATATTATATCAAAGTAAGTGCTTGCTCACAGCCAGCAGTGTAAAAAAAAATCTTTTAACAGTTATTAAAGGCACCCATCACCAATATGTATTTGAATAGAAAAAGAACAGCATGCTGTAAAATGGTTTCTAAGTGATGTGACAGGAGCCACAGTGACCTCTAGTAACATTAAATGGCCCCATCAAGCATGCATCAGTGATTTGATGCCGTCTAATAAGAATAGCCACCATGAAAGGCACCTTTCTCGCCACAGGGGCCATGTTGGCATGCTGCGTCCTGGTCATTCATGGAGAAAGATGACAAGGACACCGACCACATGACTTCTTCTTCTATTCAGCATGGCCGGACCTGATAAAGACAGATAATTAAACAGCTTTATCAAATTTGTCTTTCTGCCTTAATTCCATTCCCAGTTCATGATAGTGCCAACCCTCGCGGTTCAATTTCAGATAACATTGTTTCGAACATTTGACTCAATAGGTTCATGTCTGGAAATGCGTATTGCAATGAAGATGACGCTTCGGGTCATTTGGATGTTTTGTATTATTGGCCAGAAAATCATCATTCTTTCTCCAGAGGATTTATGCAAATGGATAATAATTTTATTGTACATATGCAACAGTAATCACCACATGTGGTCCAGCCATGCGCACTGGTCTGGGCTCCATGAGTGCGCTAGCTGTTAAGCTAAAATACCATGCTATCAATCCGCTGACCACCAAACCATTGTTATGAAGTTATTTTTTTAAAGATACAGTATCAATATTAAAGAATCAAAGTCCAATAAGAACTCCTACCTTAAAGCCAAGGTCCAGGAATGATTGAAACCTTGGAATCAAACCATTTCACACCATTGCAAGATGCCAGAATCACTGCAAATGTATTTATACTGACGCCTTAAAAATGACATTCGCTCAGATTTCCCACTACTGGTGTCGTCACAGAGGCCTATCGGGATGTTTCTAGGAAGCACTCATATATAAATATATATATCTTTAGTTATATGAGCCTCCATAGTACTACATATGCCATTGAATTCGATGGAAATGTAGTGATGAAATCCGTGCTGACATATCATCACGTCAGCAACTCACACAGTTATGGTCAAATACATGCTAAGGATGGTTTTCAAATGTTCAAACAAATGTTCAAAATTTACGATAGCACGTCAGCAATATGTAACATAACCTGTAAACAAGTTTCTGACACGCATTTAAAATGTTACCGCAGATGCTATTAATAATCATACGCCTTGAAAATCCGCACTATAAAGAAACAGGCCTATTAGCATAATATATGAAAGTGAATACTTTAGGTATAGGTGTATTTCAGCATATATGAACTGACAAGGTGCAAATTGTAACTGATGTGTTAATTTACTTAATTTTATTTCACCAATAATTCACTTCTTGTATGTATTTGTCGCTATATGCCTTTTTTTTTACATAGTCAATTATTTGAGTTGCACTTATTTTTGTTGTGAACTTTGACATTGTGTGATGTCACTTCCTGCCTTTCTGGCGCGCTCCTCTTCAGTTGCCTTTTGGACTGGTATGCTAGTATGCTAGTATGCTAGTATGCAATGGTTAATTAGATAAAGTGTGAATATGTTACGTGTTTAATGCCAGTATGTGCTTATATTATGCACAGCACGTAAAGGCATCTTGTAAAAGTTACTGTTGTTAAAAAAAGTTAGTTTTTAAGACTTCGTTTTTGAATGTGGTTTTCTTATTGTAGGAAACGTGTTCAAGTGTGTTGATGCTGCTGTACATTTTGTACCATGGAAATAAACGCCCCCCTTCGGTTGGCGAAGGAATTGCAGCTTCCCACCTCGTCTTTTCACACCAGAACACAACGCAGTTTATTGGCATTATGTTTATTCGGTTTAATTGATAATGTGATTATACAATCATTTAAATTTACTTTAATTCTAAATGTAATTAAATTAATTGATATTTCATGGATTTGCGATTGGCCGGCAACCCCGCCTCTCGCCCAAGGGCAGCTGGGATAGGCTCCAGCATACCCCCCCATTACAAATGTACGTGTTGGAGAATCACAACGCTGATTGTTCAGAACGGTCCATGTGAAACCAAATCATTTAAATTTAATCTTTTTAAAAAAGCAAATGTTCATTAAGGTGGTATTCAATTAACGTGCTGAGGCACACGGGAGCCGTTTGCATGTTTTAACTTCCAAGCAATGCTCTGCTGGGACACCCAAAAAGAGGTGACCCTTGTTTTCATTCACTTTATCTGATGGCGACTGCACTTTACAGTACGCCACTAATGACATTTCCATCTCCTTCCACCTGTGTCACTCCGTGATATTAACGCCCTCGGTTTCTGAAAACATGCAAATATAAAACATTAATGCGGAACACGCTGGAAGAATAATGTTCACCGTGTTGTCGCCTAAGTGCAGTTACATGTTGTCTCAGCACTTGCAGTAATAAGTGTTGGGATACACGAGGTCGTGGAAGAACCTGATTGGATTGACGGTGTCAGACCTCACACTTTGTGTGAAACGCAATGGAAGGCTTTTGATAGATGAACAGAAAGCGGAGGCAGACTGCTACACTCGCACTCAGGAGACGCTCAGGTGTGAAATTAAACCGGAAGCAGACGACAAGATTCTGCAACTACAAATGGGGGGGTGTTTGTGGGGGTCCTCCTGCATGTATAATTGATGGAAATATCTCACATGTGTAGTGCATCATCGTCAAGTGAATGTGATGAATAAGTGATTTATAATGTGTATACATAATAAATATATCTCAAACTTGTTGCACATCTCAAACACATTCCAGTCAATGAGATGAACTTTCCAAGAAAGTAGGGTGAGAATATGTGCCGGCGGCCAGCAGCAGCCGAGTCCAAAGCTCATGGAGATAAGGAGGAGAGAAATCACTGAGAGGGAAATGTAATCTAAAACAAAATGTAGGCAAAGTCAGCTGTCAGGAGGGAAAAGCCACAAATCCCACCAGCAGCAATCACAATTCATATTTAATACTATAGTGTGTGTGTGTGTGTGTTTGTGGGAGAGTGAGGGAGTGAGCGATAGAGGAGGGAAATGCAGAGCATGCTGAATTATTGAGTTGCATCTTCACAGGGTGAAGGTCAGTGAACCCTGAAAAAATAAAGAAAAAAAACATGTCAGATTAAAAATGGGCTTTTTCTTATAGACTGCCACATGGTGTGCTGCAACAACAAACCTTACAGAAGTGATCATTCCGAGAGGCGAGGCTGTCTAAAATCATTCCCCCTGAAAGAATACATGGAAAAACAAGACTGACAAGAACAATGGAGGTGTATAGGATAATGGCAATGTCAACACATAGAGTGGAACATGATTCATTTTAAAACAAATTACCATACGGTTACGATTGAAGTCATCAGATGCAGAGTCAAGCTGTGGCCGACGTGAAACCTTTAGTGGTTAAATTGTATTGGTTCAGAAGGTAGTGCAGGTAAGTCCAGAAACCCGAGGGTTGGAAGTTCAAACCATGTTTCTGTTGTTGCGATCTTGGGCAAAACCAGTTCTGTGGTGGTTTTCGTAGAGGTCGACGGTACAAATTGGTAGCCACATTTTTGTCAGTCTACCCCAAAGCATTGCGGCTATGATGTGGATCACCACCACTAATGTGTGTGAATAAATGATGGGTTTCACTGTGAAGCACTTTGAGGATCTTGCAAAGGCGCTATATTAATCCAAACCATTATTATTATTCATTCATTCATTTTCTACCGCTTATCCTCACAAGGGTCGCGGGAGGTGCTGGAGCCTATCCCAGCTGTATTTGGGCGAGAGGCGGGGTACACCCTGGACTGGTCGCTAGCCAATCACAGGGCACATATAGACAAACAACCATTCACACTCACATTCATACCTATGGACAATTTGGTGTCACCAATTAACCTAGCATGTTTTTGGAATGTGGGAGGAAACCGGAGTACCCGGAAAAAAAAACACGCATGCACGGAGAGAACATGCAAACTTTACACAGAGATGGACGAGGGTGGAATTGAACTCGGGTCTCCAAGCTGTGGGGCCTGCGTGCAAACCACTCGACAGCCGTGCAGCCCCATTATTATTATTCATTCATTTTCTACCGCTTTTTCCTCACGAGGGTCGTGGGGGTGCTGGAGCCTATCCCAGCTGTCTTTGGGCGAGAGCCGGGGTACACCCTGGACTGGTCGCTAGCCAATCACAGAGCACATCTAGACAAACAACCATTCACACTCACATTCATACCTATGGACAATTTTGAATCGTATGAATATAATAATTTGTATACCAAATGCTACTCATGTCTTGCCATTCTCTGCCAAAACGCTTTGGGAAGTGTTTTTCCTTTGTTGACTACCCATGTAGCTTCTATAGTAGCGAACAATGTTCAATTCAGCACCACCCAGGTTGTTGTGGGAACTGGAACTAGTCCATGTGGAACGCCAGTCACTTTTATTGTACATGTTTCCCTGAAACTGCTCATATTTATATGATATGATGTACCAAAAAAAAAGCCAACCAATCACAGCACTTGCAGTCTGTGTTGCTGCTGAACGGATTATCGGCTGTGGGTAAAACTTTGGGGTCTCCATGTCGGAGTTTGCTATCGCTTTGAGGTAATGCTTCCATGCTACATCATGTCTGAAGGACTTGTTATTAAAAATCATACCATGTTTGGGATGTTCAAGTTTTGAAGTATGACCGTATCCTGTATCCATAATAACTGTGATTATCCACATCAGCACTTCATAATTGATCTTTAAACGGACTATGAGATTTATGTCCCTTGTGCAATGAAACTTTACTCCAATAACAAATCTTCCTCCACAAGGAGAAATCTATTGTGGGTTAATTGGATTATCAGTGGAAAATTGCAGAATGACTCGGCTTTGCTGCTTGTCCTCTTAATGAGCGTTGTCCTCATAAAAGCATCATCAGCCTTCTCTTATATGGCCTAATTGATATTTCATTACAACCTTTCTATTTAGGCCTTTTTTTAATGGCTTGTCTTCTCACACTGTCAGGCGAAAGCTGCTGGTTTCAATACCAGCTTCAATATGCTTACTATGAGATGTAATAAAAAAAAAGAATCTGAATTTATGCTTTTACCCTTTGGAGACTGGTTTGCAAGAGTCATTAACCTGCAGACTGTTATGTCCCTGCTTTCTGGTACTCTGACGTGTGCTGATGTTCATTCATGGTTCATGCTTCATGCTTCATGCTTCATGGTAGTGACTCTTTTGGAGGATTTTATTGAGGGTAGTACATGTTTCTCATGAAAAGAATTCACTTTTTGCGTGTTTATTTCGCCGCCGCATCGTGCCTTTGGGAACAGTCACATCAAGAATCACATCTTCAGTGAAGGTAAAAGTAACTCAAAGCAAATATCTTAGTGATTGATGGCATTGCAAAAGCATCATGGCGGCGTGTATCTTTAAAACATGTACACTGTAGTGATTTTAATAATAATTTTTTCACAAATATGATGGTTCATCTACCATAAAATATAAACTTAGTGATAAGATTTAATTCCCTTGCTGTAGATATGACTACAGAAAAGACTTGTAACCGCCATCGCCCAACCCTGCTGATTACTTCCTCTTTGCAGCATGATGAATGCTAATGCTGGACGCAGAGCTTGCAGCCCGGGATGGACGCGGTGGCAATGGGGATGGTCATGGTGGGCGTTAAAGTGCAATGAAGGGTAACTGTTAAAGCACTTAATAGATTTATCCTTTGAAAAGGACCCTCTGTCTCCTGCACCTGTCCTGCGCTCACGAACCGCGTGACAAGTGGCCCCCGAGTCCACTTTCTATGCCTCTACGGGCGTAATTTGCTCGGTGGACGCCGAAATGGCAGCGGCGGCGGCGGAAGGCTGCAGAGCTCATTAAGTGTTCAGTCAGTGCTGTGAGCTCACAGATGAGTAAGAGAATGATAGAGTTCTGACAAAGCCAACTAAAGGTGGATGCAGGCCATTGACTGGAAACAACACCCGCACTATAAAGGCATCATTAGATGCCGAGGCTGCAATACAAATGGATGCAAAATAGTGTTTTCTTTGAACTTGAACAGATGTGAGTGTGATTGTGTAGGAAGAGCCATCCATAGTCACAATGCATGATGGTAGCGGATGGCGAAGCACGGGCACTGATCAAAGCAGTGAGACTTTGATGAATGTCGTTCATTAAGAAAAACCCAAGTGATTTTATGAGGGAGGACGTGACAACATCAAGGGCAGACGTCAAAAGAAAGGGGGCGGGGTGGGGTGTATGGCATGAGCAAGACTATGCAATAATATGTCTCTCTTTACAGTCAAATAATAATTCCTATAGATCTTTGAATTGCAGTTTTTACAGTGACCACTGGGTGGAGACAGTTATCCTTCAACTTCTGTGAGTCTCTTAGTCATACCCACTTGCTCAAACACCCACATTTTTGTTTGACCTGCACCTTTTTTGTAGTTAATGTAAAATAAATGAGTGTGTCCGAGCACGGGGTGATGTGTTAATCTAAGGAAATTAATAATATCATTTTTTAAACACATAGACGCTCCTTATGGGCCTCCTGAGTGATTGAGGTAGGTTGGAAGGTTGACATACTGAAAATGGGGAACAAAGGATGAACTCCCCTCGTGTGTTCTTTAATAACGGCAACTTGATAATGAAGTTAAAATCAAACTGTTATTATTGCATCGGAAACCTGAGCTGTATTGTCTTAGAAGGAGATGAATGGCTGCCAGCAAATGGATTTCCGAACAATAACTTGTCGCTTACGTTTGCAGCTAAAATGCATGAATCAATTTGGCATGCTGTTCTCCTGCAGCTTTGGTGAGAATATGGAGATGTCACGATTATGTTTTTTTTTTGAAATACCCGAGATCCAATTTAGCAGATAAGAATGCCATTCTCAAATCGGCTGTGTGGAAATTAAATGGACAGTAACAAATGGGTGTCTGTGCCTTTGGACTGCTATTTCATAAGTCAGCTTCTATATATATTCAATTCAATTCCACTTTCATATTATTTCCGATAATCCACTCAAGTCTAGAACTGGGTTTATATAGTATACTGTATATTGAAAAATAATATAAGAAGGCAAGAGCCCTCGCTATTGTACACCAAATAGCAACCCGTTCTCTGACTAATACTGCGATATGCATTCGCTGGATGATATTTTTATGGTAAAAGAGGAAAACCAGGAGCAAGTCCGAAGCACAACTCTGCACCCAGTCATTTTTCTTCATATGCACAATTAATTGCAAAGCTTATCCCATCCTCCTTCATTCTTAAAGGGCATCTCATGAGTGATAAACTCGGAATGCAAAAGGGTTTTGAAATGTGCTGAAGTAGTTTGAGGGATGAAGGCACACGGAAGGAGGCTCGGTGATAAAGTGTGCCGAGAGCTGCAGTCGGATATGGGATAAATGCAGCGAAAAATAGGCACATAAAAGCAAGAGGGAAAATAAAGAGGGGGCCACATACTGTATAGTAAAATGGCCAAATGAACTCATTAATTCATTCATTTTCTACCGCTTTTTCCTCACGAGGGTCCCGGGGGGTGCTGGAGCCTATCCCAGCTGTCTTCGGGCAAGAGGCGGGGTAGCCAATCACAGGGCACATATAGACAAACAACCATTCACACTCACATTCATACCTTGGAGTTAGCTAATTAACCTAGCATGTTTTTGGAATGTGGGAAATGTCGGAGAAAACCCACGCATGCACGGGGAGAACATGCAAACTCCACACAGAGATGGCCGAGGGCGGAATTGAACCCTGGTCTCCTAGCTCTGAGGTCTGCACGCTAACCCCTCGACCGCCATGCCGCCCGCCAAATGAACTAAAAATACCAAAATATGACATTCAGAAAACGCAAAGAAATATTGATATCTAGTATTCTACATTGATAACTATGTTACTTGCTCGCCAGAACAACAGACTTTTATTGCAGGTTGGCGCAGTCTAACAACACCGGAGACACTTCCCAAATAAAACACAGGCAACTAAAGCAGTCCCAACCCACACCAAGTTCAAAGTCTACTGTGAACCCTGAGCTAGCAGTGGTTTACTTAGAATGAGCTACCACAGCTTTTTTCTGACTACCTATTTAGCTTCCTTTGTGATATTAATGAACAATGGCGTTAGTGACACCGTAGTGACGTGTCGGTCTGTCAGTTTCGGTCCCACATGCTGACATTCCCAAAGATGAATTAATTATAAATGTAACCAACACTGCCCATCTTGTAAAAGAGAATAGTTCATATGAACACCTTGATTAACGCATGTTTTATGCATACGGTACTACAGTGCTCCAATGGCTCTTAAAGCACTCCTTCGAATAATTTCCAAAGTGGCAGCGTGATTAGTCTGCCTCCAGAGCCTGGAGGCTCCAGGTTTGAATCTCAGTTAAGACGTCTCAGTGTAAATTCTTGGTACTCCAAATGGTTGCTTAGGATAGGCTCCATCTCAACAAGATAAGCAGTAGAAAAGGAATGAATGACGGTGTTTGCAAAATTACTTTAAAATCATTCATTCATTCATTTTCTACCGCTTTTTCCTCACGAGGGTTGCGGGGGGTGCTGGAGCCTATCCCAGCTGTTTTCTGGACTGGTGGCCAGCCAATCACAGGGCACATATAGACAAACAACCATTCACACTCACATTCATACCTATGGACAATTTGGAGTCGCCAATTAACCTAGCATGTTTTTGGAATGTGGGAGGAAACCGGAGTACCCGGAGAAAACCCACGCATGCACGGGGAGAACATGCAAACACCACACAGAGATAACCGGGGGTGGAATTGAACTCTGGTCCTCCAAGCTGTGAGGTCTACACGCTAACCACTCAAACACCGTGCCGCCTATTACTTTAAATTGTAATGTAACATTCTATTATACTTTCTCTCGTTCGCAAAAATCGAATTTAATTAGTAATGGAATTGAGCTTGGACGTGCAATCCTCTTGTTGACTAGCTATTTACGTACTAGATTCCTGTGTAGTAGTAAACAATGGGAAATGATGCGAAATCCAGATTGTTCATACAAAAAACACTGCAAAACACTGCACCCCATTTCAATACCGGTAACTGTAACAACATTGTAATTAAATTACCCATGGATTACCTTTTGCTGAAATAACAAAAATAGTGTTAGTAATGCTATTATTTTTAATGCAGTTATTCCTAATACTGTCAATGATTGAATGGCATCTGAAACAATAAAGTAAATACCGAAATAAATCCATATAGACTTGTATGTCAAACCCAAAGGACATCTTGCTCAGTACCGCTTATTAATAGAAATATGTTGCTCTTGACATTTACTGCTTTGGAATGTTTTTTTGGGAACATTAACAGCTGGCCAGTCAGTGAAAAAACTATAATAGTGGCCAACAGTGAGCTGCAGCCTCTGTCTCCTTCTTCCGGGAATATTGTCTAATTCCTGGCAGCTCTCCAGTCTGAGTCATGAGGGGCCTGGAATGATTGCACTTGGAGTTAATGAATTAAGCCCAGGACCCAACATAAATGCCTTTTTAAGAGGTATAATAACTTTTCAAGCACATCGGATGACTCGATATGCAGTATACATATGACAGTCATTAAAAGCAATAGTTAAGTGAGAAGCTTTATTATCAGTCCCTAAACACTAAAGAGAACATATCTTAGAGTTGACCCTTCCAATGTAATGATAATATTAATGTTTTATTGATTACGTTATGGAGACGTGTTGACTTTAGTTTTAAAGTCAGCTGCCCCGCCCTGCTGTGGCCATCAACAGGGTATGAGGTATAGAAAATGAATGGTTGGAAGATGAGGCAATCGCAGCAAACATTTCCGAAAATACAAAATAGCACATCATTCCGGTAGATTCTGCCTCCTAAACAGTTTTTGAGTATCTTGGAAAGAGATCGCCATACCGCATGAATGAGAGTAAATGGTGCAGGTTTGGGCCAATAATGCTAAACAGCCCCATCTCAGTTGTATAGATCATAGCTAATCTGCAGCTATTGTGTCTGCACTCATTCATCGGAACGTAATCCCATATTGAGACGTAATCCACAGGCTGAGCAGTCAAAGAGCCTTCTTTAGCCAACCAACCCGAACTGATGTGGAGGAGAGGGATTTTTTCACCCTGCACAGTGCACAGGGTCAATGCCAGGTGAAAACATGCTGGTGATACTCTTAACATGTGCTGTACTTTTGTGTGATGTATGCATGCATTTTTTAAATGAATGAACAACTGTTGTTTTTGCATCATTCATAATTCACACTGTAAAACTGGGGTCTCAAACGCGTGGCCCGCGGGCCAAATGTGGCCCGCAGGACACTAGTTTGAGGCCCCCGCCTTGATATGAAAGTTTAATGTTAGTGCGGCCCGCACAAGTTTGATACGGATGCTGTATGGTATCATGTACCCAGAAAAAATTATTACGTTTGATTAATGTTCATGTTAAAGGTTAAATAACTGTTAATAGTTATCCTCCCTATCCGTGTGGAAGTGGTAAGTTTTTGGCTATTTAAGTTTAAAGGAAATAACTTGAAGGCTACCGTTTAAGTCGCTAGCTCTCTAGTTTGCGAGTTAGCATGTGTCTCAAGACCCTGCAGTTGCGCAATATGTTGTAAATAAAAAGAGTATAAATGTGACTATAGTCGTGTTTTGTCATGTCTACAGGGCTCTAATAATGCTTTGTTCATTTTAATCTGAAAAAAATAATTTGTCTACCCACCAACTATATGTGGTTTCTTAAGTTTTTATTATTTGCTGTTTTATTATTATTATTATATTTATTTATTACTGATTAATTTTCTTTATTCTTGATTTGTTTATTTATTTTTCATCTTATTTTGTGCAGAAAAATAGAAAGATATTTGAGAACAGTGGAATGTTTTATCAGAGCTTTTATTGTAGAAAATCGGAACTAAAGCCCTGAAAAAGTTTGTATATTTTTCTGTTTTTAATAAATGCTCCAGTGGCCCCCAAGTAAATTGAGTTTGAGACCCCTGCTGTAAAAGATTCCTGCAACAAAATTGCAGCAGGGAGCATTACCTTGGAAATGTGCCTTGCTAGCTCTTAGATAGGACTATTAGCACTGGAGTGAGCCCAATGATATGGCGGCCCCAGGGATACAGGACCCTGCATGTATTTATGCCCCAGTTCAACTATGCTGCCCAATTGAAGGCGCCAATCAAAGTGATTTTTAGTGCCAACTGTGACGTTTTATACATCAAGTGATGGTAACACATGCGGCACACAACAGGTCCACACCTGTCTGCATTAGACCACATTCAGTTGGCTGATATAATTGCATGGGTAAACTATGGCCTACTCTGCACATTCCAGTGCCATACCGGTCATTACGATAACGACAGGGACTGCATCATAGCAGCTACGAGAAGATGAGGATACAAAGCAGAGTGGGTGGTCGTTTGTTTACAGAGCGGTTCGAGTCTGTGAGACAAGTAAGTAAGCTTTTTATGACAAAGTTCTATAGAAAACTTTATTGGACATTTGTTTTGTTTTTTTTTTTGCAAAGCTTATTTAATTCTACCTCCTTTGTCATACTTTTTTGCTTTTTCCTGTACAGATTTCAGTCATTATGCATTCTAAAATGTTATCAATTGCAAATAACATGTTTGTTACCACTTTTTTAGTTCTAATGTTTGTCCATGCATACAACTACTTCCCCTATAAATGGTAATGGTAATGGTTTAATTTCATTTGAACATGCATCAGATTACAATTGAATGCATCACATAATCAGTTCACAGTTCCACATGTCCAAAAGGAGTAGGAAGAAGCAAAGCTTATTAAATCCTACCCCTCCATCTGGTACTTTTACAATCAGTAACTGTTACATTTGTTCACTTCCTGCTTTCCTAATATAATTTAATTTTACTTAATTTCATTTTTCAATTAAAAAAATGTTTTTAATGGTTTTATTTCATTTGAACATGCATCAGATTACAATTGAATGCATCACATAATCAGTTCACAGTTCCACATGTCCAAAAAGAGTAGGAAGAAGCAAAGCTTATTAAATCCTACCCCTCCATCTGGTACTTTTACAATCAATAACTGTTACATTCGTTCACTTCCTGCTTTCCTAATATAATTTTATTTTATTTTTCAATTTAAAAAATTGTTTTTAATGGTTTAATTTCATTTGAACATGCATCAGATTACAATTGAATGCATCACATAATCAGTTCACAGTTCCACATGTCCAAAAGGAGTAGGAAGAAGCAAAGCTTATTAAATCCTACCCCTCCATCTGGTACTTTTACAATCAGTAACTGTTACATTTGTTCACTTCCTGCTTTCCATAATACAGTTTAAGGTTTTTTTTTTTTTTTAATAATGCACCTCGTACCAAAGTACGCGGTGATATGACCATACAATGACATAATGGGTACCATTGAATTCGCTCATCGTTGTGCATTGTTTGTGGTCCTTACTCAAATGTGGCCCCCGGACCGTAGTTTGCCCACCCCTGTAGTAGACAGATCCCGGTCTATTGTAATTGTTTGAGGTCCTTACTCAATCCTCAAACAATGCACAACGATGAGCCAATTCAAGAAACAATACAATCAGTTAGGGTTAGGGTTAGGGTTAGGGTTAGGGTTAGGGTTAGGGTTAGGGTTAGGGTTAGGGTTAATAGGGTTAGGGTTAGGGTTAGGGTTTGCTAAATACAAGGATGAAGAGTAAAGTAACTTATATAAAGAATAAAGTAACTTAATATTTGCAGTCAACTCTTTCCTGTGACAAATGTTGTATAATAACCCGCCGAAATACAAAACACTTCATTAAAAAGACATTGTTTCCTAATTAGCTACAGGAAAGAACATAAATGATAAGATGTTGGACTTGCTGTGCCCCAGCAGTCAGCTCACCTGGTGGCTCAGTAGCTCGCTGCCTTATCGCTATTATGCAGACATCCGCCATAACAAACAACCTGTAATCCTCTTAAGAGCTGGCGAAAAACACTGGCTTCCCAGACTCATATCACTATTAAAAGAGTGTGACAAGAATGTGTACTTATAAAATATGACTTTATTTCTCCTCAGGTGATAAACAATGGATCTATTCTTCCTAGAAATATCGATGGCCAATTGAGATTCAGTCCCAATCCAATGCTAAATTTTCAGGGCCTGTTTGCTGAAAATGTAGATTTAATTTCACGGTGTTAAACAAAATCCTCACAAAGACTCCGGGGTACGTTGTGGCATTTATGGATCGATGGATGTGCGTGTCATTAATGACCTTGTGTGTGCCGACACTGTCAGCAGCTTGGCACTGTCTCTGATTAGGAGTAATTAATGCTCTCACATCTGGTGGGAGTTCAGTCATCCCTTCGTGAAATTCAGCCCTTTTCCTGACAAATCTACCTTTTTATGAACATCTTTGTCTGTCTTTCTATCCACAACCAAAGCCATGATCAATGATCTGACATGGCTCCTGTCTCGGAGAGTTAGGACGTGTTATGCTTCAACGTAACTTAGCCGACGTTTGGCTGTCAATGTTGATATGAACAAGTTTCTGTCATTGTCACCTTAGCTCTAGCCCCGCGTTTGATCTCCTTGCCATGCTAACCCGCAGTGCTTCACTGTGCACGGATAAAACGGCGGTATTCTGGCAAACTGAGCAAAGCGAGTCCCCGACTACTGATCCTTAACCAGCTTGGCCTGTCCCCGGAATTGTATATCACAAGCTTGCAGGGAATGAGAGAGAGAGAGCAACTAAATGTTGTCCAGAAATTACACAGATGTGAGTCATGGTACACATAGTCAGGGTATGTTTACGTATGTATATGTTATAGGTAAAATTTATAGACATAATAAACCAGGGGTGGGCAAATATTTTGACTTGTGGGCCGCATTGAGTTAACAAAATTGTCCGGAGCTTATTAAGACATTTCTCTAATTTGACAATGCTTATCATTGAACCTCATGTAAATATTTATAAAGTTTTCTTAAAGGGTATGGGGACTCAAACTGTGCATTGCATCTTGGAGGTCGTCTATCCTTTGGATTCAGAAGGTCAATACTGAAGCCTCCATATCCAAAGATAATTTTTTGGCTAATGTCTGTGAAGGTTGCTTTGAGCCAGTCCCCGAACACGTCATTGCTTGACTTGGGTGTTCTATATAAACAACTTAGTCATACTTTTTTTGCTTTTTCCTGTACAGATTTCAATCATTATGCATTATAAAATGTTATCAATTGCAAATAACATGTTTGTTACCACTTTTTTAGTTATAATGTTTGTCCATGCATACAACTACTTCCCATATAAATGGTAATGGTAATGGTTTTATTTCATTTGAACATGCATCAGATTACAATTGAATGCATCACATAATCAGTTCACAGTTCCACATGTCCAAAAGGAGTAGGAAGAAGCAAAGCTTATTAAATCCTACCCCTCCATCTGGTACTTTTACAATCGGTAACTGTTACATTTGTTCACTTCCTGCTTTCCTAATGTAGTGTAAGGATGTTTTTTTTGTTTTAATTTTTTTAAATTTTTTTGTCATGTACCGAAGTACGGGGTGATATGAGCATCCAATGACATAATGGGTACCATAGTAAGTGTCAATATAGTGATATATATATAGCATATCATGACTGGTTCAAGACTCTTCATCCTTGTATTTAGCAAACATCAACTGCTTGTATTGTTTCTTGAATTGGCTCATCGTTTGAGGTCCTTACTCAATCCATTCCATAGTTTGATTCCACATACTGAAATGCTATGGCTTTTTAACATAGTCCTAGCATAGAAGTGTTGAGAAATATAGATATAGATATACATATAGATTTTCTTCCCGTCACTCACACACATCAGTGACCCGAACACATGCAACCACATTTCGAGCAGGTCCAAATTGTTCAAAACAAGTATGGTAATAAGAAAAGATATAAATCACTAGTGTTGAAAGCAAATCTTAACAATAATTGTTCATGTACATAATGTACATTATCAGATCATGCATCACAAATATGCCCCAATGTCGTGTCCTTATAGACATTCATGGAGCTCAGCTGTGAGAAGCGGTCCACGGACAACTGTCCATACAACCACACATCCTGCCTGCGAGTCCCCCGGTACCCTCCATTTTCCTGGCTCTGCATGCACCAGCCGACGGGTCGAGAGAGGGCCATGTCTGGCCATTATCACTCCCAGCGTGAGGCCACATGTGGACAGACGAGGCTGGCGGAGAACTCAAGGTGTGCTTATCGCTTTAAAATCTGGTATGTTTTCTTTTACCTCCGGAGAAACACACAAGGGATTTTTTGGAAAAGTGGAAATGGATTGAAATGTAGTTTTTAAAAAAAAAATGTAGTACAGCACATCTGACTCACTGATATAGAATGATTGGATTAGTGATGGCGCAACAGACATGAAACAGACAAAATCCAGCGCGGGATGGGTTATTGATTGATTCACGGAAGCCTAGGGTGGTCCTCTAACCTACCTGCAGATTGCTGGTTTTTGGGGGGAAGTGCACAAATAAATATTCAACAGAGATGCCCAAAGGTGAAAGGCCAGAACCGCATGGCCCCATTAATAAACATGCGGCCTCTGTCCTCGTGCAATTACCGCACAGAGCTGTAGTTGAGATAATTGATGTCCCAGGATGCTTTGAGAGCAACCGGACCAAACTGCAAATGGGGTTTCCACCAAGAATTGGCTTGCCCCAAACTAATCTGGTGATCTTGCACCCATTAAATACATTTCTATTTACATAATGTAGTTTTAATGTAGTTTTAAACCAGATTAGTTACGTGAGGGGCAGCGCGCAGACCTCACAGCTAGGAGACCAGGGTTCAATTCCACTCTCGGCCATCTCTGTGTAGAGTTTGCATGTTCTCCCCGTGCATGCGTGGGTTTTCTCCGGGTACTCCGGTTTCCTCCCACATTCCAAAAACATGCTAGGTTAATTAGCGACTCCAAATTGTCCATAGGTATGAATGTGAGTGTGAATGGTTGTTTGACTATATGTGCCCTGTGATTGGCTTGCGACCAGTCTCGCCCAAAGACAGCTGGGATAGGCTCCAGCACCCCCCGCAACCCTCGTGAGGAAAAAGCGGTAGAAAATGAATGAATGAATAGTTACGTGAGTCTTGCTTTTAGGCAAATGTAGCATGTACGGTCCATGTATACATGGACCCAAATATTCCAATTGCATTCGGATTATTTGCTCAAACCAAAGGAATCTAACTTTTGTGTACACCTCATTCCAAAAGAAAAGTGCCAATCCGAATGAACATATAATCGGATTCATAGGGTTGGAATATTCCTTTAACCAATCCGATCTTGGATGCGCTCAAACGGAAATTTGACAGGGTGCGTTCTTCTTCGTGGTGTTTTTCTTCTTCTGTTGTTTATTGGCGGTTGACAAGCAGCTTTCGTGTTTCGTGCATTAGCGCCATCTGTGGATCTAAACCCTTCTATACGCCATTCACAAGTCCAGTTTTATTAAAAAAAGAAAATATATATCTATATAAAACATGTACCGAGCTTAATTATAAAATATTAGCAAAATTGAATTTTATGTTTTCCTGTTCCCGGGTGCGTTCTTTCAGCGAATGCTGAGATATGATGTAACACGCAGTTCGAGACGTTTTACGATTTAAAAAATGGAGGCGAGAAAAGTGTGTTTTTGATTTAAACAAAATTTCAAGACTGGACAAACAAAAAACTGGCAATATGGAGTTATTCCAACAAGTGAAAGAAAAACTCGAGGAAGTCGGTATCACGTGATGTTGGTGTTTACGTTTTACTGCGCATGCCCTATTGACTATTCCGCTTGATTATAATGGCGCATGTAGACACGCGATTGGAATATTCCTTTCCTTTTTTTTTGTATACCATTGCATTCGGAAAGATTCCATTCGGAAAGAGAAAAACTCCTCATGTAAACGTGGCTACTGTGGCCCATGAAGAAGAGCTGCCGGGGCTGAGAAGACCCAAATCTGATCGACTCAAACTTCAACCGCTTAGACCTGCAGACAAAATACAAATAAGACACCAAGCCACTCTCTCTCAAGGCTTTGCTAGAAATTCCAAGAAAAACTACGTCAACAATAAATCACCGACTTCACCCGCGAGGAGGACTGAATTTAATGAAGTGAGGCATTTCAGAGAAGACTTGGGCATATTTTCGCCAGCAGCGTTGGCATTAATGCTTCAAACAGAGGAGAGGTGACGATTCAATTTAGGAATCCAGTCTTTTCTCTATCATGGAATGAGAACTAATACATCAACAGGCCAGTGACTAATTAGGGCTTCTAGGCTATCTTTGGATGGATCAAGGCATTTACAGCCACGGGCACAGGAAATGAGCTGAGTCAAAATCATTTATATTGTTCAAACAAATTGAAGCTGAAAGCGGTTGTCGGCCGTGCGGCTCTGCATTGTATTAAATCCATGCAGGCAAATGAGCAAAGACCTGCATTCAATTTCAGAACAATGTGCCATTCCTGCAAACGTGAGGGCAAGTCTAAATAGAATAGATTCAAACTAATCAAGCCTCATGAATTGTGCAGTAAGGTGTGCTATGCTATTGAAATGACCGATAAGTCGAAAAGGTGGACAAAGAAGGAGTAAATGTGGCGACGTTTTTATTTTTTATTTTTATTTTTTTATTTGGGCAAATACACGAAACACCACAGTGCATCTCCCACACCAATCAAAACACAACTCGCCATTATTTACGTCTGTATTCAGCTATCTGATCACAAGCCCAAAAGGAGTAGGCTGAAGCAAAAGCTTATATATTCCTACCCCTTTTCGCACGATATAATCATGTTCATGCCACTGTCTTGTTTCACCTGTTATTATTATCATTGTAATATTATTATTATTATCATTATTGTTGTAATCTTTATCATTATTACCATCATTATAATCCTTATTGCGGCATGGCGGTCGAGTGGTTAGCAGGCAGACCTCACAGCTAGGAGGACCAGGGTTCGATTCCACCCTCGGCCATCTCTGTGTGGAGTTTGCATGTTCTCCCCGTGCACGCGTGGGTTTTCTGCAGGTACTCCGGTTTCCTCCCACATTCCAAAAACATGCTAGGTTAATGAGTTCTCCTCCTATTTTGTGTGGAAGTGGTAACTTTTTGGGTTCTTATTTTGTCTTTCCCCACCCTTGGCCATCTCTTTGTGGAGTTTGCATGTTCTCCCCGGCCACTCCAAATTGTCCATAGGTATGATTGTGAGTGTGAATGGTTGTTTGTCTATATGTGCCCTGTGATTGGCTGGCCACCAGTCCAGAGTGTACCCCGCCTCTCGCCCGAAGACAGCTGGGATAGGCTCCAGCACCCCCTGCGACCCTCGTGAGGAAAAAGCGGTAGAAAATGAATGAATGAATAATCATCATTAATATTACCATTTTCATCATTATAGTTAACAATTTTTGGATTTTTTTAAATTATTTAATTTTACAGACTTCATTGCTTCTTGTAGAGTGCAGTATCATTCCATCTGTTATTTTATTTAGTTTATTAGTTTAGTTTATATAGTTTATTGTCAATTTATTAGCCCACTATTTTGTGACATTTACATATCATTTTCTGGATTGAATGTGTCTAATCTTATGCATGTGTTTATTAGTTTGTGTGTGTCTAGTCTTGTGCATTAAAAAGCAAGGTTTTACCGATGACCAGCCCCAGTCTTCACTTGCTGTGCCTAATCTGGGTTGTTTGTTTGCATTTGTATTTTATTGTATTGTATTGTAATGGTTGTTGTATTTTGAGGTATGTAGATAATGTTTTTAATGTTTTTAAATGAGTATTTTAAGTATTGTAAGCTGGTTTATGGTATCGACTTGACTAAGGGTCCTTCGTGGAGACAGACATGAAAACATAACATTACTCAAGTGGATGTATTTTAATTTTAATGTACTAAACGTCAAAATACATGGTCATAATTGCATGAAAATATATAAAAAAGTGACATTTCTTCCCAGAAATATCTAAAAAAAACATTATTTTGTAACACAGTTTGCATCCACTCTATTAATTCACAAGAAGATGACAAAAATATGAAGCTGAAATAAAAAAACTGAAATATATGCACATGTCACACTGCACACTAATGCTTCATTTGCTCTAATCAGACCATTCTGAGCCAAAAAAAAACTACACACTGCAAGACAGGAACCACATAAATGTGCACGAAGACGCATGCAGACACTAAATCGACAAATGCAACAAAAGCAAGATTTTACCCCCCTGAGATTCCATTTCTACTCCGCAGATTACAGGCCTGCTGCTTAAATGCTGATTGAAGATTATTTAATCATCTCCAAGAGTATGTCTGTGCATATCTTAAACCAGCAAAGATTGAAATAAGATTCTGGTCAGAGACTCCAATTATGGAAATCCTGAGAAGTAATATTGAGCTAATCACTTGTCATTTACATCTGCAAAAGAAAGTGTGCATTCAGTGAAGAAAGTACTGGCAATTTATTAGGGATAAGCCGGATATTCGTTAAAAAGTTTAGCATTGTCGCAATTACACTATAACTGGGATAGGCTCCAGCAGTGGCATAGGAAATAGATGGATAGACAATTACACTATGATGAGAAGATCGCCCATTCATTCATTTTCCACCGCTTACCCTCACAAGGGTCGCAGGGGGTGCTGGAGCCTATCCCAGCTGTCTTCGGGCAGGGTACACCCTGGACTGGTGGCCAGCCAATCACAGGGCACATATAGACAAACAACCATTCACACTCACATTCATACCTATGGACAATTTGGAGTCGCCAATTAACCTAGCATGTTTTTGGAGTGTGGGAGGAAACCGGAGTACCCGGAGAAAACCCATGAGAAAACATGCAAACTCCACACAGAGATACCCAAGGGTGGAATTGAACTTGGGTTTCCTAGCTATGAGGCCTGCACACTATCCACAAGTCACCATGCAGACATGATATATTTCATTAACCATCACAGTAATGAACAATCATCAATGATCAATACTGCACTACTAAATACGGGACTTATGTGCAATAAGATTCAGGTACAATATGTGCAATACTACCTTTTGTTTATAATAATAATATATTTTATTTGTATACTACCTTTTGTTTATAATAATAATATATTTTATTTGCATACTACCTTTTGTTTATAATAATAATATATTTTATTTGTATACTACCTTTTGTTTATAATAATAATATATTTTATTTGTATACTACCTTTTGTTTATAATAATAATATATTTTATTTGTATACTACCTTTTGTTTATAATAATAATATATTTTATTCGTATACTACCTTTTGTTTATAATAATAATACATTTTATTCGTACAGCACTTTTCAGAGTACTCAAAGACGCTTTACAGTGAAGAAAAAAGAGATAAAAAATAGAGTTGAGTAAAAACAGAGTAAACGATGCATTCAAATACAATATCCATACATTCATTCAGAGCTAAAAACAAGGCTAAAAGCGGGGCGGGGCGCAGCAGTCAATTGCAGTTTACTGCAATTCCACATTTTGTTTACTGTATAGGTTATTGTTATTGATGTACATATATTTACACTTTTTATACTTATGTTCTTATTCCTTATTTTTATTTATTTCCCCTTAATTTTAATTTTAATTTTAATTTTAATTTTAATTTTAATTTTAATTTTAATTTTAATTTTAATTTTCTACAAAATGCACCGTGGAGTTGCACCCAAATTAATTTTAATTTTAATTTTAATTTTAATTTTAATTTTAATTTTAATTTTAATTTTAATTTTAATTTTAATTTTCTACAAAATGCACCGTGGAGTTGCACCCAAATTAATTTTAATTTTAATTTTAATTTTAATTTTAATTTTAATTTTAATTTTAATTTTAATTTTAATTTTAATTTTAATTTTAATTTTAATTTTAATTTTAATTTTAATTTTAATTTTAATTTTAATTTTAATTTTCTACAAAATGCACCGTGGAGTTGCACCCAATTTAAATTTAAATTTAAATTTAAATTTTCTACAAAATGCACCGTGGAGTTGCACCAAATTTCGTTGTATGCAATACAATGACAATAAAGGCAATTCTGATTCTGATTTCTGCCAATGCAAAAGCATCAATAGCAAGTGGAGCCATGCTTTGCAGTGGAAAAAAGGTAAAATTTTTGCAGTGCATGTTATTTTTCATTATCATTGCAGGTTTTGCAGCAATATGCAAGAGAATACAAAAATATGTATGTATGAGTGAAAGCCTTGTGACTGAAATATTCAGTCAAACGGAAGTGTTTTTGTGTCCATGGTAGGAAAAGGTAACTTTTAATTAGTTTAGTCCTAACTGGTCAGTCTGAAATAAACACAGTTTGTTAGCTCTAGGCCCCAAAGTGTCCAGGAAGGTGTATACACATGTTATCACAACAAAGTTCCCTCAATACACTACTCACACAAACTGTAACACAATCATTCATAGCAGCTTGCAGCCATCACTTGAAAGCAATGAAAGGCAGTCTGAAGGCAAAGGGGAAGTAATAGGATTGCTCAATTAGGTGCCAAATGGCTTTCTGGGGGCCAGTATTTCATCTTCACGCCCACTGTAAGCAAACTGGAAGGAAAAGTATCGGCTTCTGAGAAGGTGAGCACAAACTGCTTATCTGAGTGATTTAAACGCCTTAAAAGGTGCTCGCTTCTGGCGGCGGCATCGGGGCTCTTGAGGATTGTCAGCCAGGTTTAAGCCAGCCAAGTCATGCTGATGACATTGGAATCAGCCAAGTGCTCTCTGAAGGTTTGAATGCAAGATTAGATGTTTAGTCGTATAATTTCATCTGCATTAGAGGGCGAGACAACACGAATTCAGAGAGACAATTGAGGCAAAACACTGCTAAAATAATGATAGCCTATTGTTTGACCCCCCCTACTTTGCATTAAATGTAATTTACTAGAGATACACTTCCACTAAGCAGTGCTTTTTTGGTTTCGTTCACACATTTGTCAGCAATTGATGGAGAGTCTACTTCCCTCCTTTGAGCCAGGCACTGAACCCCATCCACAATCAATAAAGTATTACTGTATATACATGAATATTAGACAGAATTTCCTTAGTGGTATCGAAGCTGCAATATTGTGTCTTTGGGAACAGTTAAGAATGACGTCTACCTTTTATTCATCATTCATTTTATACCGCTTATCCTCACGAGGGTCGCGGGGGTGCTGGAGCCTATCCCAGCTGTCTTCGACCGAGAGGCAGGGTACACCCTGGACTGGTCGCCAGCCAATCACAGGGCACATATAGACAAACAACCATTCACACTCACATTCATACCTATGGACAATTTGGAGTCGCCAATAAACCTAGCATGTTTTTGGAATGTGGGAAGAAACCGGAATACCAGGAAAAAACCCACGCATGCACGGGGAGAACATGCAAACTCCACACAGAGATGGCCGAGGGTGGGATTGAACTTGGGTCTCCTAGCTGTGAGGGCTGCGTGCTAACCACTCGTCCACCGTGCAGCCCTTTTCATTCATCATTTATATGTATTTCTATGCATTTATGCATGTAAAAATATAATTGGCAATAATATACATCTTGGCTTTCTGGAACGGAAAGTCCAACTCTAACCAAAATGTGCGCTAACCAAATCAATTCTTCCAATAAGAAATAATATAAATTCTGTAAAATATTACTGTAAATTTACATGATTTTTTACATGAATTATTAATTTACATTAACTGAAATGCATGCTAACCAAATACATTTTTCCAATAAGAAATAATGTAAATTTACATTATTTGTTATTATTATAAATAATGTAAATTTACATTATTTCTTATCAATGTAAATTTGTATAATGTATATTTACATTATTTCTTATTAATTTATATTAATAAGAAAAATAAATAATGTAAATCAATCCAATATGAAATAATGTAAATTTACATTATTTCTTATGAATGTAAATTTGTATAATTTAAATTTACATTATTTCATATTGGATTGATTTACATTATTACAATTTTTTCTTATTAATGTAAATTTGTGTAATGTAAATTGACATTATTTCTTATTGGAAACATTTATTTGGTTAGCATGCGTTTCGGAAATAATGTAAATTTACATTATTTTTTATTGGCAGAATTTATTTGGTTAGCGTCCGTTTTGGTTAGAGTTGGACCTTCTGAACAACTTAATGACACTAACCAAGGTTTGACTATATTTACTTCGCTGATGCAGTGAAAACACTACTTTAGTCAAGGTTAGCAATCTTGACTTGCAGAGCTGAATTGTACTACTTGGTGAAAATACTTTAATACTGTATTTACACTGAAAACACTGCAAAGTAGTATGTTACAGCAAAATGAGAAACATCATCTCGCACGCTAAATCTTCAGCGTATTTATTAGACCTCATGGATTTTATAAACCAGGGTTTCTCTTTTTCGTATTTTGGGATTTCCATCCAACCAGTGCATAAGTTAACTTATTACTAATTCAGTATGACCTTGTTATCCAAGTCGTCTCAGCGGCCCACACATCTCGGGAGACGCCACTCTAATTGTGTTCAGCAGGTTGGTGGTGTGGAATAGCTGAAATCCCTGACCGGAGCAGAAATGAGAATATCAATAAAAACAGACAGTGGATGATCTTTGCTTGTGGCAAGACCGCTCTGCTGTATGCATCGTATACCGGCTGCTGAGCTTTGTAATTACATTCCCCTGAATAATTGAATCACTGTCCTCAGGCTGTAAGTTCATCTAACATAATGTTCAATATTACATTATCATATTTATGTAGAAATATATAAATTCTTTTTTTTTTTACATGCCGTCTTCCTGACAGTCGTTCTTGGGAGACATTTTAAATGTGTCGGTCAGCACAGTCAACAGATGATGATGATGATGCAAACCGGAATATAAGTCCAGAGGCCTCTGAGCTCCTGTCACACATCATGACTCCAACAGCTTTGGCATCTTGCCTTCGCTGACTCTCCGACGGTGATCTCCGGTGCTGTGGCAGTTATCTGCGGAAGGCCGAGGTGACGGCTGCACCCATAAATTGCCGTCGGGCTTTATGGCAGCAGAGCAGGACTTGTCAGTTCATTATCACAGCAGTATAGCTTTCCGTTTTCATGATGTCTGCCTGCTCGGCAGGAATTTATCTCCAGTACTGTGGATATGTTTATGTCACTGTGCGTTTCCAATCCAACATGGAGCTGAGGCGTACCGGTGTTTCAACACACGTAATGGGATTATTCATTCATTCATTTTCTACCGCTTTTCCTCACGAGGGTCGCGATGGTGCTGGAGCCTATCCCAGCTGTCTTCGGGCGAGACGCGGGATACACCCTGGACTGGTGGCCAGCCAATCACAGGGCACATATAGACAAACAACCATTCACACTCACATTCATACCTATGGACAATTTGGAGTCGCTAATTAACCTAGCATGTTTTGGAATGTGGGAGGAAACCGGAGTACCCGGAGAAAACCCACACAAGCACAGGGAGAACATGCAAACTGGGAATTGAACCCTGGTCTCCTAGCTGTGAGGTCTGCGCGCTAACCACTCGACCGCCGTGCCGCTGGGATTATTCATATGTAGCATTTAAATACAGACAACGATCTTCGATGTGTTGATTGATCGTGCTTATGGCGCGTCTTTGTTGTCGCTGCCTCAATGCAAGTTGACCTTAACTGAAACCAGCTTCTCTTATCTCATTCTCCCTAATTAACTATCCATGTGGCAACAGCTTTCCGCCACTAAACATACTCTCATGACTATTATCTTGTTATCAGACATAGCAGGGGGTTAATATCTTCCTTAATTCCTATTAGTGCCAAATAGAGCCATGTGTGCACTGTTAAGATAGCCTGAAAGTGACTTTTCCTTTAAATGAGGACAATAATTCCACTTGACTCAATGAGATCTGCATGTGAGGAGCTTCGGACTGTGTGAAGGAAGTGTAGACACTGGTTGAAAACGACTTAATTAGTCACACGCTTGATTGAGAAGGTACTTAAATAAGACATTTGAACAAAATGCTCAATTTAATGCGTTTGAAGTAAAAATAATTGGATACCAAGTAGGATTGTTAATCAAAACTTAACCCCTTGGTTAAGGCTGATATTGATATTCCTTCAAAGCACGCAAAAACAAGCATATCATTCATATCGATATAGTGATTTAGCGTTTAATAGTGATTTATTCATACTTTATCATAGTTTATTGTTCACTTCCTGCTTTTCTAATATAGATTTAAAAAACTTAAACTATATTAGGAAAGCAGGAAGTGAACAAATATAACAGTTACTGATTGTAAAAGTACCAGATGGAGGGGTAGGATTTAATAAGCTTTGCTTCTTCCTACTCCTTTTGGACATGTGGAACTGTGAACTGATTATGTGATGCATTCAATTGTAATCTGATGCATGTTCAAATGAAATTAAACCATTAAAAAATTTAAAAAAATTAAAAAAAAAATACAATCAAATAAAATAAAATTATATTAGGAAAGCAGGAAGTGAACAAATGTAACAGTTACTGATTGTAAAAGTACCAGATGGAGGGGTAGGATTTAATAAGCTTTGCTTCTTCCTACTCCTTTTGGACATGTGGAACTGTGAACTGATTATGTGATGCATTCAATTGTAATCTGATGCATGTTCAAATGAAATCAAACCATTAGCATTACCATTAGCATTACCATTGTGCCACGCTAACCCCTTAAGCAAGTGTGCAGCGATGGATGTTCATCTTGTTACGTTTGTAGCTTACCTCTGGCTCCATTGTTTACACTCGGGAGCACCACTTGGCTAAGCCGAGCAACCGGAGACGCTATTGAGATGCTGACCCACCACCGCCTTGTCGCCGTCATGTGATCAGACGTGAGCTTTGGCGACAAGCTACTTCATAATGACTTGCAGAAGTAATTCCACTTCTTGTAAATGGAGGACGATGGAGTTATGCGCATGCAAAAATAATTTAGCTCTGTGGATAGGGCTTATGTTATCTTAATAACAGGTTTCCTTTGCTATAAATACAAAAATATTCCACTTATAATAGCTAATAAAACTAGCTCACAAAAATGTACCTATTGCTCGAAACCAATTAACCATGATAAATGAGGGACGACTGGAAAAAATGTTTAACAGTAACAGAGTGGCAAAGCAAAACCTTCGCATTGGCACATTTTGACAAGATTGTAGTCGTAGATTGTAGGCTGCACGGTGGACGAGTGTTTAGCATGCAGGCCTCACAGCTAGAAGACCCGAGTTCGATTCCACCCTCGGCCTTCTCTGTGTGGAGTTTGCATGTTTTTGGAATGTGGAAGGAAACCGGAGTACCCGGAGAAAACTCACACATGCACGGGGAGAACATGGAAACTCCACACAGAGATGGCCGAGGGTGGAATTGAACTTGGGTCTTCTAGCTGTGAGGTCTGCTAGGTTAATTGCCGACTCCAAATTGTCCATGAGTGTGAATGGTTGTTTGTCTATATGTGCCCTGTGATTGGCTGGCGACCAGTCCAGGGTGTACCCCGCCTCTCGCCTGAAGACAGCTGGGATAGGCTCCAGCACCCCCATGACCCTTGTGAGGATAAGCAGTAGAAAATGAATGTAGTCGAGTTCAATTCTATACGTTTTATACTTTTGTTGTCCATGACTTATTGAGCAGCCTCTATTCATATTCCAGATGATGGTCATTGTAATAATAATAATGAATCAATCTGAAATATGCAATCTGTAATACGAAACAAAAACAATTTTGACTTCTTTCTAAATAATTTGTCACGAATTGGCCACCTTAATGTTTCACCAGACAGTCCTCACCCCAAAGCAATTACGGACATCTTGGCTTGTGTGAAGTGCTAATCTCCAAACCAAATTGTCCAGAATAATACTCTAATTCAATTGAATGAAAGCGCTGGGAGAAGACCCACGTTGGCGTAATGACCCGGCACATGATTTAGAGCCAGAATGTGATTCTAAGCCTACGATTTAATCGCGCTCAGCAATTCCAGGAGAACATCCATTGGGCATGCAGGCGGATGTGACCTTGGTTAATATGCTCAGTCTCGCACACATATGGCCTTTCTTTTCAATCACCTGAGGGATTGATTCCACACGGTGACCCCAAGTTCAAAGGAGGGGATGATTGCTGTTTTAAATATGTCTCATTATATACAGAAGAGGGTAATGTTCTTGGCAAACGAAACTCCGGTGGCTCACCCTTTCTCCCCTGCGGAGGTGATCTTTTTTTTAACTGTCCCATTAGTCATTGTGCTGGATTGGTGGCACACATCATTATGTCCAAATGGCTGTGACACGCACAAAAGAAAAAAACAAACCAACAGAAGCACAGCTACCTACTTATTACCTCATTGTTTACACCGAGTGGGCTTTAAACGTTGGCTGCTGTTGCACACATGTGGTAGAAGTGCGTCCACTCATCTAAATTCGGTATAACCACCGTGAAGGTATGTTGCGAATGCGTGTAAACAAACTACAGCAGTGTCTAACTCGACACAAAAAACAGTTGAATGTAAATATACTGTTTTATACGCCTCCTGGGAACCTTGTCAAGATGCAGTATATTGTGATTCAACACACACAGAGGGACCCGCTGGTTACCTCCTGTATATAAGTTTGCACAATACATTATAAAACTGATATATATACAGTATATATAAAATTCAACAGGCCCTTGTAGTTCATGGTAAGGCAGCTATTTGTTATTCATACCAGGAGGATAAAAGGCAGCAATCTCCTGCACTGAGTTCTTCCCACTTTGCGTCTGTGTTTGTGCGCTGGCTCCTGCTTTGCTGATCGCTGGATGGGCTCCAGCGCCGGCCACAAAGCTCCTCAGATAAAAGCCAGCGAAACCAGAGAGGAATAGGGATTACCTCCTTCAGGTGACCTTCCATAGACATAAAGATGGGGGAGAAAAAAAGGGGAAAGGAGTGGAGGAGAAAAAGACACCTAATCCTTCTTTGTAGCATGCTAGAAGCAGAGGAATCCATGCATGGACAGGGGATGCTGGGGGTGAAGCCTGACCACAGAGCTATAGCCGTTATCTCCACTCAAAGATAGACTGCAGGATTTGGATTCTGCTCAATTCAATCAGAGCTTCAATTGGCAATCTTGAATATCCACACACAGCCATGCAAAGGTTTGTATGAAAGAATTCAAACAGGAGTTGAATAAAGACATCCGAGTACTGTATCAAAACAACAAAGTTCCTCCCAAGAAATGATGAAAATTAAAGCTACATCGTTATATACCAGGGGTCTCAAACACGCGGCCCGCGGGCCAAATGTGGCCCGCAGGACACTAGTTTGAGGCCCCCGCCTTGATATGAAAGTTTAATATGGATGCTGTATGGTATCATGTACCCAGAAAAAATTATTACTTGTTAATTAATGTTCATGTTAAAGGTTAAATAACTGTTAATAGTTATCCTCCCTATTCGTGTGGAAGTGGTAAGTTTTTATCTATATAAGTTTAAAGGAAATAACGTGAAGGCTACCGTTTAGGTTGCTAGCTCTCTAGTTTGCGAGTTAGCATGTGTCTCAAGACCCTGCAGTTGCGCAATATGTTGTAAATAAAGAGTATAAATGTGACTATAGTCGTGTTTTGTCATGTCTACAGGGCTCTAATGATGCTTTGTTCATTTTAATCTGAAAAAAATAATTTGTCTACCCGCCAACTATATGTGGTTTCTTAAGTTTTTATTATTTGCCGTTTTATTATTATTATTATATTTATTTATTACTGATTGATTGATTTTCTTTATTCTTGATTTGTTTATTTTTCATCTTATTTTGTGCAGAAAAATAAAAATTAAGATATTTGAGAACAGTGGAATGTTTTATCAGCGCTTTTATTGTAGAAAATCGGAACCAAAGCACTGAAAAAGTTTGTATATTTTTCTGTTTTTAATAAATGCGTTTTTTTTTTTTGGAAAACCTGATGTGGCCCAGTCTCACCCAGACCCTAGTTCCAGTGGCCTCCAAGAAACCCCTGCAGTAGGGCTTGGGAGTGTGACCAATCCCAGCGGAGTGAGGTGGAATAAATTAAAACAAACCATACACAGAACAGAACAAATCCAAGGAAACACAGCTGGATAGGTACAGATTCTGGAAGATATAGAAAGTTTTCAGTAAACTGCTCGAATATGTGAATTCTGTATGCTGAATGAAGTTGATTATGGGTTAATGGAATTACTGATGAGGATTTAATGTGCAAACGTTTTATAAACATCCTCTCTTTCTGCTTGGCAAGACGATAGATGTTTAGTTGGCTGTCTCTCATTAATTTATCCTGTTTTCAGAGAGAGCATTTAAGCTGTCTAATGGTGCCAACCAGTAACAGCGACAACCAGTAGAGGCAATCTTAAAATGTAACTATAGAATAGCAATATAATGTCATCCAATGGAAGATAAGCTATACATCCATGCAGACTTCAGCTATGGATGAAACCCTCCTGGTAGCATTATTCATCGTAATATAATACTTGAAAGCATTTTCCAATCCTTATACTGATAAAGAGTAAATATGTAAAATGTATAGTTCATGAGAATCCAGGAAGACTGACAACATACTGTACACAAAAGCATCAGCAGGCTTTGACTCATAGTGCAACATTATAGAGTCTTAGTTCTCTGGAGCCTCCATCTCTGACCTCCATACATATGCAGAAAAGTGATGGAGGAAATTGGCTGTGAAATATGGCTCTGGAATGCCACATTGCAATTGACTCAATGAAATTATTTGTTCTGCCAGTGCAGGTCTGCAGCCTAATTGGCTCGCTAACGCTGCCTTTATTACCTGCTTCTGTCTCTGGCTATCTTCAGCTTTCAAACACACCGATAGAGCTTGGAAATGAAGTATCTTACTATGAAATCATTCTTTATGTACATGTATTGTATATGTGAACCATATTATAGGACAGAGACAGCCTAGGATTACAGGAAGAATGACAGAAAAGTCCTCTCAGTTTTTCTTTGTAAGCAGGAATTGCAACATTTTTGGTTTTGAGATTATATTGTGGAAGTGGTCTTTTAACATGAATGTAACACGTCTATTTGTGTGAATGATTTTAACCATGAAATTCCCGGTCATGATGAAAAACTGAGAGGACTTTTTCTGTTGTAGCCATTCTTCCTGTGGTCCTCTAATATGGACAAATGTTCACATCCACCTGGCTAAATGTTACTACTCCACCTATCCCACACAGTGAAACCCCTCATGCTTGCCCGCAGCCTCGGATGAGTCTTTCATTAAAGCTGCTGTCAGTCGAGCTGACCGTCCCCCCCCTCTCAGCCTAATATGGCTGAAGGTGCTGCCAAATTGTTACAGGATAGATGAGCCGTCTGTAGTGTCCAGAGGAAATAGAAACATCTCCATCCATCACCAGAAAGCCGCAGCTAGCACACACAGCGAAACACGAATGGAGATGTCCAGCAAAAGAGATCACATATATTCAAGGTAATGCTTCCTTGGTACATCAGGAGTACAATCGCTACGCCTGTTGAGTCACTTCCTACTGTCATACGGAATAGCAGAAACTATTATGGTCTTCTACAGATCCTCAGCCTTTGTTCGGTTTCAGCAATCTCCTCTGCAGTCATTCAACATTCACATATATGAATGTGGTGATAGAACATATTTTAGTGGGAAAAAGCAGGAACCTTTCTACAAAATCAACTCTTATTTAAATAAAAATACATAATGACCTAATTGATCTGAATATAAGACGGCAGATTGCTGGTAGGTGGAATAAAAAGGATGGTATACTTCTTGATGACTCAACATTAGGATTCAGTATAATTTACATACATATACATATACATATACATATACATATACATATACATATACATATACATACATATACATATACGTACACGTACACGTACACGTACACGTACACACATACACATACACATACACATACACATACACATACACATACACATACACATACACATACACACATGTACATATACATATACATATACATATACATATACATATACATATACATATACATATACATATACATATACATATACATATACAAAGCATTGAATAATGTGAAAAGTATTTAATGGCTCGTTGTGTACTGGTGTTTCAAAGAGGTTAATGGTGTATGGTGCTGGGGCTGTTCAACTGCCGGCCTGCGAGCCAACCCCGGCCCATGAATGACATCAACGTGGCCCTTGAGTTCTTGGGATCAGCTAAACATTTCGGCACCAGAGCAGTCTTGGAAAGAATTGGGAAGAATTTACTAATACTAATTACAACTTTTATTTTGCTTAGTTTGGTTTTCATATTTTCACTTTTTAAAAAAAAACATGACGTTTTTTTTTTGGTTTATTCTTGCAATGTTGTGACTTTTTTCTCCTTATAATGCTATTTTCTGTGAATGTGTTGACTTTTCTTTGCTCAAATGTTTGCTCAATCCCAGAATGCAACCTCAATCACTCACTGCCCAACAATGTATTATTATATGCATGAATAGCATCAATAACTAAACCGCCATGACATCGTTACTCAATCAGCAGTGGCAAATAATCGCCAAGGGAGACAGCTACAGCGTCTTGTGGTCCTTGAAGAGCACTATTATGTCCCAGTCCCGATCCACCATGACGGGTCAAGCATGACCTTAAGACCTACAGGACATAACTGGAGCATCTGAGCATGTCAGCACGGGAGGAGGGGGGTCGGTGGGGGAGGTAAAGGAAGTAAAGAAGGAAGATGACAGTCAAGCTGACCACTGACATGGGGGTTGGCAGAACGAGCTGGTGCCTTTGGGGTCCTCGCAGGGGTCAAACCATTCCGGTGGTTATTAAAGAAGACCCCATAAAAAGCTGTCCTGGCCCATGATTATACTGTCGGAGTCGGAAAAGACGAAGGAGAGCTTGTAAATGGAGGCCATCAACTGAAAGGGGGAAATTTAAGCAAAATAAGAATAGATTTCCCAACATTAAACTGACGTGCAATATCCAACACGTCGACGAAGCGGATGGATTGAACGACGACAGCCCCTGGCCTCCAGACGTTATTTACTACAATCCCTCATTTGAAACATGAAACAATTCTTCTTGCCCCATGTTGACAGACGGAAGTGTGACACATGGCCAAGCATCACGAAGGACGTCAAGAGGCAAGCGAACCCTTAGGCAACTGACTGCAGATTTTCTTTTTTTCGAGGAAATATAAATAAATGCAATCTATTCCCCTGTCAAAGGCCTGTGATCCGCGGAAAGGCCGCTTGACACGGTCACCGGGAAAGGGCTCAAGGCAAGCCACTGCTGAGAGAAGCCATTTGGACGTGGACTTACTGTAGATGCTTGTTTTGCACAGAGACAACTGAAATTATGAAATGCATAATTAGACTTTACGATATGAAATTGTTCATGAAAGGGGTTTTCAAAATGTGGCACACTGACAACAACCAAAAGTTCATTCATTCATTCATTTTCTACCGCTTTTCCTCACAAGGGTCGCGGGGGTGCTGGAGCCTATCCCAGCTGTCTTTGGGCGAGAGGCGGGGTACACCCTGGACTGGACTGTTAATGAGATGCACACTATTATTCTCATTCATTCATTCATTTTCTACCGATTATCCTCATGAGGGTCACAGGGGGTGCTGGAGCCTATCCCAGGGCACATTTAGACAAACATTGCTAATGAGATGCACACTATTATGTTAATTTATTCATTCATTCATTTTCTACCGCTTTTCCTCACGAGGGTTGCGGGGGTGCTGGAGCCTATCCCAGCTGTCTTTGGGCGAGCCTGGACTGGACTGTTAATGAGATGCACACTATTATTCTCATTCATTCATTCATTTTCTACCGATTATCCTCACGAGGGTCACAGGGGGTGCTGGAGCCTATCCCAGGGCACATTTACACAAACATTGTTAATGAGATGCACACAATTATGTTCAGGGGGTGCTGGAGCCTATCCCAGGGCACATTTAGACAAACATTGTTAATGAGATGCACACTATTATGTTCATTCATTCATTCATTTTCTACCGCTTATCCTCACGAGGGTCACAGGGGGTGCTGGAGCCTATCCCAGCTGTCTTCAGTCAAGAGGCGGGGTACACCCTGGACTGGTCGCCAGCCAATCACAGGGCACATATAGACAAACAACCATTCACACTCACATTCATACCTATGGACAATTTGGAGTGGCTAATTAACCTAGCATGTTTTTGGAATGTGGGAGGAAACCGGAGTACCCGGAGAAAACCCACGCATGCACAGGGAGAACATGCAAACTCCACACAAAGATGGAATCGAACTCGGGTCTCCTAGCTGTGAGGCCTGCACGCTAACCACTTGTCTTGTTGTGGTGATAAATGTGTTTTATTAGTTTTAATTAATTAATATCAATTCATTCATTTTCTATGCCGCTTATCCTTACGAGGGTCGCGGGTGTATCCTGGAGACTATCCCAGCTGTCTTTGGGCGAGAAGCGGGGTACACCCTGGACTGGTGGCCAGCCAATCGCAGGGCACATATAGACAAACAACCATTCACACTCACATTCATACCTATGGACAAACTCCACAAAGAGATGGCTGAGGGTGGAATTGAACCCTGGTCCCCAAACTGTGAGGTCTGCGCGCTAACCACTAGACCAGTTGTCAGCATATTTTTATGAAGTAACCAGAAGTTATTCAATAAAAAGTTCAAACATAATGTCTTTAAGGAATCCTGCTAGTGTCAGCGAGTTCAAGAAAATCGAATGTGATCCTCGGAGCTTCTGGGACTATGTGCCATTGTGAGAAAGGTTTACTGCAGATGTGAAGGGCAGTTTGAGGACGGCTATTCCTCGACTCAAAAACAGTCTATAAATACAGAGAGCCAGAAGACGCCCAGGCGAGTGCCGGTGGGAGTGCGGCTCAACTTGCGTGTGAGCTTCTGTTATGCTGAGGACCTCAACTAAATTCTCGGAAAACAGATCGTGCCATATCATGTACCTTTGATATTCCAGACTGTCCTGATGGGGCTGCTGGGGCTCTCTTTACACTCCGTGTATAATCAAATTAGCATCACAGAGACACCCAAGAAGACTCCGAATTTCAATATGGAATATATTCAGACTTGCAGGCGTCTCCATGGGAGACTAATACCAACATCTGAGGCATAAGGTGGTTCATCCTTAGAAATTACAATGGAGGTTGTATTTTAATGATTACACATTTTGAACACCCCCGGGGAGCGGCGGATGAAGGCTTGCGGGCACGGCGAGGCTGGAGGAGTTGGGCGGTTTGAGCGCTGAATTGACTTTTCACAGCGTGGCACCATGAGATAATCTCTCATTTTGAGTGTCAGGGTTTGTGTTAATGTTCAGGAAGCTGTCCGGGGTGATCTATACATGTTCAACTAGTGTTTTCTACTGCCAAACCACTTGGGAGTGGTGCTTGTGTGTCTTCCTTTACTAGGGAGACTCTTTGTCTGCAGTTCTTGAATATAATCAACATGTGATTTGATGTTACGTCCTGATTTCCTTAAATATAAGACAGTAATTACAAATTCATTCATTCATTTTCTACTGCTTATCCTCACAAGGGTCACAGGGGGTGCTGGAGCCTATCCCAGCTGTCTTCGGGCGAGAGGCGGGGTACACCTAGCCTATCCCAGGGCACATATAGATAAAATTTGAACCATTCATTCTCTACCGCTTTTCCTCACGAGGGTCGCGGAGGGTGCTGGAGCCTATCCCAGGGCACATTTAGACAAACATTGTTAATGAGATGTACACAATTATGCTCATTCATTCATTCATTTTCTACCGATTATCCTCACGAGGGTCACAGGGGGTGCTGGAGCCTATCCCAGCGTACATTTAGACAAACAACCATTCACACTCACATTCATACATGCAGATTTTTGGCTAATAATAAGCCATATTCAACCATGAAACAAGGGGATTTATTAATATCTTTTTGAAAAAACGCGTGAGTGAAACCGTAAAATTTGAACCAAGAGGATTCATTCATTCATTCATTTTCTACCGATTATCCTCACGAGGGTCACAGGGGGTGCTGGAGCCTATCCCAGCTGTCTTCGGGTGAGAGGCGGGGTACACCTAGCCTATCCCAGGGCACATATAGACAAAATTTGAACCATGAGGGATTCATTCATTCATTCATTTTCTACCACTTTTCCTCACGAGGGTCGCGGGGGTGCTGGAGCCTATCCCAGGGCACATTTAGACAAACATTGTTAATGGGATGTACACTATTATGCTCATTCATTCATTCATTTTCTACCGCTTATCCTCACAAGGGGGTGCTGGAGCCTATCCCAGCTGTCTGTGGGTGAGAGGTGGGGTACACCCCGGACTGGTGGCCAGCCAATCAAAGGGCACACATAGACAAACAACCATTCACACTCACATTCATACCTATGGACAATTTGGAGTCGCCAATTAACCTAGCATGTTTTTGGAATGTGGGAGGAAACCGGAGTACCCGGAGAAAACCCACACATGCACAGGGAGAACATGCAAACTCCACATAGAAATGGCAGAGGAATTGGAATTGAACTCGTGTCTCCTAGCTGTGTGGCCTGCACGCTAACAACTCGACCGCCGTGCAGCCTTATACAGGAAATTTATCTCACTGGGAGATATCCCATCCCACCCAAGGTCTATACTGCAGTGCCTGTGTCTCCTTGGCTCTTATCACTGCTCACCCCTCCCTCAAACAGACCTGTCAACAAACAATCAGACCAGAGGAGAGGAGGTCACCTCCACCCACATATTGATGGCTCCTTGCGCCTCTTCCACAGTAATGATATCCTAAAAACAGAAATAGGCACATAAAGAAGATAAAGCTTACATATCCATGCCTTGCACGGTAATATCTACAAAGTTGAAATAACATATTAGTTTTGCTCACATGATTGATGGTAAAGAGGAGAAGATTGTGTTAACCTGGTAAAACAAAACGGTTGGCCTTTTTCCACGATCGTTCTTAACAGTCTTTTAACCTTTACTGCCAAGCAGTGTGATGATTGACGCTGCGGCTACTTCTGTATTTTACCTATAAATCTTATCATATATATATATAAAACCAGATCATTTCTACAATCTACTTTGTAAGCCTGGGATGGTTGAAGTTCGCCGGTTTTCTCCCACATTCCAAAAACATGCTCCAAATTGTCCATAGGTATGAATGTGAGTGTGAATGGTTGTTTGTCTATATGTGCCCTGTGATTGGCTGGCGATCCTCTGGAGGATAAGCGGTAGAAAATGAATGAATGAATGAATGAATGAACTTGTCCTTCCCAAGGACAATGCTAACAGATGATTAGGTGATGAAACCCCATTAATAGCGAATAATGAATTCAAGATACAACAATACAGTTGATGTTTGCTAAATACAAGGATGAAGAGTCTTGAACCAGTCATGATGTGCTTTATATATATATATATATATATATATATATATATATATATATATATATATATATATATATATATATATATATATATTACTATATTGACACTTACTATGTACCATTATGTAATTGTATGGTCATATCACCTTGTACTTCGGTACGATTATTAAATTATTATTTAAAAAAAAACAAAAAAAACTTAAACTTTATTATGGAAAGCAGGAAGTGAACAAATGTCCCATGCAAATGCCCCTCATTCATATTGATACAGTGATTTAGTGTTTAGTAGTGATTTATTCATACTTTATCATAGTTTATTGTTCACTTCCTGCTTTTCTAATATAGATTAAAAAAAACTTAAACTATATTAGGAAAGCAGGAAGTGAACAAATGTAACAGTTACCGATTGTAAAAGTACCAGATGGAGGGGTAGGATTTAATAAGCTTTGCTTCTTCCTACTCCTTTTGGACATGTGGAACTGTGAACTGATTATGTGATGCATTCAATTGTAATCTGATGCATGTTAAAATGAAATTAAACCATTACTATAAATTGCAGACGGGCCATAAGGGAATGTCATTTTGTGGTTGTGAAAACCTTTAGGAAAAAAGAAGTATAGCTTTAGCGTGACCTGAGGAAGTAAAAGTCTGAAGGAGACGTCCTTGTATTCTGTGAGCCGAAACAGTAAAATCTAATGCAACACGAAGGGAAGTCGAGCTCTTTTTCTTACCTTCCTGGGTTTTTTTCGTCTGAAAAGTGAAGTGCTACGGCTCTGTAGTAACTGTCTTTCTACACTATCATCCCTGCCCTTATACCTCCATCAGAAATTTCATCAAGGTAACTCTTTTTTCCAGATTGACTGCCATCATAACCAACATACCACCCGCTCACTCTATCACCGCCACGTCTCCACACAATGAAATAACCCTCCAAAATGAAAGGGATTATCATTTTCAATTGCTCATTCATGCACTCTACCAAGGATAGTTCCATTTTCTTCTCTTTTTCTATTGTGAGTCTGAGGACTACTTCAACCATACCAGAGAAACAAAATAACAACACGAGAATAAAGTAAAAGAACTACCAAAAATTACGACTAACATTAATCTTGTAATATAACACCTTTATAGTTATATGTTAAGTTTTATAACATTTTCAAATCAAGGTGCTATTAACTGTTGCACTTTTTCCCCCACAAATTCAAACAAAAAGCAACAAATTTAAAAAGCTACAATAATGACAGCAATTGCACCTGTTACTGCTAATCATTTATGTTGACGTGTCGTTGTGAAAAGACGTGTAAACAGATTGCAGGTTGTTTGTTTATGCTAAAATAACCACACTTCCTGTGATGCTGAGTGCATTTCCACAATAGAAGCTAATGGTATGTCATGTTTTGAGGTTTGCAGCAGTTATGTTTAGATCTGATGAAATGTAGTATTACTACAGCTTCTGCATGGACAGTAACGCTGTCACGACATAACACCAACATAAGTATGATTGCAAGGTTTATTGTGTGCCTAAAGCGCTTAATGTATATTAGGTGTATTGTCTTTCACAGTAGCGTTGGAATACCTCACAGTCTGATGATTGGCTTGTGGCGGCCTTCCCTGCGAGCTTTTCTGTTAAACAAGAAATTTCAGTGGTTTTTTTTCTGGTATTCGAGAAGCGATACACAAACACGCAACAACAACGTTCACAATGTGATTTTAGCCAGCTGTTTGTGTCTTTTGTTTGGTTTTCACGGGATTGGAAAAATCATTGCGAACTCTGCTACAACAGTGCGATGACAGTTTCTGCTGAACAAATGAGAGGCGGGGTACACCCTGGACTGGTTGCCGGCCAATCACAGGGCACATATAGACAAACAACCATTCACACTCACATTCATACCTATGGACAATTTGGAGTCGCTAATTAACCTAGCATGTTTTTGGAATGTGGGAGGAAACCGGAATACCTGGAGAAAACCCACGCATGCACGGGGAGAACATGCTAACTCCAGAGATGGCCGATGGTGGAATTGAACTCGGGTCTCTTACCTGTGAGGCCTGTGCGATAACCACTCATCCAAAGTGCAGCTCTTTGATTATTTTTTTTAGCATCGGTTGTTAACAAAGGAAATAAGTACTGATAATAAAAGCCGAGTGTAGAACAATAGATCGGAGACAGCAAACGGTATAATAGTACTACAACCACCTCAACCGCTGAACCTCTGCCATGTTCAAAATGTGTAGTCACCTCGAAAATGGTGTGGCGACAGGCAATTACAGAAGAATGTCTTTATTCCGCACTGCATCAATTCGGGCCTGTCAGCTCGCTTGGCTTGAGCCACTTGAGTGACATGGTCAGCACTCTGGCGTTTGAAGCAGCTCCCTCTCAATCTGTCAAGGACAAACACAGAGCTCGACAGCTGCCATTCAGTAAAATGCCAGTGCATGTTGCCAAACCACGCCTGGAGATTGCAAACCTTTAGAATAGAGAACATACTCCACTGGTTTATTGGTTTGGGGCGCACCAGGTAAGTGTCATGGATGGCATAAAATGTCTGTAGGCAGGAGGAGCGAGTGGAAATAAACAGAAATTTGTATGCTCATATGTGTATATTGCTAGCATCTACTATGTTTTAACAGGAATTATAATATGTATTGCAGGCATTGTTCTATTCAGGAATTGGAGCTTAGCTTTTTATTACAATTGTGGTCCAGCTATATTTTGTTATAGTAGAGATAGCAATTTACTGTATACAAAAGTGTTTTCTTATACATCACATACTCTGCATTTATTGTGTTTTGTACTACTTATTTATTCATAAATGTGTAGTAGCTGCACGGTGGTCTAGTGGTTAGCGCACAGACCTGACAGCTAGGAGACCAGGGTTCAATTCCACCCTCGGCCATCTCTGTGTGGAGTGTGCATGTTCTCCCCATGTGGGTTTTCTCTGTGTACTCCGGTTTCCTCCCACATTCCAAAAACATGCTAGGTTAATTAGCAACTCCAAATTGTCCATAGGTATGAATGTGAGTGTGAATGGTTGTTTGTCTATATGTGCCCTGTGATTGGCTGGCCACCAGTCTTGCCCGAAGACAGCTGGGATAGGCTCCAGCACCCCCGCGACCCTCGTGAGGAAAAGCGGTAATGAATGAAGGAAAGTTTTGCGTGTTAGCATAGTTTGGCGTGAATAGATTAAGAGAATTAGCAACAAAGTTATTTTTCCACCATCTAGCCTATCATCAACATGAGCCCGTAGATATTTGGTACTAAAAACGCCAATAACCGTAGTTTTACGTTTCCCAGCGTCACAACACTTTGAGGTCGGCCATCTTTGCTCAATAACAATCTAACATCTGAAGCGTCCTCCTCGTAGCAGGCTTCGATGGCGACTTGCTTGGGCAAGATTGCCAATCAACATTTTCTTGTTGAGTTTGTATTCTAAAACAACGTTTAGAAGTAATAATGACAGAGGATGATTCTGATATAATATAATATAATTTTAGGAACTACTGCCACCTACAGGTTTGGCATGCTTATGACTGTGCTTCCCAATGCATTTATACCCTTCTAAATGGAGAAGGGGTAGGATTCTTCCTACTCTTTTTCAGACATGTTAAATTTGTTTTTTTTGGAACCTTGGTAAGCATGTTTGAAGTCAACCAACCCGTTACCGAAACATTCATTCCATGTTGACTAGCATGACCGCTAACGGATAAAGTGAACAATGCAGTTACCCCCGGAGACGTTATATTTCCTGGCTCATTGGCCATAAACCCTACATTGATTTTCAATTTGTATCCCTTTCACAATATATATGATGCAGTTACTGACTGCCATTTTCACTTAACGTTGCCATATTCATGTCTTGGTTCTCCTGTATGTTATGATAAAGTAGTATAAAGCATATTTGTTTGTGAACACAGGTGAACGGTGGACAAGTGGTTAGCGCGCAGGCCTCACAGCTAGGAAACCCGAGTTCAATCCCACCGTCGGGCCATTTCTGTGTGGAGTTTGCATGTTCTCCGGCATGTTTCCTCCCACATTCCAAAATTCCATTAATCGGCAACATTCCAAAAACATGCTAGGTTAATTGGTGACTCCAAATTGTCCATAGGTATGAATGTGAGTGTGAATGGTTGTTTGTCTATATGTGCCCTGTGATTGGCTGGCCACCAGTCCAGGGTGTACCCCGCCTCTCGCCTGAAGACAGCTGGGATAGGCTCCAGCATCCCCATGCGACCCTTGTGAGGATAAGCGGTAGAAAATGAATGAATGTTTTTGTTTTGGCTACATGGTGGTTGAGTGGTTTGCACGCAGGCCACACAGCTAGGAGACCCGAAATCGAGTCCACCCTCGGTCATCTTTGTGTGCATGTTCTCCCCGTGCATGCGTGGGTATTCTCCGGGTACTCCGGTTTCCTCCCACATTCCAAAAACATGCTAGGTTAATTAGCGACTCCAAATTGTCCATAGGTATGAATGTGAGTGTGAATGGTTGTTTGTCTATATGTGCCCTGTGATTGGCTGGCCAACTGGCTGGTAAAAAAAAATAATAATTTGATGAAGCCATTGCAAGGCTTCAGCCATTGAGTGGCTAGCGCGCAGGCCACACAGCTAGGAGATCCAAGTTCGATTCCACCCACGGGCCATCTCTGTGTGGAGTTTGCATGTTCTGGCTGGCCACCAGTCCAGGGTTTACCCACGCCTCTCGCCCGAAGACAGTTGGGATAGGCTCCAGCACCCCCCCCCCCTGACCATTGTGAGGATAATCGGTAGAAAATGAATGAATGAATGTTTGTAAACACCTGCTAAGAAAGTAGACTTTATTTACCAAGTGGCTCATGGACTAAGGGAGAATTAGTTAAAAGTTGGTGAAGATGTGACCTGATTTTTACAGGTGGTATGTTCCTCAGGTTTGTGTGTGTGTGTGTGTGTGTTATACGGATGTTGTCATACCTCTGCCAACAAACACACTCAAAATGAAAGGCTGAACTCTCTAGAGACAGCCATGCATTTATTCACATATTCACATCCACGACTAAGTGTCCAATTAACGTGAATGTTTTTGGTCAGTGGGTGGGAAAGTGGCATTGGAAAACAAAAGCACTTTCATTTAAGCCATTTGATGATTGTTCCGGAGCGCTTGTCAATGACATGTGATATTTCTGTGTGACTCATTTGCATCATTTGTGAAAGCAAAGTACTTTTAGTGCAGAGCCAGATGGTTATGAATAACCAAACGCTTTCAATCAAGCTTAGTTTGATTTATCACCATAACTGTGTCTTCTTTTATGAAATTCATTTTTATAAATCACTGTTATTTACCACCTGTGTTATTTACTTCACAACAACCGTTGAATAATGTGGGATTCATTAAGTTAAAAAGGACATTTGAAGTAGTTTTTGATGCAATAGTAGGGTTATGTAGGGTTTATATCAGGGGTCTCAAACACGCGACACTAGTTTGAGGCCCCCGCCTAGTTTAATGTTAGTGCGGCCCGCGCAAGTTTGATATGGATGCTGTATGGTATGTACCCAGAAAAAATGATTACGTTTGATTAATGTTCATGTTAAAGGTTAAATAACTGTTAATAGTTATCCTCCCTATCCGTGTGGAAGTGGTAAGTTTTTGGCTATTTAAGTTTAAAGGAAAAAACTTGAAGGCTACCGTTTAGGTCGCTAGCTCTCTAGTTTGCGAGTTAGCATGTGTCTCAGGACCCTGCAGTTGCGCAATATGTTGTAAATAAAAAGAGTATAAATGTGACTATAGTCGTGTTTTGTCATGTCTACAGGGCTCTAATAATGCTTTGTTCATTTTAATCTGAAAAAAATAATTTGTCTACCCACCAACTATATGTGGTTTCTTAAGTTTTTATTATTTGCCGTTTTGTTATTATTATTATATTTATTTATTACTGATTGATTGATTTTCTTTATTCTTGATTTGTTTATTTTTCATCTTATTTTGTGCAGAAAAATAAAAATTAAGATATTTGAGAACAGTGGAATGTTTGATCAGAACTTTTCTTGTAAAAAATAGAAACCAAAGCAAAGTTTATTCATTTTCCTGTTTTTAATAAATGCGTTTTTTTGTTTTTTTTAAAAACCTGATGCGGCCCAGTCTCGCCCAGACCCTAGCTCCAGTGGCCCCCAAGTAAATTGAGTTTGAGACCCCTGCTTTATATTATGTGTATATTATGTGCCCTTAAGCATGACTTGCTAAGAAGTAGGTCATGTAAAAATACCTGCTCGATGACAGAAAAAACACACAATGCATTGCATGAAAAGCTCAGTTCATGTAGTCCATAATGATAGCCATGAATGATAATTACAAGTATGTCATCTCGTTATGTTGCCGGAGTCATGTCCAAGCATGCACAGTGTTGGTATCGCTCCTCGCTTTTCCCAGTATTTCCGTGCTTCCCTCCATCCTACGCTCCACAAAGTAAAAGAGATCAAACCGAAGCCCTGTAATCAAGTCCCCACTATGTTTATGACCTGGTGAATCAGGAGCATGGATAGATTTAGCCATGGGCCTTCGAGTGCCTGTTCCCAGCATCCCATTAACAAGAACAGATATCCGTCTCTGATAATGACGACTGAATAAAACCTCAATTGGCGACTCCAAATTGTCCATAGGTATGAATGTGAGTGTGAATGGTTGTTTGTCTATATGTGCCCTGTGATTGGCTGGCCACCAGTCCAGGGTGTTTGGACAGGTTGAACTGTACAACATTCTTATCAACAATTTTTTCAGGTCCCCAGCTATCATAAAAATGTCACAAAAAGAGAATCGTTGTTTTATAAAAACTAAAAACAACTCTTAAACTTGATGACGCGTGAAGGATGTTATTTAACGAGGAAGAGGAGAGGGAGGATGACTGAAGGTGTGTAGACGTCATGCATGCACAGCCCTTTCTAACATTCTTAACTATGATAAGAGTGTAAAAAGTAAGTTAACGGCTGTGTAATAAAACCTAATGATGAGTGTGTGTGCACCATTAACTTTGATGCTGCGTGACAGACAATGTGACAAGCGGACAGAGGGACATTGCTGGTAGTGCTTGGAAGACAAGCTGAACAAAGACTTAAAGTAACGGTGCCCCATTATGCCGTCTTTTGTCAGCGGTCCTACAATAATGGATTGGAGGTGTGTTGCCACAATTTAGACAGTTAAAAAGTGCTTTTATTAAACCTGTGCCTGTAGCTTTAATGCTAATCTGATGAGCTACTGTATGTGTCCACCCGTCGACGTCAGTGTGTGTGTGAAGACCTATTGTGCTCTTTATCCACTGTGACTGTGTACAGGTCCATCATAACAGATGCCTTATTCCGCTTATTCCGTTAGTTTGGTAATGGTAATGGTTTTATTTCATTTGAACATGCATCAGATTACAATTGAGTGCATCACATAATCATTTCAGTAACTGTTACATTTGTTCACTTCCTGCTTTCCATAATACAGTTTAAGATTTTTTTTGGTTTTTTTGTTTTTTAGTATAATAGTACTTTTCAAAAACCAAAATACAAACTATGTTTTTTTTCATCACATAATCAGTTCACAGTTCCACATGTCCAAAAGGAGTAGGAAGAAGCAAAGCTTATTAAATCCTACCCCTCCATCTGGTACTTTTACAATCAGTAACTGTTACATTTGTTCACTCCCTGCTTCCCTAATATAATTTAATTTTATTTAATTGTAGTTTTTAATAAAAAAAAAGTTTTTAATTTTTTTTAATTAAAAAAAAAATTAATGGTTTTATTTCATCTGAACATGCATCAGATTACAATTGAATGCATCACATAATCAGTTCACAGTTCCACATGTCCAAAAGGAGTAGGAAGAAGCAAAGCTTATTAAATCCTACCCCTCCATCTGGTACTTTTACAATCAGTAACTGTTACATTTGTTCACTTCCTGCTTTCCAAAAATAGTTGAAGTTTTTTTTATTTATTTATTTTATTTTTGTCACGTACCGAATTATGAGGTGATATGACCATCCAATGACATAATGGGTACCATAGTAAGTGTCAATATAGTGATATATATATATATATAGCACATCATGACTGGTTCAAGACTCTTAGGTTGAAATAAACTATGAAAAGCAATGTTTTATATTGTAATAGGAGATCTCAGAGGAAAAAAAAAAGTTAGAGACCGCTCAGTTAGAACTCTTCAAGCATCACTTCTTGCCACCCGTCATGAGAGCAGTCCCACACGGTGCATTTTGGCAGTTTCATGTTCACACTCTTTATTCACCAGTGAACGTCTGAGCCCAGCATCCATTCTGTGTGTCACGCTGGTGTAGAAAGCACTTTTCTTGCCATCTTTTATCACTTCCGCCTCTATCAATCAGTCTACACTCACTCTAGGGCCCTCCCATTAGCCCTCAGTTAGCATGCTGGTCGACAAAAGTCTTGTTTTAAATCCAAACTGTGGAGTGAGTGTAGCCTGAGGGACCATATATCCGCAGCATATCCATCTTGTACCTGGAAAATGACAGCCAAAAGATCTCGGAAGAAACTCATTACTGTTGTATTCCTCTGTGGGTTTAATTGTGATTTTCTTATCTGGTTTTCAACGAAGCGAAGAGGTGCGGAGAGAGATCCCCGCCATGTCTACGAGATTAATCTGCGCTCGACTGATCCCAGCAAGCGACAGCGGCAGGAATCTCAGAGAGACTGAGCGCCGATAGCTGATAAACAAGGAAGACGACGTAGGGAGACGTAGGAAGATGCTCGCTGAGCGACAATATGGCAATGTTTACACTTGCTTCTAGCCATGTAATAGAAATCCGGCCCTGCATAATCAATGCTTATCTCAAAGATTAATTTGATTCCCAAAAGTGTGCAACACCTGAGGAAACCTCAAATCCAAACAGAACTAGAACGCACACCGGCAGGAATGTCCTGCTTTCAAATAGAATGAAGTGAAAAAGATCTGAAGCAGGAAATAAATCATCTGTGAACACGGCAGATGCACACAGATAGCGTGCAAGAAAAAAAACACAGTGTAATAATCTTAAAGTGGGATATTCCAACACACATGTACATTACAAAAGAGAGTAGAACCCTCACATTTCACCAAACGTTTTTATTACATATCTTCTCATGAGGTACTACAATAAAAATGAAAACTGGAAATAAAGTAATCCACGATTTATTGTGGCGAATTGGTTCCTGGTCCCTGTTCCAGGGCAACCAGAATCCAGACTGTGAGCTAAGCCATCGCTACTATGGAAGTGCCGATGTGCAAGGCATTATTGGAAACGCACATTAAGTGCTTTGAGCTAGTGGTGGGAAAAAACGTTCATTTCAGTGAAGCGGATCATTCTGGTTCATTCACTAAAAAGATTCGTTCATTTCGGTCATTTTGTCGTTAGCCTGTGAACCCCCCCCCGCCACCCGCCCCTGTGTGCATAGACCCGGTCAGCCGTGTCGAGTCAGTCCGTTCGCTCATGTTCACATTCGTTCCGACTCAACAGCGCAACAACAAATGATGACTAGTGGTGTGTCGATCATGAACGAACCGGTCAAAAGAACTAGTTCTTTTTTGTAAAAGGAATGAACGAGGTCACTGAGGCTGTGTTCGAAACCGCATACTGACCAACTACTCGTACTAACTCCTTGAGTATGCAGTGTATCTACACTGGCAGTATGCGAGAAGTTCCCGGATGCGTACTGCATTCGCCAGAAATATTGAGTATGTGTCATCAGCTTACTACTCTCACTCAAATTACCCAGGATGCAACGCAACATGATGTTACCGCAAAAAAAACACACGTTGTTCTGAACATGGACCAAACGTCGGTGTCAAGCAGGATATATTACGAGTTGGTTCGCTTCTTGTTTTCAAAGTAAAAGCAGTGATTTATCACTATGTTTTTTTGTATGAGAAAAGTAAGAGGGTGTTTTATTTTGTGAAATTAACCCAAAGTGCGTTACTCACTTCGGCTAGCTTAAATTTTGCAGAATTCGTCCGAACAAAATTATAAACGGTTGGCATTTGAACAAATAAATGGCACACTCGGGATCTAAACAGCCACTTTCTCGCCTGATTTTTAAAAAAAAATCTGAATAAAGTGATGTATTAAAAGAGTTTAGAGCTAAAATCAGCTTCAGCCTGTTGATTTCGGCTCGGGTAGGAGCGCAATGCATTGTGGGTTATCATGTAGTACGCTGTAGTGTAAAGGCTTTGCATACTGTCTGATATATTGGGTATGCAGTATGGAGTGTGGATAGTATGGTATACTAGTATGTAGTATTAAGTATTGCAACTGAACGGGTATTTTAGGAGCGGTGACCTCGTTCATTCCGCTCACAAAAAAGAACTAGTTCTTTTGACCAGTTCGTTCATAACCGACCACTACTTTGAGCACACCTTGCAATCCAACCTTCTTTGGTGTTCACAGCGTCAGTGAGCGGAGGATGTTTACTCCATCGGAGTTGAACTGCTGCTTGCTAACTTGTTGACAATTCTACATTTCATCAACTTCACTTAAATATTTATCAGATCAGTAATTTCTATGATTCCCTTTGGTGCATCGACAGCATCGCTTGTTTATTCAGCCATCTTGGATTACACAACCACCACCAAAACTCGGTAACACTGTAACTCGGTAAGACAATGCTCATCCTTGTTTCCGTCCAAGCATCAAATCCAGACGTCCAGCTGGAGACAATTTAGTCTCTAGAGCGTCTAATTTTCCTCAGGGTGGGTGAATGATCCACGTGTCAGCCTCATCCACCTGACATCACTCAGCAGCCATTTCCTTTTCCCATGACTCTGGGAACGTCTGCAACTCCACGTCATCCCTCCACAATTACATTTGTAGACAACAGAGCGCCCTCTGAGATTCCTTGCATGAGGTCATGATATATAATAAAATGCTTATTGATTAGAAAAAAATGTCATTTTTTAAATCTGGGTTAGGAAATGATTCTGGACTAGAAAGCACTTACTAGTACTAAATTTGTTCTTCATTTATTTCAGACATGCATACTATGTTACATTATTCTTTCTCACATATACACTTACAATACAATATTTTTGAATATACAATAATATTGAATATTTATTCAATCATTTTCTACCGCTTTTACGTCACGAGGGTCGCGGGGGGTGCTGGAGCCTATCCCAGCGGGGTACACTCTGGACTGGTGGCCAGCCAATCACAGGGCACATATAGACAGACAACCATTCACACTCACATTCATACCTATGGACAATTTGGAGTCGCCAATTAACCTAGCATGTTTTTGGAATGTGGGAGGAAACCGGAGTACCCGGAGAAAACCCACGATTGCATGGGGAGAACATGCAAACTCCACACAGAGATGGCCGAGGGTGGAATTGAACCCTGGTCTCCCAGCTGTGAGGTCTGTGCGCTAACCACTAGATCGCCGTGCCGCCCACTTACAATATCTATTTATATCTATATATATATATATATACATACACACATACATACATACATATACATACACACATATCTACATATATATATATATACAAATACACACATACATGCACACACACACAACACCTCATTACTGGACATGTCTGAAAAGGAGCAGGAAGAAGCAAAGCTTATTAAATCCTACCCCTTCTCCACGCCATAGCAGTTACCAATTCAATATGTAATTTTTTTTCCCACAAATATAATCACAGAATCTTACATAAGACAAAACAACAAAAGACAACAAAAGTGGGAACATCGGACGCCCCAGCAAAACCATTCATTGAATTCATTGAATTTAATTCATGAATTTATGGCCCCCGGGCCTTGAGTTTGACACCTGTACAAATGGGAGCATGCTAATTTTTAGATGTTTACATTAAGAAACCACAAAGTATAATACAATGCTTCTCCACTTGAAATATCAACAACCTGTGATTGGCTGGCGACAGCTGGGATAGGCTCCAGCACCACCACCCCCGCGACCCCTGTGAGGATAAGCGTTAGAAAATGAATGAATGAATATCAACAACCCGTCATAAATCCAACTCTCCTATCAAAAACCTACTAACAGCCTCCATTTGGCTTTCCAGTCCCATTTTATGGGGATTATACATCACTGTGGTACCTAACATGGAAGTCAGCTTTTATTGGCCTTCATTTCAATTCAGTCCCCAAGTGCAAATCATTTCATTGCACCCATCGCTGCTAAGCAGAACGCCTTCATTCAAACTAAAACAGCATCGGCAGAATGCGTGGCTTCTTTGTTCTCGGGGGAAATCACCTGAGATAAATTTACATAAATATATATAATATCTCTGACTGGTCTGCTAAACGTCAAAACTAATTGTGTTGATATGTGTTTTATATGTGAAGGAAGGGGTCTACAAACCTTTCCCACTGAGAACGAAGGGCCCCATTCTGATTCATCTTGTGTATTAAGGATTAAAACCAATCCATACGTATATGCTAAGATACCTGAACAACATCTTTGTTTTGTGTTGTAGGTGACAAAGCAGATTAGTGTTGAGTCTAATACATAACAATAATAACATCATAGTGTAGGAGACCTGAGTTCAATTCCACCCTCGGCCATCTCTGTGTGGTGTATCTAGAGCATCGCCAAGGGTGGAGTGAATGGAAACATTGCAGAAATAGGTGCAGAATCTGGAAGATATAGAAAGCTTTCTGTGCAGGTTATCATGTGTAGCTGCTCTATAGGAGTCCACAACTCAATACAAAGCATAATAGGTTCCCTTATATTGCTTATTTATAATGCCGAGAATTGAGGCATGAGTGGTTAGCACGCAGGCTACACAGCTAGGACACCCGAGTTCGAGTCCACCCTCGGCCATCTCTGTGTTGAGTTTGCATGTTTTCTCCGGGTACTCCGGTTTCCTCCCACATTCCAAAAACATGCTAGGTTAATTGGCGACTCCAAATTGTCCATAGGTATGAATGTGAGTGTGAATGGTTGTTTGTCTATATGTGCCCTGTGATTGGCTGGCCACCAGTCCAGGGTATACCCCGCCTCTCGCCCGTCTTTGGGCAAGAGGCAGGGTACACAATTTGGAGTCGCCAATTAACCTAGCATGTTTTTGGAATGTGGGAGGAAACCGGAGTACCCGGAGAAAACCCACACATGCACGGGGAGAACATGCAAACTCCACACAGAGAGGGCCGAGGGTGGAATTGAACCCTATCTTACTATGATGTTCGATGAAACATAAAAACGCCAGATTTGAATAACATATTTTGATTGCAGGTTGGAATTATCTCAAAATAGGCAAATAATATCAATTGCAATAATAATAATAACACTAGTTATCACTCTGAAGCCCGACATCCATACATCCAGCACATCCTGTTATTTTAGATGGATTATTTCCTCTGATGATATATACTATATTGGGTTAGACAAATGTCAAGGTGATACATTTTTGTTAGTTCATGGTTAGAGGGCTCTAATAATGTTAATAAAAACATATTTACAAGACAGTAAACAGGTTTTCTGTGCTCTAAATACAAACATTGCATTTATAAATAAGGAATCCTACTTTGCGAAGATTCACTTATCATGGTCGGCTCTGGAATCAATTAATCGCGACAATCGAGGGATTACTTTATCTATAAATGTTTGTAGTAAATAACTAGATAGAGTATCGATCCACATACACTTTAAACAGTATCAAACCCTTCTTTTAGTTGCAGAGGATGTCACAGTTTGGCTGCGAGCCCAAACGCTAGATGTGCTTTGCTTTCAAATTCAGGGAAGCGATGCCGCCGAGCCATTCATCTAAACACTATTATGGAGGCATCCATCCCTTTGCAGCCTGGCGTACACAATCATTGGGCATGTTCAGGTGTTTCTCCACTATCATTAGTGGTCAGTGTTTCTGGGAAGAACAACCTGGGCAGCGGAGGAATGCTGCGGCGGCAATCTTCAGGGCTGCTATTTAGAAGGGCTCATGTTTTCCACCTCTGGGGTAATAACTATGGATGGCTATGCAATCATCACTCTTTGTAATAAGCTGTGACTTGGTTGCCAGGCCGTGATGCGGGTGGGGGGTGGTGATGATGATGATGATGATGATGATGAGGACTGCTGGTACACAGACTGTCTCAGGTAAAAGAAAACACTGCATGTTCATTGTATATCAAAGCATTGGATGCAGAAGGAAAAAAAAAAACGAATAAGCTGTGAAGCCGCAGTCGCAAATGAGTTGTTGATGCTGCGTCAAGCCTTTGAACGAGAAGCGGAGGTGACCCAGAAATCAAAGAAAATAACTGAGCGACATGAATAAAACAGACCGTTAATTCAAACGGATAGAGGTGGATTCGGCTTGTACTTCTGGGAGAAAAAAAAAAAAAAAAAAAGGAAGCGCCTGAATCAGGAGCGGCGGGCGCACATGGCGCATCTTCACGCTTGACAGATTTACGAGAGGACATGCTCTCATGAAACACGGGCTGCTTTTGTGTAACTGCGGTGTAATCTACAGCTTGGCAACTCGTTTCCGCAAACTGACGGCAACTTTTTATCTTCTATTTTTACTCCAACAGTGAATAACTCATGGCGCATGATATCTTCTGCGGCATCGTCAGTGATTTATTTTATTAAACAATATGGAATAAAACATTTAGTAGTCAACCAAAGGTAGGAAAGAACCCATTCGTAGCCCTTAAGCTGCTTAGAGTGCAACTTCAGGAAGTAGTGACTTTGGAAGAAGCTAATATCGTACTTTGAAGTCCTACACGATGATCTGTGACACATCTTATGTAAGTTTGATCAAGAGTTGGATTGCTTAAAAAGTACCCGGCAAAGTCTGACGTGAGATAACATAACTTGGAGCCCAGGATGAAAAATCTTGCATTCATTTAGAGTACAGCAACATGCACAAGAGTGTTTTTGGGGGAGGTAAAACACCTTGTTACTGGGACCTTACTCAAAAGTAAACAACATCAAGGAAATCCCAAAGTTAGCTACAACAATAAACATGAGGTTTTTTTCTGAGAAAGTAGTGCAGTTTTCATTCATTCATTCATTTTCTACCGCTTATCCTCACGAGGGTCACAGGGGTGCTGGAGCCTATCCCAGCTGGTACACCCTGGACTGGTGGCCAGCCAATCACAGGGCACATATAGACAAACAACCATTCACACTCACATTCATACCTATGGACAATTTGGAGTCGCCAATTAACCTAGCATGTTTTTGGAATGTGGGAGGAAACCGGAGTACCCGGAGAAACATGGTGAGAACATGCAAACTCCACACAGAGATGGCCGAGGATGGAATTGAACACGGGTCTCTTAGCTGTGCGGCCTGCGTTCTAACCACTAGTCCGCCTTGCAGCCTTGATATCTATTATTCATTCATTTTCTACCGCTTTTCCTCACAAGGGTCGCGGAAGAAAAGTACTATTATACTAAAAAAAAAAAAAAAACTTAAATTGTATTATGGAAAGCAGGAAGTGAACAAATGGACCAGTTACTGATTGTAAAAGTACCAGGTGAAGGGGTAGGATTTAATAAGCTTTGCTTCTTCCTACTCCTTTTGGATATGTGGAACTGTGAACTGATTATGTGATGAAAAAAAACATAGTTTGTATTTTGGTTTTTGAAAAGCACTATTATACTAAAAAAAACGAAAAAAAACCTTAAACTGTATTATGGAAAGCAGGAAGTGAACAAATGTAACAGTTACTGAACTGATTTTGTGATGCACTCAATTGTAATCTGATGCATGTTCAAATGAAATAAAACCATTACCATTACCATTACCATTACCATTACCACCCAGTCCTGAATTGTTATCAAGCAAGAATACACAATGTGTAACATGATTTAGCCATATAGACACAACCACACAACTGTGCACATACAGTAAATGTCACCAGCAAATAAGGACACACCCACCACTTCTCCTCGAGGATTATGAGGAAAGCCTGCTCAAATATCCAAATGTCAACTGTGTATAAACACTTTCCAATTAGTGTTTATGCCAGTGTGTGTGTGTGGGTCACGCATGCTTTGGTGGGTCTTCAATCCCTTTCGGGATTTTAATCACGCCATACACACACACACACACACACACGCTGAATTTACAAACCCGGTTCCAAAATGCAACCGCCATGCACCAGTAAAGGCTAAAATCAGTCTAATAGATTTAGAGTGGAATAGAGCGATCCCAGGAGTGCTCCCAGTTGTGTTGAAACGTACATCTAATGCTTTGGGAAGTGACCCTGAAAACAAAAGCACTTTGCTTGACAGCAGCAGCAAGCAGAGGTCAACTAGCGCATATTGCCTCCATCATCTCGTGTGTGGTGTTGATGATGGCGATGATGACCGCCGACCGCCATGTCATCAATGCTCCGGGAGCGCTCATGTCATTACCGTCCCATCAAATGATGGGTCATTTGTGTGCCTCACTGGCGCAACAGGCCTTGCTGGACCTCTTCTGCCCTTTCTCCTAATTACACCCACAGGACATCCCAGGACAGCCAATCACGACCAGACCTTATGGATCTGGTCATGTGCAACGGGGGCCCTGCTGTCTGCTTGCCAGTTGGATGTGTAGCTACTTCCTGCGGACAATGCGACACCATCCGAGGAGTGCAAATGAGAAAGTAAATCTGCGACGTGCACCATGCCTTGAGGAAATAAACCGTTTGAAGTATCGTGCTTGTTTGGAGGTCAGCGGAGTGTTTTTGACTTCCCAACAAGAGGGAGAAGAGTGTCTGATGCAGATTAAGTTCTTTCCCACAGGCTAATTGTCAAGGTTATTAGCATAGGTAGCAGCTCTTATCCCCTAAACTGGGAGCAATAAATCCCTGCCCAATTATGGTGGTGACTCGTATAGAGAAGCCAGGTTGGTAAGCTAGCAGTTTAGCAACAGTTGATTTTTTTTATCTAACACCGATTTCTATTGACGTCAATGCGACTCACACTTCCTGATATGGGTGGCAGATTGCCTGTACTCGGTAAACACGGACCTACATATCCAGAAGTCCTTGGGAGCGCCTGGAGTATGACCAATCAAAGCGGAGTGGGCGTATCTAGAGCAGGGCCAAGGATGGAGTGAATGGAAACACTGCAGAAATAGGTGCAGAATCTGGAAGCTATAGAAAGCTTTCTGTGCAGGTTATCATGTGTAGCTGCTCTATAGGAGTCCACAATGCAATACAAAGCACCGAAAATGAGCGTAATAGGTTCCCTTATATTGTTTATTTATAATTCAGAGGATTGAGGAATGAGTGGTTAGCGCGCAGGCTGCACAGCTTGGACACCCGAGTTCGAGTCCACCCTCAACCATCTCTGTGTGGAATTTGCATGTTTCCTCCCACACTCCAAAAATATCAAATATCAAAGAAATAACAAGAGGATGCGGCTGGACGGCGGTCAAGTGGTTAGCACGCAGACCTCACAGCTAGGAGACCAAGGTTCAATTCCACCCTTGTTCCAAAACATGCTAGGTTAATTGGTGACTCCAAATTGTCCATAGGTATTGTCCATTGTGAGGTACACTCACAATGTGAGTGTGAATGGTTGTTTGTCTATATGTGCCCTGTGATTGGCTGGCCACCAGTCCAGGGTGTACCCCGCCTCTCGCCCAAAGACAGCTGGGATAGGCTCCAGCACCCCGGATAAGCATAAATCCCTGCCCAATTATGGTGGACTCGTATAGAGAAGCCAGGTTGGTAAGCTAGCAGTTAAGCAACAGTTGATTTTTTTCTGAAGACTATATAAATAAAGACTTAAATAAATAAATAAACATCAACAGTTTTTTTTTAATCTAACACCGATTTCTACTGACGTCAATGCGATCCGCACTTCCTAATATGGGCTGCAGATTGGATGGAGTGAAAGGAAACACTGCAGAAATAGGTGCAGAATCTGGAAGATCTAGAAAGCTTTCTGTGCAGGTTATCATGTGTAGCTGCTCTATAGGAGTCCACAACGCAAAATACAAAGCACTGAAAAGGAGCATAATAGGTTCCCTTATATTGCTTATTTATAATTCAGAGAATTGAGGCATGAGTGGTTAGCACACAGGCTAACACCTGAGTTCGAGTCCACCCTCGACCATCTCTGCGTGGAATTTGCACGTTTTCTCCGGGTACTTCGCAGAACCCAGACATACTTTAAATTGCATCTATTACTATCATTTATGTAACATAGCTTTCCTACAAATAAGCCAGCTTTGTGCAATACAAGCAGATCCTATGTAGCAGATAAGATAGACTACCCTGCACCTTAAAACCAAATCAAGTCTTACAGCCATATTGCGTTTGTGAGCCGGGTGCCCTGACACTTCTTTTCATTCCTCCTTTTCCATTTATCTGTTTCAATATCCTGTATCCTGATGAGTCCGGGAACGAGGTGTTGACCTGATGTTTAAATCCCGAGCGAGTCCATTATGGTAAGACAGGACAAAGTGAAGATGGAGGCAGAACAAAGAACATTCACGGCCATAAGAAATCCCTTTGTTGTCTTGTATACGGTTATGTCTTTACTGTGTACTATGTGTTGTGTCGCGTCGGGGGTCACCAGAAAACACCCCTGCTGTGAGTTATGTGCAGCTCTAGCGGGGCGGGTTCCATTTCCCAATACAGCTGAATCTCTCCCAGCGGACCAAATCCGGGAAGATAAGAGCAGACAGCTATCGCTCCGTTTCATCCACACGGACACGCAGGTTCAGACGAGAGGGAGATTGCACCGCGGGAGAGGGTCACAGTCCTATCTGTTGGCTTTGGAGATCTTTGTGGCGGTATCTGCTTTATCGGAACCGCTCTTGATGTCTTCTTACCAATACATTAAACATAACAATGAATGAGAGTAGTAAAAACATGCAAGTGTGAGAAGGAAAATAAAGCCATTATCCACACCGAGCTCTTTACGTTGCAAGAACTAGATAAAGCAGATATGGGCCCAATCAATTAATTAAATACTCACCCATTAAGTGTGTGTGTGTGTGTGTGCAGGAGCTATGAAAAGAACATATAGTGCCCTGCTGAGGCTTCGTTATTCTGATTTGCATATTCATTAGCTGCAATCTTCAACAATAAATCCGACCTTGGAGCCACTGACCTATGTGCTTGTAAACATAAAGCAATTTCCAACATGCTCTTACACTGAACAGCAAATTAGTAGTAAAAAGGCACACGTGATCATGAAAAATGTGTCCATTAAATATTCAGCGTTTAGCGAGGCTGTTTGAAAACAATGAAGCAAGTGGTTGTAGATTTTCTGGGGCAATGCTTTTTATAAGTGAAAACTGAAAAAAAACTGAGAAAATAAATATTACCGTGTGAGATACTATATATATCATTATAGCCTTTCCACAAAAAAAAGTTATTCTTTAAATAAACATTCACGGCATATTAAGGTCAGACTAATGAGGGTCAAACTATTTACTTGAAGAGCAATTAGAAGCTCCTTGTAGTCATCCAATGTGGTTTTGTTTACGTTTCAGATCAGACCTCATAAACTCCAAGGGCAACGTTTTCGATTTATTTACAGCATCAATTGAATGTGACTCGGCATAATGCAGAATCGGCTTTCCAAAGAAGTTCAGGGTTATGAGCTTGTGTTTTTTTTTTTCTGGATTCATCAGGCAACAAAATGGTGGCAAATTATGGGAAGGAGGCACCGATAATGTGATGGCGTTGTCATGTCCGGTTTTGTTTTGTTAGTTGAGGCTCCAGGTTGGTTTATTGGCGACAACTACAAAATGATCTAACACATTTGTAGGTTAAATAAAAGGCAAATAAAGTAAAGAAACAAAAAAGTGTTTTTATTTTTGAAAAGAGGCTGCACGGCGGTCTAGTGGTTAGCACGCAGACCTCGCAGCTAGGAGACCCGAGAACCCTGTGTGGAGTTTGGAGGTTCTCCCTGTGCATGCCGCCCATCTCCCAGTGAGATACATTTCCTGTATAAGGCTGCACGGCGGTCGAGTTGTTAGCGCGTAGGCCACACAGCTAGGAGACCCGAGTTCAATTCCAATTCCTCGGCCATTTATATGTGGAGTTTGCATCTTCTCCCCGTGCATGCGTGGGTTTTCTCCGGGTACTCCGGTTTCCTCCCACATTCCAAAAACATGCTAGGTTAATTAGCGACTCCAAATTGTCCATAGGTATGAATGTGAGTGTGAATGGTTGTTTGTCTATATGTGCTCTGTGATTGGCCGCCTCTCGCGGGATAGGCTCCAGCATACCTGAAACCTTAGTGAGGATAAGCGTAGAAAATGAATGAATGAATAATAAGGGATGAAACAGGCTGCACAGTGTATGAGTGTTTAGTGCGCAGGCCTCACAGCTAGGAGACCCGAGTTCAATTCCACTCTTGACCATCTCTGCGTGGAGTTTTGTGTGGGTTTTCTCCGGTTTCCTCCCACATTCCAAAAACATGCTAGGTAATTGTCCATCGGTATGAATGTGAGTGTGAATGGTTGTTTGTCTATATGTGCCCTGTGATTGGCTGGTGACTAATCCAGGGTGCACACCGCCTCTCGCCTGAAGACAGCTGGGATAGGCTCCAGCACTCTCCGTGACCCTCGTGAGGATAAGCGGTTGAAAATGAATGAATGAATGAATTTTTGAAAAGTACATATAATAAAAAAAAAATCATATAATGCCATTTTGCTTAGTTTCTTTATAATGCAATTGTTTTTGGTTTATTTTTCAGTTGCTGCCATGAATTGAAAACTGTTGAGAATCGCACTTTCATTGCGGAAAACGTTTATCAAAACAAACAAATCTGTAACTGCAACATGGCTTATGGGTTACCAACTTCAGAGCTACTGGATCTGCATTGAAACCAAAATCAACCGTCCGACCTCGCCCCACCAGAACTGATTTAATTTTTAAAACATAATGAAACACAATAGCATTATATGTACTTTTGGAAAATAAAAACACTTTTTTGTTTCATTTTGCCTGACCCTGTATAACAATAGTGGGGTGATACACACATACAGAACAAACAACCCACTCACATTTTCTGCTTCCTGTTGCACAAATCACCTATCAAAAAAAAAAAAAAGGTTGCCGCTTCATAGATTTGGAGTAATAGACAGATTACCCACAGCCACGCTGATAAATGTACATAATTTTGTCAGCCATTATGTCATGTTCCATTGTACATCTAATCCATTTAGAGAGAGAGCAACATTTCAGCAGCTAAGGCACTCCAAAGTGGGCTTTTGGAATCATTTCTGTACCAGGGGCAAAATTGCATTCAAGCACTTAAAATACATAATATAATTCTTTTATTTTCCGGATTCATTTTTCAAAAAAAAAAATGCCATGAAAACCACTCTTGTTTGTAATTTGAGTAAATGCTGTGCTTTTAACCTTCGGTGTGTGGAAAATAAAATGGAAAAAAAAGTGTGTTTGAAACCATTTGCAAAAGACACATACTGTAATTAAAGATAATAAAATGGAAATATGATCTGTTCTCCAAGAACACCGGTTAGATGTTTACAGTATACTGCCCACCATTTCAGCCAATTACACCGCTCTCTTGGATACTCTTCATAATTCAAGGAAACATAAAACCGATGATCTGTAGACCACTAACGTACAAGACGCCAAAGTATTAAAGGTGCTGATAAATTGCAGAAAATGAGATGAGGTAAAGCCAAAGGAAGGGAGGAGGCACTCTCCTCTGTCAAGGAAGCCTGGAGGGTAGATCGTATCAATCACCGAGGGAGTCCCCTCTCAGAGGTGATGGGCTATCACAGCATAGTCGGGGGAATTGGCCTGAGTACTTTCTTCTGTACTGTGGCACTCTCCGATTCAGCGGGGAGTCAAGTACAACCGCGATCGGACATGAATAAAAGACAAAACAGGTTTTTATGCTGACATCGATTGGCACATGAGGATTCCAAATCGAAATCATTCATCCAGACAGTTTGTAGATCTGAGTAGAAACAATACTGGGGTAAAAAAAAAATATAAAACAGGGGTCTCAAACATGCGGCCCGCGGGCCAAGTGTGGCCCGCAGGACACTAGTTTGAGGCCCCCGCCTTGATATGAAAGTTTAATGTTAGTGCCGTCCGCGCAAGTTTGATATGGATGCTGTATGGTATCATGTACCCAGAAAAAATTATTACGTTTGATTAATGTTCATGTTAAAGGTTAAATAACTGTTAATAGTTATCCTCCCTATCCGTGTGGAAGTGGTAAGTTTTTGGCTATTTAAGTTCAAAGGAAATAACTTGAAGGCTACCGTTTAGGTCGCTAGCTCTCTAGTTAGCATGTGTCTCAAGACCCTGCAGTTGCGCAATATGTTGTAAATAAAAAAAAGTATAAATGTGACTATAGTCGTGTTTTGTCATGTCTAAATACGGTATATTTATTTTTAAAAAGAATGATACAACACCACTTGTGCATACAGAATTAATTTCATTCATAATAAAACCCACACAGCAGTGATGACCAAACTTTTACAGGACCCTCATATTTTATCGACGTTGCATTTTGGGTGTAGCTACAGGTCATTCGTGCCATGATACAGCAGGCTGTTCATCTACAAAAATCCAGCCATTGAAATAATAAAAGCAGCCCAGGCCAATAAAACTTAAGTCTGTGATAAACTGTTAGGCTTTAAAAAAACATTTGCTTTGCAGAAATGCTGCCCTCCTCATTTGCCAGCCATAAATACCAGTTTACCATAACACCCCATCTGTGCAAATGTCCATTTTTCTGAACCGTTCATGTGCTATACGGCTTTTTTTTTTTTACTAGTGACTTGTTTGCATATTCTTGTCATGATTGTGATGGGTTTGAAAAATTTGCTGTAGATTCCATCTTTTCAATCTTGACGCTTTTCTTGCCTTGCCACACCCAGGAAATGGGATGAAATGGAATGGAATGGGCCCCCCCACACACACACACACTTCCACAGACAATGCCGTCTGATAATCTGCACAATTATCTGTTTTCTTCTGCAAAATATTTCTTTCTCTAGATCAGGGGTCTCAAACTGAATTTACCTGGGGGCCACTGGAGCTAGGGTCTGGGCAAGGCTGGGCCGCATCAGGTTTTCCAAAAAAAATTTTAAAATTTATTAAAAACAGAAAAATATACAAACTTTTTCAGTGCTTTGGTTCCAATTTTCTACAATAAAAGCTCTGATAAAACATTCCACTGTACTCAAATATCTTAATTTTTATTTTTCTGCACAAAATAAGATGAAAAATAAATAAACAAATCAAGAATAAAGAAAATCAATCAATCAGTAATAAATAAATATAATAATAATAATAGTAAAAGGGCAAATAATAAAAACGTAAGAAACCACATATAGTTGGTGGGTAGACAAATTATTTTTTTCAGATTAAAATGAACAAAGCATTATTAGAGCCCTGTAGACATGACAAAACACGACTATAGTCACATTTATACTCTTTTTATTTACAACATATTGCGCAACTGCAGGGTCTTGAGACACATGCTAACTCGCAAACTAGAGAGCTAGCGACCTAAACGGTAGCCTTCAAGTTATTTCCTTTAAACTTAAATAGCCAAAAACTTACCACTTCCACACGGATAGGGAGGATAACTATTACCAGTTATTTAACCTTTAACATGAACATTAATCAAACGTAATAATTTTTTCTGGGTACATGATACCATACAGTATACATATCAAACTTTCATATCAAGGCGGGGGCCTCAAACTAGTGTCCTGCGGCCCACATTTGGCCCGCAGGCCGCGTGTTTGAGACCCCTGCTCTAGATGTTTGGAAAAGCCCCATTGTCTTTTCTAGTGTGCTTCTGGGGTCCAAGTCGTCACCCCCCCCCCCCAGTAAAGGTCATGGGCGACCATGATAGATGGCCGGCGCTGTGGATTTAATTTAAAATAAAGAGCAATAAACACAGGCCTTGCGCTGGTGGCACAGGGGATGATGAAGGATCCATTAGTTAAGAAAAGGTCGCAAACTCCTCCCTCGAGACGGACTGTCACCGTGGTGTCACAAACAGTGACAAGGGGGCCAAAGAGGGTCACGGATCGACATCAGGTCTACACAAGTCGCTTTCTGTCAGAGCTGTCTTGTTTACCAGCCAGAGAGGTACTTTGAAGCACGTACTATACCTACTGGGTCACGATAAGAGAGCGACCTAAAAGAGGATCTCTAAGGATGGCGTGTTTATCAGACAATGTCCTTCACATATTCAGATGCACTTGATTGCCGGTTCATTGACATGCACTGTTAGCACTGTGTGCAATGGAGCACAAATCCTCTCCTCTCTTTTCCAGCAACACAATCAAGAGAGGGAACGCATGCAGATTAGATTTTCAGCATGCATTTTCCCCAAATCCAAGTCCACACTGACAGGGAGTAGTTGTCTCATCATACACCTCAAAGCAATGTTCTACTACTCATAAGAACTAAATATTTCGGATACATTTCAGGATGAACCTGCTGTACTCGAACGCAACAGGAAGCGCTCACCTGGGCAGGTTTCATTGGATTATACTACAAGATTATATCTTGCCTTTGAGGATGCAGACTAAACAGGCCTCTGGCCTGAAGACAGCTGGGATAGGCTCCAGCAACCCCCGGTAGAAAATGAATGAATGAATGTTAGCAAAACAACAATCGCTGTCACTTTCTTGGTGTGGTTCATGGCTGTTTGTTTGAATCTGGTTCCCAGTCAGAAAATGTTCTTGACGTGAATTCTTCTCGCCTATCTTGCAATCGATCTGTCAGTTCCAGTAAGTAAATCCATATTCGGTATCCACTTCATGATTCTTAGAATAATAGTATGGGGTTTCATGCCAGCTAAGCCGGGATGGCTGCTCTTTGGTCTTGTATTTTGCAGTGTGCAGACAGCTGCCAATGACTGACAGTCAAAGAAAACATACATTTGTGTGTGTGTTATAGTGTCAGTGAATGCAACTGTGTTGGTTGTACTTTATGCCTACTTTATACAACATTGTGGGACCCCTGAGACTTACTTTAAATTGTTGAAAAATAGTCTAGTATAGGACCTTTAGAGGATAGAACACCAACTGGACCCCACATTCGTAAGTTTGGCCACAGAGGCGAGGAAAAGTCCTCCAATGAAATAAAAATCAACCCACAGCTCCAGACAGAATACAGATGGCAAAAGATAGAGAGAGAAAAAGCTTGAGAAACAATCGGTTTAGGTATACCATCCATCCATTATCTGGGTCCGGGTCACGGGGGCAGGAGTCTCAGTGGGGAACCCCAGACTTATCAATCCCAGTCATTTTATTATTTTGATGTTTTTGTTTCTTTTGACTTTTTCCTGATTACGGAGTCGCCACAAAGGATCTTTTTGATACTGAGTTATGGCTTGAGTCCTATATATCCCGGATGCCCTTCCTGATGAATACCGATGATGCTTACTAGTGTAGATTATGAGTAGTGATAATGATGGAGGTATTTTTAATATTACTATTGAAGGGATATATGCATGTCAAACTATTATAGCAGATGTAACGTTGTTTACTGCACTCCTGGACGAGCCATGTCAGTAACATAAACACAAACAACTTGTGTGAGGTTCCTTTTCTCTTAAGAGGCCTTAAAACTGAAGCTTGAGCAGTGTTGGATTTTGACTCTACCCAGAAATCATATCCATTTTTAATCGCTGATCTCTGTTTCTTAAATATTTCAGCACTTGAATAGATTGGTTTCAGGACTTTTCTTTATGTTGGGTATGTTTTCCCACAGGGAGACGAGAAGCCTGTCAAACGTTAAGACAACAATATAGTGTAACTGAGCTGAAGTGTTGGGCTATAAAACACAACAACCCCTTTAGGATGACTTATTGTCAATGTGAACTCGTAAAGCAAAGTGTTTTAAGGGTCTAAAGCCTCTCACTTTGCCACAATAGTATGGAATGGTAAACCGTGTGATGGCTTATGTTTCCACCGCAGGGTGTGTCGTCGGACGGCGTCAGCTATGTTTACACGTAACATTACACCAGCAACCTGACAATAAATTAACATTGAAACCTATCGTTTTCAGAATCTGTGGTGGTAAATTAGAGGTTTGCGTGACGATTCTGAAAAAAAAAAAAAAAAAAACGGACTGATATCCATCACCCCAACATACAGTCACATTAACGCTATTTACTTCCCTGATGGTTGTACCCGTCACAAAACGGTAAGACAAAAACTGCATATGATGGATGAAGACAAAGCCAGAAGGGCCAGCATTGTAGCATAATTCACCTGTTAGTCCCACCTCAGACCTCCTGCTGATTTCCCACACTAAAAAACATTGCATTCAATTAACTTCTGTAAATAATGCACTGCTACCACAGCAGTCACTCAAGGCAAGCTACGTTTTAATTACTGCTAATTGCGATTTGCATAAACCTTTTTAGCAAATGGACCTGCAGCGCCTGTAATACAATAATTAGGCATGGCCGCTTGTCAGTTTGTGGCTGCTGTTAAAAAGCCATCCGATAAGTGAAAGTCAAAAAGAGGGAAATTGATGGTTGCAATGTGTCTCGGAAATGAAAGGCAAATGCGTCACATCACATCACGTTTACATAAAAAAAAAGAATAACTATATTTAATTAGTCTACCGTTTATCTTCACGAGGGTTGCGGGTGGTGCTGGAGCCTATCCCAGCTATCTTCAAGTGACAATTTGGAGTCGCCAATTAACCTAGCATGTTTTTGGAATGTGGGAGGAAACCAGAGTACCCGGAGAAAACCCACACAAAACTCCACACAGAGATGGTCAAGAGTGGAATTGAACTCGGGTCTCCTAGCTGTGAGACCTGCGCACTAAACACTCAACCACTGTGCAGCCTGTTTCATCCCTTATTATTCATTCATTCATTTTCTACCGCTTATCCTCACTAAGGTTTCAGGTATGCTGGAGCCTATCCCAGCTGTCTTCAGGCGAGAGGCGGTGTACACCCTGGACTGGTGGCCAGCCAATCACAGGGCACATATAGACAAACAACCATTCACACTCACATTCATACCTATGGACAATTTGGAGTCGCTAATTAACCTAGCATGTTTTTGGTCTCCTAGCTGTGAAGTTTGCGTGCTAACCACTCGCCCGCCGTGCAGCTGCATCCTCTTGTTATTTCTTTGATATTGATGACAATAGTTGATCAAAAAAGGTAGTTTGTATTTTGGTTTTTGAAAAGTACTATTATACTAAAAAAAAAAAAAACTTAAATTGTATTATGGAAAGCAGGAAGTGAACAAATGTAACAGTTACTGATTGTAAAAGTACCAGATGGAGGGGTAGGATTTAATAAGCTTTGCTTCTTCCTACTCCTTTTGGATATGTGGAACTGTGAACTGATTATGTGATGAAAAAAAAAACATGGTTTGTATTTTGGTTTTTGAAAAGTACTATTATACTAAAAAAAAACGAAAAAAAACCCCTAAACTGTATTATGGAAAGCAGGAAGTGAACAAATGTAACAGTTACTGAACTGATTATGTGATGCACTCAATTGTAATCTGATGCATGTTCAAATGAAATAAAACCATTACCATTACCATTACCATTACCATTACCATTACCACCCAGTCCTGAATTGTTATCAAGCAAGAATACGCCAGCCAATCACAGGGCACATATAGACAAACAACCATTCACACTCACATTCATACCTATGGACAATTTGGAGTCTCCAATTAACCTAGCATGTTTTTGGAATGTGGGAGGAAACCGGAGTACCCGGAGAAAACCCACGCATGCACGGGGAGAACTTTCAAAGAACTTCCACTGAGGGTGGAATTGAACTTGGGTCTCCCAGCTGTGAGGCCTGTGCGCTAACCGCTCATCCACCGTGCAGCCCAAAAGAAAACATTTCACACATAATACAATGACTATTAATCTAATCCCTTTATTAAGGAAAATACTCATTTGTGGAACAAATATTTGAGAAAATGACAAACCGTTAAGATCTCATTATTTTCTTCTCTGAACTGTCAAGGTTAGAGAGCATCTCAATCACTTGGCCTAGACTCTTTCAGTAAATCTAAACGTGAGCACCATTTCAAGCCACTCGGCAGCGCTAATAGGTGATAGCTTTCACTCGTGTTTGCGTTTGCTCGTGTGTCTTTGCCAAAAATCGGTAGTTAAAAGGTGACACAAAATAAATTGGGCCCCACTGAGATAACCGCCGCCTAAAACTGAAATTGCATCTGATGGCAGTCATTAGTTTGCCTCGTTGACCAAATACATCATGCTGTCACAATTTTGGCCGATGGGAGCTATTAAATGCCATTAGTGACGGAGCATGGCGCAATATCAGCGTGCAATACGTACATGTGTTCCGTGTTGGGGTTTTATTGCTACACACTAAAAGTTAGAGAGATGCTGTTATGTTATGCAGTATTTTGCTTAAAGACTAGATAGGACAGACTACAACTGGCTTATCTAGTACCATAGCTTGAGTCAGTCCTAACTAGTATGTTCAGAACAGCTCTAGGTAGATTAGATAGTAGCTGTGGTACTAGATAGGACAGACTAGAGCTGTCCTATCTAGTACCACAGCGTTGGACCTTGAGTCTGTTTACAGCAGGGGTCTCAAACTCAATTTACCTGGGGGCCACTGGAGCTTGGGTCTGGGCGAGGCTGGGCTGCATCAGGTTTTGAAAAAAAAAACGCATTTATTAAAAACAGAAAAATAAAAATTTAATGCTTTTGGTTCTGCGATACACTTTTTCAGTGCTTTGGTTCCGGTTTTCCACAAGAAAAGCTCTGATAAAACATTCCACTGTTCTCAAATATTCATTCATTCATTTTCTACCGCTTTTTCCTCACAAGGGATGCTGGAGCCTATTCCAGCTGTCTTCAGGTGAGAGGCGGTGTGCACCCTGGACTGGTGGCCAGCCAATCACAGGGCACATATAGACAAACAACCATTCACACTCACATTCATACCTATGGACAATTTGGAGTCGCTAATTAACCTAGCATGTTTTTGGAATGTGGGAGGAAACCGGAGTACCTGGAGAAAACCCACACAAAACTCCACACAAAGATGGTAAAGAGTGGAATTGAACTCGGGTCTCCTAGCTGTGAGGCCTGCGCACTCACCACTCATCCGCCGTGCAGCCTGTTTCATCCCTTATTATTCATTCATTCATTTTCTACCGCTTATTCTAGGTTTCGAGCATGCTGGAGCCTATCCCAGCTGTCTTCTGGTGGCCAGCCAATCACAGGGCACATATAGACAAACAACCATTCACACTCACATTCATACCTATGGACAATTTGGAGTCACCAATTAACCTAGCATGTTTTTGGAATGTGGGAGGAAACCGGAGTACCCGGAGAAAACCTGCGCAAACTCCACACAGAGATGGCTGAGGGTGGAATTGAACTCGGGTCTCCTTGCTGTGAGGCCTGCGCTCTAACCAGCCCATTTTTCTAACAAACCTACGTATATTATTATCAATATTACTGCAATTAAAGACGACCCTTTGGATTTACATAACATTAGCCAAGCTACCATGGAGAATATTTCAAAAAATTGCGGATTGGCACACTTTTTTCCATGTTTGAACGTCATTTGGGTTTTTGACCTCTGCGGGGCGGTATCAAAACAACATTCAAACACACATCTAACACAGGAAATGTGCCTTTCAAAGTTATTATTTATGGTGAAAATAACAAGATTAACATGTGTTTGTGTGTGTTTTTTGAGTAAGTTTGATGAGTAAGGTCTTGGAACTGATTCATGTGTGTGGATATAACTTGTTGTGAATTGGCCTAATATAAGGAAATACCGTGCCTCATCATGAAAAATGCTAAAATGAATCCTTTATGTAATCAGCGTAGGCCTTCAGTGGCATTGAAATTAGTCTCAGATTTTCTGTGGATGAATTGTCTCAAAGGTAACCACCCACACACACTTTTCTTTTTAAGTAATACAGATACACGGCATAAGCACGCATAGCACTTTTGAAGGATGATGATGCAGAGTGTTTGCGGTAATGTGCACATGCAGCAGAACTGGGATTAGATGCACATGTTGGACCCGAGTAAGCATCTTGATACGATGCAAATTAGTTCAGTGAAATCGCATTTGATTACCGAGTATGTCTGTGGTGTCTATGCTGTTTGCAATCAATATAGTGAAACACACCTTCTATTTGGTGGACTTGAATGCAGCATCTTTCATACACGGGTGAAAGTATTTTCCTCAGAGATGTTTTTGCATTTTTTTTGATTGGATTGAACTTGACCACAAAGTATTCCCACGCTACCACCGTGGCTGTATTGGTTAGGCGGTGTATAAATATCAGTGCTTAAAGCATGTACCCCCAAGATGCAAGGGGAGAAGTCAAGAACTTATCTCCTGCTGCACATGTAGCTGACAAAGACTGTGAGGGGAAAAAACGCTTGGGAGTAAATACCGTGTAGAGAAGCGTGCAGCAGCCTCCTCTTGATGGCTCGGCTCACAGCAGGAAATGATGATTGCAAAATGGAATTCAGCTACAAGGAGAATGGAAAATAGAATGAAGAGAGATGAGCGCTTCTTGTTGCTCAGGACATCGGTGCAAAAAACTTTAGTACTTTTCATGCACACCGCATTAGCCAACATGGTTTCGGGCTGCACGGTGGACGAGTGGTTAGCGCACAGGCCACACAGCAAGGAGACCCGGGTTCGATTCCATCTCGGGCATCTCTGTGTGGGATAAGGATAAGATAAAACATAAAATTACTTCAAAAGCATTTCCTGCATAAAGTTCCTCTTAATTTTCCCAATCTACTGATCACCTCATACTTTGGTAAGTGACAAAAAAATAAAAAAATAAAAATAAAAATAAAAATAAAAATAAAAATAAAAAAGTATTAGAAGAAAAATTGTACAAGTTTCAACAAGGATAAAATAAAACATGAACTGACTTCAAAAGCATTTCCTGCATAAAGTCCGTCTTAATTTTCTTACTGATCACTTCGTACTTTGGTGCGTGACAAAAAATTTAAAAAAATAAAGACAAAATAAAAAATTAATAATAAATACAAACACAAATACAAATACAAACTATATTAGGAAAGCAGGAAGTTAACAAATGTAACAGTTACTGATTGTAAAGACAAAATAAAAAATGAATAATGAATACAAATACAAATACAAACTATATTAGGAAAGCAGGAAGTGAACAAATGTAACAGTTACTGATTGTAAAAGTACCAGATGGAGGGGTAGGATTAAATAAGCTTTACTTCTTCCTACTCCTTTTGGACATGTGGAACTGTGAACTGATTATGTGATGCACTCAATTATAATCTGATGCATGTTCAAATGAAATAAAACCATAAAAAAATTAAAATAATTTTAAAATTAAAAACATTTTTTTAATTAAAAAAAAAACTTAAATTATATTAGAAAAGCAGGAAGTGAACAAATGTAACAGTTACTGATTGTAAAAGTACCAGATGGAATTGTAGGATTTAATAAGCTTTGCTTCTTCTTACTCGTTTTGGACATGTGGAACTGTGAACTGATGTTGTGATGCATTCAATTGTAATCTGATGCATGTTCAAATGAAATAAAACCATTAAAAAAATTCATTAAATTAAAAAAACAAAATAAAAATAACTTAAACTATATTAGGAAAGCAGGAAGTGAACAAATGTAACAGTTACTGATTGTAAAGACAAAATAAAAAATGAATAATAAATACAAATACAAACTATATTAGGAAAGCAGGAAGTGAACAAATGTAACAGTTACTGATTGTAAAAGTACCAGATGGAGGGGTAGGATTTAATAAGCTTTGCTTCTTCCTACTCCTTTTGGACATGTGGAACTGTGAACTGATTATGTGATGCATTCAATTGTAATGTGATGCATGTTCAAATGAAATTAAACCATTACCATTACCATTTATTTATTGTATTATAGTAGTATTGTATCATAGTATTGTAGTATTGAAGCCATGGCAGGCTAACCCAGCAACACTTCCACATGAACACACAAGGATATTGACGTCTTTTTCAGACTTCCACACCTAAGACATCATCTGCTCACTTGTGTGTGTAATACTGACAGCTAGAATAATAATGGCTGTCACCCATTGGCGTGTATCTCACATCAGGAACTGTTGGACCTTGACAGCCCATAATGTATTGTCCTTGTTTGCCTTGCATATTTCCTTAAAAATGGAAGGTCAGCGGCACTTGAGGGGTAGTTATCAAAACCCCACCTGCTCAGAGAAAGGTGATATGCAGTCCCTCTGACATGACGGCTACTAATGATGCGCACACACACACACACTACACTATGCATGCGCTCAGTGCACCGTGATGCCGCAGCAAGTGCTTCCCTTCACTGGATGACAGGAAGGCGGGGTTATGATCAGGGTTAATACACATGAGACATCTGCATTAAATATTAAAAGTGTCTGGCTAGAAATGGATGCCTTATACACATAATAGTGTAGAAAGTACAGATTGAGATGAGTGATGTTGCTTTTAGGGTCCCCTATTATGCAAAATTCAAATGATTAATTCATTCATTCATTTTCTACTGCTTTTCCTCACGAGAGTCATGGGGGTGCTGGAGCCTATCCCAGCTGTCTTCGGGCGAGAGGCGAGGTACACCCTGGACTGGTGGTCAGCCAATCACAGGGCACATATAGACAAACAACCATTCACACTCACATTCATACCTATGGACAATTTGGAGTCGCCAATTAACCTAGCATGTTTTTGGAATGTGGGAGGAAACCGGAGTACCCGGAGAAAACCCACGCATGCACGGGTAGAACATGCTAATTCCACACAAAGATGACCGAGGGTGGGATTGAACTCGGGTCTCCTAGCTGTGAGGCCTGCGTGCTAACCACTAGTCCGCAATGTAGCCTTGATATCTATTATTCATTCATTTTCTATCACTTATCCTCACAAGGGGAGTGGTGGAGCCTATCCCAGCTGTCTTCGGGCGAGAGGTGGGGTACACCCTGGACTGGTCGCCAGCCAATCACAGGGCACATATAGACAAACAACCATTCACACTCACATTCATACCTATGGACAATTTGGAGTCGCCAAATTAACCTTGCATGTTTTTGGAATGTTGGGAGGAGACCGGAGTAACCGGAGAAAACTCACACAAAACTCCACACAGAGATGGTCAAGAGTGGAATTGAACTCGGGTCTCCTAGCTGTGAGGCCTGCGCACTAACCACTCATCCACTGTGCAGCCTGTTTCATCCCTTATTATTCATTCATTCATTTTCTACCGCTTATCCTCACTAAGGTTTCGAGTATGCTGGAGCCTATCCCAGCTGTCTTCGAGCGAGAGGCGGGGTACACCCTGGACTGGTGGCCAGCCAATCACAGGGCACATATAGACAAACAACCATTCACACTCACATTCATACCTATGGACAATTTGGATTGTTGCATAAAAAAATATCTGAAGGTATAGGTATATAATATCTCATATTTGGCGATATAAGCAAGTATTCTGTGTTCATTGCATTCCCGTAAACAACATCCACAATAATAACAATCACCCCTAATGAAGTGTGCAGCCAGTGTGTGTACACCACTTTGGTTCAGGCACAAACGGAATTAAAGCGGCACTGTTGCATACGAAAGAATTGTGAAAATCTGTGATTGTTATTCATGAAAAATACAATGTGACAAACTAGACATTTCCCCACTACAGTCAGGAATAAAATAAAACATGAGTTGCTTTATTGGCAGCCCAGGGGAACGCGGCTCCCTTCAATGAATATCATTTGGCATATCCCCACCCCACGTCTTCAATAATTTACAGTATTGATTCGAAACAAAGTCATACACTGTGAAGTGCGCAGTGCTTTCATTTATTGGTCTAGTGATCTGTGGCTCATGATTTTGTACACAAAGATACATACAAATGAACGTGGTGCTCCTATGGGGGGTGGTGCCGGACGGAACACGGGAATATACGTCAAGGTGAAATAGGGACTGATGTTGTTCGACACCTATACGTCACCCATGACACCCCGATAGGGTCACACTGGCATTATGGGCCAAATAAACACTACATTAAAAAGGAAACCTCTTTTTTTTTAAAAAGTCCTTCACATTATTAATGATATCCCCTTCCTTTTCCGACACTTCCAATCAATTACAGATTGTATCCAGGTGATTTAATTCGATTTTTGTGTTGCGGCGGAGCGATTTTGGGATGCGCCGCATTAATCAAAAAATTATGCCGAGTGGAACACAAGGGGAGGCCTGTTGTCACCGTTACAGCCATATCAATCAGAAGCCGCTGAGCCCCATTCTGAGGATACAAGCCATTTTTATTCTCATGATATGTGAGTGTGTGTGTGTGTGGGGGGGGGGGGGGGTCTCTATCTGTGCCAGACACACCAGAAGCAAAACACATTTCTGTCTTTTTTAACGCATGAGACACATTAGAACGACTGATATGGAATTTTTTTTTTTTTTTTTGGAAAGCTATCGTTTTAATTCAACCTACCAGTGAATGCATGAGGATATTTATGCCTTTTTTTTTTTTTTTACACACACGGTATCAAGTTATCATTCTAAAAAGCCTCCCAGTGATTTTCATTCATGGTTTTTATGGGTCTCATTCTTCTTTTGCTAGGCAAATGCTGCACTTTATACAGTGTGGGAAAGTCATATTCTATTTGTTCCATATGACATGATATGACTTGCTTTTTGCTCAATGGCGTTTAGGCACGATTAGCTATACACTGAAAATAATGCAATGTCATGCAACTCAATAAAATGACAACACAATATGGTGCAGTGAAGTACTGCTGGCTTTAAATGCCACACTATTTGCAACGTCATTAGAGAATTTCTCTTCAAATGTTTTGAACTCCTGTTTCCATGCTAGTCAAGTATGGGCGTTTCATGGTTGCTCATTAACAGGATAACCAAAAAGAGGAGAATCATTTGGTGAATTAGTCACTTTGGTTTTCAGATACTTATGTCTTTTTGGAAACATAACATTTGTGCTATTACCTTCTACTTATTTACCTTAGCTTTTCCATGAAAAGTTTGGATATTTTGTATTTTGTTACAACTATTATAATCATAAAACTTTTATCTCATAATCAGGACTTTTTATCTCATAATTTTGACTTTTTTATCTCATAATTAGGACTTTTTATCTCATAATTGGGAATTTTTATCTTATAATTTTGACTTTTTATCTCATCATTTTGACTTCTTAATCTCATCATTTCGACTTTTTTATCTCATAATTACGATTTTCTGTCTCTTAATTAGGATTTTTTTAATCTCTTAATTCAGATTTTTTTAATCTCTTAATTCAGATTTTTTTAATCTCTTAATTTTGGCTTTTTATCTCAGGATTTCGACATTTCATCTCATAATTATGACTTTTTATCTTGTATTCTTTTATTTTTATTATTTGGACTTTTTTATCTCAAAATTTAGACTTTTTATCTCATAATTTCGTCTTTCTCATCTCCTAATTTACTTTTTATCTCAGAATTTCTACTTTCTCATCTCATAATTTAGACGTTATCTCATAATTTGGACTTTTTATTTCATAATTTCGACTTTCTCATCTCATAATTTACTTTTTATCTCATAATTTCGACTTTCTCATCTCATAATTTACTTTTTATCTCAGAATTTCGACATTTCATCTCAATTATGACTTTTTATCTTGTATTCTTTTATTTTTATTATTTGGACTTATCTCATAATTTACTTTTTATCTCATAATTTCGACTTTCTCATCTCATAATTTAGACGTTATCTCATAATTTAAACTTTTTATCTCATAATTTGGACTTTTTATTTCATAATTTCGACTTTCTCATCTCATAATTTACTTTTTATCTCATAATTTCGACTTTCTCATCTCATAATTTACTTTTTATCTCAGAATTTCGACATTTCATCTCAATTATGACTTTTTATCTTGTATTCTTTTATTTTTATTATTTGGACTTTTTATCTCATAATTTACTTTTTATCTCATAATTTCGACTTTCTCATCTCATAATTTAGACGTTATCTCATAATTTAAACTTTTTATCTCATAATTTTGACTTTTTATCTCATAATTTGGACTTTCTCATCTCATAATTTACTTTTTTATCTCAGAATTTTCTCATCTCATAATTTAGACTTTATCTCATAATTTAGACTTTATCTCATAATTTGGACTTTTTATCTCATAATTGTGACGTTTTCAGTGATTCCATAGTTGTCACTAGCTAGCAGAAAGAAAAATAAAACAAACAAAAGAACGCTGGGCGTTCTTCTGTGGAAGGACGTCAGTGACAAGCACCTTCCGGCCCATGCACGCCTGACCCCTTCAGGACGCAGCGGTACTGCAAGTGCCTCTCGTATTACATTTCTATGTATTTTATCATCCGATTAGCAAACAATAATGATGTGACTCAATTGTTATGCCTATCCATTGTTCTGTTTTGGGTACCCTTTACAAGTTTTAACAATATAATACAATACAATATTAGCTAAGATATACATAAACTCTTCATGAAAACACCCAAAGACAGCTGGGATAGGCTCTAGCACAACCAAATAGAATTTACAATATTAAATGAGGTGAAAACCTCAGTGCTTTATTTTGTCAATGAGTGCAAGCAGAACCCACTTCGGAGTCACCTAAGCGTCCTTCACAGCAAATCACGTGAAAAGGCGTTACCGGCTCGGGGTGGACAAGCTACAATCCCCTTTAGATCAGATTCCATTCACACCTCCACATCAGAAACACACCCATTCCTCCCGGGATGCGGGGATTTAATGATGAGGTTTAAGTGCTGTCAATCCTCCCTTCTTCACGAGAAGCAGCGTTGTCTCGGTAAGCAAAGCCTGATGACAGACAGATAGACGCGTTTAATGTCACAAAACGATTACTGAGCCAGAACGCTCAGGCAAACAGTTTGCTAATAATGCGGAGTGAATATTTTTTTTTAATTTGAATCTCAGTCTCTCTTATCAGCGCTGTCATATGCTACGCGTGATGCGGCAGCAACAACGCGCTCGCAGCAGGCGAGCGCAGGATTAGAAAAGGATTTCTGTGACATTTCTGCAAAGCCCACCAAGCAGCCAGCTGTCCCGCGTCTGCTGGCTGTGGATGCCGCCCCGCTCGCCAGCGGACCTCAGGCTGAGGCGGACGCAGGCCGCCGGGCCGCCTGCCCACTAATTAGCCTATTAAAATGGAGATCCCAGGCACAAGTACAACAGCAATGTCAATGTCTGCCACCATCATATCTTAAGCCCTGGGCTCCTTCTAAATGGATTTGCACCACTCGTATTAGTCTCTAAATATAGAAAGCAAAGTAAGAGTGCTTAGGTGTAAAATGATTTTGATGGGTTGAGGCCATTCGGTATATTTAGATTCTGGTTTTAATGATCCAAGTGGCATTCATCAGCATATTCACACATTTTCATACGGCTTAAATATGACCAGTAGTCTAACATTTGGAGGTCTCCAGATTGACAATGCAAAGCAACAAGTGTAAAAGTGTTGCCAAACGACTTTTCTTCCTGTCACTCACATACTCCAGTGAAGGGGAGTAATATAGCAAAGCATCGCCGTTCTCTTTCTTCTGCCGCTTTTCCTCACAAGGGTCGCGGGGGGTGCTGGAGCCTATCCCAGCGGTCTTTGGGCGAGAGGCGGGGTACACCCTGGACTGGTTGCCAGCCAATCTCAGGGCACAAATAGACAAACAACCATTCACACTCACATTCATACCTATGGACAATTTGGAGTCGCCAATTAACCTAGCATGTTTTTGGAATGTGGGAGGAAACTGGAGTACCCGGTGAGAGGGTGAGAACATGCAAACTCCACACAGAGATGGTGAAGGGTGGATTTGAACCCTGGTCAAACATGAACATGAACATTAATGAAACTTAACCCTTTTAACCCAATTAGCAAGTTAGCATCGTTACATCTGGGAAAATCTTGTCAATTATGTCTGGTGTGCACAAAAATTAAATTTTCATATCAAGGTAGGGTGGCCTCAAACTAGCATCCCACGGGCCGCATTTGGCCCGCGGGCCGCACGTTTGAGACCACCGTGTTAAAACAATGCCAAAGTTTCAGATAATTACATTTGTGCATTTGAAAGTGAGTTTGGGATGGCTGAAAATGCTCGGTTTTAGAGGGCGTTACTAAACTGTTCACATTGTGATGTCACAAAGGAGCGGGCTTCCTTATGGGCGTGGCTGTAGGCCACATTCTCTGACCTCCCCTGAGCTCTGCTTCTTTGTTTATGAAACAAGCTCAGGCAGAAGTTATTATATTTGGTGATTCCCAGCAAGAGAAAGACTTTTTTGCGAACATAAACATGAAATATCCGCAAAACTGTTGCTAGAGCTAAAAGCGGCACGCTTTCGCCGGGAAAGGTGCATTCATGTTGAACACACTGTTTGCCCACCCCTGTTATACAGTCTATGTAATGAGGTGAACAATGTATCATGATTATTTTGGAAATTATATTTTTATTTGTTGCATATTCAAAGTGATATATACTGCTAACTGCTAAACTTTCTGAAGTCCTTATTTTGTCGATTAATTTTCAATAATCTTTATACAAACACCATGTTGGGATTCTATTTCTGCTGTTTATTGTTATGCAGGCCGCAATGCAAGCACCCGCAGCAAGAAAGATATCAGCTGCTACCCCAAGAAGAAAGACTCAAAGTGATGTGACAGACAGTAAAAGAAAGTCAAAATTCTGCAATTCTGCCAGTGTGGCACACTGCGTTCCCAGACAGACACAATCAGACTGCCTATTGATTATTTCAGACAGTTTTTGAACACTTAACTTGTGAATGTTATTGTGAAGCAAGGCATTCTGTACTGCACACAACAAAATCCAAACCATGCCATGAAAGGAGACTGGAAGGAACTGGAGCAGTGGATTTGAACAGAATAGGATTTACTGGTTACATGTTGTGTGTGCAGCAGGTGGCTGGGGTAAAGGGTAAACATGGGACCTGTTCTGTTGAAAATCACTGTTACAATGTAACACATGTATAATAGGTTCTTTATTACTGTTATATGACTGTGTAATATTAACCATTATGCCTAGAGCCATTATACTGTATATTTATTTTGGGGTATAGTCAAATTAATGATCTCAATTTCATTTTCCATTCTGCGTTAGCACGCCGGCCTCACAGCTAAGAGACCCGAGTTCAATTCCACCCTCGGCCATCTCTGTGTGGAGTTTGCATGTTCTCCCCGTGTATGCGTGTTTTTTTTCTCCGGGTACTCCGGTTTCCTCCCACATTCCAAAAACATGCTAGGTTAATTAGCGACTCCAAATTGTCCATAGGTATGAATGTGAGTGTGAATGGTTGTTTGTCTATATGTGCCCTGTGATTGGCTGGCCACCAGTCCAGGGTGTACCGCGCCTCTCGCCTAAAGATAGCTGGGATAGGCTCCAGAATACATCCGCGACTCTCGTGAGGATAAGCGGCATAGAAAATAAATGAATGGATATTAATTAAACTAATAAAACACATTTAGCACCACAACAAGACGAGTGGTTAGTGTGCAGGCCTCACAGCTAGGAGACCCGAGTTCGATTCCATCTCTGTGTGGAGTTTGCATGTTCTCCCTGTACATGCGTGGATTTTCTCCGGGTACTCCGGTTTCCTCCCACATTCCAAAAACATGCTAGGTTAATTGGCGACTCCAAATTGTCCATAGGTATGAATGTGAGTGTGAATGGTTGTTTGTCTATATGTGCCCTGTGATTGGCTGGCCACCAGTCCAGGGTGTACCGCGCCTCTCGCCTAAAGATAGCTGGGATAGGCTCCAGAATACATCCGCGACTCTCGTGAGGATAAGCGGCATAGAAAATAAATGAATGGATATTAATTAAACTAATAAAACACATTTAGCACCACAACAAGACGAGTGGTTAGCGTGCAGGCCTCACAGCTAGGAGACCCGAGTTCGATTCCATCTCTGTGTGGAGTTTGCATGTTCTCCCCGTACATGCGTGGATTTTCTCCGGGTACTCCGGTTTCCTCCCACATTCCAAAAACATGCTAGGTTAATTAGCGACTCCAAATTGTCCATAGGTATGAATGTGAGTGTGAATGGTTGTTTGTCTATATGTGCCCTGTGATTGGCTGGCCACCAGTCCAGGGTGTACCCCGCCTCTTGCCCGAAGACAGTTGGGATAGGCTCCAGCACCCCCGCGACCCTCGTGAGGATAAGCGGTAGAAAATGAATGAATGAACGAATAAATGAAAGAATGAATAAAGGCAAAAACACACATTTTTTTCAATATACATCGATATAAATTCAGGTATAAAGTGGATAGCATGTAGGGGGTACATCAGTCTAACCAAAAGATGAGCCAAATAACCATCACGGAATTGAACATTTGTTCCTATAGTTAGTGAACATACTGAAGATGGAAATGAAATGATGCACCTCCACCTGATTTTCTTCATGTGGATGCAACCTAAGTACCTTCAAATACTTTTGCCAGATGTTACAAATAAGATTGCGTTCTCCTGTACCAGCTCTTTATCCATACATTTTCTGTATAATTCTTTTTTAGCACTGCTAGCTGGTATGCTGAAACTAAGAAAAAAAAGAGGTCAGACGACTTCCCAAAGTGCAGCGGCTGACATCATCCTTCTGGTTGAGGGATGGCTGGCCAACTGCACATTAGTTATGGAGGACACATCAGTCTCCGCTATAACAATGCAGGAATCAGTGACTGAACGACAAAATTAAGCTCCTAAATTTCCCTAACAGCGTCTGATGAGTGATGAAGCGCTCCGGGAACAGGGTACTCTCATCCTTTACCAAGACATATTTATTGTCTGGAGCGGCTTCTTCTCATATACAGCCCGGGAGACAGCACTGTACGAACATTCATATGGAAACTGAAATGTATTAAAGAGTTGATGAGAAAATGTTTTAAAGCATATCATAAATGTTCAGAAAGTGCGTAAGTAGATCGAATCGCTTGTGATGCTACGACTGCTCTAAGCTTTAATGAAGAAAGCATTAGACTGTGACTGGGGGTGTAAATGAGCAGAGCATCTACTAGTATGTATCGATCCACCATGAGACGAATACAGACTCCTTGATGTGAACCCAGGAAGAGGCATGTCAACACCTCCATCAAAAACAATAACAGTTCTCTAGGAAGAAGATGCCGAAAATGACACATGGAGTTGCATGTCTCTTTCTAACAGCCACGGTGGAAATAAAATGATCTCCAAGACAATCCCTCAAGGTAATTTCCCTTATCTGCCTGAGCGCCTCTGTTGCCAGTTGAGTGAAGAGCTGGAAGAACACTAATGATGTGCATTTAACATCAGACCTGCAGAAAAAATGCCAGTGTTTCAATTCCAGCTCAGAAGAAAAAAAAATAAAAGAAAAAAAAATCACATTGTGGAACACCTCGCTCAATACTCCCATTAAGCCCTAATCAATTGACCATTAACAAGCTATTTCTAAGCAAATTGCTGCACAAGGATTGTCACTGAGAAGTTATGCCTAGCAAGAACATAGACTAGAAACGACAAGAGGTCGATTATAGGTGAGATGCAAACAATCTTGGAAAATCTGTTGAGTTGGACAACATGATTTCAGTCTTGCAGATACACAAACTGAAATTCAAGCATGATTAAATTAGTCTAATTGGTCCAGATTATAATATGTAAAATATGCATACAGAATCAAAGTCACTTTTCTGTGTTTTATTTGTTTAATTAATATCCATTTATTCTTTTTCTACCGCTTATCCTCACAAGGGTGGCAGGGGGTATGCTGGAACCTATCCCAACTGTCTTTGGGCAAGAGGTGGGGTACACCCTGGACTGGTGGCCAGCCAATCACAGGGCACATATAGACAAACAACCATTCACACTCACATTCATACCTATGGACAATTTGGATTCGCCAATTAACCTAGCATGTTTTTGGAATGTGGGAAAAAAACGGAGTACCCGGAGAAAACCCACGCATGCACGGGGAGAACATGCAAACTCCACACAAAGATGGAATCGAACTCGGGTCTCCTAGCTGTGAGGCCTGCACGCTAACCGCTCGTCTTGTTCTGGTGCTAAATGTGTTTTATTAGTTTAGTTAATATCCATTCATTCACTTTCTATGCCGCTTATCCTCACGAGGGTCGTGGGCGGGTGCTGGAGCCTATCCCAGCTGTCTTCGGGCAAGAGGCGGGGTACACCCTGGACTGGTGGCCAGCCAATCACAGGGCACATATAGACAAACAACCATTCACACTCACATTCATACCTATGGACAATTTGGAGTCGCCAATTAACCTAGCATGTTTTTGGAATGTGGGAAAAAACGGAATACCCGGAGAAAACCCACGCATGCAAACTCCACACAGAGATGGAATCGAACTCGGGTCTCCTAGCTGTGAGGCCGGCACGCTAACCACTCATCTTGTTCTGTACTAGTAAAACACATTTAGCAGAGTTTTATTCGTTTAATTAATATCCACGAGGGTCGCGGGTGTATGCTGGAGCCTATCCCAGCTGTTTTTGGGCAAGAGGCGGGGTACACCCTGGACTGGTCGCCAGCCAATCACAGGGCACATATAGACAAACAACCATTCACACTCACATTCATACCTATGGACAATTTGGAGTCGCCAATTAACCTAGCATGTTTTTGTACGTCCATGTAGGACTGCGCATTTTTTTTTTCAAAAAATTGAAAAGATAATCAACCGATTAATCGATTATTAAAATAATCATTAGCTGCAGCCTTATTATTAGACATAGACTTTCTTTATCGTCATTGCACAATAACACAGTAGTGAAATTGCCAACGAAATGTCGAAATAATTGGCATAAAAAGTATTTTAGCAGATTGTTGATGTTTTTTCTAATGTAATCCACTTGTTTCCTACTACTGCAGCTTCTATGCAGGTCTAATTTGACGCCGTTTTCATGGCCTCCAAATGGGCTCAAGAAGACTCCCATGTCCATATAAAGGAGAGGAGAAAGAACATGATGTTATTCATGGGTGCACCGACTGGGCTCCGGTGGTGTGGATGCAAAGATAAACAAAGTGGAAGACGGATTAAAACGTCCCAAATATTTGGGTAGTTTAATTGAAACGTCCCCTGGGAGAGCGCACGGGGTGACAGGAGGGCAGCGAGCCTGTCTGGGGACACACGGAGGTGAAGACATTGCCTCGCATCTCTCAATAGGAGATGATGAATAGTGTGACATCACGGTCCCCATTGGGACGTGGGTGGGCCGCACTCTTCCAGACAACCTTGCGGTGTGACAGAGATGGAGAATGTGGGCCGGGCCTCTGGTGTGATCAATAGTTAATTAAAACATGTATTTTTCTGACAGCCTAATTGTAAAATCTGTCATATAAAGGCAGAATAAGTCAAACACTGAATATTTATTAAGTGTATTACAGTATTGACTTGAATAGAAGTGTTTTTTTTTCTATAAAAAATATGCGGTATAGACATATTTACATGTTACATGTTAATGTACATATTCGGAAAGAGGAAAAGTGGTGATGTAAAAACGTGGCTACTGTGGAGTGTCTGTGGTGTAAAGACTAGCATAGCAATGTAATATTGGTCCGTGTGGCAACACCTACCTTGTTCCTCCGATACACTTATTGATGCACGTGTGAGGTCGTGGTGACATTTTGTAACATTTTTGGTTAGTGGTGTGCCACAAGATTTTTCCAATGTAAAAAAAAAAAAAGGTTGAAAAACACTGCTATACAAAGTATCCGACACTTGACCAGAAATCAACCGTTTCACACATCAGTAAGATACAGAATCGCATTTCTTTTTCCTAAAAAATATTCACTTTTCACCAGTGCTTCCAGCGAGATCTTTTATTAACACATCCGTGACGTTAAAAAAAAAAAAAAAAAGCCATTAAGGGTTTTATGGATGCGCTCTCATTAAGCACCGAGCAAAGGGCATAAAGCGTTGATTCACAGTGTCTGCCATACACACAGATCACATTCATTTACAAAAACAGGCATCCCCAGACAGGTTAATTAATAGAACATTTCCAACATAACATGGTCATTATTAGGAAGCGGTGTGAGAAGAAGACAGAGGATGCTGAGTACAGTCCTACATGGACGTGCAGATCCATTTAGCAAGAACCGAATAACAGATTAGTCTGCTGGTTAGTCGTTTTTTTTATATCATGCAACCTGTTAAAACTGAGAATATTACATTAAACACATGATTTACTTCTGATTAATGCTTAATTCTCCGGTTATTGTGTGCTTGCGTATCAACATTGAATCAAAGTATGTGTTCATTTTTTTAATTAAGAGAAAGATTGGTAAATTGTGTGTACAAATACTCATATTCCATGCATGATAATGAGCTTTAATTTTTAAACTCTTACTATCAAAGCACTCTGGGAGTAATGCAGCGCAATTGTGCATGAAAAAGAAAACAACAATTCCCCTATTGACCAGCTGGTGGCACTCTTCCAGCTATTACTGATCAATTGTGGCTGGATGCATTTATTAAAAACAAAAAAAAAATTTTTAACTTCGCTTTGGTTCCAATTTTCCACAAGAAAAGCTCTGATAAAACATTCCACTGTTCTCAAATATCTTACTTTTTATTTTTCTACACAAAATAAGATGGAAAAATAAATAAACAAATCAAGAATAAAGAAAATCAATCAATCAGTAATAAATAAATAAATATAATAATAATAATAAAACGGCAAATAATAAAAACTTAAACCACATGTAGTTGGTGGGTAGACAAATTATTTTTTTCAGATTAAAATGAACAAAGCATTATTAGAGCCCTGTAGACATGACAAAACACGACTATAGTCATTTATACTCTTTTTATTTACAACATATTGCGCAACTGCGATGTCTTGAGACACATGCTAACTCGCAAACTAGAGAGCTAGCGACCTAAACGGTAGCCTTCAAGTTATTTCCTTGAAACTTAAATAGCCAAAAACTTACCACTTCCACACGGATAGGGAGGATAACTATTAACAGTTATTTAACTTTTAACATGAACATTAATCAAACGTAATATTTTTTTCTAAGTATGTGTTAATTTTTTTAATTAAAAGAAAAATTGGTAAATTGTGTGTACAAATACTTATATTCCGTGCATGTTAATGAGCTTTAATTTTCAAACTCTTACTATCAGAGCACTCTGGGAGTAATGCAGCAAAGAAATGCAAAGAAAACAACAATTCCAGTATTGACCAGATGGTGGCACTCTTCCAGCTATTACTGATCAATTGTGGCTGGCTGCATGGGACCACTGAACAAAGGGACCACATTCAGTGATCTCATCCGGTAATATATCTATGTAGGGTTCCTATTTCCACCATGTCCCTACAGGAACCTATTGAACCAAGTCGAAATAATGACAACACTGAGCCCGTGGAAGAGTGTGACATCACGATTTAGCAGTAGCAAATCAGCATGAGCGGAATAGTCCTTATCATGAAAGGTCTTTGGCTAAAACCCTTCTACTGTCAGAGTATCAGCAAACCCCCGCCCCACCCATTTTCCACACCCACTGTTTTGACTGTGAAGCAACCCCTCCCCACTTCAGCCCTAATGAGCCATCTCCTGGGGCAGGGCTTTCCTCCCGGCCAGGGGTAAAGAGGCCATCATGTTGCTCATCTAAAGACGACACATAGCCATGACTTCCGCCTAATTGTGTGCTTGTGTAGGCGCATTTGTTTTTCTCCTTAGAAAAAAAAAAAAAAATCACCCCACTCCACCCCCACCCCTCCATAATTTGCCCCTCCCTTCTGATATTGGAGAGCCTTAACGGCTGTTCGCTCTCTGATGTATGGAATCGCCCACAAACAAAGGCAGACTTGTAAAGTACAATAAATGTGTTCAACACTTTTAAGATGCAAGCGCTCTCTCAAACACACACACATTATGGAAACAAACCCCTTGGGAATGTTTGGGCGTGTGCGGAATTCCAAAGTAGCAAACATCAAAACCAGATCGCCTGCAACCTGCATGTGAAGGGACCTTTTCCTGCCACATTTAATATTGACGCAGGAAAGTTATGCAGATTGTTTATTGATCAGCGGCACAAGAAATGGGAGAGAAAATAAAAATCCATCTGGTCAGCTTTTTTTTTTTTTTTTAATTATAAATTAGTCAGAATTCCGAATCCTCTTCCAAAAATCAACAAGCAATTGAAGACAGCTCAAGTGCTTCTCTTCAGTTTACAGAGGATGGACGCCATGAATGGCAGCACAAAGGGTCGCTTAATCCTTAAATCTGTCACAATTAGGGCTTGCTCTCAATCACTTGTCTTGGTTGTGACATATTATTAACCTAATAGCCCGAAGCCATAAGTATCCCTTTTATCTGATTGCATGGAATTACAACAGAATCTGTAACTTGTATTTTCACTTAGGATGCGACAATGATCAACCACTGATCAGTTTCCGCTAATTTTTATGAAAAATCATTCATCTTGGGCAGCATCCTCCTCACACTTTCCTTCACAACGCACAGGATGCCCAAATTAAAAACTTCCATGCCAACACATGCCATGAAAAATATCTAATTTGGGGTATTTTTCCTCCCAGCTATTTCACAATTACGCCAACTGAAACAGTTTGGTTAATTAACACTGTGAATACCTGTAGCTCCTGGGATCTGCTTGCTATAGAAGACGGCTCCAACTGTCAAATTGTGCAAAAATGGAAATTAGACCCGACGTGCTTAAAGGAAAAACGCACTTTTGTTTTAATTTGCTCTTCATCCGAAATCCTTATGTGAGGAATTAACACATCCCTCTATTTTCTGTGCGTTCTAAAAAGATAAAAACAAACACGAGGCAGTTCATGAACGCACATACGTAACTATTCCACCTACAAATCCTGCTTTAAAACCTCCAAAAAACTGCTGTTACCATGATACATACCTAATACTTACAGTATTTCGCCATACCATAGCATTCCCGGGACTTCCTACCTGGGCATCTTGATTTCAGTAGTAACATAGAAACACTAGTACACCAAGCATTACATTTCCCAACCTGACATGGTATTAGCGAGTGTGTACTGAAGTTAGGTTGCTAGCCAGTGTAGTGTGGCGAGGTGTCACTACGCCAGTAAAGTAGTTCTTTGGCATAAAAATGTTAATAAATATAATAACAATGTCGGCGTAGCTTGGTTAATATGATTCATTCATTCATTTTCTACCGCTTATCCTCACAAGGGTCGTGGGTGTATGCTGGAGCCTATCCCAGCTGTCTTCAGGCGAGAGGCGGGGTACACCCTGGACTGGTGGCCAGCCAATCACAGGGCACATATAGACAAACAACCATTCACACTCACATTCATACCTATGGACAATTTGGAGTCGCTAATTAACCTAGCATGTTTTTGGAATGTGGGGAAAAAAATGAGTACCCGGAAAAAACCCACGCATGCAAACTCCACACAGAGATGAAATCGAACTAGGGTCTCCTAGCTGTGAGGCCTGCACGCTAACCATTCGTCTTGATCTGTACTAATAAAACACATTTAGCAGTGTTTTATTAGTTTCATTAATATCCATTCATTCATTTTCTATGCCGCTTATCCTCACAAGGGTCGTGGGTGTATGCTGGAGCCTATCCCAGCTGTCTTCAGGCGAGAGGCGGGGTACACCCTGGACTGGTGGCCAGCCAATCACAGGGCACATATAGACAAACAACCATTCACACTCACATTCATACCTATGGACAATTTGGAGTCGCCAATTAACCTAGCATGTTTTTGGAATGTGGGAGGAAACCGGAGTACCCGGAGAAAATCCACGCAAATTCCACATGCAAACACCACACAGAGACAACCAAGGGTGGAATCGAACTAGAGTCTCCTAGCTGTGAGGTAACCACTCCGCACTAACCACTTCTCCACTGTCAACATTTGTTGACTATTGTTTTTGCTCTAACCAATAACATGACGGCAGCTATATGAAGTTGTGCTACTTCTCTCTGATCAATCCAGCAATGGTGAAACAGGAGTTCAGAACATTCAGAGATACTTAAAGAAGTGAGTCGAACCCCCTCCTCCCCTCCCCTTTTTGGAATGTGGGAGGAAACCGGAGTACCCGGAGAAAACCAGTTAATATGATAAGCTTTTTTTTCTGGAGGTATGGATAGATATAGTTAGAAGGTGGGTGTGGTCCCATACTGTGCCCTTAGCGTTGCCATAGCAGCCAGTATCGTGCATTGTTATCCTGACCTTCTGGTCATTCAAGCAGCCCAGCATGGCCGCAGTGCTGGAAGTGTGACCAAGCCAAGCCAGGCCAATACCATGTGGTTAATACTACATACTGTATCCTGTGTGCTATTAAAATGGTAATATTCTTCCTCGAGTGCTGTAACATTAGATACATGTAGCAAGACTAAGAAGAAGACAACGATGTGGCAGGTTTGCCTCAGGTGAGACACCTATTACTTCCTTGATATGACAAGAGAACATAGAGATGAGAGAAGATGGGTCTGTGCATGGCAATGTTTTACATAACCCCTTTCTCAGGCATCATTTTCTTGTCATACAAATACATATGCAGCTTACACATGAACAACACCCTACACACATGATGATCTTTACATACCCACTTTTACGCCGATCAATTGCTTTAAAAAGCAGGAACAAATAGCTCCTCCTTGTGTGACCTCTATTGTTGAAAGTGTTGCTTCGTGTTTTACCGGCTGAAAAAAAAAGAAAGCCCAAAAAAGAAAACCAGTCCTATGATCCACACCAAGAGTTCCGGAGGGGCAGAATCTATAATGGTAGCCTTTGTGTAGCGTTCCCCTGCAGAACCTCTATGATGTCACACTAGGCTATTCGTACTGTGTCGGACTTGAGTGTTCACACTAAGCACTCATGCTTAGCAATCTGGCCACAGCCGAACCAGTTGAGAACGGCTGCCTTAGAGCAGGGGTCTCAAACTCAATTTACTTGGGGGCCACTGGAGCTCGGGTCTGGCTGAGACTGGGCTGGTTCAGGTTTTCAAAAAAAAAAAAAAAAACCCAAAAAACTCATTTATTAAAAACAAAAAAAATTGAAAAACTTCGCTTTGGTTCCAATTTTCTACAATAAAAGCTCTGATAAAACATTCCACTGTTCTCAAATATCTTACTTTTTATTTTTCTACACAAAATAAGACGAAAAATAAATAAAATCAAGAATAAAGAAAATCAATCAGTAATAAATAAATAAATAAATATAATAAAACGGCAAATAATAACAACTTAAGAAACCACATATAGTATATAGGGTAGACAAATTATTTTTTTCAGATTAAAATGAACAAAGCATTGTTAGAGCCCTGTAGACATGACAAAACACGACTATAGTCACATTTATACTTTTTTATTTACAACATATTGCGCAACTGCAGGGTCTTGAGACACATGCTAACTCGCAAACTAGAGAGCTAGCGACCTAAACGGTAGCCTTCACGTTATTTCCTTTAAACTTATATATATAAAAACGTACCACTTCCACACGAATAGGGAGGATAACTATTAACAGTTATTTAACCTTTAACATGAACATTAATCAAACATAATAATTTTTCTGGGTACATGATACCATACAGCATCCATATCAAACTTGCGCGGGTCACGCTAACATTAAACTTTCATATCAAGGCGGGGGCCTTAAACTAGTGTCCTGCGGGCTACATTTGGCCTGCGGGCCACGTGTTTGAGACCCCTGCCTTAGAGCGTTTCCACTTTGTGCTATTATGAGTGGTGGTTATCATGACTGTAGTCCATGTATAGCTAAGCTACGTTGCAAGCGCGGATGAGCGTATGCATGACCAATCGTTCTGTGCCCTGGTCCGCCTCTTATAATCGTGGATGTGGAAGAGGGTTGCAGGTTCGATCCTTCCGTGATCATGTCCATCCTGAAGCATTCTTGGCAAGACACTGAACACTCAGTTGATGCTGATGCTGCGTCAGTGTCAAATGCCAAAGTTGATTACAGATCAGAGTGCTCACAAGTGGGGCGTTAATCGGGTGATTACACTATTATTTTTGCCAAAGACGCCACGACCCACCGGTCAGGAATCACTGCATTAAGGGACGTTTCGGGAAGATTTAATAATGAGTAGTTTTTCTGTGGTATAGCTACGAAAAATAACCCATTTACATCATTTACATCCAGTGACAGAATAATGATGTCTTTGACTGCTAAATCGAGCAGCAGTCATTAGAGGCTGTTTTTAAGGGCTGTTGGTTCATTTACAGATGTAGAGACAGCCGTATGTGTCCATACCCTACAGGGGATGGGCTGTGAAGTGCACACGCTGAAAGACAGTCTTTCACAGGGATGAAGTGCGAGCGTGCACGTGGGTGGAGGAAAATAGTGCGACGATGTAATTGGCATGCAGGTGGAGCGATGGCTTCACTGAATGCTGCAATATTCTTGCTGCAAGCCTTTAGACAAGCAGGTGTCGTTGCATTCCTCCTATAAGCACAAATGGTGAGGCGGAGGATGATGTCGAAAGAGGACTTTACCTTCGAAGCTACTGTGTAAATGGGAATGTAGCGAAAAACACTCGGATCCGGTTTGTGGGTTAAGGAAGTAGACTACTGCAAATGAAAGTGTGGTAATAGCTTAAAAGGTAACATTCACCAGCACCCGATCGCCGATTTAAAAAAAAAAATTTTTTTTACTTCCACCCCTACCCCCCCATGCACTTACACTCAGTGTAATGACAAAGAGCGTGTCAGACTCACTCTTCACTACCAAGCTGCAAGATAATTGTGTGGCCTCACAAGGAGCCCATGCATGAGCTTGAAGCCGGCCTGCGGCAGTCAGTCAGCACCCAACAGCACCGTCAAATGGAAAAAAATAACAATTGCAAACAAAAGACAGCGAGCGTGCAGCCTTGAGGGAATGAAGAAAGCACTCTTAACAGCTTTCCTTTTAAAATAATATTTCTAAGAATTTCAAAACTGTACAAGAAGAGCATAATCAAGAGCACATGCATCAATATTTGATTCTATGACTTATTCAATTTTCACTATAGTGCAATGACCACGCCCCCCGGTTGTAAAGACAGACACAATCTAACACCTTTAATCCTGTTTTTTATGGTCTCATCACTCTTTGTCTTATTGGCTTTTTGCATCACAAGGTGACACCTGACCCACACGTTAACACAAAGATTAATAACAAACAAAAATTGCATTTTTGAACAAAAACATGCTGAGGATTGGTGGTGAAAATGAATAACTCCAAGCCCCAGCAGATAACAAATTTAAGGCATGAAATTGAAAAGAATGTGAGAGTGAGGCGGCTTTTGATGAAACGGTGCGATCAAAAGCGTCTGCATCCTATTGACTGAACAAGCGAGTGACAGAAAAACATGAGATGCATGATAGTTTTACATTGTAGTGGTAAAAAAAAAGAAGCACTGATACGATCAGTCTTTTTGAAAAGTTTCTAATTGCATTTTTGATGAGTTTCAGACGAGTCTTCATCAAGAAAAAAAAAGTAATATTCTGCCAGGCTTGTCCTCGTGACCCTCAAAGTAGGATGACTTGCCTCTGTTAGCATACTGTATACAGTGTTATACAGTGGTACATTATCTTGGTTGCGTTAGATAAGGTTGTCTTGGTTTTGGTACACTGTCTTGGTTAGCATACGGCCAAACTTTGTGCAAGAACAAACGAGTCTGTTTGAATCCCACATGTTGGAGACTGAGTCTGGTTGTGTTATTAATACACTATGTGAGTCGAACAGTGTTATGAACATGTTCTTGCTACAAAACCAGCTAGCTGAAGTCATCTAGTTGACATGAGTGAATTGTGACGTTGCGTGAAATGTAGTCAATCAAGAGGAACAATTTTAAAAATTAGCTTAAATTTGAGAACAACACACCTCTAGCTTGTCTGCAGATTACAAAGTCCTTGTTTAGAATGTCTTTTATTTTTTATTGTTTGGGATTTTTCAGTCTAAAAAAGACCAAAAGAACAAAAACTGTGGTACTACTCTATTTAAATGAATACTTTGGTAAGTAATAAATCCAAAACTTGGTTGGATAAGTGTCCCTGTTCTAACCCCCCGCCCCTGACATTTCACTGTGCCCCCTTTGAAGCAACCCGTCCCACTATTTAAGAAGCACTGACATGATTTGGGGATTATTTGAGTATTTTTACTGATTTTCTTTATAAAAAAAAAACATTTACCATTTACGTCTGACGGAGAGTGATCGCATTACACAAACAATATTGCACTTCTTACAAAAATTTTCAAACCCTTTTATTGTCATATATATATATATATATATATATATATATATATATATATATATATATATATATATATATATACACACAATTTAGACTAACCATCAACTCATCAACTGTGTGATACAATTGACTCCACAGTGAATTAGAAAACACTGCTTTGCCTATGTCAGAGTAGACGCCACTTTCATTCAAATTATAATAGATATAAATGTAGAAACATTTATTTTTAAGTATATCCTTTATTTTGGACTTCCATTTCATCATTTGTCCAAATGATCTTAAATTAACCAAAGAAAGAAACACTTTCACCTCTGTGAAATTGACACTTTTGCTTATATTACATCCCATAAAGACAATTCATTGTTGAGTGGTTAATGTTGCCATGGTTTCCGAGATGTGTAATATATTCTTTGGCCCTTGAAAAATTTAACATCCGTCAATAGAGTGTTTTTTTCTGTTCTGTGTCTTGTCCTGCTTTGGTTTGTAGTCAATACCAACATTTGGGAACCTGGGGGAGGATTCAGTCCAGTTGATCTAGTTTATGTAGAAATATCAAGTTGAAAGTGATTGGCTTGCAGTTTTATGACCGCATCCTTGAATTGCGTCGCTACTGATATGAATTCAATGCCCACGGCATGGACAACAAATTGCACCACATTCCTTTGCTCTTTCTCTTTTTGTGTGTAACTGCTAACACCTACACATAAATATTTGCAGATACACTAAGAAATGTGTGTGGGGGTGTTTGTAACCTCTATTTTATTTTTTTTGTCAGATTGAGCATTGTTTAGAAACGCAACAATACTGTCACAGCTGTCATCGACAAACCTCATAGCTACAGATATGGAGTGCCGAATGTAATATAATAATTACAACAGTCACTTTTATTGCAAATGTTAATCAGAGGAGAACATCAACATCAAACCTGCAGGAGGGTTTGTGTCTAAAAAACAAAACTACTTGTGTGTAGACCAGGGGTCTCAAACACGCGGCCCGCGGGCCAAATGTGGCCCGCAGGACACTAGTTTGAGGCCCCCGCCTTGATATGAAAGTTTAATGTTAGTGCGGCCCGCGCAAGTTTGATATGGATGCTGTATGGTATCATGTACCCAGAAAAAATTATTACGTTTGATTCATGTTCATGTTAAAGGTTAAATAACTGTTAATAGTTATCCTCCCTATCCGTGTGGAAGTGGTAAGTTTTGGGCTATTTAAGTTTAAAGGAAATAACTTGAAGGCTACCGTTTAGGTCGCTAGCTCTCTAGTTTGCGAGTTAGCATGTGTCTCAAGTCCCTGCAGTTGCGCAATATGTTGTAAATAAAAAGAGTATAAATGTGACTATAGTCGTGTTTTGTCATGTCTACAGGGCTCTAATAATGCTTTGTTCATTTTAATCTGAAAAAAATAATTTGTCTACCCACCAACTACATGTGGTTTTTTAAGTTTTTATTATTTGCCGTTTTATTATTATTATTATTATATTTATTTCTTACTGATTGATTTTCTTTATTCTTGATTTTTTATTTATTTTTCATCTTATTTTGTGTAGAAAAATAAAAAGGAAGATATTTGAGAACAGTGGAATGTTTTATCAGAGCTTTTCTTATAGAAAATTGGAACCAAAGCCAAGTTTTTTAATTGTTTTTGTTTTTAATAAATGCATTTTTTTTGTTTGTTTTTTTTTGGAAAACCTGATGCGGCCCAGTCTCACCCAGACCCGAGCTCCAGTGGCCCCCAAGTAAATTCAGCTTGAGACCCCTGGTGTAGACAGTGTGTTTCTCGGAAGGTGTTTAATTTGGTTCTGCTCCTAATTGCGTTTGTTTGGGCTCAACGGAGCGCTACTTTGTGCCATTCCAGTCGTTACCATATTTTAACTGAATATGCAGATCAACATGGATATGCCATAGTGATTCCAATCCTCAGCCAGTCAGCACAAACAGCATCAATACCAGCTAACAACAACGTTGCCCGTTTTGTACGCCATTCTCCACAGTGGGCTTAGACCTCCATGCCATGTAATCCACAAATCCCTACAACGCCACAACTACAAGTAGCAGATCCGAGCAGAAGTACGAGGCGATTTATCCTCCATCTGTTGAGGCATTTGTTCACTCGGCAAGGACATTACGTTTACATTGCCAGCTCTCTTCAACACGCTTGGGCGTTTTTGTGGCATTTGTCCAACATACTTGGATGATAAAGCACTTACACATACTAGCATACTTTGTTTTGGAAATATACCTTTATTGACTCAGATGGATCATTTAATAGTGTAGAAGACACTTTGAATACTATAGTCATCTGTTAAGCTTCTCAATTCAATTCAAATGCAAAAAAAACAACCTTTTACTCTTATTAGTTTGTTTCTAAAGAAAAGAAACGCTTCATCCATCAGCACCACATGGAAGGCGCGTATCAAAATCACTTGCACTAAAAGCCAAGGTCAGATTGGGCCTTATGTCTTCTATATTCCATCTTGCACAAGGTCATGATCTTGTCAATTTCAACGACCGTGGTCAAAAGTCAAGATTTTTTGCTCACAGGGCACCGTGTGCTCTGGTTGGAGCTCCATCTGTAAATTGGCCATAAGGGTCATGAACAAGACTGTTTTTATTTAATGTCAGTGTCTCACTGTGAACTGCTTCCATACATTTTACTACTTGCCTTGGATCCTACGGCTATAAATTTCACTCTGAGACATAAAACTGTCCAATAAAGCACACAGAAATGCAGAATAATCATTCTCCCTTTGCTTCTTTTCATTTCAGTATCAATATACTGTCCTGCGGTATGTTTTTCATACTGTATCTGCATATCTACATTTTAACTACAATAACAAAGCACTATAAACGATACGTGGCTCAATGGGTTTTTTTTCGGATACGATAGCGGTTGCATGGACCCCACTCGAAATTAAAGAGTAATGGAGCCTGAGATATACGAAAGGTGCTCACCATGCTAAAAATAAAGTGGGATTCACCACACGCCATTTCACATACACTGGGCAAAGAGCAGCAGTGTAACGTCAAATAGGTTATATACGCACTTTGAGAAAACCCATCTTATACAGTCCATGCTGAACTCCACGGAGGGTAATGGTGCTACGACCCATTCTTGAAATGAACTATTTGGATGTTTTTGAGTTACAAAGGCCTCGGGGTACAATTTCAGTTAACCCCGATGCCAACATACACAACATGGCAAAAGGGGGATCTACAGTATAGTACTGTACAGTAAATACAACAAACTATTCAGGTCATTAACCAGCCTTCCAAGGCAATTATTATTATGCTATTTCCACTTTTGTGATCTATAAATGTTGCTAGAATGTTATATGTTGCTGCCAAAGTCAGTAAGTAAGACATTTTGGATGGCTCCGCACATTCGTTTGTTACTGACGTCAATGCAATCCGGACTTCCATATATGAGCTGCAGGTTCCCTACACTCAGTAAACATGGGGCGACATATCCGGAAGTCCTCTGGAGCGCTTAGGGGTGTTACCAATCACAGCGGAGTGGGCAGGGTTGGAGTAAATTAAACAGACCATTTGGGTCAGAAGCCGGAATTCCATGGAAACACTACAGAATCTGGAAGATCTCGAAAGCTTTCAGTGAAGGTTATTGTGTGTAGCTGCTCTATAGGAGTCCACAACTCAATACAAAAGCAAATGAGCATAATAGGTCTCCTTTAAAAGCCCTAACAGTGAACCTATGCAGCCAAGAGTCTGCAAGCCCATAATAATAATGGATTCTATTTAATTATACAGCGCTTTTCAAGGCGCCTCAAAATGAAGTGAAGCCATTATTCATTCACTCCTCAGTCACACATTGGTGGAGGTAATCTACATCTGTATCACAGCTGCCCTGGGGTAGCCTGACTGAAAACGTGGCTGCCAATTCACACCTACGGCCTCTCCGACCACCTCCAAACATTCATTCACATTCGTACACCAGCATGTGTCCCAGGAGGCAAAGTGAATGAAGTGTGCCCTCATTTGCTTATCTGTAAAGCATGCAATGTCAGCACTGCGATTTAGCCATCAACTTCATCAATCATTTCATCTAATTGTAGTTTTTCCATAGCTTTTGTGGTACCTTTTTTTCCATAGCTTGACATAGGCTGCACCTATGAGTTATGGTGGATTTTTATCTACTCAGTGGCTGAAAACTTTTTCTCAATACAATTCAGTATTTTTATATTTGATTCAGTATTTGTGACGCCAAAGATTTCTCCAAAAATAGCTTGTTTTTTCCACAAAAAAACGAATATTTATATTTATTTACAGTTTTTTTTAGAGAGATAAGAGATAAGATATGCCAAAATTTGCATTGCACAGCAGCAAGAGAACAGAACCAGTTAAGCTGTACAAAATACCAAAATAAAAAATAAACAATATAAACCACCCAAGTAGAATGTGAGTGTGAATGGTTGTTTGTCTATATGTGCCCTGTGATTGGCTGTGTTCAGGGTGTACACCGCCTCTCACCTGAAGACAGCTGGGATAGGTTCTAGAACCCCACCCCCCGCGACCCTCGTGAGGATAAGCAGTAGAAAATGAATGAATGAATCAACAACCCAACTATGAACAAATTAACAATTTTCCCAGACTTATATACAATCTTTAATCTTTGATTTAGAAAATTCTCTGAAAACAAACATCTTATTCACCCCAAGTCAGGTGCAATTTATAAATATGTTATAGGAGAGCAGAAATTGTACTATATAATCACACAGCATATAGTACAGCCTACATAATGTATGAAGTAACATGATGTCAGTGAAGATGTCAGCAAGTGTGGCAATAGCTTTCTTACAGTTTTAATCATGGTCCTGTTTCTTATAAAACTTACCACTTCCACACGGATAGGGAGGATAACTATTAACAGTTATTTAACCTTTAACATGAACATTAATCAAACGTAATAATATTTTCTGGGTACATGATACCATACAGCATCCATATCAAACTTGCCCGGGCCGCACTAACATTAAACTTTCATATCACGGCGGGGGCCTCAAACTAGTGTCCTGCGGGCCACATTTGGCCCGCGGGCCGCGTGTTTGAGACCCCTGATCTAAACTGTATTGTAGTATATCGTAGCAATAATCAAAATGTTATTGCATCTGATCTGAACAGACCATTGCCATCAAGGACCACTCTTCCTCCATTTCCCCGACTAAATACATTCACCAATCCAGTTATTGCTTTTTACTGCATGTAGTGACCGGCTAATAAATCAAATATGCTAGCCACTTTTATGTCTTATCTTGGTCTGGAAAAACTGTGACACCAAGAAGCTACTTACATGCAATTATAGATTACAGTAGAAAAGAGCAGACCTTCGATAAATCTGCTTTATTCAGTCTGTTTACTGTATGCATGTTGTGCATGTTGCAGCACCAATTAACCCAAATACTTTGCAGTATAAACGTTAAAAAAAAGGACTCAATTTCCAAAGCATGTGTTGGTATTGCAGCACTCCATTAGACATTTGATGAAGCAAAGACATGTGAAGAGGTCAGTTTTACTATGCAAAGCTGTAAACCCCATTTTATAGCGACTTTCATGAGCTCCTTGCCTCTCTGACACTTCTTTATCCACTTAGTAGCAGACTGAGAACAGCTCCAGCGTGACCTCTGATCTCACTAGCGCTTGCATCTAAGTCCAGGAAGTTGGACGCTCGGCTCTTTGAAGTCGACTACGATTAACACATAATAAGACTTTTTATATTTTCCTTTGAAAAAGAACAACACTGACGACCGGTGAGGTGAAATATCTGAGCTGGTTTTACCTGACAGCCACCTTATTGATGTGGCCGCCATCCTGTGAACAGGGCTATTGCTCACAAATGTGACTAATGAGCATCGGGTGAGAAGTGAAACTTGCTATTAGATTGAAGCAAAGGAGACTTGAGCTGGTCAAATCCAGGGTGGAAAAAAAAAATCAGAATGGTGATTGAAACTGCCGAGGGAAATTTGAGGCATGGGGTTGTGATTCATGCAGAAAGGACAGACATGATGGTCCTTCCATCTTTTAACATTTTGATTGCATGTCAGCCACGACCCCCCCAATGGCTGACTGCTTCATCAGGGATCTTTGTCTGCTAAGAGAAACTCATTTTGATTTTCTCTCCACCATGGAGAGGAAAAAAAAACTTCCATAGGAATGATGGATTCTTGGAAGCCTTTCAGAATATGTCCATTAAAAAAACATCTGGAAGTTTCATTGATTATTTGTTTTTGGATCGATTGAGTTAAAATTGAGTGCACCACTTGGCACCAACCAGCGGGGGCACTGTTGATTCATTCATTCATTTTCTACCGCTTATCATCACGAGTGTCGCGGGGGTGCTGGCGCCTATCCCGGCTGTCTTCGGGCGAGAGGCGGGGTACACCCTGGACTGGTCGCCAGCCAATCACAGGGCACATATAGACAAACAACCATTCACACTCACATTCATACCTATGGATAATTTGGCAATTAGCCTATGTGGGTGGAAATGTGGGAGGAAACCGGAGTACCCGGAGAAAACCTACGCTTGCACGGGGAGAACATGCAAACTCCACACAGAGATGGCCGAGTGTGGAATTGAACCCGGGTCTCCTAGATGTGAGACCTGCGCGCTAAACACTCTACCGCCGTGCAGCCCTGTGCAACAACAGTGTCTTTATATTTTATTTAGTTATTTATTTTCATGTCGTGTTGATGTTCATTCATTCATTTTCTATACCGCTTATACTCACAAGGGTCACAGGGGTGCTGGAGCCTATCCCAGCTTTCTTCAGGTGAGAGGCAGGGTACACCCTGGACTGGTGGCCAGCCAATCACAGGGCACATATAGACAAACAACCATTCACACTCACATTCATACCTATGGACAATTTGGAGTCGCCAATTAACCTAGCATGTTTTTGGAATGTGGGAGGAAACCGGAGTACCCGGAGAAAACCCACGCAAATTCCACATGCAGACATCACACAGAGATGGCAGAGGTTGGAATCGAACTAGAGTCCCCTAGCTGTGAGGCAACCACTTCTCCACTGTCAACATTTGTTGACTATTGTTTTTGCTCTAACCAATAACATGACGGCAGCTATATGAAGTTCTACTTCTCTCTGATCAATCCAGCAATGGTGAAACAGGAGTTCAGAACATTCAGAACATTCCTCCGCTCCGAATACACATACTGTACTTGATTATATTCATGTATTCCCTTCATTCCCAATGAAGAAAGTCTAGAATGAATGTGTTACTATTAACATTGCAGGCAGAACAGAGGGCACACTGAAACAAAAAAAAATGACAGTTCCCGTTAAAATGTTCCTGAAAGAGCGAGATTAAAAGCCCATTTTGAATCCAGTCAGGGAGCAAATTACGTCTGAATTACTTCCCCTTTTCGATAAAATGTCTTACAAATTGGTGAAGGGTTATTGGGGTGCCAGATCAAAATGACAGAGTAATTATGGCATAAGCTATTTCCTATGTTGAAAAGGATCCTTGAGAGAGGACAGAAGTTGTTCTACACTTCTTGGAATAACATAAGGAGGAAAAAAAACGCTTGATTGTCAAACAATGAAAGCATACTTCATTGTTATTGTCTCATCGGTGTACATGTTGATCGTCTTTATGGCGGGGGTACATAAGGCTCAGACACCCTTTTCTGTTCTCTACCCAGGAGGTCTGACCCCTCCCGGTGACCCCAGTGTACCCAGTCAGACTCAACAATCATGCTGGGTCACCTCTTCATGGCCCAAGACAGATGGCTGGCTCGCCACCATGGCCAAGGTCAACCCCGCCCCACTCTGTGCACCTGCACCCCAATACTCCCATCAGCACCATTATCTTTATTCCTGCAACACCTAGCCCCCCCACACACACACACACAGCTTGAACCCTCCCCCCATACTCAGAAAACATTTTACATTCTACTGGTGTATCCAGGCACATCAAGGGTCATATCCGACGTGGATGCAAAATACAACACACCCACTCATGTGGAATTACAAACATCAACAGTCTTCATTAAGGACATGTCTCGGAAAATGTATAATTATTATTTCTGTTCACGTATATGAATGACAACATTGTTTTTGACGCCGAAATATGCAAACAGTTCTCAAAGGCAATGCTTACAAAAAAGTGACAAGCAATTTTCCAATGGTGGAAAAAGCACTGTACTTGGAATTCTGCTCTTTTTGAACATTTTCTGAAGTAAAAACAGCTGAATTTGCATATTTTCAGATGAAATACAGGTCAGAAACCAGGGCACAAGCTCCGCCTACATTCTGAGTGCACACAGAGTGGGATTATGGCATCTGCCACTTTCTGTTTGTCAGCATGTTGCCAATAATATAACATAGCAGAAACATTTATTATACATCACAACTTTCTACAGCCAGTGCTATACTCTATCTTTAATACAAGTGAAATCATTATTACTGATCAAAGGATAATAAGAGGGTTTTTTTTTTGTGAGAGCTACTTTTTCAAATAGAAAATGGCCTCGAGCTATTCATTTTTGTAACATTTATTTTCAGAGCTTATTTCAAGCCAAACAAAGGAAATATGCTTGTTTTACAAGAACATGAACAAAAGGCTGGTACCCACAACTCACCTTTTCTACTGTATTTAGCAATACATTTATTTCCCGTATTCTCACATTATTAATTGTGAATCATTCTCTTATTCTTATAGTCTTTTGGTAATCCTTTGCATGAGCAACCTTAAAAAATGACACAAAGCAAAGTCATCGAAAATTCACTTTTAGTGGCTACAATCTGTAATCTGAACAATGAAGATGAAAGTTGCATCTCCCATGTGTAGCTTTGAAACGTCTCAGGGGAGAAAGAGCAGAATCAGGAGGGGAGCTTAAAGTCAGCTTACTGGTGTCATATGACATCGACAAAGTGACGTTTACACGATCGACCCAAACTACCATGGCCATCTACGGATAGCTAGCGATCAATGTAATTGGCACCCCTGGTCTACAGCAATGAAGGGTACGAGTTGGTGTGTATCTTTCATAGGCTATTATAGAGTCTCACGGTAAAAATTCACAAGGTTCCAGCCTTTGCGTAACACCACTGTAATAGTAATGGTAATGGTTTTATTTCATTTGAACATGCATCAGATTACAATTGAATGCATCACATAATCAGTTCACAGTTCCACATGTCCAAAAGGAGTAGGAAGAAGCAAAGCTTATTAAATCCTACCCCTCAATCTGGTACTTTTACAATCAGTAACTGTTACATTTGTTCACTTCCTGCTTTCCTAATATAATTTAATTTTATTTAATTGTATTTTTTATTAAAAATGTTTTTAATGGTTTTATTTCATTTGAACATGCATCAGATTACAATTGAATGCATCACATAATCAGTTCACAGTTCCACATGTCCAAAAGGAGTAGGAAGAAGCAAAGCTTATTAAATCCTACCCCTCCATCTGGTACTTTTACAATCAGTAACTGTTACATTTGTTCACTTCCTGCTTTCCTAATATGGTTTAAGTTTTTTTTGTTTTGTTTTTAAATTGTTTTTCCACATACCGCAGTACGAGGTGATATGAGCATCCAATGACATAATGGGTACCATAGTAAGTGTCAATATACTAGTGATATATATATATATAGCACATCATGACTGGTTCAAGACTCTTCATCCTTGTATTTAGCAAACATCAACTGCTTGTATTGTTTCTTGAATTGGCTCATCGTGGTGCATTGTTTGAGGTCCTTACTCAATCCATTCCATAGTTTGATTCCACATACTGAAATGCTATGGCTTTTTAACGTAGTCCTAGCATATAAGTGTTTCAAATTTAGTTCTTCCCTGAGATCATATTTCTCCTCTCTTGTAGAAATGAAAAGTTTATCATGCCTCAGTTATTTGCATCGTTATGTCTGTAATACAAGCAAAACTAAAACAAAAAAAAGCAACATCTGAATGCAAATAAATAAACCCGCCCTCATAATGTGCTAAATTATTCCTCCCTGGCTTTATCTCAAATCAATTGGCACTTGTGTCATTCACGGAATGCTCCACGGCAAACCCCCCCCCCCCCCTTTTTCCTCCAGTCAGGGGGCGAGGTATTGATGAGAGGCTGTGATCCATGTCACAAGCTACCTGTCACTGTCACATGCGTCCCTCCCTTTGCTATTCAATACAGAAAAGCATCAGATCAATGTCCACGGACATCGTCCTCCCCCCCTGCAAAACTAATTATGTGAGCATTTTATACTGCCAGGGCCCATCCGCGCTTTGTTTATGCAGGCTGCAATTAGTGAGATGGTCAATAAAAAAATGGGGGTTGGTACCCATAAAAGGAGGAACAATGGCAGAATGTGAGTGGTGGTGCAGTACTAGCGTAGCTCGGATTGTGCAGACATGCACACTGACACGTTTTATGGAATAAAGAGTAAAGAGAGGTGAGTTTTGTGCAGAAGAAGAAAAAGTATCCCTGCAGAAATTGCTGCCGGTTGGTCTTAATACCACTTCCTCATGCACAATTAAGTCACAGTGAATATTTATGGCTGGTTTAAAGACATCTTTCTCAGTCCCCCAGGTGTCACAAAGTGGTTATAATCAGGATTCAGAGGTGTGTCCCCCTCTGTCGATAACGTGCTTATCTACTGAGGGTCATAAAATCCACACTGCTTCTTATAGTGTGCTTGAATCGCAAAAAAAAAAATCACACTCATGTGCAGCTTTTCAGGAAAAAAAAAAAAAAGAAACAAGCGATGCACATCGTTGAGGCAGATTGAGAAATCTGAAGTCCGTCAGATAATTTCATGACAGTCAGGGTTGCCTTTGCACATCATCATGCTTTCTGATGTCATCAGTGCGGCTCAGGTCATAGATTTCCATGTTAACAATGGAGCAGTGAGCTATTAAATGGTCCTCCAGAGAGCCGCAGAGCCTGGGTCACCAGCTTGTAGAGCCTAAAGAGATCCTCGTTGACGTCCTTTGTGAGCGGTCTTATCTTTAATTAAATTAAAACCTTGATTTCCCTTAGCTGAGAGTTGATTTCCTCCTGGAACAATTACTCCGGTGCGTTGGTCACTGCCTGATCATCTATCCGGAGAGCATTGATCCCTGACCGTCATAGCCAAGCGCACTCATTACTTCACATCAAATTACAGCAATACAACTGTGCCACGCTTAAGAAAACAAAAAAACAGGGTGTATATCGATGGTGGTGATTAAGATTTCTATCAATATTATGACTTCAACACGTGACGGGTGGTAACAATCAACAATCTTTAACCGAAATTAAAATAAGCATCATGTGATCATAAATATTATTGGCTGCCATGTGTAAACTTCAAATGCTAATAACTCCAGACACTATTTTCTCATATTGATCGCAGTCCATTGAATGAAATCAATAACGCATCATGGCAGATTTTATAAACTCCAAATACATCACAATGTAATAAAACCTGTGATTTACTCCACTATTGGAAGAAAGTCAGAAGAAAGTCAAACACTGACAGTGTGCATACTCTTATATATTTGTCCAGTTTGGCCCCCCAAACTTAAATGGGCTGATTTTTGAGTGTGACACCCCTGCATGACGGTAATCCCTCGCCACTTTGTGCATTCAGAAGACTCATTCAAAGATGTTGCAATGATATGTAGTATTAGTCGGTACTCATTTTCAACATGAATACAACTGCCACAATCATCCCTAACTTAGGCTACTGTCCCATCACGAGCTAGAAATCAACTCTGAAACCCTGCCGTCACTTCCTGCCATCCTCACATTCGGCTCCCTTAGCACTGGAACGCATTCACAGCAACACACACAAGCACAAGTCTTATTTGTGCCTTAAATGGATGATTGACTCTTCTGGGTATTGGGTAACACGAGTGTAAAAGGGACTATGGGGTGTTATTCATGTCTAGGGTGGTGTATGTAGACAGGTGTTTTATGCTCTAACTGGGAAAATATTCCACGGATAAATAAGGTATCCTACTCCTGTTACTGAACAAGATGAAACAAGCAGAGGAAGACTGTGGAGCAGAAGTTATGGCTATAAAAGGACATAAAAAGTGAGCTGCGGCATGTCATAAAATTGAGTTGTGCCTGTTGTTGAGTTGTCATATACTGGATATGAAGAGCAACATCTGGTTTGACATTCAAAAATAAAAACTGCTGAAGAAAATGTTTCATTCATTTGCAAATTAAGTAGTCTTCATTAGATTTTGTGCATACGTCGACTATTTTTTAGTGATCTCTACCGATTAAAGAAAAAGGCTAAGACACACAAATATACATGGTTGGTGTGCAACAACATTCATTCATTCATTTTCTACCGCTTATCCTCACGAGGGTGGCAGGGGTGCTGGAGCCTATCCCAGCTATCGTCGGGCGAGAGGCGGGGTACACCCTGGACTGGTGGCCAGCCAATCACAGGGCACATATAGACAAACAACCATTCACACTCACATTCATACCTATGGACAATTTGGAGTCGCTAATTAACCTAGCATGTTTTTGGAATGTGGGAGGAAACCGGAGTACCCGGAGAAAACCCACGCATGCACGGGGAGAACATGCAAACTCCACACAGAGATGGCCGAGAGTGGGATTGAACCCTGATCTAGCTGCGAGGCCTGCGCGCTAACCACTTAACAGTGTCTTTATATTTTATTTATTTAGTGATTTGTCATAATAATTTAGCTGTCATAATACTTCAGATTTCAAGGTACGTAATCACTTGTTGTTGCGCTGTTGAACGGACGGACTCGACACGGCTAACCGGGTCTATGCACAAGGGGAGATCACAGGCTAATGACCATTCATTCATTCATTCATTTTCTACCGCTTTTCCTCACGAGGGTCGCAGGGGGTGCTGGAGCCTATCCCAGCTGTCTTTGGGCGAGAGGCGGGGTACACCCTGGACTGGTCGCCAACCAACCACAGGGCACATATAGACAAACAACCATTCACACTCACATTCATACCTATGGACAATTTGGAGTCGCTAATTAACCTAGCAAGTTTTTGGAATGTGGGAGGAAACCGGAGTACCTGGAGAAAACCCACGATGCACGGGGAGAACATGCAAACTCCACACAGAGATGGCCGAGGGTGGAATTGAACTCTGGTCTCCTAGCTGTGAGGTCAGCTTCCAAGATCGGGCGTTTTCAGGGTAGTATGGCCGTAAGCTGGCTAATGACCAATTGACCAAAATGACCAAAATGTACGAAATGAACGAATCTTTTTACTGAATGAAACGGAATGATCCGGTTCACTCAAATGAACGGTTTTGCCCACCACTAGCGCAAAGTTATACAAGGTCGATACGAGTGATTTGTAAGGTCTCATTTTTTCTCGTAGGCATTTCTGTGATGCAAACGTATGACGCTTTTGAACGCATATTGTTTTGAGAAGCTAAACTCTTTACTTTACTGTCCCCAGCAACTAGCGGGAACTACTTCCACAGGCCCTTCTTTGCTCAAAAGGTTGGACCCAGAAGTGAAAAAAAATTCTCTACAATTATATGCTACAATATTCAATAAGTACAAACATTACGGTTGACCAGACTACATTATTATCAAAGCTTCAAATCCAGCTGAAAGTATTTTATCTGCTCTTCACTTTCAATTAATTGTTGCTTTTATGTTTTAAATGGAGTCCCATTTTTTATAATGGTTTTATAATGATTTAATATTTTATGGAATGATTTATAAAGTGATTTAGCCTTCTTTTCTGTAATGCACTTTGAATTACCTTGTGTACGATTTGTGCTCTATAAATAAACTCGCCATGCCAACCATGCACATCCAATTCATAGATAGACAATTAAAAGAAACGTTTTTTTTTATCACGGTGATGAATCAAAACCAATCTCGGCTGCTGAAAGCATTTCCCTTGGCATGGCGAGTGAACAGTATGTGGTTAGCGGACTAACTCGCACTGCCCTACAGGTATGCAGACAATTAGGAAAGCTTCTGTGTTTGCTATTATAGCCTGCGGCTAAACCGCTGGGAGCAGGAGTGCGGTTCTGCCTTTTAATCAGCACAGAACATAAGACGCTCCCTTGTGTGACTGAAGCACCCCCAGACAAACTAAAACAAGAAAAGTAGCTATTAGTCTCGGGCTTCCCTTAAAATGGCTTCTCTGGTTTCTTGTCCTTTCTCATGTTGCTGTGACAAGCAGTTGTTGGGACTCCAGACAGGAAGAGAGCGCCGAGATAGAGAAAATACAGGCTCTCGTGTTGTGACTGATCGAAGGCTGAATAAAAATATGTTCCAAACACCAAAAAGTGCCTTAAGTCATCCACTCCATTAATTCTTCATAAACGAGCCCACTCCAGCATGACATGGGCATCAAACATCAACATTCATTCATTTTCTACCGCTTATCCTCACGAGGGTCGCGGGGGTGCTGGAGCCTATCCCAGCTGTCTTCAGGCGAGAGGTGGGGTACACCCTGGACTGGTGGCCAGCCAATCACAGGGCACAAATAGACAAACAACCATTCACACTCACATTCATACCTATGGACAGTTTGGAGTCGCCAATTAACCTAGCATGTTTTTGGAATGTGGGAGGAAACCAGAGAAAACCCACGCATGCACGGGGAGAACATGCAAACTCCACACAGAGATGGCCGAGGGTGGAATCGAACCCTGGTCTCCTAGCTGTGAGGTCTGCGCGCTAACCACTCGACCGCCATGCCGCCCAAACATCAACATGTAGGGAAAAAAAATACACAAGGTTTTTATTTTTTTTTTTGGGGGGGGTGCAGTCATACAATATAAAAAGTTAACTATAAGAGCCACTTTGTTTTAGAAGCCAAACAAAGGCTTTCCCAGATAACACCAACAGTTTCCTGACTGACGGGAGCATCCTCCTCCTTTTCCTGAAGGAAGAGGCTCTTTGTTCTGTGCACTGGTGGAATCTGGCGGCATCAAAGCATCGCAGAGAGCCCCCCCCCCACCCCTTCCACAACCAGCGTGCTAATGAGAGACAACCATTGTGCACCCGTGTGATTACAGCGTCTTCATTAAGAGAATAAGCTGATATTGTACGTTCAAACCGGAGGAGGAAAAGTCCCATTCACTGACGATCAGCTCAGTCAGCAGGTTAATGCACCTCCTCTGATGACTTTTGATCTAACGTCATGAACGTTTTTTTATTATGATGGCTGTTGCGAGAAGACGACACGTAAGAACAACTATTTAATAAAAGCTGACAGAAACTTTTCAGCTCTGGTGCAAGTTTCGCTCGGGGTGAAAAGATCCTGGATGCAACAACGCAGACAATGTTCATCATCGCCTCCAGAGCCGTTCACTCAAACCCGAGGAAAGGAAAAACAAAGGAGACTTAGTGAGCAATACATGTCAGGCGATGTAAAGGCGAAGGATGATAAGAAACCAAAAGAGAATACGAAGAAGGTGTCGATTTCGGTTATTTCTGCCTGCAGCCTCCGTATTTACAGCCTGGCCACAGTGCATATATATCGATATTGCTATGGATTATTCTGTAAAACCGGGCCGTGTAATTTATCATGGTTTATGGTTAGATGAATTGGTTGACCTTTTTGGGCGTGTATACGCAGATGGAGTGGGGGGGGGAAATAAAGACAAAACTCATGTTGTAATAATACAGCCATAATAATTTTCCTCAAACGATTATCAAATCATGCTTGCTGACCCGGAATAACTGCAGTGCACCGAATCAATTAGATGCAACATTTTGATATAGAAAACACAACAAACCTCTTTTCTCCTCCCCCCCAAGTGAGGGTGAAAGATTCACGCCTCCCGCTGTGGCGTAATTATTTGAGTAGCATTCGTTCCCCCCATTAAAATTAGCAATGTTTTATGGTAATTCTTTTAGAAAAATCCTGTTGCTGAAGGAGATAATTATCTCAATTATTCAGGATCTCATACCCAAGATACATAGGGCACAACATCCCATTTGCTCGGGGCTTTTCCTCCCCGCAAGTGGAAATAATTGAAATGTGGCAGATGTTTAATTACTACTATTTCAAAACACAGTGGAAGATAATGGGGAGTGTATCTTTGTAACGATACCTTGTATGATAATCACACATTCATTTGCGGCTTGTGAGCAATTATTTTGGTTGTAATGAATGGGGAACGGTTATCAAGATGAAGATTCATAGCAAAGAGCCGAGTTGAACTGCTTTTTTTTTTATGAAGACATGGTACAAAAACATAAAGCGTGTCAAGTCTGTAAGAGCAGACCACACAGAATATTCCATAGGCCACATGTGATGATGTATGACGTGTGCGGTAGCGAGGCTTCATGATGGATCGGTGGTTGGATCTCAGAAAGGCTTTTTTTTTCTCCAAAAGGACACCAAAAGCCTGATATGATCTGGAATTCTCTTAATAACAGAAATACGCGCAAGGGCACCGGGCTCAAAGGACATAATCTATTATTCATCTGAAGCGCTCATGAATAAACAATGAGATAATCCCACCCTATATGTTTTAAATTAGGAGGAGGAAAACCACTATTATGACTCATTTTGTATCGTATGGCAACAGTGTGTTCACATAAAAGGCAATATTAATAGAGGTAAAATTATCCTGTCAACTAAAATGACTTCAGCAGAAAAAACACACAATGCTGACTGAAAGATTAATAACCATGATTTGTCACAATTCGAACATTATGGTGGAGTTAAAGCTCTTTAAAAGAAATAATGGCACGCAATAGATACATTATTATTATAGTAACTACCATCAAAACAGCATTCATTTTCTACCGTTTATCCTCACGAGGGTCGCGGGGGTGCTGGAGCCTATCCCAACTGGTCGCCAGCCAATCACAGGGCACATATAGACAAACAACCATTCACACTCACATTCATACCTATGGACAATTTGGAGTCGCTAATTAACCTAGCATGTTTTTGGAATGTGGGAGGAAACCGGAGTACCCGGAGAAAACCCACGCATGCACGGGGAGAACATGCAAACTCCACACAGAGATGGCCGAGGGTGGGATTGAACTCGGGTCTCCTAGCTGTGAGGTCTGCGCGCTAACCACTAGACCGCCGTGCAGCCCTCAAAACAACTTACTAAGTTGTTATATTAGTCTATAAGTTGTTAATTCTGATTAATTACAAAACGAATAATGTGTGATGCACATGACTGTTATTCGCACAGTGTCTGCACTCCAGGTGACAGGTTATGTGCAAATTGCTCTCACCAAGCCTACAGTTACACCTTAATGCAGTGCCTCTCAAACGTGTTGCAGCAAGCAGGGCGCTAACATTAGCAAGCGGCGTTGCCGGATCAAATTCAGAAGACAGCAATCAAGGCCAGAATTAGGAAGTCCACGTCTGACACATTAACCAACCTGCTGGTTTCCATCCATCCATTTTCTACTTTGCATGGGGGGTATGCTGGAGTCTATCCCAGCTGACTGGTCACCAGCCAATCATAGGGCACATATAGGCAAACAATAAATATATTGACATGCTATCCACTTAATACCTGAATTTATACATATGTATATTGAAAAAAATGTGTGTTTTTGCTTTTATTCATTCATTTTCTACCGCTTATCCTCACAAGGGTCGCGGGGGTGCTGGAGCCTATCCCAGCTGTCTTCGGTGAGAGGCGGGGTACACCCTGGACTGGTGGCCAGCCAATCACAGGGCACATATAGACAAACAACCATTCACACTCACATTCATACCTATGGACAATTTGGAGTCGCCAATTAACCTAGCATGTTTTTGGAATGTGGGAGGAAACCGGAGTACCCGGAGAAAACATGCAAACATGCAAACTCCACACAGAGATGCCCAAGTGGAGAATCCAACCCAGGTCTTCCCAATCTGGGTTTTATCAACAGTAAATTGGTACAGTATAACCTCTAATCTTATACACAATCTGTTCTCTAAGATTGATGACAAATTGTGAATGACATCTCTCACATGAACATAGCGTAATACACTTCTCTTCTATCAGGTCACCCTTCCACTTGAAGTCACCAGTGAAACGTTCTCGTCGTTTAATGGTCTCTGGCAATAAAAAGACCCCACCCAGGTGCCCATCTGGCTTTGGGCTTACGTGAGCAGATGTCTCTCATACTGTGGTGGTTCTCTCAGTCTCCCTGTGCTAAAACTACTTGTTTAATTAAAACATTGTAACCAGGACTGTCATTTGTGCCACATACCTCATAGTCATTAGAAGAACAGGTTGCGCACGGCCAGAATTAAACCCGAGTGATGTGAGGAGTCTGCTGAGACAGAATGTACTTCCTTGATCCCATCCCTGATGGCATTCCAAGACAACCAAAGGAAGTGCATTGGAGGTGGTAATCTACATGTATAGTCACAGTTGCCCTGGGATTGTGGCTACCAATTCATACACCAGTGTGGACAGCACCTGACACAAGGTGGGGGATGTGTCTTTCCCAGGGACACGGCGACTGGGAGCATCCGGTTTCTGGACGACCTGCTCTGCTTCCTGAGCCACTGTCGTCATCATCTGAGGACCAAACATGAAATGGAGTACAAGGTGATTAGCAAGGCCACAAACAAAAAGGCTACTACTGGTATTATGGTTGGTTTTTTAAAAACTGACCTTTAAAGACTTTTAATTTTAAGATTTTTCTTTACCGGAACACAGGGAAAGTTCAAAAGCCTCCAAATATAAAATTTCAAGTAAAAATCCAAAAACATGCTAGGTTAATTCGCGACTCCAAATTGTCCATAGATTATGATTGTTCTGAACTCCTGTTTCACCATTGCTGGATTAATCAGAGCGAAGTAGAGCAACTTCATATAGCTGCCGTCATGTCATTTGTTAGGGCAAAAACAATAGTCAACTAATGTTGACGGCGGCCAAGTGGTTACCGCGCAGGCCTCACATTTAGGAGACTCAAGTTCGATTCCACTCTCGGCCACCTCTGTGTGGAGTTTGCATCTTTCTCCTTGTGCATGCGTGGGTTTTCTCCGGGTACTCCGGTTACCTCCCACATTCCAAAAACATACTAGGTTAATTAGTGACTCCAAATTGGCCATAGGTATGAATGTGAGTGTGAATGGTTGTTTGTCTATATGTGCCCTGTGATTGGCTGGCCACCAGTCCAGGGTGTACAGCTGGCATAGGCTCCAGCATGCCTGCGAATATTGAGTACCTTTTCTTAACAGTCCATTGGTGCTATTAGCTTGTCTTTGTGCAAACAGGGATATGGGTACTGCCATTTGACGTAACATGGATACGGTCATTCCCTCCACTCATTCAGAGGGAATATCCTGAGTCTGCCGTTTTAAAAATTGTAGCAATTGTTACATTGCTGTCATTGCATGCGGTTGTTTCTTTGTGCGTCGGTCTGAGGAGTGACATTTGCATTAAATTGCTCTCATGTGCAAATTGCGCATGTGTCGGCTTAACACTATGCAAGTGCATATGGCGCGAAATTGTGTGCGGGTTTTCCCTTGGCAATACAATTACGGACCACTTTACACCCCCCCCCCCAATCTTCTTATGCTGCTTTTATGTAGAGCAACATGCACTAGGGTTTAAATGAAGCATGCCGATGGTCGGTATTTATGTACACTCAATTGTCCGCCATATGCTGGTTGGTCATCAAATGAAATGAGAGAGGATCTACAGTATATCCCTTATGTTTGCTTTGGACTTGTTGGAAAGCCACTTAGCTTAAACAGATCACTGCTAATTGGGCTTGTTTTGTGTGTTTTTTTTGTACTTGGCACATGACTGGAGCATCCACTTTTGTTTGCACATCTAGCAGTCTAGAGTGCTGTTCAGTTACAATGCACGCTCAACACAGCGTTTAACACACCAGCCAGTGCATTGGTGCTCCGCTGACACTTTCTCAGTGGAGCGACTGAGGAGCGGAGACACGTCGACTGAAGTGTTAATGTGTCTACAAACACCATTTAACAATGCCTGATGAATATTCAGACCCCGTACCACTCAGGCAGGGAAAGGCTCTACCAGCCATTTGACAAAATACAGCACATAATTATGCCACCTTGAAAAGAGAGCTCTGAAGTCCAGTGTAGTCTGATGCCCCCCAGCTTTTCATTAACTAAATTACTGCATAGCTCAAACCTTATTGATTACTGCTATAGGGGATGATTATTTCTACACGCATACACACACTTAGGGGCTCATGGCTGCATGTGAGAACACAACTACTAATAAAAAAGTAGTATTTCATTGGAAGTGCTAAGATTGTCAATCACTGTGAATATAAAATATTATGTTTATGAGTGTAAAATCCAAGAAGGATGGCTATAGGTTTAAAATGCTTTCATTTTGGATCTCTGCAGTATTCATTAGTTTGCAGATTTTTGTGTGCTGCAATAAGATATGACCGTATCAATTACTCTTTATGCCGTTAGGTGTTGTTCTACTGTAACTACGTGTCCTGAAAATACACGGGCATGTTGCAAAGAGTCTACAAAATATGCTTAAAAAGATATCCCCCATGCTTATTTTTGAGTTTGTGAATGGGAATATCAGTTAATTAATTCCTTCAAAGAGACAGCTCATTTTCTGTATAAGTGAAACAAGCGTATAACCCCAAATTTGATTGAAATGTTCATGGCGACAGTTAATCTGCTTGTCGTTATAAAAAAAAAAAATACCGGAGAGGCAATTTTTGTAAATAAAACACAATAAAGACAACTAATGTGCATTAGATGACCACAATTTCCACCTAAGACTCTGAAATCCTCCACTTGTTTATCAGCAATGTGAAATTAGATATAAATGCAAATATATAAAGTATAAAGTACCTAGAGTCAAATAGCCTCCATATATTTTAAGTTGCATGTGATGACCGGAAAAGCTGGTCATAAAAGCCCGTTTTTATTTCTGAGTGGGCAGATGGGCTTCTGGTTGGATTTACACAATGTCGTGGCAGAATTTGTTTAGGCTGCAGGAACAGAAAACAATCCTGAGATTCAAATGTGGATACAAATCTGCGAAAAAAATAAACATTTCAACAAATGAGTGGACTATTAAATATGATTTAAATATGGTATCTTAGAGGAGGACAACAATCACAGACAGCAATCAGTTATGTACTACAGGAGGTCCTGGCCACCTAAATAGTATCCAACATGTACTGCTGGGCATCTTAGACATGCAGTACAGGTAGCCTGTATGCTTTATTGGGACAGAACACATCTGCTGTTCAATAGGTGAGTCTGGTATACAACATCTGGTGCAGTTGTCTTGTACTTTATCGCTGATGCCATGGAACAATACAGTGAAACCTGGATTTTTGTGATTAATCCATTCCAAAAAGGGACGAGACACCTTCGTATTTTATTTTTTGAATTCAAAAGTGTCACCTTTATCAAAATTCTGCCCCTTGCAAATTTCTTTGGTTCCATTGTAGGTTATTTTGCAGCCATGATTAATGAAAATAAAGCAAAGACTTGTGGTGTAACTGTGTTAGTTAGAAAATAACTACAGTCAACCAGTGAAGACGTATTAGACGGGCAAAAATGGTTCCAGGTTTCCAGTTTAGCCATTTGGATTTGCCAACGGTATAAACCTTGCAATGTGTGAATGGGTTGTTTGTCTATATGTGCCCTGTGATTGGCTGGCGATCAGTCCAGGGTGTACCCCGCCTCTCGCCCAAAGACAGCTGGGATAGGCTCCAGCATGAGGAAAAGCGGTAGAAAATGAATGAATGAATAAACCTTTCATGATGCCGTAGTATTGTGTAAACTATTCATTCATTCATTTTCTACCACTTATCCTCACGCCAATCACAGGGCACATATAGACAAACAACCATTCACACTCACATTCATAACTATGGACAATTTGGAGTCGCTAATTAACCTAGCATGTTTTTGGAATGTGGGAGGAAACCGGAGTACCCGGAGAAAACCCACGCATGCACGGGGAGAACATGCAAACTCCACACATAGATGGCCGAGGGTGGAATTGAACTTGTGTCTCCTAGCTGAGAGACCTGTGTGCTAACCACTCACCCACCCACCGTGCAGCCCCTTGTGTAAAGTCAGTCTTGCTCAATTTTGTGTTGGGTGTGGGATCCAAGATGGCTGAATTAACAAGCAATGACGGGTGTCATTGATCCCGTGCCAAAGTGTTAGTTACGTGCCATAGTGTACAATAATAATAAGACTATGTACAAGAACCAAGGTATAATTCTGAGGTAGGGTGATTTCACACAGTGTGCATCGTCAGTTGTCATGCAATGCGGAAAAAATACAATGTTTGGTGTCCTCCTGTTGAACACAAAAATAGATTGTTTTGGCTTCCCCATCACACACATGCTGCATGATTTTGAATCGTCGCAAAAGAAACAATTCATTAAATCCAAGCTTTTAAGGCAGCATCTGTGCTTCTGCCTGCTCACCATTATGGTTGTTATCGGAGAGAGCAAGTGCAACCGTTTTATACACAGGAGCACCTTTTGTGACATTTAGTAGATGAAGCGATTTACAAGCTCGCCACCATAATGGCCTGCAACAAGAAAAGGCTATGTGTTACCATGGAACATGTCCTCCCCTTCCTTCCTTCCTCCCAGAGAGATGGCAGAGGCTGCAGCAGTTGCCACGAGCCTGCTGTCAGAAAGCCACGGCGGCATCTCTCTCTCTCTCTCCCTCAACCAGCCGACGGGGTGCAACTGACAAGAGAAGATCCTCAGAGCCAGACAGCCAGCGCTGGCACCGTAAAGAAAGCCTTCAGCCAGTTACTGACATATTCCAGGGCCCACTGCAACAGATGGGGTTTTTTTTACAGGTGCTGTTTGGGGTAAAATACTTTGCTTGAGGGGACAGCATCTGGTCCATCCCAAATTAGGAAGGTCTACCCTGAAAACCCCCACCGTTATCGTCTATTCCAATCAATTCCTCACACTCTATTATGAAGAGCAGAATATGGTTACTAGGTAGAAATTTGTATTTTTGACACACGGATAACCCCCACATTTTTTTTTTAATTCAAAAATTTTCAAATTTGCAGGTTGAGTTGAGTTAAAACTCATTTCGGCACAACACGAGGTTTACCGACCACCGCGAGTCTCCATCACTCAAGATGCACTCAATAACCTTGGACTCATATTTCTCTGCCGGTGATTTTAACGACTTGCAAAATTACACTGTGGTTGTTTGAGCCCGTGTCAATGTTGATATCTCAACTCTTTTACTGTCCCCGTGTCCCGTCAGTCTGCTCCCCGTTATTTATCATGACTTACACCGTGACACATGAGCAGCGCCCGGCCCGGCCATACATCTCCTCCCGTTAAATAATACGCGCCAGGCCGGGTCCACATCAGGGGAGCAAGGTGAAGTATGAGGTTTTGAAAACTGCAACCGATGAATTACGGCCATCATTGAGTTGCTCTGAAGTTGTGTCACCGGGTCGTCTTCCAAAGGTCTGACGGGCTGTAAAAGGAAATTTACACGTGCAAGGCTGTTACCGTGGATAGATTAGTGAACCTGCCGGATGAATTGATGTGTTTGTATATTACAGGAAGTAGTAGAATTATGAACAGATTCTTAACCAAGGTAAAACGGTACAGGATGGTACATTTTGCACATTTTGTTTTAATCTGGGTGGCACGGCGGTCGAGTGGTTAGCGCGCAGACCTCACAGCTAAGAGACCAGGGTTCAATTCCACCCTCGGCCATCTCTGTGTGGAGTTTGCATGCGTGGGTATCCTCATCGCGGGGGTGCTGGAGCCTATCCCAGCCTATCCCGGGTGTGCTGGAGCCTATCCCAGCTATCCCAGCTGTCTACGGGCGAGAGGTGAGGTACACCCTGGACTGGTCGCCAGCCAATCGCAGGGCACATATAGATGGTCAGTTAAAAGTCCAACAATCAGCAACCCCCCCCCTCCAAAAAAAAATTTGAATTGTTTCCTCCCACATTCCAAAAACATGCTAGGTTAATTGGCGACTCCAAATTGTCCATAGGTATGAATGTGAGTGTGAATGGTTGTTTGTCTATATGTGCCCTGTGATTGGCTGGCCACCAGTCCAGGGTGTACCCCGCCTCTCGCCCGAAGACAGCTGGGATAGGCTCCAGCACCTCCGCAAGGATAAGCAGTAGAAAATGAATAAATGAATGATTGTCAAGTTAGGATTACGGCTACGATTACAGACTGATAATTTGCCCAGTGGATGAGTGGTTAGCCTGCTCGCCACACAGTTAGGAGATAGGGAAGTTTTGTGTTAAGTGGAGTTTGTGTGGGTTTTCTCAGGGTACTCCGGTTTCCAACCACAATCCAAAAACTAGGTTAATTGGCAACTCCAAAATTGTCCATAGGTATGAATGTGAGTGTGAATGGTTGTTTGTCTATATGTGCCCTGTGATTGGCTGGCGACCAGTCCAGGGTGTACCCCGCCTCTTGCCCAAAGACAGCTGGGATAGGCTCCAGCACCCCCGCGACCCTCGTGAGGAAAAAGCGGTAGAAAATGAATGAATGTTTTAATCTGAGGTTTGTTGCATTGAAATACAATTGGAAATCAGAGGTGTGTGCATTTTAAGAAATCCACCATTGTTTGAATTATTAACTATTCTAGGTTATGTCTGCGGATGTTAAATGTGCATTGTATATAATATCTATATAAGGTCCGGTCAACTGTTTAAATGTGATTTCATAAGCAAAGAGCGCGTCTGTGCCTTCCAGAACAATTTGTAAAATACACTCTTGTTTATCAATGGGCAACACCCCAGTTTACTAGGAGCATTTTTTTTTCCAATTTAACATCCCCAGTGAAGATTTATTCACGTAGTAATCGTAATTCAGTCAGCGCCGCTCCTGCATGGTAATTACTACACGCTGCACATTGCCGCTAATTAATTCACTGGGAATGCGGCTGAGCAGCAGAGAACATATGAACATGCAGCGCTCATCACGTACTGTAAACACTGTACGACGGTTTCCATGCAGCCAATGAGCAAGTAGATGAGCTTCTCATCAAGCGGCATGATTGTCCTGCATGTAACATTAAAGAGTTGGGTGAATTTTCTTGTACCGTTTTGTTAGGGATGGCCCAATGCCATATTTTCATGTCTGTTATTGATATGATCTACGCTGATATTCGGATAATGAAGCCGATACTTCTTTCTCCTGTCTTGTTACAGTAATAGATTTGGAATTTGCTTAATAGCAACACAATGTCCAAAAATTGGTCTGCTTTCTTTGTAAAAATAAATTAAGTTGAAATTAAGTTCATTCATTTTCTACCGGTTTTCCTCACAAGGGTGAGGCTGGAGCCTATCCCAGCTGTCTTCGAGCAAGAGGCGGGGTACACCCTGGACTGGTTGCCAGCCAATCACAGGGTACATATAGACAAACAACCATTCACACTCACATTCATACCTATGGACAATTTGGAGTCGCCAATTAACCTAGCATGTTTTTGGAATGTGGGAGGAAACCGGAGTACCCGGAGAAAACCCACGCATGCACAGGGAGAACATGCAAACTCCACACAGAGATGGCCAAGGGTGGAATTGAACCCTGGTCTCCTAGCTGCGAGGTCTGCGCGCTAACCACTCATCCGCCGTGCTGCCCTGAAATTAAGTTCTTAATTATAATTTCAGCGTACACACAACGTGGCCTATTCATCAATGACAGTGATTTGCCCGGTTGACCATGACTTAAATAATTGGAAATAAGCATACAAATAATCTGAGGGATGTCCGATATTTTTTGCCGAAAACCGATTTGGCGATATTGTCCAACTCACAATTTCCGATACTGATATCAGCCGATACCGATATGGGAAATATCGCCTGTGGTGGAATGAACACATATGTGTTGTATAGAGCATTTTTTAATATCAGTTATTTTGATGGGGAAAAGAATCTCACACCAATATCAACTGATATCGCATATTTATGCTAATATCATCCAAATAACAGCCACAAAAATTCATTTATTCATTCATTTTCTATACCTATGGACAATTTGGAGTCGCCAATTAACCTAGCATGTTTTTGTAATGTAAAAAAACCCACGAATACACGGGGAAAACATTCCCAATAATAATATCGACAATATATTGGAACACCGTACTTGCCTTCTCTCGTCAGCGCCTCCTTGTTTACGTCTTGGCTTCGGCATTGTGGCTCACACCCCGGTATGCAGAGAGCAGGAGACCCAATGCAGATAAAAAAGTTCCCTTTTAATTCTAACTGTGGGTATGTAGCAGCAAAACACCAGCTAAGACAGTTGCAATAGCGTAACAAGCTACAATAAACAATATAACGTCAAACTAGGGTGCAAGCACCTGAACTAAACAGAAGGGGAACACAATTAGCAACAGGTGCGAGTGAAAAGGGGGGTGAAGCAAAGCAAGCGGACACAACCCAGGGCAAACAGGAAACGCTACCAAAATAAGAGCATAAAAGAGGAACTAAGGCAAAGAAGCGGGAAGAAACTAAACTGTCACATAGGCTACCTCGAGGATTGTGACACTCCTTTCCTGGACAATAATGGAAAAGCATCTCACTTCCAACACTTGAAGGTTGAAGGTGTACAGTGAAATTTATTTTTGGAGGGAAGTCTAGACTGATGGATCTTTTAAAACAGCAGTGGACTGAATGACTCTGCTAAAATGAGGGGGCTTGACTAATTTATTTACTCTCCAGCAACTGACTTTGCCAGCTACATTGCATTGTATTGCATTGTATTGCAGTGTTTGCGTATTTTTTTAAAGCATTCATTTATTCATTTTCTACCGCTTATCCTCACGAGGGTCATGGGGGTGCTTGAGCCTATCCCAGCTGTCTTGGAGCGAGAGGCGGGGTACACCCTGGACTGGTGGCCAGCCAATCACAGGGCACATAAAGACAAACAACCATTCACACTCACATTCATACCTATGGACAATTTGGAGTCGCCAATCAACCTAGCATGTTTTTGGAATGTGCGAGAACATGCAAACTCAACACAGAGATGGCCCGAGGGTGGAATTGAACTCGGGTGCGTGCTAACCACTCATCCACCGTGCAGCCGCCATTACCAAGTAGTATTTCACCAAATTTTTACCATGACTGACCTGCACTAGTGTAACCTTAAAAAGTTCGATCATTTGAAGACGTAAAGCTGAAATTCATGAACATACGGGGGAAATCCAAAACAGTCTTAATGGGATCCAATACACAAATACAATAACAGCGCTGCAAAACGACTTGATTCCTTTGTCATGCAAGATGACAACAGCCACAATGAGATTAACACTGATATGACAGCAAGACAATGACGGCAGACAACGGGCTGGTAATTCAATCACTGGTGCAGGACATGTCATGTCAGCCTGTCTATTGACTCTGACAGGCTGCGGGAGGTGCTGGCAGACTTACATTGACCCGGGGCGCCCAAAGTGCTGATGCATCATTGTGTAAATTCTGATGGGAAGGGTCTTCTTCCCTTTGACTTAAGGCCTGGGAGGTGATCCTCAATAATCAAAAGGAGAGGAATACAATACACTAAGGCTGATGTAAGACACTATAGAACTAGCATTCTTTAAAATATCTGTGTATTATTTGACAGATAATCTGTACATTTCAGACCCGTATACTGTAAATACTTCACTCTCAGTAATGCCACACTTTGTTATATTGTGGTTTTGTGTACCAAATGCAGGGCTCACCACTGACTCCATTCATCCATGGGTGTTTTGCGCTTTGAGAATCTTCCAGCAATCTACAAGCTCTCCCTAAAGAAGGGGGCCTAAGAGAAATGGTGCAGGCGGGGTACACCCTGGACTGGTCGCCAGCCAATCACAGGGCACTTATAGACAAACAACCATTCACACTCACATTCATAGCTATGGACAATTTGGAGTCGCCAATTAACCTAGCATGATTTTGGAATGTGGGAGGAAACCGGAGTACCCGGAGAAAACCCATGCATGCACGGGAAAACAGGGTTTTCCGTTATTATGTATACTATATTGAGTTATACCATAGTAAAAATAAATATAGGGGTGTTATTTATTGTCTAAAGGGCTCTAACAATTTGACAATTTGAAGTCGCTAATTAACCTAGCATGTTTTTGGAATGTGGGAGGAAACCGGAGTACCCGGAGAAAACCCACGCAAACTCTACATCCGTCTTCCCGATCTCCTAACTGTGTAGCGAACAGGTTAACCACTCGTCCATCGGGCAAATTATTATCAGTCCATAATCGTAACCGTAATCCTAACTTGACAATCATTCATTTATTCATTTTCTATTGCTTATCCTCGCGGGGGTGCTGGAGCCTATCCCAGCTGTCTTCGGGCGAGAGGCGGCGTACAATATGGACCGGAGGCCAGCCAATCACAGGGCACATATAGACAAACAACCATTCACACTCACATTCATACCTATGGACAATTTGGAGTCGTCAATTAACCTAGCATGTTTTTGGAATGCTAGCTGAAAACCAACACATGCACGGGGAGAACATGCAAACTCCACACAGAGATGGCCGAGGGTGGGATTGAACTCGGGTCTCTTAGCTGTGAGGTCTGCGCGCTAACCACTCGCCCACCGTGCAAGACCTAACTTGACAATCAAACAAAAAAAAATTCAAAATGGCATCTGTATTACACGTAAATCATGTAATTGGGTAAAGCCTGTTGGTAGGAGTAGTTTTGTGCATGAATGTCACCCCCCACGGTTTTATATTGTACTTTTGGTTTCCTTTTGGTAAGCGTCAAGGAGATGGATGGATCTACAGATGAAATAAGACAGATCTGGACAGAAGGCCGTGTGTGCGTATCTAAAGTAGAGCACAAATGAGCCATTAGCCAACAAGTCCCTGAAGATGAAGGCCATCATATTGAATAGCGTCCTCCATCCCTTCAGTTCCCATTCAATGCAGGCAAAAACCTTCGCGGATGCAGATGCTGTTCATTAAATAATTAAAGTCCGGCTGAGATGAACTTTGATTTAATTGATCTGGGCAAGCTCGGTGGAGAGAAAATTGATGGGCCTCAATGTTTGGATCCGCTTCAGAACATTCAAGAGAATCAGTGTGTCCGGAGGATTTATTGAAGGCATTACAGCAGGAAGCAGTACAGAGCGTCTCTCCCACCAGCATGACTAATACCGTCACAAAACCAAAAAAAAAAAACCTCTGTTTGTGTTTGGCCAATTAGCGCTCAGACACAGTGATGAACAGGGTAAACAGTGCTCATTCTCCATGATGTGACTTAACACACACACACACACACGGCATCATTCAAGCAATTCATTCCACTGCCATCCAAGCGCCATTAGCAAATAAAACGTGTTCCATCCGGTTCTTTCCAGGGCGTGGCAAAAAGGGATGCTCGAGAAACATGCGGACTAGTGCAGAGTTCAGCTTAATTTTTTTTTTTTTTTTTTTTACGGGACTACCACTGCAGGATACAGACAGCACAGTAAACGTGAACGCTAGCATGTTATACCCGTGTCGTGACACACACAGCAGGTGTTGGCACCCGAAGGGGGGATGCCAGTCTACCACCTTACTGTACTTGACATTATTCCAAAGCTAATGCATGAGGACAGCAGCACACAGACACACAAAGAGAAGTGGATGGGGGGGGGGGTGGATGAATATGTGAGGCAAGCAAAGGGAAAAGATACGGCATTAAAAAGGGATGCCTGTGTAAATTGGTAGAAGCTGCCAGATTAACTCCAGAGGGCAAGGATGCAAAAGAGGCTGGGAGAGTAGTGTGGGTGAGGGTCTGGCTGCAGTCCTTTCATCAAAGGACTTTTTTTTTTCCCTTCATTTTTTTTTTCTTTGTACGCCAACCAAAGCGGGCAATCTATTCAATGATTGCAAATTGGGAAGTAAAAAGTTGGGTTCCAGGTATCCCAAACGGCGTCCATCACATATTATTACTTACATTACCAACACCGACAGTAGGTATAATTGGAACATTGAAAGACTAGAATAACAATGACGTATATATGCATGATGCCTTGTGTCCTGCATTTGGATGTGGCCGGTCCAAGCCCCGTGGCTAGCTAGGATCTTTTAATCTGTCTTCCCTGGCCCCAGGCCATGAGGCCAACCCAAACCCAGAGAGACACGTCTTCTGACACTCTTACTGTCATACCCCTCCCAACCCACTTCGGATGTCCCCTGAGTGGCTATGATTACATTAAGGAGTGCTCAACCTTCCTCCAGAAGTTCACCTCCAACCCAGTTCATCCATAATCCTGGCCTGAAGGTCAAAATCACGACTTGTGTTCCGAGGCTAGGCCTATTTAACTGTGAAAGTACCGTATTTTCCGGACTATAAGTCGCACTTTTTTTCATAGGTTGGCTGTTCCTGCTACTTATACTCCAGAGCGACTTATAAATGAAAAAACTGTTTAAACTGGACATCTTTTCTGTTCATGTTTATTTTTCATGTAGCAGAATAACCATTGTGTTAGCATATCTTACACCTATTCAGCCTGTTCTCTACTATTTTATTACTGTTAGAACTTGCCTTCCAAGAGGACGTAATGTCTGTTTTGGTCAAGTTTGTAAAATAAATTACCCGCAAAAAATGCGACTTATACTCCAGTTCGACTTATGTATGTTTTTTTTTACCTAATTATGCATTTTTGGCCTTGTGCGACTTATACTCCAGTGCGACTTATGTATGGTTTTTTTTTCCTAATTATGCATTTTTGGCCTTGTGCGACTTATGTAGGTTTTTTTTTAACCTAATTATGCATTTTTGGCCTTGTGCGACTTATACTCGAGTGCGACTTATGTATGTTTTATTTTTTTACTTAATTATGCATTTTTGGCTTTGTGCGACTTATACTCGAGTGCGACTTATGTATGTTTTATTTTTTTACTTAATTATGCATTTTTGGCCTTGTGCGACTTATGTATGTTTTTTTTACCTAATTATGCATTTTTGGCCTTGTGCGACTTATACTCCTGTTCGACTTATGTATGTTTTTTTTTTTACCTAATTATGCATTTTTGGCCTTGTGCGACTTATACTCCAGTGCGACTTATGTATGGTTTTTTTTTCCTAATTATGCATTTTTGGCCTTGTGCGACTTATGTAGGTTTTTTTAACCTAATTATGCATTTTTGGCCTTGTGCGACTTATACTCGAGTGCGACTTATGTATGTTTTATTTTTTTACTTAATTATGCATTTTTGGCCTTGTGCGACTTATACTCGAGTGCGACTTATGTATGTTTTATTTTTTTACTTAATTATGCATTTTTGGCCTTGTGCGACTTATGTATGTTTTTTTACCTAATTATGCATTTTTGGCCTTGTGCGACTTATACTCCTGTTCGACTTATGTATGTTTTTTTTTTTACCTAATTATGCATTTTTGGCCTTGTGCGACTTATACTCCTGTTCGACTTATCTATGTTTTTTTTTTTACCTAATTATGCATTTTTGGCCTTGTGCGACTTATAGATCAGAAAATACGGTAACTGTTGAAAATAATGCTCTAATACAGCTGTAATAATGTCACCCATCCGGATGGGACAGACGATTATGGATTGCAAGTCTCAATGAGAATTTGTATAATATCCAAATTTGCTCAGCTAAAAACATGTTGATCTGAAACAAGAACATTGTGTTTCCTGTGTCTTCATCTGAACCATAAACTGGAATAGACTGACAACATCTGCTCAAGAGGATGAGGCACTCCTGAAGACCTTCTATGACACTGTGATGGCCTCTGCCATCTATGACGTGATCTGCTGGAGGAGCAGCATCACATCAGCTGACAGGAAGAGGCTGGACAAGCAGATGAAGAGGAGGATGACAGCCAAGATGACCTCCATGACAAAGGCTCCCACCCCCGCCAACACACACTCACTGGTTGCTAAGTTGCTCCGTTCGTGACAAGTTCACACTGGATTGTTTGTAACTCTGGTCTTGATCCAATGAGGAGTTTTTTCTTTCTTTCCGAATGACTTTTCCGAAAACAATGGTAAACATGGAAAGGAATATTCCAATCTCTTGTCTACATGCCGCTATAATCAAGCACAATAGTCAATGGAGCAGTAAAACATAAACATCAACATCACATGATACCGACTTCCCAGAGTTTATCTTTCACTTAAAACCAAAGAACGTCTCGAGCTGTGGGTTACGTCATATCTGAACATGCGCTGAAAGAACGCACCCGGGGATAAATTTAAACAGGAAAAGATCAAATTCACCAGGGTTCAATTCCACCCTCGGCCATCTCTGTGTGGAGTTTGCATGTTCTCCCCGTGTATGCGTGTTTTTTTTCTCCGGGTACTCCGGTTTCCTCCCACATTCCAAAAACATGCTAGGTTAATTAGCGACTCCAAATTGTCCATAGGTATGAACGTGAGTGTGAATGGTTGTTTGTCTATATGTGCCCTGTGATTGGCTGGCCACCAGCCTCTCGCTCGAAGACAGCTGGGATAGGCTCCAGCACCCCCCGCGACCCTCGTGAGGAAAAAGCGGTAAAAAAAGGAATGAATTAGAATCACATTCAATCTTGCTAATATTTTATAATTAAACTCGAGACATGTTTTATATAGATATATATTTTCTTTTTTAATAAAACTGCACTTGTGAATAAAGTATAGAAGGGTTTAGATTCACGAAAGATGCTTGCCAACCGCCAATAAACAACAGAAGAAGAAAAACACGATGAAGAAGAACGAACCCTGACAACTTTCCGTTTGAGCGGGTACAAGATACCTCAATCGGATTGGGGAAAGGAATATTCCACCCCTGTGAATCCGATTATATGTTCATTCGGATTGGCACTTTTTTTTCGGAATGACGTATATACAAAGGTTACATTCTTTCCGTTTTAGCAAATAAATGCAATCGGAATATTTGGATCCATGTATACGTGGCTACTGACTCCGGTTAAACAGATAAGTGGTCTTATATACGGGATGTTTTTCTAAACACTGCAATAAAGAAATGATTCTAAATGGAAGATTCATCAATGCAATCTTCCCTTGACGAAATATTCAAAGGGCAGCAATATAGATAAACTCCTACTCAATGCCGAGAGGTTGAAGTTCACCGTCCTGATCTGATTTGGGAATATCCTCTCGGCTTGATAATTGCTTTAACACCCAGCCTGCACTTATAATTACATCACTTGGTTAATATCCGCATTCGGCAATTGTTAATCTAATTTGGTTCGAAGTGGCTGTACTTTGCTTCATCTTGTCTTAATTGAGTTAAAAGATATCGTTTTCGGGAAAATTCACCTTTTTTTGTGACTTTAAAATAGGTGATTTTCCGATGCGGGAAATCCCGCAGGAAATCAGAAGCTGATCAATCATGAAATAGAACAGAACCGTCAAAAGCAGCTCAGCACTAAAACAAAACAAACATGTAAGTAAAGTAAACAAAACAGACATGTGCATTATATATTATATACATTATATATTATATACATTATACTGCAGTACTTTGCAACATGACATACTTTCGTCAGGACATACACATGAGTTTGATACATCGGGAATTTTACCAAGTTTTATCTGTTTTTCCCCGTCCAGATTACAGTATGTTTCCAAAATATGTATCCATTCTCTACCTTTGCAGGGTAAAAATGGGAATTTTGCATTGCTTCTCTTAAGACAAGAGTGCCATGTTTGTGTTGGACGTGCCGCCCCCCCCCCGCCCCCCCCTCCAGAATTGACTCAAGACCCCCTGCGAAGAAGCTCATCTGAAGATGCTCTAAAGAAGAGAGAAGATGCCCGCCCGCCCCATCGAGGCTCGGGCTGCTGCATATTTATGTTTCCATTTCAGGGCAGCTGTGCTCAAACACAAGAGGGGGGGGGGGGGTGTCCAACTTAAGGCACCTCTTTTTTTGCACTTGATTTTGTTACAAAAACATGAAAAGAACTGATGATTTATTCTCAAACTTTCAACCATTTCTATTAATCATCATTTTTATTAGGCTGCACGGTGGTCTAGTGGTTAGCACTCATTCATTCTTTGTCATGACCCAAATCTGGGTGTAGTCAGGAAATATTTTGAGTGTAGAGTCACTACTGATGCTTCTTGGCATTATCACTAAACGAGTGGTTAGCACACAGGCTTCACAGCTAGGAGACCCGAGTTCAATCCCACCCTCGGCCATCTCTGTGTGGAGTTTCCATGTTCTCCCCGTGCATGCGTGGGTTTTCTCCGGGTACTCCGGTTTCCTCCCACATTCCAAAAACATGCTAGGTTAATTAGCGACTCCAAATTGTCCATAGGTATGAATGTGAGTGTGAATGGTTGTTTGTCTATATGTGCCCTGTGATTGGCTGGGATAGGCTCCAGCACCCCCCGCGACCCTCGTGAGGATAAGCGGTAGAAAATGAATGAATTAATATAATATACATTAATGTGCAGATATAAGTTATACTGCAGGACTTTGTCACGCGTGATGGACTTTGTCACGAGACCGCCGTGCAGCCTAATAAAAATGATGATTAATATACATTAATATTTACAAATAGAAGTGAACATACAAGTGAAGCAATGAGAATGTGCAATGCTAAATCCCTGTCATGATGCTACAAATGATGCAGCAGGCTAATATTTATTATAAATAATTATATTTATTTATAATTATATTATATTATAATTATATAATTATAGTTAAATGTCATAAATAAATTATTATATAATTATGAATAAATTATAATTATATATTATATAATTACATTTATTTTTATTTTATTTTTATTTTATTATAATGTATTATAATAAATTAATTATTGCAAATTGACCCTGGCCCAGTTAATTTGAGATTCAGTAGTGACTTAAATGGAGGGGTTTATGATGTAGTGCATCACATTGGATATGAGGCTTGGGAATACGCCTGGTCTTCACGTGTATTGCAGATGGTCAGAACGTCTTTTTGGAGGAAACAATAGTTGTGTTTCAGTAGTGACTTAAATGGAATGTTTTATGATGTAGTGCATCACATTGGATATGAGGCTTGGGAATACGCCTGGTCTTCACGTGTATTGCAGATGGTCAGAACGTCTTTTTGGAGGAAACAATAGTTGTGTTTCACAACTATGAACACACTAGAGATGGTGGAAAATAACACTTTTAAATGAATTGCAATCGCTTTTGCATCCAAACGTATATGAGCAATAAATGTACATATAATTACCACATGGCTTTTTGGGCTCTTTAGTTTCATGCACAATAAATTAAAGATCAAAATAAGCAATACATTAACAATACCGCATGTGTCTGTCAAGAAGTGTTTGTGTTCCTGACTTGCACCAGTTGTTATTGCGTTACTTTCTTTGTCACAGCATTGGGAGGTTTTATGGTGAAGTGATTTATATCGGCTTGTGACACGTTAATGATGCCAGGGAGCCTTGCCTGCAATCCATATTCATGAACAACTGTGTTTGTGGAGACATGGCCATGGAAGGATGGTGGTGGGGGGGGGGGGGTGACTCCTGCACGTCCGCTAAAAGTCTCCAGAGTACAAAAATCTGGATGGTGGAGCTCCGGATGCCTCGGGTTCACTTGCCTGCAGGCATGAGCCCACCTGTTCATCCGGACATTCCCGGAGAAGATCGACATTGGTGTTTTCATTTTTATGTGCAATTAGGCAACAGCGACAAGGAATAGACATTCATTCATTCATTCATTCATTCATTCATTCATTTTCTACCGCTTTTTCCTCACAAGGGTCGCGGGGGTGTTGGAGCCTATCCCAGCTGTCTTCGGGCGAGAGGCGGGTTACAGCCTGGACTGGTCGCCAGGCAGCCAATCACAGGGCACATATAGACAAACAACCATTCACACTCACATTCATACCTATGGACAATTTTTTTAGCATGTTTTTGGAATGTGGGAGGAAACCGGAGAAAACCCACAAATGCATGCGGAGAACATGCAAACTCCACACAGAGATGGCCGAGGGTGGAATTGAACCCTGGTCACCTAGCTGTGAGGTCTGCGTGCTAACCACTTCTCCACCGTGCCGCTCCACCAATTGAATTAGAAAATTAAAAATAAACCTAAAGCATATTCCTGATGAATGGATGGGAGCAACAGACCAACATAAATTACATAAAGGGACATAATTCCGGAAAGCGGATCACTGAAAATCAACATAAAACAGTCGTTATACAGTTGTCGGTGGAAGTACTTAACACAGGGCAATTTAGAACCATCATTCATTGTAGTCTATAGACGAAGCAGCAGGATTTCACGTCCTATTAGCAATCATGACCTAATCAATGAGCTGTGCCTTAAAACAGCTGACAGATAATTACAAGGGCGCTTCGTCGTTTGCCATTTTCAGGTAGCCGGTCGGAAATGAAGGAGGAGGAAGAAATATCCGCCCAAGCTTGTTTCATGGCACAATGAAAGCGAAGCAGGACGGGATTGATAACGACAATCCCAAGCGAGGGCCTAATTTGCTCTCCGAGCCAATCAATAAAAAGTGTTTCATCTCTGTTGCCATGGCGCAGCATACACTAAAGCACAATGAATATTACCTCGGGGAAATTGGCACCGTGAATAATCTCACCAGTGTTATTTTCAACAATGTCTTGTTGCTGCTTTTAGAAGCGTCGTCAAGGACGTTAATTTCAATTTCATTTTTGTCACCGTGATGGTTAGAGGCAAATTACTTTCCAGTATTGTGGTAAAAACAAACAATTCATATTTTTTCCAATAAACAAAACAAACTGAATTATACCAAGTCATAAAAAGTGAGCTTGATGACTAATATGTCTGATTTTAATACCTTTGGGAATCTGTAGCGGTCTTCCATCTTGCATATGGGACTCCGTAGAGCAATATAGCCATGAAAGGAAATAATTAATAGCAACATCCTGTTGTGCAAGTATCATCCAGGGATCTTTACGCTCATGCTTTATTGCTTTCTAAATTGTATACTGCAGTGATGGGAAAAAAAAGTAATTATTATGAAATGGGTAATCAAATGTTACATATTTTATTTCAAGCTTTCAAACTATGTATATGCAGTTAAACCTTGTTTTTTGCTAATAATTCATTCGAAAATGTTCGCTGAAAAAACAAAATGTATGAAAAAAAAGTAATTTTCCTGTGGAAACAATATAAAGCAATGCAATCCACTCCACACACCTAAAATATTAACAAAAAGTAGAAGCTAACCTTATATAGATGTGGCTATTTATTGATTTGACACATTTTTTTTAGTGAAAAAATACCTGAATAAACAAGAAATGCTGGCAGCAGAGGTTGGACTGTACTTCTTCCTGAATAATCTACTTTCTATATTGTCATCTTTAAAAGAATTATTAAGCTGTGGACTCTACTACACACGAAAGCTTTCCAGATCTTCCAGATTCTGCACCTCGTCCTGCACTTTCCATGGATTTCCTGCTTCAAACCCAAACAGTTTAATTTATATTACCCATGACCTGCCTCTAGGCATGCCCGCCCCGACATTGATTGGTCACATTCCCAAGTGCTCCTGAGGACTTCTGGATACGTAGGTCCACGTTTGAGTGCAAGCAATCTGTAGGCCAGCATTGCATAGACATCAGTAGAAGTCATTCATTCATTCATTTTCTACCGCTTATCCTAACGAGGGTCGTGGGGGTTGCTGGAGCCTACTGGTGGCCAGCCAATCACAGGGCACATATAGACAAACAACCATTCACACTCACATTCATACCTAACATACATAACATACTAGCATGTTTTTGGAATGTGGGAGGAAACCGGAGTACCCGGAGAAAAAATCCACGCATGCACGGGGAGAACATGCAAACTCCACACAGAGATGACCGAAAGTGGGATTGAACTCGGGTCTCCTGGCTGTGAGGTCTGCGCGCAAACCACTTGTCCACCGTGCAGCCCCCAGTAGAAGTCGGTGTTAGAAAAAAGCCTGACAAAACGTCATTCAGGGCTCATTATCTTCCACTTTGGCATCATTTAACACGAGAATACAACATTGTAACAGAATTAATAGGTCAGAAAAGTGGAAAAGCATAATCGGTCCTCATTAATGAGGCACAAGACTGAGTTGAGTAGGTGTGATTTCACCCTTGCATTTATGCTTCTAGGCTTACTGTATTTATTATTTTTACTCAGCTGTCTGTTGGATTTTGCTAATCATCACCTCGTTCTAAGTCTCAGGTTTGGCTAACCCACCGGTTTGGTTTAGTCCTGGGTTCAAGGTTGGCTAAATGAAACATACCAGCAGAACAAATGCTTGAGTTTAATACAAAAATGAGTGTGAACGCACCCTTAGTTAATTCAAAGAATAAACATATCCTCCAATATTGTTGGCATAATAACAAAGAACTGGATTCTAGCTTCCTATCAACCAACACTTCCTGCCAGAAAAGGCGCCATCAACAATTGTTGCCACTGCTACCGTACGTTTGATTTGCCCGTTACCAGGACATGATTGACATCAGTATGCATGGTGAGGGGAAGGCGGGACTTAAACATTGTGTAATTAACCTCTTCACTCGTCTGCATTCCACTTCAGCCGTCGCCACCACTGACAGCCTCCTGCCAGCAACCTGCGCCAAATCAAGCGCGGGAGCTGGGACACGGAGAGGAAATACAAAGGCTGGATTTGCGCTGTCAGCACTGCAGTGCGCATGAAACCGTCTGATGAGACAATGCAGCGTCTCACTGTACGTATCGTCGCTGACAATGAGCAGCCTTCAGTGCTGCAACGGAAGAAAAAGATTATCATCGTGTGCACGTGCAAATGAAAGCACCTCATTACAAAGTGTGAGCGAGGGCAACAAGAAAGGACTTAGAGAACCTTGGCAGAGGACAGCGTGTCATCCAAACAAAGTATTCACTAATTAGCATGAGAAAAACGGTTGAAAAGTGGCACTGCTAATTGCTGTGATCCAGAAGCCAAAGTCTGCGTTTGCAAGGATAAAGCTGAATGCAGATTGTAAGAAAACCAATCAATAATTACAGTAAATTCCGCTCTATAAGCGTCTACAAATTTATGGCTTACTTCAGAACTACTAATTGCAGAATCCAGCCACAAGCCATAAGTACACTCACAATCTTGTTACAGTATAATATTATAACAATAAAACACTCTCAGTGCCATCTAACAAAAAAACACTAAACTCACCACACAGCAACTTAACACTTTAACTGAGAAATATACAAAGATGGCTCCCACTGATGGACAGAGGCAGCATTGCAGTGCCAACCATCCATTTTCTATGCTGCTTGTCCTCCAATCAAATGATTTGCTCAGTTGAAATTCATTTTGGGAAAACTTTTAAAGGTGTTTTTTTATTTGTATTTTTTTTAAACACATATTGGTACATGTTTGTATATTGATGAGTTTTGTGTAGGGCTGGGTTAAACGATTATTTTTGTAATCGATTAATCTACAAAATAGTTTTCCGATGCATCGACTAATTGAACCATTCATTTTTATATCCGATTTTGATTTGATTATTGATTATCTCCCCATAATTTGACCTAGATAACAATTAATGCTAATTTATCGCCATGAATAAAACACAAATTTCTTCTTTGCAATATATTTTTAGTTAAAAAATGAATTGTATTGAAAAATACAACAATAAAGTTCACAATTGAGTCCTATAAAAACAAAAATAATAAATTAAACTTTCTATCAATGAATAAAACTATTGTGCAAAAAACACAATCGGAATCAAAATATAAACATAAAATAAATTTTAAATAACAGCAGCAGTGGATTAATGACGGGGTTAATCATTGCAAACAAAGAAAGCAAAAAAAGTTGAAAACATACGTTGTCCACACAAACAGCTTCCAGGTGCTGATGCATCGCGGTAGTGCTTTTATAGTTCCTATCTCCATTTTGCACTGGTCACAGACCACCGAATCGTTACCTTTAAGTAAAGTACTCACATATTTTTGCCATCCTATTGCAAGGTCTTTTCTTCTCCGGACAATATCAATATAAAATATGTGAAAATTGTGCTGTAAACAATATGAAAATCATAAACCCAGAAATTATTAAGAACTACTATATGAATGAAAAGTCATTCACCATTTACACGTCTCACTCATTTACACTGTACTTACCTCGGCGGAAGAAAAAGTAGTTCCCACCAGCTCCTGTTCATGATATACAGTAAAGTCTCGTTATATCGATATTCTCGGGAGTCGGAAAAAATACCGATATAACCGGACTATCCATATATCCGATCCTGCGCTGAACTGCATTAACAGTGGGCGGATCTTTGATATGGCATGTAATTTTCTCCTTGAGTTCATGGATTGCGTATCTAGCATGCTTTTGTACTACAATAAATTTTGTACTACAGTAAATAAAAATAAACTTACGCTGTAGTGATTACCGGTTACCGGGACATAATTCACCCCGGAACTATCGATAGGGAAGGTGTTGTCACCCGGAGGGGTAGGCGCGAGGGACGGGTGTTTTCCGCTGTGTGTGCTGCGCTCTGGTGGTGGAAGTGTGAAAAATAAAGTTGACTGGAAGCAGCCGTTCGCCGTGTTCTTTTTTGGTATTGAAATCCTTAAGCAAAGATTGATTTCAGCTGCTTTTGTATCGATATAAGCAGACCAAATTGGCTGGCGGGAGATGAAAAGGGCATCCTAGTAACCGGATTATCATAATAACCAGGTATCGTACTAACGGAGCTAATTATATCATAAAAGACTGGAAATTTGCCGGGAAATGAAAATAGTATCGTAATAAGTAGTAATTCGTTTTAACCGATATCGATATAACGAGACTTTACTGTACATACATTAAGTCAGACTTCGACTACTACATCAAAAGTGTCAATATTTTGATTTTAGAATCGATTTCGTTATCGGAAGTATCAATATTTCAGTATCAATCTGCACATGTCTATTAACGAGGCTTCAGCCCTAAACATACAAGCCTTCACTATCTGACCTCTGCTAGTTTGACCCCATGACCCTTTCCCTCAACGCAAGTTACCAGATTAAACAGCGAAATGAGCCACTTCCTGGTGTCCTTGAGCTGTATGCGGGCTCCTTGAAGAAACACAGATTTAACCAGATGGCTGCCGTTACCGCAACCACTGCTACTGCTGCTGGGAGCCTGCAAAGAACCTGCCTGGTGGCCATTGAAACTTTAACGCAGACGATGTAGGAACCTCTTCAGACAAACTAATTAAAAAGGTCTTCTCCCTGATGCCTGACCATCTGGTGGACTTGTAGAGTCACGACTCGAACATTTCCATCTCAGGAAATACTTTTGTCCCCATCAAGCCTCATCGGTGGGAATAATGGATTTTTATGGCAAGCGATCCCCTGAGTGCAATTTGATGATGTAAAAAAAAAAAAAAAAAAACGAAAAAACAAAAGAGAAGTCTCATTAACCTGACTGGAGCGTTGTCTAACCTTCCCGACAAAAGAAATAATCAAGGACTTTGCTCAATTATGTAGAACCTTTACAAATATGAATATTCATTGTGTATTATCTATGTACATCAATATTCTGACAGCATTTCAAATGGCCTTTCTAAGCAAAGATGATGCACCTCCATCAGATCAGAGTCCTCCATGAGGGTCATCACGACAAGGTCACACCTGCTCGGCGCTCATGGAAAGGTTAACCTGTATGTTCGAGTCGCATACCGACATTGCATATATCGCATGCAGTATCGTGTATATACACAGTGAATAATACAGTAATTGTATTATTACAGATTGTGTGCGTTTGCATGCAACTCATCACTGAAACACTCATTAAGCGAGCAGGCTAGCGGGTCAAGAGCTAACACACCGTTTGAACTCCTGACCCCGCCTCATTATGACCCTGGTCAGCGATGATAATACAAGAGATGGCTGCCATTAAATATGCAGCAGAATGTTTTGATGAGCTCATGCATATACAGCAGACATTAGCTAGCTTAAATTATAAAAAGGTTATTGATGTGGTCTGATTTATGACCAGGCTGCACGGCGGTCGTGTGGTTAGCGCGCAGACCTCACACAGCTAGGAGAGTCGGGTTCGATTCCACCCTCAGCTATCGATAGATAGATAGAGTGAAAAAAAGTTCTCCTCACATTTTGTGTGGAAGTGGTAGCTTTTTTTTCCTTAAGTTTAGAAGTGAGCTTGGAGACCCGAGTTCAAGTCCACCCTCGGCCATCTCTGTGTGGAGTTTGCATGTTCTCCCCAGTGCATGCATGGGTTTTCTCCGGGTACTCCGGTTTCCTCCCACATTCCAAAAACATGCTAGGTTAATTAGCGACTCCAAATTGTCCATAGGTATGAATGTGAGTGTGAATGGTTGTTTGTCTATATGTGCCCTGTGATTGGCTGGCCACCAGTCCAGGGTGTACCCCGCCTCTCGCTTGATGAAAGCTGGGATAGGCTCCAGCACCCCCTGCAACCCTTGTTAGGATAAGCGGTAGAAAATGAATTAATGTAGTATTCTGGTTACTAGGCACAAAATTACATTACATTATATTACATAACCTTAACACTGCATGAGGTCATGAAGTCAGCCGTATCATGTCTGACACGATAGAGTGAAAAAAAGTTCTCCTCCCATCTTGTGTGGAAGTGGTAGCTTTTTTTTCTCCTTAAGTTTAGAAGTGAGCTTGGAGACCTGAGTTCAATTCCACCCTCGGCCATCTCTGTGTGGAGTTTGCATGTTCTCCCCGTGCATGCGTGGGTTTTCTCCGGGTACTCCGGTTTCCTCCCACATTCCAAAAACATGCTAGGTTAATTTTTAGCAACTCCAAGTTGTCCATAGGTATGAATGTGAGTGTGAATGGTTGTTTGTCTATATGTGCCCTGTGATTGGCTGGTGACCAGTCCAGGGTGTAACCCAACTCTTGCCCGAAGACAGCTGGGATAGGCTCCAGCGCTCCTCGTGAGGACAAGCGGTAGAAAATGAATGAATGATTTATGGCCGCCGGGATTCCGCAAACCCGGTGGAGTGTTGTTGGACTGGAATGGCCACCCAGCCTGAATGAACTCTTCAGAAGCTGTTAAAAGTTTTCCATGTGGGTGCAGGACTTGTCTGCCGTGCAATCTGTTTTGGGGTGAGAGGAGTCAATAGTTACGACCCCCCCCCCACCCCCTCCTCCTCCTCTTTCCCCTGATGCACGAGCGCAAAGGCACACTCACATCTTTCAACCGGCCTCTGATAATTTAGAGACTTTTCTATACTCCAGCTTGCTTTAATTACCGAGCATAAGTGGCAGCATTTGGTCAGGTTTACGAGTCGTCTTCAAAGAGCAGGCTTGCTTCAGACCGACCAATCTGTGGGGCTGCAGAGCCGTAAATCCAAAACGAAGAGACCGCCACCGCCGCTTACGGTGCCTGGGGCGGATGCAGGGTGCAGGAGATGGACTGAGATGCGTTCAGGAAGCCTGTTTTTCTTTTCATTGGTCTGAACCAACAATACGTACGCGCACTGATTGGGTGATACAGGATGAGGAAACACGGGGAAACATAGCAAGCTAGCGAGCTAACCAGTGGACTTCAAGATTTATTTCTGTGTTTTTTTTTTGTACCAGTCTGACAAAATTATTTTTACAGATTCTGGCTTTTTGCTTGGAATATTTCAACATTTTGACTTTATTCTCATGATATCGCATTCATTCATTCATTCATTCATTTTCTACCACTTTTTCCTAACAAGGGTCCCTGGACTGGTGGCCAGCCAATCACAGGGCACATATAGACAAACAACCATTCACACTCACATTCATACCTATGGACAATTTGGAGTCGCTAATTAACCTAGCATGTTTTTGGAATGTGGGAGGAAACCGGAGTACCCGGAGAAAACCTGCGCAAAACTCCACACAGAGATGATCAAGAGTGGAATTGAACTCGGGTCTCCTAGTTGTGGTGCCTGCGCACTAAACACTCATCCACTGTGCAGCCTGTTTCATCCCTTATTATTCATTCATTCATTTTCTACCGCTTATCCTCACTAAGGTTGCGGGGGTATGCTGGAGCCTATTCCAGCTGTATTTGGGCGAGAGGCGGGGTACACCCTGGACTGGTGGCCAGCCAATCACAGGGCACATATAGACAAACAACCATTCACACTCACATTCATACCTATGGACAATTTGGAGTCGCCAATTAACCTAGCATGTTTTTGGAATGTGGGAGGAAACCGGAGTACCCGGAGAAAACCCACGCATGCACAGGGAGAACATGCAAACTCCACACAGAGATGGACGAGGGTGGGATTGAACTCGGGTCTCCTAGCTGTGAAGTCTGCGCGCTAACCACTCGACCGCCGTGCAGCCCCATTCCAAAAACATGCTAGGTTAATTAAACACACCGTGATCGGCTGGCGACCAGTCCAGGGTGACAGAAGACAGCTGGGATAGGCTCCAGCACCCCCCTGCCACCCTTGTAAGGATAAGCGGTAGAAAATGAATGAATGAATGTCCAAAATACATCCAAACTGAAACAGAAAAAAATGATACAAACACTGAGTAACTCTAACGTTCATCATATGACTGTCGGCCATGACTGCAGCTTGTTGCAGTTGGGGTCTGAGTGGAAACAATTGCAAAGGGGCTGTGGCAGACGTCTCATCAAGGCTGACTTTGCTCCGCCTCGGGGCTCTAATCATTTGCAGAGCTTGCTGTTGCTTAAGAAGAGAAATGAGTTCACTGAAAAGTCAGGAGTTCCCCCTCACATTAAACCCGTTTTACCTCAACCCAGCTGTAACCCGCTGTTGGAGTTTGCTGCACAGACTTAACTTTTTATTCTTTTTATACTTTTTAAAAGTTGTCCCAAAATGAATTACAACTAAGCAAATGTTTGAATGTTACAAAATAAACAAAATTTGCCAATAAAGCCAATATAAGCTCTTTTAGTTTGCCTCTGTTCCTGTGTCCATACCCTTATTTTGAGACCCTCGTGAGTATAAGCGTCATAGAAAGTGAATGAATGGATATTAATTAAACTAATAAAACACATTTAGCACCAGAACAAGACGAGTGGTTAGCATGCAGGCCTCACAGCTAGGAGACCTGGGTTCGACTTCATCTCTGTGTAGAGTTTGCATGCCTGGGTTTTTCTCCGGGTACTCCGGTTTCCTCCCACATTCCAAAAACATGCTAGGTTAATTAGCGACTCCAAATTGTCCATAGGTATGAATGTGAGTGTGAATGGTTGTTTGTCTATATGTGCCCGGTGATTGGCTGGCCACCAGTCCAGGGTGTACTCCGCCTCTCCCCCGAAGACAGCTGGGATAGGCTCCAGCCCCCCTGCGACCCTTGTGAGGAAAAAGCGGTAGAAAATGAATGAATGAATATTGGTACATGTTTGTATATTTATCAGGTATATATTTTGACTGTTACCTTTCGATGCGATGAGTTTTGTGTAGGGCTGGGTTAAACGATTATTTTTGGAATCGATTAATCTAAAAATAGTTTTCCAATGCATCAATTAATCGAACAATTTTTTTTTAGATCTGATTTGATTAGATTTTGATTCAATTATCTAGGTATGAATGTGAGTGTGAATGGTTGTTTGTCTATATGTGCCCTGTGATTGGCTGGCGACCAGTCCAGGGTGTACCCCGCCTCTCGCCCGAAGACAGCTGGGATAGGCTCCAGCACCCCCTTGTGAGGATAAGCGGTAGAAAGTGAATGAATTAATATTTTTGGAATGTGGGAGGAAACCGGAGTACCCGGAGAAAACCCACGCATGCACGGGGAGAACATGCAAACTCCACACAGAGACGGCCGAGGGTGGAATTGAACTCGGGTCTCCCAGCTGTGAGGCCTGCGTACTAGCCACACTTCCATCGTGCAGCTGTATTTTGGACATTTTTGCTCTATTTTTATGCTTTGGACTGATGCAATAAACATAATCTGAGCACTCTATGGGTCATGAAAAATAATAACAATCATCATCAGTAAGAAGAAGTATTTTATTCACAGATACTGTAAAAGTAAAACACAAGCTGCCATATCATACATTTATACACAGGGTTTGAAAATCCTATACAAAAATCAAAGATATTCAAAAAAATATGGGTTTCGATATGAAACATGACCTTACATTAAAATAATTTCTTGGAAAAAAGGTCTCGGTTTGGTACTAGGTTTTTAATTCATAAGCCTAAAACCCACAACAGTGAAGCTATTGTAAAAAATTAGAATGGTAAAAATGGAGTAGAAATCATCCCTAAAAATGATTAAAAAATCTCATGCAGCATCTTCAGAGAGGGCCTGAGAGAGTAACGTCTTTGTTGAACAAAGTAAAGAAATTCTTATTGTAATACAAAAAAGCCAGTTTGTTTTTCCAGTGATCGTCTTTGTTCTCTCAGATGACCGGCGTTCCGAAATGATACCATTTTTTTTACTCTTACTCGCACAAAATTAGCAACGATGGAGCGGAGTAGCACAACGCCGTTTTTTAAACTTGCTGAGATGCAAACAAATAAAAAATAAACAGAAGCCAAACTTTGCTCGGTAATGATAGTCTGACAGTAGTTTGAGTAAAAAAGTGTTGGAATGCATAGAGCTGAGGCTCGGCTATAAACAAAGAAAAACTCAACAACAGGCAGATTTGTGCTTCCTCTTATGCCTTTTTTTTTTTTTTTGACATTGTACAGTTCGATCCCCACGTCACGCTTGTATATAAAAAAAAAAGGCTTACATGAGCACACGTGGAGGCACCAAAGAGAACACAAACACTAAACCGTCCGTCATCACAGTGGCTCTCTGATTGATATGTTTTGGCTTCATGTCTCATGAACTAACATGAACGAGCACCGTCTTATAAGCGCTGCTCCGCCTTAGCGTATCCGCCGAGACTCATTGCGATCAAGGCAACTGGAGGGGCAAATAAAACAGACAACAGCAAATGCATCCTTGATGAGAGAACATAGTCCGAGTGGAACGGAAAGAGACTACAAAAGCAGACTAAAGTAAGGCGCAAGAGGCTGAATGAACATGAAAACATGCTGAGGTTTCAAATAAGACCAAAAAAGGCAAATCTGGGAGCGCAATAACATTAGCTTATTGCTTTTTTTTTTTTTTTTTTTCCTCTTTACCCCACTTTGAATGAGACTTGAACACACCACATAATCATAAATACACTTTACAATTCAATATAAAATATGTTTCTTTCAAAGCGGTATGTTCAGTGTTTGCTTAGGTATGTTTAAGATACCTGCACCAAATGAAAATATTAATACAAAAAGGCACTTCCGGGTGTTACACTAACTTTCCAGTAAGTGACGGCCACTGCTATACCGTAAGGGAATTTTGTGCTCACGTTTCGTTTCGCCGCCATTCAAACATGTCCTGTCCAACGAGGCACTACCAGATCCAATTTCCATGCAAAGACACGCTGCCTTCGTTATCTCGGGGTTCTTCGTCACAAAATCCGTGAAGCGGCTGCTACATTTAACCATCCTTGGCTTTTTTTTTTTTTTTTCACTTCCGCATCGACTTTCGCTCGTCCTCAGACTTCAACTTCTCGTGGTCCCTCCTGAGCGGCGGCGGCGGCGGCTGCTGCGGCTGCTGGCGTGCTGCTGATGTCGAAGCACGTCACCATCATGACTCGCGACTTGCACAAGTTGACGCAAAATTCCAGCTCCTCCGTGACCCGCGCCAAGACCTCCAGGTACTCCAGAGAATCTTTATCCAAACTCTGGTCCACGTCGACTGCACAAAAAAAACAAAAACAAGAAATTAACCATTCATTCATTCATTTTCTACTGCTTTTTCCTCACAAGGGTCGCGGGGGGGGTGCTGGAGCCTATCCCAGCTGTCTTCGGGCAAGACTTCGGGTACACACCAATCACAGGGCACATATAGACAAACAACCATTCACACTCACATTCATACCTATGGACAATTTGTAGTCGCTAATTAACCTAGCATGTTTTTGGAATGTGGGAGGAAACCGGAGTACCCGGAGAAAACCCACGCATGCACGGGGAGAACATGCAAACTCCACACGGAGATGGCCGAGGGTGGAATTGAACCCTGGTCTCCTAGCTGTGAGGTCTGCGCGCTAACCACTCGACCGCCGTGCCGCCAAGAATTTAACCAATTAGCTAAAAATGTCATCTCTACAAGAAAGAAGAAATATGATCTCAGGGAAAAAGTACATTTGAAACACTTCTATGCTAGGACTACGTTAAAAAGCCATAGCATTTCAGTATGTGGAATCAAACTATGGAATGGATTGAGTAAGGACCTCAAACAATGCATAACGATGAGCCAATTCAAGAAACAATACAAGCAGTTGATGTTTGCTAAATGACACTTACTATGGTACCCATTATGTCATTGGATGGTCATATCACCTCGTACTTGACAAAAAAAAATTAAATAAAATTAAAAAACTTAAACTATATTAGGAAAGCAGGAAGTGAACAAATGTAACAGTTACTGATTGTAAAAGTACCAGATGGAGGGGTAGGATTTAATAAGCTTTGCTTCTTCCTACTCCTTTTGGACATGTGGAACTGTGAACTGATTATGTGATGCATTCAATTGTAATCTGATGCATGTTCAAATGAAATTAAACCATTACCATTACCATTACCAGAATAAAACATCACGGAAAAGTCACTTACATTCTCCAGTCCACTTGCTGGGGTCCATCATCAGCCGGGCCTTGGTGTCCTCCAGTTCCTCCATCAACACCTCATGCTTGGACTTCAGTTCTTTTACTTGCTGTTGCCTTCTCTCCAACATCTTCAACTTATTGTTAAAATACAACAAACCCTATTTGAATAACGACGAGAAAACAAAACGTACCGTGAATGTACTGTACATATAAAGTAAATAGAAGACAGCTAAATATTTCCTCACCTTGTCAACATCCTGGAATGGTTGCTGTAAAAAAAAAGAGTTACAATGTTATTATTCTGTAGAAATTAAAAGTGAGATGTGGAGAACGTATAAATCAGTAACTAATTAAAAGGAAATCAAACATAATTAATAAGTTAACACATCCTTTCCCGGCTGTGAGAAACCTATGGAAGCAGTCAATGATCCACAGAAGAGGAGCTATAAAAAGCAATTGGGAATGAGTGGTGAGCTGATTGAGCCGGGGAGTGGGGGTTTCGGGGGGGTTGGGGGGGGGGGGGGGTCCTTGCCATCATTGCACATTCTTCAACTATTTCTAACAAGATCATTATCCTCACTCTCGCCATCGTGAAAAGTCCATATATCATTTAAAGCCTGTTAGTAATTGCCTGCGGAACTCTTGACATTCCCAAGGAGTCAAAATTCCAAGCTGGTAGAATCCCTGCACTGACAATACCGTCGCTGGGGGATTGACAACCGAGCTGACTGAAGGTCAGACGTTTCAGACGTGTTATTCCCGTCTCGGCCTTTAAAAAGAAACTGGGAAGAAGTGAGCTAAGACATTCCCATAAGTTGTTGTTCATGCAAAATAGTGCTAAGGCTTAGCGAGAGGGCTTGATGGACAGGGGGGGGGCGGTTTAGGGGACCCAGACGCTACATGATCCGTGACAAGGTCATCACGACACGCATCGCCATGTAGAACATCGCCACACACCTCCATAACTTGTTCCTGACGTCGTCTCTGAAGCCGTTCCACGTCATCGATCTCGTAGACCTTGATTTCAAAAGGCTCCTTCAGTGTTCCCGACATAGGCGGCAAGTCCACCCACTGGCCCGCCGTGCCGACTTTCTTCCCCAAGGAGGAGGTGTCTGGCAGGGGTGCAGGGATGAGACGTCTTCTCTGGAAGCCTACAAATGCCCCGCACATAAACACACACGCTACATTTGAGTATTGTGTATTAGTATTTGTTGGGAACTGCGGCTAAATATGTATGAGCTTCAAGTGATTCAAGGCTGGGCTAGCGATGCCGGCTGCATATTTATGGACTTTTCATGAGTTGCCATGCCGCGGGTTCAAGGACGGAAAATATTCCGGGGTTATGTGTAAGCCCTGAATACCAATGTTTGTATGTTCTGGGTTATAAACAACCTGAAGTCGGTCCCTAATGCTCATATTCGATTCACCTAACCTGGTCATCAAATGTTTGAGGCGTCTTTTTGTGAAACATTCATCACTGCTTTCCCATATATATATATGAATAATGTATGGGACTGAATCAGGGGAAGGGAAATACAATGAAATACCAATTTGTGACTGTAATAGGAAAGGATAATGGAAAGGAAGGGATAAAGAGCCTTCCTGGATAATGGAGCATAAACGGCGGCTATATTGCTATAGTAATAAAGCTATTCCCAACAAAAGTAAAACTTCATTCATTCATTTTCTACCGCTTTTCCTTACGAGGGTCGCGGGGGTGCTGGAGCCTATCCCAGCTGTCTTCAGGCGAGAGGCGGGGTACACCCTGGACTGGTTGCCAGCCAATCACAGGGCACATATAGACAAACAACCATTCACACTCACATTCATACCTATGGACAATTTGGAGTCGCCAATTAACCTAGCATGTTTTTGGAATGTGGGAGGAAACCGGAGTACCCGGAGAAAACCCACACAAAACTCCACACAGAGATGGTCAAGAGTGGAATTGAACTCGGGTCTCCTAGCTGTGAGGCCTGCGCACTACACACTCAACCACTGTGCAGTCTGTTTCATCCCTTATTATTCATTCATTCATTTTCTACCGCTTATATCTCACTAAGGTTTTGGGTATGCTGGAGCCTATCCCAGCTGTCTTCAAGCGAGAGGCGGTGTACACCCTGAATTAGTCGCCAGCTAATCACAGGGCACATATAGACAAACAACCATTCACACTCACATTCATACCTATGGACAATTTGGAGTCGCCAATTAACCTAGCATGTTTTTGGAATGTGGGAGGAAACCGGAGTACCCGGAGAAAACCCACACAAAACTCCACACAGAGATGGTCAAGAGTGGAATTGAACTCGGGTCTCCTAGCTGTGAGGCCTGCGCACTACACACTCAACCACTGTGCAGTCTGTTTCATCCCTTATTATTCATTCATTCATTTTCTACCGCTTATATCTCACTAAGGTTTTGGGTATGCTGGAGCCTATCCCAGCTGTCTTCAAGCGAGAGGCGGTGTACACCCTGAATTAGTCGCCAGCTAATCACAGGGCACATATAGACAAACAACCATTCACACTCACATTCATACCTATGGACAATTTGGAGTCGCCAATTAACCTAGCATGTTTTTGGAATGTGGGAGGAAACCGGAGTACCCGGAGAAAACCCACACAAAACTCCACACAGAGATGGTCAAGAGTGGAATTGAACTCGGGTCTCCTAGCTGTGAGGCCTGCGCACTACACACTCAACCACTGTGCAGTCTGTTTCATCCCTTATTATTCATTCATTCATTTTCTACCGCTTATATCTCACTAAGGTTTTGGGTATGCTGGAGCCTATCCCAGCTGTCTTCAAGCGAGAGGCGGTGTACACCCTGAATTAGTCGCCAGCTAATCACAGGGCACATATAGACAAACAACCATTCACACTCACATTCATACCTATGGACAATTTGGAGTCGCCAATTAACCTAGCATGTTTTTGGAATGTGGGAGGAAACCGGAGTACCCGGAGAAAACCCACACAAAACTCCACACAGAGATGGTCAAGAGTGGAATTGAACTCGGGTCTCCTAGCTGTGAGGCCTGCGCACTACACACTCACCCACTGTGCAGTCTGTTTCATCCCTTATTATTCATTCATTCATTTTGTACCGCTTATATCTCACTAAGGTTTTGGGTATGCTGGAGCCTATCCCAGCTGTCTTCAGGCGAGAGGCGGTGTACACCCTGAATTAGTCGCCAGCTAATCACAGGGCACATATAGACAAACAACCATTCACACTCACATTCATACCTATGGACAATTTGGAGTCGCTAATTAACCTAGCATGTTTTTGGAATGTGGGAGGAAACCCGAGTACCCGGAGAAAACCCACACAAAACTCCACACAGAGATGGTCAAGAGTGGAATTGAACTCTGGTCTCCAAGCTGTGAGGCCTGCGCACTACACACTCATCCACTGTGCAGCCTTACCCTTATTATTCATTCATTCATTTTCTACCGCTTATCCTCACTAAGGTTTCGGGTATGCTGGAGCCTATCCCAGCTGTCTTGGGGCGAGAGGCGGGGTACATCCTGGACTGGTGGCCAGCCAATCACAGGGCACATATAGACAAACAACCATTCACACTCACATTCATACCTATGGACAATTTGGAGTCGCTAATTAACCTAGCATGTTTTTGGAATGTGGGAGGAAACACGGAGTACCCGGAGAAAACCCACGCATGCACGGGGGAGAACATGCAAACTCCACACAGAGATGGCCGAGGGTGGAATTGAACCCTGGTCTCCTAGCTGTGAGGTCTGCACACTAACCACTCGACCGCCGTGCCGCCCAAAAGTAAAACTTAGTAATTTAAATGTTTTTCTCACCGGTTGCTCTCTTCTTGGGACATTTGGAGCTCCTCGTTCTGCCCGAAGAGGACATGCCGCTCTCGCTCATGGAGTCGTGGGCAGAGGAAGCACTCCCCGTAGCTTCGCTGTCACGGATCATACTCTCGTATCCGCTGCTGCCGCCGCTGTGATAGAAGAGTGCCGTGCGACCCATCGCGGGAGGCAACTCGCCGCTCAACACGCTACTGTTGTCACTGCCGTGACCGCTGCTGTAACGCTGGGGCCGCCGAGGTGCTGTTATTTTGCTGTACGGAGAAGGTAGCATAGCAACGGGGGATTTGTCGTCGCCCACGTTTACGCCGCTGTCATTCCCGCTGTCTGAATCTCCAGAACCTCTCACAGGTTTGCCTGATGTGCTTCCCGTTGCCAGTTCGCTCACGCGGCTGTTGGCGGCTCGTATGGCCTGCTTCGTGCCCATGATAGTCCCTCTCCCGGGTTTGGTACTGTTACCGACAGCGGCAGTGGTGCGAGGAGCTGAGGTTCTTCCTGAAGGAGGGAGGTTGGCATTGGTATTCCTAGTCCCAGACGTAGTCAAAGATTTGGTGGAGGAGCTCAAGCCTTTGGAACTGTTGGCGGACAGCGAGCGTGCTTTGCTGCTATTGATTGCTCCTAACGCTCGAGGATTTCCTGATGCTTTGACTTGACCGGTTTTGCTAACGGTTCCTCCACCTGGAGATGATGGGCAGGTAGCAATGGGGGAACTTGAAGAATTAGGAATACCAAATCTTTGTATCGATTTGCCAACTTTACTACTACTACTACTGCTGCTTCCCAGACTTGCTCCGCTGTTTTCCCGACTAAGTCCGAGTCTGGGACTGGACAAAGAGAGGCTTTCACACCGCTCCAAGGACATCTGACTCCCAAAATGATGTCCAGCATCGCCTCTTGTTCCTCTGGGCTTCAGACTAGAAGTAACTCTGACATTGTGTTCACCTTTAAGGCTGGAGGTTTTTAAACTGGTGGAATCCATTCTGTGACAAACATCAGTCTCATCCTCCGATACAGCCGCCCTGGCTCCAAAGCCCCTTGCCGCCTCCCCATATGCTGACTTTAAGGCACTTTGGGGTAGCAGGATCTTAGTCTTTTGGTCAAGACTGGACTTTCTGACTGGTGGCGGAGGAGGGGATGTACAGCCAGGTCTGGGTAGATGACTTGATTTCTGTGAATTAGCCTTGTTGTTTTTCCCGAGAGAGGAGAACTTAAGGCTTGGAGCTGCAACAGCATCCTGGGCTCCCTTGGAGTCCACCGAGGAATGGATGACCGGGACTGTTCCCAGAGTAGTGGCACCTCTTCTGAGCTGGGGCATCCTGCTGGGAGGATCGCATTTCTTACTGGTCGACTTCTCGCATCCGTCGACCACCCTTTGGGATGAGGTAGACCCATGCGCCTTCGATGGCCGAGGTGCACTGCTGCAGTTGTTGGATATTTTGCTTGAAGAGATACCGCTGGGGGGGTTTCTGACAAACCTGCTGGTGTTGCCGGAGTCAGAAGGCTGAGGTTGGACGCGCTGCCACGGACTTTCCTGCTTAGCCTCTTGTCTTGCCTCTCTGCTGTTGCTGCTACTGCTACTGCTGGAGATGGACGAGGTAGGTTTCACCTTCCTTGGAAGACTGGAGTGGACTATGGAAGAACTTTGCGGAAGCGAGGAGCTGAGTGAATGGGTTTTTGTTATTTTAGACGGAAATCTAAGGGAACCTTTGGTTGAATCAGGAGACGGGGGGCACTTTGTCAAGGATAGTTTGCTTGAGGCGGCACTGTCACTGTCCTGTTCGGAAAAACTAAATCCGCTATCATTTAAGGAATTCTTGGCATCTCTAGGAGATGAAACACAATGGAACATGTCAAGGGAATCAAAATTAAAGTTGGCTTCCGGTCCGATGCTCTTGCCCGGTGGAAGAAAGACGTCAGAGGACTGAGCCCCTTCACTCTCTAGCGTGCACACGCTAACTTCGCTAAGCCATGAGCTAATAGATGAACCCCTGCTATCTATACACTCCATCGCTCCTTCCTGCGGTGGTGTGACCAATACAATGTTCACATCAGATCCTCCGACTGACGACGTGTAGGCGTCAAATTCGTCATTGATGCTGCTAATGATGCTGACCGGTCTGGAGCCCGAGGCGAGTGCCTGCAAGGAGCAATCACTGTTAAAGCTGATAATGCTGGATGGCCGACCCTTATCAACAATACTGCCTATCGACAACTCCTCCACCACAGTGAACACAAGCTCGTCCTCTCCATTCAGCTCCACAGGCTGCTGCAGGGTAACAGTCGCTCTGAGTATGTCCCGATCAAAACATCTTTCCCGCAAGGTGGAGCGAACCTGGCAAACCTCCAGCGGAGCTCGGAGAATTGGGGATGAGCAAGGATCCCTCATTTTCACAGCTTGGTGGCTCATTCCGACTGGAGGCATTCTAGTGTTTGATCGCTCCTCCTTTTCGGAATTTTCCTTGCTGGAGGCTTTCCTGTTGAAGTAGACCTTCTCCCTTACAACTGGCTCGGGATCAGTCGTCGCAGCAGCTGACAGTTTATCAGCACTTATGTTTTCTGACGGCAAGTTCCTCTCTCCGTCAGCGCTCGTTCTGCACACATTTGAAGCACAATCAGATGGTTTCCATTCCGCAGGTTGCCTTGTTGAGATGTCAGCTTTGGGTTTTGTGCCAGGGCTACAAAATGGCTGCACAGCAACAGATTTAGCAGGGATGTTATCTTGGTTGCAAGCGATACTTGTAGTAGTCTTTGGTGAAACAGTGCTTCCTGTCTCCTTAGATTTTTCCGTTTTCGGGCTGGCCTGGCTTCGCTTGCCCTCGCCAACAAACGCTGCAGGTTCTTCGCTTCCGTCGATGCATTCCAATCTCTCCTGCAGCTCGGCGAATGTGTTGCATTTAAAGAATTGGTCTCTGTCTAAGGGGCCGTCTTTTGCCGCTCTTTTCTTGTTGAGGGAGGGGATGATGGGAACAAAAGCAGGGGGGCCTTCGTTGTCGCTGAGCTCTCTGTCTGAGATGGCAGCACCCCCGGGGCCCACGTATATGACCGTATCACATGACTGTTCACTACTGGAGGAATAGTCTGGGTCACTGAGCAGGGAGGGCAGATCCGGGTCCAGGGCCACCGTCCGAGGATGGAAAGGCCTGAGATGAGGTGGTCGACGGATCCTCCCTTCCTCACAGGAACTTTCCCCTCCAGATGAACTGGATGCGTACTGCGGAGTAAAAGCAGGAGGCACATACGTCTTTAAGACAATCTCATTAAAGGATGGCAGTAACGCTGAGTCCATCTTCTAAAATATTCATGTGGCAATCTGGTCTTTCTCCGGAACCATTTGCGTGCTATATTAATTCCCAGGATCAAATCAATCTCTAGATGAGATTAAGGCTAAATTCATTCATGAAATTATCACTAAATATTTACTTAAGGGTTAAAAGTGTACATTAATATCCATATAAAAGTGTTCTGATTTATTGTGTGCGGACTGCATTGTAATTAAGCCCGGAACCGTTAGTGAACAAATGCATGCTGTCATTCCGCCTAATTATCTGCAGCACATATTTCCCTAATACCGAGGAATGCATTCCACAATTCCTCAGGCAGCGGTATTGATTATGTGTTGAAGAGCAGGGAAAACTACCTCCAGACTTACTGCACAAATAATCTTTCACTTGCTGAGGCATTAACGCATTCATTTGCTTAATAGCTCCAGAATTACAGGAGGAAAACAAATTTAAGGATGCAATGCAACGGACATGGTGGATATTATTTCAATTATATTATGTAGTCTGACAACAATGTTCAAATGTTTAATAACAATTACTCTAAACGGATTATCCACCATAATTATTACAGGTGATGGTGACTTGTTGAAAAACCTTAAATCTCTGAAGTCTTTCAGCTCCATTTTGTCATTGATGCTGGTTACCTTTGTTTTCTTTTTGCGCATGCGGTGAATGCGAGATGCCAGCTGGATGGTGGTGAGGGAGTCTGCGTAGTTGATGGGAGAATCCGAGATGTGGGCGATCATGGTGGTTCGACAGTTGATGTTGCCAAGAGACTCTCTCAGCAACATTGTCAGTTTGCTGTCCCTGAGGGAGCGATGCGATGTTATTAGCAAACAGCACTGCCATACAGTATATCATAGTGACAATAAAGGGAGCTGATATCATTTCAAAAATCCCTCAAGGATGAAGCATTTTGAATTCTTAGGGAAAAAAAATCTTTCAGAGTGTCACTTTCTATAACTAGGGCTGTCAATCGATTAAAAATATTTGATCGCGATTAATCACTCTTTGTCCAGAGTTAACTCACAATTAATCACATTTAATCACAGATGGAAATATGTTTTTATCTATAATAAGTAAGGAAATCTCTTTGTGGTAAACGATTCCATGTGCAACTACAACGATAATTACATCAAATTTTATGTAAATGATATCAATTTGGGCCATTATTTAAAAAAAATACAGTCAACAAGCATATTTTTGTATTACTATTTTTCCTTATTATTAGCATTTCAGCTCAAAAACTTGCCCACAAATGTTCAGCAAATACAAAATGGGAGCAAGTGAGACCTCTCACACTAACATGTCTTTGTTTATTTGTGTCAGCTCAAAATAAGATTTGTTTATTCATGATACTGGTTTTAAATTTGAAATGTTTGTGAGTAAAAAGCCCATTTAGGAACATTAAGAAAGGATTATTATTAAAGAATTGCCTCAATGCACCTTTCCTTCATGTAATGTACAAATGAAAATATCTAAAACATAGGGCAATAGTCATAAAACATTTTATACAAATTGCAAACCTAATTTCATTTCATTTCTCTTTTAAAACACACTGAAATACATAGAAATGAATCATTATATTATATTATATATATATATATATATATATCACTGTAAATCAAATTTGCCGGCGTTAAAGGGAACTTCCGTTAACACGTCATTAATGCGTCAACTTTGACAGCCCTATCTATAAGATAATATATTATCAACAATGTATAAGGCTGCCACAAGAAGCTAATTCATTAGAAGAACAAGCCCATGTGACAGACTAATGATACGAGCTGGGACTTGCCCTACACAATTCCATGCGGATTACAGCTGTGCAGCAGTTCATTGATTAATGGAGTATTTTCTCACCTGTACGGTACGTGTTTTGCTCCATTCGCTAACGCCATGATGACGTTTCCCAACGCATTCAGAGAAAGACAAGCGCCACCACCTCCGTCTCGGCTTTTGCTAAGGACCTTCTCGCAGCTCCCCAAGTCAATAAGGTGCAACCTGCTCCGTCCGCCAGACACTGGGAGGGCAGAAGGAGGAGTGAGTGAGTAAAACACAGATGCATCATGTCTGTAAAGTTCCTCACACACTATTTCGTGATCTCAGGCGTGACACAGCGACTACCACAATGAATGAATGAAGGCTCCCACTAGATTAGTAGCACATAAAAACAAAGAGGCTACATTGTAGGAGCTACTTATAGTGGTTAAATTTCACTATATGTAAAAAAAGATGTTTTAACTGTAACAATGATTTAGAGTGCATGAGAAAGTGGAAAAGAAAATTCGGCTATCCACAAGATCATTAAGTATATTGCACAACACAGCAATAGCACTACTGTTGTAACAGTGGTAAGTGGTAAGGCTAAATTAATACCTCGGATGACTTTAATATAGCAAGTGTAACATTTTAGCACTGAAATACTCATCAATTGAAGCATTTACAGGACGTTATGGCGATCTACAGAGATATAATATATCTTAAGTGTAGGTCGCAGAGAGGAACCAAATCTGGTGTGGCAGGACGTTGTGGAAAAACCGTAGAAATGACACTAACTTCCTCCCTTGCCAGTCTTCTCCATGCGGTACTGGTAGATGTGCAACGTAAACAGCATGTGGGAGTTGCGTCGCTCCTCCTCATCTGCATCGGGCCGGCTGGTACTGCGTGCAGATATGGCGGCATCCAGGAAGAAGGCTGCCTTCTCGGCTGTCGGGGCATGAAGTTCGCTCTGATTCTGAAGCTGCAAAAGGGGACGGGGGGGATGGAGGATGTCAGAAAGAAGGCTGAGCAAAAGAGACGGCATGGTGCTTGAGAAACAGAACAGGCCGACAGCAAAGAGGGCAAGTGCTTAATTGGACCCCAACACATATTCCTTGACCATTAGATTGGGTCTCAGGGGCAATTAAACCAGCAGATATGTGCACAGAGGGAGGAAGATTAGCAGAGGTAATGGTGCAGCAGGAAGCAGAGAGGTAAGCCCTTCACCGTGGATGTGATGATAATGTGGGTGAGAGAAAAAGATGGAGCGAGAGGAAGGGAACCTCCATGCGGATGCTAAAAGGAAGAAGGGATGTCTTTGAAGTGAGGGGACAAACATTCGCCCGAACATCTGACAGCGACGCCCGTGAGTGGCTTTTCAAACCAACACCATCCCTTGATAATACTTCTATTGTGCTTAGAAGGCTCATGCGTTTTCACACACACACACACACACACATGCAATAGATGCTGATGGATGCTGACAAGAGAGTCAATACAAAGGTAAGTAGAAAGCCATCAATACCACAGATGGCTTTGGTGAAAAGGCAAAAGACGTGCAGGTCAGCGTTAGATGATATTCATGAAGAGAAATATTTTTATATGCAGACAGACAAGATGGACTCCCCACAGAGAGGGTGTGAAAAGGCAAAAAGTTTCTCACCTGAGTGCCACAAATGGGATCCTCTCTCAGGTGGATGCCGGGAGACTGGCCTTCCTGCGGGTTCCCGGTCGACACTTCCGATAGCAAGTCCCTCAGCTCCTCATCTTTGCCGAAGATTTCCACCGCTGACACACGGACGGAGAAACGAGCGCCCGTCTTCTCCTGGCGCTCGTTGATGAGCTTAAAGAGCCAGGAGATGGCGCAGGGCACGACACCTAGCGTCTGTGTAGAGCTGTCTTTGCCGATCATGGTGTATGTCTTACCTGTCAACATGGGGTGGAAATAGGAGGACATTAAAGTTATGGCTTAAAAACAGTGGTCTCAAACACGCGGCCCGCGGGCCAAATGTGGCCCGCAGGACACTAGTTTGAGGCCCCCGCCTTGATACAAAAGTTTAATGTTAGTGCGGCCCGTGCAAGTTTGATACGGACGCTGTATGGTATCATGTACCCAGAAAAAATTATTACGTTTGATTAATGTTCATGTTAAAGGTTAAATAACTGTTAATAGTTATCCTCCCTATCCGTGTGGAAGTGGTAAGTTTTTGGCTATTTAAGTTTAAAGGAAATAACTTGGAGGCTACCGTTTAGGTCGCTAGCTCTAGTTTGCGAGTTAGCATGTGTCTCAAGACCCTGCAGTTGCACAATATGTTGTAAATAAAAAAGTATAAATGTGACTATAGTCGTGTTTTGTCATGTCTACAGGGCTCTAATAATGCTTTGTTCATTTTAATCTGAAAAAAATAATTTGTCTATCCACCAACTATATGTGGTTTCTTAAGTTTTTATTATTTGCCGTTTTACTATTATTATTATATTTATTTATTACTGATTGATTTTCTTTTGATTTGTTCAGTTATTTTTCTCCTTATTTTGTGCAGAAAAATAAAAATTAAGATATTTGAGAACAGTGGAATGTTTTATCAGAGCTTTTATTGTAGAAAATTTGAACCAAAGCACTGAAAAAGTTTGTATATTTTGCTGTTTTGTTTTTTTTGGAAAATCCAGTGCCCCCCAGTTAAATTGAGTTTGAGACCCCTGCTATAAAATAAAGAATATGAGTGGTATAAATGTGTGGTTTGTAGCTGGAAAAGATGTGTTTTCGTACACGGGGAGTATCTTACCAAGCTTAACTTGGCCAAAGCAGAAGATGCAGCCATCTGCGCCATTCGCCACCGACTGAATGACCTCAGCTACTGTCCCTGAGCACACCTCAGCCTGTGGAACAACATCACCACTCCGTTTACAGCCATGTAAAAGATAAACCAACACACAATGAACAATACATCCATAAGTAGCCTTTTAAATGAACATTGATTATCCCAATCAAATGAATGGCTTCTATGTTTTTTTTTTTATTGTATTGGCGTGCGCTCATGTTTTGGCATGTAACTCATTTTTGCTGTCTGTTTCAGCACGAGTCCTCTGGGGCAATGCTTGTGCAGCAGAACCCCCCCTCTCTCTCATTCATCATACAGCAAACAAGGCCTGTAACAGCACAGCAGCTTGCTGATACAGTTAGCCACCAGCAGCGTAGTCCCAGCGGCACTATCGAGCATGTTGGCCTCGGCTCTGCAGTGAAAAACGTTTTAGGCTTAAACTATCAGCTTACTTAGGCAAACACTTGCTTCAGGTAGAAGAAATGATGCACTAGTCTTTAAGTGATAATATTCTTTTTGCTTATGTAATTAAACCTCCCTGTATCACGGGGAGTACACCTTTTGGAGTATAAATAAGCAGTGACAGGGGTAACCGTATAGTACAATATAGTAAACATGTATCTAACCTTTTGTCTTTCATGTCAGCAGGTATGCTCGCCAAAGGGCTGAGATTAGATATAGCGGCTATATGGAAGGAGCGTGGATTGAAATCATTCCCCACAGGGCTTAAAAGCCCCAGCTGTTAGTCGCATACTGGTAAGAGTGCCCCCTGACCCAAGAACGGCATTTTTTCCTTAAGCCCCTGCCCACTCCCTGTCAGCCTTAAGATGTTCCTTTGCCCTTGAGAGGGAAAAAAAAAAAGGCACCTTCGAAAACAATTCCGACGCATGCACCAGCAACATATATTTACTCACTTGTGAGGCATCCTGGGTAAAAACAGCATCAAAGGCGAATATCTTTGGGACGGCAACAGTGGCGGAGCGCCTGTGTCCTGAACTGGAGTGCGGCGGGCTGGATGCGGGATCGTAAAGAGTCACTTGTTTTTTCCTGCTGTCCACTTTTAAAAAGGACTGAGACTCTGATGAGTCCGTAGCCTCCAGTGATGGGCAAATACGCATCATCACTTTTACCTACAAGTGAGACAAACGGCAAGGAAGCCGAAAAGAACAAGGTGAATTAGAAAGCCAGGTAACAAAGCATGAAAAAATAGCCTGAAGTGGTTTGTCGGAATGCATTTCCTGGTTTGCCACAAAGCAAGAAAAAAAAATGTACTTTTTACTTGTACAGTACTGCTGACAAAGAGAGAATAAATGACATAGCTCAGCCTCCAAACCGGGAGCTCGGTGCAGCATTGTGCATTAACATCACGTTCTCTCTGTGTCAGAGCTGACGGACACGGAAGGTTACCATGGAAACATTCAATCCTACATTGACTGGCAGAACTGACAGGTCAACATAATGCCTAATGGTGTCGGTGTTAGGCGGCAAGGTGTGCATTGAAAGTCAAGGCAGAGAGTGGTGGGGATGAATGTGTGTGAAGCCACATGCAGGGGGGGATTAACACTCCAGCAGGTTGTTTTTCTGGACCAGGAGAAGCTCACCAGCATGGGAGTGAGGGAGCATATGGCACCCCTCTTATCCCACCTCCTCACTCTTCCTACTTCTCGGCTCCGTCAAACCCCCCTATTGGTTTCTATCACTGGAAATTAAAAGGCTCAAACACACAGTTGTATGTTGACATTTCAACACTGTTCATAAATCACAATCATACCTTCCTACATGTTCTACTACCATGAGGGACATGCACCTACCCTGATTGCCATGGTTACTGCAGCGGATACCAACTGAACACAACATGAAATACATGTTCCTGCCATACTGTACAAGTGGCTTTGGTGTCTGTCCTAACATTTGCGACACAGACATGGATAAATGAGACATGAAAAATACACGTTTTTTCACATCAGTACTACTTTTAAACATCGTTCAGGATACATTTCATTATATGGATATTTTCAAAACCGCATATTTTTGTCTGCATTTGGGCCTTTTGTCTACATTTTGTTGCTAAAGATGCAAAGAACAAAATTATGCCTTTGGCATTCATGTGGCTTGAGGCTGTGTGGAATAGGAGAATGTAGTCTTTTAAAATATCCACGTCGGTGCAGACATAGCATTAGCTTAAAATATGATGTGATCATCCCAGCACATTTGCCATTCATCCCCTCAAACTTGCCAATTCTTTTATTTTTTCCTCAGAAAATTAGCCCAGAAAACAAATATCATACAACTTTGTCCATAATTTTTTTTTTTTAAAACTTGATAATATGCTAATGTATGATTGTAAATTGTTACTGGAATTACACCCTGGCAAGCAGGCAGTGTCGATTATTTTGCAGCTTGGAGAAATGCCATCTTCGACATCTTGCCGGGACAACCCAGGGGAGCCTTGGACTAGCTGTTGCGTTAGTCTGTGAATCCCAATTTATCCATTTAATCGATCATTCATTTATAAACATTCATTAGGGGTGAGTATATATATATTTTAGAATTAAAATGTGTTTAATAAGTGTGTGCGTGTCGCATAGTTAGGACTTAAACCTGACATTATGCATGAAGTGTTTAGCTTGTTAGCTTCCGGCGCTAATGAACAATGACAACTGAGAAGAATCGAGTCTAATAAGTCAGTCACAATTAGTCACTTTTATTGCAAATGTTGATCTGAAATCTGAGACATTTCCCTGAGTGTATCAAGATTTTCAAGATCAATATTTTCGCCATTTGCTGATAGGCGTGGAACGTACTGAGTCAACTGAGTCCTGTAGGTGTAGATGTTTTTACAATGGTAAATTCTACAGATGTTCCAATCAGGATTTTATGCCGATCCATGAGTGAAATCGGTCGATACCAATTTGTGCAACATTTATATATGCTTGTTTTACCAAAAACATTAAACTCATGTTTTGTATTTCACAATGCATTTATTTCTACTCTGAAACGCAGGTTTGCCCGCCTCTGCTGGGCCCCTCCAGCCACATCCGCCGCCTTCTGAACTGCATAACCTCATCTTCTGTGCCCACGGCATCCCAGAGAGGAGACAAAATGCGGGTACTTGTCCGTCAGCTTAGCACCAAAGCTAAAATCAGTGTGCACAATGTGCATTGGCCGCACACGCTCACTCGTCACGGTCCAAGCGAGCTGTGTCCGCTCATTGAACAGCCGATTTGAGGAAGTACTGAGACTAAAATGGATGAAAATGTGTTATTTCATTCAACATGCCATAGATAAGACAGAATAGGACCCTTCGTAGAACAATTAACAAAATGGGGGTACTTTAAAGTGTATTAGCGTCTAGCATTAATGAGATGATGGAATTCCCATGCAGTGTCCCATGGATGGGACACTGCATCTCATTTATATCTGCCATCCAAGCCTCACTAGCGCTCGCTCTTTCAGCATCAATTGGCTTTGAAGCCTGTCGGGGTTACTGTCGAGCTTTGAAATCACATCTATCGAAATGTCATTCATTTGAAGGACGGAGTCAATTAGAGTGGGCAGCAGTTTGGAAGGAAAGTTAGGGGAAGAGTTCGACTATATTTCCTGTCTTGGAGGTATCTGAAATGATTGGTAGCTGGGGAGAAATATCGGCTTTCTTATATTAGTTTGACCTTTCTATTTTAGTTCAGTCAACCATTTTTAAGCTTGAAAATGCCTAATTTAGGGCAACAGTACTGAAAATCCCTATCTTGTAGTGAGTCCATCTTGGGTTTTTCCAATCCACGGGAGTCCTGTTGCTATGACTGACGTGTGCACATGTTGAGAAAATTACATTTGCTATGACATTTAAAGCGTCCTTTCACATTTGCCTGCAGTATCTCACACAGCGAATACCTCGGTTATATTTATGTTGGCGCAGATCACATGCTTGAGGCCACAGAGGATTGGCCACAGTATTTTCACACCTCAAACTGGTGTGCTAATGGCCCCTTGTTTCACTGCCCTTAGATCCCCCACCAAGACCATTAATGTGGTTCTCCAATCCCTAAATCAGCACAATGCTGAAGTCAACGCAGACATTTCAAGAAGAAAGATACTGGCAAAATGATTTCTACAATTATCATATCAAATCAGTCAACAATGAAAAACAGATGGGCATGAAAATAAAAACAGGAAGTGATCGCTTTAGGATTACAATATAGCTTAACGCACTTCTAAAAATGCCATAAATGTTAATTGCCTCCTTTGGAAACAACCCCTTCAGGGGCACAGATGCACAAATTATCCCTGTTGTGGACTTGTTTACAACAATAAGTTTATCTCGCTGGGAAATTTACAATAAACGACCCAACTGTCTGGATACCTGACGCAAAAAAAAAAAAAAAACAGCTCTTCCTACCCAGGTGGGATCTTAATCTTACTCTGGGACGTCTGTTTTGTAAATACAGGACGCGGGCTCAGACAAACAATAGCCAATAAACCACAGAGGAAGAGTGATATGTTTACACAGCTTTCTTTAATGACTGCTCCATCGTGACGACTCTTGACTTTCATCAGCGTACGGTCAACCTCGCGTAGAAATAGAAAAGCTGTTGTTGACATAACCGCAGATTGAACATCCTACAAATGAGTGAAGTCATGACGTTCCAGCAGGCTTATCCGATGTATGTGCTACACCTGGTTTTCCTCCCTGTTTTGGGTGTGAGCGTATTTACTTCCGTCACGTGCGGGGATGAGGTCATGTTTTCAGGATTTATTTGCTAGTGTGTAACTTCCTGGTACGTTTGTGTGAGGTTTGAGGATACATTGGTTGAAACCAAATCGATAATGAAGTGCTGTACAATATCGATATCAGATATTAGTAAGAAAGCCATTATTGAACATCCATCCATTCATTAGGATCAAGGCCAAAATTGAGCATCTCTAATATATTATCCTAATGTAAATAATATGGCGGCACGGTGGTCTAGTGGTTAGCGCGCAGACCTCACAGCTAGGAGACCAGGGTTCAATTCCACCCTTTGCATCTTACTCCGGTTTCCTCCCACATTCCAAAAACATGCTAGGTTAATTGGCGACTCCAAATTGTCCATAGGTATGAATGTGAGTGTGAATGGTTGTTTGTCTATATGTGCCCTGTGATTGGCTGGCGACCAGTCCAGGGTGTAGCTGGATAGGCTCCAGCACCCCCGCGACCCTCGTGAGGAAAAAGCGGTAGAAAATGAATGAATGAATGAATGAATCTGAGATGTCCCATAATAGTGCATTTGAAGTGTTTTGTCAAAAATCTAGCCAAAACTTAAGATTATGTGGGAATGACCGTGTGCATATGAGGATGTGTCTCTCACCTTTCCCATCCCTGGATTCTCTTTCACTTTGGACACGGCCCTGAGCAGGCATGGCGGGGCAGGAGGAGGCGACACCTGAAGGATGCCGCTGAAGTTGGTGGGATACACGGAAGGCTCCTGTGGGTGGAGCAGGGAAGGCTGGTGCTTCTTCCGTTTGGAGGACAGGTTCAGCTTCTGAGCTGCCCTGCAAAAAAAAAAAAAAAACAAGGACCCTCAGTCGCTAAGGGCAGAACAGTCGAAAACGTTTTACGTGTAGTTTATTGATTGTCAGCCTTGATGTGTTCTAACTTGATAAATTAGACACTGTGTACCAACAGGAAGAAAAACAAGATGCTTTGTATTTCTCCAAGTTAAAACAAGACAGTTCTCCTTGGCACCGGTCTCCTCAGGGTCCCTTACGAGAAAGATAATCCTGAAGCCAATTCTTATTTTTTGCCTCCCTCAAGTAATATGTTAGATGAGCAATTCCCAGTTACAGCTCTTCAGGGACTATTGGCATAGGAGGCAAAGCATTTGATCAAACAAGCACGACTAACTGTCACAGCCATGGACCAAATACCACTATTTAAAGACTCTCCCCCGGGATAAATTCATGTGTACCCGGGGATGAAAATAAGCAACTATGACACATAATATCCTCTTGTCATATAAGTCAAAGCTCCATTTATCAAAACCAAGAAGGCCAACACCAGTAGCGAAGACAGGTAAAGCATACCTGTCACAGTCACACTTTATATATTTGTTGTGTAAAATGACATCTGAAGAGCTGCACACAAATTTGAAACAAAGCTCTGTTGTCGGCACTATTATTTTTCTGATAAATATTATATATTGTTGTATAATGTGTGGGTGTTTATGATTAATGTTGAGAAAGACATAGGAAGTGAACTACATCAATAGGAACCATAATAGTGGAGGGAACATCAAATTATATTCTATTCTACATACCTTAAAGGGGACCTATTATGCTAATTTCTGGACACTTTGTATTGTATTGTATTGTATTGTATTGCTCCTATAGAGCAGCGACACACAATAACCTGCACAGAAAACTTTCTAGATTTTCTATTCCAGCTGTATTTCCATGGATTTGTGCTTCTCGCCAAAACTGACTTTTAATTTATTCCACCCACAGCCCACCTCCGGGCACACCCACTCCGCTGTGATTGGTCACAAGGCCAAAATACACCCTAACTACACTGTTGATGTCGTGGAGCTCCGAAGCCGGATGTGAGGGCGCTGCGTTTACTAACTGCAGACAATCTTGGCCCAATATCGGTAGTGGAAATGTGATCATTACACGTTTTTTTGTGGGACTACCTAAGACGGGTACTGTGGTTCTCTCCACCTCCATGGACGCACAGCGTGTCCGATATTAATGTACCTTTCCTGGCAAGAGAATGCTGCTGCTGGCTTCAGCAACAGTTTGGCGGATATTTCACATTTGTCAAAATATTCTCAAAAACCGTCTTGTGTGAAATACCATTGACAGATTTTGTGGGAATCACCAACTCCAATAACTTCTTCTCTGGTAGACAGAGAAGCAAAGCTTGGGGAGGGGCTGGGGAAGCAGAGCTTGGGGGAGGGCATAGGGCGTATCTGGCCTCTGTGACATCACAAAAGAACAGTTTTGCAATGCCCTCTGAAACCGAGCGTTTCGACCAATCCAAAACTTCTTTCAGGGCTTACTTACAAATGGGTTTATCACGAGAATACAACATTCTAACTTCATGTGTAGGTCAGAAAAGTGGAAAAACCTTTAACTCTAGTCAAACACATTATTGTACACCTTGATCATTTTCTGAAGTTATTTCAGATTTGTCAAATGGTACATTTTGAATACAGGAAGAGAACAAAATTATTGATGTGAAATAAAGAGGTTTGGATTAAATAAGCTCTGCTTCTTCCTACTCCTTTTCCAAAATGTGGAATTGTGAATTGAAAAGTATTCCAATGCAATATGTATGCATGCTCAAAATAAATCAACCCATGTCGGCTAGCATGTCTTTCAAAGCTTTTTTTGAACACAATGCCACAAGGAGTGTCCTAATTTTTCACATGACTATTAAGAATCTTGCTGTGTCGCCATCCAAAAGTGTAAATTGGAAAAGAAAAGTAACATTTTTGACAGTCCTCTAATTAAAGTCTGCCGTCTCCCGCCTTCCAGAGAGAGTCAGACAGGGCCAAGTGAGTCTCGCCGTCAACTTCTTTCTGTGTAAAGTGTGTCAGCAATATCTCTGCTCAGTCTGCAGGGAATATGGCCAAACTTAGGCATGTATCTCCCAGGCTCCAAATGCAAGGTCACCGGGAAAGCAATACTCTCACTGAAAAGTCATTGCAGGGAGGCCACATGGGCATGGCAGACAGGAGTGTATGAACAAGAAAATGCAAGCCTCATTAGTTCTTCTGGGTTCCTCCGGACAGGACTGGGCGGGCCCCTGCCAAAAACACAGCCCCCCCTCCCTGCATCCTGGAGTGACAACCACCCCCCCTCCACTCCTCTCAGCACTCCCCTCATCCCCGCCCCTCTCCACTGTATTCCCCCCTGCTGCGACAACCCTTCAGCACAATCAGGGAACATGCTGCCGGCTGATGGAATAATTATTGCATCCAAGAGGGCTACAGGAGAAGGTTCTCCTGGGGGAGTTGCTGATGTGTGATTGCATGCTGGCTGCATTGAAGAAAAAAAAATGGAGATGGAGGAGATGAATTTGAGATGAAAAGAGGGAAAGGTGGAAACGACATCGGAGCGCACGTGTCATTATGCAATACATGCATATGAGGACCGATATTGTCTCTGCAGCCCATTCATTCAAGATAAATGTACCCAGCCTCGCACTCCCTGCCCGAAAAGATAAATCATCAAAAATGAAATTGGGTGGAATGAATCCATAACCGTCATCACCACGACTTTGGGCAACCCAAAGCATGTCACCTTGAGGCTTAAAGCACGCTACATAAGCAAGCATGTTTGCATGGAAGTAAGGGAAGAGATGATGATGTATGTGTTTTTCCCACTCAAACACCTAACAAGACAGGAAAAGGAAATGAATGACTTGTCACTTCCTCTGTGGCTACCTCTCTCCTCATCGCTCTTTCTTAGCAAATTATTAGACAGCGGAAAATGAGATATGAGAACGGACTCAGACAGCTTGTCCACCTGAAACGACTTGAAACGCTTGTTCACTGCAAATGAAATAAAAGTTGTAGGGATGTATACTTACAGCTCTTTCCAATCCATTATCTAGAATGTGCTCATAGTCACAAAACATACAACTGATTGAGTTCAACTTTGCAGTCCATGTCTGTGTTGTCAGCACACGCCATTATTTCAACATGTGATACGTCGGCACAGTCCGGTGAGCGAGGCGGGGCCGCTCACCAGTCGGGGAGCCGCGGTCCTTTTTGCTCCGATGGCAATCATGGAGGTTCCACTTGATTTCACAGAGGTTTGTAAGAAGCTGGAGTGGCGGTGGAAAGACAATGAAGAGCAGCAGGAGGAGGCGACTTAGTAAGTGAAGGGATAAAAAGCACCGGCAGGGCAGGGTGAGCAGACAGGAAGAGTACCAAGTGTGTAAAGGGGGGCAGGTAGTCCATGGGGCTTCTTGGGAGGAGGAAATGAGGGGGTCAGGACCAGACTGAGCATCTCCTCATTTCACGCACCGCTAAAGCACTTCCAAAAGCTTTCCTCCCCTCTTCAAGCAAAAAAAAAAAAAAGTTCCAATCTGAGTCCAAACATTCAAACATGCAGCAACAGTCTGCACACAGTTCTGCTCCCCGCCTCTTCATTCACATCCATTCTGCATTCACGCCACGGGCTGTGTGGTTAATCCAGACTTGATGTCCACGTCGTTCCCTGCAGAGTGCCACTGCATGGAGGGAATAAGCATGCCTGACTGGGCTGCAAGAGAATGAAGAGAATTCCTAGTCTGCCTCTCGCTCCTACTACTACCGGAGAAATGCTGGCAGCTGTCCTGCTGTGTGTATGCGCGCATGTGTGTGTGTGTGTGTGTGTGTCAGTCTCTCTCTCCCTGCTTGCATGCCTTCCTCCCCTATCCCTTCCCCTCTCTCTCTTTCTTTCTTTCTTTTTTCCGCCGGCCCAACCCCTTTTCCCTTCGACAGCCAGACCAAGTGTCAGAGCACTCGATTGCCGGCTGCTTGCGGCGCAAATCAGGAGTACTGTTTTTCTCTACGTGCACACACATGTGCACACACACACACACACACACACACATACACATGCATGCACCCCGCTGCACGTCAGATGAATACTTAATGCACACAGGAGCCCTCTCTTCTTTTAGGGTCCCACACTTCAAACAGATTTGGTTAGTATGCCTACAGTATATGCATGATGTGAGTGCGTGTTGGTGTGGTTAGCCACTATGTATGCATGCAAGTTTGTATTTTTTTTCTTTGTTGAAGGATGTAATTAAGCAGACAAATGGGTTATTAATCATAAGGGCTAGATGCAGCGATAAGGAAGGGTACACTTAAGAGCGCTGAGATGGATAGCCTGCATGAGGATTGCAGCAACTAAATGGCAGCGAGGAGGCAGAGACATTGAACAGATGACATCATTGAACGGCAGATTGATGCCGGACGGCGTGAATGAGTGCAGTCAGTCAATGGTCAAGGGTAGAAAAAAGGGGAATGAAAGCAAGAGAGTGGGCGAGAGCGCCCCTGTATTCCCTGGGCTGCCAATTTAGCACGGAACTCTCTGGGCCGCCGACCAGCCAGTCTTGTTGGAGAGCGCTCCCGACAGAGTGGGTTGTGAGTGCTGCCAGATGAAAGAACATTGTGCACAAATACACACTCTGCTTCTGACACAGTGCCCCTTTTATGAACTTGGATGGACTGAATATCGGAGAAGAAAGGAAAAATAACATTCCAACCGCTGCCTACCTATTTGCCCAGCACAGAATCGTAATGAAGCGGTTTGATGTATCACGTAACCTTTAGCTTCCTCCTTTCCCTGTGCTGTTTTGCAGCGTGTCCAACTTAATTTGCCTCGGGGGCTTATTTTCAAAGTGCAGAAACGGTCGCCCCCCCACCCCCACCCCAGTCAAGCTTTGCCACATGCTTCCAATTCCCCTGGATCCTGTTGCATCCTGATTGCCAAAAGGTCCAAGTGGAAGACAATACTAATGCGAACACTGGTCACACTGACAGCCTAACCAGTCATTATTGGACTAATGCTTCTTCCCCTTAGTGTGGTTTCATGTCTTATATGTCAACATGACGTCATACTTGCAGTTGCAGTCGCAGTTGGAAGTGGCCTGATAGCATTTTAGCTCCATCACTGTCTCCTCGTGAACAGACCTCAGGGACGGATAGTGATTGCCGTGTATATATAAAAGACCCAATAGCAAGACGGATTTTCGAAAATTGAGCAACCTTTTGGAAGAAAAGATCTCCTTTGTTGAAGGACGGTCGTCAGGATTGTGTCCTCTCTTGTGGAAGAAGTCACAGTGGGGTGCAGAGAGAGTGTAGAGGCGATGTTTTGGTCTGCCCCCTTTTCCCTTTGGCCTGCTGTCAGTAATGGTGCCGGCTTGCTTTTCCGGTATTGTCAAATTCATTCATTCATTCATTTTCTACCGCTTTTCCTCATGAGGGTTGCTGGAGCCTATCCCAGCTGTCTTCGGGCGAGAGGCGGGGTACACCCTGGACTGGTTGCCAGCCAATCACAGGGCACATATAGACAAACAACCATTCACACTCACTTTCATACCTATGGACAATTTGGAGTCGCTAATTAACCTAGCATGTTTTTGGAATGTGGGAGGAAACCGGAGTACCCGGAGAAAACCCACGCATGCACGGGGAGAACATGCAAACTCCACACAGAGATGGCCGAGGGTGGAATTGAACCCTGAGCTCCTAGCTGTGAGGTCTGCGCGCTAACCACTCGACCGCCGTGCCGCCCTATTGTCAATTTAACAAGAGAAATTCCTCCGCCCCAGAGAATCATTAGTAGCTGCATCCATTACCTTGTTTGTGCAAATTTGTTTCTGTTCCTCACGCCAGCTGTACAGATCTTTACGTGTAGCTAATTACCATGTTGGCCACATTTACTATCCTCGACGTTGGCTTTTTGTGATTCTTCCCTTTTTTTTGTCCCTCGGTGGACAAGATGAGACGCCGCATGCATGGATCAGATCAGTGGGTGTGATATCAGGCTGTGCACGACACACACACACACTCACAGCGCCACTGATTAGCTGTGCAGAATGGCTCTTCATGAATGGAGACGAGAGCCAACCTCACCGCAGCGCCGTGGTAATGACAAGAGCACAATGATTCCGGCTTACTCGCTATTTGGAGACATTCTGAATGTGTCCCGGATTCATTAAAGGAATGTTCGACAGTCTCAACAAAGCCAGGTTGTTAGCAGAGGAGGCTGCCAAAATGCCATATCAGCAGATGGTAAGGATGGATTGAGGAGGATGTGTGCTGCTCTTTCAGGTGAGGTGCTGTGTTTTAGAGAATCAATAAGAAACCTCCCCTGAGCTAAAATCACTACACACCATCTTATTGATGGCCTGCCCTTGACATGATCAAACAGCCTTTTGGCCCAAAGGTTGGAGAGAAGAAGAACACAAATCCAGCAGAGCTAACACACTCAGAGCAGACCGACGCATGGGCTGGCCCACGATGCCATATTACCCATAACCACAGCCCGACTGCTGCTATGCACCAGTGGTGATCAAGCATCCTTGACGACATGTAGCGAGAACATACACACTTTCATGCCATCATACAAAACGAGACAAACATGAGATAAAAAACATTAGAGAGAGAAAACAACAAAGCCGCTGTGTGATGTGTGGTGAGCTTTAGTCTGGTAATGAGCCTCCTTATGACTCCCCTGCAAAGACGACACCAGCATAAACAGTTGTCTTTTGAACAATCTTTCTCTTTTCCCAAATCACTCCAAATAACAAGTGTCAACAAACTGTTCTATAATACTTCTCTACAAGAGAGGAGAAATATGATGTATGTGGAATCAAACTATGGAATGGATTGAGTAAGGACCTCAAACAATGCACAACGATGAGCCAATTCAAGAAACAATACAAGCAGTTGATGTTTGCTAAATACAAGGATGAAGAGTCTTGAACCAGTCATGATGTGCTATATATATATATATCACTATATTGACAGTTACTATGGTACCCATTATGTCAATGGATGCTCATATCACCTCGTACTTCGGTACGAGGTGCATTATTAAAAAAAAACAAAAAACTTAAACTATATTAGGAAAGCAGGAAGTGAACAAATGTAACAGTTACTGATTGTAAAAGTACCAGATGGAGGGGTAGGATTTAATAAGCTTTGCTTCTTCCTACTCCTTTTGGACATGTGGAACTGTGAACTGATTATGTGATGCATTCAATTGTAATCTGATGCATGTTCAAATGAAATAGAACCATTCAAAAAAAAATTTAATTGAAAAATAAAATTAAATTATATTAGGAAAGCAGGAAGTGAACAAATGTAACAGTTATTGATTGTAAAAGTACCAGATGGAGGGGTAGGATTTAATAAGCTTTGCTTCTTCCTACTCCTTTTGGACATGTGGAACTGTGAACTGATTATGGGATGCACTCAATTGTAATCTGATGCATGTTCAAATGAAATAAAACCATAAAAAAAGTTTTAAAAATTAAATAACAATTTTTTAACAAAAAAAATACAATTAAATAAAATTAAATTATAATAGGAAAGCAGGAAGTGAACAAATGCAACAGTTACTGATTGTAAAAGTACCAGATGGAGGAGTAGGATTTAATAAGCTTTGCTTCTTCCTACTCCTTTTGGACATGTGGAACTGTGAACTGATTATGTGATGCATTCAATTGTAATCTGATGCATGTTCAAATGAAATAAAACCATTACTTTCACAAGCAGTTGTTTCCCTGCTATGCTTTACCACCATGAACCTTCCGTCTTCCCAATCATTTTGAAAAATAGAATTTCTATATCAGTCGGCAGTCGGAGATATGTTCAAATGGAAAGAGAGAACTAACATTCTTATCTGGCTCTCAGTGAATCTTATCAATACCGAGCTCGGAAGCTTTCAACTGACTGCCTGACTGCCGGTTTTCCTCCGGCGTGGCTGTATTAATAGTAGACTGAAGGCTCTACACGGGAAAATGCCAAACACCTCCAGGGTAACATTCATAGGCTGGCTATAAATCTTTCAAAATAGATAAATTAATCCTCGCTTAAAACAGACAGAGAGGGATATGATGTCCGGTTAGCTGAGTAGGAACCATCCCAGTATGTTCCGAACATAGTCTGGCCTTGGACACCCAGTACTTGATTGGTGGTAAATGATGACAACCAATAGGCTGGACACCAATCCCTAGCCAATTCGGGAAGTGCATTCCTTTTATCCTTTGAAACTCCCCTCATGTAAGAAACTCTGAAACATTCGTCAAGATACAAAAGTAGCACAGAAAGAAATATGCATGAAAAGAAAATGATGAATAAATCAGAGATTATGGTGATAAAAAAAATGAGATCCAGTTCAAAGACGGTACCATTTACAGTAGGATGAAGAAAAGCGGCGAGAAGGAGCAGCTGAGACCTTCATGAACTGGCTGAGTGCCAGTGAAGCTCTGTCAGTGAGACGCTAAATAATTTTATGCCCGAGAAGAGGAAGGAATGATCATTGGAGGCTTTGACACAGCCACCTTGGAATCGTTCAAAGATTGGATTCCCCAGTTGGCCAAGAATAAATTGAACAGTTGGTGCAAAACTCATCAATATTCAGGAAAACCTGCTTTGGTGTAATGTCAGATTAAAATAAGCAAAGTGATACACAGTGGGTTTAACGCAGACTACACAGTGTGAAAAGCAAGGATGTTTGTTTCTGTGGCGAATTATTTTAGTAGCACTTAAATGCATCACATGGATGTGTGACACTCCTGTAACTTTCAAGCTTTTGTAGTTGCTTCCTGCTCTGCTCGTAAAGCCCCCCTACCCCCTCCCTACCACAAAGCTCTCTTGAGCAGACCACCATCTTAATGAGGGCTTAAGACTAGTAAACGAGGGGCAAAAGTCAGGGGCTATTGTTCCATTTACAGTTCATGTTATTGTTTTCTATAATATGGCCTTAAATAGGCTGAACATCAGGTCATGGAAGTGTGGACAAAGAAGAGGGCACTAGACTCTGTAGGACCCAATTGACCATCGATGAGGTAAATTGGCCAATTCAAGACCGCAGAGGAAAGAATTGGAAATACGTGTAATGAAGCCCCCCCCCCCCCCAAAAAAAAGTCCTTTTTTTGACCCAAACGAGTAAAAAATCTTCCCCTATTACGTCACACTAATCGAACCAGGAGGACACAAAAATTCACTTCTGACAGAAGATAACGAAGACATATTCCTTAGGTTGAGCAGACTGAAGTCTTATCCCCAGCCTCACCCCACCAGCCGCCCTGGCACCGCTGACAGAGATTAACAGCTGCTTTCATCCCTTCCTGTGCATTTACACACGGCTCCTGAAGCAGCTATTTCGCCTGTGCTGATCTGTGCGGCTGTGGGGAATCATCTGGAATGACTTCACACACTTTGTGAGTGCACATGTTGAACTCGGATTCAATCACCATTCCCACCCACACCTCGGGAAGTACTCATCTGCAATGTCTGGATGACATTTGCGGTGTTGGGAATGCAAAAGACACAAACAGAAAATATATTTTTTTAAATGAAAGTCCCCGTATTCATATAAATCTTGTGTGGGACATAATGTTCATGGGAGTGGCAGTTTCTGCCCCACTTTGCTTTTCCATTAATCACTTGCAGCCAAGGAGAGACATCCAGTGATTATTTATTTGAACATGCCCACATAGAGTTGCACGGTGGACGAGTGGTTAGTGTGAAGGCCACACAGCTAGGAGACATGGGTTTGATTCCATTCTCGGCCATCTCTGTGTGGAGTTTGCATGTTCTCCCCGTGCATGTGTGGGTTTTCTCCGGGTACTCCAGTTTTCTTCCCACATTCCAAAAACATGCTAGGTTAATTAGCGACTCCAAATTGTCCATAAGTATGAATGTGAGTGTGAATGGTTGTTTGTCTATATGTGCCCTGTGATTGGCTGGCGACCCCGTCTCTCTGCCAAAGACAGCTGGGATAGGCTCCAGCACCCCTGAAACCCTCGTGAGGATAAGTGGTAGAAAACGAATGAATGAATAGAGGCTATCAGAGGCTGTCCAGAGTATTAGACAGTAAGGGAGGGAGCATTTGAACATGTGTTTCTTAATCCCTCCCCCCCTATATTCAAGTTAATAGGCAGCCTAACAAACAAGGCGGTGGTTCAAGTCCGATAAACGGAGATGTCCTGTTAGTGAGCTGGCCACCACTGCTGATTACAAGTCGAAAAGATCAAGCGGCATATTATGGATGCGGATAAAAACCCGGCCCAGCCACCATTTCCACAACAACTGCACTGCATTATCCAGGTTAAGAAGTTTATCCCACATTTCACACACAAAGACATGCACACAAACACGCGGTAACACTCGCCAGGCTATATAATGTGTGCGGGGATAATGGGCTTTTTAGCATAATGCAGCCACGGCTCTCACGTCCTGGGTCGCGAACCGATTACAGAATAATCCTCGGCATCCATCCAAGGCGATGAGCATGCAGAAAAGGAGAGGGGATTACAACTTTTACTGATACTGCGAGAGTCAACAGTAAGGGTTCATGCACTACAGGAAACAGTGTTACAAATGAAAGTCCAGCCCCGCCAAAATCAAAGAAAATGTAATGTACAAATGAAAATGTACAATAGTGAAGAATGAAGGAGAAGATTTGGTTTCGCATCATTATCATAACATAAATAATAAAGCAATAGGTTGTCCTTACTTTCCTTCCATGCAAATACCATCACTGTTGAAGGAATGACACAATGAGGCAGATCACTCAAAGTCAGAACCATTTGTCATTTCATTGTAATGCAAGCATGACCCCACGTTTGATCTCCTTGCTGATGAATTCCATCCTGCTTTCACAACATCTACGATCGAAGATTCAAAACAAAAGAAATGTAAAACTATGTTGAAAAGGTTCCCTTGTGAAGCTGCGGGTGTTGAGCGCAACAATGGTCGTACCCTCTGTGGTCATCTAAGATTGGTACCTCCCATTGATAAACATGTTGTGATGTGTTTTCCAGGGAGAAACATTTGGGCAAATCAATCTACAAGCTCTCATTAGGAAACGATTAGTTTTTCATACAGAACAGAAGGCCACGATGCTGATCGGCGATGCATGAAAAGGCTGTGGTGAGCCATCTTTGTTTTCTGTGGAATTGTACTGCATTAAAGCTGGGGAGCACTCTGGGGATCAGAGACCAAAGGGATACGTTTTGCATACGTGCACACAATAGGTCATAAAATTGCTCAAATGTATATTCCGCCTTCCATCGACTACAGCAATCTGCTCAACCTTATTCTGCAATATTCGCATGGTATAATCGTACATTTGCATGACAACTGTCGCTGGGTCATACTTTAGATCACATGACACATTCATTCATTCATTTTCTACCGCTTATCCTCACTAGGGTCGTGGGGGTGCTGGAGCCTATCCCAGCTGTCTTCGGACGAGAGGCGGGATACACCCTGGACTGGTCGCCAGCCAATCACAGGGCACATATAGACAAACAACCATTCACACTCACATTCATACCTATGGACAATTTGGAGACGCCAATTAACCTAGCATGTTTTTGGAATGTGGGAGGAAACCGGAGTACCCGGAGAAAACCCACGCATGCAAACTCCACACAGAGATGGAATCGAACTCAGGTCTCCTAGCTGTGAGGCCTGCACACTAACCACTCGTCTTGTTCTGGTGCTAAATGTGTTTTCATTCATTTATTCATTCATTCATTTTCTACCTATGGACAATTTGGAGTCGCCAATTAACCTAGCATGTTTTTGGAATGTGGGAGGAAACCGGAGTACCCGGAGAAAACCCACGCATGCACGGGGAGAAAATGCAAACTCCACACAGAGATAGCCGAGGGTGGAATTGAACCCTAGTCTCCTAGCTGTGAGGTCTGCGCGCTAACCACTCCTCCACCGTGCAGCCCGCATGAGACATTATTTATGCTATTAAACGTTACCGATCACCAAATGCAAACACGATCAAGATTCAATGTTTCAAACTGCCACGGTGAGTGGAAATTAAATGCTTAGTGGAAACATTTTTTTTAATGTCCTAAATATGGAGCCCTCAGGGCATCGGACCCTCTTTCCAGTTGAGTCTGGAATGCTCGCCGTGGGCTGGAAATGGACTGATGCGAACGCTTTGACCTTTTCTTCCCACACACATTTTGACATTTTTTTTTTATCACCTCCACCACCATAATGAGACAAATGCAGCCCTGTGTTAGGTGACAAGTCAGGACACAAGTCCTCTATTACTCCATGTGTGAAAAGAATCTGTCAGGAGTGCATTGCCGCATTTCTCCTTCTTCCCGCAGGGCTTAGTGCACATGGACCCGGGGTGAGCGCATACCCTTGCGTCAGCTCTTTTGTTTGTTAGACGCCCACCCTCCTCCAGGCTATATGAGTGGGCTAGACAGAGTTTTTCCTGACTCAGACGTTTATCTGGGGGAACAAGCAATAGAGAGAAATACCGCACCAGGTTTCGGCTCACGCATTGTGAATGATGGTGATGACAGGAGCGAGTGATACCCTGCTGCCCGTCACAACAGTCACAAACTGCATAGGAAAGACACTGTCACAGCAGGTTATCCCGCAGGGAAACTCTGATCCGCACTTCCTGTCCACTGAAAGATATGGGCCACTGACCAATGCAGCAGTTCTTAATGATATCCACCACCTCTTATAATAGAAATAAGTATCTATATACAGGGTCAGGCAAAATTATCTGACACATTTGCAGGTTAAATAAAAGGCAAATAAAGTAAAGGAGGCTGCACGGCAGTCGAGTGGTTAGCACACAGGCCTCACTGCTAGGAGACCCGAGTTCAATTCCACCCTCGGCCATCTCTGTGTGGAGTTTGCATGTTCTCCCCGTGCATGCGTGGATTTTCTCCGGGTACTCCGGTTTCCTCCCACATTCCAAAAACATGCTAGGTTAATTGGCGACTCCAAATTGTCCATAGGTATGAATGTGAGTGTGAATGGTTGTTTGTCTATATGGGCCCTGTGATTGGCTGGCCACCAGTCCAGGGTGTAACCCCCCATAGCTGGGATAGGCTCCAGCACCCCTTGCGACCCTTGTGAGGATAAGCGGTAGAAAATGAATGAATTAATGAATTTAAAGAAAAAGTGGCATCATAGGCCTCCAATTATAGTTATCATCCCTTTGGGGTGGGGGGCATAAAAATGTAAAAAAAAAAATAATAATAAAAAATTGGAAAAACCCGAAAAAAAATACAAAAGAACTAACAAAAAAATGCAAAATGGTAAGAATGAATGAATTAATAAAGTAAAGAAAGTGTTTTTATTTTCGAAAAATACATATAACGCCATTATGTTTCATTATCTTTTAAAAATTAAATCCGTTCTGGCGGCATGGTCGGCCGGTTGATTTTCGTTTCAATGCAGATTTAGTAGCTATGAAGTTGGTAACCCATAACAAGATGGAGCTGGTACGGGATCATGTCTACCAAGATTGAAGTGTAAACGGAACGCTCGTTGTGTTGCAGTTACAGATTTGTTTGTTTTGATAAACGTTTCCGCAATGAAAGAGCGATGCTCAGTGAAAAAGAAACGAAAAACAATGGCATAAATGGCATTATATGTACTTTTCGAAAATAAAAACACTTGTTTCTTTACTTTATTTACCTTTTATTTAACCTATAAATCATTTTGCCTGCCCCTGTATAATGCAACATAATTCCTCATCTAATGAACAGTCTCTACTCCAATGCAGGATTGTGACTGGCTGAGAGTGAACATGAGGATTGTGGGAGGGTTTGTCCTGACACTACAAGGCCAGGCTGGATCTCTATCAACACCTCGGCCTTGACAGCGCCCCACAGGGTTTGGATGGAATCACACCTGGGCCTGTCTTCTGGCTTGCAGCCCTTCCATGAACTCAGCTGGTGCTGCCATTTGTGTTTTCAGCCGCACAGTTAGCAGCCATTAATCCCACCGGGTTGAACATAGCAATAAAAAGTTGGTTCCCGGTGGAAAATAAAGATAAATACAGCCGAGCAAATAAACCATTGCAAATTCCACCCACTCGATACTTCTGATTGCGCTGTTTGCTACCCTGGTGTTGCTCGGATTCAACAGATTGTTATGAATCATCTCTCATGTGTCAGGAGGCTCGGAGGTAGCTGTGGTAACATTGCTGCAGCACCTCAAAAGAGAGCCGGCATTTCAGCAGGCACCTTTTTTTTTTCTTTCCTGCTATGCTATATATTCTGCTCACACTCTCGCCCCGATGGAGGAATCCATCTTGCGCAGGCTTGACAACACAACCATTACCCTCTCACCTCCAGGGAGCAGAAAGTCCAGCCTCAACTATACAAAACTGCAGTAGAGAGAAGCAACACAGAATGAAATGCAGAAATAACACAAAAAAGACAAAGAGTAGGAAAACACCGTACATCAGCAAGCAACAACAACAAAAAAGACATATTAGGTCACAACATGAGAGGCCATAACACATCCAACAAATGTTTGTGTCTGTGTAGGACATCTTACGTGAGTCGCATACTCCTGAATCTAATATTCCATCTCAAACCTCTGGTTCCTGATGCTGTTAGAATTGAGCCCAGGCTCACTTTCCGAAAGACATCACGGAAAAAAACATCGGTCCATCCTCCTCTGGGTCAGCTCTCCACTCACCCAGTGGATCTCTGTGCCACACATAATCTGCCCCGCCTATTTGTCAGGAGTCATGATCCGTCCTGTCATTCACACTGAAGCCAACCAAAGAGCATGGTTCTCATTTGTCTGCCTTGCTTCATATACCTCTGTGATACATACTTAAAGACAAAGTTGTGCCTTATTATGGTTATTGTCAACATTTATGCTTTTTCGGCCTTGTTTTTAAATTTTTTGCTGAGATTTTTTTGTTTTGTTTTGTTTTTTCATTGTGTTTCAGGCCAATGATAAATGCTACACATGCTACAGATGGCTGCAGGGTCGGAATAAAATACGTTTAAAAAAACAACACACACACAAAAAAAGGTAAAAATAAAAATTCCATGCTTAATTTAAAGAAGTTGGTCGAGTTGGTTAGCGCGCAGACCTCACAGCTAGGAGACCAGGGTTCAATTCCACCCTCGGCCATCTCTGTGTGGAGTTTGCATGTTCTCCCCGTGCGTGTGTGGGTTTTCTCCGGGTACTCTGGTTTCCTCCCACATTCCAAAAACATGCTAGGTTAATTGGCGACTCCAAATTGTCCATAGGTATGAATGTGAGTGTGAATGGTTGTTTGTCTATATGTGCCCTGTGATTGGCTGGCGGACCAGTCCAGGGTGTACCCCGTCTCTCGCCCGAAGACAGCTGGGATAGGCTTCAGCACCCCTGTGACCCTCGTGAGGATAAGCAGTAGAAAATGAATGAATTAATTATAGTTATCATCCCTTTGGGGTGGGGTGCATAAAAATGTAAAAAAAATAATAATAAAAAAGTGGAAAACCAAGAAAAAAAAACTAACAAAAACAATGTAAAATGGTAAAAGAAAAAATTACCAAAAGGCACAATGAGAAAAAGCTGCGATTTTGACAGCAACAACCAATAATAACACAAAGCTTTGTATTTAGAGATGAAAGAAATAAACATGAGAAGAAAGTGTAATGTATGGAGTTCTATTTCAAATCCGAAATTTTAAAAATAAAGGAGTTACTCTTGAAGTGGACTTAAACTTCCTGAATCAGTAATTTCATTTCAAAACGATAATGGCTTATTTCGATGGTTACTCAAAGCACGTGGGTGGGTGGGGGGGGGTCAGGCACAAAAAGCACATGGCCCCCGCTGCCACAATTCCGGGAAGATTCCTTCGATACAATCATAGTCATTAGCGAACAACACTCACCTGGGCAGCAGCTGCGGGGCGGGGTCTATTAAAAAAAACACTTCCTCCTGACACTCCTCCAGGGTCACATTCCAGCAAACAGCTGTCCAGGCCTTGCCCAACAGCACTGATGCCACCTCTGCAAGATCTATTTATTACCTCCCCATACGTGTCTCTCTTGAGCATGATTAGTGTGAGGTTGCACACTAACACAAACATAAGATCACATGAGTTGTGTAAAATTAGCAGACCAAGCAGCATGTATTGCAAACTGAGCATTCTCCACTGCACTGTGCCCCTGCCCCCCCCAAGAGGAATCCCAGGGGCCTTTGGGTAATAAACACACCGTCACAATCAGCAGGTGTTAATGGAACAGGAATATGGGAATAGAGGCAGCAGTTATTTCCAGTCTCGCTCCCTGCTGCGAACTCCACCTGCTTTCATTACACAATGCTGTGTCAATACAGTAATCATATGCTCTGTCACAAGGCAATCAGTGCTTAACGTGCTAGTCAGCTGAACACTGGGCTATAAATTCATTAGCCCCACCCCCCCACCCCCCCCGACGAGTACACACACACACACACACACACACACTCATATGCAGCCAGTCAGTGTTTGACCCTTGACTCTTCCTGTCTCCATGCAACTGTAGAGTCCGTCTAATTGGTCGTGGCTGACCCGGCGTTATCATGGCTTTTTAGACTCTTTCCAAAGACACCATGAACAAGTCAGACGTTTCATTAAGATGCAGCCAACATCAACGTATGCAATAAATTGAGATTTTTTGTAGCGATTTCCCCCAGTTAAAAAGTGCAAGCATTCTCAGGGCATCGTTGGCAACTGGACTGTTCATGTTGGAACACGGTGTAATACACGAGGAGCATCTACTGTACGTGTGGAACCACATGACCCACCAAACTACAGAAGAAGTCTGTCTGTCTTTCCGAGGCTTATATTATTCATTTTGGACAATAAGACAACAATCAGGTCAATGTCGACCGGACTGAGTCATGTTCATCAAAATATTCAGATATGTTGGCTGGTCGTCAAAACTCACTTCTAGTCATGTGACAGTGACGAGGTAGTGACGGCATTTGTGAGACCTGAAAGATGTTTGGGATGAAACAAAACACTCACAGAGGGTGTTGCAAAATTATTCCTTTGTGATGTCACAGAGGACCAGGCTTCCTTATGGGCGTGGCTGTAGGCGCTCTCTGTCCTCCCTTTCCAACATCAATTTTTCCAAAACCAATAAATCTTTATTTCTCAAGAATATGTAACGCCGCCAATGGAATGTCAAGAGCTTATAAATAAAACAATTTGAACAAACAAACAACATAATAAATAGGTGTGTCCCAGTACATGCATTAATTAGCTTCCTCTTTTTTAGCTGTTTCTATATCTTTAGAATGCCCAGAAGAGAGAAATACATGTGTTCATGTCACTTAGGGATGGGCAAAATTCCAAAAAACCATTTGAATTTGCATTAAATAATTTGCATTAAATAATATTTGCATTAATATTTGCATCAATTAATTAATTTGCATTAATTAAATAATATTAATGTATTTAATCACGACAGCTCGACTTGCTATAAATAAAACAATTTGAACAAACAAACAACATAATAAATAGGTCTGTCCCATTACATGCATTAATTAGCTTCCTCTTTTTTAGCTGTTTCTATATCTTTAGAATGCCCAGAAGAGAGAAATACATGTGTTCATGTCACTTAGGGATGGGCAAAATTCCAAAAAACCATTTGAATTTGCATTAAATAATTTGCATTAAATAATATGCATTAAATAATATTTGCATTAATATTTGCATCAATTAATTAATTTGCATTAATTAAATAATAATGTATTTAATCACGACAGCTCGACTTGCTATAAATAAAACAATTTGAACAAACAAACAACATAATAAATAGGTCTGTCCCATTACATGCATTAATTAGCTTCCTCTTTTTTAGCTGTTTCTATATCTTTAGAATGCCCAGAAGAGAGAAATACATGTGTTCATGTCACTTAGGGATGGGCAAAATTCCAAAAAAGCATTTGAATTTTCACTAAATAATTTGCATTAAATAATATTTGCATTAATATTTGCATTAATTAATTAATTAATTTGCATTAATTAAATAATATTAATGCATTTAATCACAACAGCTCGACCTGCTTTTACAATGCAGAGAGCTCTGCGGTGTCAAGCAGTCCAACTCAAGGTAATTGCTTTGTAATTAAAAATTCATCTGTGAATAAAATGTTGTAGGTGAATGTCAAAGAAATGTCCAAGGAGCCAAGTGCTGTTTGGTGATTCATCTCCACCATCTTGGGCTCCCTGGATTTGCTCGCAAATCCACCTAATTGTATCCGTCCAGAACAAAACGGAATACTAATGAGATATGGCTTTTTTCAATTAAGTGGAAACGCTAAAGGACACTAATTTCTTTGCATATTTCAGCATTGAGAGAACAATGGGAGGAGCTTAATTTTAATCAGGATGAAACAAAGACAAGGAAGAGATGGCGATGATGATGATGATGACAATATTTTGGTAGCCAGCAACAGCTGCAGAGAGTCAGGAAGCTTCAAATCAACCACAATGCATCTCTAACACCCTCTTCTCTGTCTGCGGAATGTTGTTGAAAGCATCGTAACACTTCTCCGAGCCAACAAAAACAGCAGATTCCTGGCAAAGGAATTATCTTTGGGATAAAATGAAAGGTGGAACCTTTCTCCCCTAACCCACCAGGACCTGCTGCAGCGGAAAAAAACAGATCCACCTTTTTCCCCCCATGGCTGGGCCCGGCCGGCTCTTGATCGTTATCCGTTTGAGGTCATGTCCAAAGAAAACAGGACAACTTATAAATCAGTGTCAGGAATCAACCCTGTGTCACACCTCACTGTTGTCCAGGCATTTGCTGTCGTGACTGAAAAGTGTGGAATTTCCCTTCAAATTAGCATCCAGTCACAATCTGGTTGGAGTTTGAGATTTGGCAAGACAAACTACGCTAGAGAGAAAGCTAATCCCCCTCAGTGATGTCCCATTGGCTCCTTGTCACAGTCCCTTCACTGGTTTCCTCCCTCCTGTGGTGTGGTGCAGAGTTTCAATAGTCCCCATGCATCATCCTTAGCAGGCTTCCCTATTGTCAGCATTCATTATCAGAACAGCACCCCTCAGAGACGTATGCACCTGACCAGCGTGCCGGGGAAATCTAACGGTGACAGTGAAGCACCGCTGCATCTGCCTGCTTAGCAGATGGAGAACATTCTCAAAGCAATAGTATAAGACAAGGCAAGTAAATACCTCAGGACAATACACAGATTTAACCTAAGCCCCTTCGTGATACTCTCCCTCGTCATATAAAACCATGTCATTCTGTTATCCATTCATGGGCACTGGTGCTTGTAAAATAAAGGTTCATTTCATTTGGTGATGGAGCGTGTCCGTCTGCATGCTGTCATTCAACCATGGTAACAACATGGAATGGAATCAAAGTCATGATCTTCAAGGACGAGTCTGTGCGGATCTCCTCTTTTTCTCAGCTTTGGATGCAAGTGTGTGTTCTCTAATTTTATTCATTCATTCATTTTCTGCCGCTTTTCCTCACAAGGGTCGCGGGGGATGCTGGAGCCTATCACAAGGCACATATAGACAAACAACCATTCACACTCGACAATTTGGAGGCGCCAATTAACCTAGCATGTTTTTGGAATGTGGGAGGAAACCGGAGTACCCGGAGAAAACCCGCGCATGCACGGGGAGAACATGCAAACTCCACACAGAGATGGCAGAGGGTGGACTTGAACTCAGGTCTCCTAGCTCACTTCTAAACTTAAGGAGAAAAAAAAGCTACCACTTCCACACAAGATGGGAGGAGAACTTTATTTCACTCTATCTATCTATCGATAGCCGAGGGTGGAATCGAACCCGGCTCTCCTAGCTGTGTGAGGTCTGCGCGCTAACCACACGACCGCTGTGCAGCCTGGTCATAAATCAGACCACATCAATCCATAAAGTGAATGAAATAACCTTTTTATAATTATTTTTAGTGATTTAAGCTAGCTGTCTGCTGTGTATGCATGAGCTCATCAAAGCATTCTGCTGCATATGGCCGAGGGTGGAATTGAACCCTGTTCTCCTAGCTGTGAGGTCTGCGCGCTAACCACTCGACCGCCATGCCGCCCTCTATAATTTTATGTTTTCATTAAACAACACCTTAATCTAATCAGTCAACATTTAGACACCAGTACGGGGGAGGTCCTTACCTGATGAAGAAGGAGGCCGCCGCAGACGAGGAGGGCGTATTGGTGACGGGGGCAGGGAGGTCTGGTTGCATGGAGCCTCGGAGGCGACAGGGCGTCAAGGTGCTGCTCTTGCTGCAGCTACTGGTGGTGCTGGTGGTGGTTATGGTGGTGAGCGGGGCCACGGTGGTTGTGATATCTCTGTCGGCATCGCCTATGAAGCTGTGGGCCTGTTGGCATACAGATAGTAAGAAAAGACCCCAAGCTGCATCACCTCCTTCATTCCACTCCATTTACCCTCCCCTCTGCTGAGCTGCGCCGCAGATGGACGGACAGATGCTGCAGCCAGTGTCGCTGAGCCGGAGTCAGCAGCCTCCACAGAAAGAATTGTACCATTCAACAATTGCTTGAGTTGTTATACAGGGTCAGGCACATTTGTAGGTTAAATAAAAGGCAAATAAAGTAAAATAAAAAAAAATTGTTTATTTTCGAAAAGAACATAATGCCATTATGTTTCATTATGTTTTCAAAATTAAATCAGTTCTGGGGTGCGAGGTTGCTTGATTTTCGTTTCAATGCAAATCCAGTATCTATGAAGTTGGTAACCCATAACAAAATGGTGTTTGGAGCTGGTACGGGATCATGTCTACCAAGATTGAAGTGCAAACGGAACACTTGTTGTGTTGCAGTTACAGATTATTATTTTTTTTTGATTAACGTTTCCACAATGAAAGCGCGATGCTCACCAGTCCAATTCATGGCAGTAACTGAAAAAAAAACAATGGTGAATTTTTTGTTTCTTTACTTTATTTGCCTTTTATTTAACCAACAAATATGTGCGATCATTTTGCCTCACCCTGTATTTGTCCAAACAACTGTATCTTTAGTTGTATGCATCAAAATGAGCAAGAAAGCAAAGAAACAAAGTGGTCTAATATCTCGAATTTTTTCCATTCAATAGCACGGAAGGGCAATGACAATCAGCTGGATTTGCCATAAAAGATTAATTTCAACGACATAAACACCGCAGCACAACAGTAACCTTGAGTACAATGTAGCCTTGGAGGCATTTGGAAGCATATGTGTGTTCCAGTATATACACAGTTAAGACCTTGTGCCCTTGATTCAAGTTTGGTTCAAGTTTTATAAAGTGTGTGGCCTTCATTCTCTGCCATTTGTCAACGCAAGCCGGCAGCTGTACTATTTATACAGCAAGCCAAGACATATGAATGCTATAGATCAGGATGTGGGGACATATTTACATTCTGATATTCACAGGAGAGGCTCAGCTATTGCCCTGCCAAGTGTTGGCACTCTTAGCTTTGCATGCACACTTTACTAGTATATTAAAGCTTGGCTCAAAGCGCTTATGTGAGGACCAGCACTGAGTATATGGATATTTACTTTTGATATATTGTGGCTTCATCACACAGATGATTATCAAACTGTGGAATTTAAACTTGTGTTTGCATGAAAGACAAAGTGAAATGAGCCATCCACAGCTACCCACACAACAACCACAGCAAATGCTGGTAAGATGCTGGGCCCGTGCCAGAGAAGTAGGCCCATTACACTTTGGCACGAAAAAAACTGCAGCACTTCACATGCAGCCACACAGGAAGTGAACCTGTATGGCCCATGGAATGTTTCACAGATTGAGCCCATTAGATATCAGTTTTAAAAATCATCAGGCCAACATGTGTGGAGCACACAGGGACAGCTGGTTACAAGTGGAGTGCATCAAGAGTGCCTATTGAAGGATATTCCCCCCTGGTGTTGAGAATGAGGACTTCAGCCCTCCAGACAAGCTGCTCGCTGCAGCCTCGGACCTAGCCTGGATTGTGACTGCAGATGAGAAGAAGTACGATCCATCCCCACGTCCCACGTCAGGTAATTAGGCTGTGTCAGTGGAGCCTTTTGAGCCAGGAGTCAGTAATGAACCGGCCTTCCAGCCTTTAACCCTCGGTGCGGTTCCAGAAAGCAAGGACAAAGATCATTGGGGGGCGAGGAGCGAAAAGCGGGGGAGATTTGGACATAATGGGGAAAAAAACGATGCGGCAAAAAGGAAGCCAAGTGACAGCGGAGACTTCTCGGAGTAAAGTGTGAAGCAAGCAGGCTCCTGTGACCTTAGATCTCATTGGTTAACTGGCGATCACTGGCCGAGTCACAAAGGTCCAGTTAATCTGGCCGGTCACGCTCCATTGCTCTCTGGGGATAATGGAAACGAATGGAGGTGAGGTTCTAAAACAGACGATAAGTGTGGTTAAAAAAGAACAAAACGTGGAAGTAAAGCTTCGCAAGTGACGCAAAACGTTTAAAAAAAAAAAAAGAGGCTAATTGCACAATTTCTTGACTCATCAGGGCTGTTAAGGGAACCCTTATTCTGTTATCTTTGGTTTGTGGCCCACTGCCATGCATGCCCAGCTGCCACCAACTTAGCAGCAGCCAAAATCGTCCTCTGGGCTTCAACTAGGTAGCAGTGGCACCAAGCGAGCCGTGGAACAATAACAAAAACCAGTCACAAGCACTTCTTCTTTGTAAATTAGCACTAAGTGATTTTGATGTGGCGGCACGGCGGTCTAGTGGTTAGCGTGCAGACCTCACAGCTAGGAGACCAGGGTTCAATTCCACCCTCGGGCATCTCTGTGTGGAGTTTGCATGTTCTCCCCGTGCATGGTAGTTTAATTGACAACTCCAAATTGTCCATAGGTATGAATGCGAGTGTGAATGGTTGTGAGGATAAGCGGTAGAAAATTAATGAATTTAAAGAAAAATTATAGTTATCATCCCTTTGGTGTGGGGGGCATAAAAATGTAAAAAAAAAAAAATTCTCCCATTATTGGTGAGAATTGATATTTTGACATTTTTATGAAAAAATATTATTTTGGTATATATCATGTCTCTATAGCCCAGGAGCACAATATTCTGTGTGCCTTTAAAAATGAGTCGAAATCATCAAAAATGGTGCCGGGCTGGACAGCTTTTAAAAAATGGCTGGGATTGAACGAGTAGAAAATGAATGAATGAATGATTTTGATGTTATAAGGAATAACTCTTTATCAAATGATGAAATGATACTGTGTCAAAGCCCAGGGCAGTGATACTGATAAAATATAGAGTTTAACCATGTCCAGTATCAGCCCCCGTAGCTGTCCGCCCTGAGGCCCAGTATCATGCCCCCAAGTGTCAGTATCAGCCAGAGACCGAAGGTATGGTATCGGGTTTTAGAAGATTTTCCCTCCCGCCATTCAGGGCAGCCAACTTAAGAGTCCGACAATTCAAGAGGGATCCAGATAGTTTCAATTCCAAAGACCACAACAATTATTCCAGATATAAGGAGAACTGGGAATAGCAATAGATCCAAGGTGCACTGAAATGATCTCAGCGGGGGATTGCTCGTGGCTCCCCGGCACACACGCACACATGGATTTCTGCGCGATGCCCACAGCCACCGGGCCTTTGCTTCTTTGTCTGCACAACACCACATGCCCTCTTTACAAAAGAAGCCAAGTGGGAATCGTGAATTAAAGCTTTTGCCTTTGGGTGCAGTGGACCACTGTGGTTTTTTCTCATTTTGAAGGATCTGGTTTTAATGAATGAGAGACACCAGAGGAAAGCTTGGCAGTGTTTTGGGAACCCCGTGAAAACCTCAATGTTTTAAGCCTCGAGAGCTTTCACATACTCCGTAGATGGAAAACAACATTGAACCATTTAGCATGAGGAAGGAAAACATATAGCCGTGTCCTTCAATACACAATAACAAATGTGATTCGCAAGATTTATTTAAGAAATATGACAGTAAATGTCTTGACTTGAAAGGCTACATTACACACCGATTAGACCTGGTTTGTTCACACACGATTGGCTGGTTGATCATGAGACCAGAAGTTGAAACGTCACAGCAGGGTTGGCGTTAGAAACAAAAATAAGTCAAATAATTATTGTCGCTCATCAATCAAGTACAGCATAAGGGACTCTTGTGACATGAAAGCCTCGCTTATCTAGCATGAGTGCAGTTACGGTGATGAATGATGCATAATGAAATGTTAGTGAGAATATAATATTTCATGGTTCATTTTTGGTTCTTTACATGTGATGATCTCATGGTCTGAAAATCACAAAGGAACTCTTATGTGGTCAGACATTTAGAGTACATTAATACATAATGGTGTTCAGGAATTGACTACTGCAGTACTTTAAAATCAAAGGTCACGGTAGCTTAAAAAAAAGGGGGCGTGTATTATTCATTCATTCATTCATTTTCTACCACTTTTTCCTCACGAGGGTCGCGGGGGTGCTGGAGCCTATCCCAGCTGTCTTCGGGCGAGAGGCGGGGTACACCCTGAACTGGTCGCCGGCCAATCACAGGCAACATATAGACAAACAACCATTCACACTCACATTCATACCTATGGACAATTTGGAGTCGCCAATTAACCTAGCATGTTTTTGGAATGTGGGAGGAAACCGGAGTACCTGGAGAAAACCCACGCATGCACGGGGAGAACATACAAACTCCACACAGAGATGGCCGAGGGTGGAATTGAACCCTGGTCTCCTAGCTGTGAGGTCTGCGTGCTAACCACTCGACCGCCATGCCGCCATGTGTATTATTTAAAAGGCATAAAAAATAGACATACCGGTTTAAGCTGAGGGAGGAAGTTGTTGACCCTTGAGATGCTCCACATGCCTTCGAGGTACTGCTGGGCTTGGATGGTGACAGAATCCAAAGATCCAGTGAACTGCCCTCCCGCCACCGTCACCTGAACACTAGTCTTTGGGCTTGATGGAGCCGAGGGTTTCTGGGACCAGAATGGCTCCTTGTGCTGCTCCCCCAAGGGAAAGGCTGAGTGGGCTTGGCCTTTGGATAGTTGTTTGGCATGGATGGATGATGCCACAGCAAAACCTGTGAGCTGTGGTAAAAAGGAAGAGGCTGGCAGGGCCGGCATGTCTGGACAGAGACTGGGAGCATGGAGGGTCTGCAGGGCCTCCTGCTTCAGTTGGTGGAGAGGTGTGAAACACACCTGGCAGCAGACAGCTCCTTCCTTGCTCCCGGATGTGTGGAGCTGATCGAATAGAAAAGTTGCATATCCCGAGTCCTGCAGTGCAAAATAAAACACACATGAAAGGAGCGCTGGGACAAAGTGACCAAGCACTAACATGTTGTTCGTGTTTTCCGGGTGCGCCACTGGTGTGTTCACGGTTCCATTGTGTGTTTGTTCAGACTGAGCCCCCTCTGTCTGCATGCAAGTACACTGTATTCTAGGGAGACAATCAAGACTGCCAAAAAAAGCCCAACCATATGACATGGCTCAGAAAGAAGGCTCTGGTTGATTAGTAGAAGATCCCACAGAATCCTCATTAACTCATTCCCTACCAAAGACGTATTTAACCACATTTGCACATTTTGTAAAACATGGCTACTTTCATGTAAAACAACTATTTTTGCGTTGTTATTTGTGGCATCATTGTTGAGACATTTTGGCTAATTAAATAAATTTCCGGGCTGCACGGTGGTCGAGTGGTTAGCGCACAGACCCAAGTTCAATCCCACCCTCGGCCATCTCTGTGTGGAGTATGCATGCTCTCCCCGTGCATGCGTGGGTTTTCTCCGGGTACTCCGGTTTCCTCCCACATTCCAAAAACATGCTAGGTTAATTAGCGACTCCAAATTGTCCATAGGTATGAATGTGAGTGTGAATGGTTGTTTGTCTATATGTGCCCTGTGATTGGCTGGCCACCAGTCCAGGGTGTAACCCCGCCTCTCGCCCGAAGACAGCTGGGATAGGCTCCAGCACCCCCCCCCCCGTGACCCTTGTGAGGATAAGCAGTAGAAAATGAATGAATTAATGAATTTAAAGAAAAAGTGGCATCATAGGCCTCCAATTATAGTTATCATCCCTTTGGGGTGGGGGCATAAAAATGTAAATAAAAAAAAAATAATAAAAAAGTGGAAAAACACGAAAAAAACAAAAGAACTAATAAAAAAAATGCAAAATGGTAAAAAAAATTGACCAAAAGGCACAATGAGAAAAAGCTGCGATTTTGACAGCAACAACCAATAATAACACAAAGCTTTGTATTTAGAGATACAATGAATTTAAAGAAAAAGTGGCATCATAGGCCTCCAATTATAGTTATCATCCCTTTGGAGTGGGGGGCATAAAAATGTAAAAAAAAAAATTTTTTAATATTTTGGCATTTTTATGAATGATGAGGGTCTAATATTTATTTTGGTGTATATCATGTCTGTATAGCCCAAAAGCACAATATTCTGTGTGCCTTTAAAAATGAGTCAAAATAATCAAAAATGGTGCCGGAATGGACAGCTTTTAAAAAATGGCTGGGATTGAACGAGTTAAAAGTCTGGAGAAATATATTTGCATTTATTTTCCCAGCTTTATGAAGAGAAAAGTGATGTCCAGTTTTGTTCTTTCTCTATAACAGAAGTCTCTTGGGTGTTCCTCTCTGCTTGGTCGGAACACTGAGAAGAAAAAAAAAAAAAACAAGACTCTGGCACCCAAAGCTATGCAATTTACATATGATAAGTGCCGCAGCATGAAAACAGACGATAAGCCAGCAAATGTGAAAATAAGTACCTCCTGCAGGAAGCTGGAGGCACACCAAGCTGTCAGCCAACTATTGAAATTCTACAAGAACATACATTTTGGGGCAAATTAACACACAAACACACACATGCATATACTTTGAGAGTCTCTGAAGAGGCATAAAGGGGCATCGGGACTGTGGCCCAGTGGAGTCGTGGCTTAAGACAGGAGCCCAAACATAAATGTTTATGAGGCCTTTGCTCTGTGGACCCTCAGAGGTGATCAAGAGGAGCGAGGAGGAAACAATAATCCACTGCTCTAATGTAGTGCCACTTAATACATCAAGCCCAGTAGACAGGTAATACATCTGACCCAAAAAGGCCCTGCAGAGAAAATAGCCGAGAGAATCTAAACCCAATAAAACACGTGCTGTTTAAATAAACAAGCTGAAGCTTTACGGCTTGACAGAGTAACAAAATCTTTGCACGCTTTAATAATACAAGCAGTCCGGCATAGGAGTGTGACTGGACCGGACTGCTTGCTGGCTGATGATTTACTGGCTTGCTGGCTACCTGCTTTCCGCTTGAGCAGGTGGGGGCAGATTCCAAGCACAACTAAGAAACAGGATGTACGGAGCACCATAAATCCTAACTGCAAAACGGCCAGCTCAGTGACAGATTTAGTGTAATACGGAATCAAGTGACGGAGTATATCCAATAGGTTGGATGACGGTAAGTTCTTGTCTTTATTAACACAGTCAGCCACCAGTCACGATTTTCCAGAACTATAGTGACATTTCTGGATAAAGCCAAAGAAAAACAGCAAAGGCTGCCCTTTGGCTGGATCTACATTGCTTCCCGGGCAGGAAATTGAAGCCAAGTCATAACCAGTTAACTCCACCTATCTATCCACTCCCACCCTTTTACCCTTCGGCAGCCCCTTACCAACCTCGGGGCGCCGGTAGATGCAGGAAATCAATCCGCTGGCGCTCTCATGCATTGTTAAGTTCTGATTTAGGGGAGCTAATAAAAGGACGCACAAAGCTCGGCCCATCTGCTATTCAGTTAGGTTTTCGGGAGGTTAGAGAGCAGGTTGCTCCTGTAAAACTGTCTGCGAGCTTTACACACCCGGCAGAGTGAACGGAGGGTCATGGCCATGAGGCTTGTGGGGATGATGGCACTGATGATGATGATGATGATGGCGAATGATGCAGGGATAATGAAAGTGAAGGACACTCTGTCACTTGCGGTGGATGAGGTCAACAGATGATCACACAATCTTTGCATATGAGACAATAAACGTAAGATGTTGGCTGCATTGTTAACTACCAACGTGATGTATTGTTGGCAGGTGCAAGTGAGTATGAAGAGCATCGCGTCTTTGGAGGAGCCCATAAACCCAAGCTAGGTGTTCAAAGCATTCCTGTTGGGCGAGGAGGTTCTACCTCGGGGATCTGACTCGGCGGCCATTGTTCTGTACAAGTGGGAGATGGTTTTGGTTTTCAAGCGAGAGCATGGGGTGAGGATAAGAGGACAGACTGAGGAAGGGTGGAGGGAGGAGGTGTTGTGGCTCTTTGCCTGGAGGCTTGTGGGTGGTTATGTTGGTTTACTGCCTGTCAGCGCCGATCTTTATTAAACTCTGGGGACAAACGTAGTCAGATGCCGTGGCCTTATTATGGAAAGGAGGTTGGTCGACTGCCGTGGGGGGGTGCAGACCTGCCTATGTGAAATAAGCCCCCCCCGCTGCCCTTTGAGACCTAAGTTTGTCCCTGTGCCTCACACTATCCATGATGAAAACCATGGCAGACCATCTAAGTGAATGTGTCTCTGGGTTGATAGAGAGTGTCATCACGCACAGTGCATGCCCACAGGCTGATGGAAACAACCTCAGCCTTAGCCAAGTGTGGGATGATCGGACAAGGAGAGAGATGGCAAAAAGTCAAACGACAATTCACATCATTTACTCCACGAAATCAGTGCAACGTTTCTATCAAAGTAGAACTGTCAATTCAGTTTACACACAGTATTAAAACAATGCTCATACTGATGTGGCGTTGACTTAAATCGCAAGAAGGCCACGGCGATTTGAAATGCATGAGGTCCCTCGCTCGCCTATAGGCACGCTTCATTGAGCTAAAAACACTCACTGAAAAAAAAATATTCCAGTTGAGGCCATTTCCTGGGCAGAGAATGACCCCATCGCCCATGGTGGCAGAAAGACAAATGAAGAAAAATTGGACCAATGTGCATCCGTGATGACAATAAAAATGGAAGTAAGATGGTGCAGCCTAGAGATATCTGTCAAATTGTGCCTTGTGCGATTTATTTTGTTGAGTATATGGAGTGCCTTTTGGCAAGAATAAGTCCAAGAACCGGTTTCCGACTCTCAATACTGCGGTAAATGGAACACCGGTCAATTTAACTAACCGTTTAACCATCAGTCCTTTTACCTTCACTTTTCATAGTGGATTTCACAATGTGTGGCAGGTTCACCTGGGCCGTGAAAGAACACTTCAGGGGGGGTGCAGGAAATTGAGATAACTAAAGAATTTTTTTTTATTAAGCTAATTTCAGTATATTCATTCATTCATTCATTTTCTACCGCTTGCCCGCATGAGGTTCGCGGGGGGTGCTGGAACCTATCCCAGCTGTCTTCGGGCAAGAGGCGGGGTACACCCTGGACTGGTGGCCAGCCAATCACAGGGCACATATAGACAAACAACCATTCACACTCACATTCATACCTATGGACAATTTGGAGTCGCTAATTAACCTAGCATGTTTTTGGAATGTGGGAGGAAACCCGGAGAAAAAACCCACGCAGAGATGGCCGATGGAATTGAACGTGGGTGAAATTGGACCATTTTCATAATTTTGATGACAAATCTCCAAAAGGTTCTACAAAATACCAAAGACTGATCTAAAAAAGTAGGATTACTATGCTGACTGTCAATAGAAACTTTGAGGTACAAAGTAGTAGTAGTAATTGTACCTTGTCAATTTATTGTTGACTTTGTACTTGAGTAGTTGTCACGGTTCATTGCACATGGGTTGGTCTCTGTGCAAAATACTCAGTGGGTATTTGCATAATTTGAAGATTGGTTTTGGAGGCCTACTGTAAAAAAAAAAAAAAAGGCCAGTATTGTTAGTCCAGTGAACGGCATCATGCCACATCTATCACAGACAACAATGTCTCCGTGCACTGGGTATGGTGGAGGCCGGTTTGAGATACAATCCACAATCAGAAACCCGCATGAACACCACAACATGACAGGCGATAGAGACGATAGGGAGGGATGGAAAACCGGAGTCCCCCGGAGAAAACCCACGCTGTGCACGAGGAGAACATGCAAACGCCACACAGAGATGGCCGAGGGTGGGATTGAACTTGGGTCTCCTAGCTGTGAGGTCTGCGCGCTAACCACTTGACCGCCGTGCAGGCCCAATTTCAGTATTGAGTATATCACAAATCAATTTTATGATTTTATTTCCCGCTGTGAAAAAAAGTAAATATGGTAGCATCTGGGTTAAGTACAAAACTTGGGGGGCTAATATTAAACTAGCAGTCAGGACAATGGCTCACTTCACTAAAGTTTGCACCAGTCTTGTTGACACATTACAAATTCAGGTACCAAGTGGAAAATCAGGACCACACAGACGAGTCCTGTCATCCCCTTGTTTTGGCTTTCTCTGGTGCACAGAAAGGATGCGACATGAGACATCTTTGTTTACTTGGACTGCGACTCTGTTGACCCTCACCACACACCATAAGTCCATAAGTCTCAAAGGGACTGAGCTCCAATAAAGCCGCAGGGGCCCAATCCTGAGGACGAGACATTCCCACAGGTAGCCGAGTTCTATCCTGACAGCCGAGTGGGAGAAGTATGAGGACAGCTGCTGGCCCTGCCCCGGGTGGGCCCAGGGCATTAAGGCAGATTACATCCCCGGGATAAAAGAAAACATCCAGCGGTGTAATCCCCTTTTCTGCCATCCACACCCCTTTCTTTGCTCTTCCTCAATTCTTCTCCCACTCCCATGTCGCGGTCTCCGAAACAGACGACTCAAGCTAGGATCCCCTCAAGGAGGGTTGAGAGCTGGATGAGATATCATGTGAAGGTTTTAGTAGCACAGCAGTCCTGTGGGATACACACCATTAAGTTTAACCACTGCCTGCTCAGGGGTACACATCACAATGACTCAGGATGTCACACTCGCGTGCTACTCTTCAAACTGTGGGAAACGCCTTCAGTGGAACACAAAGAGGAGCAGCTTAGCAGATCAAACAGATGTTTGCACCTTCCTTATGACCGGACTATCGAATAACAATGCAACAAGATTACACCATGCATTTCTTCGCTTAGAGGTAAAAATTCCAATCGTTGTCCAATCAAAATAATAAAAAGAAGGATCTCATGAAGAAAATGTACTTCCTTTTTGGCTACCGAGATCCTAAAGTTCTAAGTCTAAGACTTGGTAAATGGTCTTTTCCTGTCCTTGGAAAATAGTTAACAGTGAAATTCCATCAAATTCCTGCCTTCTAAGGTACTTCAACTGCAACATTCAGCGTACAATTCACTTTAGACTGTTTGACTTCTCGCATTTGTTACAGATATAGGTGGAGAATCAATTCCACATGTCCTCCTTTCATGACTGCATGGTGGTAACTTGCAAGGCAAATAGTAAAGAGACAATAAAAATAACACAGTATACTTCAAAGACATCCTTAAGGCTACTTACTGGCAGCGTGAACGGGACGTTACAGCTTTTCAAAGATGCACACAACCGAGGATATCACGTTGTTTGGAAGAGCGCACGTGAGAGCTCTGCTTGTGGATTTCGCCTTAAAATGAGCAACCACATCTGAAGCATCTAGCATCTGTTCCCTCACCGGGAGACAGATGTCAGACGGTCTGCCCCGTGTGATTTAGGCCTCTCCTCCCTTTTGACCGTTGCAGAACTGCTGACTTAAAATGCAAATAAGTTTTACTCTTAGTGACACTTCCAACACATGACACCACCTGTCCATGTTATCACAGTCATGTGACTCCAGTGGAGAATTCCAGAAGAATCCATTGGAAATGTTTTTTTCTTTATTATTAAGACTTGGTTTAGCTTAGCAGCTGCAGTATCAAAACTAAAAGCTGTCATCAACCGTCAATGACGCCGATACGTCCACACGACAGAACCGTCCATCACCGTGGGACTGCTTGTTGCTGCCATTACTGTAAAAGTGTCATTACATAAAGGTTTCGCAGGACAAAGCTTTAGTGCATGCGAGTGTGTTGTCCTCCCGTGTGGCTGTGACTCTATGCCGCACCCATCCATCACTCCAGCCTTTCACCACTTGGCCAGTTAATTACCCTTTCCTGTTCACTCACGCACATAAAGAAAACAAGCCCCTTCCAGACTGTTTGGACAGACTTCCATTCTCTCTCCCCACCTTTTCTGACCTCTTTTGCTCTCCTCGGCAGGGCCGAGGCATTATTTACTGTCTCTTTCATCGACTTTAGAGGGGGTAATAGCGCCAGGGAGGGCTAGACAGGACAGAATAGCTGCTTATTAGAGCAACTCGCTCGTGGTTTGCAAAAAAAGTAAACAAACTGTGTTCATAACTAATGCATCGCATTGTATATTGGAGGAGCAAAAGGGGCTATTTACTATGCTAGCCGCACATGCAGGATTGTGTTTACATCCCTTTCAGCAAAGAACATTCTCTTCTAATTGGAATGACTACTTTTTTGCCTCTCGCAGTCGTTTATTTTTCTCCCCCCAGCAGACCGAGCTGTGGAAACAAACCGAGATGGGAAAATAATGAAAGATTCAACAGGCAAGCTGGAGAGATGGGCGCCAGGTGTTGCAGTAAACTGCAGGTGAAAGGGAGGACAGATGGGGAGGAGGGAGAGTTGAAGTGGGGGTCAATAGGGTTCAAAATCCCTTTCAACGCGCATATGATGAACGGGATGTAGAAATACGAATCTTTGCACTATTAAAAAGCAAATATACAGCGTATTTGCTATGCATTTGGAAAAGTCCTCTTATGCAGTTTCAAACTAAACCCGGATTCCGTGTTCCAAACCATACACTGGAGCCTGTTGAAAGACCAATGTGAATTGAAGGGCCCACTTTAAAACACTCACCGCAAAGTACAGAACCCAGACTCAAGAGTGTTTTTCCAAACCAAACCACTACTTCAACCCCTCCATCTCCCCTTTCAGTTCTGACAGCCACCTGCCTCTCCTCTGTCTCAACCGTCACCGTCACACCACAAGAGCGAGAGAGACGGAGAGATGGAGTTTGTTTGGATGGGAACACAGGTCTGACTGGGATGACTCCCACTTCCATTCATTCATTCATTTTCTACTGCTTATCCTCACGAGGGTCATGGGGCCGCTGGAGCCCATCCCAGCTGTCTTCAGACGAGAGGCGGGGTACACCCCTGGACTGGTTGCCAGCCAATCACAGGGCACATATAGACAAACAACCATTCACACTCACATTCTACACACCTATGGACAATTTGGAGTCGCAAATTAACCTAGCATGTTTTTGGAATGTGGGAGGAAACCGGAGAACCCGGAGAAAACCCAGGAGGAGAACATGCAAACTCCACACAGAGATGGCCGAGGGTGGAATTGAACTCGGGTCTCCGAGCAGTCTCCTACGTGCAAACCACTAAATCGCCATGCAGCCCTCTTTTACATTCATTCATTCATTTTCTACCGCTTTTTCCTCACGAGGGTCGCGGGGGTGCTGGAGCCTATCCCAGCTGTCTTCGGGCGAGAGGCGGGGTACACCCTGGACTGGTCGCCAGCCAATCACAGGGCACATATAGACAAACAACCATTCACACTCACATTCATACCTATGGACAATTTGGAGTCGCCAATTAACCTAGCATGTTTTTGGAATGTGGGAGGAAACCGGAGTACCCGGAGAAAACCCACACATGCACAGGGAGAACATGCAAACTCCACACAGAGATGCCCGAGGGTGGAATCGAACTCGGGTCTTCTAGCTGTGAGGCATGCACGCTAACCACTCAACTCCCACTTTCCTACAGCTTATTTAGAGAGAAAACAAACATGAATCCCCACTGAAGTGTGACACAGTAACAAATACAGTACTTTCATTTCAGAATAATACTCAAAGTAAATGAACTGTATATCATTATTTTCTACATCTCAATGTGGAAAACATCAGTCTAGACGTCAGATTTAGACCAACATCTTCATTTAAAGCCGCTCAGAAACATAATCTTAAACATATGGCTCGTGAATGGCACATCGTGTTCTCATTTGATAGAATCACTGCAACATTTTATGCAAGACACACATAAAAGAGGCACCACACAGTCTCAGTCATGAAAATAAAGTGGCATAAAAGTGATGACAAGGTGAAATGTTGAGTATTCTCCGTTAAGAATTCCTCTCCAATATCCACTCAGAATGAACACTTCTGTAATTATAGAATATTGGCAAGCAGCCATATAGAAAAACAGTCATTTTTTTCTCTTACTGCTGCAGATATCAGCTCCCCACTTCTCTCTCCTCATGGAGTGTCTGTGGAGCCTGAGTTCACTGTGAGAACAAGTGTTAAACAGTGGGGGATTTGTATGTACTTGTTTGTGTCAGCCGTGTTTTATACTCCTGAACTTTGCCAAAATTTTTTGGCAACTTTGCCAAAATATGAACCTCTACTATGATGCGTGTGCTATTATTTTTCTGACACTTGGTGGCATTGTTATTAAATCCCAAAGTTTGACCCCCATAAGAAAAATGATTGAGAATCATGGCCGCCATCACCAAAATGTGTGGCAGTGCAAATCTGTACGGAACAGTGGCCCTACCATGTTTGACACGACATGATGTATGCTGGAGCCTCTCCCAGCTGTCTTCGGACGAGAGGCGGAATACACCCTGGACTGGTCGCCAGCCAATCACAGGGCACATATAGACAAACAACCACCAGTCCAGGGTGTACCCCGCCTCTCGCCCGAAGACAGCTGGGATAGGCTCCAGCACACCCACAACCCTCGTGAGGAAAAAGCGGTAGAAAATGAATGAATGAAGAAAATGCTGCACGGTGTTCGAGTGGTTAGCACGCAGGCCATACAGCTAGGACACCCAAGTTCGATTCCACCCTCGGCCATCTCTGTGTGGAGTTTGCATGTTTTCCCCGTGCATGTGTGGGTATTTTCCGGGTACTCCGGTTTCCTCCCACATTCCGAATTGGCGACTGCAAATTGTCCATAGGTATGAATGTGAGTGTGAATGGTTGTTTGTCTATATGCGCCCTGTGATTGGCTGGCCACCAGTCCAGGGTGTACACCGCCTCTCACCCCAAGACAGCTGGGATAGGCTCCAGCACCCCCGCGACCCTTGTCAGGATAAGAGGCAGAAAATTAATGAATGAAGAAAAAAAAAATTTGGGTGACGATGTAGCTTTCCCTACTGTAGCTCATTGTAAGCCGAGGTGAGCTGTGCATGCACATCCTTAGCAGGCATTGTGTTGCAGAGTGACACACTTTGTGTCTGACAAAGCTGCTGCATGTCCACGAGGACAAAGGAACAGCAGAGCTCCGAAAGGAAAATAATCAGCTGTGAACTGTAGCTACAAGCATTCCTAACGAAAGATGCCCGTGTTCAAGATTACCATGTCATTGAATACCATTATCATTGTGTAACAATAATAGAAATGTATGCCACAGTAATAGAAAACTGTTGTATGTTTACAAAACCGACACACTGTTAGGAATGAAGATAGAAATAACACATGGAGATAAGCACTAACCACCTTTTTCTTGCTAATTGAGATGTCTAGACACATTCAATTGAATCTAGGCAAGATAAGGAAGTGGGTGGAGCTATATTGGCGAAAAATAGCAAGCGCTAATCCACTTTCTGAGCTAATCTGAGCAATATTCATTCAGCATCCAGGAAAATACATGTCTTATCAACATTCTTTTCCTCGTGCACATTTTGCTACTTTGTCTTTTAGGAACAATAGCATCTTGCACACACATTAAGTTTCACTTAAATGATGCGAGTAGGCAGGGAATATGAATGTTGATTTTAATTTACACAAGCAATGAGAAAAAAAAGAGTGCACTACTTGGTTGTAACCAGCAGAGGTGCTGATTCAGTTTGTGGTCTATACCAGTGTTTTTCAACCTTTTTTGAGCCACGGCACATTTTTTACGTTGGAAAAATCTTGTGGCACACCACTAATCAAAAATGTTACAAAATGTCTATCGGAGTAACAAGATAGGTGTTGCCACACGGACCAATATTACAGTCTTTACACCACAGACACTCCACAGTAGCCACATTTTTACATGACCGTTTTATCTCTTTCCGAATGACCTTTTGGGAAACAATGGTATCCATGGAAAGGAATATTCCAATCTCTTATCTACATGCACCGTGAAAATCAACCAGAATAGTCAATAGGGCATGCCCAGTAAAACGTAAACATCAACATCACGTGATATCGGCTTCCCCGAGTTATTCTTTCACTTGTTGGAATAACTCCGTATTGCCAGTTTTTCATCTGTCCAGTCTTGAAATTTAGTTTGAATCAAAAACAAACTTTGCTTAGTCCAGTGCCGATTGCTGGCCTCCATTTTTAAAAGTGAAGAACGTCTGGATCTGCGTGTTACGTCATATCTGAGCATGCGCTGAAAGAACGCACCCGGGATCAATTTAAACAGGAAAAGATCAAATTCAATCTTGCTAATATTTTGTCATTAAACTCATGTTTTATATAGATATATATTTTCTTTTTTAATAAAAGTGCACTTGTGAATGGCGTATAGAAGGGTTTAGATTCTGTTCCACAGATGGCGCTAATGCACACAAAAGCCAATAAACAACAGAAGAAGAAAAACACCACGAAGAAGAACGCACCCTGACAACTTTCCGGGTACAAGATCCCTCAATCGGATTGGTTAAAGGAATATTCCATCCCTGTTCAATTCTTTCCGTTTGAGCAAATAAACCAAATGCAATTGGAATATTTGGGTCCATGTATTCATGGCTATTGACATAATATTTGCAAATGATGATTAATAAATGTTAACTATAAAAAGTGATATTGGATAATTCCTCACGGCACACCTGACGGTTTCTCAAGGTACACTAGTGTGCCGCGGCACAGTGGTTGAAAATCACTGGTCTAAAGAAAAAGTTCTACGTAAAGCAGGTATGGGGATGCACAAGCATGCCCTGTCCGTGCTGGCGACTTGACTGCCGGACTGAGGGGTCAAAGGGTAACTAATTGTGCAACTCATGGGAGGTTAGCATCAGTGTGGCCCCCTGGAAAACCACCTGAATGACATATGAACCTTTTCTGATGACTTCCAGTCATATTTTTATCTGCTATGTACGTGCCAAAGTTGATATTTGTATGTTTCATATTGTTTTCCCCCTCATAGAAATCTATTGCTTCCAGTTCAGGTCCACGGACATTGTTGGCAAAACAGAAAAGGGTTCACTCTGGACGTTCTAACAATAGCATTGTTGTGCAAGTAGCTGGCTGTTTTTTTTCTAGACCCCATAAAGAACTAAAAGTAGCCCTGCTGTCCGACTCTTGGAATTCCACAACTCCGACTTTAACAGTGAGCCGTGACACAGGGCAGGACAGGAGATGGTTATCAGCGGTCAATAATTAGCCAGCTCCTTAATGAGGTATTTGTGAGCTGCATCAGCTTGCGCCTTCTCATTTAGCCATATCACTGCAGACATGGCCGCTTTTACCTGCTCAGGCATCAGGAGTTAATACATGGCTTGAGCTGCACTGATAGCGGACTTTCAATGTGGAATGTGTTCGGTGTTAGCTGGGTGTGTGTGTGTGTGTGTGTGTCATCCTGTTGCACAACATTAACGCATGTGATGGATGGACAAAAGCACATGACAGCTCCTGTCTGACAGGCTCGGCATTGTGGTATTGTGACTGTAGGTCTCGGGATCATCCAGAGAGAAGGAGTGTCTCACTTTCATGATTAAGCAAATGTCAAAAAGGATTTCCTTTCCTAAACAGAGACCACAATCAGATGAGGCGACCAGCGGAGTGGGACATCTCCCTCGCTTCGCTGCCGGCAGCTGTTGCAGTACTTTTGGGAGATAAAAATGACCCGGACCTGTGTCAACATTTGGGGAAAAAGCATCCCTCACGTTGCTTTGTGAAAGTGATAAAAATAACACCATGACTGCAGGTTACGCCCCGAACCAGTCTGTTTTTCTTGACCGGGGAGGGTCGCTGTCAGCCAGGGCTGGAGCTCAAGCCAACACACATCAAGGGCAGCACTTTCCTAGCCTCCATTTTCACCCCCTGACTTTTCCTGTTTTGACAGGAAACAGGAGATGATAACAGAGCCACACAAACAAGCAGCCATCGCCTGCAACCTGCTTTAAAATGGCCTTCAGTCTAGAAACAGAAATAACAACAAACCTATTGAAAATCCTAATTTGAATCGGCATCAAAACAGTACACTGTAAGGGCACGCCTCCAGCATTTGTGGGTGTTTTTTTCTCCTTAAGATGCATGCAGCATTCACTGAAAAAGAACATCTAAAATCTAGCAATCACGTATGACGCAAACATAATCCACAATCCTGAAAGTTTGTGGATTTTTAAATGTAAACCAGTGGTCTCAAACACGCGGCCCGCGGGCCAAATGTGGTCCGCAGGACACTAGTTTGAGGCCCCCGCCTTGATATGAAAGTTTAATGTTAGTGCGGCCTGCGCAAGTTTGATATGGATGCTGTATGGTATCATGTACCCAGAAAAAATTATTACGTTTGAGTAATGTTCATGTTAAAGGTTAAATAACTGTTAATAGTTATCCTCCCTATCCATGTGGAAGTGGTGAGTTTTTGGCTATTTAAGTTTAAAGGAAGTAACTTGAAGGCTCCCGTTTAGGTCGCTAGCTCTCTAGTTTGCGAGTTAGCATGTGTCTAAAGACCATGTAGTTGCTCAATATGTTGTAAATAAAAAGAGTATAAATGTGACTATAGTCGTGTTTTGTCATGTCTACAGGGCTCTAATAATGCTTTGTTCATTTTAATCTGAAAAAAAATAATTTGTCAACTATATGTGGTATCTTAAGTTTTTATTATTTGCTGTTTTATTATTATTATATTTATTACTGATTGATTGATTTTCTTTATTCTTGATTTGTTTATTTATTTTTCATCTTATTTTGTGTAGAAAAATAAAAAGTAAGATATTTGAGAACAGTGGAATGTTTTATCAGAGCTTTTCTTGTAGAAAATCGGAACCAAAGCAAAGTTTATTCATTTTTCTGTTTTTAATAAATGCGTTTTTTTGGGGGTTTTTTTTGGAAACCTGATGCGGCCCAGTCTCACCCAGACCCTAGCTCCAGTGGCCCCCAGGTAAATTGAGTTTGAGACCCCTGATGTAAACCTTAGTTATGAAAAGGCAAAAAACTGGATAATGTTGCTGTTAAAGAAAAAGCATACAATCTATCTCCAGGGTGTTGTTGTTTATAGTCGTTTTTGTTGTAGTTGTTTTGGATAATGTGAATTTCTGGATTCAACGTTAATAAATAGAATATTTTTGTAGTTACGGTATACAAAACATTTTCTAAATATTTTTTTAACCATTATTAGAATCATGGAGACATAAAATTTCACCCTTATAGTCATCTTTACATTTGTATTATTATACCATATTGATAATGCGCGGGATGGACATAATAGGGCCACAGCTGCATAGCATGCTAGTGAGCTAAGTCGTTAGGGTAATTTATTCTAAACTTAAGAAATACAACATGAGGAGCTAAAAAAAACGTACCACTTCCACATGGAATAGGAGAACTTCTTTTCACTTTATCATGTTGGACATGCGATGGCTGACTCCACTGATGTAATGTCATGTCATTACAGATACCTAGTGGCCAGACCACTCCATATATAACTTGCATTTCAATATTGTTTGACTAACAATAGCCCATAATTAACCACAAAAGAGTGATCTTTGACGACCCGCGATATTATTATAACCTCGATATAGCAAGGGACCATTTTCATTGCATAATTTTCATTGGCCAGCTACAACAAGCCGGTGGACATATTAAGATGTTCCACCCATACATCCAAATGGTTTCTTGCAACTAACAATCCAAGAAGAAACTTCAATAAAACCGTGGTCATCCTTTGTGGATTACCGTGTCCTGGATGACTGAGAATCTACAAAAGGGTTGAAAACATAACCTCCTTGGTGAAGGTAATAACAAACATGGAAACCAAGCCGCTGAGACGCACAGCTCAAAAACAAGTAGTGCTCCAGTCTTGCGCCAACGCAGTGACGCACAAAGGAAGGCAATAAAGGCAGACCACCAAAGTCACGGACACATGAAAGCCGGTGCAGTCGCCACGGGGAACCAAACATGCATCAGCGCAGAGGTGAGCCGAGGAGCAATGTCACTATCCAATAGCGAGAGGAAGAGGCCTGGCTTTGAAGGCCAAAGGGAGGTGTGGATAGCTACGACCTCCTGTCCGAGTCCCTTTTTTGGAATCCGGGCCTTTTATGTTGGCAGGAAGCGCACTGTGGTGAGACACAACAAGGGTGGAGGAACGGGGTTATTAGAGATGCTTTGTTGACGGTGAGAGCACCTCAAAGGAACAAACCACTTTGATTGCCCCTTCTGATCCCCCGCTAGCCTTTGTTTATGAGCTAATTAAGCATTGTGGAGGAACTGCGGGAACCTCCAGGCTTCCATCCACCACCACCACCGTGACATTCAAATACTACTGTAGGGCTTTTACAGCACCTTCCATCACTTAAGGACTATCAGGATCGAGCAAGGAATCACTGGTGAAAGCCTGATTGTGTGCGAGGAAACATTTCAGTCCAGAAGGTCAAATCCAGTTCAATCACAGTCCCCGGTGACCATTTCTGGGGGAGTTCAAGTGTGCCCCGGATTCACCTCGCCAACAAAGAGATGAAGACATAAATGCTCAGCGTGGGATGAGAAGAGGCTGAGGGGGTCAGCGGATGGCCAGAAGGAGTAGGAGGGGGGGTCGAGCTTCGCTAGACCAACGTGGCAATGACCGTGTGAAAGCAGTGAACACTGTGGAATGCTCACAAAGAGGGAGGAACATTTGAAACGAAAAATGTACAATTTCTTCTTCTTTGGTTGTGGGACTTGCCCTGGAAACTTGATGCGATACTTCAAAGTCACACTCGTAAAACGCTGGGTGCAAATAAAACCACACATTCAAGTTTGTCCACATAATATACTTTTACACCCTGTTGGATGTCTGAACTTGCAGTGAGAATGCCCTTTTTGCAGCGTCGGCCTCTGATGTTACTTCCTAGCGTCCAGCGTCCACCATGACTCTGAAGCCGGTGATCCAAGCAGGAGTTCACCAAGGACGCACGCACAGGTGTGCCTGCTGAGCTTGCCTCCTTTTCATGGGACGTTTGATTAAAAGAAAGTATTCCTGTGTTGCAAAAACATGTTCAAAGGCATTCCTGCCATGGTTGTGTTGGACGCATTCATTTGGAGCAGTAAATAACTCAGCTCATTTAGATGTTTACCAGCAAAGTCAGCAGAAGTGGAGTCACCTTAAACGCACGCTAGACTGAATTGCATTTTTATTTTATGTATTTAAAAAAAAACAGTGCACACTAAGGCTGTAAACAGAGGAATTTTTAAACATGTATTAGCATTAGGCCACTGTTTCCTAACTCAGTATAATTTTTTATTTTTGCATGTTCCCCCTGGGATTCCTCCCACATTCCAAAAACAGGTTACTTGGCAGGTTGTGGTGAGTTTGAGGCTCGCGATGTGATCATCCATCAGGCAGCAGCTAAAAAGCGCCGCCTCAGTTCGGATTTTGGAGCATGCAGACACTAAGTAAAACTTTTAGTGCAGGAGGAACTTTTGTTGTGTGCGGGTCTGCGACGGGTTACGAATTATGACGTATAGCGTGTGTTAGTCTCGGCACTTCTGCAGTTCGGCTGTCCAATGAGGACCGGAACTAGTATCAGCCGAATTCCTTCATAGATTATCGGGATTGTATCAGCATCCCGAGCTAAAATAGCTTTCAAGTGACGTAGAGCACCTCCTGCTATTAGTACATTGACTAATGCCAATAATGTCATCTGATAAGTCAACAAAGATACACATTTGTACAAGTCCACACTATACCACGCTTCTTCTCAAGATCAGACTAAGAGTCGGCCATGGCTCAGTTGGAGAGCCACGGCGTAAGCGTGCGCGTTCCCACAACAAGCGCTTTTATTGGCAATGCCATAGTAATAGCGAGCCGCAAACGCAGAGCCTGCAGAGGCAGATTGGGGCTCATAAACAGAGAGGTTTTAAGTTTAAGTGCCTGACACACACGAAGGAGATAAAGCGGCACGCAGCTCTTCAGCAGCAGCGGAGAGTGACATCATAAAAGTAGAGCATCAAAAACAAGATGGGAAGCATAAAGGACAGATCTATTAATGGGAGTAAGTTCAACGGAAGGTTTACTGTACAAGCGTCGGCTGGGAGGGACGGCCATCCTAGGGTGGCATCAATTCCCAAAGAAACCATTGGGTTTAATGTGAATGTGAATCTGTAATTAGTTAATCCTCTCAAGCAGCTGCCATAGTACGGTGTAATCTCAGTTTCCGCAGGGTTCTATTTTTGATGAAAATGATTGCCACAAATATGCCTGGGTTTTTGTACACTGTCATCGTACAGCCAAACAATGCCCAAAGCGTCCACTTGTCGGTGACTCAGTCTCCGTGAAGAATACATGATGGTTCTTTTAGAGCTGGGACACTTAAGGCGTATTCTGGTCAAGGAATCCTTTCATCACTTTGTTCATAGAGTGCACACTGAACGATGAATAAATAACTCAGTGTCTGTCTCCTTTCTAACTCGATGTACCGATGGCCCTGGGCAAGTTAAAGTTAAGTTATTTTTTTAAGCGGTTCTTGTTGGGTGTTGGTAAAAAAACACGGACTGCGTAATACCGGTGGTAATTTGCAAACCAATCCTTGCTAATCTTGAAACGGACCAATCAGAATCGTTTATTTAGACCGCGGTCCGAAGTCCACAGTCCGCGTTTTACCCACACCCGTTCTTGTTCGCGATCAGCGAGGGTTTGACTACGAAAACATCTATCAGGGCTCGACAATAACGATGTACCGATGGCCCGGGGCAAGTTAAAACAAAATTGGGGCAAGTAAATCCAATCAGTGATATTCCCGTCGGTCAAGTGCACTTTGGCTTTTGATGATGGTTCTTGTTGAGTATTGGTAAAAAAAACACGGACTGCGTAATTCCGGTGGTAATTTGCAAACCAATCCTTGCAAATCTTGAAATGGACCAATCAGAATCGTTCATTTAGACCGCGGTCCACAGTCCGCGTTTTACCCACATCCGATCAACCAATCAGCGATTGTTTGACTACGAAAACATCTATCATGGCGTCCCTGCCAACATGGTCTAATTCTTCAACAACTTCTGAAGGAAAAAACAGCAAAAAGTGATGAAACAGTACCTCCTAAACGAGTATTTTATTAGCGGCACAGGTGAGTGAATCACATTGCTGTGACAATTTGAAGTGGTCACAATGAAACACCAGTGATTAGATCCAATACCAAGTGCTGATTTTGCACAAGCTACAAAATCTAGCGCGTCCATTTCTCTGTGTATTTTTCTCACCTTTGCTTCACAAATTATTGTTTGTCCGTTGAGCATTTTTTTCTGGCTTAAAAACACTTTACTAGTACACAAATGTGTCTATTCAATAATGTTTCATTGTGGTGCACAACTTATAAATATTAGTGCTTACTACGACTACCATGTGTAAGGTAGTATGGCATGCCATGTTAACATACATATCCACTATTTTTCAGATATTCCTCCAAATACAATGCGTCAGTACTATTATCTGATGAATTATCAGCATATATTGATATATGATATCATTATGGCAGTCTTTTAATTTTACATGGGGCAAGTTCGGGCAAGTAGTTCTCACCTTAAGGATTCCCCAAGGACAAGTAATATTTGTTTTAAATGTAAAGCCCTGAAGTGCGCTGCAAATTTGAGTCCAGTGGCAGTAGGACCATGAGGTTCAGGAAGACACTGCTTTTATAACCTGATTGACTTTCTTTGCGGGAAATCAGTAATAAAAATCCATACAAGATGAGGGTGACCTTTTCGGCACTCTGCTGATGGAGAAATTCACTGTTTAGTGCCAGAATAAAAGCAACTTTGCTGTCATTTTGTGGAACGCATTGCTGTTTCCTCTCAAATGTCAGCAGGCAAATTGCAAAGCAATTGCAAAATCAAATCATTGAAGTGGTAAAATAAAGCAGCACAAGGGAGTGTACACTATGCGCCCTCTGTATGCAGAATGCGTACCAGCTTTGCAAAGAATGCGTTTCTGGACAGTAACCTCTACCAAGGAGGTTGTCTTCAGCATAGGTTGGTTTGTTTTCAACTTTGTGACTACAGATCCAGACTACACCAGATTATTATTACACTCTTAACAGTGCCTGAAGCCATTATCCCCTAAAGATAAGCATACAGGAACACACACAATTCACCTTCTCCATCACATTCCCCATTTAGCAGACCACCATTGGTGTGCCAGGATAAGGATATAACACTGACTGCAATAATGCAATCATAAATTGGTAGGCAGTTAAGTTGAGAAAGATGGATGACATCTGAGGGGATGGAGAGAGAACGTGCTTCGTCTCTTTCTCTTTCCTGTGGTACTTACACGCTCGTTCGCACGCCATCAATACGCACACTCATCCTCACTCACGGAGCTGGATGCTCAAGCATGAAATGAACATGAGCGGTGTGAACTTTGACTGGCATTTTCACACAGCGGCAGGATTTATGGAGCACTATATAGGTAGCTGAATGAGCCACTGAAGAAGAAGAATAGCCTCACCGGTGTAGCTCGGAAACACAGCGAGGGGCCAGTCAACCCAAACCAAGCATCACAGCTGTCAAGCTATCACAACACAAACACAAACATGCACGGACACACCGAAGTGTTTGATGTCTTCATCAGTGGCCAATTTACCACTCAATTAACATCACACTTTAAGTAATGACAGAAAGAATTAAATCATGATGTTGGTGATGTTCAGTCATCCACATGGAGGCAGCACCTAATACCAACCCAGAAGTTGCCAACTCATGCCGTCTGGGAATACTGAGGGGTCCAAAGGGAATGGATAGTATGATAGATGGATGAATGGGGTCAGATATTCCCCCTCAGGAATTGAAAACAATGGAACATCCCCATGAGCAACACAATTTCAATGTTGTGTGGAGATTGCATGTTCTCTCTTTACTGTTTACTCCAGGGGTCTCAAACTGTATTTACCTGGGGGCCACCAGAGCTAGGTTCTGGGTGAAACCGGGCCGCATCAGGTTTTCAAAAAAAACCCCAAAACACATTTATTAAAAACTGGAAAAAAAAATCAATAAAAAAACTATCTTCAATGCTTTTGCTTCTACTATACCCTACACTTTTTCAGTACTTTGGTTCCGGTTTTCCACACCAAAATCTTAATTTTTATTTTTCTATACACAAAATAAGATAAAAAATAAACAAATTAAGAATAAAGACAATAAATCAATCAATCAGTAATAAATAAGTAAAATAATAATAAAACAGCAAATAAGAAAAACATAAGAAACCACATACAGTTGGTAGAGAAATTATTTTTTTCAGATTCAAATGTACAGTATTAACAGTTATTTAACCTTTAACATGAACATTAATGAAACGTAATAATTTGACCCAATTAGCAAGTTAGCATCGTACTCAGTTCCATCTGGGAGCAGCGTCGTAACTTTAACAACATGTTTGATGAGATGCTTTATCTTGGACGTGTATTTTCTGTTTTATTCCAAATCATTTCCTGCATTTATTTGTACCACAGCGTCATAAGCCTTTAGCTTCATTGCTAATCCAAAGCAAAACAGGGTGGGGTAACAGAGTAGGGTAACAGTATGGGTGTGGGCAAAATCATGTTAATTGCGTCCAGTGTGCACACAGCTTTAAGCTGTCATTTCAACATTAAACTTTGGTATCAAGGTGGGGGCCGCGAGTTTGAGACCCCTAGTTTACTCCAATACTCCTTCATCCGGCAGTCCAAAAACATGCATGTTGAATATTGTTTAATTGTTTATATGTGTCCTGTGATTGGCTGGAGACCACCACTCACAGGCTCTAGCTCAGCCATGCCCCAAATGAGGACAAGCAATACAGAACATGTATGGCAAAATTAAGTAAAGCCGTATATATGAATTCAGGACTAAAACTAAATAAAACGACTACATTTGACATCAATTTAATATTAGTCACTTGTGTTTCTATGCCGGTGTTGTACTGACCGGAATAATGCTATCCAGAGGATGTTTGCGTGATTGCAGCTCAACTTATTGACAATTATTGAAAACTGACACTTGCTGCAATAAGACACAGAAAATTGATTCAATCACAATAGACTTTATAATCGATAAATTGATTGCTATTCCCATATCTACTTGGCTGAGTGCAAATAAATGTTGGAGTAGGTTTTACAACCAGTTAAACTAGTTTCTATTTTGATGCCATCCAAAGTGATGGAAGTCCATTTACATCTTCTTCCAAAGGCAAAGCTACTTGAGGCACTGTGCTCCCCGATGCATTTTACTTGCCATGAAGGAGGTTGCCACGCCCGGGCAGCCCAGTTTGCTGTCCGCATATCCATCTTGGCAGGGTTACACAACACTGGCGTTGTCTTTCAACGCTTTGCTATGAGCAGAGAGATTTGTTTGCGACCACAAGATCTGCTGTCAATGGAAGTACGTTTTATGGCGCCAACAAGAGATTACCTCCAGCACTGAGCTCCTTCATGGTATGTGTACCTAACCTAGCGCCGTGAAAATTTATCACGACAACTCTGTTTCTCCAATACTCTGAATCAGACTCAAGACTGTCTTCTTACATTGTGCATGTCTCCTTGACTTATGGAGCTAAGCACAAGAAGCCCAGTCACAAAAAAACACACACACACACACACACAGAGAGCCTGGCCCTACATTAACAAGTCAACCTGATTAATTCACTTCTTGTTGCACTCCTTGTTGTATTTTTGTCCTGTGCTCGTTGACATTTCTGCTTTTGTTGCCCTGCTCACATGCGGGTGCTGCAACACATCACCCTGTCAGGCTGGACCACGGCACTATTGTTTGGTTCAAGTCTGGTTCTTTGTTGCACATGATCCCGCACCCAACACCAGCAAACACGAGCTCTATTATGCAGGGCAATCCTTCCTGAAGCACCTTCGCAATGAGAAATAGCTCAAAAACATGTTGTCACAATGTCCATATCGCACTTCTTTGAGTCAAGCTGGAAAAACACATGTACTCTGATTTAATTGGTTCTCAAATGTCCACTTAAGCCATGATCTCAGAGGTGTCAAACTCAATCGCACAGAGGGCCAAAAACTCTAAGCCGAATTTAGGTCACGGGCAGAACTAAATTTAGTAGTCCAATTTCTACTTTCCTATAGTCTCTGAGGCCATGAATGTATCCTGACTGCTGATTTGGATGAGAGTGGAAAAGAGAGTGGGAGAAATGCATGTATACCGTATTTTCTGGACTATAAGTCGCTACGGTGTATAAGTCGCACAAGGCCAAAAATGCATAAAAACATACATAAGTCACACTGGAGTATAAGTCGCATTTTTGCGGGTAATTTATTTTACAAACTACTTGACGAAAACAGACATTACGTCCTCTTGGAAGGCAAGATCTAACAATAAAAGAATAGAAAACAGGCTGAATAGGTGTAAGATATGCTAACACAATGGTTATTCAGCTACACGAAAAATAAATACGAACAGAAAAGGTGTCCAGTTTATGTAACATAAACAGTTTTTTTCATTTATAAGTCGCTCTGGAGTATAAGTTGCAGGAACAGCCAACCTATGAAAAAAAGTGCGACTTATAGACCAGAAAATACAGTAACTGTGCTTGTTTGTTCATCCTCTCAAAGCGACACATTTTATATCAACACAAATACATCACAATCCGCGGAAATACTTTCTTAAACACCAAAAACCATCCAGAACTTGGCTCACGGGGGTCAAGTGAGGGGAAAGTCACCGTTGATGCACAATGCTGCTAATTGGGATGTCGTACAACTTCATGTCAAAAGATTTCAAACTATTTGTTTAGGTTTTAAATGGAAAATTCTGTACTTTTTTCCTGAGGCTGAGATTTGAAATCTTTGTCTGAGAAGCTCAGACTGTCAACCAAGTGTGAAGTTCCATGGCCGCCTGGTTGCTTGGCGCCTTCCCAGCTCATTATACAGGTAATGATACAGCTGTTCGTTCCCAAGTCACACACTTTGATTGAATGTTTTTGCTGAATAGTTGTTATTAAGCATAATAGACTGGCTTTACATGTTTGTCTTCTGGGAATAAGAAGTGATGCAGCCTTTACCACGAGGGAAGGCAACAGACCAAATTGGCTAAAATAGATCAGCTCACCTGAACACATATCTGAGGGAACATCTGAAGTCCCCGAAGACACAAAGTAGGCATGCAGCCAGAGCATCCGAGTGCCAGATGGTCAGAAGAGCACTGCCTCCACACATGAAATGGTAATTTCTTAGCCTCCTCCAACTTATTATTTTTGCACCTCTTTATGAGAAGCGATGTGCATCGACCTCAGCGCTGCTCACCATCCAGAACCCTTCTCCGACTCAAAACTCAATTGAGTCTACCAAAATGAAAAGCAAGGGGAAGATGGTCTTTAGTTGTGACTAGAGCTTCGTTCATTTTCTACTGCTTTTTCCTCACGAGGGTCGCGGGGGTGCTGGAGCCTATCCAAGCTGTCTGTGTCTCTCTGGGCGAGAGGCGGGGTACGCCCTGAACTGGGCACCATGTAGACAAACAACCATTCACACTCACATTCATACCTACGGACAATTTGGAGTCTCCAATTAACCTAGCATGTTTTTGGAATGCGGGAGGAAACCGGAGAACATGCAAACGCCACACAGAGATGGCAGAGGGTGGAATTGAACCCCGGTCTCCTAGCTGTAAGGTCTGCTAACCACTCGACCGTCGTGCCGTGACTAGAGTTGTCCCTCCTAAAAGGTACTACAGTACTTTTCGACTCTCGACCTGTACAGTACATCAGTTACTGTGGAGTCCCGTATGGGCTGCATTAGTGTAGATCAGGGGTGGGCAAACTACGGCCCGGGGGCCACATGCGGCCCACCAACGTTTGAATCCGGCCCGCCAGTTGCCAGTTGAAGTTTTCTTTTATTAAGAAACCAGCATGGCAACAAAATGTAGTATTTTCTACATATATAATAGTGTTGCCTGAAGAATTATTTAATCTCTTCATGTTGCACTTCCCATGAAGCCAGGGGTCGGCAAACTACGGCCCGGGGGCCACATGCGGCACACCACTCATTTGAATCTGGCCCGCCAGTTGCTTTCTAAGTAACTTTTAACGTACAAACTGGCAACATGACTTCCAAGTCGGATGTCTTATTTAGTAAAAAAAAAAACAACAAAACTGTAAAATTTAATTTAAATAATTAAATTAAATTAAAATTTAATAAAAAATTAAAAGTAAAATATTTTTTTAAATTAAATTAAATTAAAATTTAATTTAAAATTAAAAGTAAAATAAAACTTTATTAAATTAAATTAAAATTACATTTTAATAATTTGATGTAGTCTGATGTTTAGAGTGCTCCTGAAAAAAGGGACATTAGAACATACTGCTGATAGTAGAACACTTTTACAGATAAAAAATTAGACAAATAATAAACATAAAATAGTGTGTGCGTGTTAAATATATGTTCTGGCCCGCCGGACAATTTTGTTAACTCAATGCGGCCCACGAGTCAAAATATTTGCCCACCCCTGGTGTAGATAGTACCTGAAGGAGAAAATGAGAAAATGTAAGTTATTTGACTTCCCAGGAGAAGTGTCGCCACCCGCTTTACTCCATAAGAAGAGCACTCACTCCACCGAGCCTTTAATTTCACGCTATTCTACCATCATAGTGCACTTAGCAAAACCCACTATTTGACATTTTTAATGCTACGTTACATTCGGATTCCTTGCAATACCAACAAGACCTTCTGCACAAAAACTAGCATACGATAGATACATTTTGAACACAACAAATTATTGTCCACTACCGATAAATACTAAAGTCCAAAAGCCATCATCAGCCAGTACCAAAAAAAAAAAAAGATGAAAATGTGTCTGGCAGCTGCACAAATCCTAAACAAAAGAAGCTTGAGTGCCGTGCTAAAGTGGCAGTGAGCAGCTGCCGGGGTTCCCAAATACAACACAGCAGAGTATAGTGGAGAACCATGAATGATGTCTGAGGTCTGCACACCATTTGACACCATATTATCACTCCGTGCTCGCACACAGACACATGCCATAAAGCACAAGTCACATGCTGACCACATATGATGCGAGAAGGTGTCTCTCATCTCCTCCTGGAGTGCACACACACACACACACACACTACACACACATACACACTACATCCAGAGCCATGGAGGTGAAGATGCTTAGAGTTGAATCAGATTGTATGGCCATATTCTGTTTTAACTCTGCTCAAGTTTCACCACCGGAGGCGTTTTCCAAACTTTATTTTTCTATCCCCTCCTCTCCAAAAAAGGCTGCCAGTCACTCATCTGTGTGGTTTGACAACCTGACGGTATACACCTGTACCAGACCCTGAGAACTGACACAAAGGCCAGAGACTGATGCACAGAACTTCAAGTCACCTGAGAGGTAAATCTCAATCATCACAATACTGCCTTGTAAACACTTGGACACATATCAACAATGGACGGTAGAGCCTGCTTTTTGTGGGGCTATGATCCGAAAATTTTTAAAATGTACATATGTTGCAATTATTAGAGCTCTCTTCAATTACCATTGTTTACTCGTGACACGATCCAAGTTCTAAATATGCGTCAAACACATATAAAATGTATAGGTACCCACTATTGAATGACAATGAACAATCATCAAAAAACGGATGCAATCTGCCCTTAGCCTGGTTATAAGGCTAGCGCTAGAGGCTAGCATAGCAGGCTAAAGAAGGCCTGTTGTAACGATTTACAATAATGTATTAACTTATGTTAATCTTTCTGCACATTTGTAGTCATGACAGCAAAGCCAAACAAACTTTTGTATCACTTTTTCAGAGGAAAAAAGTTTTAAGTTTGGAGTTTCGGCCTTAGCAACCAAGCACTGTTGCGTGACAATTATTCAAATCTGTATGTGGGAACACAAGTTCTGATAAGGAAATTACTTGAAGTCGGAGTTGAACTTTCTGCACAGCGGTGTTGATGTTGCATGCCAAAACAAGGGTGTGCAATGCTATGGAGTGAGGTTGATTCCTTTAGTCCTTCACAGGAAATATGTCAACTGCTTTGGTAGCCATAAATGAATTCACTAACTGTAACTGGATGGAGGGTCAAGCAGGAACAAAAACTTGAACCGAGTGAACACAAATGAGTCTCCTGTGAGTCATTTTGCCTTCCGATATTTTATGAATTCAGCATGAAAAGCAGGCAAAAGGTCCAGTGGTTTATTAACTCTAGCAGTCATACTCAAAACGCGTCCATAATAAATTTGGACACATTGTGAATACATCAGTAGTGCTTGGCTTTTGGTATTAGCTGTTTGCTATACCCAACTAATAGTCTAATTACATTGGGGTTCCTGTGTGTCATCTCCACCTAAGGCACATTTGTAAGACCTATAAGAGCCAGAGCAGAATGTTCTGTGTTAATGAATCAGTGTGCTGGTGGAGTTGGCAGCTTCAACAGTACATTGATATTCATGAAGCTCAGTATATGAGAGGGTGTTAAACACTGCTGACTCCCATCATTGACCACCAAACTCTTGTGTAGCGAAACCCTTACATTAGAAACGTCGACTGACATAGGGTCTCTTGTTGAGGTTGGCAAGTATAACTCAAAGACAACTAACGTTAGTGGTGGGAAAAACCGTTCATTTGAGTGAACCGGTTCGTTCGGTAAAAAGATCCGTTCATTTCGGTCATTTCGGTCAATTGGTCGTTAGCCTGAGACCTCCCTCTGTGCATAGACCTGGTCAACCGTGTCGAGTCAGTCGGTTCACTCATGTTCAAGTTCGTTGTTTCGGTCATGAATGAACAGCAAACGAGTGTCGGTCAATCTCTCGGTTTCGGTCTTTCAGTCAGCTAACCCCACCCACTCACAGAGCGAGGCGTGACGATAGGATAACAGTGAACTGACTCTACAGCCAATCAAAAAAACCATTTGCAACTGAACGAACTGAATGGGTATTTTAGGGGCGGTGACTTCGTTCATTCCGTTCACAAAACTAGTTCTTTTGACTCACAGAGCGAGGCGCAATGATAGGATGAGACAGGCAAGCACGCAGATAGTCCCGCCCTGCAAAAAGAAACGGTGAACTGACTCTCCAGCCAATCAAAAAAAGCATTTGCAACTGAACAGACAGAACGGGTATTTTAGGGCCGGTGACCTTGTTCATTCCGTTCACAAAACTAGTTCTTTTGACCCCGTTCGTTCATGAATGACACACCACTAACTAACATGGTGAAAACTACATCACCACCAAGAACCACCAGATACAGATTGTACTACAAACAGGCTTCTTTCTTCCACATTTCATTAAACCCATTTAACATTTTAGCCTCGGCCAACTGTCTTTTAAAACAGGATATCGAGTGACAGCCTCAGTCAGAGCTGTGATGCAGGAGATGGATCTGTTCTAGAGCCGTTCTAGCTTGGCCACAGGCAGACTGGTCACAATGGCTCCCAGCAAACTTGGCTGCATACAAACCTAATCACCTATTGTGGTCATTGACACCCTGCAGTGTTTATTGCATGAGCTGGCTGATGTCACAGCCACACACAAAAACAGAAGAACCAAAAAAAAAAAAAAAAAGGAGATTCAGCATGAGGATTTAAGCCAGCCACACGGTCATGTCTGTAGAGTCTGTGATTACTTCAAGGCGCTAATTTGCTACTTTGAAGTTGCGATTTTTTTTTTTTTTTACAGTATACGGTCTTCTTTCTTTCTGTAATTCCCGGCCACCGTGTCCTGCCACAATAAGCTAAGGCTACAATTACTGAATACGCTCCCCTCTATTGAAATAATGCCCATAGGTTTTAATTATGTAAATAAAAGTGGATGAATTTCTGTTTGATCAAGTCTGCGGGCATGTTCCTGCATGTTGTTTTAATTATCTGCCGTTTTGTTTAGTCTTAAAAAACAATTGAAAAAAAATCCTAGAAACTTCAAATGAACATTGTATTAAATGATAGCCCGTTTGCCCTCGCTCACAACCACGAGAATGTGGATTCAACTCCCTACAGTAGATGCCAACCAACACCCGTAAGTCAATACCTTTCTGTTGTTAAATAAAACCTACAAAAATGAGATAATTTCATACATATTTTATGACAAACAAAACAGTCAGAATTTTTTTCTCATTCTAGTCAAGTGTGCGAATAATAATAAAACTTGTCGGTAACACTGACTACTGTCTTTCCAGTATTTCTATACACAGCTCATACATACCTCTGATGTTATAGGAATTCAAATATTCCAAATATTCCACTAAAGTCACACAATTCAGTGGTGAAAACGCTAGCTTGCAAGACTTGCTTGGTGAGCATCGAAAAAGTCTTTTTATGAGTGGGTTCATTGGGACGCTTCAACGGAATGTAACATGTCGGACCATAGAATATGGTATAAAGTGAAAATAAGAAATAATAACAGAAAGTGTGCTGCGTGCTATATGTGAAAAGACTCACTTCGCCAAAGTAGTCTACCTCTGTAAGTTAAGGATTTATCGCTAGCATTATAATGTTATATTGGAGTAGATTACCGGTCATACAGGTCAAGGTATCCCACATGAATTTGTTCTTGTTTTGAAAATGTTTCACTTTTAATCCAAAAGGCTTCTTCAGTTCTGAGTTGAGCCCCCGGCCCCCCCGTGAATTTGGGAAACAATTTGGAAGCAATCATCCACAACCGGGTCCACAACAGGTGAGCAGCACAGGCCCATAAAGACAATGGCTTCATTATGTATTGACGGAGACAGGACCATGTCATGACCCGACTCTACTAAAAGTAAAGCAACCTGCCTTTACCGTTTGCCAACCTGGAATTAAGCCCCAATTTAGCTATCAACAAGTGCAAAATAGTGATCTTCTGGCAGACAGAGCACCTGGTGAAGGCCACAAAGCACTGTTGAAGGGTCCCCGCACTAAAAGAGGCGGTCACTTCCCACGGGAGATAACAGCACTCAAGGGGAGGCTTAATGTGTTCTTTTTTACCTGATACCTGAATATGGATCTGATACACTCCGAGCAAAGACCACACATACAGATCTCTGGAACTGCTGCTTGTCCCTTGTATACCTGCTCCCGTATAACCATCAACGGCAATGGGATTTTGCGAGGAGAACCTTGAAGAGGTGTAATCCAATCTGCCATTTGAGACTCCCTCGCTAAAACGGGACAACAAAAGACAGGACCAGGCCAGGGGGGCAATCGTAGCCCACCACAACAACAGTGGTCTCGGGGGCCTATATTTAACAGCGGTGGGAACTGCGCGAGCAGCCGTACAGGAACACTTTCAATGCACAGTGAAGGTCGGCTGGGACTCCACTTCCTCCTCAGTCTACAAAGTGAGAGGCTGGCTTAGTTCAATCCCCTCGATTTCCCCCCTTTCCTTTACACCCAACAGCAAAAATAAAAAGATAAGCATTGTTCGGCTAAACAATGGCCCACTTTCAAAGTCTACAAACCCGTCCACAATTTGGCATCCAAGGCCGGTTTTTGATGTAAACTCAACAGCAATAAACAAGATTTCTAGCAGATGGCGAGCTCGTTCCGTGCATGTGTATTTACTACTTGGCAGGTGTTTTTAATGTAAACATGTGGAAATATGAGTCTTAATAACAGGTCAGCGGAGATGAAATATTATTGGCTTGCTGGCAAAGCAGTTTTCTGTCACGTATTCTTTGCGTAGATGTGCAACAGGTGACGCTTGAAAAAGTACATTAAGGTATCTTTAGGGGACACCAGAACAGAATATAAAATGACGATTTCTAAATTTGTTTTAAAATATAATATAATGATTGTGCCCCTTTTTTTTCTCCATGCCCTCCTGCATGCAATGTTAAAGGTTTATGGCTAAACAGTATGGAACCATTAAAAGTTAAGTAATGGCTGTGAAATGATATAGTATATATTATATAAGTTTTTAATGCAATTTCATTACACTGCAACAATATACTACATATGAAAATAGCACCCCCTGAAATGTTATCTTGTACCATTACCGCTTGTCACTGGTACTGTGACTGTACATGTACTGGTACTCAAATATTTAGACTTATTAGTATGCATTGCACCATGATGGAGTGTAAAAAAAAAAAAAGACCTACCTTTAATGAGTTTTGGTCTGCCAACGCCAGCTTCTTCAACTCAGACACTTTCTTCTGACAATTGTGACAAAAGCCCCCCTTCGCCTCCGTCTCTGCCACAGAAACTGATCCGGCGCCCTCAGGAGGGGGGCGGCTGCTGCAACGAGCGTCCTCCGCAGAGAGGAGTCTCTTCCTGGGGGTGGCAGGAGACCCTCCAGTCGGACATCCCTCCACCTTCAGCGGAAAAACAAGAGAGTTTCACCTGTCAGGGTATGTAATTTATGCAGATGAGGTTGAATCCTGACGACATTAAACCATGCATGTCAAACTTACACTGCTCCCAAGCCCACCTCTGTCTCCCCCGGATGCATTCATCATGCACTACAAGTACACACTTTCACGACTTAAAACAAGCCAAATTAAAGATTGTGACAGAGCCATAGGCAGCTGAGATGAGTGAAGGGTGACCTGTCATCTGCTGACTTAGCCCAGACGATGTTGTCAGGGTGTCCCATGTGAGTTTGCAACCCGGCGGACTTCCAGAGAAAGGAGGCGGTGTTATTGTGATCGGATGGGAAGGGCCAAAGTAAGCCTGTGCAACTTAAAGTCACTCAATGGCAGAAAATAAGTTGTATTTTTCCTTAACTATTATTATGTCTTTAAATATTGACTATTAGGCATGTTATAAATCATCCATCCATGTTTTTATACTCCATTGAGTTGATTTTTACGTCAAAATTTACTTTAACAAATGATGCCTAAATCAAGCCACATTGCACATTTACGCTACTCTGGCGCCATCATCTGGCAGAATACGACATGACATCATTTTTACCCAGGAGCACGGTAGTGGATGGAGGGGGATTTACCGCGGGTAAATATTTAATTGGTAAACTTTCAATATTTCATATGATGACGTCAGCGACGGTGGCCTCCGATAATGCTTAGTGCACTCTGATGACCCCATATCATCACCATATATGGAAATGTTTATATATTTTTTATCAAATAATGTTTTTATATAAATATTCGTAATTTTAAGCGTTTTACAGTAAACACGAACAATAAATGGTGCTAATTAAATGGGGTAAGTTATGCTAGTAGCATTAGCAAAGACGTGATGAAATAGCTAGCACCTGTTTCTAATTAGTCCACGGGAAGTTCAACACACGCTAATGTTTTTTTTTTTTTTTGCTAAACTGTCAAAAAATACCAACCAAATACTTTTTTAAAAAGGCAAAACATAACCTTTTTCTCACCCGTGTTTTTCTCTTTAGCAGGTGACTGGTAAATCCAAAAATGATATCGGAGTCAACGAAGATGGTCCCCAGGTCGATGACGCCAGGGTCCGGCGTGCCACCTCCAGGAGACTCCGGTGAGTTCGGTAAAGCCATGCGGGCTGTAAATTTCGCCTACACGTATTATATTCCACTACAGCATCTTTAGAGCCATCTAAAGAAGAATCTGGTGTTTGTATCCGTCCAAGAAGAAGGGAAAAAAAGTCCACATGCTGTTTTTAATCCTGACATCCAGAAAGCTGGCACATAGTATTCTCTCAGAAGTCCTCACAGTGAAGGCATACAATCCTTTAAAAAAAAAAAATCTCCATCCACTGGGGTTCTTCTTAGGACATGATGTGAGGAAAAACACTCTGCTCCTCTCTGTTCTTCTGCCTCCCCCTCACTCTGCCTTTTTTTACCTCTCTCTCTCCCCCTTTCGCTCTCCCCTTCTTTCTCTCTCCACGATTCGCTGCATGTCAGCTCCCAAAGCCAAGATGTATAACCATGACATTCCAGGCCATAATCGCTAACGACACATCCCTGTGATATTCCCATAATATTCACAAGGAGACTCACAGTATGCACGCAAATGTTCTCATCGGGACTTATTTAATGGCACCATTTCCACTTTAATAGTCCTGCAAAGATGCACTGTATATAAAATATATCCCACTATGCATGTCGAATATATTCTTATGAGAGCTGCTATCAATATTTTCGATTTTCCCCTCATCATTCATATAAAACATAGTCCTAAACTTAAGCTGATTGGATTCGGATTGATTTTAATAAGCACGGCGGGACCTCGGAGTGTAGCTCTCAACAATAAAACTTGAATCTGACCTCTGTTCAACTTTATCACGGCGGAGAAGCCAATAAGGCCTCATGATTGCTGATCAATATTCAATGACTAGCCTTCACTGTAGCATTTCTAACGAGCTAAGCCTTGTTATCACACAGATTGAATGGCGGTTCCTATAGCGATAGCTAGGGTCCAGTGGAACTATTAGACCTTGTCCATTATAATGAGGCTGATATGTGAACAGCAGAATGCATGATCCCAGTAATGAGCTATATGTGCATACAAAACTGTTCAACAGAAGATTATGTTTATTCATTGTGGTTGATGGTAATTCACTCATTTGCCAGAGTAGACAACCGATTGCTTTGGACAACAGTCAATCCCTGGTTGCTGATCCGGGTGTGGTTCCTATCGGTTGTTTCCTTTGCTGTACGGCAACACTGCCTCCGCTTGTGTTACCTAATGTAGCCATCCTGGACGGGGGTTGTCATTCTCTATCATCTCTATCGTCAACAAAGCCTGTCGTGTTGTGGTGTTCATGCGGGTTTCTGATTGTGGATTGTATCTCAAACCGGCCTCCACCATACCCAGTGCCCGGAGACATTGTTGTCTGTGATAGATGTGGCATGATGCTGTTCACTGGACTAACAATGCTGGCCTTTTTTTTTTTTTTTACAGTAGGCCTCCAAAACTAAATTCATTCATTCATTTTCTACCACTATTCCTCACGAGGGTTGCGGGGGTGCTGAAGCCTATCCCAGCTGTCTTTGGGCATTGTCCATAGGTATGAATGTGAGTGTGAATGGTTGTTTGTCTATATGTGCCTTGTGATTGGCCTCCAAAACAAATCCTCAAATTATGCAAACACCCACTGAGTATTTTGCACAGAGACCAACCCATGTGCAATGAACCGTGACAACATGACAACTACTCAAGTACAAAGTCAACAATAAATTCACAAGGTACAATTACAACCCTCCTTTATTTCTACCTCAAAGTTTCTATTGACAGTCAGCATAGTAATCCTACTTTTTTAGATCACTAATTTTTAGAACCTTTTGGATATTTGTCATGAAAAATGATGAAAATGGTCCAATTTCACCCGAGTTCAATTCCACCATTGGCCATCTCTGCGTGGGTTTTCTCCAGGTTCTCCGGTTTCCTCCCACATTCCAAAAACATGCTATGTTAATTGTCGACTCCAAATTGTCCATAGGTATGAATGTGAGTGTGAATGGTTGTTTGTCTTTATGTGCCCTGTGATTGGCTGGCTGGCGACCAGTCTAGGGTGTACCTCGCCTCTCACCTGAAGACAGCTGGGGTAGGCTCCAGCACCCCCGCAGTAGAAAATGAATGAATATTCAGGGTCAAGGATGAGCTGGAGCCTTTACGAGCTGACTTCCTGGACTGGTTGCCAGTCTACACTCACATTCCTACCTATGGACAATTTAGACTCACCGATTAACCTAATATGCATGTTTTTTGGGATATGGGAGGCAACTGGAGTCCCCGCGCAGAGAGGGCCCTCCAAAAAGGCTGAGATTATAACTGAAACCCAACCTACCATACTGTACATATCTCAGAAATGAGGGCATATTCAAACCCAAGACCTTATTGCTGTGAGGCAACAGCATTAACGTTAGTTAACCTTAGCGTAGCATGTTGCAGTTGGGGGTTCCATGTGTTGCTCAAGGGTTCCTCATACTTGTTGATGTGTATCTGCTCTCAAAGCTCTCGGTCCCTATACAGCCATATCTATTAGCTGCTGCTGACGTGAGTGATGTATGTGTAAAACGGTATAATGCAAGTCAAATCAGTGCTACGTATGTCGTTATTTTATTTTATGCGTGCAGCGAGAGAATGTGTCAGAGAGTTTTACGCCGGTCCGAGAGTTTGGACCTCTGTTGTCATTGTAGGTTAAACATGATTACACAAAGATTTACATTCACTCGCAACAATTTTGGCGATCACAGAGGGCTGAATAATTGATATTTTAGGGTGGAATAAATTACAATAGGCAGGAACACCATGCCTCCGGGTGACACCCAGGAGTACACACCTATTTGTGAGGGAGTGGAGGCAGGGCTTGTCACTAGGCCGATAATTACAATCCATAGTAAAGATGATTTACCATGTCCGTCACTCAGCGGAGGGGGTTTGGGTTGGGTCTCCCTTGGCCCGCTGATGAAATTCCACGGAGGGAACCCCCTGGGACTTGTGCTGCTACATCTGCTGCCCTTGTGCACGTACAGGGAAATGGCTAAGGGCATCTCATTAAGGCCTCTTCTATGTCTTAGCCACGCTTGTGAGACCCGTGTGCCTTCTCCTCGCGCATGCACGGACAGGGCTTTGTGCGAAACGTTTAGCAAATATTGATAGTTCTGCTGCATGGCGAGGATCAAAGGGAAAAGGGAAAGGGGTGATGGGTGTGGATGGTGGGCGCACGGTGCTTTCATGAATGATTTATGCAGGATTCTTTGGGAAAAGGGCATTTGGATTTTGTTGTAAGAGTGTCTGATTCAGGTTTCCCACGACATAGACATGGATATAAAGAGCTGTGTGCAGTTTAATAGCGTTTTATTAAAGACACCATTCTACTACCTCCAGCTAGAACTCAATTTTCTACAATAAAATTCAATAAAATTCAGATTGAGCTTAATAAAAGCAGATATCAAATGTCAGTTAATAAAAATCTACTGGGGTTTAATCCAGTTGAAGACGGTTTTCATTGTTCTAAAATTGATTTATGTTCACATTTTTTATAGTCTTGAAACGGTTGCAGAGCTAATGTGAACTAGCCAGAAGGGGGTGCTATTTCACAACTTTGACCTGTTGGTCGACAAGCTAAAAGTCATTTAAAACACCCACAAAAGGTGTTCATCCATATGAATACATATGCTTTGTTTGTGTTTAAATAAAGTATGATACAATATATATACAGTGGTTAGCATGTTGACTCTAAATTGTGAGTATGGTTGTTTGGCTATATGTGCCAGTCTAGTCCAGGGTGAACCCCGCCTCTTGCCCGTCGTCAGCTAGGATAGGCTCCAGCATAACCCCGTGACCCTAGTGGATGGCACCTTTTTAAAATCAACTGGATTTAAATTAAGAAGGAGAAATAACCTAAAAAATAGCTGTCAGTATTTTGCCCTCTTTTGATTATATTGAAGACACAATAAGTAACATGAGTGAGACTTCTTTCCCAAACCATTCCTAGTGGATTGCGGCGGTAATATGCACCGCGTGTTGTGTTTCCACTGCAGTGATAGTCCCTTGGCAGCAGGCTGGCCATCCCAGCCCACAGTGACTCAACAGAGACAAGTAATTTTTATTGTCTTGTTTTAATCAGGACTTTTAATCACAGCAACAATAAACAGAGAAAATACGATCCAGCATCGGAGCTGTAAAAAAATTTGTGTGCATGCCAGCAGAATGAAATGAAACCTGGTGGGGTGTTTTTTTTTAAAAGCCCTCTGCAGTTTTTAGGCAGGTAGTTAACTATGCAACATAAGGAGGCCCAAACAGTGGAAGGTAAACTCGAGTCTTCTTGCCTTGAGGTTGATGCATGTAGCAGCAAATGTCTGACTGGTCAAGTGGTCCTAAACATTTCACAATTTTGTCAAAGAACTGTTGAACTGTCGAGAACCACTCAATCAGGGAGACCACATTCATGTCCCAAATGTCTATACTCCTTCTGATGGATGCCTCCGCTATTAAAACAAAAGCAAAGAAGCAATTTAGCATCCTGGGATGTTGCTGAAAAGACATCACTGCAGGGGCAGCAGCCATGTGAAGAGTGATTACCTTGCAGAGGAAGAGCTCCTGTTTCTTGTTTCTCCTGTCGTCTGCGCTCACACTGTCAACTGAAGTGGCGCTCGCCTTTATATATCATCATTTGGGGCTCGGTTCAAACAAGTTTCATTCAAGGAGGAATGAGGCCCATTCTGGTCCGACCGGACCGGCTGGGTTCCAAGTAGCAGGCAGGACAAGCGGGCGGCCGCTCTTATGTAAAATACATTTGGTCTTATTTATGTTGTTTAATGTGTTGTGTTCATTATAGAACAAGAAACCGTATTTGGTAACTGATGTTGGTGTCCAAACTGACACGTCAGGACTTAAGTGGACAAGAGTCTAATTTCTTTCAATGAAACACTTAAAATTTAAATAATTAAAGAATATAATTATAATATTTTAAAAAGTTACATGTTTCTAAAGTATTTTATGTCAAGGATATGAAGGTATTTAGACAGATAGGTGTTGTGATGTTAGGTGAACCAAACTTGGGTCTACACAAGGCCTGTATAAATCATTTATCCATTAAATAAAACATATTTCTGGAAGTTTTGGAAGGAAAAAGACAACTGACTTCAAGACAAATTCTATTTCTGTGAAGTATTTATTAGATAAAATGTGTGTTGTTTGAATATGTGAAATGTAAAAACAACTCATATAATCCCAAAATAATGTATTCCCTGACCAAAGACTAAAATATGTTAATTTTAGAATAATAAAAACAAAACCACAAATGAAGAAAACCTTTATTAATTCTTCATATTGACAGTTTTATGATAAGCAGCATCAGTTGCAACAGTGTGAAGGATCCTGGTAATGTCAGAATTCTAATCAACTTTATTGGATATGGCTGTACTGGGAATGAGTGTTTACGTAGCAAAGTATCGCTTAACTCCTTGTGGTATTTTTAGCTAAAATTAATTTAAATCAACATCAATATGAATCAATTATTAAACGATTTAATACTGTTGCTTTCTTTTTTCACACATACAGTGTCAAAAATGCACTTTTACATTCTTTGCCAAACAGCAGGACAATCTGTTTTTAACCACAAACATTACAGAGAAGCACGTTAGCACAGGAAAGAAAGAGAAAAGTCAGGCTACATGATTTGTCCGAATAAAGGAAGAAATAAAATACATAGAAAATATGACAGAAACTACAGCAGCCTTGAACTGAAATTGCCAGTTGTGTCGGAGAGAGAGAGCTATGCCACTCTTCCAGCTCAACAGTGGGCTGACGGAACAGGCTGGATGAGTCTGCTAAGTCCCTTCACACCTCTTGTTACACGTGTTCTCCAGCAGGACATGACACCTCTTGTAGATATCTGACCGGAGTAGACGGACGTCCGCACCAAGAAAATAGCCTTTTTTTCCGTGTCATCTTATATTACAAAAATAAATATAAAAATAGAACCCTGGATTTGAATTTCTTGGTATACGCACAGTAACCAGACAGTGTTCCACCTGTCCCTTTTTGGACGTACAAAATAAAAGCTTTTTTTTAAATTAAAACCTTCACATCCACAATGAATACAATATTTATATCCAACTAGTATTAATATTGAGCGCCATATTGTGCACCCAAAGCAGTGTTGTGCTTATAAAACTATTAGATTACAGACGGTATAGCCGCCATGTTGGTGTGGATGGCGCAATAAGGACGGTTCTGGAGGAAGTCGACGCAAGGAGTTGACCGAGACCAATTGGAGACAATTCACATTCTTGCCGGAGAAGCTGTAAATTCGATGATGCCGCCGTTCTGCCACAAAAAGACACAAAAGGCAAAAAGAGATGAATAGGCGAGGTCTTCACACATGAGCACGCCAGTTAAAAAAACACACACTTCACATTGGAAAATCAATACAGGTGAATGGTTGTCATTGAATACGCATAAATACCCAGAATATACAATGAGGGTTGACTAATTTTGAGTGCAACTGGATTTGACTGGTTTTCCAACATAATATTCATGGCGTAAGATTTGGGGAACAATTTGATGGATTTATGGATTTGTCTGACCTCAGCGACCTTGCCCATTTTGGCACAGATATTTAACAGGAGAAGGAAGTCGCTTTAATGCTACAACTACAAATTGAATTAAATAAGCTTTATAAAAATGTGTTATTGTGTTTACTTGACTGCAATTTTTTCAGTTCCATGATAAGTAACAACATTGTCAAAAGTATCGGATTGGGACTCGAAATCAGATGGGATCAGATTGGATGGACGAACAAAGAACAATAAAATTGTTATTCTCTCTCTCGCAACTTGAGATGGAAAATGGCATAAATGTGCTTCTTTGTGTTACAATGTCTTCAAAATGTAGACTTTACACACAATGTTTAAGAGTACCTCAAAATTTGAGCCATAACTGTCGAGTACTTAGTCAAATTAATTTATTAACATTTTGGCATTGACGAGCCAGAAGCGAATCTAGTACTGTATTGTCATTCGGACATGCCAACCAAACATCAAAACAAATGAAATTAGGGGTGCAACAATACGTGTATTTGTATCCAACTGTTGGAAGCGGGGATCACGGTTCGGCATGCATGTGTATCGAACCGAATGCAACATAGCGGTTTCTAACCCCATTGAGTTGAATGAAATTATTGTGTGACAAGATTTAATTCATTCATTCATTTTCTACCGGTTATCCTCACGAGGGTCACGGGGGTGCTGGAGCCTATCCCAGCTGTCTTTGAGCAAGAGGCGGGGTACACCCTGGACTGGTGGCCAGCCAATCACAGGGCACATATAGTCAAACAACCATTCACACTCACATTCATACCTATGGACAATTTGGAGTCGCCAATTAACCTAGCATGTTTTTGGAATGTGGGAGGAAACCGGAGAAAACCCGGGAAAAACATGAAAATTCCACACAGAGATGGCCGAGGGTGGAATCGAACTCCGGTCTCCTAGCTGTGAGGCCTGCACGCTAACCGCTCATTCGCCGTGCAACCCAAGATCGAACTGAAACGTTGATAATTATTACTCAATGTTTACTGATTTTTGTTATTGATACTTACAAACTGAAACGTACATGTATGATCTTTGTGTGATTTTTGTGTATGGTTGTACCCCTAATCCAAATACATACATATTTTTGCATCATGGCCAGCTAGTACTATTTCATTCTATTATGTATATAAAGAAATAAAAGGCATGCTCTTCATTCCTCTTGTTACAGATGGATAATGTGAAGACCTGGACACAAAATAAGGGGAGACCAAAACATGGATGGACAGGTGGGAAACAGGCACAAACTGGTGTCCACAAACCAAACTGGAAGCCAAAGTCATGCTAAAGGGGCTGCTATGCAAAAGGGACGAGTAGTGTTTTACACTGGGAATCACACACTAGGACATCTCCTTTACCTCCTCTTCCTCATCATCATACTCATCATCATATTCATTCAATTCTGCAAATGCAGTCTGAAATTAAGCAGACAATTACAAGATTAGAAACTGTGCACTAAGCTGTGTGGAAGTGGTAACACACAACACAAAACAAAGGCTTACCTTTGGTTTTCTGCTCAGGGGGTGCAGTAAAAAGGCCACCACTTCCGCTTGACCAACAGCTTTAGCCTGGATAGAGATAATATCAAGATTAAGTTTGTTTGTTTTTCTGCTATTTCTATATAAAACACCCACCACTTCAATGGCTGTCTGCCCATCATAGCCTGGTTTATTCAGATCAGCTCCAGCGAGACTCCATATTTCCAGGCCCTCCACATCGCCGCTGGCTGCCAGGCTAGCACATTATAAAAACAAGACAACACACATCATTACAGGAACAATGGCCAATGTTTCCAGAAGTAGCTCATCATTAAATGAGATAAAACACAGTTGGAAAGCAAATACAGTAGACCGCCAGTGAATGGCGAAAAGCTGTGAAGTAATTGATAATCCTCCTGCTAGCTTGACGTTAAAGTTATCCTATGATTCGGATCAACAGCAATAAGAGTAACTATTGTTATTATTAGATTACATTCCGCTCCACAACCCTCGCCTTCTCTCTTCAATTGCCATTGTTCCATGTGACACAATCCAGGTTTAGGTATTTACAAATTATTACCGACTTTTGCTAGATAAGAATGTTTTCTATTTGCTGAGAAAAAAAATACATATTTAGACCAAAAATCCACAAATTTGAGTTTGAATTGTGAATGTGTGGGGATCCACTGTACTGCACCACGCTGTGCAAGGTTGTGGCATTTAGCTATGCTCATCATAGCGTGCGTCTTTGTCAAAGTGTAAAGTGGAACCATCTCCGGTGGATGGATACAGAGGAGTCCCGACGCTATGCTGTCAGGGAGCATTCCTCCGGTAAAGAGCGGGGAAACTTGTTGGACTTGCGTGAGCTATTTAGGATGGGTTCGTGTGATAGTCCACATGTGTGTGTGTGTGTGTGTGTGTGTGACCTGCACAGTTCGGTTCCAGCTTCTTCCAGCTTATCCCGGGAGAAGTGGGCTCCCGTCTTTCTCAGGAGCTTGACGACTTCCTTGTGCCTACATTAGACGACATCATTATCATTAGTTTCATTATTTAAGATTGTAGTAGTCATTTATGGAACGGCAGTTATGAATAAGTAACACCCTGGCCCCTGCACCCACCCTAACCGCTCACACAGAACCCACCTCAAGTGGGTAGAGTATACTCTATAAACCACACAAACAAGTTCCTCGCTGATAACAAAGGTCTATGATGGTTAAAAATGTCGAGGTATGCGGCTTAAGAAAACATTAAAATAGACTTCCTGTTGAGTGTTAAAAAGCCAGTATCTATGAACAGTAAAGCATCAGTCTGGTAGGACTGGTTCACAGGCCACACCCACTTCCCCCACCCACCTAGTGTGAGTATAGAAACGCACCGTCCGACAACATTATAGACGTGTGATGGAGTGCCATTAAACAGGCTCCAATCAAGAGCAGCATAGGAAGTCATGCAGCAAATGGAAGTGAAGCGGCGCCGCGTGGAAAACATGTCCCTGCTTGTCTTGCCAACCGTTAAATTAGGACACAACGCCGACACATGAGATTTCCCTGCGGCTAAATATAAAGAGGGGTAGCTAAAACACACTTGATAAATATTTGGGACAATGTCAAGGAATGACAAGGTGTAAAAATAAACAGTTAGGCAATTAGCCTAAATGTGATCGAGTATTAATTTCCCTATCCTACAGTGTCATTCACGCCTCGCGTTAGCTTCTTCCTTGACAACAGGAGTCCTCTCACCTGAAGCGTACAGCGTTGCACAAGGGTGTGTCTCCATAACGATCTTTTGCGTAAACCGTGGCTCCGAGAGTCAGCAGGTACTCCACCACTTTAAGGTGCCCCTCGCAGGCGGCGATGTGCAGGGGGGTCCGTCCGTCATAGTCACCCAGACACAAGTTACTGCCCTGAGACCAAAAGGTGCTTTGACTTTAATGCTCAACTGTAGAACCATAGAACAATCCAACATGTACATTGTGGGAAAACTTGCCATTTCTTTTAAGGCTTGTAAAGCCTCGATGTCGCCAATCTTTGTGGCCGCACATGCCAATGGGGGGGTCAGAGCATCACGGATGGCCTCCAGTTCCTGTGGGCGGCACAAAAACACGGTTGGATGGACTTTTATTGGATCTTTTATTGGATTACGGAGGCTTAATGCAAAAGCCAAACAGTTGGTCATACTGTCTAATATCAAAGTATGTTCAGCAGTACTTTGGTTGCATTATTTTTAATGCTTCAAAGAGCTATTTTCAGAACCATATTCGATTCCACAAATTCACAAAAAAAGAATCTGTACCAGGTCAGATCGAAACGAATCTGTACTGTACCACTGCTTGTCCCAATGTTCAAGGTGAAGACATTCAAGACTGTTATTAGACCCCGAGTAGTAGGATCGTAAATCAACACTATGTTATCACAGTCACTAGTGTACAGTTCATTGGTTCGGTGGACTTTAGTGGGAATTTTTGTGGGAGAATGCTAACATATGTGTTTTAATTCATGGCTTCCAGATGAACAATGGGAGTCGTTACGAGCCGCATGTCTCTTGTTTGAGCTCCTTTCAGATGGGAACAATAGAGAGCATGGTAGCACTAAATGTTTCCAATAAGCCATTTTGAACTGAGTACATCAATCGGATTTGGTTTATTAAGAGCGAAAAGGGCAAGTACATAATTTATTGTTTTTACATTTTAAGATCCACAATTATTCACATCTTTTTCCAATTGTATGATAGTTAAGAAGATAAATGCAAGTAGCAATCTCCGCTTCCACGTCTTTATTGTGGGGCTGCACTGAATAACAGTTTTGTCTTTGCCAATCGGCAATCATCAATTTTAAAACAACGTATTCCTCATAATAGCTTTGCTATTTTCACTGATCAAACCTGGCGCTTTTGTTGTTGTCAGTCTGGCAGCAAAAGAGGACAGTGTCTGACTTTCAGACCTTTACGGAAGTAGATAAGATGGGTGGATAAGATCAGTTTCATATGTAAGGATCATCCTATTCCCTATCAAAAAGGAAATTGCACTTGCTTTTTTCTTCCTTCATTCATTCATTTTCTACCACTTATCCTCAACAGGGTCGCGGGGGTGCTGGAGCCTATCCCAGCTGTCTTTGGGCGAGAGGCGAGGTACACCCTAGACTGGTCGCCAGCCAGCCAATCACAGGGCACATAAAGACAAGCAACCATTCACACTCACATTCATACCTATGGACAATTTGGAGTCGCCAATTAACCTAGCATGTTTTTGGAATGTGGGAGGAAACCGGAGTACTCGGAGAAAACCCACGCATGCACGGGGAGAACATGCAAACTCCACACAGGGATGGCCGAGGGTGAAATTGAACTCGGGTCTCCTAGCTGTGCTGTGTCCTACGTGCTAAACACCCGACCACCATGCAGCCCTCTTTTACATATTATTTAAAAAAATTGTTAAGAATGCTAACGCGGCTTAGTATGCACAGCAGAAAATGGCGCGTGTGTATAGCTACACCAGATACAGTTCATTTAAAAAATATGCTTTTAAGTTTAAACAAATATTAAACTAATTTTCACTAAAATATTTTTGTATCAAAAAAATATCATTTTTTTACACTGTACATAGTAATGGGTTTGACAGTTGTAGAACCAATTCAAAAAATTAAAAAATAATTTTCACACAAAAATATTGAATATTGAAGAGCAATACCTACAAAACGCCACTAGGTTACAGTATTACTCCAACACCTTATTCTCGTCCTGTTCGGTGTGTTTTACTGTAGCTAATTTTAGAGTGGTTAACATCTTCTGACACTTGACAGTATGACAGTTACGAATGTAGAAGTACTTTAATAAAGTACGACGGCTGTTCATAAAGCATATGGAAGTCAACTAGCAACACAGAACAAACAGACAACAGACTTTGAAACAGACATTGAACCTTAGAGCATCCCCATGCAACCCTCACCTCTTTGCAGCTAATGCTCAGAGACTTGGCAATGACCTGGATGAATTGACTGTCACTCAGACACAACTTGGCTCCGGCCAAGTCAGCACTCATCTCACCTCGCAGGTTCTGGCTCATCATCTATATACAAAGACACATTTGTTGGATAGTTGTTTTTTTTTTTTTTTACCTTTTGGTGTACAAGTGACCTCAAGATCTCACCTTTTTCTTAGCGTCAAACCCTATCTCCGTCTTGGCCAAGACATAGGACAGCTTCGACAAGGCGGCCTCTGGAGTCATGTCACCACCCGCTATCAGCCCTGCATCTATCAAGACCTGAGGTGTTTTATAGTTTTATTTAATGCAGTATAGAAGGAAGGAAGTCATGTGTAGTGAAAAGGGGACATGGACCACCTTGCCTGTGGCGTAGGACGTAGACACCGTCCCTCTCAAACACTGGGTGCAGTTAATGATAATGACGCCGGAGTCGGTGGCCTTCTTCAACTCCTCCAACAGGTCAGGTCGGTTATCTGGGGCGTTTCCACTGCCATAGGTCTCCAGAACCACACCCTCCATGGGCGGTTGCAGGAAGGCCCTCACCTGAACAGGGAAATCCAAAAAAAAAAAAAACTGAAAATGCATGGCGGATCTGCTAAATGAAAGTTATTTTTTTGCACGTCTCCAATGCCCAAAACAATCCATGCTCCTAAAAGCCCATCTGGTGGAGACTCCGCAAGTATTTCTGTCACTGGCTGGTAGGCACCAGGAGGCCCTGTGCCGCATCGTTAGCCACGGCATATGACGAGAAGGGCAGATGACGGAAATGTCCGGAAGGAGAGCAATTAATCTGAAGGTGTTATCCAACATAAAGTCACTTGGCAAGTCCCAGGCAGTTAGCAGAAAATATGAGAACAGGGGCTCGGTAAAAGTGGCTACTTTTTGATGCCATAAGCACTTTGACAAGAAATGCTCGACGCAGATTAGCTATGAAGCTCTCGTACTGCCGACATGGAGATGCGCATGAGAGCCTGGTGCCTCATCAAAACGACACCTCATAAAAGCACTTAAAGGCTGTAAGAAAGCCTTGATGGGCGAACTGGGCGGCGGGAGCAGATTGAGACAGTAAAGTCGCCCTCCTGAGCAGGAGCTGCAACTAAACGCTTCACTATCAATGCCAAGCCCCCGCTCTTTACTGGGTGATTGGTCATGGCCCATAACGCCATCCTATCTGTGAGCCGAGCTCTGTTGGGGATTATTCACGTGGTCAAGAAAGGAAGAAGAGCCTTCATTGCACCGTTAAATTAAAGTTAACTATATTTTATTGCACTTGGAGTAAACAAGCGTTTGGACTGGCTGTCACCTTTGAATAACATCTTGAGAACCAGAATCCTAACAAGACCAGCAAAATGGCTGCTCTGTCTCTGTCTGACCCTGAATTGGAGCTGACTATATCATGGATTTAGTCACATTTAGGGTTGTGCCTTTAGATTGGAGAGGATTATAGCACTGGGTTTGATACCTTTGAGGGCAACCGTTAGAATATACTAGAATATAGGTGACTATAGCATGATCTTGTCCCATGATGAGGACCACTATGCAGAACTTTATCTCAATTGACGGCCCACTATGGATTGAGAGGGCATCTTTAGATAGGAAGTGATCGTTGTACGGATTTCGGATGTACTCTAAAATAATATCGTTAAATATCCATAAATACAGGGCTGCATGAAGGTCGAGTGGTTAGACCTCACAGCTCGGAGACCAGGGTTCCAATTCCACCCTCGGCCATCTCTGTGTGGAGTTTGCATGTTCTCCCCGTGCATGCGTGGGTTTTCTCCGGGTACTCCGGTTTCCTCCCACATTCCAAAAACATGCTAGGTTAATTGGTGACTCCAAATTGTCCATAGGTATGAATGTGAGTGTGAATGGTTGTTTGTCTATATGTGCCCTGTGATTGGCTGGCCACCAGTCCAGGGTGTACCCCGCCTCTCGCCCAAAGACAGCTGGGATAAGCTCCAGCAACCCCCGCCACTCTCGTGAGGAAAAGCGGTGGAAAATGAATGAATCCTTAAATACATTATCTAACCAACACAGTTCTCAATACCGCTTATGAGGGTCACGGGCGTGATGGAGCCTATCCCAGCTATCTTCGGGCGAGAGGCGGGGTACACCCTGGACTGGTGGCCAGCCAATCACAGAGAAAACCCACGCATGCAAACATGCAGAGAACATGCAAACTCCACACAAAAATGGCCGAGGGGGGAATCGAACTCGGGTCTCCTCGTTGTGTGGCCTGCACGCTAACCACTTTAGAACTGTGCAGTCTTCAGTTCATCTTATCAAAAGAAATGTTGACAATAATATAATTTAGTGTCACACTCTCTGTACTTTTCTTAAAATGAATGTTAATATTCCAATGTCTTGTCTCTGGACACACCTTATTATTATTTATTACACTTGATTTGTTCACCCAAAAAAAAAAGAATCACAGTCCCACTCACAGTTGCTGCAGTTATTCCTGGGAAAAGCCTCAGCAGGCCGACATTCCGGTTGAGCTCAGTGCGGACTTGAAACTTCGCTGTGGTGTTTGCCCTCCACACGGTGTCCCAGTTAACTGCATGGAAAGAAGGAGAGGGCATACAAATGACATTGTTACACCGTCTATTGCCTATTTAGTTCCCCCATGAGACCGGTCCATTATGTCTTTATCTTACTTGCAATGTCCACCTCCGCAGTGGCGAGAGGGGCCAAATTAGGGGATGAGAATGCATTGAAACTCCCAGCATCCACCTTGGTCACACGGTTTCCTCTGTAGAGCTTGTTGTAGAAATACAGGCACACCTGAGGAGAGATGTGATATATTTTATTGATGTATTTCATTAGTTTCTCCAAATGGTCATTTCGGCCGAACATCAAGACTTCCTGGATGTTATCAGTTGGATGGAATGTGTGTGGCACGTGAACTGTGTCGTTTAAGATAACGACTTCAGTGTTCATCCAGTTTCTGATAAAGTTGTTGACTATTACGAAACACAAGTCATTGTCATTAGAAATAGTTCCAACACAGGGCATATCTAATGCATATTCACAACATTATAATAAAGTCATGTATGCACCTATGGAAGATTATTTGGATCTGTGTTGCAATTCATTATTTTATCTCATTATCAAATATTCCTAAGAGGCGTGTTTGACAAGCATTTTCTCACCTCCGGAATAAGAAATTGGCCAGCGATCAACAGTGCCCCCAGCAGGTTGTCTCTGCCATCATTTCTCATCTCATAGATAGGCACCTGAAGACAAACGAGAATAAAATAAAAGACTGAAATTTGTGCTGTAAATGAGTCAGAAATTAGGTGGTGGTGGTGGGGGGGTGCTTTTACCTGCGAGCCGGTGAGGATGACGGGCTTCCCCAAATGTTCACACATGAAGGACAATGCAGACGCTGTGTAGGCCATGGTGTCTGTGCCGTGAAGGACCACAAAGCCATCGTAGCTTTCATAGTTTTTCTGTAATTAAATAAAACAAAAAACATACAAAATCAATAATTAAATGATTGCAATGAAATAAATTAAAAATTAAAAAAATTAAAAAATAAAATAAATAAAAATAATACAAAATGAATACATTTAAATAACTAAAAAAAACACTATAATTATAAATTATAAAAATATATCCATCCTTCCATTTTCCCTCCTGATTTAGGGTCACTGGTGAGCTTATCACTACAACTTAATATTTTTTACCGATATAGATCTACATTTTGAAAAAACAGGATGGAATTGATGCTCACAAATAATTATATGCTGTAGATCAGCGGTCAGGACCTTTTTTGAGGTCCTGAAGAGAGCCAATACCGAGTACAACTATCCATCCATTCTTTTTCTATGCCGCTTATCCTCATTAAAGTCGCGGGTATGCTGGAACCTATCCCAGAATTTATGAATGAATCCAACTGGCATCATAAAAATATTAACTACACAGGTAATGCTTTAAGTGTCAAACATATGCAGTAAAGATAACTGAATTCTAAATGGTTTTTTTTACATTAATAGAGCCCTCTAGAGATGAAATAGCACCCCTATAGTCACCTATACACTTGTATTTCCCAATATAAAAAAGACATAGGATATAATCGGAGATAATAAGACATAAATAGACACAAATAAAACATTTAAACATTTAAGCCCAAGTACCTCAATGTCTTTTCCAATTCTACCCCAGTCGTCTGTGGTCATATTTGAGGAGTCCAGCAAAGGGCTATACTCTATAATAGTATAGACGATCCTCTTCTTGTTTTTACTCATACTGAAAGACAAAAGTTCATTTATTAGGGTTGCATGCACAGACTCTGTCCTCACATCTGACAACACACCAAACCTCAACATCACACATCATTAGTTTTAGTCATCACATGCGCACTAGTTCACTCCAAATAAAACACATGGATAAACAAAAGCTGATTGTTTCCACTGTGAAAATGATTATTCTTTGTCATGCAGCACAGCTGGATCGAGTACGGGTTACTTTTTTTTTATATATATATAAAACATTTTATGAAGCGAGACAAGCCCCAGCCACGGGATACCGAAACCGGAATTAAAGTGTTTAAAAAAAAAAAGGAGGTGTTACGTCATTCGGGACCGACGTCAAATAAGCTACAGAGAAAGCTTAACACCCTGTAAGAGTGCAGCACGACATAAGGTGCATTATTGGCTATGTCTTGAGGGTTATTTGGGGAGTCATTCATGTTGGAAAAAAAGCCCATGTTGCGAGAGAGAGAGAGAGAGAAAGAGGGGGTGGGGGTGTGCATGTACAGTATACATATTAATGCCGCCTTTTAAACTGGAGTTTAACTCCAACAGTGGGTGGGCCCCACCTGCGACACTGGCTTTAAAGACAGCATAACAGGCTCATTTTCCTTTTAATCTCCTCTTTTTTTTTAAGACTGAGGGAGGGTCACCCCTGCAGATTAGCATGGGGCAGCCCATTATTGTGCACATAGACAAGACCCGAGTGGAACAGCGGGGGGGATGAAGAGGCAAGCAAGTCCCAGTCCACCCAACTAGGGGTCTTTATAATTAGCCTCAAAATCACAAACATATGTCACTGATAAGAAGAATGCCATGTATGACATGGTTCATCTACCTGCCAGTGTACCCTCAGGTGAGGCTGCAAAGCATCAGAATAATCAATAATAATGATTACTGGGACAACAATGAGTGTCGCACATATTATTGTTCCAATAGCGTATGCGTGTGCATTGTAGAAACAAATGTCCTTAAAAAGTCACATGAACAAAGAATTTCCAAAAAATCAATACACTAATTCCCTCTGTGCTCCCAGGGACATGCGCTACAGTATTACAACACTCCTATTAGACTTGCATATATAAGCCAAACACGGTTCATACAAACACTGTATGAACTGAAAAAATGAACATATATTGTAAGTAATTCATGCTCAACAGTTTGAGGCACAACTCTGACAAATGCGATGGAAGTGTGCTGGTAAATTCCCGTAAAATGTTAATGTAGTTTGATATTAGTTGATGTTAGTCGATCGGTGTGGGTGTTAAACCTTTGCCAATTTTCATTTTCATTTGCTGCAAGGAATCATGGGAAATGTGGTCCAGTGGGGCTCCACAAGACTAAAATTAAGATAAATATAAATCTTGGGAAATACTTCCCAGTTGTACAGTATTTTTTCCCAAGGGGCAATACTATGGAAATGAACTTTGGGATATACAGGGTGTACTTTAGAGTAGTCAGTGCACATCTAGGAGTATAGATTTATACCATAAATCAGGGGTCTCAAACTCAATTTACTTGGGGGCCACTGGAGCTCAGGTCTGGGTGAGACTGGGCCGCATCAGGTTTTCCAAAAAAAATTTTGATAAAACATTCCACTTTTTCTACACAAAATAAGATAAGATAAACAAATCAAGAATAAATAAAATCAATCAATCAGTAATAAATAAATATAATAATAATAATAAAACAGCAAATAATAAAAACTTAAGAAACCACATATCGTTGGTGGGTAGACAAATTATTTTTTTCAGATTAAAATGAACAAAGCATTATTAGAGCCCTGTAGACATGACAAAACACGACTATAGTCACATTTATACTCTTTTTATTTACAACATATTGCGCAACTGCAGGGTCTTGAGACGCATGCTAACTCGCAAACTAGAGAGCTAGCGACCTAAACAGTAGCCTTCAAGTTATTTCCTTTAAACTTAAATAGTCAAAAACTTACCACTTCCACACGGATAGGGAGGATGACTATTAACAGTTATTTAACCTTCAACATGAACATTAATCAAACGTAATAATTTTTTCTGGGTACATGATACCATACAGCATCCATATCAAACTTGCGCGGGCCGCACTAACATTAAACTTTCATATCAAGGCGGGGGCAGCATGTTTGAGACCCCTGCCATGGATATATAGTATAGGTTTATACTATACTATACTTACAGAGACTTACAGTAATAAAAACGCTTGCTAAAATGTGATTGGTGTACTCACGATTGTGCGTTACAAAACTCCCAGAGCTAAAAATATTCATATTTAAGAATATAGATGTGCTAGTTAGACTCTTAAGTCTTTGTAATGTGCCCCCACACGCACTTCATTTTGTTAGGGGTTCATGTTGCCATGCATATCCTGTCAGGCAAATACGTAAAGTTGTTTTGCAAACAGCCGAGCCATCAAACACCCTCTAGGGCCGGGCGGGCAAACACAAGGCGACCAGGTATACAGCACCTGTGGAACAGTTGGTCAGAATGAACAGTTGGCATCCTGTAAGGG